>NC_083366.1:55350000-56785000 GCF_030254825.1 Meriones unguiculatus | reverse complement strand
TCTAGCACTCCCTCTACACTCCATGTGGTTGGCTCTCCAGTCTTTCATGTTCCTTTACCATCATCTATCCTGATCTTTCTCTGGGTGGTCAGTCTTTCTCCTAAGCCCTTTAAGCAAGTCTGAATTTTGGGTTTGCCATCTTCTAGCTTATTTCTCCCATTTTTCAGGGAGGTCTATGGTCTCCACTCCACCTCATAGCACTTATCCCATAATAAAAGGGTAGGAATGGAGAGTTACACAGCCTGGCATATCATTTTTATGGGAAGAGGGACAAAACAAAACAAAAATATTTGCTGCTATCATTTGGTATGCTAACTGGGAAGGCAGAACCGGATGTTAGTGAAACCAAATGCTATCTGCTGTGTGCATGGGTGTGTGTGTGTGTGTGTGTGTGTGTGTGTACACGTACATGTGTTCATGGTTGCAAGGGCATTCATTAGACTGACTTGTGTTATCAGAGATGAGTATTCCTACATTGCTTGTCTATAGGCTGAAGAGCCAGGGGACTAAGCATCTATTTAATCCAAGAAGCTGGAAACCCAAGCAAGAAAAAAAAAAAAAAAAGATACAAGCCCAGCTCAAACCAAAGCTAAAATTCTGAAAGCTCCGGAGAGCTGCTGATGTGAGGCCACATCCCAGAGCTGGAAAATGAAATGTTGATGGAGGCAGGGACATGAGGAGGTTGAGAGGGTCTGGTCAGGGATTCACCAATTCTCCAAAATCCAGCTGTCAAACTGCAACCAACACGTAAACAAAGCATGAGCTGAGATGAAAGGCCCTTCAGGCTGATGACCCAGAATCCAAAGCTTAAATCTGCCGAATAAATAAAGGATAGAATGATGTTCAAAACTGAAGGACTCCCAGAAGTGTAATGAGTGACTTTTTTTTTTTTTTTTGGTATGGCTCAAGTGGAAACTCTTCTAACAGTTTGTTTTGTCTCAGGAAGTCAAAGTGCCTCTCATTTGAGAAAGACTGGAACAAAAGTTTGCTATCACTAAACTGGGCTGGAAATGAAGGAGTTAATGAAACTGTTATCTCGGAGCTCTATTAAACTGGAGCGTCTGATTTTATTTTCCTTGTGCCGCAGCCCACCTGCACACCTGATCCCGGGATCATTCAGCCGTAAGTATTTGTTTGTTCTGTAAGGTGAGTGGCAGCAGGGCTCGGGGTGCCTCCCTCCTACACGGAGCCTTTCACAGGTATGCACTTATCTACCACCTCACCCACACAGCTGGCCTGTCTACAGCCTGGCTTTAAAGGAGCTCTGGCTTTTAAGAGTCTGCTTTCTTTTCTTTCTTTTTAAAATCCTCATCTTGGTAAATCCCTTGCTCAAACAAATATGATTTCATCCAGAGGCACAGTGGAGCAGCTAGAGGGGAGAGGTCTTTGTATTTTAATAGCAGTGTGAGCAGGAGGCCATTCAAGTCAACATTTAATAACCCAAGAGACTTGTTCGTGATTTGTTTCTTTGCGTAGAAAGCCAATGTCATTAGAGTTACCCGCCAGACCTTCCCAGCAGTGTGTCGCCTGGTGAAAGCTCCAGGTAACACGGAAGGCCCTCCCGCCCTTTGGACCCATGTCAAGACTTTCCTAAGATGAAATCCATCGATAATGGTTTCTTCACCCACAGAAAAATATCTGTGTAAGGGTTAGTGAATGAAGTTTTTCTATTTTTCCCTTTCCTCTCTCCCTCCCTTCCTCCCTCTCTTCCTTCCTTCCTTCCTTTCCTTTTGAAATAGGTTCTCACATAACTCAGGATAGCCTCAAACTATCTTAGAATGGTCTGGAACTCCTGACTCTCTTGCTGCTTCAATCCTGGGCCTGACAGCACCAGCACACTGGAGCTTTGTCAGCAATGTTCAACCTCACCGTGAATTCCAGACTCACTGAATTTGAAGCTGGGGAGAATGTGGGGGACAGGTGCTTAGCATAGAGTGAATTCACTCCAGGTCATTTTTAAAGGCACCGTCAAGTTTCAAGTGCATTTGAGTTTATCCAATTCGCTGTGCGAAAGGCCAGCTGGTGTCAGAATATGTCAACCATGAGGTCATCCTGGTTGATGAGAGGAGCCGGAGATTGGGGAAAAGGGAGGAGGGGTTGGTAGGACACCTGAACTGTATTCCTAGCATTTTTATCATGCCTAAGAAAACAGAGGAATGCAAAGACAAATAAATTGGCTCTTGATCCAAAAGTCATAAAATCAGTTGTGTGTCACATAAAGGCACACAAATTAACCTGTGCAGATGGTTTTGTTGTGGTTCTTCTTTTTAATAAGGAAGTTGACATGTTAATTTTTCTCCTTTCAGTTATGCATGAGAAATATGATTAAAAGCTAGGAAAGTTTGTCTTATAGCTAAAGGACAGACACAAAACTCTATAGAAGAACTTATTTTCTTAAGTGACAAAGACTTTCATTACATTTTCATTGTACTTAGCCTACTCCTTAGTCTAAAGTAGATGTTCAATAAATAAATATTTACTCAAAGTGGGACAGGTTATTTATAGTGACAAAAGAAAGAAAAGAACAGAGAGAAATATAAACATGTGATACAGAGAAAAAGATTGAAAAAGATAGATCCAGCTTCCCATGTCTAGCATTGGTGGATTCAGCCATGCACCAATGGAAAATAATTTTACTTGATTGTGTATTGAGCATATACAGACATTTTCTTGTCACTATTCCCCACCAAATACAATGTGGCACTTGTTTACATGGCAAGTAGTCATCTAAAGATGATTTTAAGTATACAGGGTGATTACAGAGGAAAGATTCAAACACGGTGCCATTTGAGTAATGTATGAGCTGCCGAGGTGTGGGACATTCTCAAGAAGAAGTAGGATCAAACACTAATGAATGCTGATGAGACATCAGGTGCTAAGTGGAAGGAAATCACAGAAGAAGACGAGGAGGAGAAGGAGGAGAAGAAGAGCTAAAAGATGATACTTTGAGAAATGAATAAATCATTTTATATATTATAGCAGTAAGGCCCATGACCTTTAATTTCAATGATGCAGCTACTAGGAAACACAACATTTCCTGTTTCAAAATTATCAAAAATCCTTGTCTACAAATGCTAGCCAAGTGTCAAGGACATGGAAATGGACTCTTAGAGATGAAAAATTCTTCCTGCCCTGTTCTGAATATAAAATGTCTCCCATGGGCTCAGGTGTTTGAACGCCTGGTTGGCAGCAGTTACCTGCTGTTTTGGAAGGTCCTGGAACCTTTCGGAGGCGGAGCTTCGGGAATGAGGATGGGCCTAGGAGCTTGCTAACTTCCTGTACTCTACTTCTGCTGTAGACACAGTGCGGCCAGCTGCCTCATTCTCCTGCCACCGTATCTTCCAGACCAGAATAGATCGTAAGCTCTCTTAAATGCTAAACTCTTTCTCCATGCGGTTCCTTCATGTCAGGTATTAGGTCCAGAGATGGGGAGAGTAACCCATGCAGTCCTTAGGACTAGGACTGGGAGTATCCGGTACGTTTTTTGTGAGGCTGTGCGTGTGAGGGACGAAGCAGGTTCTTGACCAAGAGAAGAGAGAAAAGGGGCAGTTAAGGTTTGCGGAGAGTACTCTTCGGAGCGGCAACTTGCAGCAGCTGCTCGTGGGTTTGGGAAATGTGACCCAGTGGAGCAAGACGGGTGAGTTCTCACTGCAAACCACAGTTCGCTGTTCAGTTCACAGTCGGTAGCCTGGCTCGTGCTTGATTTCATGTCTAAAATAGAAACATGCCTTAATATTCTATGGTGCGCAGTAACTGCATACGGTGCTCCCCAGAACCTGACATGCAGATTCTTTCTGGCTGTTTTTCTATAGCAGTTAAAGAATCCAAGCGCAGTTAGAGGTCGGTTGGCATAGGAACAAATACAGTCTGATGAAAATGCTGGCAGAAGACTTCTCTCTCCCTACTCCCAAGGAGACACCTGCTTGGTCCAGAGACGATGTAGGAAAACTTAAACTCAACGCACGAAAAGAGACCTGGCTATGGATCTTCAGAGGCATGAGAGTGATTCCTTTCCAGGCAAGACAGCTCCCCTCCTCCCCCCGGTTAATACTAATATTCAGAAAAGTCTGACCCTGCATGCTCTTTAGCTAGCGTTGCACACTCATTTTATCATCTCTGGTCATAAATAAGAAAAGAATGGAGAAAAGCAACACATCCTTCCCTCCCTGCTTTCTGAGCTCCAGTCGGATGCCTGCAGAAGGTGGTATTCAGTAATGTGGACGACAAGATGTTGCATAGATGTGGAAACAGAATTCATCTTACAGTCAGCCCCAGACTTTCCTAGGTTTGTTTGAGCTTGCCAGTAGGTGGATAGGGTGACTCAACAGCTCCCACTCACCACACACCCCACCCGGAAAACAAATTGCGAGCTTAATATCACAAAGAAAACAGAGTAGAAAAAAAAAACTCGTGAAAAAAAAATGTGTGCACAAATGCAAGTAGATCCTATGTGTGCTCTTTCGGTCTCTACGGAGAAACCCCTTCCCATCTTCCTCTGGGGGTATGTATCTCTCACAAGTCCCACTGGTGACTTCAACAGTTCCCATCCCACTAACCATTGTCGAGGTTAATCTTGAGTGTCTACTTGATGGGGTTTAGTGTCGTCTGTTCAGGCGACACCTCTGGGTGTGTCTGTGAAGGTGTTTCTGGAGAACTCTAACGGATGAAGGAAGACCCACCCTGAATGTGGGTTGCGCCATCCCGTGGACTGTTGTGCCGATGGAATAAGGGGAAGGGCTGGAGAGATGGCTCAGAGGTTAAGCACGTGTGCACTGCTCTTGCAGAGGATCCCAGTTCTGTTCCCAGCACCCAAATCAGGCATTTCACAACCATCTGAAACTCCAGCTCCAGCAGACCTCCCAGCCTCCACTATCACCTGACTCACACAGATAGACACACAGCCACCTAACTAAAAATAAATGAAGTCAGCATTGTTAATGGAAGAAGGAGAAAGCATGAACAAAGCATGGACATTAGAACTCACCTTTCTGCTTTCTGGCTATAGACACAGTGTGGCCAGGGGCCTCAGACTTCTGCCACCACAGCTAGAGCCAACCAAAGCCATCCCTTCTGCTTCTTTAAAAAAAAAAAAAAAGATTGATTTATTTTTATTTTACATAGATGAGAGTTCTGCCAGTGTGTATGTAAGGGTACTATGTGAGTGACTGGGGCCAGTCGGATGCCAGAAGAGGATACGGGATCCCCTGAAACTGGAGTTGCAGATGGCTTGTGAGTACCACGAGGGTACTAGGAACTGAACTCTGGTCCTCTGCAAGAGCAGGAAGTGCTCTTAGCTGCTGAGCCATCTCCCTAAGCCCTCTCTCCAGGCCTTCTTGTCCAGAGGGCTTGAACCCTCCAGCCACAAACTGAAACAAGCTCTTTTTTCCTTCCTTAAGCTTATTTTGTCAGGTGCTTTTCCCCAGCCTTGTACGTGAGACTCCCAGCGCACATTTTCAAAGCAATGGCAAATAGCGCTGGAGCAATGGGGGCGCATGTTTAATTGGATGACCGCTCTTGAATCAACTGAGTTCCTAGAAATCTTAAATGAACTCAGTTAAATGAACACATGTTCTCTGGGGTCCCGTGTTCCTCTTGTCTTACCCATAAAACAACATTTTCTATTAAATTGTTACACTTTTTTCTAAAAATCCACTGGAAGGATGAAGCAAGGCTTATTATGTGGCAGCTAAGACATTGTTACCCAGAGACAGGTTTAGGTCCAGGTGGGGAGAGTCCTTTCTGAGGTGATGAGTGCAGAGCCTCAGTTGTACCGGTTTCTAGAGCTGAGACCAGTGGGGCAGAGATGGCCTCTCACTGTTGTCCTTCATCCTGGCCTTTGAGCTCTTTTTCCATTTGAAGGAAGCCTGGGGTTGCTTTGGCCAGGGTGTGCCTTTTGGTTTCTGGTATAACGTGTGCACTTAAGAACAGAACTTGGCAGAATACAGAAGACAAAGGAGACATTTCAGTTCCTAAGTACCTATGACAAAAGGAAACTGGAGAAATGAATGTGTTTGTGAGCTGACTTTATGCAAACGCATTCCTCCTCTCTGAGACCTCACTCTCTTACCAGTAAGGGAGTCAGGAGGACTGCTGTTTCCTGAGCCCCTACCACAAGCTAAGCACTTCACCGACATCATTTCTCCCTATTATTGTCCCTAATTTCAGATGAAGAAACTAAAGGCAAGAAGATTAAAAAAAAAAAATATGTTACCAGACAGCTCCTAGCAGAGGGGTTCAAATCAACACTCAGCGCAAAACCAGAGAACATTATGTTGTATGGCGTGGCTCTCTTTGCTAACCGGATCACTGATTTTTTTTTTTTTTAGAAAAGGTCTCACGTAGGACAGATAGTCACAACTGAGGCTGACTTTGAACTTCTGATCCTCCTGCCTCCACCCCCTCAGCGCTGGGACTGTAGGCAGGTACGGCTTATGTGAAACTGGGGATCAAACACAAGATCCAAACCCCATGAACTCGACAAGCAAGTTGTCAACTGAGCTCCATTCCCAGTCTGTCAACTTGGAATTCTAACGTGTCTTTCCTCGTGACTGATTGTCAAAAAATAAATGAATCCCCTCCACACGCATATACTTGTCTCTTTACGCCCATGGAGTAGTGGCGTAGAGCATACATGTTAGAATGAGACCCCGCCCCTAGTATTGACCTTGGCTTCCTTATGACACTGTTCACCGAGTTCCACTGTTCAGGCTTCCAGCCCTGTCTACTGCACGCAGGATTCATACTCACTCACTTCTATAAAAACGTCCACATAGTGTACAGGAAGTTTACAGTTGGAGGGAACTCACTCTGATCTGTGAAATAGCTGTCGCCTGAGTCTGGAATAAAAAAGCAAGCCAAGAAAGATCTTCAAATTATAATCTTGCCCTCTGACATTGGCATAAAATTTACCAAGCTGACTAGAGTAAAAAGAAAAACAAACAAACAAACAAAACCCCCAAACCAAACAAACAAACAAAAAACAAAACAGTGTCTGGACCATTTAAAACACCTGCATACCCTGATTTAGATCAAGGAGCGTCAAACTCTTGAGTAATGTTGCCTGTGCTTGTGCCCTGACTAGAGCATTGCTTTGAGGCCAAGATTCTGTTCCATGATCATAGGTGCCTTCATCTACTCACCTATGGTGGCAAGAATCTTAGCCAGCAGGGATCCCTGACTTAGAAAAGACAGTGCTGTACAACATATCCAAATGCACTGAAGACCAGGGCAGAGTTTGTTCATAAAATGAAAAGGGATTCTTTGCCTATTTAATAGAAAAATGATAATTATTATATAAACCCAAATTCACAGCAACAGTATTCATGACAAGAAAAAGATAGAAGCAACTATGTCCATCGAGAGGGGAGTGGATAAACAGGATACCGTGCATAAAAATCAGTGTTATTTATCTTTAAAAAGAAGGGGAATTCCAACATATGTGAACCTTAGTATGTTAAGTGAAACAAGCTAGTCATGCAAGGACAAATACTGGATGATTACCCACATATATAATAAAAATGCTAGTCAGTTTCACAGAATGGTGACCACCAAGGGCAGGGGAAAGGAAGATGGGTCACTATTTAATAGGTGTAGAGTTTCAGTTTTGCAGGATAAAATGTTGCGGGGATCAATTACACAGCAATGCAACAGTATTTACTGCTGTTGAGTTATACATTGAACATGGCTAAAACAGTCAAGTTTATGTTATGTGTGTCTTATTAATACTAAAAGAACGAGAGGAAGAAAGAAAAGGAAGAAAGAGAGAAAGAAAGAAAGAAAGAAAGAAAGAAAGAAAGAAAGAAAGAAAGAGAAAGAAAAAGAAGGAAGGAAGGAAGGAAGGGAGGGAGGGAGGGAGGGAGGGAGGGAGGGAGGGAGGAAGGGAGGAAGGAAGGAAGGAAGGAAGATGTCAACCCAACCAACTGTGACTGCCAGGGTGGCCTCCAGTTAGCAGGGGAGGGGGTGCTTTCTTGTCACTGATCTATACGACCTGATGGAATTATCAACGATTTTCCTGCCAGTGGCTAGTCTCCATGGTATGCCATAGCTGAAGTCTTTGCTCCTCCAAGTAATAGCATGGCTCTCCTTCCTTTAGCCTTTGATTACTTCTTTGGAGACTTACACATGTGAACCCTGAATTAAGGGCTGTGTGTAGAGGACATGCCTGGGGAGCCCAAGGAAGCATTCCGTACAGGAGCTTGGCCAGCAGCGCCACTGTGTCCCCTGCAGGGCAGTTGTGTAAGATCTCACGGTTGTCAAAAGTGATGCTTTTGCCCCTGGTGACATCAAAACCCCCCTCGATGACATCGCAGTGCTTATCCGTGTCTTTTCCTGGCATATGCCTGTCACATCTGCAACTTATTACTTGGGCCATTTTTTTTTTCCAGCAGGAAATGGTTGAGTCTCTTCATTAATAGGGCTCACTTAGATTTCTGGTTTCAACCCTTTGGGTTAAAATTACTGCCTATTAATTCCCTTAAAAAGGGTGTTTGGATTTCACAAGTGGGTGGATTGAATATCCTTTGTTTGCCTTGAACTGGAGGAGAGAAGACTAACATTACATGCTCCAAAACAAATGAGAACTGCCTTCCAGTCCAGCACATCAGCAAACCAACAAATGATTAGCCCCTCAAATAGTAACGCAGTATTTGTTTTACTTTGCCTAGACTTTAACCTAAGTTCCTGATTCTTCCCTATATGACTTCGTCCACGTTTCGCACATCTTGAAGAGTGTGAAATAAGTGCATGGATTTGGTGCGTATACTATATTTTATATTGAAGTGTAACTTGAAACGAGAGGAATGTGTGCAGCAATGGGAGAGTGCGGATTTTGTCTCTGACACGGATGCACGTCCGTATTCCACTTTTCCTCTAAACACAACCTTCAGTCGCTCATCGTTGGATCCACAGAACTCAAACTGCAAAGTGACACCTCTTACCTGGAGTGTCTCATAAAAAGCCAGAGTCATTCTGAAGACTAAGTATTACCGATCAGTGGAATGGGGCCAAGTGACCTCTGATCAGTCTGCCACTGGGAAGGTTTGGCCACATCTGTTATTCCCATTAGCACCCACGGTCTCCCACGAAGGGCCAGGGACAGCTCTTGGTTAAAGTGAGGAAGTGTGTTCAAAGGACTTGGAGATGAAAGGGTCTTGAGAATCAAAAGGTCCCATGCAGTGGTGAGGTATCTTCTATACAGGACTAAGGAGTGACCTGCCCTTGGCCTTTTAAAAGTGTTTTTCCAACCTGTCAAGATACTGAAGAGGAGCTGCAGCAGGTGCGACCAGCGGATGTGACAAAAGTAAACTATTTTAGAGCCTAGACTAGCAGTTACATTAAGACACTGACAATAATGAACCTTTGCTGCAGGCTCGGGACAAAACTGGGGAAACCAGAAGTGCCATCATTGGGAGCTGTTTGTAATAGGAGGACAGGGATGAGAAAGCTGCGTTAAGCTTAGCCTATAAAAGAAGCCAATTGGTAGAGAAAGCCTGAAGGTGATTCTTCACCTGGCTTCATGGAACCAAGAGCAGGCTTTAAGAAGACCCTGTCATATGCGTGTGAGAATGGCAAGTGCTATGTAAGCATCCTACAGAGTTCATGTGCCTCCTGGCCCAGGGTTCTAGAGCCATTCAAGACAGGGTTTCTCTGTGTAGCCTTGGATGTCCTGGAACTGGTTCTGTAGACTAGGCTGGCCTCAAACTCAGAGATCCAATTGTCTCTGCCTCCTGAGTGCTGAGATTAAAGGTGTGCACCATCACTGCCTGTTCTCTTTTTCTAACCCTGTGTCCCTGGTCCAGTTCTTTATGGTAGGATACAAGAACTTTGATGCTGAGACCTTCTGGTCAGATGCACTGGATGGGGTCTGCATCTACAACATATTTATAGGGGGTTTTGAACTCCTTGTGAGAAGGGGAAGCAGGAGCCTCAAATCATTTCCCTTTTAAATTCCACCAAAAACAGTTGTTTTATGTATTCAAGAAAAGACCTCACAGAGCTGACTTCATGCATAGCTAATAGCAGTGATAGCTTCCTCCTTAATGACAGATTCTCTGTACGTAGCCCAGGCTGGCCTCAGCCTGGGATTTCCTTGGGATTTCCCCACCTCAGCCCCTATCCCACTGGGGTTAAAGGTGTATACCACTACCCTTGGCCTACCCCAGTGGCTTTCCCCACACACCACATTAGGTTTGTGTACTTGTATCACTGGAATCTTGGGCATGGGCTGCCTGCTCTTTCCTCAGCTTTCCAGGGAAGCTTTGCAAAAGCAGGAGAACCCTCAGCCAGTTAGCGGAAGAACTTGCTGAAGTAGCAGAAGCAGAGGTAGGTGTGAGCTAAAGAATTCCAGGGTTTTGCTTTTACTTATTCTTCCATAAGATAAATGTCATAAATTGTACAGACTATGTGGGCTCTCTGAGAGAAACCTTTGCTGACCACCTGCAGAGCTTGATTTTCCTCTCCTCTAGTTGACACACAAGCCCAGGAATTCTAATCCCCTTAATTCAATGTGCCTGGTCTGTGGAGTTCAGTCCTTTTCAGGACTAACATTTGACTCACTGGCTTTCCAAGGCCCTATTGATCACCTACCCAATAGTGGGATGTGAATAAAAGAATGGGTCATGATCTTCTTGTTCATCATGCTTAGCCCCCTACACACGTCAGGAGTTGTACCTCTTATATAGTTGGGACTAACTGCCCAGTCTCCCCTTTAACATAACCCCCAATCACTCCCGTTCCATAATTACATACAGAGAAAGGTGAAAGTCAGTTTGGCTGATGTTCAATTCGTGTTCCTTTCTACTGTCTCTTGGATGTGCTCATCTTGTTACTTCCAGGTCCTGAATCCAGTCGATTCTTTAGGAGGATGGATTGTGTCAGACCTGCCAATGCCATGACATTCGTGAACACAGTGGCTGTGACTGCACGTACAGACAAGATCAAGCAAGCTAGAGTCCCAACATGGCTAGGGAAGGGCTCATGGCGTTACCTCTCATAGCAGAGGTGCTAATGGAGACTGCTGCTGGAGGAGGAGGAGGAGTCCCCTTTTCCTCGGGGATTTGGCCCTTGAGTGCTACCCCTGTTTGAGTAGATTATCTTACACTCATGTACATGCAGGAGGCACAAAAGGAACTCAGTGGGTTTGAAAACAACAAGCACATGAAGTTAGTAATGAATAATGGTTGGGAGGAAAGGGGAAGAATTACAGAGGAGGGAGAAGGAGTGGATTTGATCAAAATGTGTTACATGCACTCTGAAATTCTCAAACAATAAAAAAGAAACTTGATTTTTTTTTTTAAAAGACTATATGGTGTTGCTTTGTTCCAGCTAGCTGGGAACTATGTAACTAGGTAGATGAGTCTCTCAGTATGGATTTCCTCAGAATCACCTTGTGTTAAGAATTCACACCTTAGTAGAAAACACTGGTAGAGAAAATTTAAAAGGCGAGTGAGAGAGAGAGAAACAGGAAAAGGAAGCTGCCCAGTCAAAGGGGAATTGTCAAGTAAATTATCATCAGTGGCAAGTGTAGTTCCATTACACTGGGCATTCTGAAGGCAGCATAGAATTTAATTCAGAATAAATCATCATCATGAACACTACCATCACCACAATTACCATCAACACCAACATCACCACGATCATCATCACCATCACACTCTGATCATCACCGTCACCAGCAGCAGTTTCTCAAGCTCTGTCTCACATCCATTGAATCAGAGTGAAAATTTTTAACAGCGTTCCTAAATAGCAAAAAAAAAAAAAAGTTACTAGCATAGATTGTGGTCTCAAATAAAGGGACAAGAAAACTGGTATTCAGCCACCAACTCCCCATTTGCATCGTTTGTGAGCTATTTCTGAGGGTTTGACTTTACTTTGGGCTTTGTTCAAACAGAAGAAATCTGCCCCCCCCAAACAAAGTCTAAGATATTAGCAGAAAGTAGCTCTCACCAACATACCTGCTTAAGTCCAGCTACTACATCATTACACATATATGTGATAATAAAGCTGAGGTCAAATTGCAGTGATAATAAGAACCATAACTAGAGCATCAGGTAATAGCGAAGACAAATTAAATAAAGTAGTCCTCAACTCTTATTCTAGGCTCTTTATTCTAAAATTCCAAATAAACCGGTTGGGCTACCTTCTAGGGAAAGAGTATTACCACATTCATTTTAACAAACATTAAAATAAATATAGCATTATTTTTCACTCAGTACTTATTTCAAGCTCTGTCAACTAAACCACAAGTGACGTCAGGAAATAATCTCCTGTGTCTCGTTTGCTTCTTATAATTCCGAAGATCAGTCCTCAGGCGTGGTGGAGAGTTGGATGACCTATGTTCCTCATGGCAATGACACACTGTGGGCTGCATTTATTTTGGACCGTATTCAAAAGCTGAAATTATAGTGGAAAAAAAAAAGCTTGACTCCTATTATAATGTCAAACACTGGTAGAGACATTTGGACAACATCCAGAAAAATCAATGGCTGCTCCAGACACAATAAAATACTACACAAGAAAAATATTCTGTACATCTTACGATTTTTAACAAGACTATCAGAGTATTCTAAGCTGTATGAAGGAAACATGTTTGTTTTAAAAAGATTCTAAACATACCTATCGCTTTTCAGTTGGCTAGGAAACCAGCTGGTGGCTAGTAACCTCTGAAAAACAGTTTTAGATGTGCTGAGGTGGACCAGCTTAGGAGCTGCAAAGCAGAAAAGGGCACATGCCGCTTTTACAGAAAACTCAAATTTGGTTCTCAGCTTCCTCATGGGATGACTCACAACTGTCAGTGACTCTAGTTCTAGTGGGATCCTACAGCCTCTTCTGGTCTCTTCAGATACTTGTATAAACATACATTTGTCCCCTCCCCACCTACACATAAATAAAAATAAATCTTTAAAAAAGATGTATTAGCTTATGAGCTCACATTGAAGTAATAACAGAAATTCACTAAATATAGTTAAAGATAAGACAGATTAGCTATGTCATTTGATCTGTTTTTTCAATGACATCAAATGGGTTGAAATATCCAAAATACTGTAAAATTCCGCTTGCTCATTTGTCAACCAATGACCAAAATTAGATACCCTTCATTTAGAAAATTAAAAATTAACACATGTTGTATATAGTTGTCATGTATAATTGACAGAATCCCACAGAATACATTATTAATCCTGCCTGTTTTCCCTTAACTCCCCAGTCTTCCATTTCTCTGCTCTTTAACTTACAGCAGCAAAATCAGTTTTATTATATCCATTAATTAAGTCTCACCTGGGCCTACTGAACACCACATTTTTGTGCATTTTATCACATTGTAAATGACCTGCCTAGTCATGAAAAGAAAGTCTAGATCTCTTCCTTCATGTATACCTTTGACTCTTGTCAAAGCCTCCAAGGGCATCAGAGGTTTTCTGTCATTTATTAATGTGTAGTATAATTGATAAACTCATTGATACTATAAAGCAAAGCTTTCCAACTCAGACAATCCACTCTTCATTATAAATTTTAGTTTCTTTAAAAAAATATATTAGGAACACCAGCATGGTAACAAAAGATAATTCTCAAAGAAGCACAATAATTCTCTGAGTCCGGGGTCAGGTGTGGATTAAAATGAGAATGCTGAGGGTTGTGACAAGATTTAGACTCACTTATTAATCTTTGGATCTTGAGTGCTAAAAGGGAACTCCAGATATGACACATCCATGGGTTTTTAACCTGTGCTACTAAGAGAAGCACAATATAATGTACAAAAACAACTCAGATGTGTGATTTTCTGGTGGGGCCATCAGAAAACTACAAAGGCACTATAAATGCAAGTGTTTGTGTGCAAATTAACGTAAAAATTAATTTAAAAATTAAAAAGAAACAGGTAGGTTAATTTCAAAAGTATGGTGTTTAGCTCAAAGTCTATAAAGTACAATTGTTATTAATATTTAGCAATCTCTTTTCCATACTGAGTCTTTACAATCAAGTGTGAATTTTACACTTATGAGACATTTTATGGGTCCCCAGGCCACCTTTACCGGCCAGCTCGGGTCTAGACAATCTATTAAATGAGTCAAATTGCCTTTCAAATCTTTGTAGGGTCTTTAACAGCCAGATCAAAGCCCTCGCTGAAGTCATGATACTGAAACTACGTTTTTACTATTGTGAGTCCTGACTCCTTTCATTTACGCTTAGAACTCTAGCCATATAGCAGTCATTTTATCTACAGATTACGTTGTCATCCAATTCAATTTTCCACCCTCTTGTTCACGTAAATGTGTGTTATGAGCACACAGCACAGCTCTGACACACACATATACTCTTACTCTCTACAGAGTCCTATCTGTGAGTCCCTAGTGGATAGGGAAGGAAAATACTTTAAGTACAATTTTCTTTTTGGCACAAAAGAAAATAATATTAGTATATTCTGCTTTAAGATATGATCTGCCTAAAGAGTAGAGAGGCTGCTTGTAGAAGCACCGTGAAGGTCTTTCTGTGGCCAGATAAAGAACAAAGAAGCAAATGGCTTTCCTATCTGAAAACACTGTGTGTGCTAGGATTCTTTATTAAGTGCTGTGGACCTTCGGTTAAGTTTGGATCAGAAAGGAGACCCAATGCAGCCTGGTTATCTCTATAAGAAACTCAGTGTAATCTACAAGGAAGCTTTTGGACCAGTATGTTTGTTTAGCAAGTTTATAGCATATGAGGTCAGTTAATACTCAGAATCAATGCTGTTTCTTTAAACTGAGAATTAATAATTAGAAATTGAAAACCGAGGAATGAATAAAACCATTTTTAAAAGCTAGTAAAAAATACAAAACACTTTGGGGCAAATCTGACATAGGGTGGATAGTGATTTGAACAAGAATGATCCCCATAAGTTTACATGTTTGAATATTTGGCCCCAGTTGGTGGAACTACTTGGGAAGGATTAGGAGGTGTGGCCCTGCTAAAGGAAGTATGTCACTGGAGGCAGGCTTTGAAGTTTCGAAAAATTCTCACTATTTCTACTGTGTGCATCTCTCTTTACCTCTTGTCTGTTATCTCAAGATGTAAGCGTTCAGCTACTGCTCCAGCACCATATCTGCCTGATGCCATACTACGTGGATGGTCATGGCCCTCTGAAACTGAACTCCCCAAATAAACTCTGTCTTCTATAAGTTTCCCTGGTATCTTCTCACAGGAATTGAAAGGTAACTAAGACAGGATGTACTCAGAAATCTGCGAAGCTTTGCTGAGATAAATGAGGACTTGGAGGAGAATAGGCACAGATGCTTTTCCCATGGTTCAGGGAGTTGAAATGTTTAAAGTGTCTGTTTTCTCCAGGTGTATCAGTGCAAGACAAATCAAAACACTACTAACCTTTTTTCAAAAGCTGATTGAGGCATTCACTTGGAAAATTCAAATGATCCAGAAGATATAAAGCAAATATGGAAAACAAGAACAAGATTTATTTTTGAGAAGTCACGTTTCACAGGAGGATAAGGGAGAGAAGAAAGCCTGATAGCAAGTTTACCTCCAAATAGCTTCACAAGAAAGCATATGTTGTATTGAGATTTAGGAAAACAAGATAGACTATGATCTAGACTAGCAAATGTCCAATTGGTTGATCCCCCACATGCTAAATATTTGCTCGGTATGGTCAAAGTCAGTTGGGTGGTAAAGGGTGTTTGGGATATGTTTAGAAATAAGCTGCATTCACACTTGGTGGGCACAATTTTTTCTACTGACATGTTGTTTATATTCTACTGATATAAAACAAGTAGGAAAATGACCAGAGATTTATTCTCTTTCCTGTATGGTTTACTCCCCCATGTACTCTCCAAGTTCTCCTCTGAGTAGAGAGGGGCTCACTGACTGATAGGAGCCCTAGATAAGACAGCTTCCTGTCTAGAGTCCTAACTAAGGGTGGAGGGAGCAAAGGGCTTGTTTATGTCTTCCTCTGTCTAGGCTTCTTGCTTATTTTCTCTCCAGATAGTGCATGAAGTACAATGGGACATTTTCTAAGATCAGTAAGAACAACAGGGAACTGGAACTGTCACCCAGGCCTTCTCATGTTAGGAAATTTCCCATCATTGTTCCAAGAAGGCAAATGCTTGGCAACCACACTGCAGGAAATGTATGGTTTCGCTTAGAGGCCACATAGACCACAATGTCACACAATGTCTGACAATGATGGCATCCCTGACTCAGCATCTTTCCTTGCTGAGGAAAGCTTGGCTCTTTCTGGAGAAAAAGAAAAAAAATGATGACCAGAGTTTACATTTCCCCTTGTAAAGATTTTTCTCTATGCTTATGAAAAATGTTCGTAGCAGTAAATGATACTTAACATAAGATAGTCGGTTGGTGTTCAGGCATGCTTCTGCCTTTGATGGAAATCATAAAATTCTTGTGTGACTCTCTCATGGTGAGAGATGGAAGGAAGTTTGCTACTGAGGAGATGGAATGAAATTTGCTACTGAGTCTATAGCCTTCAGTGTACTTACTTGGGATAAGATTTTCCTTTAGAAAATAATATATATATTTTTTTGAGTCAGGGTCTTACTATGTAGCCTTGGATAGCCTGGTACTTGCTATGCGGACTAGGCTGGTCACAAACTGGCAAAGTTCTACCTGCTTCTGCCTCTTGAGTATTGTTAAAAGCATGTACCACCATGCCCAGATTCCTTTAGACATTTAAAAATAATGATAAAGGAGACAAGTACCATTTGTTTTCTTCTTCACTGTCGACATTGATGTTCCTGTCCAGATGCATACTTTGACATTTTCAGGTTTTGGCGCTTTTGAATTCTACCATATTTGTGCTGCCTATCCCGCTGTCTCTGAATGAAGGTGACGCTTTCTCTCTGTCTCATGTTAGCTATTGTTTACATTCTCTAGTGTAATTCACCAACGAAACCTGGCCACAAGTACTCCCAATGCACCTTCCACAGCTACTTCTCTATCCTGATAGATCTGATCATGAGTACCTAACCATATCAAGATGTTCTGACCATAGAAATTTATTTATATTGGTTGAGATGGAGAATCTTCAACTTGACTAGATTTAGGATCACCTAGGGAGACACACTTCTGGGCGTGTTTTTGAGAACATTTACAGAGAGGTTTAACCGGTGAGGGTAGGCTCATCCTGAATACGGGTAGCACCATCTCATGAGCTGGGATCCTCGAAAAGTTTTTAAAAAAGGTGGGGTGGGGCAGAAGCCAGTTGAGTACCAGTGTTCATACCTCTCTGTTTCCTGATGGCTAATACTTAGGACAAGCTATCTTACCTTCTTGTGGCCCCAGATAGACTTTTCTTTTTCGCCCTTGCCCTACTGTGAACTGTACCCCCAAACTATGAGCTAATTTGAAACTCCTTCCTTATATCGCCTTGGTATTTTGGTACACAATGAAATGGTAGGCTGCTTTGTGGCTCTTGCCCACCTGATTTCTTTGGAGAGAGCATCCCCTAGGTGAGTGCTGGCTGGAAAAGAAGTGAGGTGCAGTTGTGTTGGTCAGGTGAAACACAAAGGAGGCCGCACAAGAAAACACGTGAAATCCAGCAGCAGTTTATTTCTCAAAGATCCCAGAGAGCAGAGGGTAAGGCTCCTAGCCTTGCAGGGAGAGTGAGGAAGAGGAAATGGCAGATGTGATTACAACCAACCAGCAGATGGGAACAACACACAGAGAGAGAGGTAGGAGGAGGGGAAAGTGTGCGCACAAGCGTTTATTGGGGTATAGTGTTACCCGAAATGGTTTATTCAGAGTTGTTCTGCTTTCACTAGAATCACTCAATCATGAGTACAAATTAATGAGCTTTACTGAGGCATTTGCATGCAGATTTGCATGCAGATGCAGATTTGCATGCAGATGCAGATTTGCATGAAGACACGTATCTTGCTTTGGGCATATGCATGCATACTAGCTTCCTCTTCTGCCCTTTTTTTTTTCCTCCTTTAACTGCTTGGTTTTATTTCCTTTCCCTAAAGTTGACCTTCCCCTTCCAAGTCATCATTAAAGAATCAGTTTCCAACTACAAGAGAAAACATGTGATACTTTTATCCCTGTATCTGCCTAATCTCACTGTCTGTTCTCTGCAGTGATTGGTGAGTTTCCAATGGATAGTGACGCATGTGGGGTGGTCACACTGCGCCACACCTAAGCCGTGGATGTGAACAGTGGTCGTTTACTGTCCCACAGAGACATACCTGACTGAGACATCTGAGGAACCCGGAAGAGAAGGAAATGGAAAACTATTAGCACTGACCAAGTCCTGTGCCTATAGGGAGTCCAATTTGTGTTCATGAAGGGTACTTAAGCAATATAAAATCACAGGAATTCACCACCATGCTACCATCCCCTTCACCAACTCCATGACATACTTCCTCTCTAGGTTCCACACTTATACCCTGTAAGACAAGCCATATGGAAATCATTTCAGCACTATATATGGCCTGTCTCCCAGCAAGCTCTGGGTCTTTGCCATGTTCCATTTGCTTTAAACACATTTCACACACAGTATGTGTTTGGGTAACTTCCATGAAGCCTCAGCTTGGTGAGCACTTTCTTTGAAAACTTCCCAATGGACAGTAGAAATGGGGATCAAGTCTCCCCATATATTACCTTACTTCAATGACAATGCTATTGTAATTTTGGCAGATCATAGTTTCTAAAGTTGCCCATAGCTGTACCTTGCATCACACATGGTCCTATTTAGTTTGTCCCTCAAGAAACTAGAGTTGGCAGCGGAAGTTGGAAGACTCAATTTTTTTTTTCCTATGCTTTTCATAACCAGTAGAATTGCATAGAAACCATGGTCCTGGTTTCCAAGACAAGGTCAGGAAAAGACATGTATCTTTTGTCTATTTCTTTGCAACATACACATAATGTGTGTATGTTTCTACAACATCACTCTCCTGCACTTGTCTGGATCATTGCTTTCTCTAGGGAAGCGGCCAACAGAAAAGCCTTGCCTGATGTGAGTCTCGGGAAAGTCTATCAGCTGCAACCACTGGTGTGGGACAGCAGAAATGTAGAGTGCGGCGAGATTAGGCCAGAGGTAACACATCTCTGAAGGCCCTGAACTTGCGTGTGCTTGCTGTGACTTGATTGTGCTATAAAGCCTTGACTCTCAGGAAATATTGGGAGGTGGTGACATCTTTTGGAGGTAGGCTAGGGTGGAAGGTTCTTATCTTATGGTAAATGCATCCATAAAGGAAACTGTGAGGCCCTGGCCTCTCTCCCTGTCTCTGCGTCTGGTTTGACATGTATCGCTTAATTCTTCCCACATGGGCAGCTGCATTGAAATACTCATCTTGAGGTGATCTAACCAAGGAGCATCCACCCCCAAGTGCCATGTTCAGCCTCCAACACTGTGTCCTTTTCTCATATGAAGTTAGCTGGCTTGAGAGTTTCATCACAATAATGTGAAGCTGACAAGTAAAATGAATTTCCTGAGACAGATCTGTTTTCTAGAATATTCTGCCATCCTTTCCACAGATCCTTGAGGCAGAGGAATAGAAGAGATTGCAGAGAAGAAACGGTCGACCCTCCTGTCATTTCCTCCTCAAGGAACAAAGGGCAGGGAGTGAAGGGGAGGCCTAAATATGCATGTGCCATGTTGTATGAGCTAGAAGTCTAGCCTGGGCCAGGGAGATGGCTTAGCAGTTAAAAGTGCCTGCTATGCAAGCCTCCTGAGCTGAGTGTAAAAAGACAGATGCAGTGCTATGACTCTGTAATCTCAGGGCGTCTGTGGAGAGATAGGAGCTGCCAATAGGAGAATCACCCAGAAGCTCATGGGCGAGCTAGTTTGGAATACTCAGTGCAGTAGTAGAAAGAACAAGAGAAACTCTACTTTAACAAAATGGAAGGCGGGAATCAACTACTAAAAGTTGTCCTATTCTCTACACATGAGTATGTACCCATCAACCCCAACACAACCTCCCCACACTCTTAATAAATATATGAATGGATAAACTAATTAGTTAATTAAAAGTCAGGTTAATCGTCCCCTTGTGATGGCTGACTTGTCAACTTGACTGAATTTGGAGTTATGTGTGAAAATGTTTCCAGAGAAGTTTAATCAAGGAGGAAACAATCATGCTCAGTGTGAATACCACCGTTCCATGAGCTGAGGTTCCAGGCTGAATGAAAATGGGAAAAATGGAGGAAGAAAGCTTTGCTTCAGAATTGATGTGTTTTCTCATTCCTAGTTGGGAATGGAATGGGACCAGCACCCGTCACAATGATTTCCTACCATGGTGGAAACTCTACCATGGTGGAGTGTATCTTCAAACCATGAACCAAAATAACTCCTTTTTTCTCTCTAAGTTGCATTTGCTTGTCAAGTATTTTGCCACAGCAACGGGAGTAGTAGCCAAAACACACCATACTACAACACATACACACACACACACACACACACACACACACACACACACACACATCTCATTCAGCCAGGAGGCTTGGTGATGAATACCTGTAAGACCAGCATCCAGAAGGAGAAATGCACTGTTTCTGAGGCCAGCCTGAAATAAAGAGTGTTGCCTTGTTAAAAGAAACAAAACAAACAAACAAATAAAAACACCCTACGCTATACAGGATCATTTTATAATGGAGTCATTGCCCCAGTTACAGAGACAGAATATAAGAGAAAAGAATGAGAAAGATTAAAAATAACAGAAAAAATTTAAAAAATATAATGAAGAAAAAAGGATGTGATTTGGTGTTTTCTACGTGATCTGAATTAGTAAAATAAAATTTTCCTAATCATAAAAAAATCATATTATAAATCTGAAACAGCAATAGCTCACAAGGTAAATATAACTTCTAATTTACACATGAGAGAAATGATGTTCAAAGAATTTAAATAGTAGCTTTGTGTAGTGGCACCTTTGATTTCATCACTCAGGAGGTAGTGGGAGGCAGATCTTTATGAGTTCAAGGCTAGCCTGTTCTACATAGTGAATTCCTCAACAGCCTAAGTAGCTCCATATTGTCAGTAAATGCTGGCTCTAGTTTGTTTGTTTGTTTTAGACAAGTCTGGCTGTGTCTGAATTCTACGTTCTCCTTATTTAACAAGGGTGATTGCTGAAAAATATTTAAATAGTCCACATAGAATAGTGTTCAAACAGGCTTATTTGTAACCCAACGGTCACTTTGATTACAATACTATACATAATTGAACCCTCTTTTTTACCATCTTGTAGGCATCAAGTTATTGTGTAATTCAAATGCTGATTTCTGTACCCCACCCCCATATCTGGTTGCCGTCCTTGTTCTGAGAATCTCCTGTCATAATGTAGTATAAACACTGCTCCTCAATTGTCTCCTGATACGCCAATAATGCAGCTTACAGCCAATCGCTGAGCAGGGAAGAAAATAGGGCTGGACTTCCTGTCTCCCGGCGACGAGGGGTTGGAGGAGGAAGTAGGGGATTCAGCATCTGGCAGAGATCCAAGAAAAATCAGAAGAGATTCAGATGAGCAGGGAAAGCCACAAAGTTTGACAGTATCTCTGGGATTTATGCTGGAAGAAAGCTAGATTAACTTAGAATGCTAATAATAGACTAATAACTGCTCAGATATTGTGCTATGAAGCTTGTTAAATAATATAATAATAAAATAATATAATAGAGTCTCAATTATTTGGGTGATAGCTGGGTTGAGAGAGAAATTGAAAAACAAACATGATTTTATAAAAATAGCTTTAACACCACCTAATTTACCATCTATGACCACCCTCCCCTAACAAACTTTTTTTCTTGATGTCTGGGAACAGCCAGAATCAGCTAACTAGCCTGGATGGAATCCAGTGCCTGGTTCAACAATTCAGTTTATGTAACTCAAAACCATTATATTGTACTGCAGAGAAGATGGTAGAGTGATGCAGCAGATGGCGCCCAGCTGTAAGTTACTTCATAGCCAAGAATGCGTTTATTTTGATCTTGATAAAAATGGCTCCCTTGGAGCCATCTGGTCAACCTCTTCAGTTCCTGTGACTTGAGCTGGTTTTCCTAACCTCATATGACAAAGTGTGCATGTAAAAATCTCTGCTTGCTAAGGCAACACAGTCGATGATTTGTTCACTGATTACAATAAGTGACAAAGAAATGAAAGACTAGAAGCGGGTATGTAGGTTCTCTATCAATTTACGCTCAGGTTGTAAGGAATCCTCTGAGGTACTTTGGGACTATGCTCTCTTGAAATCAGGTTTGGGTTCCTACAAACATACCCAGGGTCCCATTACTGATTGATACATTCCAGATATGCAAAGGAAAAGCTTGCTTTCCAGAAACTTCTTTTCATGCCTTTTGTTTTGATTTTCTGATTTAGCAAATATTTCTTGGCCTGCTATTGTAGACCACTCTGAATGTTCACACAGAGAGCAGCAGGAAGCAGAAAACATGAAAACTACCTTCACAATATTTGGTGGTTCCTGAGTGTTAGTTGCTAGGTAAGACAGGCACATTTAGGGTTAATTCACCATCAACTTCAAAGTGTCATTTTCTTTATTTTCAGCTCAATTTTTATGATGAAGTGAGCATGCCCAGAGATATTGCTGTGCATGTCTTATCTTTTAATGATGTGCTCCATGACCTTGAGCTCTGAATTTGTTTCTTAAATGATAGCCTTAAACTGAGCAGTATCAGCAATGCACTCCTTAACTGAACATGCTTATTAATGCTCCCAACCCTGAAGTGCTTTCCTGGGTGGATGTACACAGGAATAAAAACCCACACTTTTGTTGTTGAAGGTATTGTTTTGGAGATGACTCTGATGCTGTCCTTACTGCTGCGGGCAGTAAATCCTTTTATACTTCCATGTCTTGTCCATTCTTGTTTTGGCACTGAACACATCAAAACCGAGCATATTGTGTCCAGTTATCCAGGATGTTTCCAAAATACCGGTAAAGAACACAGCCAGGAGATGTCTATTCTGATTAGCAGTTGCATATTTAATTCAAATTATGAACTTACTCTTATTTTGTGATTCAATATGAACTGAAAAGTCTCGTTGTGAACTAGACATTAAGCTACAGGGCAGAAATAATCAGTCCTGTACCCCAGGTTTGACTTGCTTGTGGTACCTAGTGATTACGGAAAGGGTATATCTCTCAACAGGTTTCTGTCATTTCCAACTTTTGGAGAGGGCAGATCATAGCTGTCCATGGCATAAACATGCTGACCGTTAGTTCAAAGTCAGAACATATGGTCAGATATATAATTATGATAGCCAACAATTTATATCTGAGCTACTGTAGCAGTAAGTGGCACTTTGGCCCTTCAGTCTGAACATACCTCACAGATTCTTGCACCACATTGGAGGAAAAAAAGCTTTTTCAAAAACCCTACTGTTTAGAATATGAAGTCAAATTGTATTCTCAGACTTGCTCAGTGGAGCAGTAGACTCAAATGTCAGAATGAAAAACTCCAGTCATACCTATGGTGAAAGTTCATGTTCATTCCAGTGGAGAAATAAGGACACTAGAAAAAAATAGGAGATGAACTTAGGGAAAGAAAACAGGAGCTCTCAAAGAAGACAGAGAACTGGAGGCTGTGCAGAAAGAAGGGGTAGGAGAGAAGAGCAACGATAGAACAATTGAGCAAAAGCAAAACAAAAACAAAACGAGGAACGGCAGCCTGATTTCCATAATCTATCAGGTCCAACACGACTAAAATATGATTCAATTTAGTTCCCAGAAAATGACACCAAACCCACAGAGCACACAGTGGCTCACAGCAAAGTCACTTGAGTAGCCATTGAAATGGATCTGACTTTATGTTCAATGTTCAAGGAACTCTTTCCTTTCTTGCCAATGAACAGAATGTTCAAGACCATTCTCCAGGAACTTAAAAAAATAAAATAAAATACAATGAATTATATTTTAACAACTCTCTCTCTCTCTCTCTCTCTCTCTCTCTCTCTCTCTCTAAATGTAGAGAGCAGTACAAAAACATTTAGAATGTCCTCAGATCATAAAGTTGAGAAGAGAGCCATGAGGAATAATTGTGGCATGATAGCTGAGTGAGTTACAAAATGAGTGAGGGCGGTAACTATGGCCTGGAAGCCAGTGCTTCTGGTTTAGCACTTTAGTACTTTTCCAGTGTCCGAGAGTACACCATCAGCACCCTCATTTGTGGTCCGCTGCTGCGGTGGTCATATTTTGACAGGCCTTCCTTTATTGGAGCTGGACTTTCTTTGCCTACCCGTTGCCTTTCTCACTTGACTTTCAGCTTCTAGTCGTTCACCACATGAAAATATCAGACCTAACGGGATGATTAGACGAAAGCTTCAGAGTAATAACCACGCACTTCGGAACGTGCCATCAGTGTGGTGTCCGTGTAATATGCATTACGGCAAAGAAATTGCCTGTCTGGTTTAATTTTCAGCTGAGTAGAGGGAAAATTCTTCTGAGGCTGTACTCCTTTCCTCTGTTATTCTTATTACAAGCATCCACACTGGTCAGGGAACCACATAAACCCACCGCTCCAGTTTTAAACTTGGCAGATTTTCCGGATCTGGAAGCTGTAACTCTAAGGTAAAGCAGTCCCCGGGGCTCAGCTTCCCAGAGTTCTTACATTTTCATTAGAAATGATTTTTATGTAACCTTTGGATAATCCAAAATAGGAGTTTGCTATGAAATTACGGGGTAGCTAAACCCCAGGGTAGAGAGTGGTGTGACCCAGGGTGAGGACGCCTGGTCCTCACTCATCCCGTCAGCCCATGGCTTCAGGAGGACATGGCCTTCCGACATCTTTTGCTGTGGCCTTCCCACCACAAAGAGAAGGTAGCACAGTGGTTGAGGGCAGGGAATGGGATGGAAAATGCCTGCCACGGGTTTTCAGCCCGTCGTTTTTGCGCCTGCTACAACTGACAGTCTCCAACCCAGAGTCTGAGGAGTATTCGTCATGACGCTTTCATTTTTCCTGCTGCACAAATGTCTCGTGAGTGTGCGAGGTGTGGCAGACGGCAGGATCATCATACAGCACAAGCGCCGAGGTCTGTGACACAGCAGATGCCCTTACAAGACAGGCCGTGACCAAGTGGCTCACGCCACATCAATCTGTTTCACAGTTCTGGAGACTGGAGGTGCAAACCAAATGTGTACGCAGGCCTGCTTCCTTTTGAGGACTTCAAGCATAAACCTGCTCTGTGTCCTTCTCTAGCCTTTGGTGCCTCGAGATTGTGGATAGAATTCTCTTACCTATCTCCACCTCCCCTTCTCTATGTGTCTATCTTTGCGCCTACACTTCCCCTTTTCATGGAGATACCGGTCTTCGGGCTGACCAGTAAACTGAGGATCTTAACTCGACCTTGTTTCTAAATAAGGAAAATTTTGTATTGCTCGAAGTTAGAACTTCACTGTCTTTTGCGAGTATTCCGTTTCAGTCCACTCAGAGTTGTGTTCCAACAGGGAAACATTCCAAAGACTCTGAGGTGAACAGTAAACTCCACCGTCTCCTCTTACCACCTAGTTCCATGTCAAAAATCTCTGCTCTCCACTGTCTGTGTTTAAACTGTCCAACAGCACTTTAAACACCTAGTTTGACATGAAAGTCTACATTAAACTTTTAATTCTTCCCCAGAACACCTGTGCTTCTTTTTCTCTGTGGAAACATTTGGTTATGTTGGTGACTTAGGTGTCTTAAGCCAAAGGTGCCGCAAAGACACAGGTATCATTTAACAAATATTTTTATTTTATGGTTTTATTTTGCAGATGAATGTTTTGCCTTGCATGTATGTCCATGTCCCTCATGTGTGCCGTGTCCACAGGGTCCAGAAAGGGACATTGGACCCCCTGGAATCCAGTTTAGTTGCAGATGGTTACCAGTTGCCATGTGGGTGTTAGGAATTGAACCTGGGTGTTCTGGAAAAACTCTCTGAGCTCTGAACCACGGTTGTTGATTTTAAAATAAATACTCCAAATAAAATAGCCCATTTTCAATGCTATTTTATTTCTTCTTCCTCCCTTCCATCAACCCCTTTAGCCCTAGGTAAGAGAGAGAGAAGGTTAATGGAGAGAGGAGGGGTAAACCACTTTATTCCTCCTGGCTCTTTAGGGTAGGTGGGTTCAATTGTGTCAATGCCAATCTCCATCAACAGCAAAAGCAGCAAGCAGTCTCCCCCATCTATCCCCTCCATGCATCTCCATGCATCGGTGCCACAAAGCATCTCTCTCATGTCTTTCCTAGCCACCATACTGTCCATCTCTGGTCTTTCCAAACTGCCACACCTTCTCTTCCTGGGCTCTCCCATTTATCCCCCTCAGAGTTCTAGACCACACCCCTCTCCGTGCTGCACAAGGCAGGCTGTTACCAGCGGGCAAAGACCACAACCCACACGAGACAGTTATCAGCTGTGGATAAACTAAAACCCAAACTAAAATCCCACTCTTGGGATTAAAACAAAAACATATTTGCATAACATAACTGAATGTTTAAAGAAACCAAAACTTCCATTACACACTGAACCATCTTTTTAGCTATCGATAAGCATTTTTTAATCCCAATTCTGTCTTTCTTGAGCTCAGTACACACACACACACACACACACACACACACACACACACACACACACAGTCACTAGTCCTGCTATGTGCATGGTAGGTCAGGACAGGGGACACTGTCTTGGTTTCATCTAAACCTAATCTCTCCCAAAGGTTTAACCTCCAATTATTACCTTGGTGACCACAAAACTGTTCTTACTCAAATCTAAAACCAGTTAACTCGACTCCAATAATAGTTCCCCAGACAGGCTAAGCATAGCTCTATCAAGTGACTGGCCTAGGGTAAGCAAGAGGCAGGCACAGCACATCGCATTCTTGGATGTTAGAGGTCACAGTGAGCCATGGGAGAATCATTCCATTTCTTTGCTACTATCATGTGACTCGGGCTTATACCCAGGGTCATCCCAAATCCTATGGTCAGTGTTACTTTAAGGCAGCAGATATGTCCTCTGCCATTGTCTTCTTTCCTTAGATCTCAGTCCCTGATAATCTATTTCTGCTACTCAAGTGAGTGTAAATGTTTGAGGGATAATTTTTTTTTGAGGTGGGTGAGTTGACTTTTTAAAAATCCTTTATTATTTTATTGAAAATAGTTTTTTCATACAATATATTCTGATCATCTTTCCCTCTCCATAAGTCCCCAGATCCTTTCCACCTCCCTACCCATTGAACTTCACACCTTCTTTTTCTCTCTTTAGAAAACAATCAGGCTGCCAGGTGTGGTGGCGCACTCCTGTAATCCCAGCATTAGGGGAAGTAGAGGCAGGTGGATCTCTGAGTTCAAGGCCAGCCTGGTCTACAAAGTGAGTCCAGGACAGACAAGGCTACAGAGGAAACCCTGTCTTGAAAAACCAAACAACAACAATAAACAAACAAACAAAACAAATAAATAATAAAATCAGGCTAATAAATTAACAGCCCAGAGTTAAAACACAAATACACACACATACACACACACACACACACACACACATACACACACACACACACACACACACACACACACACACCAAACTAAACAGAACCAAACCAAACAAAGCCTACAAAATCAGAAATCTTAAAATACAAACAAAAGACAAGTCAAGTCAAATAAAAACCCCAAAATACTATTGAGTTAGCTTTGTGCTGGCCATGCTGGGCATGCCCTTAAACATGGTTTGATACTCATGAGCAGTTGTCATTCGGAGAGAGCTTCTTGTTTAGGGATGAGAACGTGTGTCTACTTCCTGCCTTTCAGTATCGGGACCCCATCTGGCTTGGACATATTCAGCCGGTGTGCATGCTGCCATCTTCTCTGTGAGTTCATTCAGGTGTCAGTCCTGTTGGGTCTGGAAAATACGGCTTCCTGGAGGATACTCCATTCCCTTTGGCTTTTTGAATCTTTCTGCCTCCTCTTGGGGAGAGTTCCCTGAGCCCTGAGAGGAGGGGTTTGATTTTAGGACAGAGTGTTTCAGAGCGTCTCTGTACACTATATAGTACTGCAGGAGAAGGCTTTTCTGATGGTGGCTGACAGGAGAATGTCATTAGGAGTCTTTTTTTTTTTTCCATGTTTCTTTAGCAGAACGGTTTTCTCCTAGGTCCATGGCCCTGTTGAGTCTCAGGTTCTTGGCCACCTGAGCAGTGTTTGGGATGGGTTCTATCTTACGGAGGAGGCCTTAAATTCGATCAGATGAGGGGTGAAACTTTTTGAATCTCCAGGAATTGAAACAAAAATGGGTGGAAACATAGAGCTCACTTGTTGCATAATTGTTGGTGTAGTTTTATAAACAGAACCTCAAAGTTCTTTTAAAACAGAATGCCAATGAGAAGGAAGCGGCTGATGTCATTTGTTTTTTTGTGTAAGTCATCAAGAATCTTAACCATCTCTTAAACCTTAGGAAAATACCAGTTACATGTGCCATTTGTCATCTTTTAGCGTAAACCAATGTTGGTGGGAAGAAGGAGTCTGGTTAGAGAAAGAAAAAGACACAGTGTACAAGGAAGAATCTATGTACCAAAAGAACAAGGTCACTAATGAAGTGATGTGGTTAACCAGAAGTTGGCTTTGAGGGTGGAGATTCCAGGCCCTTGAGCAAAGCTGTTCCTTTAACTCCCAGTCTGTCTATCTTGTTTTCAACTCCTTGCCCGGTGGTTTGTGGGCTGAGCTCGCTGCTGGGCCAGTACGAGAAGCTAAACACACAAAAGCTCTGGAGACTTAGCTTATATTCCCATAGAGGGACAGGAGAGCTGGGCTCTCACAGCCTCTGGAATTCAGCACTGCTCTGGACAGGAAGTGACACTGTTTACAACTGCTGTCTACTTTCGGTCCCTGTGTGTTTCCCTGAGATATATTTGCTAAAACCGGAATTTTAAATTCGATGAAGAAAACAATCACTTGGTATTTATAATAAGAACTGAATGTTTTCCTCTTTTTTTTTCCCCCACATGCAGCCTTAGTTATTTGGAGGGGTCATTTATGGTTTGGATCCCAACTCAGCATGAAAAAAATAAAGCATGCATTCATCATTCCACCAGACCAGTAAATGCTGTGGAGTATTTACTATCTTCTTGGGGTTACAAAGAACTGTTAGATCCAGTTAGGACCTATGATGAACCTATAACCAGGCTGCAGAACAGAAACGTTATTCATGGTGTTTCATCATCCCTAGGTCTCTGGCACCTAGCACTGTATTTATTTAGTAAATTCTAGGTGCTCTGCAAATATTTGTCAAGTACATGAATAAGATCAGCTTCTCATGAGGACAGCAAGTATTTTCCAGGTGAGAAGTGAGTGGGAATTGCTGTGTAATAGAGATGGAATTTTAGCAATGCTTTCAGGACAGGGCAGGGCTCCATGCAATTGGTGGAGGGGGAAAGGAGAGGGGTAGTTCCTTTGGGTAAGGAGACATAGTTGAGCCTGGAGACTGAGAGATCTAGGCATTTTCAAGAGACAGAATTCTTGGTGTGTAAGAGATGCAGAAATAGGAGAAAGGGCTGAGAGGGGTGGATTTGGGGTCAAACTGCCTAGGAGGGAGAGGACCATGGATGCTTGGAGGTGTTGTCAGGCCCTGGGTTGTCTCATTCCCGGTGTCCCTCCCTGCTTTAGCTTTAACAAGAAAAAGAGAGAGAGAAACACATAAAAAAAAATCACCTTCTTTCCTTTGTAGTTTTTTAAATGAGTCATAGGATCATAATGTTGATGTAAAGATAGGAAGAAAAAGAACACGTCTCATAACCTTTCAGAGATTGCTCTTAACAAAAAAAAAAAGACAGAGAGAGAGAGCATTGATAAAGTGTGAGGAAATGCTGATGCTCAGAAATGGCACCTGAAAATCTGCCCCTTAGACTTACCTGAGGTGACTTTCAGAAAGCTTTCTCTAAAACCACATTACATCGTGCAACTCAGATCCAACAAAGAGGAAAATTTCCATCTGAAATGTCCCTAACAAGGGGAACCTGAACCCACTTCATGGAGGAAGAGGGGTTCCTGAAATTATGTATTACTCAAAGCCCTGGTGCCATTTGTCCCAGATCATTATCACTGTTTAAGGTCTGCTCCTTCCTCTAAAGGTTATTTATTCTTCCTCTAAGTTAGCTACAGCCCTCCTTTCCCCCTCCCCAAGGAGACAGCATGGTATAGAAACTTCTAGATTCCATTGTATTTTTGCTATTCATCTTCCCATGATGCCCAATGCACAAAACAGGTTAGTAAGTTTCTCTCCCACTCATATGTCTATAGTCAGCTAATTTCTAGGTCTCAAATATTGACCCTCCATAGGGGAAAGAAAATTCTTTGGCTCCTATAAGTTCAATGGTAAGAGTGGCCTAAATGGTATCATTCCTCTGCATAGAGCTGCGTCTTCTGCTTCCATTTCTGTGCAACTGAATGACCTTAGCAAAGCCCTATAATATAGCAGATGTTTAAAAAAAAATCAGGGAAAAATAGGTCAGAAAGAAGGGAATAAAGAAAATCAAAACTCCTCTGATTAGATTTCTCAGTAAGGTGGTCGGTTATAGAAAATGGCTGATAAGACAGGTAGAAGAGATAACTTTTCTATAATTAGCTTTCCTATCCATGTTGTAGTGATATTATTTATCCTCCCTGGGATGATCAGCTGGCTTCCCATCTTTTACTACACTGTCAGCTGTTTTATCAGCTCCCTGTCCTTGCTATAACAAGATAACAGGCAAGAAGCAAGTTAAGGAAGGAGGGAGTTATGTTGGCTCACAGTTTTAGGGAACACAGTTCATCGTGGCGGCAGCTGCCTGAGGTAGCTGGTCATGTCCAACCCACAGTTCAGAAGCAGAAAGAGGCAATACTTGTGTCACTCTTATATTCTTCATTTATTCATTCATTCATTCATTCCAAGGCTCCATCACATGGAATGGCTTTGCGCATATTTAGGATGGGTCCTTCCTATCTAACGGCTCGCTCACAGGCATGTCTGGAAGCTTGTCTCCTGTATGACTTTAGGTTCCGGCAGATTGACTGTGGGTTTTCACCGAGATGCATGTCTGCATCTGGTCCTTTGTCAGGTTCTCTCACTTGGGGTGTGCTGGTCCCTCTAGGGATATGGGAGAACACTTGCTGAGAGCTCAACAGTATCCTAGGTGGGTGGAACAGGGACTTTGAACCTCAGTCTCCTAGGTCTCCCTAGCTATCTCCTTAGCCACAGACAATGGATGTTCTCAGTGTCTCACAATTACGGAAACAAATGCACACACACACACACACACACCACCACCACCACAACCACCACCACCACCATCACTACCTTCCCAAAACCAAGTATTCTTTCAAAATAATGCTCTCTCTTTTAATATCAAGGAATCTGCATGTTTTCTTAATACAGCTCCACCCATGCTATGCTAGCATAAAAATTCTATCCCATAGCATTCGCTCTTTACATTTATTAACTCCTTCACTCCCACCCAATAACTCTAGTCTCCCCCAAAGTTGGCAGTAGCCCATTCTCTGCCCCTAAGCTCCCAGCAAAGAATCTTGGGATCAGTCAAGACCGTCAGTCAGAGAAGACCACATATAGGCTCGTTCATACCTCTAGAGGCTGTTTTCTGTGTGTTGGGTGCCTCACATTTCTGAGAGGCATTTTAGAGAATTCCATTGCATTAGAGGAAGAAGTCGAGATTTACAAGCCTTTTGTGAGACAGCCACACACATTCCTTATTTTGTTGGAGATGGAGGCAGTGAGCCAAGTTTTGTGAAGGGCGTTGACTTACTCTACTCTTCCAGTTTACAATGACAAACTTCCCACTACACACACATGTCATAGAAGTTTACAGAAAGCAGAATGTAGGCCATTGTGCAATGCTTTGGGAAGGATCCTCCAAGTCCAACAGTAAAGCCAGAAGAGTGAGTAAGGCTGGAGTTGAGGGAATGGGCAATAGCAAATGGTTACAGAGCTTCTGTGTGGCCACTTTGTCCAGAGGAGAGAAATTCAAGACACAGGAGCCCTGCAAAGGCAGCGTGTGGTCATGCGTTATGTGCGCATGCGCAGCAGTGCACATACGCAGGGGCCGCTGTTTGAACAGCAGTCTTTATTTGCAGATTCTGCCTCTGAGATCCTTTTAGCCTCTTTCCTCATTCTGAAAATGCTCAAAAGTCTGAGTATTGGTAATGTTAAAAGTTTCTCACACATGGGAAGTACAAACAACTTAAAAGAGGAATTCCAGTCTTCGTGCCATTGAAACCGAAGCACTGTGCATTCACCTACTCCTTGGCTTGTGAAGAATGCCTAGCATGGTAACTTTGTTATTGCGTTTTAAAAGGATCATTTGCTTACAGTAGCGATAAAACATTCCCTCCGTGCTCTGAGGATGGTGAGATTCTGCATTTAACTCTCGCTTGCTTCCAGAAGCATCTTCCTATGAGGCCTGGGGTCTGTGCTGGCCTAGTTAGCTGTCTGTACTCTGACTCTACTATATCAACAGGAAGGGTGGGAAAGAGCTGGTGATCAGGGGCCTAGGAATGCAAGTGGCTCCTCAGGCTTCCTGCTCTGCCCACATAAAGGAAAAGCAATGTCCAGCAAAACCAACCCCCAGCTTCGGGCAGCTCAGCCAAAACCCCGCTCCCCTTCCCCCCTTCCTTTTGGTGAATACCACATACTGTGGGATACTATGGACCTGCCATGCCTTTCTCAGAAATTTCCTCTAGTGGGGTTCTGTGTTATGGAGCCCTGTGGCCCATGGATGGGGAACAAGGAATTCTCAAAGGCTGTGTTCATACTTGCTAGACATACTTGCTGTCCCTGAAGCCCTGGTGTCCATGCCAAAGTCTGTGTTTCTGGCTGTAGAAGGAATGGCTTAGCTTTGGGATTTTAAGCACTGTGACACACACACAAAAGGAGGTGCTGAATTCAAAACCTTCCTGTGATGAGCCACTAGAATGGTGACTGATGAAGTACCCTAACCCCCCGAAACAATTTTTCTTAAATGTCTAATGTGAGTTGGGACCTATCATGACCTAACAATGGGTTATCACCTAATCCCCAGTAAAAATATATGAGATATGTGTTATTACTGTATTCTAGCCCAAACCAACCTGAAAGTCAGTGAAGCTGGACAACTTACTTGAGATGTGAGCTCATAAACTACAATAATTTTCATCTATGTTTCAGTAGCAACTCCTCCTCATTGAAGGAAGGTCAATATGTCATATGTCAATCACTCCTCCTAGAGATTGGGATTTAATGAGCTCCTACTGTGTGGCTGGCTGTGGAAGCACAGGCCTGAACAAGCCAAGTTAGGCTCTTAGAACCAGGTTATAGATTGGTTGTTAGAGAGAAAATTCACAAATATATAACGTGCTCTGTGGCCTGCTTTGTGTCACTGTGACAAAATGCCTGGAATAATTAACTTACAGAAACTTCATTTTGTCTCCTGGTTTGAGAGGTTCTAGTCCGTGATCAAGTAGGTGTGTTACTTTTAGATCCCTGATTAGTGGGTCAATGACAAGCGAGTTCAAACTGCTCACTTCATGAACAGGAAGTGAAATAGGAAGAGTGCTAATCCCTTCAAGAGCATAATAACCAATGAACTAAGGACCCGCCCTCGGCTCTACCTTCCAAATACCTACAGGAGGGACCAGGCTTTAAGCACGTGGACCCTGAGGAACACATAACATTCAAATTACAGCCAATGCTACAGGAAAAAAATGAAACAAGGAAACGATACATTTCTCATGACGGGACTTCAAAATGCCTTCCGTCCTGTCAGGAGCCATTTCCAGAGTGCTGGAAGCTGTCAAGGCAGCTGTGAGGACAGTGTGATGCTCCCACGGCCAGCATAAGATCTTCTGCTAAATGGGTGTGTTTCAGCTTGTGGGAAAGGACTGTCAAAGTGGGAATGCTACAACACAGATGGCCTGGAGGGCGCAGGGGTGGGGATTTGACCCTGTAAGCCATAATTACTCCCACCTTGATTGAAAATCTGTCTCTTCCCCTTCTTGCCTTACAAGGGGGTTTTGAAAACTGATTCCTCCAAATCTGGAAGCCATTTGGATGTCCCCATGAGGAAAGAGCTATGTAGCAATGCGATTGTTGGTGTTGATTTCATTTACTATGACATGACTGGGAATTACTGGGAAAATCCACTACCAATGAGCAAATGAGCTTCCAAAGATGTGACAAATTAGCATGTCTAAAGATTGGCCACAACAGCAGGAGGTGGTGGACTATCAGTGTGTCTAAGCTGTGTAAATAGACACCGCTGGAAGCTGCATGATTTAGGGATCTACTGAGAAGGTGGTCCTGTCCTTTAGAAAATGAATAATTTAATAAGAGAACAATGTCCTCTGAGACGATCATGGGTCCCAAAAGTGGCACGGTTTGCTAATATTCCATTTGGTGGAGAATGGGGGAGTTCGCCCTATGTCCTACCTAGTTTTCTGAGATATCTGGAAATTCAGACAATACACAAAAGCCGTTCTTAGAATAGTCAATAAAACTGAATGCCCTTAGTCTAGAGGAAGATGAAACTTCACTTAAAAGGGAATTAACTTTGCACAAAATCTTAACACTATCATATTTTATGCTCTGACTGACTCCTTTTAAACATTTCCCAGGGTCTACACTGCTTTTGCTAACAAGTATGCTCAAATCCATAACTAATGAAGTAGCAATTGGCATAATGGTCATTTTCTTAAATCTTACGCAACTTCATTTTACGTCATTCAAGAGAAATAAGAGCTTTGATATTTTTAGAATTGATAACACAGATGTCTTTGATTTGTGCATTCAAGCACTTTTACAGTTTCTTCATGATTCAGAAATAAAAACAGGGGTGGGAAGGTAGCACAGATGCTAATAGACTTGTCACAAGTGTAAGGACCTGAGCTGTATCTTAAGCACTCACATAAAAACCTGTGTACAGACACATTCCCTCGTTATCTCAGTGGGGGCATCGTGGGAGGAAAGTTGAGGCAGTGACATGGGGGTCACTGGCCCCAGGTCAGTCTGTCTGTCAGGAAGTCTGACCATGAACCATGGACCTTGTGCCTGAGAACTAGGAGCTGGACATGGAATTCCTGGATCTACTACAACGGGCCCGTCAATCTGAATAGGAGAGGGCTTGGCACCTATGTCTACAAGGGTCTGTAGCCACATAGGGCTGAGTTGGTTTGGGGTAGGCCTTAATCCTGAGTGCTGTGGGGAAACTTGGGTGCTAAAATAGACCTGGTGCCTAGCCCGACTAGACAAATGCTGGTCTCATGCCAGAGCAAGTCTGACTTCTGAAGCCAGGTGAATAGACATTGATCCTATGGCTGGGGGAACCGTGTCTCTTCATACTGGCCTAGTAATTGAAGCTAACGATATCAATGGATAGCCTGAGGCCTGGACTGTCTGGGTCAGCTTGTTTATAAGTTAGTTTAAAACTTAGTGCTGGGCAGGCCTGAAACATCTGTCCACAGGCCCAGCCTGGAGGCTTGATAAGCAGGTTTCAATGTGATGATTAGGACTGGGGATCCCAGCCTTGTACTGAGACACGTGTGAATGGAGGCATCATGGGGGCCAGGCTGTTCATCAGGGATGCTGGACTAACATGGCTGTTGGGAGAGCCTGGAGACAGTCCACAAAGGCTGCCCTAGCTCTGGTGTGGACTCAAAGCCCAAGGCCACTGAGGCCACTGAGGCCACTGAGGCCACTGAGGCCACTGAGGCCATCATCACTGGAGCTGGCGCAGAGCCTGACACTTCTGGGTTTGGCCTAGTGGGGGACAGAGAGTTTTGAATTTATTAGAGATGCTTGGGATAATGACCTGGCTTGACAACGAGGTGTGCCTGGAGACCCACCAGCTTGGAACTAGATACTGTGGTAACCTTCCCAGCCTACGCTTCACTGGAATAAGCCCCTTGTTAGACTTAAAACTCTGAAGTTCAGCCACTACTTCACCCAGATGAATGGCATAACCTCTGCCCTGTGCTCCCTGGGGTTGAGGGATGGCTGGAGTGATGCAGGGAATACAAAACCGTCCTCCCTTCATTTCCCCATGTGTCCTTTCTTCTTTTCAGGGCTGAATCTCACTTGGTAGCCTTAGATCTTAGGAAGGTATTTCTGTGCATGGGTAGTTAGTTGCTCAGAGCGATGTTCTGTGGGAGGCAAACTATGGAGTGTCCTGTTCTGTTCTCCCAATAAAGAGCATGTTGAATTCAGCCGATCTCAAATAATTTTTAAAGCAATTTGGAAGTTTGATCATCTCAAAGTGGCACCATGACTAGATTAGTAAATGCATACTTTGGGTAACCTCCTTTCTCATTCAAATTAAGATCAATATCATCAAGTAAAATATAAGTAAGTAAGCTGATCTAAGCAGATTTAAACCAAGATGGTCAGGTAAAGGCAGGCCTTAAGAGGAATGATTGGGCAGGATGGAGCAGATTCTTGCCATTGTATAACATCACCATGATATATTAACCCTCCCCCGAAGAAACCGTGTGATCCTTGGCAATTACAAGACAAACTGCATTTCCTAGAGGTCACTAGTCAATTACGTACCAATTATTTTTTTGTTTTTTTCATAATGAGAAGTCTAGATCCAACGGGCCTCACATCAGTCCTTTATTAACTTTTCAAACATAACAGATGAAGGGGATTTGCTCCATGGGGCTAGATTTACCTGATATCAAACCAGGCAAAAATATCACAAGGAAAGAAAACTACTGCAAACTAGGTGATGTGAGATGAAATGTTTGCATCACTCAACCCTAAGAACCATAGCCAAAACTAACATCGAAGTCACAAAGGCTATAGCTATGGCCTCCTGGCAGCAGTGGTCTTTATTCCAATACTGACACAGATTGATGAATGGCCACAAGAAGGCCCCAGAAGTGGGAGATGCTTTTTGAGTTCTTTCCTAGCACCTATTACCCCATTCTCATTCAGAGAGGCAGTGTACCAAGATTTAAAAGCTTCTGTTCTTTTAAGGAATTATACTAACTTGCAGATATATACATTGTCAAGTTCAGCAAAGTAAAGATTTATTTATTTCCACCAGTATAAGACCTCCTTCCATTATCCTCCACCAAGTCGGGATTCTGAACTCTTCGTAACTCCATGTCAAAATCTCTGGGAACTGGGCTTGAGCCTTGAGAAGGCTTAAGAGTTAACTGTGCTTGCCACCAAGCCTGCTGGTCTGTTTCATCCCTGAAACACACATGCTGGAGGTAGAGAATCCTACATACAAGTTATCCTCTGACCTCCACATAGTGGGCTGTGATGGGTAAAGAGAGACAGAGACAGACAGAGAGACACACACAAGCACCCAGAGAGAGACACTGAGTAAAAGGAAGAAAAAGTCCAAGATCTTCATTAAAGTTCAGGCCTAACACATGATCACAGAAGAAAAATGTTTCAACGAGGTGTGCGCATTTTGCTGGATTCAAGCTTAAAGCTCAACACTAGACTCAGTGGATCATTTGTGTCACCTGATGGTCTTATAGAGAATGACTTAGGCATGAAGAGAGTCTGTGAGTGCAGAAGGCCTCCAGATTTTCCTGTCCTGGGAAAACAGGAAGTTTGGGAATGGCAGGATGGCTCAGCAAGGGAGGACACTTGCTGCCAAGCCTGATGACCTGAGCTTGATCCCAGCAGCTCATATGGTAGAGGGAAAAAGAAAACCTCACTCCTCAAAGTTGTCTTCGGATGTTCAGAGAGGCACATGGCATGCACATGTCCTTCCCCGGCCCCAAAACAGATAAACATAATAAAACAATTGAAAGTCATGTATTTGCCAAGACTCTATTTTAACTCTGGTGCCCAGTTCGAGGCTCCTGGAAACAGGAAGACGTAAGCACTCTGAGGATTCCTGTTTACATTAGATTCCAAAACCTGTTCCGGTTGTCACAGGAGAGGTCCTGTTAGCAAGGCACACAGGAGACACCTCTGTATCCAGGTCATGCTGTCCTGAAAAACTAAACATGCTTTTCTCCAAAATACACAATCCACTATTTATACAGACTCTATGCCAGTACACATTACATATGTGTGTAAATATATAGCTATGGGATAGACTTCAAATCCCGGCACATAAAGAGTCAAAAACATACGTAAACTTTGAACTCCTGTCAATTTTAACGACAAGGGATTTTTAAAGAGACCATGGTAATCCCTTGACTATTTCGAAGATTTCTCTGATCTGATAAAAAAAAAAAAGTCAGCTTAAGTCACTAGCGTTTGGTACCATAATCACTGGGGAATGTGGAGGGAGGGCGCCAAAAGCCCCATTTCCCTCATTTGCCCCTGAGATTAAGAGCATCCAAGAGGCAGGTATTGTGTTTGCTCTGGAGCCATGCAGTCAGCTAATTCCCATTGGCACCATCTGGACCATACATCTGCACTAATTCCATTTTAAGACTGAGAAGGTGAGGTCGGCTAATCTTTGGCAGATCTCTTATCATGTGCTCAGATCTACCCACCCACGCAATTCTTCCCCCTACAGACGCTATATAAAGCACTGGGGCAAAAAAAAAAAAAAAAAAAAAAAAAAAAAAAGAGAATGAAAGACCCAACCATTGGAGAGTTGTAGTGTAGGAGATAAATCTATCGGATCACTATGGTGAGCTTTTGGGTTAAAAATGGGGACAACTGAAAGCTTAATGAATGGTGGAAAGAACTTCTATCTATTAATGTCTTCAGGTTGTAAAAGCAGATCAAAGAGCTCGCATGAAGGCAGGAATGCAGAGAGAAGCTGACTAAAGAGCTTTTCACGGAGGAATGCTCCCCAGAGCATCGGGGGACTGCTCATTTTATTTTATTGCACAATAAAAAGGAAAAATGGAGCTTTTTTTTTTTTATCTCCCACCCCAAATGGACCAGGCCAAAGCAGTTTGTGGCATGCTCTGTGAACTCATTCAGAGGGGAACTGACATATTTTAGAGCAGACTTGTCTAAAAATAACTTGTTTCATCAGTTCTGGGACATTTTTCCAGTCTTTTGCCAAGAATCCAATTAATGTGTGTGGCTTTTTTTTTTCCTTCCAGGAAGTTTTATAGGGTCTTTATATCTTTTACTCTTTTATAAAGAAAATGCACACAGCCAACTGTGTACGAAAAATAACCGTGAGGCTCTAAGATGCCGAAACTCCTAAAGCAGCTATTTAATTCTGGCAGATCCATTCATGAAGACCAATTAATTAATTAACTTAAACTGCTCTTCAAGCTCCCTGTTGTTCTCCTCCCCTACCATCCCCTCCCCTTCTCTCCCTTCTTCTCCCCTTCTCTCCCCTGCCCTTCTCTTCTCTTTCATCCAGTCCCCTCTGCTCGCCTCCCTTCCTCACCTCACCTCTCCTCTGCTCTGCTCTCCCCTCCTTTCCCCTCCCCTCCCCTCTTCTCTCCTCCACTCCCCTCAGCTCCTGCCAGGGCTCACTTCTGCCAAATGCTGGTGCTTCATTGTGTCTGAGAGAATGGCGGCAAAGGGGCAAATGAAGAGACTAGGAGACTGACCCAGCCTGGACTTCATCCTTGCGCAGGGTGTCTGCAGAGAGCTATCAAGAAATATTGAATATGAGAAGTGGCCTTTCTAGGGCACCAATTCCTTACCACTATTACTATGACTACTTTAATGATAGAAATCATATGAAATGAATACATTGGATGCCCATGAACTTCAAAGAATTCAAGATTCTTTATTGTTGTTGTTTTCCTAAGTGAGCCAGTTCGGGCTGAGACCCTGATCTCAAAATAAATGAAAACAAACATTGTTATACGTTATAAATCAACATTTCAGGGATCATCTCTGCTTGACTATCCATTTAGGAGGGTATCATTAACCTAACAAAACTCTCAACAGCATTAGCTAGAGATCCTAATACCACAGTGGGCACAGAAGTTATCTGCTCCATCTCCTTTGAAGACAAACTGAGAATAGAGGAGTTGCTGCGAGGTCTTGCATGGGAGTTCCCTTCTCTGGGACAAGGCAGTGGCACTGTTGTTTCTCGGCTGACGTTTTCCCTTTGGAGTGTGATACCTTCTACTGGAAAGGTTTACTTACTCATCAAGAACATCTTGGGGGGATACCATCTCCATCCACGCAGCTAGGGAATTGGTTCTCCATTCTTCGGTAGGTTCTTAGAAATCATTTTGTTTTAGTCCCTTTATCTTAAACCAAAACAACAACAAAACGGAAAACCATGAGCAACCTTTGCAGCTTAACTTTTTTCTAGTCTTTCTACTTTCTCCCTCTACAGATATGATTCTAAGAAGAATCATTTTCCTATTCAGGCTTTGCTTCCTTACCTTTGTTTCCTTGTCTGTTCGCTCCAACCAGCTTCTGACCTTTCTTGAATTTCCTTGTGACGATGGTAACTGTGCCTTCCAAGGTGCCCACCCACTGGCTGGTTTCCAATTCCCACTGTACTTTTTCTCTCCTGAATACTCCATGCTTTGATGATCATGTCTTCAAAACATGCCTGGCACCAGGGTGTGGCGACATGCGCGTATGATTCCACTCTTAGGAGGCTACCACAGATGGCTGTGAATTTGAAGCAACTTAAGAACTGTAGTCAGTTCCAAGACAGCCTGGGCTACGTAAGAAACCCCTGAATCAAAAGGAGCAAAACAGAGCCTGGGAATGTAGCTCAGTGGGAGAATGCTTGCCTACCTAGCACATGCAAGACCCTAAATTCAATTCACAGCATGTACACACGCACACACAAGGGGGCGGGGGGAAGAGATGCAGAGGGAGAGGGGAAGGGATGGGGAGGAGAGAGAGAGAAGCAGCCTAGGAAACAGTCATCTACAGGATAGTCTCCAGTCAAGATGGTTGTCCTCCAGTGGCTTGGGAAATTTTTTCCCAGCCTACTTGGGAGATTATCTTCCTCTCACATGGCTTCCTCAGATCCTAGACTTTCACTGGTTCTCTTTTGTTTTTGGTAATCTGGTCCACGCCTTGCTTGAGTTCTCTATCTGCATCAGCCATGTGGTAAGGACCCACACACTTCTCTCCTCCTCCTCACTCTCTATGGATTCTAGTTTATAAATCAGAATGTTTACCTACACTATTTAGCACTGCCATAGGTATGATCAAATCTCACTAAAACCAAAAAATCCTCCTGCCTTAGCTTCCCAAAAGTAGACACAGAAAGAGACAGGGACAGAAAAACACTGATTCATACTTAGTTCATTTAACTAAGCCAGGGAGAGAAGAAAAGAAATCCTGGTGTCCTCAGAACTCTTGTTTAGCTCTTCTCTCTCTCTCTCTCTTTCTCTTTCTCTGTGTGTGTGCCTGTTTGTCTCTCTCTATATATATAGTATAATATTATATACATGCAGGCAAAACACCAATGCATATAAATATAAATTAATTATTTAAAAAATATTAAAGTAGAACCAACATATGATCCACTTATCCTACTTCCAGATGTATACTCAAAGAAAATGAAATCAGCATATTAAAGAGGTGTATTCATGCCCATATTAATTGCAGCGCTATTCACAATATCAAAGGTTCAAAATCAGCCTAGTTGCCTACATGAATGAATAAAGAAACTGTAATACAAACGCACGGAGTTTTAGGCAACCATGAGGAATGAAATATTGTCATTTGCAGGCTAGAACTAGAGAACACCTTGGTAAATGAGATAATCCAGACAAACAACACATGTGTGGGAACTGAAATGCAGAGCACTTTGCAAGTAAAATAGGGATGACAAGAGAATTGTTGGCGGAGTGTGGAAAAACTGATTGGGTTTGATCAGCACGCACAGCACAAGTTTATGGAAAAGAGCACACTGAACACAATTAATGTGCAGTTGATGCATGTTCCTAGAGCTTTAAAATGATTTTATTCTAGTTCTTGTTGTCTCAGAAAACGACACAACAAAGTTGTTCCTCTGAAAGAAGTCTCAGTTCTCCCTACTGTTACCACCCACCCCAACCATCAAGCAATGACTATGGCTCAATTCTTACAGTATTGTTGTGTGTGTGTGTCTGATGTGCACACGTCAGTGTGCATGCTGCATGTGTGGAGATCAGAGGACGTCTTTGTGGAGTCTGTTCTCTCTTTCCACCTTCACCCGGGTTCCAGGGCTCAAACTCAAGTCACTGGGCATGTGCAGCAAACCCTTGAGTCTACTGAGCCACCCCACCAGTTACAATTTGTAAGGTCGTTTACGAGCTGCCTTTTTTAGGGACAGAAGCCATTCTTGCCCTGAGGAAATTATAGCACTTTGACAGTGCAGAAAAGATCTACTTTTCTTTCTTTCGTAAAGAAAGACGTAAGGTGGAAAAAGAGAGAAAATCAAGGGAACTTGAAAAAGAAGCCTGCCACCCTGGAATCTAGTTCGCCTAGCCTGCTGATGCAGAGTCAAGAGACATAAACACGACTGGGAGCTGGCAGAAACACGCGCTTCCCTTGACACACCTCAGACAAGGATGTCAAAAGCAACAAATGGCCTGTTCTCACATAGGGCCGAAAGGGTGTGGAATGGTCTTGACCTTGACTGTTACAATAGCAGCACTCTTGTCTCATCGCTAAATCTAAACAATGCACCCCATAAAACTGCCTAGCTACTTTATTTACAAAAGAAAATTCTTAGATAAGAAAAAAAATAAGTCAATCAGCTCATATGTTTTTCCTTAATATAAAGATTTTACCTAATTTTTAGCTTTGCTTAATCCCTAACCCTTGTTGTAAATTACATTCCATGGGGAGCGCAGTGGGGAAAACCACAAGATCGTATACGTAGCCACTGTAGAGATTCATGCACAGTTCTCTGGAGACGTCCATGCCTACATCTGTGTGTACTGTCCCCCTTTTACATGACTCTCTGTCCAAATACCTGAGGAACTTATGACCTTTGCTCTTCTCTGTATCATTCTAAAATTCATATTTTTATTTTACATATGTGTAAGGGACACCTATGTGCAGACAAGTGCAGGTGCTTGGGGTGGCCAGAAGACAGTCTTGGGTGTCCCGGAACTGGCTGTTGTGAACCCCCTGCTATAGGTGCTGGGGTCTCAACTCTGGTCCTCTAAAAAAGTGGCAGGACTTCTGAGCCATCTATTGCTTTTGCCCCTTGAAATGCTTTCCTTGGCATAATGAAGAATCTGGCCTTACCTGAATGGAGGTCTCTAAGGGGAAAGAGAACTCCTCAGACTCCTGGTGGCTGCATTGGACTGCCCTGCCCTTCCCCCAGCTCTGACATTTCTACATCTCCTGGCAGTTATTAGCTGTTTTGATAAACATTTACTGTATTAACTACATGAATGAATTCATGGCATTCAGAACCCGGTGATCAGTTATTTCCTTGGGATGTGTTACAAGTCGTCACACACTAGGAATCACTACTGCTCGCATAAATGAGCCAGCGGAAGGTCTGTTCGCTCTCCATGACCATCTACAAATTCTGAGGAGTCCATGGAAATCTAGGGGGAATGCAGAGCTCTCGAGGTCAACTCTGCTAGAGCTGCCAGGTAGAGCTGTGTATACAGTTGGTGCTCAATAAGTAATGACTTTCCTCTATCCCACTTTGGACATCTCTCTGTGGCCTAAGATTTGAAGTGCTCGATTCTCCTGTCTTCGTCTTGTCGACTCTCCAGGCCTTTGGATTGGTGGCTGGAGTGAGGATGGCAGGAGGCAGCCCAGCAACCCCTCCATGGGAAAGTGGTCCAAAAGGCAGACCAAGGGGTGTTTCTTTAAGAGAACTGCAACCACAAAGATACATGGAAACAAACTGTGTAGATTAGAAACAAATCAAGCTGAAATGATGCATATGGAAAGCCAATTTTCCTTTTCATTATCAACTTAAGCATCCTTTGTCTGAGACAGGGCGAGGCAGGCAGTTTGCTGCCTCTGAGCAGGAAAGAGTGTGAAGGAAACTGAGCTCAATGCTTTAAGCAGCCTCGCCTTCCCTTTTCCCCTTCCCTATTCTACTCCCCTAGGCCCTTTGCCCCCCATTCTGGGGCTAGAATGTCCACTGTTTCCCAGCCAAAATCTTCTCTCAAGAAGGATCTGAAACTCATTTGCATTCAAATACAAATGAAGATTGCAGCTGACAGCGCTACCTCAGATGTTTGCTTTACCTCAAACGTTGCAGCAATATTTCCAACCAGCTTCAGCAAAGAGCAAGGTGCCATCTTCAGGAGGATCACACCTGGCCAGCTGGCATTTTAAAGATGGATCCTTGCTGGAAAATCCCTTTACTTGGGATGAAGATAAATCAGCCCTGTTTTCTGAAGGCACAGAGAATACAAAGGGTTCGATTAGAACTCAGCCTGTCAGGCATGATGTTGTAATTTCCTTTAAAGAGGTATAGGCCTGCTTGGAACCCCTCACATCATCTGAACTTGAAAATCACACAAAGTATGTCTACAATGGCAACCCAAAATTTCGAGACGACTCTCTCAGCATTAACCGCCCCCCCACCCTCAAAAATGATTGTTGTATAAAGCTTTGAGGGATCATCTGTGGAGAACAGCAAATGAGAAAATTAGAGAGAGGCTCCTGGCAGTTCATGCCTCGGTTCAAGAGAGTTGGGCTCTATTTGAATCGAATCTCACTTCTCTATAGCCTTATTTGGAAGGGTGAGCATGACTTCCCCACTTTGGGCTGTTTTCGCTGTCGGCTGTAACTATTGCAGAGGAGCAAGTCTTTCTGCTCTGAGCCTTTCTGCACGTTGCTGACAGGTTCAGCTTTGTATGGACGAGTGCTGAGAAAGCCTATAGAATCCACACTGTCACCAAGTCTACCAGCGGTATGAGTTACCTTCTTACAAGAATGTATCCCTTCTCTGTGCACAGGTTTCCTCCCTGCTGGCCTAGTGTCCCTACAGCTACATAGGCGGCTGGGAAAGAAAAGCCAGCAGGTTTCCCGACTGTGGCTCCTGTGAGGTATAATACTGATCTACCGAGAAAGGCCTACACGCTAGTGCAACAGCGGTATTGCTGCCTTGCCGGTAACCCATCCCTTCCTGGCTGGATTTGGGGCCTGCTTCATGGGAGGCAATGAATGTCTGGTACTACAAGCCTGGCTGGGGAGGTCATAGCTAGTAGGAGGTACTGTACCGCTGACTGTTCTGCTAAATGGATTGTAGCCAAACTGCCTCCTAAATATTTATGTTTATAACTAAGCCTAGGGCAGCCCCCAGCGTGGGTCCGAGAAGGTAGGTAGTTATTTCAGAGATTTAACAACTGGTCAGGGTGCTGAGAGTAAGTGACGAGTATGCAGTCCTAAGCAAGAAATCTGTATCACTCCTTCCAACGCTCAGGGAACATATCAGAATAGGGTGGAAGGATTTTAAGTCAAGGATGGGGAACACTTTAAAAACACTTAATTCTGAATATAGCACAGCCCCAGTCATCACACACACAGAAACTATGGCTACCTGAATAAGATCCACAAAATAAATGGATAAACAAAAGACATAGAGTAGGAGGAGAACGAGTTGGGGAGAAGAAAAAGAGTCATCAAGAGTGGAAGAGGGCTAAAAGAGTAATGGGGGCTGAATATGGTCACAATACATTTTAAATGTGTAAGAATTTTTTTTAAAGAAAATGTTCAGAATACTATCATCGCATTATCAAATTCCTACCAAAATCTGTGTATCAAGAGATTGTATTACCTTTTGAATAGTAAGATGTCTCTAAATAAAAAATTCAAAGGCAAGCTCTTGATCACAATTTTCAAAGTCCCCATGCGATTTGGCCCAGCCTGCTCTTTTGACCTCCATCTATAACAGGTCTGACCTTCTCTTAGGTTCACTATGACTTGATGGATCTTGAAAGAACTCCTGCCTCTCTGCCGACCTCGGTCTCCAGGATGCTGCCTCATGGCTCTCTGATCCCAGAATGTATCTCTCCCAGATGCTTATAAGACTCAAAACATTCCTTCTCCTATAACAGTCTCTAGGGATCATTCATGGTTTTGCGTATTTGATCAGGGTGCTTTTACGGTCTGAAATCTCTTAGCCTGTTTCCTTTCTTACATCTCTGGCATTGGTGAGTACTTGGTTTTCTCGACCACTCTCCACTGTTGTGTCTAGATAGCAGCTGACACATCATTAGCTTTCGGTCAGCGCTTTGCACAGAACCAGGTCATTCCTCTGTTACAATTCCTTCCAGGCTTTACATCATATTTAAAATCAAGTGCACATTTCTTGATTCCCAAGTGCCTTAATGCACCCACTAAACTATGATCATGTGGTGTCATGATTATAACAATTAGCACAGCCTATTACAGCTGCCTGCATGGGCCTGCTCTCTAACCTTTCATCCTGAACATGAAGTGTGTGGATCAGTATTAATTGGCATCATGTGAGAGGGGTTTTGTTTGTTTTTGTTTTGTTTTTGAAGTCTAGAATATTACACCTGGCACTAGGCTTACTAAGTCACTAGAGTCTGGGATGAATTGAATGCCCACCAGGCCACACCCACACCTCCTAGTTACTAGTAGAATAATATTTGGCCCAATATGTATCAGATGTACTAGTCAACCTTCCATGGGATCTCTCACAGGTGCCTCAAGTTAATAGTATTAAAGTTTTAACTAGTACTGTTATTCCTCAAAGAATGTTCAAGTCCATTTTCCGAAATAGACAGATTGGCTTCCATGTTCACTGGGTGAACTCTGAAAATGTTCAGCCTAAGAGGAAGAGACTGTAAGCACCAACTCTGCAAGAACCTGCTTAACCTGTTTAACTCAACACCCAGGAAAAGTCCAAATGCACCAGGGACACAGTAATGACAGAATTTGGCCACTGATTGGTTGCAGGGAGAGCCAGGGACAACTGCTTGCCTCCTACTTCAGAAATGGGGGTTTAGATGGTGTCGTAATCTCTGGAATAGACTGGGCTTGGCCCTCAGGAGAGATGTTGGGGCTCCAAAAGAGATGTAAACCTGGCATATGCTGAGTGTTTACTGAGTTGAATTCCCACCTTGACCATTGTTTCCTTGGCCCATTCACACTTAGCTCCTATTGACCCCAAGCAAGCTGTTTCACTATCTGACCCTCCTCCTTAAACCCCAGCCTCCTCCCCTGAGTACGGATTTCAGTCTTAACTGATAACTGGGTTTCCTGTCCCACAGAAAAAGCAGAAGCATTCTAAAGACAATACAGATATGCATGAACCTAAACTTCATTCCCACGCTGAAGGCTGCCCTTCTCTTGATTAGAACCTCTGTGCTAGCTTCCTGTATCCGGCTCCCCTTTGCCGGCTCAGGAACTCCATTCTAACATTCCTGTCGGCTCCTCCTGCATCCCCAGGCTGTCTGTGTCTGGAAAGGTAGCTGTCAGAAAGTGTGTGAACTTTCTGTTAGAATGCTTCTTTTATCATTCAGGAATAGTAGATCTCTTAGTTATTAACAACAACAAACCCTTTGCCCTGTTCTTTGTCTGGTACCCTATTCTTCTGTTCCCATTAACCATAAAGCTTGCTTGCCTGCTTCTTGCTTCCTGCTGGATTTACACCATGCAGGCGACTGAATGCAGAGCCTTGAGCATCAGTAGCCCTGAATTTCATTGTTTTGAAACAGCATCTTTCTCTGTAGCTCAAGCTGACCTCAAACTTACAGCGTTCTCTATCTATGTCAGCTTTCCTAGTACTGGGATTATAGTCGTAAACACCAAGCCCGGCTACAAATCGTCTTTGAAAATTTTTAAAATATTGTTAAAATTTAATTATGTCATTTCCTCCCTTTCCTTTCTTCCCTCTAACCTCTCCTATGTCCCCTCCCTCTAGCCCTTCCCATGCTTCCTTTTCATCCCTCTCAAATTTAGGGCCTCTGTTATACACACACACACACACACACACACACACACACAGAGAGAGAGAGAGAGAGAGAGAGAGAGAGAGAGAGAGAGAGAGAGAGAGAGAAATATAAATATATAAATACAACATGACGAGCCAATTAATGTTGTTTGTACGTGTATGATTTTAGGACTGGCCACTTAGTTTTAGATAAGCGGTTGTGGTGCTTGTCCCTATGTAAGATATATTTTCCCCCTCTTGTCAGTCATTACTTTCCTATGTTTTATTTGTCTAGGGTTGGAGCTCTGAGCTATTTCCCCTTCCATGTTGGCATGACTATTGGTGTTGTCATTGTTCAGCACTTATTCTGGAGGCCATATTGTTGGGGTATCTCTGGTGAAGCTTCTCCATCTAAGAGGCACAGTCTCATAGCATACTTCCTGGTCCTCTGGCTGTTAAAATCTTCCCGCCCCTCTTCCTTGATGCCCCTGGAGTCTTAGGTGCAGGAGTTACATTGCAAAAGTATCTCTGGGGCCCATCCTTGTTGTTCATGTTGGTCTTTCTCTCTTGCAGACATCTTTGACTTGTCACTCCAGATTCTTAGACACCATCTGTGTCGGTGTTCCATGTGCAGCTGCCCTGAAATCTTACCCAGAGATACTCTCTCTAATGTCACCTGAATGCTGCCAATTCTCAGACTTCTAGCTCTATCCATTACTTCTTCCCTAAAACCCTACATTCTTCTATCTGTCACTCTTCAGTATCCAATGACCACCATCTCCAAATGACGTCTATAGTTTATTGCCAGTAGCTTCTCTTTGGTCATCTCCTCTCTAAACCTGACAACTTCATCTTTGATAGTTATTTAGTTATTTTGATCCACCCTCTCTAATCCTTCACTTCTTAAATCTAATAGGTCTTATGGTTCATATGCTCAGTCATAGATTTCATCCTCTCAGTGTTTCCCTGCTGCCATCCTGCTTACGACCTTCATCACCTCTGCTTTTGACTGTGCTTGTGGCCTCTAGAGTATAAGTTGGATCTGCTCCTTACAATGATTCCACGTTGCATTCGTGTCCAAAGCTCTAATACTGCCCACAGAGCCCCCAGCCCCCAGTTCCTACTGGCAACCTTGCCTCTCTGACCTGTTTCCTTCCTCTTCCTTTTTGCTTACTTCATACTGGTGATCTGAAGATTCTTTGTAGATGCCAATGGCAGTCCCACCCTGGGCTTCTTTGTTTCTTGTTGTCTCTGTTACTGCCCATGTTTGGTCCTTGGCTTGCCTAAATGTTTTATCATTTAAAATTTATTACCTGAGTCCATATAATGAGCACATGTAATTCATGCCTACAATGATCTGCAACAATTACTCCATTTAACATAAGAAATGTTCTAATTTTTCAATACCAGTCTTGTCACCTCAACATAAATTCTATGAAGGAAAAAATAAATCAGCCTGTCTAGCTTGTTTGTCTCTCCAGCACATAAAAATGAATACATCCGTTAACTTCCCCCATAATAGAAATCCTCAGAGATAGCACCCATGGGAATTCTTTCTAGAAACACAGTAGGGCCCACAAAGGGGCTAGAGATGAAGCACAGAGGAAGAACACTTGAGTACTCCTGTAGTGCAGAAAGGTCCTGGTTTTGTTCCCCAGCATTGTCTGTACATAGGTATACACACACGCACACACACACACACACACGAAGCTAAGAACACATAATACACACAAGAGCCTACTTCTATATCATAATTCCTCCCACCACTACAGCAGAGTGCCTCTGGCAACAATGTACTGAGCCTGCTTATCAATTAGATAGCCATTTCCTCCTGTGTGATTAATGAAAATTGAAACCAGATTTTGTCCCAGTTCCTAAGACTGAAAGCAAAATCAGCCCAGTACTGTATTCTCGTTGAGTTCCATCTTGGCCTTTTGGAGCTGTGTCTGAAGCACACACTTTTATAGGCCACATGAGACAAGACTTCCATGGAAGTGTTTCCTCTACCAAGATGGCAGAGGCAGACTCAGAGGATCCAAGAGAATGTTTTCCCTTTGGACTTTGTTGAGGGTCATTCTTTCCCAGTTGAGGAGACCACTCCTGCTCCCACTTTCAGGGGGGGGGGAGGCTAATGCAGCTACATAAATGAATTCATGCAGCATTTGTTTTCCAAAGGCCATTTGTGCAAGGCCCTGTGTGGTCTGTGGGAGAAAACTGTGGTTCTGCTTACCAATAAAAAATGACAGAAAGTTTGAACGTCCATAGGCTTGGGCGGCTCTTTTTGTAAAGATCAGCAGATTAGAGTCTTGAAGCACTGAATGCAAGCACCTAAACTGTTTGCAGAATGCCTATGTTCGGTTTTAGCCCTCCCAACCATTCTCTTCCTTTTCTTCCAGCCCTTTTTCATCTGACTGAAGCAGCCTGGCTTTGGCCCTCAACTCCAGTGCAGCATTGTTCTGTGAGGAGGTGTATTAAGAAGAAGGGCCTTGCTCACAGCCCTTCTCTGAGATAAGTGGCCAGATAAGTGATTTCTCACATGGAATGCATTTTATCCCTTTGGTCTAGAGAGGAGTTCAAATCACAAGTTTCTTTGTTGACTCTGTCTGAGTCACCAAGCCACTGTAGAAAGGGGTGTTTAGAAGCTCCAACCATAGCCTGCCTCTCCCTTTACATCTATTTATTCCTTTACTATCTTGTATGTATTCTTTAGCAGTTTCATGCATCTATACAAAGTGTCTTGACCATATCCACCCCAATACTTGATTTATATACTTAGGTGTCCTGATGTTGGGTGTGTAGGTATTTGTGGTGGTTGTAACAGTTTGCTGAATTGCACTTTTTGAGCAGTATATAGTGACCTTCCTTGTCTCGTTTCATGGACCTTTACTTAAACAACATTTACCCTTCGCTGCTACTTCTCAATTGCTTACATGTAGTTGATTCTATTTGATCCCCATGATCCTGGCTGATGAGCCCAGAGAAAGCACAGTTGGTTGTGGAGACAGCTGTCCCTAAGCTGTCCCACAGCCAGACACATAGCCCAATAGACCACACTTCTACACCGCAGGGGTATTCAGTGACTTCTAGCCAGGATCAGACTAGACCAGATCCTCTCGTTCAGGAAGCTTGACGGTGATTTACAGGCAGACGTACAAATGGCGACACAGTCCAGGATCCAAGAGACTCTCATGAAGGAGCCATTGATGGAAGCCAAGAGGTAGGGCAAGCGATAATGAGAGACACTGAGGGGAGCTGAGAGGGCTACGAAAAGTATCAGCAGTGGCAGTAGACACGGGAAGTCTTCTGTTCTATTGGCACAGAGGCCTGCTATTGAGAAATAGATAAGACTGTGGTATCTGAAACAAGAACAAAGCATTTACATCCGAAAGGCTTGATTCACGGTCATCCAAACCCTCTGCTCTTTTCTATAACGTTCTTCTTTCGTCATAAAATGTCATTGGTTAAGAGTCTTGAATACATCAGATATTGCTACCTGTGTTTAACAAATAGATTTATCGGTTTTGTAATCTGGGGTAACTCACTTAATCTCTACAAATATTCATTGTCTTGTTGCCACGTGCGATATGGCGATAAGTTTGTCCATGTCCTGATTTCTAAAACATGAAAATATGTGACGTGATGTGATGAGATTTTGCAGTTGGAACTGAAATAGAGACCTGGAGATAGCCTTCTCTACTATTTATGTTAGTCTGGTCTAATTGCATAGGTCCTCAAAATAAGACTGACATTTCCCAGCTGTAGTAAAAAGGAAATATGGCTAGAAAAAGGTGGTGTGAGAGGCAATGTAGAAGCCATAGAGCTGGAGGAAGGTGACGCTGGGCCAAGGAATGTGGAAAGGAGGAGGACACAGATTCTCCCCCATCTAGGGAAGAGGAACCCAGCCATGTCAACACCTTAACTCTACTCAGTTAGATCTGTGTTGGACTTCTAACCCTCAGAAACATAAGATAATGAATATATGTTGGGTTGAGCTTCTGTGTTTGTAGTAACTTGAGATGGCAACATAGAAAACTAAACATATTAGATCACACTGACTACACATAGGGCAATGTCTAAATGTATACTCTGGTGTGACACTGATTACATCATCTTTTGGGGATGACTAAGGCTTTGTCGTTTCGTCATTGAGAGTATGTTATTTGAGAGATGAAATAAATAATGGAAATGTTAAAGAATATGTAATTTATACTAACACACAATCAGTGAGCCCTCATGCTCTGCTTAGCTGCTGCATCGTATGAGTCATCCTGGAGGTGGCATTCTGATGTAGAGGTCTCAACTATTACACAAGGGATAACCAAGAGGGATAACAAATCGCTCCTGCTGTCTTCATCTTCTTTGCCACCTCTCAGGTGTAAATTATGTGCACACAGCATCTAGGCATGGTTCTAATGTATTATATATTTTTGCTACATGTAGTTTTTCTTTTATGTTTTAATTATTTGTGGCTAATGACAGTCACACATAATTATAGGGTAGTATGGTACATATACACCAAGGTGTAAAATGATATCAAGCCAGTTACCATATCCGTTACTTTGAATGTTTATTTATTTTTCCTGTCTATGACTTTCTTGTCTTTGGCCAACATCTCTAGGGCTGATAACCAGCCTTTGACTTTGTTCCTTAAAATTCAATACATATAAGTGATAACAGCCTTTTTGGCCTGCCTTTGGCTTATTTCACCAATCATAATGTTCTCCACCCATATTATCACAAAAGAAAGATCCCTTCTCCTTCTAGGCTGCTTAGTACTCCACAGCACACAGGAACCACCTTTTTCCTCCATTGGCTACCCCGCCAATAACTCTTAGGGAGGGCCCATACTGTGTCTATTGTGAATCATATTACATGAATTTGGGAGGACAGATAACTCTTTATCCTAGTAATGTCAAGTCCTTTGGCTGCATAACCAGAAGCAGGTGCACTGACCCTGCATTACCTTTTAAAATAGTTTCCTCTTCTGCTAAAAAAAAAAAAAAATCAGTCTTTTAAGTATCCTTTGGCTCATCCTGAGGTCTTTTAGGTAACCTAAGTTTTGTGATGCTTCTTGTGGCGGTCCATTTTGCAACATATCTCAAGATGATGACGGAGAGCAACATTAAAGGGATACTTCAAAGGGCATTTTAGAGATACCGTGGCCAGTGCAAGCTTCACAGTTGTTCACCAGCCTCACTTATAGCCAGAAAAGCTCTCTAAGGCATATTCCCAGTTGACCCAGAGCAACCAGTGGAAAGACTACTAATCAGAATGAGAAGCACGGTAAAGAGAGCTGGAGAGCTCATTAGTAGGCCCTTGTGAACCACTTAAGAACATGGCTTTGCTGAGCTAAAAATGTAGAGTGTGCTCACAAATACTAGTTTCCCACTCGAGCAAGAATGTCTGAGTCCTTATCACAGGCAACCATCTTCCGGACTCCAAATGACCTTAACTGCAATTTGGCAGTTGGACAGCACAATGGGTACTTTGCATGACTCGGTTAGAGAGTAATGCAAAGCTGTTTCCCATTAAGTCACTTTGATCTACGCTGAGCCAAATACCTGGGTCTGTCACCTGATAAGCTACAACCCCAGACAGAAGGAGAAAAGAGAGCAGATTTTTAGGAGTAAAGATCTCAGTATTCTCAATCGTATTTTTACCTAGCCAATATTCACTGGACAACACATATGTATTCCCTAATACATAGGAATGACCAAGGAGCATCCTAACCACACCCCCCACAACGCCCCTGACAAATAAATCCAGCAGGTCCACAGTTCAGCCAGGAGTCTACAACATCCTAGGTGAACTCAGGAAGGTCTCCCAAAGGCTGCAGTGTAAAATGTTTAATTCAGTCAACAAGATGAATCGATAACATTTTCTTGGCCTTAGAAGCCAAGACAACTCAGGAGATAAAGGAACCATTGTGACATTCTGTGGAAGGTGAAGTGACAGTGAAGGAGGAGAGGATAATTCCTCAGGGCCTGTGATGTTGCAGGGAACTCCATCTTGTCAGAGAGCAAAGGAAGAAGGGCTTTCCATGCCATGCTATAACCACGAGAAGTCGCAGAATACATGAGAACAGTGTGTTTGTTCCATGTGATGAGAAGGTGACTGTGACTTGGCCTTGAGAACTTGAGAAGACAACATGGGTCTTGAGTCACTGAGGCATTTCTGGTTTTGTTTTGTAGGCAGCAAGGACTTGGTAGAAGTCTTTAAGGAGGGGATGGCAGGAGATCTCTGGTAATATTGAATACCGTGGAGATGCTCCTTCCGTTGATGTCTCCTGAGGGCCTGTTGTCTTTGTCACTTCAAGCTGCAGTGACAGCTCAGGCTGGGTGGCTTGTAAACATGAGAAATTCACCGTCATAGTAGTCATGGTACTGGCTGGTCTTCATAGACTCCTGCTTCTCACAGGTGATGCTTTCCAGCTGTGTGACCACCAGCGGTAAGGGCTGAGCAAACTCTGTTGGAACTTTTTCATGTGGAAACAATAGCAGTCACAGGGGCGGCACCCTTCTGTGTCTTAATTACTTTCCATGACAAACTGTACTTATTAGTATAATCACAACAGAGGGTGCATTTCAGCAATGGAATCTTAGAGAAACACAACTATTTAGTCCACTGTACCTGAAGGCCACATGCCCTTCTCAGTATGGACAGTAGAAGATGGCTGTCACAGCTAAGAATTGTTCTGATAGTCCAAGCAATGAAAGCCTAAACTAAGTAGTGAGTGGCAGGGGTGTGCAAGGAGAAATCTGAATGGGTTCATATGGTTTGAGGTTTATTTATTTTTTGACAAAGCAACTGGAGGTAACTTTTATGTATTACTATGAGCATGTATGAACTTATGTTAGGCTTGTGTTGCCCAGCTAGTTGGAGTGCAGACAGCCTTTTCCTGAGGTAGATAAGATGAACACACCAAGAGCAGCAGAGTAAAGGCATGTAGGGTCTAACAGTGGAACATAGGCAACAGGCAGAGAGGACCAAGGCCATCAGGCATCCATCAAAGAAAGCGGGTATGAGAGGAAAGCAGTGAGTGGCCTTTCCTTTCGCTTCCAGGGCTGGAGATTGAACTGGGGGGTGCAGGGGAGGGAGGTAAGGTCTCACAAATGGTAGGTAAATCCTCCATCACTGAGTCATGCTCCGAACCAGCCTTTTAAAATCCAGTATAAGCGTAAAATCTCTCTAGCATCTAAAGGCTCCATCATCTGGATTACCAAGGGTGAAATTAGGAAGAACACCAGTGAAGAGCCAGGGAGTAGGGGTATGGATCCGGATGAAAGGAATGCAGCAAGGAGAAGGTGAAAGGCAAGTAAGAAGCATCGGTACAGAAAGGGGGATGTGAAAGGAAGGTGAGAAGACAAAAAAAAAAAAAAAGCAAGGAGTGTGCAACAGAGGATGCATACAAGGAGAATGCAGACAAAGAGCTTTGTTCTGGTGACAGGAAAGTGATGAAAAGAAAAGGAGAATGGGTTGGATTCTGTTGAAAGTGCTATTATCTTATTATAAGCCACTCTATGCAAGCCAAACAAAATAAGCAGATGATGCCAGGATTACTATTTTAAAACACCTCAATTTCAAAGTAGTAATTGCTTTTCGTGGAGTGGCGATGGGGAGTCGGAGGGATGAACATGTCTAACGAAAAGGAGAGAGGAGAAATGGAGAGAAACGTGGACAAGTATGAGCACAGCACCTAGCAGTCCTTTTCTGGGCCCGGGTGGCCATCAGGGAGGGCAGATTTACATGGCTGAAAGGAGGCGTGGTTTGACTTGATGTTTTTTGGTTGCCTAGCCAAGTAGGCAAAATTCAACAAATGGCTTTATCACATGAGGTTGATCTTCAGTTTTGGATCTAGGAATCCCTTTTCATTGCTGACAGGGATGGATGTCAGTCTTCCTTTCTGAGTATTCAGGAGACGGACGAGCAGAAGCGAACTAAACAAGAGGAGCTCAACCTTTCCAGCCCCTTGAAGGCAGCTCTTTGACTTCCTGGTCTCGAGAGTAAGTTGCCTTCAGGTGACTCTACTTGTGAAACCAGAACAGCTGCTGCTTCCCTTCCCTCAGAAATAGGCTGCAGTGGTTTCGTCCCATGCTCTGTTTGCATAGCACGTTCAAGGGCAAGACTGCACAGGTGCATGACTGTAAACTCACAATGCTGTGTATGTTTCTATAAATACTGGGAGAGGGTCCCGGTAGAGTGCATCTGAAACAGAGAGCAAGGGTTCGTTGTGGGCAAAAGGCAGGAGAGAGCTGAAATTAGAGCCGGTGGTCAGCAGAGCTCGGTTCACCAGATAGATTAGCTTGTCGCTAGAGAAATTTATTAAGTGTGGAGTTTAAAATTTGATATAAGAATTGTAGGAATGTTATTACTAATAGGATTTTAACTTTTTTTTAAGTCAAAAATGGTTACTACCTGGTAAAGAAGTAAGTGATTTTAAGAAAAAATTTTAAAGTGTAGGTGAGTTTAAAATGCTGGACTTTTATTTCACTGGAGAAGACTACTGCCCATCAGTAGTCAGTTTTCAAATTTCAAACTAAATATCTGTGCATATGTCATTATATTCATTTTGCATATATTATACGAAGTACACATGCAGTCTAATGAAGGGTGATTTTAGAATGAAAATGTGTATATCATCTCTTTTTATCATGTTAAATCAATGTTGCTTTTTTTAAAGAATTCAGTCTTCCTTCTGTTGTTCCCTATGGTCACGCTCCCTCACACCCTTGTCTCTGTGTCAGAAGGAGAGTTTCAGCTTTGCAAATGTCACTTAACTGCTAATACCCACTCTTGAAAATGGTGGCCACTGAGACCACACCTATGTAGCCGTGTTTGATGCTATGGTTGAAAGTATTAAAGAATAGCAGAATGAGACGTATAATTCAAGAAATAGTGACGTTCTCCCAAGACATGGATAGTATTTATAAAGCATGGTGGCTTATTTGGCCAATGGATATAGAGGTTGGAAAGTATAAGGCTGGGCCCCAGCTCCATTTGGTTTATGGCGAGGGCCTTTCTGCTGCATCCTAACCTGCTGGAGGTTATTTCTCTGGGAGGCAGAACACAGTGCTAGCCTGGACCTCTCTTCCCATTTTTATGAAGCCACCAACACCATCATGGCAGCACCATCCTTAAGACCTCCTCTAATATCAACTACCTCTGAATGACCAATGCTCTGTGAAGTTGAAGATTAAGTCTTTCTTTCTTTCTTTCTTTCTTTCTTTCTTTCTTTCTTTCTTTCTTTCTTTCTTTCTTTTCTGAGACAGGGTTTCTCTGTGTAGCCTTGGCTGTCACAGACTCACTTTGTAGATCAGGCTGGCCTCGAACTCACAGAGATCCTCCTGCCTCTGCCTCCCCAAGTGCTGGGATTACAGGCATGCTCTACCACTCCTGGGTGAAGATTGTTTCTAATGCATGTATTTCAACAACACATTCAGACCATGACCCTACTGGGTCATAATCTCTCATAGGGAAAAACTTATGTCAGTAAACTATATCTCCACTGAAGTGGGGTCAGTGTCTCGTGGACTGAGGAATCACAAAAGCTACAGGGAGCCTGCAGGTACACATAGGCATTGAATGAGCAAAAAATATAGATCTTGAATTTAGTTTTCCCAAACTAAAAAAGGCTCAGCACAATGCTGACTCCCACGCCTAAGCAGCGACGAGGCACAAAAACAACAGACAACTTTGTTCTTAACCAACTTGCCAAGCCAACCCTTGAGCACACTTATTTGAATTCTTTAGCGGTAATGTGTTCAGTGACTGGTGATGTGTCCAGTCGTGGAAGGAAACGAGTCGAGCAAATGGGAGTCATACACACATACACGCGTAAACCTTGTCCTGCCCTTTATCTTAAGTGCTTGTCACTTTTTCCTTCCTCTCCATTCCACTAAACATGTGTCCTTAGACCAAACATCCATGATAAAGTCCAAGCAGCTGTCTGGGGTTTGGCTGCTGCTTAGCAGAGATCCGTGAACTGTTTTGGGGTGTTAACTGAGATTTCAGCCAATGAGATAGCACAGAGAAGCCAATTAAAGCAGCCAGGGATAGTGTTTAAGTGCAGATGGAAATGTAAACAATGTCTTCCTTGCAGTAAGTAGCTAGAAATTTCTTCTTCTTTTCTGTGAGAACCATCTGTAGTTCATAAAAATTTTAACAAACAGCATTACCTGCCACTAATCAAACAGAAAAAGAAAGAAAACAAAACAAAAAGCAGAAGGAAAAAAATCTGAAAGCCCAAGTAAGAAAACAGGCACAGAAATCCTACATCTTGTCAACTGTAAAAAATATTAACTTGTTTTTCCAAAATAATTAGGACTTGGTTTTAGACAAATTCAGCATGTTTTCATTCCAGTCTGAAGACCTCAGCAGAGGGCTAAGGAGATGGCTCAGTAGGGAAAGTGCTTGCTGTGTAACCTGATGACCTGAGTTCAGAGTCCCAGTACCCAGATAAAAGCCAGCTGTGACAGCGCCTGTCTATAACCCCCGTGCTGAAGGGTGGACAGAAGGATCCCAGTGTCTTGTCTGATTAGCCAGTCTAGCTGAATTGGTTAGCAGCAGGTTCAGTGAGAGACCCTGCCTCAAAATATAAGTTGAAAAGTGATGGAGGAATATATTCAAACTCAACCTCTGGCCTCCACATACTTACTCCACATACTTCCTCATGAGCAAGGACACCTGAACACATACACACGCACTCAAGAATGCACACAGGCACCTATTTCCCCCATACACCCATCTCAACAGAGAGAATAGGGTTCCTTGACATGAAGAATCATCTGTGGACAAGCTATGAAACCTAATATTTTATGCACAAGCCTCCACACACATGTACTACTGACTTACAAGGAGACTCTGATGGTATTTGTTATACTATAAAACTGTAAATTGCATCCTAATGTTCACACATCATATTAAATGCCCGAGGAAGAAATGATCCTTTGATAATGCGAAATGCGTACAAGGATACTTAGATGAAGTATGTACAGGCCTTTTCCTCTGCACCAACAGTTCATTACAAACACTCTGTACTATTAAGCAACTTGCAAACAGAATAATCTACTCAGAGCCTAGACAAGGTCTAGATACATAGCATGTGTCCAAGGAGGGAGAGTAGCTCAGTAGTTATTCTGATTCACTTCCATGACATGTGGGAGACTAGATGGAGATGTTAAACACAGGTGTGTGAATAAATCACTCTGTAGATCTTGAGCTGAGCTGCATTTCTCTGCCTGCCCAAAGCGGTGTCTGTTTATGGGTAGACTATTCTTCAATGAGACTCTTGCTGTCTCAGGCACTTTAAGATAAAGGACATGCATCTGAATTTTGGTGGAATGGTACAGGATATTAAAACAAACCAACAGAAGTGGAGGGAGGGTGCAGTGTGTCTGTGGGCTGATCATATGATCGATGTGCTTGAGGCTCCGAATTCAAGTCACAGCATTACACACACACAAACACCATGCACACGTGTGCACACCCCCCCCACACACACACCCAGGGTGGGGTCAGGAGAGTGTAAAAGAAAGCATAGGCTGGAACTGATGAGGTGGAGATCAAATACTCATTTTCCTTTGTATTGATGAGGAACAGGTGACCAGGAATGTCCTCTGAGCCAAACTGGGATGGTCTTCAGGATTTCAGCTGGACCTGCTCACAAAAAGATCACCATAACTGGGCTTGTTGGCTAATGAGGTTCCCGAATAGAAGGAGGAGGCAGAGAGTCATGGGACCCTTAAGTATCTAGCCACTTCTCCCAAGTAGTTTCAGGCAATTCTGCCCTAATTGCATGTGGCCTCAAAGATCTCAAGGAGGGTCTAGAGTATACATCCAGGTGGGAAAAGAGTAGAGAGGGCATTAGCCACACAGCCCTGGAAAAACCATCATCCATGTTGGATTCAGACCTTCCAGTGTGACTGCTTTAAGGTCACCCACACTCCTGCCCATTACTCCTCACCCATGCTCTGTAAGGAAGCGAAATAAACTCACTGGTTCCTTAGGCTCCATTGGAACCTCATTAGGAGGGGGAAGAGGCTCATAATAGCAGGCTAGCCCTAAGGTGGAACACCAGGTATGAGTGGATGTTTAGGAACATTTGTTGTTCACATAACTCCTCTCTTTTCTCTTCATCAGCTGTCTCTAAGTAGCTCCCTAGGCAATCCTCAGAAATAGGAAACAGGGAGGGAAAGAAGAAAACAAAGACAGAGGTTGAAAGATACAAAACTGGCCCTGATAATAACAGCAAACGATCACACAGTTCTTATTCTATGCCAGATGCTAACCCATTCGATTCTTATAATACTCCGTGTTTTTGCCATTGCTCAGGTGAGGATGTTGAGGCACAAAAGTGTGCATCATAGGGCATAACTCTGATCAGGTGGTTCACTTATTTGCCACTCAGAAGTAGAGAAAAGGAAAAGGGGGTTGGGACCAAATAGCTTTCCACTTTTTTTTTCCACTGGTTCAAATCTTTGATTCTTACTACATTGTAAGTTGGAGATTCTCCAATTAGGGATGTAGCCCACAAATCTCAATAAATACTTACTATATGTAAGAATGCTCCATGTCTGGAGGTCCATGTAAAGACCTCCAGAACAAATTTAGTCTACTTAAACAAAAAAAAAAATTTACCAAATCCAGTTGGCTTCCAAAATAGCCTATATTTTGCTGCAATGCAGCCCAGAAAGGCAATTTCAAGAGAATTTAATCTCAACATTGAGATCTCTCCAGTTTCAAACCACAGAAAAGCCATCCTGTAAAACTTAGCTTTGTTACCTTACTCACAATTACAAAGTATCCCCAGCTTATTAGGAAGTCTGACAGAGAAAAAGAAGTAGAAGAATGAGGAGAAAGAGGAAGAAGAAGAGAAGGAGGAAGAGGAGAAGGAGGAGGAAGCGGAGGAGGAGGAGGAGGAGGAGGAAGAGGAGGAGGTGGCAGCGGTATAGAGCGGAAATGAATTGAGACAACATCGCCTCTCAGCAACCGGAAAGAAAACCCCACATATGCACAGGCCACTCTTACGGGTGTGGCTGTGCAGTACAGAAGAGCCGTCATCTGCCCCTAGATGCAAGCCGGATAGCTGCAGAGTGACAAGCATAAGGACACAGAGGGACAAGCTCCCATCCCTTCCTGCCTACCCAGGAGAGGGCAAGGTAGCCAACGTCACAAGATGGTCTGTCAACTGTGGTTCTGCCTTTGGGTGAGTGCCAGCTACTTGCTGTGGCTTGGGGTGAGGGTAGGGCTGGAAGGCGTTCAGATTCTTACTTCCTGTGTTGGTGTCAGACATCCGGGCCATGTCTCCACTGTTAACACCCCTTAACCATGGAGGGGAGGGTTCAGGCTGCTCAGGAGGCAGTTTGACCTGGAGCAGACCTGGAATCTCTAGATCTAGATCACATAAAAGTCTGATGATTCCCATTCTTTAAATCATCCCTTTTCACCGCTTCCTGGTGTGTAAGTACGGGATTCCTTCCCTCCTGCCGTACCCTGGAGGAGATAAAGCTCTTGAATACAGTTGTTTTCATTCTCTCTGGGGGCAAGAAATTGTGACTGATACCATGTGCTATGTGCTATGTGCTATGAACTCCGTAAAGAAGTTCTCATTACACTTCCTTTAAAGAGGGGTTCAAATTATGCTATGTTCTTCCAGCTGTACTGGACCACTTTGATGACCCGAATCTTTCTTTTCTCTGTATTCATTTAACTCTTTCCCTTTCTTTTCTTTTTTTTTCTTTTCTTTTCTTTTCTTTTCTTTTCTTTTCTTTTCTTTTCTTTTCCTTTTCTCTTCTCTTCTCTTCTCTTCTCTTCTTTCTTTCTTTCATCTTTATTATGATGCAAAGGATTTGAAGTGACCACCCCCCCTTTTGGAATGCCTCTAAAATAAATGCACACAAGGGGGAAAAGTCATATATAGTGAAAGCTAGAGACACTGGCCACTAGCTTTTTCTATGATAAGGGAGAATGGAGACTCCAGTTTTTTAAACTTCCTCTAAAGAGGGTGCTCCTCTTTCCCCAGAACTTGGTTTCCCGCTCGGAACTGGGCGTGAAGAACAATTGTTCTGGAAAGACTACTGTAGCCCAGTCAAATGCCCTTTCTCCTTTTCTCCGTTCTGCTTCAAACTTGGTTGTTTTCAGGGACATTCTCATCCTAAGAATGAGAATAAGAGCAGACGAAGGACAATAGGCAGTCAGTTTTGAATTAGAGTCCCGCCATATCTCATCGGCAAATTGATTTATTTAACAGCTCTCTAGAGACATGGCTCACAATTGCCAGCCATATTTTAACTCTAAACCTGTAGAAATGAGAACAAGCTTCAACTTCAGGAGAGTAGCAGGCGGTCATTAATACAGCAAAGGGAGAATTGCTTTCTTCTATACTTCAAAGTTCCTTGCTTGGGTAGCTGTGAATTAACTTGGCATATTAGCCAGAGAAAACACATTTAATTATATGTTACATAAAACTAAAAGGTTCAAAGCAGCAGGCAGGTGACGGAGGCTCATGCGTCATTCTGAACTTCAGGGAGGAATCTGGGGGTTCTGAATTTCTAACAAGTTGTAGGACAACGATGTGACAGTGAAGAGAAAAGCCTACTTTTCTTAAAAGAAATGGCTTGATGTACAGAAGAATAGAATCCCAGAAAAAACGAGAGGAAGGTAATGTGACTCAGACTTACCAGACACCTTCTCCATGGATCAATAATATCTCTATTGGTTTAATCATTTTCCTGATGCGATAAGGAGACATACTTAAAAAAAATGAGATTTTTTTTTTTCAACAGATGTGGTTTCTTATATAAACAAGCAAAGTGTCAAAGTTCACATGGCTGTGATTTCTTAAAATAACCCCTATTTTATGTAAAATAAAATAGACAACATGTCACAGGGGCATACTTTACATAGTATATTCTGGTGGACTCGTACAATCATGTTTTGAGGTATTGTGTCTTGAGCCCCAACGACAGCCGTGCAAATGTGATGAAGGCCAGAACATATTCTGGGGAAAACTGGCCCCTTCTCGGAATCAGTAAGATCCCATAAGGAACACGGAGATGAAAACTAGGTAAGGTGGAGGGGTTCAGGTGGCCGTCAGAGGGCAGAGAGGTCGGCCACGCAGAGCTCTGAGAAGAGAGACCGGCGGTCAAATGAGAAGAGCATTGTGAGAAGGAAAAGACTATTAACCTGGAGTGGGGCAAGATGCAGGCAGCATTGAAGACGCTGTAGGCCAGAAGTTCTCAGCCTGTGGGTAGTGATCCCTTTAGGGGGTCAAGCGTCCCTTGCACAGGGTCACGTAGCATATCACATATATCCTACATATCAGATATTTACATTACGATTCGTAACAGTAGCAAAATGCCCGTTATGGAGTAGCAGTGAAAATAATCTTATGGTTGGTGGGAGGGTCACCACAACGTGCGCAACTGTATTAAGGGGCCGCAGCGTTAGGAAGGTTGAGGACCACTGATGAAGTGTATGTATGTTGTACAGCCTCTGTTCCTACAGCCGTGATGAGGAAAATAACACCAGGTGACAGCAAGCACTAGGGATTGTATCAAGAAGTGTAGGGAGCAAGAAAGACTGCTGTGGTCTCTCTTTACAATCAAATTGTGTCAAAGAATGGTGCTTTAATGATCAAAACGTACAGTACAGTAATTGCCTAAACCAGCAGCAGGTGACTTGCTATTATCAGGTACCATGGTACTACACTTAAGTTGGGCTCGCCGTGCTTGAATCTGATTGGCAGTTGGTTCACTCAGTATCACACGCATAACCTCAGGAAAAGCTCCCTGTGACAGGCACAACACATTTCTCCAAAAGGACATATCCAGCTACAAATGACCTCTCTTCCCTTGCTGATCTGCCTCCTCCACAAAGCACCTGAGCAAAACTTCCGGAGAGTAAAACATTGCAACATTTTATGGGGTACAAGATGACAGCTAGGGTCTTAATCCAAATGAGTCACATTATTATTATTATTATTATTATTATTTGCTACTTCATTCTTTTGGTCCACTGTAGCCTCAGCAACAATTTTCAGTGTGTACTAGCACAGTCTGTTTGGCCTCATCTAAAAATATGCATGACACATTTCTCTCTCTCTCTCTCTCTCTCTCTCTCTATATATATATATATATATATATATATATATATATATATGTGTGTGTGTGTGTATGTATGTGTGTGTATGTATGTATACACACAGACATACGAACAGATAGATAGATGATGAAGAGATAGAGAGAGATCATACACCCACAGTGTGTGTGTGTGAGAGAGAGGAGAAAGTGCCTGTTTGATAACTGAAAATAAATGTGATCTTACAATATGTCTTCTTCTGTGAATTGGCCTTTGGCTCAACATTGTTTCCAAGGGTTAGTTATGTTGATGCAGAGGTATTAATAAGAGACTGGATAGCTCAGTGGTAGAAATAATTCTTAGCTAGCTCATGAAAGGGCAGTATTTTACCTTTAATCCCTGAACATATGAGAGAAAGAGGAGCGAGGGAGCGAGAGAGAGTGAGAGAGAGATTTTCATTGATTGACTGATGGTTGCTTAGTGGTTAATTTTCACAGCAGCACAGCATTCTATCACGTGAATTCATGACAGTCTATTGGCTCTATGAATTTACAGTGTTAAGCATTGGCAACTATGCAGGCTCTAAGTCAGGATGCCAGGAAGGCACAATGGCTCCCAAATTTCTCCGTCTTTGGAGCACAAAATACTTGCAGCAGAGATGTAAGGCTTAACCTGAAATTGGAGACACGTTTTAGAAGCCCAAAGTAACAATACAGCCCTGTCACCCTACACTGGGGAGGCTGAGGCAGGAAGCAGAGGGTTTGGTGGCAGCCTGAGCTTGCCTGTCAAGGAAAAAAGGGCCAGGGGTGGGGGAGGGGAAGAAATGAAACACTTTAAGTAGACATTGGGGATGGATGAATTAGAAGCTGGAGAGACGAAGGAAGGAGTTAATCAGAGGAGAGGTGGGACATGAAGTGGGAGGAGGAAGAAGGGGGAGATAGAGATACCCCAGAACGTGAGAAAGATGAAGACTGGCTGCACCCCGTCCAACCTGTGCAGGTTTGAGGAAATTACAGCTTTCACTTTTTACCATCTACTTCCTCATCACACAAAACCCCTAAGCCCTCAGTGAAGGAACCTGTGTAAGTACCTCCCTTCCAAAGCCTAGGCCCCAGACCAGCAGACCAGGTCAGGAGGGCTGGACACTTTGCTTGATGCTAGAGAGAGCCAAAGCTGCTAGGGTGCTCACTTGGGAGTTTCCCATTGATGTGTTCTCTGCAGTTGTCTTCCCTTGCCATCCTGAGGGTTCTTTTGCTATCACAGAATCATCCAACGGTATGGCCTGTGGACCTCTAATAACCTTTTGACTACTTTTCATGACTCTGAATTCCCCAGCCACAGCCTCACTTGCAGTGAGAGGAAACATGTACAGGAAGTGAGACTGTGGCTGGCTGGGTCTGGGCGACCCTGGGAAGCAGAGTGGTAAGCTGGAGCTTCGGGCCACACCAAGGGACACAGCTTCAGCAAGCCGTAGTTATGGACTGACCAAGTGTGTTACCACCATCACAAAGCTGAAAAGTTCTAAGGTTTGCTTCTTTAGTGTGGGGCTGAAAGGCCTCAAGCCTCAAGGATGCTGGATTTCAAGTCCAAGGCCTTCTTGCTCAGGAAAGAGAAGGCCTTTGTCTAGCAAGGCCTTCCACTGACTTGATGAGCACCCCCCCCACACACACCACCATATACGTTATGGATAGCCATCTTAACATACTCACAATCTATTGATTTCAATGTAAATCTTACAGGTATCTCTAGAGTAGTTATTATTGGTGTATCTTTGTCCTAACCAAGTTGATGTATAAGATTAACTGCCTCAGATTCTGCCTGCTTTTCTGGAACTTGGTAAATATTGTTGAGGGCCTAGTCTGATTCAAGGGATGCTCTAGGTCCTTGGAATTCAGCATGAAGCTGGTAGACAAGCAGATAAAATCTGGAGGTGGTTGGGGAGGATCAAGTAAATGTGATTGAAGTACTTGTGGTAGATTTCACACCTCCGGAACTACTGTGAGTTCAGTTATTGTCAATCCAAGTTAAATTCTCCTTGTCGAACAGATTGGAATATGCTAATGAGTGGAGCAAGGACTCTTCACAGACTTGACTGTCTATCTGGGACAGCAGCTTTATGAAAAATGGTAAAAGGAAACACTTCTAACACACACAACATAGTGTCCATTATGGAGCTTTCCCTGGTACTGCAACATATGACTCAGCTGTAGGAGACCACAAGAGTGAACAAATTACATGCAATTGTACTCAAAATAAAATGGAATTATTTGTGTGCACTTACTTCATGTTCTTCACAGTTTATTTTATTTAATTTATTTTATTTTATTTTTTATTATTTTATTTTATTTTATTTTATTTTATTTTATTTTATTTTATATAGCCAGCCCTTTAAGAGAACCACCTCAGAAGCGACTACTTTTGGGAGGTATAGAATGACTTGACAAAGTGTACTGGTTTCTCTGTATGGATATTTATCTTACTGGCTTCATTTTGGGGTGTGTGCATGTGTGTGTGTATGTGTGTGTGTGTGTGTGTGTGTGTCTGTGTGTGTGTGTGAAGAGAGCAGCCCTTAGCTATCAGGGTGTTTAGTTCATGTTCTTCAGAACTGGGAATCTATTTGCTTTCAATGAATGTGTCTGTGCTGGCCTGCTGTGAAATGACACACATGGCCAGGAGCATGGAAACAGAACAAAAGAACATCAGCCCATTTTCAAGAAATGTGGCTGTCAGAGGCAGCAGGCCACCATCTGCTGGAGTTTAGTTACTGACCCCAAAGGTCCATGTGTTAAAGGCATTCATTGTGCCACTGAGAAGATGGAAACTGTGGGGGTGGGGTGGGGCGGAGGGTTATCAGGAGGGAATTGGGTCACGGGAGGCATGCCCTTGAAGGAGAGGTGGGGGCCCCTGGCATTCCTTTTGTTCCCTGACATTTGTTCCCTGAGGTCCCTGCTTTCCCTTGCCACATGTTCCAACTATTAGACACAGCCTTGTCACAAGCCTAAAAGCAACGGAGCAACTAAGCACGAGCAGTACTAAGAGCAACTAAGCACGAGCAGTACTAGGCACTTTTCTAATTGCTGTGACCGAATACTTGACAAAAGCTTAGGGTTCGAGAGAGGATGGTCCATCGTGATGAAGAAATTTTGGCATCAAGAATGGCTCTGACTGGAAGGCAGGGGCTCTGGTCACTTTCTATCTGCACCCAGGAATCAGAGAGCTGAATGCTGACACTCAGCTGGCTTCCCCAGCTTTTGTTCAGTCTTGCACCCAAGTACATGGGATGCTGCCATCTGCATTCAGGTTTTGTCTTTTCTCCTCAGCTAAATACAGAGAAGACTCTCACAGGCACATGCAAAGACATATCACAGGCTCAAGCTAAGATTTAACACAGGCATACAAAAAGACATATCACAGGCATACGCTAAGATATATCACAGGCACACACTAAGATTTAACACAGGCATATACTAAGATATATCACATGTACACACTAAGATATAGTACAGGCACACACTAAGATATATCAAACATAAAGATATGGCTCATAGGTGACTCTAAATCCAGTCAAGCTGCTAGTGACGAGTAACCATAAGAACTGAGCACTCTGGAACCAGGTGCCCAAATAAACCCTTCCTTCTGTCGAGCTGTCTGAAGCCTTTTGTGACAGCGATGGGAAGCTGAGTGGTACTTCATCCCCAAGGTTTCAGTCAGGACTGGAAAGACCACAGACCTTGTAATACACACTGGCACACCTCAGAGCGGAATTTTATAGAGAAATCATGGCCACGTCTGACAGCATATCATTTCCAACATGTAGCCCCGACTCTCAAGAATCTCTCCCATTTCAGTGGAGCAAAGAACATCTCTTGATGAAGCAAAAACCATAACAGAACATGCCTAAGTATACTGCTAGGTGAAAGAAGGCCAACTGAAGAAGCCCCATACTGTGTGATTGCAAATCTGATGCATTATGGGAAGGGTGAAACTACAGAGAGATGAAAGCTCATTGGCTGGTAATGGTGGGGGAGGATAGGAAGCATCAGGGAACACAGAGGACTTTTCAATATCCTGGCAACCTCTTCTTGTGACACTATGGTTGTGATTCTTGACCTATCCCAACCAGAGTCCTCAACACTGAGTGTGCACCCTGTGCTAATTATTTACCAATGTAGGTCCATCAGCTGTAACAAATGCATGGGGGAAGCTATGCATGAGTAAGGCAGAAACACATGGAAATCTCTCTACTTTCCTTACAATTTTGCTTTCAGTCCAGCATCGCTATTATAAATAACTTATTTTCAAAGAGCTAAGCAGCCTCTTTGATTTCCAACAAGGGCCAAGAATATACCTCATCAGGACTTTAACACTCGTGGCCGGTCCCCTCTTGTCCTAGCTGGTTTTGTTTGATGGTATGTGTTGGTGTTGTTTTGGTTGTTTATCTGTTTGTTGGTGTCAATGTAATACAAGATAGGGGCATCTGAGATGAAGAACATCAATTTGAGAGAATGCCCACAGGAGCTTCAACAGCAGGCAAGCCTGTGGTGCCTTTTCTTAATTGATGATTGATGTGAGAGGTCCTCACTCACCTTGGGCCATGCCAACCCTGCATTGGTGGTCCTGGATGCTATAAGAAAGCAGGCTGAGCAAGCCACGGGGAGCAAGCCAGGAAACAGTACCCCTCCATGGCCTCAGCATCCGCTCCCACTACCAGGTCCCTGCCCTGACTTTTCTTAGTAATGGAATGTGATGTGGAAAGTGTAAGCTAAAATGAGCCCTTCCCTCTCCAAGTTGCTTTTGGTCCTTGTGTTTTACCACAGCAATAGAAACCCTAACTGAGACATCTTGACCTAGGAAGACACTTGGGAAGCACCCATAAGGCTTGCGTGTCTTTCCCATTCAGCATCGTAGCCGCATCTCACCTTGCCCTGGAAGTCCTCTATCACCACGCCCATGTCACCCCCTCTCACACTCCTTTGGTAACCTATCTCTCCCAGCAGAGGAGACAATAAGTACCTGCAGTCTGTTTCCTCTGGACTGACAGTTCCAAAGCCATAGCAGTCTGTTTTCTTTTCTCTATATATCAGCACACAGAAGTGCTGGAATGAAGGAAGGAACAGATGAGCAAGTGAGGGAGGGAGTGTTAGAAACTCAGAGTCAGGAGGAGAGGGCTCTCTGCTGATAAGAAATAGGACAAGGTATCTTTGCTGTAGCAGGGTGCAGACAGGAAAGCATGACGAAACGTGAGGGTAGAAAGGGTGGCTTGAATAGAGGTGTGTGAGCTTTAGGGAGAGCTTGTGAGGAGATCCGTAGTACGGTATGAGAGAAGACAGAGGTGGGATCTGGGGTCACCCCCGTCTGCATCTTGCCCTGGAGGGCAGGAGGCCAGGCAGTGGCTGAGTGAGGAGAAGACTGCTCCATCCAGTTGTGAAGACTGTAGGCAAAGTTAGACATTTTTTTGTTTTCCTCAGGAGAAGCAAATGTGACCCAGCTCCACTGTTTGTATTAACAGCCTGATGGATAAACAACAGAGCTGCAGCCTCGCAGAGCAAAGAATATTTTTGGACTAAACATTTTACAGAGAAAATATTTCTGGCTGCTTGTTTTGACTTTCGGAAAACGTTAGCAATGGTTCATGTGGCCTCTTACTCCAAACTGGGGCCCTGGCCTTCCTCGTTTCCTGCAGGGATGATTTATCAGAGGACTCTGTCTCCTGAGCTGTGTTTCGCAGAGAGTCTCTCTATACATCACTTAGCATCCTTGACACTATTCCCTGAATACTTAGAAGGGTGTTTGGCCTCTGTCTCATGTTTTCTCTGTACTGTATTTTTTTTTTCCCTGAGTAGCCTAGAAGGGTAACTTGGCCTGAGCACTCTTCACTGAGTTTCAGCCTGCAGGGGATTCTTCCTTTAGAAACCATGTGTGTGTGACGCAGATGCCAGCACAGCCTGGATGCTCATCAGTAGGGTCTTAGTAAATTACACTTTCACAGTTCACTCTGGAGTAGTATGACACTGTTAAAAACAATAGAGGGCAGGGATATGAAGGTGTGAGTGTCAAGTTTAAATCAACGAAAACAGTAAATCACCCAGTCGATGCCAGTTTCTTCTTAGATTTATTGATTTCATGGGATATGAGACTTTTCCTGTGTGTCTGTATCTACACCATTTATGTGTCTGGTGCCTGCGGAGGTCAGAAGAGGGAGTCGGGTACTCAAGAACCAGATGTAAGCAGAGTTGTGTGCTCTGTGAGTACTGGAACCAAACTTGGGTCCTCTGTAGGAGCATCTGCTCTCATCCACCGAGCCATCTTCTTCACTGAGCCATCTCTCCGGCCCCATGAGGCTAATTATTTTTTGACAATCTTTTTACATCTATCACTTTATGAAACAAAAGCCTAACCAAATGTAGACCCAGAAATCTTTAAAGTAGGATGGGATTATTTTACAGGCTTATTTTATGCCGCACACCTTGCCAATATTCCAGAATTTTCAAGTGAATTTGTTATTTTCATTATCGACAGTAGACTCAGGAATTCCTCGATCTTATGTTGACATGTGTGTATTCTGGCACATACCCTTTTGTGCATCTGAGAATCTGTGACAGAGAGGAATGGAGAATTATTACATTTTCATGTTGTCTTAGTCACTGTCCTGTTGCTGTGAAGAGACATCATGGTCAAAGCAACTCCTTTAAAGAGGATTTCATTGGTTGAGATTACTCACAGTTTCAGAGGGTTAGTCCATTATCATCATGGGGAGCATGGTGGTAGGCAAGGCAGGTGCTGCAGAAGGAGCTGAGAGCTACATCCTGACCTGCAGGCAGGCAGGCAAGTGGAGGTGGGGGTGGGGCTGCACCATGCATGAACTTTAGAAACCTCAAAGCCCACCAGCCCCAGTGACACGCCGCCTGCAACAACCATCAGCTATCAACCAGGCCTTCAAACATATGAGCCTATAGGAGCCATTCCTATACAAACCAGCATACACGCTAGGAGTGGTTAAAACCTTATTGTAAGTCTCAGATCTTCATTGTTTGCTTCTCTTGTTCATGTGGCAGCCAATAATTGCCAGAAATAGAACAGAAAGCGAAAACGTTTTCTAAGCTACATGAGAAGCAATAAAAGTTCATTCTGCCTAAGGAGACCCCTTTCTCTGCAGCATGGGAACTGTCAGGAAGTAAGTGGCAACAATGCCCATTGAGACAGATTGGCAGGGGCTCAGGCGATGGACAGAGCCAAGGGAGCTCAAGTAACTGCTGGTGTGATTAAGGAAGCCAGCAGCTTCCCAGGCTTGTATTCCACCTCTGCCACACGCCTGTCATGCAAGTCAGTCTCTCATCTGCAGAGGATGTGACAAGTCCCATCACACTGGGTAGTACTGAATATGAGTTAATATACAAGCACACACAAAGTGCTTCCTTTGAGACATTAAGGTGCTTGATTCATATTACCTTTTAGGAGTGAGCTAAGGAATGGTGATGCAGTTTCATAAAGCAGAAGGAGCTAGGCTGAGGTGTGGCTTAGTTAGAAGAGTGCTTGCCTGCCATGCTGAAGACCCTTCCTAGATTCAATGCCCCAGAAGCATATAAACCAAATACGGTGATACATGCCTGCAAATCCTACTACGCAGGAGGTAGAGGCAGGAGAATCCCAAGTGTAAGGTCCAGACCAACCTGGGATAAAAGAGAGGAATACAAGGATTTCACACACATAGACACACACACACAGACACACACACAGGGGAGAGAGAGACAGAGACAGAGACAGAGAGAAAGAGAAAGAGAGAGAGAGGGAGAATTACACTAGAGATCATGGAAAAACAAGATGAAGCCCAAATGTATCCACAGCATTCAGTTCAACTCAGCCCAGCCTCAGTCCAGCCTCAGTAAACAAAGTCACGTGATGTCTACAGTTAATGAGAACGTGTGAAATTGAGGAGGGGCTCTTAAAGCAGTTTTGTTCTCATACAGGCCAACCTGTGGATTGGCCGTTGGCCACTAGGCATGTCCTGGGTCTCTGCAGTGTACTGAGTACTGGTGAGCTCAACACAGACAAGACTACCACCAGCATGAACTTTTAAAGATGGATTTAAGATGGAACACTACTGGGCTCATTTGCTCTGGGCTGTGTCTGTTTACTTGTACCAAGGTTATAGTTTTTGTTGTGTGGTTCGTTATTAAAGAGAAAGATTGGCACAGTAGACTTTCAACACTAACAGCTCTTAATTTTTTTTTTAATCTATTAAGTATGTGTGGTCTCTCAGGAGCACATTGCCATAATCTGTGTGTAGAAGTCAGAGAAGAGCTCTTGGGTGTCACTTTTCTCCTTTTACCATTTGAGTTTTGGGGACTAAACTCAGTTCATCAGGCTTGGTGCTAAGCACTTTTTCCAACTGAGCTGTCTGACCAGCCCTCAACACTGACAACTCTTGTGTGCTAATAAAGAACAAAAAGTGTTGCTAGATTAATTGTGTTTGTCATCTATAAATCCAACAGGTCTTCATTGCTCTGCCCTTATTGAATACATGTTTAAGTTTCTTTCTATCTTTCTTTCCCTCTCAAAGTGCAAACATTCACTAAGCACCGATGATCAGAGGAGACGAGCTGAGTATCAGGCTACCCGTGAACTGTTATACTCATGGCTTCCCCTTGGCTAACACCTTGCCCATATCACTCACCAAAATACTTGGGACTACACCCCTGATAGTCAGCAGCTCCTGCCTCTGAGTACACTTGGGAAAAGGCCTTGGAAAAGCTAAAGCTGAGGAGCATTGCTTCCTGGACTACTGAGAATGCTGACAGAGATACGAAACTCACACCACAGTGTGGGCTTTATGTGTCAAAAGTGCTCAGCAGATAATGTCAAAAGAGCTAGTAGCTACCTTTACAGAATTCTAGCAATTCGTTGGTTCAGAGGATATCATTCATTCTTAAAATCACATTGCCATAGATGGATCTGAGAGTTTGGTCTCCTGGGAAGAGTTAAAATTCAGTCTGGAACCATAAGAATTTCCATGGCAAGCCTTCTAGGAGAAGCGGAGAGACTTGCTAATTGTAGTTTACTCTACATCTAACGACAGTGTATTATTTATGAAGAAAGATCTGAAGGTTTGAATGACGGTCATTGGTAGGGGAGTCTCTGAAATATGGCAGGCATGGTGACCTCCTTCAGTGAGAAGACAACTGCGTTGGGACATTCGTCAAACTTCCTTTCTCTGAAATTCTTTTCAACAGTAAAAGTCGTTCAAACTTATTTGTGCTGGCTGTGTATTTCAAAAGTTCAACCATATAATCACTTTCACAGGCACCCTACACGGCCCCGCCTCGATTTCCAACATTTCCTTGATGAACCATGATTACAATAGAAAGGAATGCTATTCTTCTCCAGCCACAGGGAAAGATTTGTCTTCCTTTGTCCCAGAAAATAAATCACTGCTTGTGTCAGAGGCCTTGACCTAAATCTTAATTGATGCCCATGGCCTGTTTAGACCACTGGAAAGGCTGATATTTTGACTGACCATTCATGGAATTTATTGCAACGCCCATTCTGCCTATAATGTAGCTTTATTATGTTTGGCTCTTGGGAGGTAATCCTTTCTTTTGAATGTTCAGTAGAATGAAAGTTGGGTTTCTATTTTGTGTTTACGTGTTCTGTTTAACCCTGGCTCTAGTAAACATCATTGGTTTAGCCAACGACATTGTCTTAGCGTGGCATAGTGGCTCCTGTCTGCAATCCCAGTACTTGGAAGTCTGACTCAGGAGGACTTCTGCAAGGTCAGGCCTGACTTGCGCTACATAGTGAGTTCTGGGGGCACTCAAAACTAGAGTGAGACCTTGTCTAAAAACAACAAAACAAAAAGAATAACAACCAATATTAGCATATAAATTTAGTGTGTGCTCAGCATGTTAACCCATCATTTTACTGAAGTTTCATAGTGGGCCTCGATTGTTGATTGCATCCTTCTCTTTACTGTTAATGAAACTGAGGAGATGGCAGTGCGAAGCCATTTAGGTAAAAAGTTGGGCAGCTGATCAAATGATGCACGTGTGACCAGAGCCCAGGGCTTCTGGCTAAGGATTTCCTCAAAGAGTTCAGCTAGCGACAAGGCAACCCCTTGCCAAGGTCTGGGAACCATTTATATCTTTGGTATGAAGACACTGGTTTTCCTCAGGCTAGCATGCTTTTTATTTCAAGGCAAGGGAGTCTTTTGTTTTATTTCCATGTCTCACCCCCCACCTCCCAAATCCTGGCTACAAGAATTATCCTGTGTGACAATCTTTCATATATGTAAAGTGTCTCTTGGAGACTACCAGCTTTTCTTCCTAAATCTACTCCCTTCTCTGCTCCCTTTTTAGCACATATTATGGTGAAGCTGTCTTTTCAAGTACACAATATCCACATGTTTGCTCAAATTTACTTTGACAAAACTGGGCTAGCAGGCATGGATTTGATCCCATAGCTGTCAATCATTGTATCTCAATGCTCCTGGACTTTCCACTCAAAGGTGTGAATAAGTTCTGCTTTTCTAGGAAAGAGTATTTCAAGGAGTAGATGGAGGTGAAGGCATCTGTTTTCACCCATCCCCACTGTCTACCACTCAGACAGCCTGGACTTTCCCAAGCTCATCTCTCACTGCCATATCATCATTGTTGCCTCCTCAATATGGCTCTTCACTGCAGACCTGCAACAGGAATAGTTTCCTCTTTAAAGAGATGCAAGAATAGGTTCGTGGAAGGCTGAGGTCATTTGGTGTCCCTACATGGAAACATGCTGTCTCTTTATTCATCAGAAGGCTTGAGAGGCAGGAGGGGAAGTTGAGAAAAGACAATTTCAGCAGACTGAACTTCTGTGCTAAGAAAATGTGTCCAATTGTGGGTGAGTAATAGAAAATATGGCCACCATAATCAAGGGGCTCCCATGAATTGTTCCTTCTACAACATCCAGCTCGTCACAATGATGTCACCTACTGTACCTTGTAGGCTCTCCGGGCTAGGAAGCTAGAGACCACAGAAGTCAAAAGAGAAGATACTCAGGAATTTCTTTTTGTCTCAGGAAGAATCTGTCATAACAGATATCATTGCAAAGTAAACAAACAGGGAGTAGGAGGAGTTCCATACTAAAGCTCTCCTTTTCCTCAAAGCTACTTCCATTCTTCGGGGACATTCTGTTGGTCAGTGGGACTGTGATATTAAGTGAGGAGTAGAGGGGATTGGGGGTGTGTGTAATGATATACTAATAGGCCATTTAGTGTTCTACACGTTTAAGCAAACACACCTGCTCTGATTCACAGTCACCTTATGAGGGAGGTAGCATTTCTAAAGTTGTAGAGTATTCATTGGGGTTAAAAATCAGCCATTCTGCATGGGTCCGTTTACTGGTTAGGCCCAAGGCCTGTATGGAGTTTAAATAATAATGCCATAGCTATTTTAAATCACTTTAGATAGTAAGGCTATACACATGTTGGGAGGGGATCCCCAAGGCCACCCTGAGGTACAGTGAGTGCTTGGAAAATCCACAGGGTTCAACATGCAGATCCATCCACAATGAAGCGCTGCTACATGAAAAGGACACAATCCAGGATCCGCAAAGGGAGGAGATCTGGCATCAGCTACCAAGAGCCCTGTTCCGATGGAGTCATCCAGGATGCACGTGACTCTTCTAGCAATGATTTATGTAGGATATGGAATGTTGTCTCTCTGGGAAGCTCATTAGAGACTCGGTGACAGAGTATTGATTGGGACTGGTCATTTAGACACCCTCTGTCTTAAACATTACAATTCCAGACCCCTGGAAGGGAGGCAGATTTCTGGCATAAAGCACGTTGTTTACACACAGAGCTAAGCGTGCGTGAAACAGTGGGAGTCTTCTATGAGTCCCCAGATGTAAGCCAAGGGCCAGCCTTATAAGCAGGGCTTCCTGAGGACAGTGGTCTCAGGACTGTGTGTTCATGCCTTTCTGCACATTGCCTCATTGGATAATGAACATGTATCCTTACAACACTACCTTATACTTGAGGAACTCCGAAAACTATTTAAGTCATTACTAGTAAATAAGATAGAAACGCTGAGACTTAAAATTGCTACAGAGCCACAGTTAGCCAATTTCCATCTATCTGACTAAAACATACCCATTCGTGCATCAGTTCACTCTAACAAAAACAAAATGGCCCCCTTCAAACCACTCCGGAATGCACTTGGCAGTTCTCTCCTTTCTCAGGCTTTCTGTGGGAGAAACCTTCAAGTATGGGTGATGGTGTGTTGAGTGAGTAGCTTCTTCAAGCTATAAGCAATATCACATTATGATGCAAAGTCCACATTGGTTAAACATATTCAGAGTATGTCTCAGTTCGATTTCTTTTTGCTCCCATAAACATTATGGCCAAAAGCAGCTTGAGGAGGAAAAGCTTTGCCTTGCTTACACTTCCAAGTAAAATCTATCATTGAGGGATGTCTAGGCAAGAACTAAAACAGAAGGCATGGTGGAATGCTGCCTCCTAGCTCATGCTCAGCCAGCTTTCTTATACAACCCAGGACCAATGCTGAGGAGTGGTATCACCCACATCACTCAACAGCAAGAAAATGCCCCGTAGACATGTGTGCAGCCTGTCTGATCCAGACAATCTCCCAATTAAGACTCCCTCAAATAACTCAGGCTATGTCAAGCTGACAGATGAAAGCTAACTAGAAGAGAGTAAATCTATGGGTTACAACTTTAATGAACCAAAAAAGCATATTTCTACCCATACCATCTTTTCTGCTCAATCAGCCATGCTTTCATATGTATTTCTGAAGCCCCGAGAATTTCTTTTAGTAAGATCTAGGTAGTAGATCTTTGTATGAAAATTAAAAACCATTCAGCTATAAAATATATTAGAATGGCTTACAGGCTATGGCACAGCTGGTCCAACAAGGGCTGTGCTAGTGGAAGTCCAAGAATCCAGTAGTTGTTCAGTCTATTAGGGTAGATGTCTCAGCTTGACTGCAGTATATACCAGAATCCCAAAGAAATTGGTCCTAATGTTAAAGAAGCAATGGACTTTCCAATAAGAAGGGCAAGCATACAAAGAGAAAACTTCCTTTATACAAGTGCCATGAGGTGTGGCTCAGTTTGAAGGTGGATCTCCCCACCTCAAAAAATTAGTATTAAACGTGGGTCTTCCCACTTCAGATAATCAAATTAAGAGAAATCCCTCATATGTGTGCCCAGCTGCTTGAGTTTCAATTAATTCCAAATGTAGTCAAACGGACAAGCAAAACTAGCCGTAACAGTACCAAACAGCTGGCTCAAATGTGCTCTAGACAACTGTTGTGCCCGTCAGCCCAGCTGCCCCACAGAAATATCTGCATTGGAGGGATTACAGTCAGTTGAAAGAGAACTTCTGGTTAAACTCTGGAGGCTACAAAGACTGAAAGGGCTAGAAGAATCCTTCAGAAGGGAAGTTAAATTTTCTAAAGGTTACTTCAATAACGGGTCATTGCTATCTGTCACAGAATATGGTAAAGCAGCTTTAGAATAATAGCTTGTTTCAATGTTAGTGTTGTTAATTGTTATGCATCTCTTTTTTTCCAGTAAGCAAAGATTTTGGTGAACCTCTTAATCATTTTTATTTTCCTAGAATCCAGATTTAGACATGGTGAATATTCAGTAAAGATCAGTTCCATTAACACACAAAACCCAAGCTTTCATCTTTGAGTCCTGTGGTGGTTGATGACATCTCAGGTGAGTAGGTATCTGTTTCCTGGATAGCTACAGTCAGCCAAGTATTTTGAGATTTTGACAGCTACATAAATCACTTCCTTTGGTAAGAAAAGTGTGGTGGTTTACATACTCATATATGTAAGTGCTTAGTCACCAGGAAGTAAAATTGTTTGGGAAGAACTAGGAAGTGCAGACTAGAGGAGGTGTTTCGTGGGGTGGGGGGTGTGGGGTGGGGCTTTCAAAAATCCCCCACGAGCACAGTGTCTCTCTCTGTCTTTCTGCCTGTGGACAAGGATGTAAAGCTCTCAGCTATTGCTCCTACGGCACGCCTGATTATGTAACTAACCCTCCAAGACTGTAAGCAAGCCCCGGATTAAATGCTTTCTTTCATAAAGTTGCCTTGGTCGTGTTGTCTTTCACAGCCATAGAACTAAGACAAAAAGTAAGCAAGAGAATGGAGCTATCACAAAATAATGTGAATCACAAAATAATATGTAATTCGAGTGAATTCATGTGTTTGAACTGATGAAATATGGTGGTCAAAGTACTAGTTGCTCATATCTGGGCCCATGGCTGCTCCTGAATGATTTAAGATGTGTCAGGTCAACATAAGAAGGAGAACACATCAGAAACAGAGGGAAAAAAAAGAGAAAAATAAGAGATGAAAATGAAAATGAAATAATACTAGTGTCTATTCAGATTACTATAGCAGAGGGTCACAGAGTTATTTCTTGAGGCCAGAAGTACACGATTCAGGAGGCACTTCAGGTTGAGGTCCTGCTCCTGGGTAGCAGACGCTGCCTTCTTGTGGTACTCTCACATCTTAAAACTGTGACAAAACTGGTGAGAGATCTCTGTTTGGTCAAAACAGGTGAGAGATCTCTGTTTGGTCTTGTGATCAAGGCCCTAGTTCATTCATGAGGATTCTACCCTGATGGCATAACACCTCAAAAATGCCGTGCCTCCTAACAGCATTGTGTTTGTTGTTATGTTGCTACTCAAGAGTTTGAGGGGTTCAGTCTCTTAAAGCCAGTGCAATGAGTTCATTAAGTTTTAAGGTTGATTTTTCTTAATGTGCCTCCCAAATATTCCCTGGGTACCTGAGACTCTGCCATTGCTTGGGCTAATTTTTGCCCAGTACGTTGGGTTTAGCTTACATGTGTACACACATACACACAGAGAGTGACAGACAGAGAGTGACAGTCTATGATTTCTTGATATCTTTTCTTGAATTCTTCAGTCCACTACAACCACCAATGCTCTGTCCTTCCGTGAGTTACAACTATTCTTCCTGAGTGGGCATTCTAGAACAATCTAGTCCCAAAGAATGAAAACTGGCAGAGGGATGCCTAGGCAAAGAAAAGAGATCTAGTAGATCTAGTATTGCACATAGTACAATTTATTGGTCAATTTACTGAAGTTTGGTCTTAGGTGGCATCAGTACCAGGTAGAACTCTACAGTTTGAGTCAGAAGAATATATATGTGTGTTGGTTAGGGTAACTTCAGGGACTTCAGCCAAGCCAGAATGTACCTATTTAAGAAAACATCAATGTTGGGTGCATTCCAGAAGCCAGGGTCCAGTGGAAATACCTTTAATGCTACTCTAATCATTTTATCCTATTTTCTGAGGGACAGTGCAGAAAATATAGACACTAACTCTTATGTCTCTGGAATAATTGTGGTAGTTAGGACACAAGATGGCTACCCTCATGTCAAATTGAATCCATTTTGTTTGTGAATCTCCCCTGACTGTGTTACTACCTTCCCTCCTGGGTGTTGTAAGGGAATGAATCCTGTTCCATTAGCAATGTCATGGAACTACAGAATTCAGAGCTGGAAAGGGCCAACATCTCTCTAGTCCGTGACACTAGCAGAACTCTACTGCCGTCTGGATGGTTCAGTGTAATCACTACACATCTATCTACCATTAAAGGCACATTGTCCCTCTGTGGTCTGAAATAAATCTCAGGGTATTAAGGCAAAAGGGGGTGAACCAACATCTCCCACCCAGAAAACATTTTCATTGCCAAGACCATGTTTAGTAGAGTGGACAGCCACCTCATACAGTGGACCACCCTGAAGTCCAAGGTGAATGGCACAAGGTGATTTGGAACCTGATATGCAAGAGAAGACTTTTCAACTCTGTCTGGCAATGGATGAAGTAATGTTTGAGGGGCTGATGTAATTATTCCAATTACCATCATTGAACATGATGCCTGCAAGGACATGAGACAAAGATGAAGTTTTTAAAGAGTGAAAAGAACTTATGGTTCGCTTTACAATGACTTATACATAGTTAATTCTATTGTTTGAATTTGTCAAGGGCTAATTAGCCAGCCCTATAAATATGGAAAGAAACGGGTGGTTCCTGAAAGCCAGTTGGAAATGTCCTCACCATGTTTGAATAGGCAGAAGCTTCCCCCCAGCCCCTTCCTCAGAGAAATCTGAGCAGAGCAAATGTTGTTGTTGGATCCTCAGCAAAACCCATTTGCTTTTGAAGTTTTTCTGAGAGGGAAAGTCTTCGTGGAAAGCCTCAGCTTGCTTTTGTAGCAGTTTTCCTACACAAGGATCTACAGGAATTCTTCTTAGTCCCGTCAAACTAATCTCAATTGAAATGCTTGCTAACACACGCTCAGTAAAGCACATGACTTTGAGATTCTTTGGGGGCTTGTCACTCCACACTGTTCTCTCTCTCTCTCTCTCTCTCTCTCTCTCTCTCTCTCTCACACACACACACACACACACACACACACACACAGACATATAGCTTTCTCAAGTTTTCTAAGCATTTTGGGCACAACACATCTCTTACAAAAACATTTGTTCCTATTCCACCATTAGAATGATAAGCTTCAAAGTCTGCCTACTTCTGCCCTACAAATGACAGTATACATTGTAAGTCACAAGAATTTAGCCATTCTTGTTCTCTGTTGTATGGGTGTGACACTGCCTTTTGGTATCCAACTTTCTTCAGACTCTTTCAGAGAGAAGAACTGTTTCTGAGCTCTCCCCACAATACCTTTCCCCTCTCCCCCATCATCACATGATCTTTTACACGTGGGAATGCACACATCTTAAGTCAGAAAAAAAGAGTGTTGATACCAAGAGACGATTTTAAAAATATGTAACTTTGTGTTTATGTTCCTGTGTGATTGCATGCACACAACACATCATGGATGTCCGACGACAACCCTGGATGTTGGTCCTTCTCTTCCAGCTGCTTGAGGCAGAGTCTCTCTTTCTGCCATTGTATTGTATACTTCAGCCTAGCTGACCCACATGTTTCATTCCCCTGTTTCTGCCTCCTGTCGTGCCATAGGACTGTTGCAAATGGAGACACATGCCACCATGTTCTTTGACATGGGTTCTAGGAGTCCCAGCTCAGCATCTCAGGAGGTTGGCAAATGCTTTTACCTGTTGAGACATCTCTCCTGCTCAAGAGACAAGTTATAAAAAGCGACATGAAGGTCACTTCCCGTCTCGCCCCTAAGCACCTTTTCTACCACCTGCCATGCTCATGAACTCCCACGAGACTCCCCCCTAGAAGACTATTTTCCCTGGAGGATGACTTGTCTCTCTAAATGACCTCCAAGGTGCTACTTCCCAAATCGAAAGATTTATCCAACATAACATTTTCCTGTGAGAAGATCTGGCACTGAGTCCTGATACTTGGAGATTATTAACACAAACCATAATGGATCCAGTAGAACTGGGAATATTCAGCGTTAAGTGACCCATAAGTTCTTTTCACTCTTTACAAACTTCACCTTTGTCTCGTGCCCATAACTCCAGTACTCTGGGGTTTGAGTAAATTCAGGGGGAGCCTGAATTTAAGGCCAACCTGAGGTACATAGTGAATGCTTGTCTCAAAACAACAACAAAAAACCACCAGATTCTATGCCCTTCTAGAGTTCACAGGGCCAACCCACCTGTCCCACTTCCAGCATTAAGGGGAAGTGCATTGGTCACACAACAGCTAAGTGGTTGTCCCTTAGCTGTTGAAATGTCACATCTGGAGGCGGAACCCACAGTGTCTGTCTGGGTGGAAGGGTAGGGAAGGCTGGGTTTTGCTCATGGCCACAGACCTTGCCCTTCCCTTAGGCAGATAGTATAGGACTAATTTAGAAAGGCGCATGTCTCCACACGCATACGCTCTGGTTGGAACCAAACCCCCTCTCCAGGGAGGAACCAGATAAACCCTGTTGCTTAGGGATCCTCAAACTATGTACCAACAAATTTACTGTCAGGGAAACGGGATGAAAGAGAAGGAGTCTCTTTGAAAATTTTATTATTGTTATTTGTGTTTATTTTGGGGATGCCGTTTCTTCTTTCAACCCGTTACGTAAAAGCTGCAAAGCCACTTAAGCAATGTCCAAATGTCCCTCCAAAGCTTGGATCGCACTCTCCCTATTTAGTGGTTAATAATAGGCAGTAGTTTCTCTTCCTTTTTAACTTGATTTGGGGTGTGTCTGGCCTTGAGGTCTGGGATGTGGCCATGAGTCTGTAGTCTGTAGTCCAAGAAGCATTTTTTTTTTTGTCCTAATGGAGGCAGTTCGAAAAACAGTACCATGCGGCCTGCATCTGTCCTCACACTGAGAACAAAAACAAGTGAAAGGATGTGGGATGCTCAGAGTCCCTGGTGCAGCCAAGGCAGGGGATGTAGTGGTCATTCAACAAGATCACTATAAGCTTACAAACAGGAACAAAGAGCTACAACAACCAGACCATTCTTGTGTAATAGTCCTACAAATTCATTTTAAAACCAAAACACAACAAGAAGATGAAGAAAGCCAGAAAGGATGATAAGGAAAGCCAGGTGATACATAAAGGGCCAGCCTTAGAAAACAATACACAAAGCAAGATAGAATCATATAGGAGATTAGGCAGGATTGGGCAGGGGCGGCCAGCACAGGACACAGCCACTCTTGCAGCATTGGGCTCAGCACAAAATCCCTAAACCTGAAAGCAGGAAATCCTGTAGTTCCCACCCATGTCCTCAGCCAAGGTCCCATGAGACTGTGTGCCTTAGAGCCAGCAGGATTAGTTCTCCTGTGGTAAAGGATATGGGCTTCATAGTCCTCAGAGAGCTGACTGCAAAGAAAAGATAAATGTTCGAAGTTACCTGGTTTGGTCATTATATTACATGTATTGAAATATCAGACTGTAGTCTACAAACACACATTATTTAGCAACCACAATTTGAAAAACATAAGAAAAAAGGAAGTTGGCAGTTACTGACTTCAATGAAACATTTATCTGCTCTTTTATTTATTATACACAGTGTGTGGTGGAGGAGAGGGATTAAGCCTGGCTTCTGTGTGTTAAGCAAATGCTCTACCACTGAACTATTTCTCTAACCTTCTCCATTCTTCATCAGAAATTTACTAAATACTACATTAGGGAGAAGTCCAAACACAATATTATAAATATCACAAAGATGAAAGAGAACACACAAGATACTTGGCTGACTTTAGGACCTAAAATGGTATCACTAATGGCAGCTGAAAACTTGCCAAAACCAGTTTAAATATCTGCAGCTAGCTGGTCTTTCCTGACTCTACCCTAACAGAAATGAGGAGTAGGTGGGGTAGCAGTATCACTTTTCACAAGCCCTTGGGGATGCGTGGAAAGTTCAAGCTGTACTGAACATGGTATCAGGAACAATGGTTTCTGTTGGTCATTTTGGAAGCGCGTGAAAAGCCATCTATCATTAATGAGTTGATGAACTGACATTTGTAAATAATTTATATGTACGTCACCTGCAAAGATTTAAAAAGAAAAGAAAAAAAAAAAAAGCCCACACAGACCTCTGGTTCCAACCAGTTCTGCTGGAGCCCGAATTCACAGGTGGGTGAAACCAGCACTGTGTTTTAAAGCTCCCCAGGTGACCTCAGGAGCCACCAGGTGCAAGAACACTTGCCTATAAGAACCCCTTGCCTGAACAAAGAAAAGAGAGCATGGAATTCTAAAGGGAAATCCCCCAAAGAGCAGGTGTTCCCCAATTTAAATGGGTAAATGCCATTTTTCAAAAAAATACACAAAAGAACCTTCTCTGGTTGCGACAGTGAGGTTGTTTCTGCCATGGCCCTCGAAGCCCTTTATGAAAGTCTGAATCTCCAAGAGCACCTGCTTTGAAACACCCGGAGGGTTCTGCCACTACCACTTCAGACCCCTTATGTGTTAATGATGAAACTAGTCTCGGCAAAGCAAAAAGACCTGATGATGGTAGAAAAACATGTGACCAGCCTTCCAGATTTACTGGGGACTAGCATTTCCAAAGATACAACACATTGAGATTTGATCTATCTGTCTATATATCTATCTGTCTGTCTGTCTCTCTGTCTGTCTATCTATCTATCCATCCATCTATCTGTTTATTTATGGTGTGTGTGCACCATGGTTGTGGGGGTGGAATTCAGAAGACAGCTTTCAGGAGCTGGTTCTTTCTTCCACCATGTAGGCCCCAAAGAATCAAACTCTGGTTGGCACACTTGGCTACAAGTACCTTATCCCACTGGGCTATCTTGATAGAGTCAGGATATTTAATGTTAAACCAGAGATACTCTAGGACAAATCAGGGTGAATTGGTCACCCTGGGTCATAACCTCTACCAACTCCATAGTTCTTGCTTTTAGGAAAGTTCTTTATTGTGCCATGTTACTGCCAAGAAGAGCTCACTTTACTGTTGCTTTCCTTCCTAAAACTTGAGTCTATTCTTTGAAAGAGCAATGCCCCCAATTGTTTTCAACACCTTTCCAGTTTCCCATTATGTCCGCATCCATGTCTTCTCTGTCTCTCAAGTCTTCCTGTCCAATGATGTCACGTGCATACAAAATGTATCATTGGCTCCAAGGCCTTTTTTATGACATTTATCATTCTACATTATATATATATTTTAAAACATGTGTATTACACACTCTGGGTTACCAGTAAAATATATCTACTTTCCAACTCCCTGAATAAACAAAGGAAGTACAATAGTTCATGTAACAGAAAGGAGATGGTTACACAAAGCCACAGTTGGTCAAATACAGACAACAACTGTCTGTGGGTTAAGGGGCAGCCCCAACTGATACTTCTGTAGCACAATCCCTACACCTAAGGCTCTAGGGACAGCACAGAAGAGGTAAACTCTAAGAGCCAAGGATCAGGATGTTTGCTTTGAGATTGTAATTTCTATATAGGATAGAGAAGCTGTACCTGGAGGGGGGGGGTCTCAACAATCTGGTAGGCTAAACAAGGCATAAACAGTGACAATACCAGTTGGCCTGGCAACATGGCAACATGGATGGGGGAAATGTTACAAGGCTCTACTCCTAGAAGACAAGCTACAGGCAATTAACCACTGCTAAGAGAGGGAGAGTCAGTGTTCCCCAGGGTTGAGCCATCTATTGGTCATCTATTGGTCATCCCCAAACACATATATAACCAAGCAACACTAAAGGGGTTCAGCAGCTGTATTTATATACTACTATGTGTGTAGACATATAATAGTAATTGCCTTTAAGTTTCAGACACCACTGGGCACAGGTTCTATTTTGTCAAGACTTGGTGTCTCCTGCCTCTGCTCACTAAAATGATTGTTTTTTTCACTTGGTACCAAGATGGCAGCTGCAGTTGTGTCCACCCATAATCCTCCCAGAAGCCCAACCAACTTCATCTTTCTCCCAATAGCTTTTGTAAAGTCTACTAAGGGTGTCTTCTTGAGCTAGGATAAAACCAACCTAGCCAAGAACAAAAACAATTACATATGTTTGGGGCTTCATCAACTGTCAATCAGCAGAAACAGAGACTCCCACAGAATTAAAAACCTTCTCTGAGGCCTTACAAGATGGCAGCTGTACTTACACAGCTTCAATCCACAATAGGGTCAGTAATACCATCAGTTACTATTAGGAAATGGTGAGTGGTGCTGGCAGAAGTGTCCCAGACTCAGTCTCTGGCAGATAAAAGCGGGGGAGGGGGTTGTCTGTCCCATAGGTCAGCAAAGACTAAGTACGTTTCAAAACCATGTCATGTAGGGAAGCTGGTACACCCATCTGCAGCCCAATGCAAGGCTTCAGCTCAGAGGAATCTGATTGACAGTGGCCTCCCAGGGACAGATGACACATACCCTGCAGCTAGCTCTGAGGGGGCTGAGGAAAAGAGGATCTTCAATGGCAGGCAAGGCTGGGATACAAATGAAGACCCTTTTCCCATCGCTCCACCAGAAACATTGACCTCCTAACTCTATTCTAAGTGCCCCAAACAAATGCCATTTCATTTTAATTTATTTTGTTCTTGACAAACCTTCTTTGAGTTGACTTATGCCATGTGCCCATCTCTAAGCCAGTTATTCCTGCTAAGACAATATAGTATCCTAATGGGCTGCACTGTGGCCTTGCACCTACACCATCAAACATAGACTGAGGACAGCAAGTTATGTCTCCCAGAGGTAGTCAGAATATGGTCCCTGGAACTGAGGGAAGACAGAACTTAGGTTAAAAACAGCTGGTGCCAGGGAGTCCTAAATAGACTTAATTGAGCCACAACCCAATTCAAGAAAGCTGATCATTTTGTCACAGTATGAAGCCCCATTTCTTTATCCTTCTTTGCCCCACTAAGTGATAGCCAGATACCCAGGATCCGTGACTCCAAGTCTGTCATCATCAAGTCTAATTTTAAAGACGTGCCCAGCATTTAGATGAAACTCAAGAAGTCCTAAGGCCAGCATGACTCCATCAGGACAACAAGGGGCCCTTGAAAGTTGGGGAAAGACTCACAACCCTGCCTTTGGTTGGTCCTACATTCTCCAGCTGGGTATAGGACATGTGATTTGGTCTTTTATTCAGCGTATCCCACAGAAAAAGAATAAATAGCCCGAAGGCACTTTTTTTTCCATCTTCCTTCCTGTAACTCATACACAGGCCAAGCCTGCTTTGTTCAAACCACTGGCTTTCGAGTTGCTGAGCAAGTTCAGACAGAGCTGTTTGCGTTATTCTTTTAGTCTGCTGTTAAGCCAGAAGTAAAGTTATCCTTGTGGCTAATTTTCAGTCTGTAGATTTATCCCTTGTTAACATTGAAACCTTAGATCAAACCAGCACAAAAATATTGGCTCCTGAGACCCTTAAATTATGGTCCATGTCTCAACATTTCAGGACTTTTCAACCTCGTCAGGTTGTTTTCTCTTCTCCCCTAGGAAGGTGGCTCATTTAAGCATTTTCTATCCTTCTAATTCATACCGGCTTTTTTCCAGGATGCCTTCTGCCTTCCCAGTGCTGAGGGTAAAATCCGTGCCTTACACATACTGGACCAATGCTGTACTACTTAGCTGCCACTCAGCCCTCATCCCAACATGCTCATCTGCTTAAAAGGCAGACACCAGAAATTTTATCTCTCAAATTAATAAATATTTCAGCCATTTGGACTCTAGAGAGTGATGGGACCATAGGTTTCCTTAATAAAGTCCCATGGTTCTGGAGGACAAAAGTCTGAGACCAGCCAGTGGACAGAGCTATGTTCCCTTCAGAGCTTCAGGGAAAGACTCCCCTTTCTCTCTGTCTCCTAGAGGTCCCCAAATTCTTTGGCTTGTCTTAGCATCATTCTGATCTCTTCTTGCATCTTTCAGAGCCGCCTTCCCAGTTCTCTATCTTCACACTGTGTTTACTGCCCTCCCCTACTCTGACAAGGACAATAACTAAGGTATTAGAGCCGGTCTTGATGACCTCTCCTTACCCGGATGAAATCTGTAAAGAGCTGTGTCCAAAAAAGGCCATATTCGTAGCAACTTGGAATTAAAGCTTTAATATACCCCCTTTGTGGGTGGGGCACAGATTAACCCTTAACCACCAGGGGGGAAAAGATATTAAGAGTAAAAGGAGGGGCAGAATTGTGACTCTTCAGTCTTGGTCAGCCAAAAAAGGAGACTTCAATGTTCTCACGCTAGGCACCCTAACAGGCAAACATGCAAAAAGGGTCTGTGGTAAAGATGGCTAATGAGAACAGGAGAGCACTGGAAGGCAAGGAGGCCAGACATAAACAGGCTTCACAGTATTACTGTGGGTTCCACATACCTCTACCATAACATATACTCAAATAACAGTGCCAAATGACTGCTACATTTCTCGTTTAATAGATGGGGAAACTGGGGTTCAAGGGGAAACTGAGATTCAAGCAAAAACTGAGGTTCCAACTATAAGCGGAAGAGTAAGACAACATTGTTGCTACTATTCTTAAATTTTATATTGTTATTGTGTGTGACACACTTGTTTGAGTGTGGGCACACATGTGTTAGGACAGCTTTCTGGAATGGTTCTCTCCTATCAATAGGTTTTTGGGTTCAAACTCTGGTCCTCAAGCTTGAGCAACCAGTGGTTTGACCTGCTGAACCATTGCTTCTATTTTTATAGCCATTGTGATTTGCATGTTTATCACATGCTACTGGGGCTCAAAAAATGACCTCTCAAAGTGAGGCCTTGCCCCTCACACACAACTGTGATCAACTAAATGTGTTGGGCATTTTCTCCTGTTATTTCAATAGGTTCAGCCCCCAGACCCTCAGAAGCAAAGCTGAACTTCACCATAGTCATAAGACACTCTAAAGAGCTGCAGGTCTCAGAAAGCCTGATATTGTGAATATTAGACATAAGAAGAAGATGCTCAGAGAAGTTAATTGTTTGCAATAATTAATATATTCATTTGTCTAAATTCAAACTCAGATCTTCCTGGATATGCAAGATATTCCTAGCATTCCTTTGCCATTAATCAGAGGATGAAAAGTATCCAGTATGAGATCTTCTAGCTTCAGATCATGAAGTTGTAAAAAGAAACTGTAGTTATGAAGTTTAAAATGAGCCTTATGAAAAGGACATGTTCGAGGGGTGCAGGCAAGAGACAGGAGAAAGGGGTTGGTCAGCTGGAAGGGGATTGAGCTAATTTGAGAAGCAAATGCCACAAATGGGTTTGGAAAAGGTAAGGCCAGGCCATTATGTCTGTGTGAATGTCCACAATGCTCTCTGGGGGAGGATGCATCTCCCCATCTTTGCATAGTGGCTGCTGGAACACCTGGAATACAGAGGACTCCCTTCTCAAGAGGAAAGGTAAGAAGGAGAAGCCGGCTTCCAAGACACATGGTCTGAGAAGAGGGTCTACTTCATGCAAAGAGAAAAGTTGAGGGGGATGGGGTTGGCGAGCTAGAAGGAGAGGCAACCTGAGGAAGTAGAGCACCTGAGGCTCTCGCAGCACTGCGGGAGGAAGAACTGAGCCCCACGCATCCTCTTGTGGAGATGTAGAGACAGCTCTGGCCTCCAATTGCACTCACATGTTTCTCAGAACTGGACCAGCCTCAGAGCAAAAGGTGCTGTGTCACTGGGTCTCCTACTGGGAAAAGTCTTCCCTCTCAGGTAGTGTTCTCATCTATGTTATATTCAACCAGAGAAGCTCCTTTTTGCTTGGGCATTGTAGAGTCAGGAAGGTTTTTACCACTTTGCCAGACATGTGACCGAGTTCCCTGAATCAGGAGGCAGAAGAGAGAATCATGTAAATCTTTTTGATATAAAATGTTTGATATTAAATTATATAGATGATATGGAGCCTCCAAAAGGAAGTGAAGGCCTAAAGCTACAAGTGTGTGTGTGTGTGTGTGTGTGTGTGTGTGCGCGTGTATGTTTTGATGCCTTGGTTGAAAAAGGTGGCACAGTCATAAAGAGACTCACAAACGGACAAAGGGGTGTGATCTAATAATGATGTATTAGGGTGGGGTTTGGAAAAGTCTATTGCTGTTCCTTCGACCACCATGTCTTCAAAGTAAAGGTGTTTCTTCTTTGTATGAGTAAGAGATCTCTACACAGGAGTTCATGACCTGCCTGCTTCATGACCTGAAGCAGGGAGTGTCAGAGTGGCCTTCCTGCCTCTGCTATTTGTCCAAATGCAAAGGTTCAGTGTGTCAAATTAGCAGAGCCTGAAGCTCATTGGGATGAAGTCCTAACCCCTTAGCAAAGCTCCTGATGCTAACTAGGCTCACTCCAGCCCCACCTCCCAGCACTCTTCACCTCAGACGTCACACTCCAACCTGGAGATTCCTGGTACTTCTTGAAGGGCATGGAGCAGACCCTCGACCCTGGCCATCTCACCTTCCCTTATTTGGCCTTCTCTACCTCCTTCTTGTTTCCCCCTTTTTACTGTTCCTCTCTCAGCCCTACCTTGAATGCACACACAGTGAACTCTTTCTGGAACATTTTCTACTTTGGAGTCTTTTTCTGGCTCATTCTTTTCCTTTTGTTTCAAGCTGCTGTTCCTCAAAAGCAGATGGCGGCTCTGTGATATGATGGACATGCTAATGAACTTTGATAGTGGCAATTGTTTCACAATATAGATTTATAGCAGAACATGAAGTTGTATGCCTTAAATATATACAAATTTTACCTTCAGTTATACTTTAGGAAAGATCGGGGTAGGGGATGGATTTCACTTCTCTTTTGAAGGCTTTATGGTTCCCTGGGTAACATCCCCTCCCTTAACACACTCTCTCTCCACTCACAAATACACTGCATTTATCTGTGCATCAAAACCACATATTTAATTATCTCCTTCCTGAGATGAGTGACAGGATATTGCTCCAGAATCTTGGTCATGCCCCTTCTGTCACCCACCATGGCATCTGGAACACAGTAGGAACTCAACAAGTCAATAATCTAGTGACCTTGTTAATCGAATAATCTTGTTAACTGACTGCAGGTATTGGCAGAAGTGGCAGGCTACAAACCTCTAAGATCCCTTCCTCTCCGAGGGCTCATGAGACCATATTTCTGTTCCCACAGTTAGTCACAGAGGAAGTTGCCCAAGTCGGATGATGACACTTTTGCTTGGGTTGCCCAGGTCTACAATTTCAAATCAGGGTATTTGAAAGAGAAACTAGACCAAGAGAAAAACATAGCTTTGCTGACCCAAGAATTGTGAAATGTCTAGTTGCATAATGGTCATGGTGGTCCTAGGGAGCATGTTTGGCACTGCCCAGATTATAAGATTTTATATATATACATATACATATACACACATATATAACATGTTATGACCATGTTATAACACACATATAACACGGTCATAACAAGGTCAGCCTTGTACATGGGCTCAGGATGAAATTGTGGCTTGAGTGTTCATCTGACCACCTTCCCTTAAGTCTGGCCTCTAGAGGTCAGGCTGACACCTGACATCCTCATCCTCAATGATTTTTGAGATACAAAAAGGCTGGGTGGGAATGAACTCATGTTTCCCCAAATGGTGAAAACCCTGAATTCTTTGACCAAGAAGACCCGGTAGTCAATTCATGTGCTGCTTATTTGGTAAAGCTTCAGGCTGTAACATCAAGATGAGTTTGGACGTGTCTTGTATACAGCCATCAATCTAGAACCAAGAAACATCCTTGAATGAAGATGCCTACCTCACGCCTACACAGAAAAGAACAGAGTATCCATCCCCAAAGTTGCAGCTAGAAGAAAACATGAAAGGCCTAGCGTGCTGATCCTTGTGCCGGAGGGCTTCTGACCTCAGCCCTTCCTGCGGTAACACAGGAGTCCTAAGAGGAGCTGTGGCTTGGAGGAAGAGATGGGGCAGAAACTACCAACAGTCTGGGTAAGGCTGGTCTTTGGAGATGCATGAAGGGCAAGAAAAGAGGGAGGCGCAAGGAGACGGAGTTCATTATGGGGAAGCAGCAACAGGGACATCTCACTGACCCTCCTTCACCTTGCAGCTGTCGGGCCACTGTTCACAGGCTGTCCCTGGCTGAGCAGAACCTTCTATGCCGAAAGAGCTCACTCCTCCATGAGGGCAGTCGGAGAGGGAGAGCTGGAACCTGACCAAGCATCAACCCTGGCCCACTCTCCACTCCAGCCACTGCTGAGTAATCAAAGCAAGCCACACAGGGCTTGAAAACTAGTCTCTGACACTCCAGAGTTTGTCAGTTCCACCCTCCTCCTCCAAGAGAGTCCAAACAGAAGAGCATCTCTATGGAGATGGGTCAAAGAAGAGAGCCGTGCCTTTCCACTTGTGAATTCTAGTGTATCCATTATAACAAGATTTATTCCACTCGGTAAACAGAGGGGACTTTGAACTCACCTGGGGGCCACTGAGCCTTTTTATAACCACACAGCAGAAGTGCATTTTAGATGTTTACTTCCTTAGTAAAGAGCATTGCTCTGTTGGGTGTGTCCCTAACAGCTACCGCTTGTTTCCCTCATTCTGTGTTTCCAAGGTTGTCCCCATTGGCACATAAAACAGTAGGCCCGGGAGAGTCTGCTGAAGCAGTACCTGCTACAGAAATCTCCCTTCTGTGTAACATGAAAGATAGAAGTCCTGAATCAATAAGGATGTCTGCTTATTGGATGACCATTGGCTGAGAAGTGTCCACATTCCAAGGATGGAGAAATGAAGAGGCCAAAGCAATAATTAGCTACACTGGAGTGTGTTAAGTAGAGATCAGGGCCTGGAGGAAGCTGAAAGTGGATGCTATGTAAGAGAAACTTCAGATAAGGGATCCTGGTTCCCCTGCAGGTATGGGGTCAGAGCGTCCAGCCGAAGAGAACAGGTGTTGAGGTTGCCCTCGAGCAAAAGCAAGAAGGCTAGTGCAACAGCAGGGTACAAGCCAGGGATAAGAGTATGAAATTAGCCTTCATACTGCCTCCATTTCATTTATCTCACTAGCTCGGTCTTTTGAGTTTAGCGAAAAGAGCCTTCCACCGATGCACCACTGGCTTCATGTTATGTTAACATTTACAAACCGAGGCATGTGCGCTATGTGTGAGCTCCTTGGAGGAAACTCCACCCTGTTTCTATGGGATTGAGAAGGACCTCAGGATCATCCCTCCTCGGGACCGTCTCCTCGGAAGCGTGAGGGCAGAAGGGAGGACTTACGGACTCGAAGCCACTGTCCTCTCCGGCTGAGACAGCCAGGCAGCAGGCCTATCCTAGCTCTACACAAAAAGCTAAGGGGGGGGGTATCTCTGCAAGACCCTGAGAGGCAGCACACACGTGATGCACATACAGGTACCATGCTCACACCTGCTATCCTGGCGTCCAGCCCTCAGATAGCTGGAAACCCCGAAAGGCCCATCATATTGCCTGAAGCTACATACTGCCAGCACAAGTCACAAAGGGCGTGCTCTCTCCATGTGCAGTTTTCTTGGCTCAGGTTGAAAGTGTTAATCAGCCTTCTTCTCTGGCTGTCAGCCTCCTCCCCGTGAACTCTCAGATGTCTCCCCCACTGCATCCCTTCTTCCTCTTCCCTCAGAACCTTCAACTTAATATTAATCTCACTCCTAACCCCTAGTCCCACTCCTGGACCTGATCATCTTTCAAGTCCACTTCCCAGTCACCCTACTTCAGCTCTGAAGACCTTTTAAAAACTCTATCTGTCCTCACTAATGTCGTCTCTACTTCTATGAGAATTCCCCAGATTCCTTTATATAGAAAGAGCCGGCTCCTGGCATTTATAACTCTAGAGTCAAGAGGGCTTGGAATGAGAAGTATGTGGACTGCCCCTCCTCCCACTCCATGTCTCAGTCCGTGGTGTTTTCTTAAACACTGAATCTTTACCAGAAAGGGGCAGGAATGTAGGAAAGCATAGAGACTGAAAACGGAGAATAGAAAGTGTGTACGTGTGTGAGTGTGTGTGTGAGTGAGTGTGTGTGTGTGTGTGTGTGTGTGTGAACCTTAGTGTAAATGGATATATACCTATGTATGCACACACATGTGTGTGGAGACCTAAAGTCAACCTCGGGAGTTATTGCTCAGGTCTCATCTCTCACTAGGATCTGGGGCTAACTGTGCTGCTCCCTGAGATCCACTTGCCTCCATCTCTCCAGCCCTGGGGTTAGAATCATGTGCCACCATGTCTAGCTTTCTTTGGGAGTGCTAGGGATCAAACCTGGCTCCTCACGGGTGTGTAGAAAACACTTCAGTAACTGAAGAGAGGGCTGGGTGTGTGTGAGGGGGCCAGATGGAATGGTGAACAGGTAATAAGAGACAAAGTTTGCATTCTCTGAACTTGGGTGCTTGAACCGGCGGTGCTTGTATGTATGTCGGGGCTGAGGATACGGGAGCTGACAAGAGGGCCTGACAAGAAGGCCTTGGTCCCAAGCAGAGCGGGATGGCATGTCACAAGTGGGAACTCACTGTCTGAGTGAGGTAGAGATCAATAGAGATGAGAAACAGCAGGTGTCTTTCAGAAGAGGACACTGAGGCCGCCCTCACCAGGGTTTCCTATGTGACCTTCAAGGCTGGACTCATTTTGCCAACCGTTTGCCCGGCACAAATCTCCCCTCACCTACAACCCGGGCTTCAGTATGCTCTTTTCTTTAGAGAAGTGTGTGCTCAGGACAGGCGTGTGTCTCCATGGTCTGCTGTTACTCTGATGCCTCGGCTGAACTCCTCACCTTGAAAGCACCCTCTCTCCCTGATGACCACCTTCAATGGGCCAGGTGGACAGTTTTTTGTCTGTCTGAAATCTGATGCCAAATGAGATGCTGACCTCCAAGGCCACCCCCATTATCTAATGTGTGCATTACAAGGGCTTATCACACATTTGATAGATAGAGATATGCCAGACTGAAGTGTCAGGAGATAGGGCACTTGAGCCGTTTAAACATATTAATTGCCTTCAAGAACCAGGGAGGGGGCCCTGAGGGCAATGGTGGCAGATGGCCTCCTCCTGCCTCTTAACTCCACTTCTCTCCCTTTCACTACTCTAACTCCCCGGTATCCTCCTGTTTTCTAATGAATAAAGCACAGAAACGTATCTGGGGTTCTGCTGACTGTAAACATCTGTGTTCATGTCAGAGCCCAGCTGCAGCCTCTAACAGACTGCCAACGCTGTCCCACAAACTTCACAGCTATGTGACATCATTTTCCTTGTTCCTTGCCTCCTGGCTTTGAACTAGGCAAAAACTGGTGTCCTGAATTTACAACATATGAGTGAATATTCTGTAACTTTGGACTATATGTAGATACTCAATTTGTGATGTAATAAAAGGAAAGAAGCCCCTTCACCATTTATGCCTATATTCATTTCGCTCATGTGAAATGCACTGAGCAATCAATATACAACAGTGAGTATAACAGCCCGAAGCCTTGTCCACAGGAAAGTCACGTCCTGAACTGGGTCTGGTGGCAAATGCCTGGAATTCCAGCACTTGGGAGGCTGAGGCCTGGACTGCAAAGCAAGACAGTGTCTATAATAAAAACCACCACCACCACCAAAGTGAAAAGAGAGGGGGAAAAATCAGTTTTCTAGGTTATGTGGCATATACTTTTAATTCCAGTTCTCCAGAGACCGAGGCTGGAGGATTGCAGAAGTTCAAGGCAAGCCTAGGCCACAGCTTGGGGTACATAATGAGACCCTATCTCAAAAAACAAAACAAAACAAAAACAAATTGAACGCTTGGTCTGTTATATGAAGATATGTTCTAATTAAAAAGTTAAAGATAGCATTCAAAAACTAGGATTCTAGGGGATCCTGTCTTAGACGTATCTTCTCTGAAGTTTACTTTTAAACTGACCTTATTATGTTATAATTTATGAGCTGTAAAATTTACACATGCGAGGTATACAGCTGTGTGTGTGGAGAGAGAGATATAGGTATATACATATACCTGTATACCTCACGTGTGTAAATATATATCACAAACTATGATCTTTTAACCAGGTTTGCAGTACCTGGCATGTGCAGCAGGCCTCAGATCCAATCAGGGAAGGTTTGGTGACCCCCATAGCCTTCATGCCACTATGGCGTTCATGGGCACCTTGCCTGGCTTGTTGGTATTGCAAAATCCTGGGTCCAGTACTGATTAAGACCATTGTTGTCTTCTCTCCCTCCGTGGCCTGCATAACACTTTCCAGTACTATGGAAACTAGGCAGAAGGGAAGAAACTTTCAAGTCAGTTCCAGCTTGATTCCTCTGTGCTCTGCAACCAAAGAGTGTTATGTCTTCATCAGTGTTATAACCAATTAAAAGTAATGGCAGCATCCTGTGCTGTTTGGAGTACCTGTGAGGCCTCCCAGATCAACAACTCAGAAGAAAGTATCCCATACCTAGAACTGAAATTTTCAGTTAAGAACCCATACCTTCTGGGGAAAGCATTGTCTACCATGCAGGCTACCTTTGTTCAAACACCTTAAAGTATAATTGTACTTCGTAGTTAGTTTACAAAGTAGTGGGTTTCTGTAGGATTTTTTATGTATCTCAGGCTTTGGCTAGCCAAGCACCCCGTCTCTTTCTTTTCTTGTCCCTAGTTAATAAGAATAAGTTCATCTGGTCACATATTGGTGCCTTTCTCTTTGATTAATTAACATGTTGTAATTATAGGAATATACAAATTGTTTTTAAAAATCCTTTCTTTTAAGTGTAACATTTGGTCAGTCGATAGAACCAGTATTTTTTGAGGGCATTCATTTTTTCACTTGGGCATATACTCTCCCAGTTTGCTTGTTATTAGTAGGTACATACAATGTTTTATGACTGAATTCTGGACATTGCTGATAGGATCCGTAGATTGGCACTCATCACTAGAACATTCTCTTATCTCATGTCTCCTCTTCACAAATTTTACAATCCCAGGCTAGCTGTTCATTTTCCACGTTCTATTTCACTCACTTATTTCTGTATGTGTGCACGTGTAGACCACAATACAGGTATGGATGTCAGAAAGCAATTTCCAGGAATTGATTCCCTCCTTCTACTTGCAGGTCCTGGGCACTGACCTGGCAGCAAGCACCCTTACCCACTGGGCCTTCTCATTGGTCCTACTTACCATTTTCTCAAAGCTGTTTTGTACCGTGTGTCTTGACCAGTCTCGTAACAGTTTATGGGGATGGACTGGTGTGACACCAGTTTACTCTATCACGTACAGTAGTCTGAGGAGAGTCCCTTTACATAGCAGGGTTCCCCCACCCTCGCTTTTACAGGCAAGGTATGGGAGATCCTTGCAGGAAAACAGTTTCAAGCAGAGAGTGACAGTGGAAAGGGCTGGAGGCAGAGGCAGGCTTGGCCCCTTATCAGAACAGCAGGGAGAAAGGCAGGGAATACAGTAAGCAAAGGAAACAGCTTTATGTGCAGAGAACAGAGCAAAATATGTCCTTAATGTTTCTCACAGACACACAGACACACACACACACAAGCATCATTATTTCTGTGTGTCTTTCCAAAATCAGACCGATAAAAACATTGTTACTTGTCATTTTTAAACAGCTTTTTTTTTCCAACTTTATGTATTTCACTTCCCTGTCCTACCCAGAAGCTTTGTAAAACTTTCTTTTCAGGTGATGGGCTGTATTTATTTAGCTGACCCAGGGAGCGGGTGTGAAAAGGGCAAAGAAATAATAGGTAGCTGAAGGGTGCCAATGGTTGGATGACAAGTTAGTGGAGGAAGGAGAAACTCCAACACGCAGAGGCTGAATACTTGTCCCAACAGTGTTTTTGCCCGTATGGGGCGCAAGAGGCTGATCCATCCAATGAAAAGGACATAGAACAGGGTGGGCAAAGACAGGTCATGTAAAGTCTCAGCAACGGTGACAGTAACCACTGTTTGGACCATGCAGGCATGGCTCCTCAAGCTCCGAAACTGCATGAGTATTCATTAAGGTGGATAACGTGGCCCATAACGAAATCCTCAAAGGATGTGGTAGGTGAGGCGAAAGCGCCACTAAACACAGCTGCAGGCCACAAAAATCCCCAGCCTCTCTGAGGAGAGAGGAGCAAGCAGAGACTCAGTAGGGAAGGAAGAGTTCTCCAGGCTGTGGGAGGCTGGCCACCTGCCGAGCTCTGCACCTGCTGTCTTCGCCACATCCTGGGAGGGCATGTTGGTCCTCCTCCCTCCAGCTCCCTGCATCTTTCCAAAGAGAAAGAGGCAGCAGAGAAGTGATGTTTTCCAACGCAGCAATCGTTGGAGGCAAATGAGGAAGCTTAGTCATCTCCAAAGCATCTAAAGGTGCTGCTGGGGGCGCGGAGATGTTGGGAAATAAGCCGACTAATTAACCAGGCCCTCCTCATTAGGTTTGGTTTGCTTTCCATTGCCCTATGCAGCTTTCCAGCGGCCCCAGGCCTCTTTAGAAATAGATTGGAACTGAAACACAAGTTAGGTGGGTTATTGTTGCTTCAAGATGCGGGTCTCAAGTAACCCTTCCCAGCTTCAAACTCGCTCTGTAGTTATCAGTAGGCTTGACCTTGTCAACTTCCAGCCTCTTTCTCTCCAGTGCCGGGATTACAGATGTGTGCCACCACATCAGGCCCACACGCTGTGTTTAGAGGGGACTCAATGCTTGTCACCTACTTTCTTCCTTTTAACCCATGGAGCAAGACTCAGAACAGACTACAAGAGTCTCATTCCTTTCACCTGTGTCTCTTCTTTCCTTCTTTTGCTACCTCTTCTCTACCTTCCTTCTTTCCTCTTTCCAAACCATAGGAACCGTGTCTGCTATTGCTTGTTTTTGTGTTAAGGTAAACTACACAGTCTGTTTATTATTATTATTATTATTATTATTATTATTATTATTATTATTATTTGATTAGAACTGGCATTCAGTTCCTTTATATGAGATGGCATTTTCATAGAAGTTCCACACATCCTCCTAGGTTGTCTAAATCCTCTCTAAATGACTCTTAATACCTAATACAATGTAAGTGTGTTTAAAACAGTTGCTACAGCTGTGCTGTTTAGGGAATGATGACAAGAGAGAAGTCTGGACACGTTCTGCACCCATGCAGGACATTTTCAGATTTTCCACCTGTGGCTGGTTAAATCAAGGCATGTGGAACTCCAGCCAAGATGGGCAGACGGAGAGCTGTCATGAAGGGACTGTGTTCTGCTGAACGGAAATTAAGGGATGTGCCTTTGTTGAAAAGCCCCTCTCCCCAGACATTCACAGTATAATGAAACTCCATCCCCTTCTGACAGAAGCATTTACTTGTTACTGTGCATATGCCTGGCTCAAGGGTGCTTAAAACACAGTGTCTGTCTATGCCCTGGCCTCTGAGACCTCCCATTTTAGCTGGGAGTCAGTTAAGCCGGGTGTGAGATGTGCTGCAGTCAAGGCAGTCGTAGAGTTCAAGGAGCGTTAAGGACAGAATCTCGGAGAAGAGTGTATGGTTTGAAAGGACGGAAACAGAATTGCGAGGGTGTGGCGTTATAAGAACACCTGGCCTTACAGCTCAGTGTGGCGGGACTCTGGTGAGCACTGCCGAGCCTAACAAGGGGGCTTCCTGTCCTAGAGGGAATGGGGAGACAGTAGGTATGGGAACGGATCACAGTCAAAAGGTATTCCTGGAAGGGTGGGCTGCAAGTCTGAGACCAGCCGGGGCTAGAATATGAGACCCTGTCTCAAAAGAGAGACAGGGAGGGAAGAGAAGGGGAGACAGAGACAGACAGACAGACAGACACAGAGACACTGAGAGAGACGAAAAGCAGAAAGAAGAGTTGGTGTGTGTGTGTGTGTGTGTGTGTGTGTGAGAGAGATATTCCTCGCTACAGCCCAGCTCTGCTGTAGCCTTCTTCACCTATGAGTTGAAAGTCTGACCGAAAACCAGCCCTTCCATCTTCTCACATGAAGGTAACAGGACTTAGAGCTCCGGGTGGAAACAAGATCAAAGGCAGCTCCCAGATCTCTGCGCCATACTGTCTTAGGCTTAAACAGGCTGTGAAACGGTAGCCGCCGATAGCAAATGGTTTTTGTTCTTTAATATTTACATCTTTCATCCTAAGGGCTCATGAAAGACACGCTGCTTCTGCTTTCTTACTTGGGCCAGTGACAAAGCTTTTCATGTATGTCAACCTACCAATCAGCCATTACGCTCTGAGACTTAGACCCAACCAACCAGCTGAAAAACAGCTATTGCTGCGTTTGAACTGGAACTCTGTCCCAGCACTGCCCCCTCCCCAGCCCATGTGCCTGGGCTTGTCATGGCCACATGGGGGTATTGTGTTTCTCTGTCTCTTTCAACACCGGCAGACGATCTCAGGTCAAACACCAAAGCATTAAAGACTCACCCGTGAGGTCTATGGCCCCTTATTGCACAGAAGAGCAGCCATGTGAAATGAACCCATTGGTTTATTTTCAGACCAGCCTGGTGTCCCTTTTGGAGACTGGAACAGGGCTGTACTATGGAAAAACAGCAAGAAGAACTTTGTGAGGCTGTTCACAAGAGGCTGGTTTTGTTTGAGCTTGCTCATTTGCACACTCAGTATTGTGAACTGTCACTATATGGAAACATTTGTTAGGCTCTTGGACTTTGCAGCTTTTAACCTTGTGGTGAGACGTTTCTAAGTCATGTATCCCAAACACTACCGTTTAATATTAAGCAATGACTTACCTGTCCCTATCCCTACCTCTACCCCCTAAAATCCTGATTTTCATTTATTACATCAAACTTACCCGCAGCCCTCACAGCTCAGAGGGCTACTATAGAGTGGAACTGTGTCCCCTCACAGCCTCAATGCAGACTGACAGCCCCATGTCACTGTTGCTACCTAGCCCTATGATAGAGGATTGGACTATGTCCAAGGTTACTTCTTCAGGAAAACATCCAAATTCAAAATTTTAGGTATGATTTCTATTCATTGCACATGGTCTTCTTACTACTGTAGCCATTCCTCCTACCCCCTATTGCAATTAGCATTAGCTGTAGACCCAGCATCTGTATGCTTCTTTCGCTGTCCTCGGTTTATTCATCTACCATCCCCACCTGACTCAGCCTGGCCATGTGTGGACCTGGAAATGAATTCTCTCACCCTCTATCTTCTCAGTCCTATGTCAATCACAACTTTGGCTTTGGGGAGGGGTGGGGAGCATCTTTTGATAAGTTCTCATACCTACTCCGTCACCTCAATCTCCATTGTTCATACCAACCCGTCAAATCAGTGTTCCCAGGAGCTCCAGTGTGAGGCTCAAAGAAAACACCTACAGAAGAAAGGCTCTGGTTTGCTTCAGTTTTGTGTGGCTTTGTATTCTTTCCTTATTGCTGGAAACTTGGGTAGATGTGGCTCACCAGTGTGGTTAGAGATTTCTCTCTGAAAATCTTTGTGCATCATGTCTTCCCGAGAATCCATCTACAGAGATTAGCATGACCTCCTGTCTATCCGATGGGTGGGCTCCTGTAATCAGTGCCTAAAAGGAATGCTAGGTTGCCAAGGAGACATGCTCATTTCATGGTGAAGAAAATTTTTGTTGGTTGCATTAAAGAAGATACAGAAGGATATAACCTGAGAGACTACTTTAAAAGTATGGCAAGATTGAAACCATAGAAATTATGGAAGACAGGCAGAGTGGAGAAAAGGGAAGATTTGCTTTTGCAACTTTTGATGATCATGAACAATAAAATTATTGTTCAGGAATACCATACTATTAATGGGCATAATTTTGAAGTGGAAAAGGCCCTTTCTAAACAATAGATACAGTCTGCTGGATCACGGAGAGGGTGTGGAGGTGGATCTGGCAACTTTATGGGTCATGGTGGAGACCTTGGAGGTGGTGGCGGTAACTTTGGTCGTAGTGGAAACGTTGGTGGAAGATGAGGCTATGGTGATGGAGGTGGTGGCAGCAGAGATAGGTGTGGAGGTGGCGATGATGGATATAATGGATTTGGAGGTGATGATGGAAACTGTGATGGTGGCCCTGGTTACAGTGGTAGAGGAAGCTGTGATGGTGGTGGACCAGGATATGGAAACCAAGGTGGTGGGCATGGTGGAAGAGGAGGATATGATGGTTACAATGAAGGTGGAAATTTTGGTGGAGGTAACCATGGTGGTGGTGAGAACTATAATGGTGGGAACTTTGGAAATTATAGTGGACAACAGCGATCAAATTATGGACCCATGAAAGGGAACAGTTTTGGTGGAAGAAGCTCAGGCAGTCCCTATGGTGGTGGCTATGGATCTGGTGGTGGATATGGTGCAGAAGGTTAAAAACAAAACAGCAGACAAGGCTACAGTTCTTAGCAGGAGAGAGAGGGAGGGAGGAGGTGTCAGGAAAGCTGCAGGTTACTTTGAGACAGTTGTCCCAAATCCATTGGAGAAACTATAAAACTCTGCCACAGGAGGAACGATAATCCATAGTAAGAAAAGTTACTGCAGCTTAAACAGGAAACCCTTCTTGTTCAGGACTGTCATAGCCACAGTTTGCAAAAAGTCCAGCTATTGAGTCATGCAATGTAGTGTCAATTAGACGTACATTCCTGAGGTCTCTTATCTGTTATAGCTTTGCTTTTTCTTTTCATTATATCAGGTTTATTGCCCTATAAATTGTGGTAGTGGTGCCAGGAATAAAAAAAATAAATAAGGAATTTTTAACTTTTCAAAAAAAAAAAGATTTCATGAATGAAAATTACATAAAATTAAAACACAGTTCTTCAGTCAAACTTGCCGTCATGGAAAAAGTTGGTAGCCGTATATCTAGTGCTTACCATGCTGATAAGCATAGCCAGTGAACATGTCCGATGTCAGAGAGAGTTCTGCTAGGCAAGGTATATAGAGACAATGACCTTGGCCTAAGCAGAAGCTAGTCAAACCTCTCAGCTGAAGCGTAGGCCTTCTCAATTTTGGCTCTATTGACAATTTGAACTAGATCTTGGTAGAAGGCTGCTGTGTGAGCTGCAGGAATTCAGAAGCAGACTTGGCATCTATCCCTTTGCAGGTTAGTAATGTGTAAACCTTCTGGTTACAGCTATTGAAAAAAAAATGTCCTCGTATCCCCTGGGGTGGGGAGAATTGACCCCAGTTGAGAAACTGCTAAGATGGCAGAAGCAATGAAGGCCATAGGGGACCTTACAAACATGATTGTGAGCAAAATGAGTTCAGATTTGTGAACACTGAGAGGTGGGGGACATTACAGGGGACAGGTCATGGGCATTATGGGAGCTCTTAGAATGTAACAGATGCAAAGAATTTCAGAGTGACAGTTATAGCCAGGAAGATATTCTTCCCCTTGACTTCAGGATTTTCTTAATGCCAAAATGTCACGGATGTCAAAGCCCCAAGAAAATACAAGGAGCATTGTAAATACAAGGCAAGGCCAAAAAAAAAAAAAAAAAAAAAAAAAAAAAAAAAAAAGCCCAAGGGACAGATTGCGGGGTGAATCACTCATTCCAGTGAAGGTGAAGGGCTCTGCCCTCAGTGTCACTCCTATGCGTTAAATTAAGCTCCCGTATCCCCAAATGGCCATTTGCATACCAAACAGCCATTACTGCCTCATCAGCAACATGAGGGCTATAAATCTAATCCCAAGCTGTGTTTCTCTTCCCAGGAACAGAATCATAAAAATGTTTGCCCTTCGTGGGTCTTTGACATGTGCTGGGCCACGTTTGTGTATTTGTCCCTTGGCCCTCCTGAGAGCTTAGTACTTCTCCCTGACCCAGGCAATATTTCATGCACCATGCGTTCCTTTCAGTCATGACGTCATGCGTGTATCTCGCCATGGGATGCTGAATCGAGGCATAGGGAAGACGTAACAGTCTTAAACTAGCAAATGGTTTTCATTATTTAAGATTTTAAGGAAATTGGATTCTGAAATATTTACAGTCCAGGGCCCACTTTGTGGTCCCTTGCTGACCTCCCTCTTGTTGAGGGGAGAGCCATCTGCCTGTCCCTGTGGGACCACTAACTCACAGTAGAGTGGAGCCAACCATGCCATGGGAAGGCTGCAGAAAAGCTTATTTGCCCCACACTCCTCGCTGAAATGAACGCAACTGAAGCCAGAACAGGGTCAAGGCTTAAAAAGGCTGAGGCTCACCCTGACAGTGGCATGCAGACATCATAGGGTTAACTCATGTCCTTTTGATTTGGGGGATGGTAGCAATGATGTCACAAGAAAACTAAGACAATGGTTCAGCAATTGTGGTGGCACTGAGATAAAAGAGAATCCACCCACAATGTACCGTCTGGACTTAACCCTGAAGTAGGATGAGTTCCTGGATGCCTTCTGTGGTGACTTCTACTTAGGCCTGGATAAAAGAGCTGTGGGAGCCAACACGCTCCATTGCCAGCATCACACAAAATTGTCCAGTAAAAAATCCGAACCACTTTAGAATGCCTAACTAGTTCCCGCTATGGAACAATTAAAGGCGAGTCTTAGATTTTGTTTTCTCATAGAAGGTGCTTTTGCCATTTTGAATGGGATAAGTCTTCATTATAAGAGTGTTATTTGGCTTCCCCAGATACTGAGCAGAAGTTCAAAAGTGGTGTCCTTGTCACACACACACACACACACACACACACACACACACACACACACACACCCTGTGCATACACATTTCCTAACGTACTGGGTGGATAGCACATCACAAAGTTTATTGCCCTAGAAACTAGAATGTTAGTGTAAATCATGGGGCATTTAGGAATAACCACGTCCTTCTCTCTTTTTGCTCTCTGATTTCTGCTGTTCTAAATCTGTGGAGATACCCCTCCAGGCTGCTCATTCCTTGCCCCATAGTGAGATCATATGGGTGGAAAAGAGGAGGCGAGAATGAGCAATTGCACAGATATTTCATTTCTGCTCCCTGTTCATATCCTGATGTGAATACACCCTAAGAATTTCCCCAGGGGTGGGGCAAGAAACCTTACATAGAAAGGAAATTACCCCAAGGCAAGGCTTCCTCTGCCTCCACAGGCACCGTGTCCAAGGGCTTCTGCCTTCTTGATGGCTCTGTCGTTGTCTAGCTCCTCTCCATGTGTATGTAGAGAGGGGTGGGGCCCTAGAGTGTTCAGGTGATCAGAGACATTAGAACTGGGTCTGGTGAAAAGAGCAGAACCCACCAGTGTGGTTTTCATCCTTAAGACTTATGGGTCTATTGGTTGCAAATGTAGTGGGAGGGAGCCCAAACTACCAATACCTTCCAAAACGATAGCAGAATTACTAGACTTACTTTAATTAAAGATACCACATATATTAAAATGCCAGGTTTCCCTGTGTTGGTTTGGATTGGTCTATTTTACGTAAAACTACAGCAGCTTTGGACAGCACTTATCATTTCATGATGACCAAAGGCTCTGATGAACAGAACTTCTACATGCTATATGTCAGTCAGCCTTACCTGCTGTGATTATTTAGAAACACAGAGACCACATGAAGACATCAGAATGAGGTCCTTGATGACAGAAAAGCTGGGGACATTTCAGTCTTTTTCTTCAAAACAAGTTGAGACCCAGCAAAATTGACTGGTTTGCTGGAGGTCACTTAAGCCATGTCCTGTGACTGCCACAACCATGTCATGACCAGGACAGATGCCCCTGGACCTGCTGTCTTGGCATAATTATCAAGACTAACCTTTGTCATTCTAGAATGAGTTCTAGTTTGGAGGAAGACTTTGATGTCACTCTATCTCAAACACAAGGCCTCCTGACTATGCCTTCATCACTTTCCCACCACACAGCCTTTCCTCTTATTTTTCTTTTTGTGGTTCTCAAAATGGTTCCTCCAGTATGAGTCCATCTGTTATGGGTATTTATTTATTTATTTATTTATTGCAAATTAGTCATTCTCAAAGTTTGGGTGGCTGTGAGTGACCCTCCAAATCCAGACTCCCCAAACCATGGGCCCTATTGTTCCCAAGAGGATAAACAAACAACATACCACAGGTGCCTGGAATCAGCCGGACACCCGGCAAACCCACAGCCTTGACAATCTGAGACAACCGTCCCTGTGTGCCTAAGTCCTCAGTGACCAAAGCTAGGTGGAGTAGACAATAGGGAAGATGGTGGAATTTTACATGTTTTGTTTTTAATGAAATGCACACAGGATCAAAGAGAAATGCAATATAAAATCCCACCCATTGGGCTCTGAAAGTCCCATATGTCCAGATGACTCAATATGAAACTCGTAGGTTGATAATACTTTGAAATCCTCTGTGAATAATAAAAGTTAAGCATGAGAAAGGAAGGGTTTCACACATATACACCAGTAAAAGAAAGATAGAAGGGGGAGGGAGATCCTTTTCTCATCTTCCCAGTGGAGTGGAAGACACCAGTGACCTAAATCTTTCTATTAATACCACCCTAATGAATGTCCTACACGTAATGAAACTTGGTGGAGTTTCTGAAATCATGAGCCGGGAGGAACCAGCTGCAAGCTGGGAGGGCCACAGCTGTGCACTTGACTCACACCAGTGCTAGTGTCTACGAAGCAGGCCTCCTGATAACGAGGCCCATCGGGCGTGGGAGCAGCGTGTTAAAATGAAAACCCGTTCCATGTAGCAGTGGAAGAGACGAATGAATCCTTTATAGCCGAAGGGCTTGGTAATGTGGTTTAATTAAAAGGGTGTTTAGTCTCTTCCTAATGAGCACTCTTCCTGACAGCCTTGGAAACAACTACTCAGCAAACATTATTTAATCCAGGCTCGAGAACACAGTCTCTACTGCCAGGCCAACCCGGGTTTGACCGGGTTCTACTGACAGGGAGGAGTGAGATCGTGAGTGAGCCTCTAAACTTCCTTTTGCTTTGTCTCTCCAACTGCACAATGAAAGCATTGGTCCCCGCCAGTGGGTACTATTAAGTTCTTAAAGGGGCAGGCAATAGATATAAAGTGCTCAGCATTGAGTCTAGCTCGTGTATTAAAACAACCAAAACTTTGGAGATCAAGTGCCAAGCTTCGAGCAAGACAATGGGGCCTCACAAACAAGGGAGGCAAAAGGTCTGTCAGGAGGATCTTGTGGCCCAGGGGAGGAGGCTGATAGACACCCAGATATTTAGAGGAGGATTCTAAAGTAGAATAAGGTTCAAAAGAGCAAGTTTTAGATAGTGATGTCTTGATTCATTTGCTGATTTCCTTACTATTCACCAAGCATGACTTCACTTGCTCCCTAAAACAGAGTAACCTGAGCAATGGCCAGGACAATGGCGCATCGCCCTTAACCTGCTGCCTGCTGTGTATGCTTCTGTAAAGAAAAAAAAAATCTCACTTGCTTGCCCTCCCCACCTTGTGTTTTAGAGTATGAAATGAGAGTAGAGACCAGACCCAGGATTGAAGCCTTTCGTGAGCTGTCTTGGCTTATGCCGCTGGCAACATCTCCTCTCTTCCATGCTCATTGGTCTCAAAACGTTTAGTCCAACAATTCTAGGCAGTAGGGGAAGAGAAACAGTGTTTAGAGAGATGACATTGACTTGTCTTAGCTATTGCTTTTTATGTTCACTGTGGAAGTGTAGGTAAACCTTCTCCACACACAAAAGAAAATGATCCTTAGGTCCCTCCTACTGAGTGGCCTTTACCTAAGAGGATAGAAAAAAAAAAAAAAAAAAAAAAAAACGATCAACAGTTTGGCTCCGGGTCAGCTCTTGAGGAACACATTATGACTAACTCCGAGTGGTAAAAATAAAGCTTACTATTGCTTAGTTTTTATCTTCCACTCCCCTATCAGAACAATCAGAGCTGGGGACACCATGGAATTGGGAAGTGTGATTTCCCGAGGCCCAAGCCACCTGATCTATGCTCCCTTGGTCATTGGTAGTCAGGAACTACCCAGAATATTGCCCACAATGGAGCAGTTCTTCAGACTGCTCTCAGAATTCCTGCTTATCTGAGTAGGAAGATTTTTGTATTGGAAGTTTCAGTACACACCGTCTGTGCATGTGTATGTGTTCGCATGCTCACGCATGTGTGTGTGTCTGTCTGTGTGTCACTTGCCTATTTCTATGTGTGTAGAGGGATGAGGGAGTGTGCAAAGGGTTTAACTCAGAACCTTGTGCATGCTCAGCAAGACTTCTACTGAACTATAACTTGCCCCTTTTTGTACCTTATATTTTTGAAACAAGGTCTTACTAAGTTACCTACGACACCCTGAAACTTGCTCTGTAGCCCAAGCTGGCCTCTGTCTTGTGCTCTTCCTGCCTCGGGCTCCCAAGTAGCGGGACTTAGAGGTGGGCAGCACTAGGCTTAGATAAAGCCCAGATTTCATGTAAGAATCTCTTCCTATTGAGGTTTTTGACCCTTGATCTTTATTGACACCGATTTCCTATATAAAACAAATGCCTTGGTAGAAACAGGTCATAGAACTTGCCAGGGTAATGAGTTTGTTCAGAGCATCACTCAAATCACTCTGCCAGCTGAGGCCCCAGAACTCTGTGTACAGCCAGGGAGTTTTCAGAGGAGTGAATCTGGCTGTTCAGGAAACACAGGTGAGGAGTGAGAACAGGTATCAGGCAGGGAAGAAACCGGCGAAGATACACAGCAAGCAGCCAAAGAAGAGGTCTCCGGCCAGTTTCCAAGGGAAACTTGAAGCCAGTGCCGGGTACATCCCTGGGCTGTCCTGGTGAGAGATGCAGGGATGTACTATTAGAGAGATGGACTATTAGTCCTCCACTGGGCAAGATGTGCTTTCAGAGTCTGCCTCAAAGACACGCATGTTCTCCCCATGTTTCTCATCAGCTGTTAGCCACACAGGTGGGGACAACACAATATGAAAGTAGGATGCCTGTTGCCAAAGGTACAAAGATAAGTTACAAAAGTATTAACATAAGAGTTTCTTCCTTCTGCCCACAGTCTCCTGACTTGCAATGTGGTATTTTTTTTTTCTTAATTACTCGTGATTTAATGCCACTTTAAGTAAAAGAAAATTCAAAAACGTTGTTAGCATGAGCCTTCTCTTTAATTTCTATGGTATCAGCTCAAATCAGACAAAGGAGAATTGAACCCATGTGCTAAGTGGCCAAAAATACATGATTTGCATATTCCATTTTAACCGGAACAATGGAAACGGCTCATCACCAATTCAACTGCTTTTGCTTTACTTCCTTTGTTTTTCAATTGAAAATTCATACAATATATTCTGATCATGGTTTCCCCTCCCCTATCTCCTCCCAGATCCTCCCCACTTCCCCACCCATCCATCTCCATGCCTTATTTCTTTCCCTCTCTCTCTCTCTTTAGAAAACAAACAAGTCAATAAAAAATTACTTCTTGATCTCAACAAGCACTGCCAACCTTCTCTGCTGCTGGCTTCTCAACCAGCAAGGAAGAATTAGCAGCAAAAGGGATGAGCTGCCCTTTGTGTCTTCATTTCCAGATCTGTCTCTTGACCAAGGCAGGCAGTGACATGAATAGGAAGGAGATAGAGCTCCTCGATTCTTAGAAAACTGTCGGCTTCCGTGTTGAAGAAAGGCTCTCACTGAAGGGAAAGGGTGGCCTCCTGGGCCATTCAGCCTCCCTCCCCCTCCACAGTTAATTGTGATCTAGACAAAACAGACTTATCTTGAACCCCCCTGGAAGTCCATGGATTCCCACACATGGTGGAGGACACATGGACTGCGGTGCTCATGGTGAATGTTCTCCATAAGCAGGTAGCAAGGAAGCACAGGCGTATTGCTCATGTCCTGCTCTTGCACATGCTGCATTGTTTCAGGTTCACTTACTACATACAAATTTCCTCTGGAAAAGTAGCAAGTATACTTAACTACTGAGACACCTCTCCAGACCCTTGAACTTGAAACTTAGCTGCTAATCTAAGACCCTTTCACTTCTATGAACACTTTTGAAGTTTTGTGTGTGTGAGCGCAATTCCTATCCAGAAAGGCAAAGAGGATGGACATCAGAAGAAGGAGAAAAAAGGGAACAAGTCAGGAGCCTGACACAGAGGACCTCTGAAAGGCTCTGCCCTGCAGACTAACAATGAAGATGCTGAGACTTATGGGCAACCTTTGGGCAGAGTGCAGGGAATCTTATGAAAGAAGTGGGAAACAGTAAGATCTGGAGAGGACAGGAACTCCACAAGGAGAGCAACAGAACCAAAAATCTGAGCACAGGGGTCTTTTCTGAGACTGATACTCCAACCAAGGACTATTCATGGAGATAACCTAAGACCCCTGCACAGATGTAGCCCATGGCAGTTCAGTATCCAAGTGGGTTCCATTGTGATAGGAACAGGGACTGTCTCTGACATGAACTTATTAGCCTGCTCTTTAATTACCTCCCCCTGAGGGGGAAGCAGCATTACCAGGCCACAGAAGAAGACAATGCAGCCACTCCTGATGAGACCTAATTGACTAGGATCAGAAGGAAGGAAAAGAAGACCTCCCCTATCAGTGGACTTGGGGAGGGGCATGCATGCAGAGGGTGGAGGAAGGGAGGGATCAGGACTGGAGGAGGGAGGGAACCACGGGGGGATAGAAAGTGAATAAAGTGTCATTAATAAGGAATTTTTTTAAAAAGAAAACACTAAATAAAATAAAATAATAAAATAAATAAAAGTGCATTCAGTGTATGGTGCACATTCCCAGGTGTCACTCACTCCAGATGCTGGGCCAGCAAGGGTCAAACCATCCCTAAGAAGCAGGACATCAGCGCACCATCCCTTGACTCTGGTGCAGATGGTCTGTAGAGATTATAGTAGGAGCCCTGAACTCTATTCCACTCCATAATATGGAGATTCTTGGGGAGCCACTGGCAAACAGGATGGAGGAAGAGGAGATGGGATTTGGAAAGGCCAGGAACACTCTGGCAATGCAGAGGTGAAGCAAGGAGTTGGCGCTCTCCTTTCTGCTTCACACTGGAACACTCAGTCAAATGTCTGACAGTGGCAATACCATGCCCCAAATTCTACTCCCATGGGAGAGTTCCCTTGCTTTCTCCTGCTCTTTTGCAACCAAGCACATGTGGTCAATTGGTTAGTTCTATAGCAGAAACTCAGGCTCCTGTCAGCTCCCTCCCAAGGCACTTTCTTTGGCTTACTTTCATTACTGGACACAGCCCCATAGCAATGCATTTGTCCAAAGATACTTTTAAAAATCCTTGGCCTTCCATAGAGACTTTCCCTGGAATCTCGACTCCTGTATGAACTCCAAAAACCCTGGATGAGCCCCAAAGTTAGATGTCTGGTCTAGTCAGTCCAGCTTTTTAAGTGGTAAGGCAAAGCCAGGGGTGTAAGATACCGGGCAGCGATGTGCCTTACAGTGAAGAGCATTAGAACCTAATAGCAGTGCTTGGAGCTCAGAGCTCATTAAAATTCAGTAGATTGTCTAGGGACTCTCTCAAGGTTTAGATCTAGCCAAAGGGAAAAGAATGTCAGGGGCAAGCTTGTGTTTCAAACTCCACCTCTCCCAAGTCCCCCAAGAGACATAAAATAAAACCTACAGATAAAACCCGTTGCTCATTGGTACTCACTGCTTGTTTGCAAGCAATTGTGTGTCTACCCAGCAACGATCCCCAGGGTCATAGCACTTTTAAATAGGCATCTGTAATGCGACACACCCAGCCTTTCACCCACCCAGCTTGCTGGGAGTTTGGATGTCTCTGACTTATGATTGCATCGCTCTTGTTTTCTCTCACCCGGCCATGGCTGCTGGTGACTCCATCTCTCACTTGGTGAGTTGCAGCTTCTGGGACAGGTCTGTTGCCACTCCTGTGACCCAGATTGGAGAACAGCTGCTGTCCTTAATTGTTCTCCCACCATTTCACCATTTCCAGAAAGCCAAATCCGTGCCAATAACCTAGCTGGGCCATTCAGATGAAAGACAGGCTGTTGACTCACTCAGAGCGAGAGCCCTGGAGACTGAGGTTCTGAAGAGACAAACCCACCATCTGTGGTGTCTGCATATCTCCTATCCCTGGGAGGTTGGGAGCTGGGGACTAACTTCTTTGTCATTATGCCACTGGTGGTTGAGTTATAATCAGAGCCTGCTATATATGCAATGTGGGCTCCATCTAGCTCGAGGGTATGCTCTCCAAGAAGCTTTGCTCATTTGAGATTTCCCTCCTTCTACTTCCTTCTTCTCCTCTTTCCCCTTAAGCTTCAGATCAAACCCAGAGCCTCTCATATGCTAGACAAGCACAGTTTTCTTCTTTAACAAAGAAATTGTGGAGTCATAATGTGTGCCTTAAATCTCTGTAGGACAGACAAGGAGCTGACTTGTCTATGTGGCCAAAATCACTCCCTTTCTTTGACCAAGTCACAGATCATCTGTGCAGACCACTTCACAACCAGGGAGATGGCTTCCTCAGACCCATCTCCTCACTTGTCAAATGAACATTTCAATAGCCTTCCAGAAACCCCAGTGTCTGGGAGGTACAGCATGAGCCACCACATTATGCTTTTTAGAAGATGGCCTGACTCAATAGAATACACTCTCATTCTGCATATGTGAGGAGCCATGAGAACAGAAGGACTGGGTAATAAAACCTAGCGGACAACTGCTGCATAGTCTCTGTTAAAAACACAAACTAATGGCCTACAATGGGAAAGCATAAACCCGAAGCAACAATGGTGTTTTTCTTGAGAGTTGGATACAGTGGCTCATGTCGATAATACTTGGCTCAGTCAGAGGGGTTGCTGAGAATTTAAGACCACCTGGGCTATAGTGAGAATCTGTCTTAAAAACAAACAAACAAACCTCAATAACAACAGTAAAAGAAGCTCATGAATTGTCTCTGGACACTGGCCTGGAATGGGATGATCTTTTTGTTTTGTGACCAGAGATATCATGGTAGCTAGGCACCAGGGGTGCTTGTTGGTCATTGGAGGAGAGGATGCTAGACTATTCATTCTTTGGAATGACAATAATGTTCCTCCCAGTAGCAGCATCAAACCTTCTGGAGTCAGAGCTCTCACTCTGTGAAGCCAGATGCACTGAGGCAGGGGCACTGAGCTAGCAACATGTGAGCACTGTTTATGAAATGTACTTATCGTACAAAATGTCTTCTGCTCCTTTGAAATTCAGATCTCACTGGGTGCCTTGCGTTTTATCTGCCAACACTCTTGGGGTAGTCCAGCATAAACGTGACTTTTTTTTTTTCCTTCAATTTCTGTATTTGGTAATGAAGGTTGAGGAATGCATGCTGTGGAAATCTGGGTCAAGAGAAGTAGCAACTAGAGGTCTTGAACCATAGCAAGTTGTGAGCCACTGTTTTCACTCCACAGTCAGGTTGACTAATCAAACCTGCTCTCCACTGGGGAATATGGGGGTTAAGGGCTCTATCTACAGTCAGGGAAGATGTCCCATCTCGTGTCTAATGATCCACAGAGGCTTCCTTCCTCCCTCAAGGAGATGGTAGCTTCTGGCTGAGATGGATGGCTAGAGATGCTGGGTCCAGGTCTGCCTGACACTTGCATAGGGGATTAATGACGGTGGGAGGTAGAGGCAGCAGACAGGACACTTCTGTGTATTTAGCTAGGTGTGCTCAAGGAGAAGCAGTTCCATCATCTCATAAGCATTATTTAGACTCATCAGCTGATGAGCCACGTTTCTAGGAAAGCAAAGGCATCAACTCTGGTGGTAGCCATTGGTTACCACTCTCTTTCACTCCCTCTCCTTTCTTCTTCCCTCTCCTCGACCCTCTCTCTCTCTCTCTCTCTCTGGTACCAAGGTCTTATTGGAGAGGAAATGAGTGAAGGGCTATGTATACACATGCACCTACAAATATAAAAAAATCTTGCTCCAATTCCCCACCTATAGAGAAGGACTTTGGCTTTAATGTAGAGCTAGTTAGTGCCCATCCCTGGTCAGTAGAGTTTAGGAAAGTGTTCAAGTTGAAATGAGGATTCCCCACAGCTCTACATAAGCCAAGCACATGGGCAAATCCTTGTAATGTGGGTGGACCTTCCAAATGGCACCTGCACAGGTAAGTGAGGTTGTTTATCTTTTCCACTTTGGTATCATGACAAAATAATAATAATAATAATAATAATAAAAACAGCACAGAAACAAAATGCAGCTTAATTGCCCGATAAACCTGTCGGTGTTAGTCAGTGTTCTATTGGTGTGAAGAGACACTGTGACCACAGCAACTCTTATTAATGAAAGCATTTCATTGGGGCCGGCTCACAGTTTCAGAGGTGTCATCCATCATCATCATGCTGGAGAGCATGGCGGCATACAAGCAGAATTAGCTGAGAAATTTCCACACCCAGATCCGAAGACAGCAGGAAGAGAGAGAGTCTGGGCTAGGAATAGACTTTTTGAAATAAGTGTGCCACCCGCAGTGACACACTTCCTCCAACAGGCCACACCTCCTAATCCTTTCAAATAGTGCTACTCCTTCATGACCAAGGATTCAAATCCATGAGCATACGGGGGCCATTCTTATTCAGACCACCACAGTGTTGTTTAAACGACTCTGATGATTTTCATACTAGCTTATAATCATGGCAGACATGTAGAAACTGGACAGATTGTAACCTCTCTGGTTGTTGCTGCTGTTTCCAGTGGTTTCCTATAAATTGAGTCATCGGAAAAGCTCTCTTGTGGAAAACAATTTGCTATGGTTGCTTATGGTTTTTGAGATGAGCCTCACTCAGTAGCCCAGAACAGAACTCACTATATAACCCAGGCTCACACTCACAGAAATCCTCTTGCTTAAGTGTCCTGATTGCTGGGATTACAAGTGTCAACCACCATGATGGGCAACAGAATTTTTGTTTGTTTTACATTAAAAAAAAATTCTCTTCCATAGTATCCAGAAAGATGGATTTGGGGGCTGATCTAGGAGACATATTTCAAAATGATCTCATTTTAGAAGACTAGGCTCTTCTTCTACACAACCTAAGGACGGTATTGGCAGGGAAAGCAGCTGCCACATCTCTGGTTAACTTTACCAATGATTTAGTTTCTAAGGACGACCTTATGCTAGCAACTGCTCCTGGGTAACAAGGAAGCAAGCCAAGCTGGGAAACTCAGCTTCTGTAACCACAGAAGACAATACCAATTATGTAACATGTATGATTCTCCCGTGTTGTCAGGTCACAGGAAGTTGAGCAGCAACCTGCCTTCCCCCTGCTTCCCAAAGCCAGTGGGCTCCTGACCTCACTCCCACACCCCTTCCTTTCACCATCCTTCCTTCTTTGCTCAGCTAAATTTTTAGTAGTGCCTGCTACACTTGGCAGTGGAGTCCATATTTCTCTTGCCCCCCTCACTGTTCAACCTAGAGGCTTCTCGAGTCTGTCCCCACTATCCCACCGAGAGGACCTCCCTAAGAACCCCATAATCTAACTGTAGGCAATGCCACACCACCCTGAACTTCTTTCTACTCCCCTGGCCACTTTCTACTGTGCCTTACTGGAACTGATTCAAACATCTGCTAAGTATATGAGCCTTTTAACTCCTTGGGAAATTGGATCCTCATAAACAAAACCAACCAGACAAACAACAACAACAAACCCCTAAACCTGTCTTCCCAAGCTTTATTTCTACAATACACTAAAATCCCTCACTTTCTCTTCAAGATAGGGAGAATGTCCTGCTGGGTGTTCATCAGCCAAGGCTTGGGGGCCAAGGCCAATGTGGACAAAATGGCAGAAGGGACACCCAATATTTTAGCTGTCATTCTTTAAGATTAGCCAGGGCCTGGGAGATGGCAGGGCCCTCTGAGAAAGCCCTACAACCGCTAGCTCCCTTTCTTACTCTGCAAACTCCTCCAGCTGGCGTCATGAACACTCCCCACCTCTTTCGAGATCCCAGAAGCATGTGTGTCACTGCTTAGACTCTCCCACATGACATCCCCACATGAAACCAGAATGTCACATGTCCCATTAAATCTACCACTGTTTTGTAGGCTTGTTTCTTAATTTCCTTTCTCACAGTGTCACCAGACTTCACCCCATCTCCTGAGCTTCCTCTCGGGAGCCGTTCCCTTTCCTTCTACTCAAACTCAGACTCTGGTCTTTTGTACTTGTTAACGCCTTCCTCTTTTCTTCTTCAATGTCTCTGTCACCAGCTTAATTGGACCCTTCTTATTTCTCATCTGGATGAAAGCTGTCCTCACGGAGAATATATTTCAAAACTCCTAGTAGATGCCTGACTGTGCATAGTACCTTATTCCTATTGTGAAGTGGTAACACTCATTTCGCAAGCTGGACACAGTAGGAGATGAACAACAGTAACTAAAAATAAAATAAAATGGTTATGTTGTAATGGGTCTTGCCTAAGGTACGTGAATGGTCTATTTCTGGCATTTTGCATTTAACATGTTAGTACTTTAACTGGCACCATGGGTAAGGGAAGACAGCTGCACTTGCACGGCTCTGTAATGGATATCTCTCAGCCTCCACTCCAGGAGTCGAGGGCTGTATGAGGCACACATCTGGAGCAGCTGGAACTGGGAAACCCAGAAGGTCTAGGCAAAGATGAGTCAGAGGCCTTGTCAAGGAAAAAAAAATAATAGCAGATGGACGAGGGAGATAATGGTCATGATCCAAGAACTATACTGGAGTATAAGGAGGCATAATGGCTTCTCTTCTGCAAGATTCCAAAAAAGACCAGGAGAAGAGTCCAGGTCCAGCACCCAGCAGGACATCACTTCTGAACCTTAACAGCAAACTGCAACCTTCACCGCCCGGTTTTCATGCTCACCATGAGTTTCCTCTTACCCAGGCTTTGGCCCCAGTTTGGAATATTTTGCTGTTTGTAGCGAATGTTAAAATGTGAAGTGTTTCGTTGCTATGGCCCCAGGGTGTACACTCAGATGCCCAGGCAGAGCCCCTTCCACTTCGCTTTCTTTATTAAGTCTTCCCCAGTTAAGACAAAGGAAGCCCTTGTTTTGTGGACATTTAAAACATACCTGAGGATTTCCAGTTCTCTGAAATGCCAAGCGTCTCCAAGGACCCCTCTGTGAGAGCTGAGGTCATTTGAGGAGCTGGATACCAACAAGATCTAAGCTCAGTTAAATCGAGCCAAACCACCCATTTTGATTTTTTAGCCAAGTTCAAGTGTGTCCAATGCATTAGAATGCTAAATCCTCAACAAATTCCCCTCTGGCGTGACCTGACAAGATCACTGGTATTTATTTATTATTTTTATATAAATGGAAAAAATTACACTAGAACCAAGAAACTTCCACAGGTAACTAGGTTAGAGCGCTGAATGGGGCCCAAGAGAACGCTGAACAGGATCTTCCCTGCCAAAGAGCAGCAGAAAGCTTTGACTTTCTGCTCTGCACGCAGGTGGCTGATGGACTGTTTTATGACAGGGATAATTATCTCTTTCTCTCTTAGTTACCTACCAAAATAAACCATGCAAACCCCCCAAATATCATAAGACTCCATTTTGCTGGCAGGCAAAAACTTTAGCAGGGCTCCACAGCCCGGGGGAATGACAGTACTACGGAAGGCAAGGGAGCCAATCTATGGTTCAAAAGGCCTGTGTGAGGCAGTGAGGAGCTCTGCAAGGCGCTGTGCCTACTCCCAGAGCAATCTACGGGTTCCTGGATGATGTTTGGTTTTTGTTTTTGTTTTTTTTTTCCTGACAACTTGGATGGAAATCTGGCACAGGTCAATCTTCCTTTCCACACAGTACCAATTCTTTAAAGGCAGGTCAAGCGGAGGGCAGCATTGGATTTACGGTGTTCAAATGGGAATGTCCCATGATATAACAGGATTGTCAAGAGACAGAAAGAGAGAGGCGCTCTTGGCTAACGATGCTTTTGCTGGTGTGCTAGTGTTTCAGCAATTACATATTCAGATACAGAATTGAGAATATCTCTCTCTCTCTCTCTCTCACACACACACACACACACACACACACACACACACAAACACACACACACCAAGTTTTTCAAGACAGGGTTTCTCTGTGTGTCCCTGGATGTCCTATAACTGTGTTTGTAGACCAGGCTGGCCACTAACTCAGAGATCCTCCTGCCCCTGCCTTCCATGTGCTGGGCTTTAAGATAAACACCACCACTGACTAAGAACAAGTTTTCACTAGGCTCTTTCATTTTACATAGGACAAAATTGAGGCCAAGAAATGGTTGCATTGCCCAAGACCCACACTTGGACTAGATCCAGGGCCTCCCAACTTGAAGCTCAGTCTCCTTCTACTGTGAACATCCTCACACATCTGCCAGTGGCAGAAAAGGGATTGTGGAAGGCTGGGGGCATGGTCTATCTAGCAGCTATCTTTGGTCCATCCCACGGAAGACTTAACTGCCTCATCACCCATCAGGCAGATCAGAGATGCAGGAAGAGATAGGGAAAACGCATACTTGGTAGAGTATGAAATAGAGTATGAAATATGTGCTACAAGATTGCAGGAACTTAGACAGTCTTGCTGAGGGAGGCCATTCTTCATTTGTGCTGTTAACTCATGGAAAGACCCATTTACAAGCCAATACAAGTCTTGTTATTTTGCTTTGATAACCCCAGCAAACTAATATAGCCAGGCCATATGGTCAAAACGTTACCTGCCCCTTAATTTCATCCGCACAAAGCTCTCACCAGGAAAATTCTTCTATATCCCCCTTTTATATACGAGAGATTAAGGCACTGAAGGGTTAACAAATACACCTGTAGACGATGGCAGCTAATAAATGGCTAAGTTCAGTGAGTGAAACACAGCTTCTTAGGGATAGATTCTTAGCATCAAAAGAAACTGAAGATGGGCCATAAGCCACAAAATTTCAAACCTCCCAGTGTGCGAGGCTGGAAGTTGGCAAACAAAGTTTGCTAGGGTTGGTTTCCTTTGAGGGCTGCGAGGGAAAGAGCTGTTCCTAGCTTCCATCCTGGGCATGCAGGTAGATGGTCCTCTCCTCCCCTGCTTGTGTCTGTTCATCTCTACTTTCCTCTATATGTATACATTCAAATTCTCCATTATAACAGCCTGATCGCTTCTTAACCAGCTTATCTTGCAAGGACAGTTCCCAAAACCCCAGTGATGTCCCCAGGGGTCAGGACATCGACATACAAATGGACCAGATGAAGAAGTCAGCTTGTCCTCAGCACTTCCTCATTCCTTGTTTACCCAGAGGCCACGAGAGCAGGATTCAGACAACCAAGTAATCCCTGCACTCCTTACGCCAGTCTGCGGACTATGAGATCAGAGAGAATGGCACTGTGTAAAAGGTTGAAGAGTAGCCTGGCATGGGGTGCGGGTGGCGGGGACAGTTTCTTCATTACAAAGGGGTCAGGGAGGAATGAATTTGGGTGCAAAGTTGAGAATGTTTGCTTCAGGTGACACCTGCTGGGTTTTTTTTTTCTTTTCTTCTTTTTTAATATATGATACTGAGTACAAAGGACTATTTCTGTGCAAGCATATAAATGTATTTTGATCATATTCCCCACACTCCCCATTCTTCCCTTTTGCATCCCCTCTGCCAATTATTTCCCTTGATCCTCTCAACAGTTTGCTTCTACTTTCAGGACGTTTGTACCTACACGGGTTTATGAATCTATGTGAAATCTAAGAACCACAAATAAGAGACATGGGAGGGTCCAGCTCTCTCAGGTGGCATCCCCCTGAGCATTTGGTTCTGGGCTGTATCAGAAAGCAGACTGGGCAAGCCATGGAGGACCATGCATTCTTCCACAGTCTCTGTTTCAGTTCCTGCCTCCAGGTTCCTGCCCTGACTTCCCTCAGTCACAGACTGTGACTTGGAAGTATAAAACAAAGAAACCCTTCCCTCCTCGAGCTGATTTAGGTCGTGGTACTTTATCAAAACAATAGACACCTCCACACTGATTTCCATAGCGGCTAGACTGGTTTATGTTCCACCCGCAGTGAATAACGACTCCTTTTGTCTTTCCCTTCCCAGTCCAGAGCAGCCACGATTCTCAGAGGATTCTCTGGGATACACATAACTATGGAGTATGTCAGTCAGCTCTATGCTAATACAGTGACATACATGAGGCAGCGTGCTTATGGGGACAAGAGGGTTTATTTAGCTCACAGTTTTAGAGGCTTGAGTCTAATCGCTGACTTGGTGAGCTTGGCGCATCACGACAAGAATTAGGTGGGAGAAAGTGCCCACATCTCTGGTCAGACAGAAAGCAACAAGGAAGGGTGCTACAGTCCTTCTTGAGAGCCTCCCCAGTAACTTAGGACTTCCCACAACCCTACCCACCCCCCCCACACACACACCAGGTTTCCCCAGGTTCACCTTCCAGAGGCTTCCCCTCTCTCCCAATTGCACAGTTCTGGGATCCAAGCCCTTACATGGGGACCTTTGGGGAAGAATTAACACTTAATCCAGCACCAATCCTGTGCATATCTGCATGGTGGTTTATCCCCTAGAACCATGTGCTCTGTGGCACCTTAAAAACACAGCACTGGCTAAGTCAGCTGAGAGCTTGTATTTTATCACCACCAACGGCCACCGGCCTCCCCTTAGCTGCCACACTTCAAATAACCCCGGCTATTAGCGTAAATATAGCCATTGCTATTTTATATCGCACTGATATCAGAAGCAGTGACTCTGTGTCTCCCTGTCACTCTAATCGTCTTGCTCTCCTCATGTACAGAGGGTGCCTGGAGATGAAGAGCCCAGAAACCAGTGATAACATACTAAAGTTCTTCCTAGTACAGAGTGGTTAAAGCTAAAACTGAAGTCTATGCCAATAGAAACACTATGCCATGCTGGTGAGGGTGCATACTGCTCTGAAAAAACACTTGGAGGATCCCCATGAAAGTTAAAAATGTACATATCTGTCACCCAGTCAGGGTATCTGCCTGGGTACACACAGCACAAACAGGCCTCCGATAGCAGCACGGTGCAAAAAGGCTTAGCAGTAGAGAAAATGTCACCATGGATCAACAGTAATGTAGACTGACATGGTAGCTGGGTCCACACACTAGCATCTCTGTAGGACACGGGCAGGTACAAGCTCTAGCCATCAGCAATAGCATCCGCGGACCTCATCAGCACAACCCCTGTGACAGCTGACCTGTTCCCGCCAGCTTACACAAAGAGAAAAGTAGGGAAGGGGGACTGCAAGCTGGGACAGTTCCCTCTCAGCAGCCTGCTACTGAGAAAAAAAAAAAAAAATCCAACAGAAAATTGCTACAATCACTCATTGGGGACTCAGCAATATAGTTCTAATACTGTTTCGCTTATGTAATTGATTTTCCTTTCTACTTTCAGCGTGTATGTGTGTGTGTGTTTCTGACATTGTTGGGAACTGTAAAATAACAGTGATATTACATCAGATAGTACTTTTTTTTCTAGTAATAAATTTAGATCATCCCCCTACCCCAAAATGGGGTGTTTAAGATACAGAGTATACATTATTGTCCTATATACTTCAGAACGATAGCTTACACCAAAACACTTGTAAGCAAAACTTCTATCTGACTTTAGGACAAATGGGACATTTACGGCTTTGCCTTGGAACATGTGACACCAATGGAACTGGTCCCCAGGCCCAGCCACCCATCCAACTCTTCCACCTCATGTTTCGAGGGCCTCGGTGCCCCTCGAGTGCACCTGCCTGCCCTTAAGCCTACTTTCAGTTTATACCACACACCCCTACCCCACCCCAGGAAGCTGAGCCAGAGGTGAAGACCCGTACGTGCGCTAGGATCACTGGGCTGGAACTGCTAATGACCTATTTCACTTATGTGGTCTTTAAAGGGAAGCGAGGTCTCCATATCTACAGTGCCTCGTGGCCACAGACTCGTTCAGCAGGTGCACAGCTGGAAGAAATTCAGGATCCAGAGCCCAAGGTCCTACACAGGATCACCCTTGCCTGGAGCTAAGGGCAGTGCTGCAGGCAAACGGTAAAGAAAAAGTGACAGAGAGCCTAGGGGCACAAGTCTACAGTCCCAGTTGTGCAGGAGGCTGAGGGAGGCAGACTACAAGCTCAAGGCCGGCCCTAGGAACTTAGTGAGGGCTGTAGGTTCAGTAAGAAGCAAAGACATCTGCAAATAGAGCTCATCAGTAAAACATTTCCCTAGCAGGCATGTAACCTCCAATACTAGAAAGAAAAAAAAATTTAAGATTTATTTATTATTTATTTATGTATATGAATGCTCTATCTGCATGTACACCTGCATGCCAAAAGAGGGCATCAGATCTCAGTATAGATGGTTGTGAGCCACCATGTGGTTGCCAGGAATTGAACTCAGGACCTCTGGAAGAGCAGTGTGTTCAACTGCTGAGCCATCTCTCCAGACCCAAGAAAAAAAATTTAAAGTATGTGTATAGGGGTTTCACTGAAAATGCGCAGAGTTCCTGCACTGTCAGATGCCTCCATTTGGGTGTCAGGTACATTTCTCGCAATCTACTAAGCTCTACTTTAGTTTCTTATCGCCAACATATGTATGTCACACTGATAACACACACAGAGACACGCACACACCTACCCATACACATATAATTATATAACTCCTAGAGCTGTGCTCCATGACTTCCCCAAACAGAACTCGGTGCTAAGTGATTGCCTTGTAAACACAGACCGTTTGGCAGTTAGAATCTATGCAGGTGTGAGGACCTACAGGGAAAAATGAACAGGATGCTGGTACCTGTAGCGCCCTGCTGGGTCTCCACCCGTTGGGGATGGAGAAGCTTGGTTAACCATGCACGGATTCAGCAGAGCAAATGGGGCTCCTGCCCCCTTGCAGGGCCATTGCAAGTGTCTCAGAGGAAAATTCCTTTCCCTCCTCTTTGCCAAGATGAGAAAATACTGTGTTTATGAAACCAAAATTGCAGGGAGGCTGCTCCCATCCTGGTGGAAGCAGTGAGGCCGACTCCCCGTGCTCTCTGCTTGGAATGCAGCTCTGGAAATGCTCGTCTTCCTCATGAGGGCAGCTGTGTGGGTTCAGGAGACAGTTCACTTAGCAGCTACTGTGTACCAGATCATTCCTCACTTTTCTGCTCCAACACCTACTTTGTTTTGGTTTTGTTCTTGACGGGAAAAACTCTTTCCTCTTGCAAAGGTTCAGACTGCCAATTCTCAAAAAGATTTCTGCATAGCATGCATGGTTTAACTATCAGCATTCTTCTCTGAATATATATTTTAAGACTAGTCCATAAATACGCCCACGCGTGCACACAAACACACACACCACTTAAAACTGGATCTTACAGCTGTGAGGAGTTGAAAAAAAAGTAAAATATTGGCCAGCACTAGCCCTCTGAAAGCCCAGTTAATTTTTCTTCCAAATAAAAAAAAAAAATCAAAATTCAGGCTTTGCATCTGAGCTATTTAAAAGCCACCTTTCCAAAATATTGCTTTTCCCTCTTTGTGGGGAAAATACGAAAAACACATGGTTTGAGTGCTCCTCGTCAGCGGCTGGTCACAGGTAAAGCAGGAAGTGGGGGCGGGGCTTCAAATAGACAGCCGCAGAAACACGGTAAATTGGTGTAAAGGAGAGAGCGTCATGAGATGAGGCAGCAGGCAGGCTGAGTCCAGGACAGAAGCCGGTGAAGAGCCCTTTGTCCTCCATGCTTGCTGAGAAGACCTGTAACGTGGTGCCCCTGCTGTCCGCCTTCTCTCTTGTGCTGTCTTTTGACACACTGCACGTGTGGCCGGGCGGATTGTCTCTTTGCACAACTAGAGTGTGAGCTGCTTAGGGGCAGGACCGCGTTGTGTGGGTCTCTGACATTCAGGTAAACGCAGCGAGAACTGCCTACGGTTTTGTGCGCCCACGAATAAATGAGCGTTGGATTCCATCCACGATGGAACGGAATGGGATGCGGCCTCCCAGCTGCTCTGGACGTGACCCTTCAGTGACGCAAACGTCTTGACCCGTCCCAGAGTTTTGAACACCTCTCCGTTTCCACCTTGTGTCTTGAAGGTTGGGGAGATGTGAGTCTCTAGCGTCGGACACTGGCAGAGGGCACAGCGGCGTTCTTGGAGGGGAGCTATGAGAAGGAGCCGCGCAGGCCAGCAGACTGCAGCCCTGGGCCTATCCTGCAGAGCCAGAGCACCGGCGCTCGAGGGAAGATGTGGGCAAGGGTGAGTAATGCCGGAAATCACGGCGTTTCTGGGTCTCTTTTCTCCGGGGTCACTATTTCGCGCAGACGAAGTCGTGAATGACTTGCCAAGCCTGGAACTGATGTCTGGGGAAGGAACACTGTCGGCCACCAGGTTTTGCTCTGCTTGGCGGTTTTTCACACAGACGTGCTGATGTGCCCGGGGAATCTCCTAGCCGGAAGTTTCTGTTGCCGTCGTCTGGATACCGGTGGGACTTAGGAGAGCAGGTGTCTGGGCAAACCTGGAAGTCGACACAACTATTCAAAGCCTAGCAAGGAAATAGCCTCCGTATCCACACACCACACACCACACACACACACACACACATACACACACACACACACACACACGCGCGCGCGCGCGCGCGCGCGCGCGCGCGCAAATCAATTCATCTACCTAAATATGGATTCCTAAAGGCTCTTAAATAGAAAACTGTCTGTGTAATTACTCCTGTTGGCTGCCTCCTAAACGAGGCAGGAATCATGACACGGTGCGGTGGCACTGGGGGTCTTGGGTCTGCATTTTGATCCTTGCTCTTTGATTTAGTGGTGTCTGCCCAAAGCCAGCTGCTTGGTTTCTTTGGATCCCTGTCTCGGACCTTATAAAATGGCTCTAACAGGGTTAGTTAGAAACTGAAATGAAAACGCTTGAACACTCTAAAGGAAGAGTTAGTTCTTTTGACAGGCTATCAGATAGCTGCTTTCTGTGCACCGACTGCAGGCAGATAGAAAACCACTGAGCAGCCACAGCATGCAGAGGAGTCTATTTAGCTTGCAGGAGAAAGGGCTGTAAGTTAGCTGTTACAGTAAACAAAAGGACTGCCCCGGAAGTCATTAAAAACTGCTTGAATTTTTCACTCTACCTTGGTGTTTTAAGATTAAATAATACTTCTTGAAAATCTCCCGTATTTCTACGTAGGCCTGCCAGGACTACCTAGTGAAACCCTGTTTAAAAAAAAAAAAAAAAAAAAAAAAAAAAAAAAAAAAAAAAAAAATCCCAGTGATGGGATGCTAGGACAAAAAAAAAAAAAAAAAAAAAAAAATCTGTCACACAACTGGACACTTAAGAGGTTTTTGTTTGGCTGAATTACGACTCCAAATCAGAATGAATTATATACACGACTCCCAGGCTCTTCAACACAGTATCAGTTTCTTTATAGACAGGGAACCAAACATTAGCTCTTCTGGCGTTTTAATACCTATTCAGCGAGTTCTACCGAGACAAAAACAGAGACAGAAAGAAGAAAAACCAGAAGCAGTCTCTGCAACAAGCCAGTGTTTGCTTCCATTTGAGCCCTGTGATAAACATCAGAACTGTGCTATTTCAAATGCATGTTGATTTTCAGCTTTGGCACGAGAGACCTAAAATCCAGACAGGTTCACTGCTGGGAATCTTCAATGCACTTTAGTCAATTTGTCTTTTGAGTGTATAATTCCAAGGCTTCTGGTAGATATTTCTTTTTTCACCATTGAATTTATTTCAACATCTAAAACGTTTGCACACACATACACCAGGACTCCAGACCAGAGAAAACAGAATGCAGAACTCAGGTTTTGCTTCAAATCATGTAAAATGTCACCTTTTAGTGAGCACAATTTAAATATTTGGAAATTTTGTCATCATTACCAGAAGAACAGAAGCATTTATCGTTGCCATGTCTACTTTTTTTTTTTTTTTTTTTTTTTTTGAGACAGGGTTTCTCGGTGTAGCTTGACTTTCCTGAACTCACTTTGTAGATCAGGCTGGCTTTGAACTCATGGAGATACCCCTGCCACTGCCTCGTTGAGTGCTGGGATTAAAGGTGCTATGTTTACTTCTTAAGTGAATATTTCTAATGCTTGTGGGAAGAGGGAGTATGGATCTTTCATATACGCCATGCCCCTCTTGAACCCCAGCCCTGGCACTAACAAGTAGCAGGGCCTTAGATAATTAGCTGCTCTGTGTTTAACTTTCTCCATCCACAAGACATGGATGAGAATAGTACCCATCTAGAGGAGTGGCTGTGACAATTAAGTAGGTAAAGTGCTTCTAATATGATGCCCACAGACTAGGCCCTCAAGACCATCCGATGACACCTGAATCCCATAAGGTACACACACCCCAGGGGAGAGAAGAGAGACAGGGTATGAGAAAAACCGTGCTGGGAGCTGGGCCTTGGGACCCAGCTTTAAACCTTCCTGGGTTCCCCGGAGGATTGAACAACGGTGAAGCAACAGTGAAGACTCCTAGACCAGATACTGTCTCTGCTTTAAGTCTTCATGCCATAGCTGAGAATCAACATGAGTTGAAAATAGCTCAGTTGCAAGTTTGGGAAAACCTGTGCTGATGTCATAAACACTCTCAAAAAAGTAAGCCTCTTTAAAAAAAAAAAAAAACACCTCAGTAAAGGAAAGCAGGCTCAGAGGTCATACCGTTCAAATATGACCTTAGCAGGCAGTAGAGGTCATGTTGCACCTGCAGGGCCGTCTGAGGGTTGCAGAAGGGCTAGGCACCCTTTGCAGAGCTGTTTGATTTTGATCTGTTTTCAGAGAACTGGTGGTTAAACATTTACCCAGGCACACCTGGCGAGGACGAGGAGGCTGGCTCAGGGCGCTGTAGACTGCAAACTACTTTCATTGGCATGCATACCCTGCCCCCTCCCAGGAAGGCAGGGAGCCAGCCATTGGAGTGAGGAACAGTGGTTAATCTGAAGACAAAAACCCAGATCGTACTTCAGCAGGGACTAAAATAGTCCACGGATGTTGTCCTTTTTTCCTTCATAGATACAAGTTCGGTGCTTTGCCAAGGTCTACCTATGTCTGCTTGCGAGGGAAATGTGATGTATGTCAGATCCAAAGGAAACTCCAGTTCTCCAAACTCCAAACAGTAGTCAATACATCCAGAAATGAGCTCAAAATGGACTATAGGATTTCCCGCAGGTAGAAAAAAAAAAAAAGCCAGCATCTCTCAACAACTTGTGAAATCAGTTCTGCCACAAAGAGTCGTTTCACTTACCTCTGGCAGAAGAAACATATGGCACCCATCAGCCCATCAAAGCCCATGCCAGGCTCCCTCAGTATCACAAGTACCTGTTACATATGGCAAAGTTCACTCTAATATCCTGGCCCTTCTCACCAATTCCACCAGCTATGGGCTTCCCTTCCCACAGCTACTCATCCTTCCCAGCTACATTAAGAATTACCCAGCTATTCCTACTATGCTCCCTGCCTATCTATCTATCTATCTATCTATCTATCTATCTATCTATCTATCTACCTATCTATCATCTATATCTTACTCCTATTCTCTCTCTCCTCTATTCTATATCTCTTGCTGTCTCATTATCTACACTGTTCTCTCCCTCCGTCCTGCTGTCCTAGCTCTGGCCAGGACAGTGTGCTTATCTGTCTGTTCTGGGTTCTTCCAGATGCCTCTGGCTGTTCTCTCTCTCCCTCCCTCTCTCATATCTACAATAAAAATCTTAACCAAATCACGGAGCAGTCATGTTGGCGGCTCCTTTATGGTGTCTCCCCACAGACATCTGTTGCCAAAACCCGGAAGAGGAATAAATTGACCCTTTTCCAAGGGCCCAGCTCCTTCTAACTGAACCAAGCTACGGATCTGACTCCCCAAAAGGAAAGATAATTTGTTTCGGATGGCTTCTCCACCCACCATATTCAACTCCAAATATTAGAGTCTGCCTCTCCGGCTGCTTCTCTACGCACTCATCTCTCTTTGCCCACTCGGTAAATGTCCTCTCTGTCTCTCTGTCTCCCGGAACCTGGTACAACTTCCTAGGTTCCCATCACATGGAAAGGCCAGGTCTCTCACTGACGGGCAGGAGTCTGATCTATGCCTCTCCCCTGTGATTTGGGGCTCCTGGCTAACACACTTACCCTCTCCCTCTATTGGAATTATCCCTCTGGAGTGATTCCTGTTTTCAACCCTATTTCCTAAGCCACCCCCATCCCATCCTTGTTGGCTCCTGGCTCCCTCCCCTCCTGACTCTCAGGCTGACCCTGGAGATTGACTCACCTGCCTGATCTCTTTTCCTCCCTAGAATCAGAGATTACATTAAAGCCTCTTCTTACTGCAGATGGCTTGGCCTCAATGGCCAAAAATGGCACACTTGGTTTCCAGATTCTTGCAGATTGTAACAACTTCTGCCACTGCACAAGCAAATGATCTCAAAAATCTCTCATCTCTAAACTCTCTCTGCTCTCCACTCTCTCGACACCTCATGTTTCCAAGCCTTCTTTTTTCTCCACTTGCTCTAATCCATCTCTCTGGCCACTGGATTCAGTTTTACAGAGATTCAAATGTCTTTGGGACATGGATAATGTTGAAATATTGCCACATGCAATTCTGCTCTGTGTAAAGCTGGCTCTAGAGCGAGGTTATAGCCTTCCTTCTCCAGACCCAAGCATGCTTGTTTAAAAGTTCTCTCCAAAACCTCTATCCTGGGGCAGGCTGGCCACCTGATCTGGAAAAACAAAAATATCAAACCAAACCAAACAAACAAACAAAACAACTCCTCCCCAAAACTATGTGCTTTAAAACAGCTAAACAGTAAACCACTCCTCATAGGGATCACCGCTGCATATACCATGTTCCTCTTCTTATCTTTGTTCACTATCCAAAGTGACAGACAAAGTATAACCACAGCTGTTTAGCTCTGTGAATCCCCCCCCCCAGAAAACCATGTAGAAGTGACTCTCAACATGTTCTTTAACCATCCTTTAAAATATATTGTGACGTCCTGTGAGGGATGTGGAAATTCTGTCTAGTGAGAATTACTATCCTTTCGCCTTCCCATTTCTCCCATGGAAACTGAAGATCATCCTAGTTTTATTGGACCTTTACAAGTTTAAATTAAAGAGTATACTTGACACCAAAAGGCATCCAAGAAGCACTCAGGAATGCTCTTCCCTCTGTCTCAGATAGCTCACTGGCAGCAGCTGGCTGAAGTTAAGGCGTCAAGTGGAAGCTTCTTCTTCTAAGGGGAGGGAGATAGTTTCACAAATCTTAGGTACTCAGAATCACCGATTGAAACACAGATCCCCAGACCTAACTCATGCTCAGTGACTCTCATTCACAACATCCAGTGTGGCGCCCAGAGACGCACCATCTTAGCAAGTTTTGTATGGCTTTCTAGCATGCAGAAAGACTGAAGGCTTTCTGATTGAGGTCGTGGATACCAATCTTGATCATACTACTACATAGCTAGGTCCTGCAGTTTTATGCTGCAGTGATGCCTGCAGATGATCCTTATTGTCGTGGATTCTGGGTGCGGGTTGATGTGCAACACAGCAGGTCTTGGAGACCTCTTCCTCTTGCACAAATATCACATCTTCCAAAACGAAATCATGCACAGACCATGTTAGTTACTGGATGAAACCAATTCTCCTTCTGGTCCTCCAGTTTTACTGAGGTGTAAGTCAGCTCTGAAAAGCAATTTAGTACAGAAAGGTCTTTTATTTGAGGATGTGGATCCCCTGGGCTTGTCTGGGGAATGAGAAGCACATTCAAGAATGGAGTGCCCTGCAGGTGTGAAAGCAGCCTGCAAAGACGCACATCTGGACCGAGGCTTCATTTTCTCCTCGGATGCCATTGCCCAAGGGTTTCTATGTCTCGCTGTGACTCATCAAGACCAGCTGTGGAAATTTCCCATCAGGAAGACAGACCGAGGTTCCGGGAAGGCAGCAGGGTGTGTGGTGCAGCAAGGAACTCCGACGTGCCAAGGAGCTTTCCCTTTCTCCTTAATGCTAGAATCCTTGAAGCAACACACAAAAGAAGTATACTCCTCAGGAACTCTACAGTGGCCTCATGTTCACCATAAACATCACAACTGGGGGAGGGTGACTCCTCCCGTCCCAGTCTCACCCTCGACCTCTCGGGTTTTCCCTGGTTTACTCAGAGGAGCATCTTTCTGTACGTAGTTTATATAGAGTGCTATCTGCCCCACCCAAATTTATTTCTATCTTTGCTCCAGATTGTGCCGGTCTTTAAACATTAGCTGGAAAGCACCTTAGTCAGGATAATGCCATGGTAAACTGTGTTAACACGCAATCCTAGTGGCTACGCACAGTTCAAATGAGTTCTTTCCTGAGGGGTCTCCCATGACTCTCCTGGTCAGCTATGCCCGGGAAAACTGGGGTTCTTTCACCACGTGGCTCGGGCTTCTCTGGGTCCCTCACTTCCTGCAGTGTTGATGAAGTAGGGAGGAGGTGGGAAATGGAGGAAATTGTTCCCGCTAGCTTCCTGTTGGCTGGAATTAAGTTACTGGCTGGATCCAAACTCAACTCAAAGAAGGCAGAGAGATGGACAGGCACACAGAGGACAAGAGTGACTCGGCCTAGTATTTTCCATCTTAACTGCCTGCACCAATATTTATCAATATATGAAGGTGCTCAGGAAGTGCCAAATATGGTTGACCCTTTATTCCAGATCTTAATCTCTAGGGCTCCAGGTTGAGGAAATCTGTGACCACTCTACCCTGAAGCCACAGTCCCCAGGCAGTGCCTGGGGGTCTGAGAGCTGTACAGATGCAAGCTTCAAGGAGCAAGCTCCAGTAGCAAAGTCTAATTATGGGAACTACATCCTGGTTCCTACGGGAGGTACAATTACAGTGGGGAAAGCTGAGAAAACTAGAAACTGAGTATGTGTAATGCTTCACTCGGAGGCTGGGTCGCCCCTGAAGGCTTATGTTTTGAACCCAATTCTTTCAAGATAAGTTTAAAGGGTGGAGACAGGGCTTCTGGGAAAGAAGTTCTGAAGGGAGCTTGGCTTGCAGCCATCATGTGGTTTGGGGAAAATGAGTCTGGAAGGGTTGTCCTTGGGTCGGATAAAATGTGAAAAGAAACAGGGGCTTCCGAAAAGCACAGGATAAAAATGAGGAAATGGGTGTGAGCCACCAGGGTCTCCTGGTGGAATCTGAGGACAGCCTGGGAGAGTGATACGTTGTCCGCAGAGAGGCCTTTCTGTGTGGTGAAAATCTGCCCATCCACCCCTCGCTCTCGCCATCCGTGAGATCCAGGGCAGTTGGTTCCACGCCTGTGTTTAAGGACCTTGATGATTTCTCACTTGACCATTAGAGAATTTGAACATCTATAAGATCAGTTTGGGGTTCTCCTTATCTATCTATCTATCTATCTATCTATCTATCTATCTATCTATCTGTTTGGCAGGGTGGGTGGTGTGTCATAGCACACATGTAAGGTCGGAGGACAACTTTTCAGGAGTCTACGCTATGCAAGTTGCCTGGTCGGAACCCAAGTTATGAAGCTTGGTGGCAAGAGCCTTTGCCTACTGAGCCATCTCACAGGCCCACCTCTGTAGGATCTTCAGCCTGACGAAAAACTTGTATGTTACTAACCCATTTGTGCGTTTGTGTGTGTGTGCGTTACATTTATGGTGTGTAACAGAGTCATAATATCCATCCCAGGCCAGTTACAATCTCCCTGCCTCCGTCTCCCAAACTCTGGGACTGTGAGCCCATGTATGACAGGACTTGGTTATTGCTGTCCATAGTGTTAGGGCTCTTGAAGGAATTATTTAACATTCTGACTTTTCTTCTCCCATAACAAGTAGACAGAAACAGATAATTTAAAAAAAATAGCATCTTCCACTTGTCTGAAAATGTTAATAAAACCTGTACATTTGTAAACATAAAGTTAAGTAACAATCCAGGTATGGCATCACATCCCTGTGATTCCATTGTGCCTCCTACCCTGACAACTAAGGTTTAAGCTCAGACTTTGCCATAACCAATCCATGCTCAGAAAAACCCATTCATCTTGCTGGTTTCAAAATGACTGCTAAAAAATGGGCAGCCTATTTCCCCAAATGGCAGGGAAAAAGCACACTTGGTAAACAAGGAACTTATGGCGTTAACCTCATAAAACATTTGCACAAAATGTAAAGGAGCAAGAAAAGCAGCATCGATGCAGTTAGCTGGTTATGGAAGTAAGCCAAAAGCCACCCATCTCGCTGTAAAAGAGAGGAACTTAGAGCCAGGCTTGGTGGCAGACATCTGTAACTCTAGCACTCAGGAGGCTGAGGCAAGAGGATCCTGACTGGAAGGCTAGCCTAAGCTAAGCTACGTAGTGAGGCCCTGTTGAGAGAGAGAGAGATGGGCATAGATGTGCCTCAAACTTCAATGATGGAGTTTTTAGAAGAGGAGAAACAGTTGGTTGCCAGTTAATGAGCAGAAAGTCAGGTAGCTGACTGAATAGGAGTTGATCAGCAAAGAAAGCACTGTGAGAATCAGGGTCACAAAGACCTTCTGGCTGCAGAGCCCATGTGCGTGGAAATAGCCAGAGAAGACGTGGTCTTGCACTATGGTTCCCTGATACACTGTTATCTCTACCCAAGAGAACTGCCACCATAGCTGCAAAGCATGCTGGTCTCCTCACCAACTGTTGTTTGTTAATATCACTCTTCTAATGGTAGGTGCAACTTCCTTTGTAAGCATGCCAACAAAATCGCTTAGTTGAGCCTAACAGCTCTCAGGCCACTGTGTACTCTTCAAGGTCGACAGCACAGTGAGGGATGGATCCACCTGGGCAGACGGAATGTTGCTTAGCAACAACACCTCGGCCTTTCCTGTGAATGAGACTTGGGTCATAGTGACATCATCACATTCAAAGGTTGTTCAAATGCTGCAGCCGACTTCAGTGGCTGGATAGTTAACTCTGGAGCAAGCCAGAAACAGGCCTGCGGGCTAAAGGGCTGGAAACATCCAAGACCATTTCAACAGGGCATTGCACCTGTGACTCCATCACAGCTTCCTCAATGACAGCAGCACCACTGACAGAGAAATGCTTTCCAGGTTTTCCACACCTCCTTCCCTTGCAGCGGCAGCTAGGTGAGAAATACACCGACAGCTCGTTGCAAAGTCCAGCTTGCAAGACCGTACCACGGTCCCTCTCACCTCTTGAGTGATAGGTATGGTAAGGCTTACTGTTGTGCCTTCTCCACTCTGCCACAAACCCCAACTCCATCTGGAATCTTGGGCACGAGGTATTGGATTTTACACAAAACTTGTAAAAGTGAGAAGAAAAAAGAAATAACTTACAAGGATCACTATAGAGCCTCAGGTAGGAAAACCTAAGACGGCACATAAAGATTAGTGATGAGCCAGGCTTGGGCTGAAACAGGGCAAGCCTGGAGACACCAGCTGCACCTTTCACACTCAAGACGGAGCCAAGAAGCTGATCTCACAGAAGTGGAGTAGAACACTGGCCAGCAGAGGCTTGGAAGGTCAAGAGTCTAGAGAGGAGAGATGGAATGAGGATGGTGGATGGGTAGGGAGAAGCACTGAAGGGAAGAGTGACACGAGGGTCTGTGGCACAGTAAGGAACTATATCTTATAACTAATAAAAAAAAACAAATTGGTAGAGACAGTTTTGGATGTGCCCAGCACAAGGATAAGTGTTTGAGGTGGGCGAGCCTGCTATGTTGCCTACTTGTGCCAAAACCTCAAAAAGGCTTTTGCAATAGAAACGCATGAGGACGCCTGTGAAAATGGCACCTCTCTCTGGACAGTGAACTGCTCTGACTCCAGAAGTTCCCTTTTACACAGATTTTTTTTTTTTTTTTTTTTTTTTTTAGCACTACTTCTTGACCCCTCTGGCCTTCCCTGGGCAACCTGTCTCTTTAATTATTTAAATTTCCCGGAAACATGCCTGAAAGAAACATAGATATGCTGGTTTTGTGTGTGTGTGTGTGTGTGTGTGTGTGTGTGTGTGTTTGTCTGTCTGTGTGTACCATGCACATGTTTATGAGAGTTTGTATCCATATGCGTTCTGGCTTCTTTTACTAGACACATTCTTTTGAATTCTATTCAAGTTTCGTCCCCTCTTACCGTTGCTGCTACCTTGTCTGAGTGGACCACAGTTTACCTGCGTATGTTTGAAAGACACTTGGGCTTGCTCTCAGCTTGGGGCAGTTAGGAATAAAGTCCTCCAGATATTTATGTTAAAATATTTGTCTGAAAATAGACCTTCCTTTCTCTTCTATTTCCCATACACGAGAACAGACCTCACATCTGGTTTCACCACATCCTTGTCAACACTTGGTGCTGTCGGATTTTTTTTTTCTTCTTCGGGTTTAGCTATTTTAAAATTGGATGGGGTGACGTTTTCTGGATTTCGTTTGTGACTGGTGATGTTATAAACCTCTTTTCATGTGATTGTTCGTCATGTGATGTTCTCTTGGGTGTGCACCTGTTTGTGGAGGCCAAGGGTCAACACTGTTTCTTCCTCGGTGACTTCCCATTTTTGTTTTTGAGATAGTTTCTCTCACTGGCCTGGGGCTCCCTGACCCAGCAGGCGGGGCTGGCTGGACAGCATGCCCCAGCAACCTACAAGTCTGTCTGTCCAGGTCTAGAATCACAGTCCCATGTCACTGTGCCTGGCTTTTTTCTTTTAAAGCTGGGCACTAAGGATTCGAATTCAGTTCCTCATGCTTGGACAGCAGCAAGCACTTTACCAACTGAGCCCTCCCCCTAGACACTCACCCCTTCTGTTCGCTCATCAAATGTCTATTCAAGGATTTTACCCATTTTAAGAGGATTGCTTTCCTATTGATGAGACTGAGTTTCTTGTCTAATCTTATTTGGTCAAACGGATGTGTCGCTGTCCATTTTTTCCAAAATCTGCCTCGTTTTTTGGTTTTTTTTTTTTTTGTTTTTTCATTTTGTTAACAATGTCTTTAGAGGGTTAAGTGTTTTATTGCAGATGAATATCTATTCATTACTTTATTCTACGGATTGTGTATTTGACATGCTATCCGAGGTTCTAACCTTTGTCTAGCACAAAGTCACAAACATTTTCTCCCATAGTTGGTAGTTTTAGGTTTTACACTTATCAGTTGATATTTATATGATAAAAGATATGGAATGAAGCCTCTCCCTTTCTGTGTTGGTACTGTATTGTACTGACACCATTTGTTGAAAGGTCTGTTTCTCCACTCAATTTTATTCGCTCCTTTGTCAAGTCAGTTATCCGTGAATGTGTTGGTGACGACTCTATCAAATTGACCTGCTTTTCTGTAATGTCCTTCAGTCATGACGAGCATGGCTTTGTGAGTCCTGACCCTGAACCATAGTATTCCTCCAAGCTCCACTGTAAAGTGTCTCTCTCTTAGCTTGTTGTGGTTTCTTTTGTTAGTCTGGGCCGTCTGTTTGCTCATGAAGTAAAAGTCTCTACCAAAAGATTGCATTAGGATTTTGCTTGGAAGGAGGGTTGCCATCTTACCAGTATTGAGTCTTCTGGTTCTTGAACATACTGTGTGTCCCTATTTCTTTCATCTTTTCTTCTGTAACATTTTATGGGTTTTTGTTGTGTAAAGAAGTCTTGACAGGCAGTGGTAGCACACACCATTAGTCCTAGAACTTTTGAGGCAGAGGCTGGTGGACCTCCAAGTTCAAGGCCAGCCTAGTCTACAGAGCAAGTTCCAGGGCTACCCAGAGAGTTCTTGAGAGCTCTCAGCCTAGGAATAGAGAAAGAGTGAGCAGCTTTCTCCTCTGGAGGAGCTTAAGGCCCAGACCCTCAGGCTTCCTTCAGCAGCACACTACAGAGACAGTAGTACCCATTCCCCAGAGCTCTAAGTGCTGAGAAAAAGATCCAGGCTGTGAGGTTGTGAATTCAGAGACCTGGGTTCAATCCCAGCTCTTACTTACAACTCATGCTTGGAAGATTCAGTCTCTCTAAAGCTTAAGTTTTCTGGTCAGATGAGGATTCTAGCACCTTCTGGAAGGCTTCTGTGAAGATAAAACTCAAGAGACGCTCAGAACTATTCCAGTCCCGTGATAAGCAACTGATAAATACGAGCAGTAAGTAGTAGCCCATGTTTGAGTCAATGGTACGTTAAAGCCAGAAAGTAGGTATTGTTGGCTTACAAGGCAAACTGGGCCACTGGGTTAACAGCTTTGGGTACGCCTCTCACCTGCATTGACCTTTACCAGCTCACCAGAATTTTCCAAAGGGAAATGCTGTTCTTCAGATTATGTGGCTTAGCCTCCCAGGGATCCTACCTTGGTGGGCAAATTCCCCGTGTTTAGCTTTACAACTAGTTCTTTTATTTACTCACTGCCCATCTGGAGGTATGGGGGTCTGGAGGCAGCTTTGCTAATTGTTTCCCCTTATTACCCCTGAAATCTAAAAGCCTGACTCCTCTAGAGGGTGACTGGACCCTAAAGACTGGTTCCAGAGGCCTCACTTACTATATCAAGCAGGTGGAGACAAAGGACTCCAGGACTGGCTACCTTAAGACCTTCTCTTGATTGATCTGGCCCCAAATATTCAGAGACGAGGTTCGAGGTTAGAAACCAGCTTCAGCCAGGCCGTCACTCAGAACCTCCCAGAAGCTCCCCCCGCCCAAGCTCCCTGGCCACCCAGCTGATACCTTTGTTCTCAGAGATAATTGAGACAAAAAGCCTTTGCTCCTTTGGTGACCAACCAGGGAAGAAGTCTCCAGATTAAGCAAGGAAAGAGACTGCAAGAGGAAAGGAGTTTGCAGGAGTGGTGGGACAAGAAGACCCATTTGCTGGTGTCAGGCATGATGACTGTTGAATTTCTCCTTGCTTGGTTCCCTGGCTTCTGAGCTCACAGTAGATGGAGGAGCGGTGAGCCTGTCAGCCATTTTTCACATCACACTATCAGCTTGCTCAGCAAGCATGTAAACAAGAGGACTGGGCTGGAGAAACACAAGAGGGAAAGAAAAGTTGTTTGGTCTGCTGTCTAGAGCACAGTGCTGGAGCAGTTCAGCCCAGTCCAAAAGGAAAACACAGCAATAACAACTGGAGTTCACGGCCCACACTCACACCTGTGCTGCCTTCCTTCGCTGTCATCCTGGAGCACTCCCAAGACGGCAAGATGGCAAGTTGCTGGCTCATCCTCTCTCAGCACCATGACCTGACAGGCTTCCAGAAAGGATGGAACTGTCATCTTTTTCTGTGAATCAAGGGTGAAGAAACCTCAGTTCTGCTAAAGGTGGACAGGTGCAAGTATTTTACAAATATTTGCTGTCACCTGGAGATTCATCATTTTATCTGGTACCCAGAAAATAGAGGTAGGAGGAATGAGAGTTCAAGGCCAGCCTGGGTCCCCTAGCAGGACACTGTTTTTATAAGGTATGTGTGGGGGATAGCTCGAGTGATGTAACTGTCCAGGAAAAACAAACTTTCTAAAGGTCATACTTTTCCTTTACTTCCACTAAAGCATTTGGACAATCATTCTGTTTATTTAGGTGACTCAGCACAGTGACTGTGGTGTAATAATTGATGGTAAGGCATCCACAGGCCTAGAAGCAGTTTGCCCAGGCTTTAAATGATCCCTGATCATGGATACATTATTTAATGTCATTTTCAGATCCTGCATAAACTCTGCAAACTCTTCTATAACCTCCCAGTGTATGGCCAGGACTCTCTCTATAGCCCCAGAATTATCCGTCTGCCTGTCATCTGCCTTCTAGCAATGGCCACTGTGGGCTAGGACAGTGGTTCTCAGTTGTGGTAGTGAGATGACATCTTGTAGGGGTTATGTGTGCCTGTGGCTCTACCAGCTATCGATTGGGTACTGACATGCCATAAACATCCTTAGGTGTTTGCAGTCTGGGAGCCACTGGAAATATGAAAATAATAAGCTGTCTGTTAGAAATGTGCATCCAACCAGTTTATGCATGATCTGAGATGTTCCTACGAATAAGCTGAGTGTATGAACCTACGCATACACTCACCTACTGGTGTGGGTTTTGAGCTCTTGGGTCTTGCATTCTTCTTTCTTGCTGCTCCAGCAACATGACCTCAGCTTAGGGAGAGACCGGCTGATTCAGTAGTTAGATGCCTCTGAGTGCAGAGCTCTGCCTAGCTTCAGACCTCGACTGTGGCACTTTCTGTGTGACTTTAGATGAGTGTCTTAACCTCTCTATGCATCAGCCTCATAGGGAAAGTGTAAAGCAGGGGAAGGACTCAGTGAATCTGGGCAGGGAAGCATGCGACAAACTGTCAGTACTCTGGACCCTACAGGGAACTGGATTCGCCCTGGGTGGTTAAGGAAGAGAGACATATAGGTGGCAGATAGGAATCCCGAGGAGTTATGGCACCCAGAGGTTAGTAACTGTTGGAAGCCGCTTGTAATCGAGGCAGGAAGGGGGAGAAGGGATTGTCAGTACTTAGGACAAGTGAAGGCTGTGCAGTTACAGCACCTGAAGCAAATGGGGCACACAGCCAGGCACAAGCCTGTCTGCCATCCCAGCTCCTAGGAGGCAGAAGCAAGAGGGTGGCAGTTTTAAGTCCAGCCTGGGCTGCATAGTGAGACATTGTCTCCAAAGGTGGTGGTGGGGGAGCTGAGGACTTCCATCAGGGGTGTGCAAAGGGTTGAGTTCAATATCCTACCAGCCCTACTCCATCTCTCTCTCTCTCTCTCTCTCTCTCTCTCACACACACACACACATACACACACACACACACACACACACACACACACAAAGAACACACAGTATAAATGGAAAGAGAGGAGAGGAAATCCCTAGCCTAACTAACTCCTTCCTTCCAGCCTCTCTCCCCTCCTACTGGAGACTTACACTGGCTGGCTCCCCACAAAAGCCAAAGAAAACATGGAACCCACAAGCAGAGGATGAATCTGGCAGGTGCAGAAGCAAATAGCATTCACCAGCGCAGTGAGCTACATTCATAGCCCCTGGACCTGGAAAGTTCATCAGGAGCCAGCAAGGTTACATAACACCAGCTGTGGCACCTGAGACAGATTGGCCCCTCATCCGTACTCATTCCCCAGACTAAGATGGGCCAACACCATGGCGGCCAAAGTTCAATTGTTTTTATAAGTACCATAAGTTCTTCGGTTACTGAGGACCCTGAGCATATCCTGCCATGCCTGTGGACTAGAGCCTGCCCCTCTCTGCACCTTCCTCTTGTGCTCCTCTTCCACCCTGCCCCTGCAGATCCAAACACAGACCTCCCTCCTGCTCCCTGCCTCACTAATCTGCACATCCTGGAGCCTAGGATGGCCCCACCCTCTGTAGTGTCTTCCCTCTCTACTTCGCTGTCCCCAAATGCCTCTTTTCTTCTCACTCATGACCTTTACTACAATGGAGAGACTCTAGTCATCTACCCTCCTACTCTCTGCACAAGCAGCCATTCTTGGCTCTCCTCACATTAGCTCCACAAAACCTTCTGGGGTGCCTCGGCACCTGCCAAGAGCTGAGTGGTGTCTACGGAAGCAGAGGATCTTCTGGCAGCTTCCATTGCAGGTGTCAGGGCGAGAGGCGGCTCTTGCAGGAGGTATCTCTGCCATCAGCCAGCTCCCTCTGGGCTTTGCCACTGCCCTAGTCTGCAAATACAAATGATTAACGCTAGGTTCCTGTCCAGTCTCAGGACTTCCTTGTTCTGTGTTGATATGTGGGCTTGTCACGGACACTGCAGTCAGTGGTCTGTCTTCATTTCCAACATTAAGGTTTCTCCAGATCCTACAGCCACACATTCCCTTGCCATATTTAATTAAACTGTTCTTTGCTTCTGCCTGAGCTCCTCTCTAATCCCTTGGGCCCCTCCCTGCCTTCTGGTCTGCACTCATTGTGCTTTGCCAGTGGCTGTTATCCTGACCCCTTCTTCCTCACAAGTCCAGTGCAGTTTATGACTATGTTTTCCAAAGGAAAGAACAGGAACCCATGCTTGGCGCCTCCCAGAACCTTGTGCTTGGTGCCTGTAAAGCATAATGAGAGATCTCCAGACAAAAGAGGGTCTTGGTGCTCAGGAAGGCCTGGCGAGCTTGTGTTTGGTGGGAGCTTAACCAGAGATTGGACTCTGGTTGAGCGCAAAGCCTCAGCAGCCAGAACAGAAGTACCAGTTAGGCAGTCACACCCTATGGTTCTTTATCTAAGCCTAAGACCTCAATCCATCCTTGTTTTCAAAGACTTGCTTTATATTAGGAGAGGATGATAGGGCAGGAGAGTGAGAGGGAGATTTTATAGTGTATAATATAAAGACCATTTATACTTCATGTTCTAAAAGGAACCTGAGTGTTCCCAATCCCTCAGCACGGTCACAGTCAGTGGTTTGATCATTCTGAGTTAATCTCCAGCCACAGGGTAGACAGTGGTTCCAAGAATTGTCCAAGCCAAGAGACTCAGAGTTAAGGAAGGAATGCAAGGGATGACGGTGGGAGAGGAACAGCCACCACACAGTCTCAGGAGTGGTTGGCCACTAGCCAGAAGGGAAGAGTGGGCTCCAGAATGGCTCTGTCTTCATTTCCCCTTCCCTGAATACTCAGCTAGCTGGAGAGCTGGAGGTGAGATGGGATGCAATTTGCATAAGGTGCTAATTGACTGCCTTCTCAGATCAAAGCTCTCTGAATAAAGTACACCCTTCAGGCTTGATTCTTCACTGCCATTTGTGGCAACGGTGTAAGCGTTTGTATCCTGGTTACAAAAAGACACTGTGGGATAATTTGGGCTGGCATAGGATGAAAGCTGCTTAAGTAGAACATCAATAATAACAAAATATCTTCATGTTTCAAAAAAAAAATCTGTGACATTAGCATTTTCATGAATGAAGACACATTCTTATTCAAGTATGGTGGAGTTTTTGCTGGATTTCTTCATCTCTATTTCATATGCATAATTTAGGTGGCTGAGAAATGTCTCCTACTTTCAAATCTCGTGTGTTGATTGACATTTTGAATTCATGACAGTATTGCATGCATACGGAATATTGACCTATCAGTGGCTGAAGATGGATTTAAAGATAGCTTCTTAGAGCTAAAACATTATAAAATAAAAATGATATGACCTTCTTCTTGTTGGCCCAGGAAGAGGTGGGGTTTGCACTCCTGTCTCCTTTTCTCACTTCCTTCAGTGTGGTGTTATTTCAGCAAAACCAGCACCTTCCCCTACTGGGTCGCTTGCATCACTAGACAAGGATAAACAAGGCTTAATCCTGAGCAATTCTGAGTAATTCCAAAAAATACCTCAGGTCCCAGTTCATGTAGATGAACTCAAAATACGAGCAAACCATTAACTTGTCATAATAACACCTGTTGTGCTTACCTGGGACTCTGTCTTCGCATCTGTCCCATTCTGATGACTGCTGAACTTGCTGCCATCTCCCCAGTAAGAAAGGAAGATACAGTATATATTCATGGTATGAAGTATGATGCCCTGAAATAATATCAAAGTTCAATCAAGTTAATTAACACGTAATTATTTTGAAATAGTATAGTGATCATTTCTTGACCTTAGTATTCCTAACGTCTACTCTCTCAGCAATTTTTAGGAATGTAATCCTCTGCTGTTAACCATTGTCACTGTGATGTACAAAAGAGATCCCTTGACCTTGTTCATCTTGTCTACAGTTGTGTGTCTTTTGAGGTACATCCCCCTCCTCACAAGGCCCATATACTCAAGCTTTTTAAAGTGCTACATATAAAATGAGATTGTGGGGCTACTTGCCTTTTTGTCGTTGGCATACTTGACTTAGTCCAGTGTTTCCCAGTTTTGTCTATAGTGTCCCAGATTCCTGAGGAAATGTTTAAAGCTGAGGAATAGTCTGTGTGAGTATGCCTTGTGTGCATGTGTGTGTGTTCACATCTTTTATATCAGTTCATTTATCAATAGACCTTTCCATATCTCATCTATTGCAAACTGTGCTGCAATGACAGCAAGGATACAGATACTTTTTTGACATGCTAAGTTCGTTTCCTTTAGACAAGTATCTAGTAGAAGGATTGCTATATCCTATGCAAGCTTTGCTTTTAATTTTTTTTGAAGCATCTGCATACCATTTTTTATAATGGCTAAACCAGTTTCATTCTGTCCAACCGTATACAAAGATTCCTTTGTCTCCACATCCTCTCTGGCATTTGATGTTTCGGAAGTTTGGGGTATAGCCATCTGGACAGATGTGCTGTGGTTCGCCCTGTGCTTCAACAGGCCTCACTCAGCTCAGCACTACCTACTTGGAGCATGGTCCTTTTAACCCACTGGGACCATGGGGCAGGTAGACTGAGACATGGATGAAGGAACTTATCAGTAGGAAATGGCAACTCACAGACATTCATTCTTCTGGAGAACAAGAAGGCCACACAGAAATGTCTGCAATAAAGTGAGGTTTATCTACACTGTTGCACCCTTGCCTGGTAGAAAGACCCAGAGTGTGTAGCCCCTGCTACAGAAACCTTGTACCAAGGGCTGATGACTGACATGTGACTGGGACATCGTTTCCAGCTCTGAGCAAGGATCTAAGGGCATAGTCTGGATGACCCATGAGAACAGATGCCAGGCATACTCCCTACCCATGGGGTTAGACACCCGGGGGTCAGATCACAAGTGTTGATTCGTATCTGTGGTAATAAACCAGCTTTATTACTCCTGTTAAACTTTGAGAGGAGGCTACGTGCAAACTTGACCTGTTCAAGCGGAAGCTCATGGCAAACAGCAACTTCAGTTCTAACCTGATTCCTGGGCTTGGTGCAAAGCGGGCACTTGCAACTTTCTCTCCATAGAACAGTTTGGTTTTGCTCTGAGACGGTTTTAAGAAAATGACCAGGACAAAAGAGCCCACAGTTGTTTTCGCACTGTGGTGTTTGGCTGACCGGCACCATTAGAAGTGGGTAAAACAGATTTGGAGAGGGAAGAGCTGTTGGCGTGGGCAACTTGGAAAGTTCTAGTGAGGAAAGACCCGGTCATACAAAAAAGAACAGAGCACTTCAGATTCCTAGCCACCCACACGGGAGGGTTCGCTCATCTTGGCACCTATGGAAGGGCAGCTGCTTGGGTGGATAGAGGTGTTTCCCGAAGAGCAAGGCCAGAAACAGGTGATGCACCAAGGATACAGGTGCCCTGTGAGTTCCTGGGTGTCCATTTCTGCCTCCGTTTGTGCAAACAACGTCTTAGGTGATGCAGATCTTGATAACATTGACACAAAACCTTGAAGTAAATGAAGTCATCCTGAGTCACTAGCAGGATGAACTCTGCCAGCTGGAAAGGGAGCGTGGCGCTCAGCCCAGGGTGGGGCAGTGTAAAGGGCAGCATGAGGGAGGTGATCCAGTCACAAGCCTCCGCCTCTGTGGCATTGTGTGTGTGGTGTTTGTCACGCTCCAGGCTGTCCTCGCTGGAAGCAAACTTCGCTCCTTTGCATGGACTTGTTTTCGTAAAAGCTAAGTTGAGAGGCATTGTACATTTACAACTTTGCTTTTGGTTTTTTCAGAAACCAAGTCTTTCTGTGCTACTTCTTATAATGTTTAATGTTTTCATTATTGTTTGACCACTTTAGAAACTATGTAGTACAAGCTGGCCTAGAGTTCACTGTGTAGATCAATCCTTTCAGGATTACAAATCTATGCCACTTATATATACATATAAGGTTAGCATATACATACATATATATTTGGATATATATATATCATATTAAACATTTTCAAGAATGTTTCTGTAAGGGCTAGGCATAATGGCTTTCACTTAGAATCCCAGCATCAGAAATCTGAGACCATCTTCAGCCATCTAGCAAGTTTGAGGTTAGCCTAAGGACTACATAAAACTGTCTCGGAAAATCCAAAACAAAAGAAATAAATCAGATTAAACAGTGAGAATACATCTGTTGGGTTTAAGCACACAGCAAAGTAGAGGTGGGTGATTGTATGGCTGTATAGTTCTCAGTATCACAAGCCTTCCAATATATCTCTCTCTACTTTGTCCACCTTTGAGGAACCAAGTTAAACTCAGCAACAATTAACAACAGACCCTTCTTTCCATAGGCTAACACAATGCCCACGGTCCCTTTGAAAACCTGCTAATAATCAACCTACAAAAACAAATAGAGCCCAGTGTCTGACACTCCCCAGACCCTGCTGCTGTGGGAGGCAGGGTCAGGTGTGGACAGGCCAATGGCTGTGTTGGGGTGCAGAGAGAAGCAATTAATTGAACCAGGAGAGAAGGGGAAAGCAAGCGGGCAGTTCTGGTGGCCAAAAAGGAGTTAAAACAATCCCATGTGCGTATGGGATGAACAGTGCCCTTCTTTGCACACTTGAGGGAGTGTGTAGTGAAGTGTGACTAGAATGAGGCTGGTAACAGGAAGGGGACCTCCCAGGGCGGCTTCCAGTTATTCTCTCTTAGACACAGAGACTTCTCTGTGGTCTCACTTTTTTTTTTTGGCTCTGAACCTCGATCACACATTTCTAGGGGCTGTGTAAGCCAAGGACAGTAGAGAGGGCAGCAAGAAACTAATCAACCTGACATTAGGGAGGAAACAAAGAAATAAGGGCTGCTATTCATGAAGAATGGGAGTTCCTCTTTCTCTAGCGAATGACTTTGAAGTAAATTCATCAGGGGCAGTTTGCCTAGACCAATGAGAGAAACTTTCACTGCAAACCTGGACCAATACAACTGTGCATGTAGCAAGAGACTGTAAAAGGAGGAGACAGTTGTTTCATTGTATCTGCAGGTTTTGAAAGCACAGCATCTATGACCTTGCATCTTCCACTCTGCTTGTCCTTTCCTAGAAGAAGCATTGACAGGTGAAAGGAGCATTAGACTGAAGAAGGACCTGTGGATAGATAAAACAGGGCTTGGTGGCGCAGACATTTATTTAATCCCAGTGGCGGAGACTGGGAGGTGAAGGCCTGAAGATCATTCGTAAACATAGTGTTTAAAGTTAGCCTGGCGTTTATGAGACCCCCCCATCTCTTAAAAGTAAATAGGTGTATCAATGGAGGAGAATGGCAAAATAGCTTTGTTTTTGTCATGCAAGTTCTCCTTTGAGAACTTAGAAAGGCAAGCTCCTGGGCTCAGGATCCAAGGGAAAAAGCAGAGAAGGGGCCCTTTCTGGCTTGGCAGGCTAGCTCTGCAATGGCCTGGCCTCTGAAAGAACAGCTGCCTCCTGTGGTGGGCCACCTAAGAATGCTTGGGCAACTATACAGAAGAACCAAGGGCAAAGACGTGTCCTGTGGTTCGTGGCGGTTTCTCAATACTCCAGCCCAGTTTACAGAGCAGTGGCACGAAGAGCAGCGGTGTGTGATACAGTCACTCCTCAACTATGAGGCTGTTTATCATCTCCTTACCGACAACAGCTGGAGAAATGGCTGGGTGACACGGGGGAGGTGAGTGCTGAGAAGTCAAGGGAGTCCAGACTTGAGGATAAAGACTCACAATGTCCTTGATGAGCTGCTCTTCAGCCCCAGCCAGCTCTAACTAGTGTGGCACGACCCTGACTCTGCCCTTCACAGAGAAAGGAGGGGTGGAGTGAAGAAACAAAACGGGAGAGCCCAGGAAGTCACTACAAATTTAAGCTCTCCTGCACTCAAGCACTGGGAGTCCAGAGATGAATCGCCATGCCTAGCAAGGCTAAAGACTTTTTACCTTTATCTTTTTAAGTCCTGCGTTGATTTATTCTCTCAGAACGCTTCGCATTTCTGTGGGTTCAACTGTGAAACTCTTAGCACGTGCCTTTCCCTCTTCTCTTGGAGCACTGCCCTCCAAGAAGTAAAAGGGCTCTACCTAAACCTGTTCACTAAGATCATCCCCAGCCATGGTCTGGAAGCCCGCTACAACAGACAAGGTCCCACTCTACCTGCATGGGTTTCCCTGTCCTACTGAGGCAGGAAACCACCTTGAGTAAGGAGATCTGAGCTCTCAGGCTTGTGTCAATTGAAGGCAATGCCCTGGTGCCACTTATCCACAGCTTGCCTTTGTGTTGCCATCCTTGTTTGGAACACCCGACCTCCCACCCAGTCCTTTCTCTGGTCATCTCACTTCTCTGCTTCCTCCTTAGAGTACCGCCTTCCTTCTTTGGGTTCTGAAGCATTTCTAGGGCTGTAAATGACTAGTGAGGGCAATGGCCCAGAGGGTGAGTGGCCTCTACCCCAGGCCCTCGCTGAGATGGATGACAATTCTGAAGACCTGTTCCCTGGAGTCCTACCAGGTCCTGTGTGCAGATTGAAGCTCAAAAACAGTGTACCTCAAAGTCTACTCCCACAGTTTCCTTACCTCAGAGCCATATCACTTGATAAGACAAGGAAGTTCCTTCAAGGTCTCAGCTGTCCTGAAGTGTCCATGTTTTTGTTTGGGCTAGATAAGTGTTGCCGTCAGTCCCGGTAAGGGAAGAAATGCTGGTGGCTGGTGATCACTGGGGAATTTCAGAACAGTGTGGCGGTACCTGGAAATCCCTGACACACTGAAGAGGGGAGGGGGACCTTGGAGATGCTGTGATCCTAGCTCCTTTTAGTCACAGTTAGTCACCACTTACTATTTTGTAATCAAAGAAAATAAAAGGGGCAGTGTGCTTGGCTTCTCAGTCAAAGTTGGCAAGTTGCTGGAGAGCACTCTAGGCGAACCCTTTCTTTTCAGTTGGGCTCTGTTTTCTCTTTTGTTTATCAATAAGGAGTGCTTATTTCTTCAGCCTTATTCTAGATTAAACTCAGAGGAAGTTAAGAGATTATTCTTAGAAAGTCCCTGGGGGGGAAAGACGAGTCCCTGAAAGTGAGCGTTCTCTCAGAACATAAACTGGCACAAACCAACTAGAAAGGAAGCCATGTTACCACCACAAACTGGATTTCTCTCTAAGGAAGAACACGAACAGAACAAACTAAGGGAAACAGCCATCTTTCTTGGCTCCTCCTCCCACAATTCTCAGCAGCTCTCTGAAGAACGTGCGACATCAAAGCTTAGAATGGAGTTGTTTACGTTGCCGGGCAGTAAGAATGACCTATTGTCTGCCTGTCCAGAGTCCAGAACAGGACTGTGATGGCACACACTCCATAGACGGACCATTGCAGAGATGAGAGGTCAATCCTGTCACACTGCCGCTCACATTCCAGCCCCAAACTCGTGGCATGTGTCTGTGTGTGTGCATTCCTATTCACATATGTGCAGATGCCAGAGCTCAACGTTGAGTGTCCTTTTTAATCACTCTCCATCTTAGCTTTTAAGCAGGGTCTCTCACTGAACCTGAATCTCACCGATGAAGTTAAGCTGGCTGTCCAGCAAGTCCCGGGGTCCTCCTCTCTGCCCCCACCACCGCCGGCTCTGGGATTACAGGCACACGTACACACCCACATCCAGGTTTTATGTGGGTGCCATATGTCACACTGAGGACCTCACGGCTGAGTGGCAAGCCGTCTTCCTCAGTCCCACCTTGAGCACATTCTTCCTACACTCGTTGGATTAGTTAAGATGAAGATGCTTGGCCTGTCATTACGTATTTCAGAGCTAAAAGATATCACCACTTTTGTATGAGAAATGCTTTCAGGAACCTGAGCCTTCTTTCTAAACTCAAATATCCCAATTTTTCAACCTTCAACTTTATTGAAATTTCTTATAAACAAGTAAAGTTTCTCCTTCCAGTTTCAAGATTAGATTTTCTCTGGAACCAGATTGAAAGCCCAGGATATGATATAATGTTCCCTTTTTGGTCAGCTGAAAAAAATATCATTTTAGCACCTTGCTTCAGGCACTGACAAATTCTTTATTGTCTTTAAAAGCCAATAACTTGAACTATTATTTGAGCTTTTATTAATAAATGGCTTTTCATAAGCATAATGATTCTGGCAGGAAAGACAGCTTGGAGGTTTTAAGTGTTTCTAGGACCAGAGTTCAGATCTGAGAACCCATGTTAAATATAAAATGCAGGACGGCCTGACAGCCTGCCTGTGGTCTCAGCCTTAGAAAGCACAGAGGATCTGTAGAACAAGCTGTCTGGAGAGACTGGCCACATCAGCCAGCTCCAAGTTTGACGGAGAGACCCTGTGTCAATAAACAAGACAGAAAAGCAATGGAGTACCATACTGCACATCCACCTGGGGCCTTCACACACACATGTGCACATCATACACACAAACACACTAAAATGGAAAGGGGGGAAGCGTATTGATTCTATTATTTGTTTTGATTTTCAGATTTACAATGCTATAATAGCTGCTGTCTAGTTTTAAAGTCAGGGAATTCTTCATTGTAAATTAACAGTGTTTGGTGGTTTGAAAGAGAATGGCCTCCCCTAAGCTCCTATATTTGAATGCTAGGTCCCCAGTTAAGAAAAACCAGGAGGTATGGCTTTGTTGGAGGAAGTGTTTCATTGAGCGTAAGCATTGAGGCTTCAAAAGCCCACACCATTCTTTGCTAGCTCTCTCTTGGAACAGATGTTATAAGATTTATTGGGCTGACAGCAAAGTTTCTTCTTGAATGCAGCCATTCTCCATTTGTATCTGGGGTTTCACTGCTGACTCAGAAGTTCTGTGTGGTAAGATCATCCCCCCACACACACACCAAGCAGATCTAGTCTTGCTGTGTTAACTTACTGATTAATGTAACTGTCTTCTAATAGCCTGGCTGGGCGTCCTTGGCCAGTTGGAATTGAGATCAGAGATCCCCTTCAGTCAAGGTCACCAAGTTACCACTGGGAACAACAACCTCCCTTGGTTGGCTTTGCATGGCTGTTGACAACTACCATTTCTCCTTCTTCACCCAAAACCCTGAGTTTGTTCTTAGTAAATACACTTGGGTAGGCACTCAAAGGGCAGAAGTAGGAAGACTGCCACAAATCTGAACCCAGCCTGGGCCACAGAGTAAGTTCAAGGCCAGCCTGATATCTATAGCAAAGCCTTGTGTCTTGGAACAGATGCTATAAGCTATTTATGCTAACAAGCAACCACACACCTCCATAATGGCCAAAATACAACACAAAACAAAAACACAAACTCTGAAAGAGCTTCCTTATCTAAAATGGGATACTCTCCTCAAAGCTCACACTTATGAATAAACTAATGCTCCATGAACAGCTTCTTTTTTCCCCAACTGCATATAGATTTTGTTTATTTATGATAAACTACATCGAGTAAGATCAGTTCTGAAACAATCACATGTAAAAGTTACATTCAAAATATAACTCATCTGTGTTGGTCAACCTTGAAAAAAATACTATCTTGCCTATCTGGGCGAGTCTAGAGTTTTATACCTAAATCATTCTCTATCATATCTTGTATTTATTTCTTAAAGCGTTTTAAAGACTCTAGGGTGAGATGTCTTAAGGTCACCATGGTTAACATTCAGTTCTTTGTCTCATGCTAGCCTGACCTTGAAGGACGACTGATAATATCTCTACACAGCTCAAGAAATTAGCTATTAAGTGGTCCCCAATTAGATGCTTTTCTTGTCATTGTGATAGAGCAACTGAAGATGTACATGGCTCATGGATTCAGAGCTCTCACCTGTACTAGGAGAGAGGGCGTGTCAGAGCAGGGCAGCTCCACCACAGCTGGGAAGCTGAAAGAATACCTGGATATAGGGGCCTCACCCAGACAGAGCAGCTCTTCCCATTGCAGGAACACAACATTCTCATTGACGCACAAAGAAACACTCAAACAAAGGGAAGGAAATTAACCTGGCAAGATGACTTCTTCTTGGAGAAAGGGATTGCCACAACTCAAGCTAAGCTACAAAGCAGTACACATGGCCAAGGTGGCCTCTGTCTTCTATCCTTAACTCAAGATAGAGCTTGGCTACCCCTCATTGGCTGAAGTTCACCCTCACAGTCTACTCCCAGTTGGATAATTTAGAAAGCAGTGCAAAGAAGATGGAGAAAGGGGAGAGTGCCCTGGGCCATCAAGTTCAGAGAAGGCAGCCAGGGCTTTGTGTAAACAAAGCTGGGAAAAACTAAAAGATTAAAGTACTTTACGTAAAGGTTTTATAAGGCTGGGGGATCTGTGGAATATTGGTCCTCGGGCTAGCCACTTTTGATTATATATATATATATATATATATATATATTTCTAATTAATACTCCCTAGAAACTTCTTGACAGACACACCCAGAGATGTACTAAAGAAGCCTTCCTAATCCAACTATATTGACAATATTAACTGTTCACACACACACACCCAAAAGAGAAAATATTTATGTAAAACAAAGTATTAAAAAGGTTTGTTTTGTTTTACCTTTGAAACAGGTTCTTCTTATATAGCCCAAGTTTGCCTCAGCCATGGAATCCTTATTCCACCCAGCCCTAGGATCTCAGGTGTGAGCCCCATGCTCCACCAGTTGTTTGAGGTTTTTTGTTCCTTTTGTTGCTGTTGTTTTGCATTCCATTTTCTCAAACAACGTCTCAGGCTCAGGCTGGCGCAGAATTCACTATGGATCCTAGGCAGAGATTACACTCACAGAAATCCTCCTGCCTCCACCTCTTGAGTGTTAGGATTACAGGCATGAGCCACCAAACCTGGTGGGTGGTAACTCTTAAACTGTAGTTGTCAGTGTTTGTATTAGTTACTTTTCTATTACTGTGATAAGACACCATGACCAAGGCAACTTATAAAAGAGAGCGTTCAGTCTGGGGCTCATGGTTCCAGAGGGTAATTAAAAACCATCACCGTCGTGGTGAGGAACATGGCAGCAGGTAGGTGGGCCTGGCCCTGGAACAGTAGCTAAGAGCTCACACCTGATCCAGAAGCATGAGGAAGGAAGAGAGACAGAGACAGAGAGACAGAAAAGTGGAGAGAGGACTCACTGGAAATCTCAAAGTCTACCCCCAGCGAAGCACCGCCTCCAACAAGGCCACACCTCCTAATCCTTCCCAATTTGGGATTTAGCATTCAAATGTATGAGCCTTTGGGGTGGGGAGAGGGGGCACTCTCATTCAAACTACCGAAGTGTTAGAACTCTATTGGCGGCTTGGTAGGAAGAACGAGGTTTGTTTACTGATGGGATTAGATACTGGAAACTGATGACATTTTATGGTTTTAAACAAGCTCTGGCTGCCCCTCACCTGCATGCCATCACAGCTGAACTGTGCACAGGATGCCACATATTTCCTTTCCTCTCTTGGTTGTTGTTTTTGTTTTTGTTTTTGTTTTTTAAGGCAGGGCATAATTTTTATATAAGCTGTCGTGAAATTCACTATTTAGACCAGGCTGGTTCCAAACTCTTGGAGATCTACCTCCTGAGTACAGGGATGAAGGGCCTGGCTTTGGTGGGTCTTTTCAAAAACAACAACAAAAACAAAACAAAACGAAAAACAAAAAACTGCCTCTGCTTCTGGTGGGGCAGAAGACAGCCCATGAGGGGGAAAAAAAATTCAAAGTCAAGATCTGAAGCATGGGTTTCTAGTGAACGTGTATCAATTTCACATGACTGAAAAACAAAACATTCAAGTCAGATCATCCTAGTTTGGGAACTGTCTATATTTCCATGTGACCTTTGCACTTTTTTTCTATAGCTCCATTTCCCACAGTTGTGTGGTGTCGATTCCATTTTAAGTGAATCTATAGTCCCCAAATTCTTTGACTCTTTTTTTTTTTAACCACTTCAATTGGTTTCCAAGACACAGTATTGGCAAATAAGACCCATAGACGCTGTTTCATGAGCTGTTGAGCTTTGATAGTAACTGTCTATGCTTTTCTTACAACCCTGCAGAATATCAAATTCCTGATGGCTATCTCCGTTTCCAGGCTTTCTGAACCCTGTTCCACCACACTGTGGTCCGGGGTCTCTCCGGCAGTGACGTCAGAGTCTCACTAGATGATGGGCACTGTGGTTCTTCTTAAGAGCTGAGGTGACAGGATGTGGTCTCTGGGCCAGGATCTCTTGCCCAGACGCTTGCCTGTGCCACAGTCACCTCTGTCTCTCAAGACAGAAGCAGAGCAGAGCCTTTCCCTCTGTACCCAGGGGACTCTTTTTCCCTTTTTCCCATTATATGGAGAAGACAGACTACCCTACATTCCTGTCTCTGTCCTGGAAAGCCACCATCTCCCCAATTCTGTCTCCATTCTGCCTAGTGCCCTGCAGTCTCTCTACCCTTGAGCGATCCTGAGGACCCTGCTAGATACTAGGGAATTCTTTCTTGGTACTCTTACTATTCTCACCCATTCTAAAACTGCGCTTATAAAAATAACTAGGAAGTTGCTATCCCATGATTGTATCAGTCTGGTAGGAGTCATTCCCCTCTAGGCAGGAAACCCAACATATACTCTCACAACCCTAAACGTTGCTTACATTCACAGTGGGTGAAGAGACTGTGCCGTGTAGTAGGTTATGCCAAAACAGCACCTTACAGTAACACCCTAAACAAGGGGGTATTATATAATGTTTTAATAAAGGCCATGTATGAGGAACTCTATTAATATGTAGTATGTTTCAGGGAGAAAGTCTATAAAAATATCAAAAATAAGTGAAAGAGAAAGGTATAAACTAATAACACAATCATGAGTCATAGGGTTGGGGACGCCTTCTAAGAACATCATTTGGCAATTTCATCTTCAAAGGAACAGTTCAGGGAACATACACACAAAGTAAGGTGTCCGTGGTATCACCAGGCCCTAGACTATGATGGGGTCCCACCCACTGTACTGGTCCTGTGAATGGCACGGGTTTTATATGGCTTTGTTCAATGACATGATTTCCTTAGGAAGGCGGTAGTATTTTGTGCCTGTGTTAAGGACACTGAGGCACATTGGAGTTTAAAGAATTCCCACAATCGTATACCTAATGAGTGGTACAGTCTAAACTGGAATCTACAGCCAGAGGTTCTTTGAGAAGACAGGGAACATCTCTAGACACAGACTATAGAAGATGAACAACTCTCCATCTTGAGCAAGTTTTGAAGGGACATGGCTTATGGAAGCATATGTTAAACTGTGGGTCAGGATTGAAGAATTGAAACTTGCTTGCTTGCAAGGCATAGGGTGGGGTCTATCAAGAGAAGTTACAAGTTCCCTGGGTCAATGTCCCAGACAAAAATGGCACCTATTGGAACAGACTTCCAGTCCAACCAAACCATGATCTCATGATGTCAAAGGCCAGGAATGTGAATTGGTGTGGGGGTGCAAGTAACAGCCTGCTTTCACTTTCTGAGCACAAGCCAGCCTAAAGCCAGCTCTCTGCAGCTCAAAGGGACATTCGTGTGCCAGACGGATTAAACACTAAGGGAATCTGATACACACACACTCCGGGGAGGGATTTTTCCACTACTCTCTAATCCAATGAAGCCCTGGCCTGGCAAAGACAGTTGGATTGAAAGACTGACTAAATATGCAGAGTCCTTGGAGGGCAGAATACAGACTGTCTACAAGGCAAAGGCATTTTGCCTTCAGTCTGTCTGGATTCCTAATATCTCCTGCAGACTATTAATCATGCAAGCCAGACTCTTGAACCTCTCTTGAATCATTTTACATTCAAAATCCTTCTTACCAAAACAAAGCTACAAAATCCAGCCTGGTTATCCGAGTGGAGTGACTTCAAACGATGGTTTACAGGGAATATGTGACCCTCACCAAATGTCTATTTTAATTGCTTTCAAATGGGCTTTAAAAAAAGAAAAAAAAGAAAAAAAGAAAACTGCACTCACCATCATACCATGAAATCAGAATTAAGAATTAGCCAAGGGCTTATTGTTCATTTCCTTTCAATTGCTTATTAAAACATCAGTCACCCCAAGTTTTTACTATCAGGAATACTGATGAAAATGAAAGAATTGTTGTTCTTCTATAAGACAATTTCTATCAAATTTTATTGAGTGAGAATTCAACCTGGAGTTTACACTTGAACATTACCATTTGGCATTTTCACTGTTGTCTGGTTTTGTATGTGACCTTTACATGAAGCAGACATGATGATTTACGGAGCCACGCCTACCTGAAGCCTAGTTACTGTGCCTTCTTGCTCGTATGCTTGTTCCACCCACGTACAGCACTTCCCAGCTTTCTCTGAACTTCATTCTTTTAACAAATCCACGCTGTGCTGAACGCGAGCTTTTCCGTCTTGTTTCCTGGGATGCGTGGATGGAAACGTTTTCCTCTGAGAACTTTATCCCGGGGTGACAGTTGAAGCTGTGGACCTGTGCTGGTGTCTAGATTCCAGAGGAGTCCTAATCCCCCACTCCAGCCACATATAAATTCCTAGGTTTGCTTCCAACAGAAAATCTGGGACGTGAACAAAGTCTGAGTTTTCCCCAGTAAGGGCAAGCTGTCTTTTTACACCTCAGGGCAGGGACTTGAGACCCATAAACTCTGGGTTGCACAAGCTAGAAGGCTGGACTGGTATGATAGAGCAAATATGTAGCCAGGCAGGTAGAATGTGGCCACCAGTCTGTCATCCTGGCAGCTGTTATCATCTCCAAGATGTCAGAAAAGTAAGCTCTTAGAGCAAAACCAATTTGGGGCTAGTTTTGTTTGGAGATTTCTTAATTTTCCCCTGAGCCTCCCAAACAATTTGAGAGCTGGACTTTGCACATCTAGGCTGACAGCAAATGGGACATGGGCTGACAAATATTCACTACCACAGACCTTTCCAGATCTGATCTAGACACATAGTCTAATAAAACCCTCATTGGGGAATGTTTTACAACACTTACAGCTTTTATCTTGTCTGTTTCTTAAAAACAAAACAAACAAACAAAAATGCTTGGAAGTCAGATGATAGTTTTGTTTGTTTGCTTACTTGTTTTTGTTTTTTTCTCTTTGGTTTTTTGAGGCAGGGTTTCTCTGTGTAGCCCTGGCTCCTGGCTGTCCTGGACTCACTCTGTAGGCCAGGCTGGCCTCGAACTCACAGAGATCCACCCGCCTCTGCCTGCCAAGTGCTGGGATTAAAGGCCTGAGCCGCCACACCCAGCTGGAAGTCAGATAATGTTAAGGAGTTCAAGAGATGATTAACACAGAGATTTCCAGAAGGAACGATTCTCCAAGAAGGAGTTGCTGATTGGAGGACCTCAAGGTTACACAGGATATACAATAATGCCTGTGTGGTCTTCCGAGCGCTCTGGCCAGGGCGGTCTTTCCCTGAATGGATTTTCAGGGCCGAGGACTGGAGATGTTGAGGTAAAAGTGATGGGTGCGTTCCTAATGACAACCACAGATCCTGGACTCTCTCGATTCATGCTCTTAGCGTCTCTGCCTGTTACCATTAATGCCATCCTATTGCCCACAATGTGTATCTCAACTTTTAATTAGGAAAATTAAATTTGTAAAGCAGGTATACTTTTCAACAACAAGGTTCAAGTTTCCTGTTCCTTGAGAGAAATGATTGTCTTTAACGCCTTACATAATGCATGGCAAATAAAAGGGTCAACGTAGGCGAGGAGAATAAACTGAAAAATGAGTCAGGTGTTATGAACCAAAAGATAGATAGGAAGGTGACTATTATTTTATAGAGTGCAACTAATTTATTTCCATTATTAGATTTTATCATAAACTAAGACTGCAGAAAACCTGGATTCGAGCCAGGCATGATGGCCCGCAGTCTTTAATTCCAGTACTTAGGAGTCAGAGGCAGGTGGGTCTCTGTGAATTGGAGGCCAGTCTGGACTAGTGAGATCCTGTCTCAAAAACTCAAAAGAAAACAAAAACCAAACGCCTGGGTACAAATCCTGGCCATGCAGCGTCATTGACGAAGTTATTAAACCCCCCAAAGGCTTGGTTTTTAAAATTGCTTTGCTAATGCTACAAGCTTTTTACATAAGTGGAGGACAGCAATGAACCTAAAAGTAGCAGGTAAACTAAGGGAGCCTACATGGATGTACATTTGTGTCACAATCATTAGTATTGCTCAATGCAGTCTTCAAGGACCCTTGGGGACTCAGCCACCTGAATCCTGCCACAATGGAAACTGCCACAAGCCACCACAAGTCATGTGCCACATCTGTGCTTACTCTTCCAAGTGGCTTAGAATTTACAATAATTTTAAACTAATTCATAATATTTTGGGTTTTGTCACCACAGTGAGCCAAGAAAGGCATGATCACAATTTGGAAATTAGAGAAAACAAACCACAGAGGGAATGTTTTTACAGCACACACACACATGCACACAAACACACACACACACACACACACACAAACACACACATACACACACACATGCACACACACACACACACACACACATGCACACACACACACACACACAAACACACACATACACATACACATGCACACACACACACAAACACACACATACACACACTCATGCACACACACACACATTCATACACACATGCACACACACACACATTCATACACACATGCATGTGGACACAGATCACTCAGCCATGCACGCATACACACACCACCAAATACCCTTTTAGTGCTGAAAATAATTCTGATAGGTGTGAAAACATACCTTGAAGAAGCAGAAATTGTTTTTCTTCTTTTATTAGCAAACATTCTGTGTCTTCTCTTCCTCCTCCTTCTCCTCCTCCTCTTCCTCCTCCTTCTCCTCCTCCTCCTTCAGTGATGGCCTCAGCTAGCTTGGCAAGGTACCAAGAATCCTCACATTCTGTAGGACCCTTCATCCATGACCTCTAACTGGCTATTGCTCCTGTTCAGTAAGTCAATCCACTAAATGCTCAGAACTGTGCTGACAATGAGTGGGGAGAAAAAACCTTATTTTCTTCAGCATCACCTTTCTCACCCTTGTCCGCTCGTGTGTATGTACGAGGTCTTTACCTTCTTTGTCTCTTTCAGTCTTGACAACACTGTGTTAATGATCAACCCCACCTGACACAGGAGCACACTGAGGCCTAGAATGATTGAGCCATTCTCCCCAAGGGCACACAGTTTCCCAGAGCAGTGCCTGGATATGAAACTGAACCCACCAGAACCCAAAATCCATGCTCTAAACACCTCACTGTGCTGCCTGCCCAGGTGGCTTTATTACAGGAATTCAGGGTGCATTGGGGTAGAAATCGGCCAGGGTGCATTGGGGTAGAAATCAGCCAGGGGGCAGAGGGACTTGGTGGAAACACCTCAACCCGTATTTGGTACTCTATGAAATTACTGCAAACCTACTAACACTAATATTTTTGAACCAATTTCTTCTATACATGGACCCATTATGCCAGGCAGAATAGTAAAACAAAAACAAAAATATCTGTTTCTAGAATGTAAGTAATTAATGGTCATTTAGCTCTCTTTTCTGGGGTGGCCTGTATTTTAAGAGTTGCAGCCGGGTGTGGTGGCACATACCTTTAATCCCAGCGAAGCAGAGGCAGGTGGGTTGCTGTGAGTTCCAGGCCAGGACCGCCAAGGCTACACAGAGAAACCCTGTCTTGAAAAAAAAAAAAAAAAGTTGCATCTGTGAGCCAAATGAATGAAGCCTGAATGGTATGACTTCAGCACTGAGGCAGATAGGTGCGGAGGCTGTGTTTACATCATAGCAGAAAACATGGGAAGATTTCATACGTGTTCGGGTGTCGTTACTCTGCTGCCATTCCAGCACCCACCCAGCCTATCTGAGCTCTCCCCAAAGCTTTGACATCATTGGTACTCCTTTCTTCACCCTCACTAGATGTAAAAGTAGGTCGTCACTATTAAAATTCTCCCTCCAAAAATAGCTATCTCTGTTTTGAGGTTGGATCGAGGTTGTGTTTGTGTGTGTGTGTGTGTGTGCATGAGACCGTACATGGCTTGTGCTTTGTGCTCTCTCTCTCTCTCTCTCTCTCTCTCTCTCTCTCTGTGTGTGTGTGTGTGTGTGTGTGTGTGTGTGTGTGTAAAGCTCTTGAATGGTCCCATAGCTTTTGCAGACGATATATAGTGTTCTGAAACTACTTACTTTAAAGACTCTTGGGAGTAGCCATTTCTGCCCATCTTCCCAGTGGGCATTGAGGGTGCAGGCAGGGTCTTCTTGGAAGGGTGAGCTGCAGCTGCAGTGTCTGACTAAGCTATCTTCAGGGAGTTCTCCGTCTAGTCGCCAAGATAAGAGACAACACAAAAAGTCCTCCTGCTGCCTGAGGCATTTATTTTGCAAGGTTTCTCAGTCTGCCTGAGGTTACTGGAGTGAGGAGAAGAAAAGGAACTTTTTCACTTGGTCTGAATCCAAGGCCAGGTTCGCTCCTCACCTGGAAGTCAGATCTCCTCCTTAACAGCAATTACCCAGTTGCTCATGAGTTCTTCTAGGACCCTCCAGTTCTGCCCACAGCCATTCTATTCGACCTCAGAGAAAACCACAGGCAGCTCCAAGCGCCCACAGAGAAAGAGCTATGGAGGCCTCTCAAGCTCCTCCTATAATATCAACAGCACGGGCCAGTTCTGAGACTGCAGAGTAATAGCTTAACCTTTCCCCCAGCCTTTGATGGGCTTCGCCTCACTTTGAGAAATCATCAGCTCTGAAGAGTCCTGCAACCCAATGGCCATCACCCAGTGGAGGCATTCACTGGACTTCCTCATCTTCCCCGACCTTCTTACTGACAAAAATGTCCCTGCACAGCGAGGAATGTATCATGACCTTTGTGGCCTACGGTCCTTCAGACCCTGCAGCCTTTAGTCCTGCTAAAAAGAAAACCTGGGTGGTGAAATGCCCTTTGAATCAGGTCAAAGAAGAAAAAATAAAATAAAATCTTCAAGTGATGAAACTTCAGAAGAGAAAAGAAACCACAAAACCACTTCCCTTCCAATTCTTGATACAGAACATGAGTGCGTCAAATAAGACTTGTTCTAAGCAGAGTTCGGAGAAGAGCATTCACACCTTCTCCAGAAGAGCCAGCTGAGGCACCAGGGCCCAAATGCGCTCAAGAAAAAAAAAATGCTGATGTTCAAGACATGCAGCCTGTGCAGCTTTAAACCCCTCTTCCTGGAAGGTGTCATCTCAGAGCATCCCAGAGCCTGGTGCTCTGAAGTCTGCCAAGCTTTAGCAACATCAGGAAATGGACTATGTGTATGGGGGGAAAAAATAAGGTTGGCGTGATGTCTGGGTCTGTCTGTCTTCTCTGTGGACTTTGGGTTCACACGGTTCATTTAGAAAAGGGTCTTAGTGGTTTGTGCTTACAAAGCTGTCACGGAGCCCCCTGCCTTCTGTGCTCTGTCTGTTTCCCAGTAGCCTAGCTCCACAGCTGGTTGCTGTGTGGAACAGTGAGCTGGTTTTGACGGCTTGCTGTGAGTGAAACACCATACCAGTCACAAAGGGAATCACACGCTGCCATCAGATGAACTCAAGGACAGAAGACTTTGGGGCAGAAGGCCAATAACTTAGGAGGGAAGGAATAAATCAAGTACAAGGACAGAGAGAGAGAAGGCATATCAGTTTTGCATATTTATACTGTTCACTGAGAAGGATGCTTCTCTGGGTTTGCACCAAAAAAAAAAAAAAAAAAAAAAAAAAAGAATGCCATCTAAATAAATACATACTTCTTGATACCGGAAACCCATGGCAAAGGCACTGTTGAATCCAGGGTTGTATTTAAGTGTTAAATCATGGTCTAAGACTCACTAAACCAGAATACTCTGGAGATGGACTGAGAGATAGCTCAATTGGCAAGGTGTTTGCTGAGCAATCATGATGACCTGAGGTCAATACCCCAAGTCCACACAAAAAGCCAGGCACAGCATGCTCATGTAATCCCAATGCTGGGGGAGAAGAGACAGGTGGGTCCCTGGGGCTCACCAGACAGCCAACCTAGCCGAATTGGCAAGTTCTAGGCTAATAATACACCCTGTTTTCAAAAACAAGGTAGACATAAAATAACCATCAGCCAGGCGAGGTGGCACATGCCTGAAATACCAGCACTCGGGGAGGTAGAGGTAGGCAGATCTCTGTGAGTCTGAGGCCAGGCTGGTCTACAAAGCCTTGCCCAGGACAGCCAAAGCTACACGGAGAAACCCTATCGCAATAAATAAATAAATAAATAAGGATCAACAGCCAAGGTTGACTTCTGACCCTTATAGATATGAGCACACGGTTATATGGGCATCCTCACAAACACCTGCCCCCAACACACACCAGAAAATACACTTCTTTGTAAATGCAGCAAGGGCAGAAGAGCCTCTGTGGAGTTAATTTCGGCAGGGGAATTGCCACAAGTAGGCCAAGAGTTACAGAACTATGCTGCCACTCCTGGCAGAAAGGGGGCCAGTGGAGAAGATCTCACCAGAAACATTGTAGATCCAGCTGCTGAGCTTTTCCCTCAGACTCTATGTCCAGGACTTAGACTGTTCTTAAGAGTACAGAGCAACTGGCCCATGAGCCAGCCTACCTACATTCCTCTGGCCCCCTGAGGTGGACATAGCCCTGTGGGTGTTCATGAGCTCTGGCTCTTCCATGCTCTGTGACTTACCACGCTCCAACCAGACCGCAGAAATCCTGCTTACTCTGCTGAGTCAAGAGACCTAGGATTCATGTGCATACCGATCAGCAGCCCCGTGGAGCTGCTGTCATCATATGATGGAGAGATGAAGGACAGCATATTGCCTTACCAGATAACTGCTGTTACTGTCATTTCCCACCTACTCTTCTCTCAGATATCTTGCTCCTTTTCCATAATGGGGAAGCTGGTGGTCAATGTAAGATCAACAAGCCCATTTCTTGGCATGGACAAAGAACTGAACATCTAGGAAAGGCAAAGGAATTGAACATCTTGAAAAAAAAAAAAAAGCTGCAGAAAGGAGATAGTTTTATCCCCTCTGTATGATAAGGGTCCCAAGGCTGGACGCTGCTTGGATATTTTATAGGGATCCTGGGTCCTCCCCTTTTTCCTTATTGGTCCTTTTTATATGCCCATCCCTTCATGGCTTCTTGCCTTTCTCCTTGCAGTTTCTTCTGGGAACAAGAAGACACCTTTTCAGGGATCCCTCTTTTCCCCTTCTTGTCTGTCTCTGTCCCTTTAACCATCCTACGTCACAGCCTCCCCTACCCACAGACGATGTTGTGCCACTCCATTTAAATACGAAACATAGCTCCACAGTGCCCTGAAAATTCAGAAAAAGTTCCCAGCAGATGTTAAAATTCTCACAGCTCTAACATCTTCCATCTAATCTCCTACCCAGAGCCCTATGCTCCAAGCACACTGGTCTTGGATGTTCTTGGTCCTTCCCACAGGCGGGTTCTTCTGCCCTATATTCTCCTCCCCCAAGGCACTCGACACTCCCTTGTCATCTGATTAATTCTGTTCTCCATTCACTGTGTGACCCAGTCATTGGTTGTTTCCACCCTCGCTGCATTTTTCATACACCTTCATCTCACTGTAACCTCTTCTTTGTGGCTCTCTACACATTCACCATTTTACATTAATTTATGCTTCAATGTCAATGTGTATCTACTGAATACACCAATGAATGAGTGGCTCATTCCCTCCAAGGTTGGAACAGAACCTTCTCTTGGACCACAAATTCTAACTGCTACTTCTTTAATGGTCTGACTGCTCGACACGGAATGCTGTGAGCTAACATCATTATCCATAAGAACTTCTCTTCCCTCTTGATACTTGACCCTCCTCTTTGCTCATCTCCAAAGACTTACGGGATATTGTAACATCTTATTCTTTTCACCCACATTTCTGTAAGTTGTCGCCAGTTAGAGATATGCAAGTCATCCATGAATTTAGGAACTTCTTGCAGACAGAGACTCAACCCAGAATACTCTTTCATGAAGTAGTGCCTGCTCTGTAAGTATCAGTTAAACTGAAATGCCAGCAATTCAAGCTAATGGGCTAATATCTCGGGTGGCAACGTGAAGGTGATACCAGCATCCTGACATCCCACCGACTGGGCTTAGAGGATGTACAATACAGACGGGAAGAAGCTAGACGTGCTGGGAAAACTCTGTAATAAGCAGTGAGTTCTTGCCAGCTCTGGGGACAAATGGTACTTCTCTTGTTCAGTTTGTTATGAAGGTTACTGTTCTTTACATATGAAATGGTCACTTTTGGCAAAAAAGCAAAATAGGACTCAAGTTAAATTCAAAGTTTAGACAAGGAAAGAATAGATTTCTATATAAGTAAGTCCTAAATGTTTAATGAAATATAATTATACTTAAATCCAGTCATAGTTTAATCTGAAATCCAAATGTGACAGCCTACCTGTATTTTTACCCACAACTTTAACCACCTACTTTATGCCATGTGTTTGGTGGTGCCAAAACGTTAATCACTGGTTGTAAATGGCACATCTCAAAACCTAAATGCCACCGAGCAGGATGTGGTGGTGTGTACCTATAATCCTAACACCAACAATTCAAGTCAGTGTGAATGCCCAGCCATAGAAGGGTCATCTCTGTTAAACTCCCTCATCCACATCTCAGCAGCAGAAGATCCAGAGAGAATGTAAATTGCCAAAGGATGTGGAGGAGAACTGGGAAATGCTGTTCTTAGCCATGATGTGTCCAATACACATCAGTTCATAGCATTTATGGTCTCCTGCAAAAGATCAAGCCAGTTAAAATTCCAGCATGGACAGGAACCCTGGCCTAGCAAAGAAGAAGCAAATGACAATTAATGGTTGTCATTGTAATTGTCCCGCAGGAGAGTCACTTTTCTTTGGGAATGTGATTGCTAGTAGCTTGCTCATGCCCTGTTGGACGAACCCACACACATGCACATAGCGCCAGCAGTAATTAGACTGGGGAATGATGCTAATGGGAGGAGATGAGGATGAGGAGAAGGATAAGACATGAAGCCAGGAAGGAGACAAGTTAGGAGATCCCAGTGGAGTGGAGGCAGGAAGTAGGAGTGCATATAACCACAATACACCATGTACGTGCGTGACTTTTTCAATGAAAAAATAACATATTTTAATAATAAAAAGATGATCACTTCAAATTCAAAGACAAGCTGGGCTCCATAAAGAAACCCTATCTCAAAAACTAAAATAATGACCCCCCCCCCAAGTACAATATGAGATTACTCTTGTGTGTAACTCTTCCATAATATTTACTCTATTGTTTGTACATTCCTGTATCCGTGCCTGAGACATTACTATGTCTTAAAGGGAGGTGCTGGGTCTATTTTAGTCATTTTTCTAGAATCCATGAAAGGCTGGACTTAAAACATGTATGTCCCTGTGTATGATCTCCAGGAAGAAGGAACAGATTTTGGTAGGGGCTTTTAGCATGTTCCCATGAAAAAAGTACATTTTAAAACCATATCCTAGTTTTCCACACTTAAAATTTTGTATTTGAGCAATCGCTACAATATTAAGGAAAGTGGTAAGTGGTTTTGAACCTCTAAAATCCTTTATTGTGGAAATTCAGGCTTCAGATCTAAAAAAAAAAAAAAAAAAAAAAAAAAAGGCTTTACCTCCTACACACACACACACAGCAGTTTTCTTGGAAGTTACAAGATATTTCAAGCAGAAGGAAATAAAAGGGAAGGCATGCACCCTGATGTGCCTTTCAGAAAAAGCAGCTGCTACCAGGCACATCCTTCATTCTACTTCCTGGAGGAGGCTGGGTTCCTGTGAGTAGGAAGCCTTGTTGAAAATCTTTAAACAGCTCCCCTCTCACTGTCCTGCAAGGGGACACTCTCCCCACCCTGTGGCTGAGATGCATGAAAGCTTGGCTTGATTTGGTAGAAGTGTGTGAGTGCAGGGATTACTCACTCTGCAACTGAGCAAATAGGATGTGAACCCATCCACACTGAAATCCTTGCATTTTTGCATAATCTGGCATGGTCTGGAGGCTCTGGAAAGAACATACCCTGTTTCATCGGAATGTGGAAGTTTGCAAGACTCAAGTCATTAAGATGATCTCAAAAATTCTCTTGTCCCTGTGGCTTCCTCAGAAGAAAATGACAGGTTCTTATGTGACCATCAGTCTGAGAACACCTAACCCAGCAGGCTCATTTTATTTTCCCACAGGGAGGCTTTTTTGGTAAAGCTATAGGAGAAAAGAAAAGAGGAAGAGAGCTGCGTTCTGGCAATTTTGTCTATGCATACATTTTTATTAGAATATTTATACCCATGTGCATATGGTCCACAGTAATTGGTCTCAGGGTTATTATTAATTATAATAATAATGATAAAATAGGACATGAAGTCAGGAATGGAGGCAGGTTGGGAGATAACAGGGAAGATGGACAATACATATTTCTTAGGTTGGTTTTACCCTAGAACCAATTTACTCACGAAATAAGCTTTATATTTAAAATGTGGGCCTTCTTTATTCTTATTATCTGAGACATTGCTTTCTTCAGTTTGTAATTTCTAAACGTTTTTCTCAAGCCAGTAGCGATGGCAACAAGCATGGCTGCCTCCTCATAGCTTTTTTTTTTTTTTTTTTTTTTTTTTTTTTTTTTTTTTCTGATCGCTACAGTGCTTCTTTGACCATGAAGTGGGGTAAATCCAGAAGGCATGGGAAAAGGTCAGCTCTAAATGTCCGGGTCTTTAACGCCCATTTGCAGTGATTCATGTTTTAGTGCCTATCGGTGAAAGGGGTGTGTGTGTGTGCTGTGTGTGCTGGAAATTTATATTCCTCTTTAAAGGAGGGAAGGGACCACCCAGGCCCACCAAGGGTTGTGGATGCAGATTGTGGAGAGGCGCTCAGTGTAAGCAGAAATCAGAAATGAGTTGGTGTGCAATGGGAACACAAACCCCGACTCGGATGGTCCCAGGGTACATGCTCTCCTTTGCTTGACTGGCAATGCACTTTAGAGCTGCTAGAGCCCTTTTAGATTTTGTGTCTATCTGTTTTCTCAGCTGCCAGTGAACTGAAGAATTTCTGACGTGCCCAGGCTGGGAGAAAGTGAGAATATCCCTCATCTCTGGCCCAGCCTCCTGGACACTGGGCAGAGTCCTGGGACACGACTAGTGAGAAGGCTCAGTGGGTAAGGGTGCTTGCCACCACCTGAGGACCTGGCTTTGATCTCCAGGACCCACATGGAGGAAAGAGAGAACTGCCGCCTGTGAATAGACACGAACAGTGGGAGAAATCCAAAGTGGAAAGAACCGCAGTGTTCAGGTTAGGCACGCAAGTTCCAAACAGCACGGAAAGAACAAAATACAGTCTGTGTTTGACAGGAGTCCAATAACACACAGGATTAGACCCTGGGGAAGGTACAGAAGCACACATCTATACTTCTGCATTTCATGTGACGAGCAAGCAGGGCCAGAGGGGACCACAGACCCAGGCCAAGGCATAAATCAGTACAAAGTCCCCAGTGTCAAGCCATCAAGGGCAATTAGAGTTCACGGGGTCTTCTTCTTCTAGAAACCAAGGGGAAAGGTCAGCATCTATTGGCTCAGCTTTGCCAGTGCTCCAGTTCACCTCATCAGATTGTTTCTATGAGAGTCACTGAGCATCAATGCCAGGGGTCAGCAGACGGGAGCCTAGTGGGTTGGAGGGAATGGGATTTGATTGGGGAACGTTGCAGTCAGGTCCAAACTGGCTTCCTCTCCCTTTCACTGCCCAAATAGAATTCTCCTTCAAGGGAGAAGGGGGGGAGGGGGAGAAAACAAACATGTAAACCATGTAAAACAAAGATGCTTCAGGAGAGAATGGTTCCATAGGGAGAGTGTGATTTTTCCTCTGCGGTGTTGGCACTACGAATTCAGCTCCCCCTAGATTCCAAAGTCCCTTCCCCATTACAACTCAGCACTTGGCCCCCAGCATAGGCATCCCATTAGCCTTGAAGGCCAAAGGACAAGATAAAGGTGAGTTAAATGAATGATAAGGGCCACCATAGCAAACTCATGTTTACGTACCCCCCTCCACAAACCACCATCTTTCCTGAAAAGTCAGTGTGAGGCTGACTATTACATAGATTTAAATCAGTCTGACGTGCTGAAAAGAATCAGGATCAAGAAAACATAATAACAGCCACCACTCTTTGTGTGACTGTTTTATAGGATTGGACTTACTCTTTCCATTGTAGGTTATGTATTTTTTTTAAAACCCAGATTAAACAGCTGTTTATTCCACACCTCAGTGTTTTCTTAAGATAACTTGCAGCAGCAGACCGCAGGAGATACCTTCACACATGGAAAGTCCAGCCTCCTACCTAGAGAAATTAAATTGTCACACATGACTCAAAGCTCAAAATTAGGGGTGAAGGCATGAAAAAAATTTGCAGGTGTATTGTTTCTTGTTTTTTTTTTTTTCAATTCTAATAAGAAGGTCCATTTTAGGGACCTTACTAACCTGATAAATAAGAACTGAAACATTCTGGGATGATGAGGGTAAAGAAACAGACACTTGGGGTCTGGATAGCCAGGCCTCATTCTGGAATCTCAGAGCAGAAGTCAGGATCCATTCCCAGTGTTTATCCTGTCATGATAAAGCTGAAAAATGGTAGTTTGACTTAGAGGACAGATTTCTGCTGGGGAGAAGCCACCTCATTGAGTGAATGGTATGTGAGGGAGGGGACACCAGAAATCTCCCTGGCTGTTGCGTCAGCAGCAGAATTCCTCCAGGGCTGGCACAGAGTGAGATCCTTGTCAGTTAGCAGCTCTGCCCTTCCTGCTGCACTGTACAGACCTGGATCTTTCCCTTGAGTACATATGACACTGAAGGAAAGAAGAGATGCTGGAAGACGTCCTGGGAAAGGAGACTAATGGAGGATGGCACTGGTGACTCTGGCAACACCAGCGTCTCTTTTCCGTGGTGTGTCAAATTAGATTAGGCTTTGGCTACTGCGCTTTTTCTAACTCTTCTCTGAGCCAGCAACTCACAAAATTAACCTCACAGAGACCATGACTTCCAAGGACGACAGACAGACAGACAGACAGAACATACACTACCAGGGCTCTTTCTTTTCTTCTGAGGGCTCCTCTCCTCCCCTCTATGTGACTTCTAATCCTAAGTGCCTGTTTGATTCTGCCTTCAGCCACACCTTTCTACTTGGATATCTACTTATGTAGACTCGTAAAAAACTAAGACCATTTCACTATAACACAAAGTTTACTTGAGAGAGGAAAAAGCCCCAGAACCTGGCAGAACTCCAGAGCGAAGAGCATTTACCAGCTCCTTTCACAGCCTGATGCTATAACCCTCGGCCTCGTCTGTCTTTAAGGAACCATTTGGCGTCTCAGACTTTTAGAAGATGAGAACAGAATTCACTTCCAGTGAAGAACACAGGGCCACAGAGCTCATAAATAGGCTAGCAGGCCAACCCCTTCTCCCCGTCCCCGCCCCATGCTGTTTAGCCTGCTCTGCTAAATCACAATACCTGTTGCTATTTTTTTGATGACTATCTGTGGAATAACGATTTCCTTATTGGACTTTTTTTCTTAACCAAGTGTGAAGACTTCTGCCATATACGTGAGGTCCTGGTTTTGATCTCCAACATTGCACCACACACACACACACACACACACACACACACACACTCACACCTGTCTGATCATCCACAGAGTTCAAGGGCAATGCCAAATTATTGAGCATGGAGCTCCGTGCCAGGCTAGCCTCAGTGGAGTCCTTGCCATGTGTTCTTGGTTTAGGCCATCACTTCCTTCGGCATTTGTGATGCAGAGTAATTAACTCCTATCTGATGAGTCATAATGGAAGTTGGGTAACCACCTAGCTCCATCTGGCTCAGGGGCCTCTCCTTGGTGAATACAAAGAAATCATCAACTTGTCTCTGCTGAACCTTATTCCTCTTTCTTTCTGAAAGCCCACACTGCCCACAAAGTTTGCTTTCCTTCTCTGGATTTTATTGGCATGGTGGCGCTGTTTCACTTCATTTTCTTTGTCAAGTGTTGGATACATGTATTCATGCGTCTGGAGTATATTTTTAAGCATGAAGGAAAAAAAAAGAACAGCCAATCTCATGTTTGTGTTTGGCTTTGAAACTGGGAGGAAGGCAAAATTGCAGCTGCCTCTAAACAGGAATTAGATGAGTTGCCTAGGGATTGCCGTACAGATGAGTAACGGCCCCAACCAGTAAGCAGTCTCATTGTGAAGTAAAGAAAGGGTTCTGAAATTCTTTGATCCACCTCTGTGGATCCTCCAAGAATAACTGAAGCATACATTATACATAGTCTATGCATATGGATCCTATCTCAATAAAAAGTTTGCTATTGTCTGCATCAAACAGGGAACTGGCTACTTTTTTTTTTTTTTTTTTTTGGTCAACTATGGTACAAAGAACTTTCTGGCAAAAAGGCACAGGTGAGGTTTACAATGAGACAGTATGGCTGTGCCCCGGTACTGTAGTAAGTGGGATTGAGGGTGAGCGTAACATTCATCACCAGGGGCTGCTTGAAATTTCAAGGGGATGGAACGGGAGCTGAGGACTCAGGGATCAGATGGACCTGAATGGCTGATACAAAAGCATCCCCAAAAAGAGTCGAGAAAGAACAGGTCACGGTGATCTCTTTTGTTTATTGTTTTAAATATTTGTGTCTTATTACATCGTTTCCAAGGAAAGATGAAAAGAATGGTGTCTTGATCTGTTCTATATTGCTATAGCTGAATGTCTGAGACTTATATATATATATATATATATGAATATATATATTGTTGTATGTGTCGATTAATATTTCCTATTGATCTATCTTCTGGTAAAGCTACTGTTAATCCTAAACAGCTCTATAAACAAATCAACACACAGAGACTGGGTTTATTTAGTTAACCTAGAACACAATGCTGGGCAATAGTTACTCCCTCCTAAACCTCCAAGCCCTCATAGTTTGCTAACATTTAGATTTTACCCATTATACTTGCTTTTTGTGAAATCTTAGGTCTGGTTCATTCTCCAAGTTATTCCAAGATCTGTCCTCCAGCTCTGCTCTCCCAGCTCCTCTTCTCTCCTCCTTCTCTGCCCCTCACCACTTCCTGTCCTCTGGCTCCTCCCCACTCCCGCCTACTCCTCCCTCTCTATTGCTCAACATGACGGCTGGTTGTTTTATTTTGTATGTTTACACAAAGTTGAGACAGGTGATGCTTAGAATAAGTATCACAATGCAATATCTGGATTGAAACCAGAGAGTGGGGGGTAGAAGTCGGCATTTGAATGAACAAGGGTAAGGTGTATACATTTCAAAAGAACATTATACGAACTATATACATATAAGTGATAGGGGAGGCAGGTGTGAGCAGGGAGAAATGGAAGTGGAAGTCCTTCGAAGGCTCGGCCATTCCAGTGAGGGAAAAGGGGACAGAATCTTTTGATGCAGCCCTATCACTTTTGTCACTGTCGCAGTGGGGACCGAGGCTCAACATGAGTTTTGATGGGAAACATCAAAACTAGCTGTAGCACAGGGCTCCCTGGCAGCAGTTACAAGACCTCCCTGCAGAGGTAGCTTAAGGACCTACAGCTTGAGTCCCAGCACCAAGGCAAACAGAGGGACTCTTGGGAAGACAGCTTCCTGACTCACCACACCTTTGGAACGTGTCACTGCAAAAGCTGTCTAAAGGCCCTTTAAGAGAAATGAAACCTCTTTGTTTTAAAGAACCAGAATGGCCAGGCAGAGGGGGAGTTTCCTGGGCAGACATCTTGTTTTATGTGGGTGTGAAGTGAAAACCATCACTTCCTGCAGAGAACAGAAACAGAAAGAACACCCTGAGCCCAATGGGCTGATGTGAACTTTGAGAATGGCTTCCTTAGCTGGACCACTGCAGGTCTGGAAGGCTTGGGCCAAAAGGTGGCTAAAAGTCCTTGATTGTTCTGTGCAGTGTCTTGAGTATGTGAATAAACGGTCATGCTCAGTGATGTGGCTGAACTTGAGATTAGAGGAACTCGAAAATGGCCCATTCCTCCTGGGGACAGAGCTCAGGAGTAAAGCACTGCCCAGTTTGTGCACAGTTCTAGTTTCAAAGCATCTGAAAAAAAAATGTGTTACATATGTGTGTATGTATATGTAGATGTATTTGTTATATGTGTATATATAATATATTTATATATTATAAATGCAAGTGAATATATATTATGTGTGTATATATATTGTGTGTATGCATATGTGTGTGTATAACTTTGTTATCAAAGGGCTAAAAATGAGACTCAATGGGAGAGTTTTCTAGCACACAGAAAGCCCAGGATCCAATCCCTAGCATCACAAAATAGATCAAGATATTTCATTCCCAGAGCCTGAGTGGGTCTGCCTTTACCTCTCCCTGGAGCCATGAGTCATTTTATGTCATGAAGCGTGGACATGCAAATGGCCTTGAGGCCCCATCAGCCTCAGCCATGGTCTGCTCTGACCCCTCCCTGCCAGGTGAATGGTCCCAAGCCACAGACACCAGCAGTACCCGTAAGATGTTTCCTTCATTTCATTTGCCTGGGATGCCTGGAATGTTCGGAGAGCTCCCTCTGTGGGGTACAGGAAGTCTGGGTGGGTGCATGTCTTTATCCGTAGGTATTGACACCATTACTCGGCCAGCAGCAGTTGTAGCTTGGTGTGACTCCTGCCTAAACATCCACCCTGCCTGACTCCCCTTGCCTCACCCTCCCCCCAGCCTCCCCTAAAAAGAAAAAATACTGTTTGCCCTAAAAAGAAAGAAAGAAAGAAAGAAAGAAAGAAAGAAAGAAAGAAAGAAAGAAAGAAAGAAAGAAAGAAAGAGAGAAAAGTGGTTTGGCACAGTGAGAGTCTTTAAGCATCCATTTCCAGACGGATCACTTTGTTAAATAAAAAAAAATAAAAAATAAAATACAGTTAAACCATGTGGAATGGTCTCTGACTAGTGCTGCTTACTAGACTTTTTTATTCCATCTTATGGAATTTTATGATAAAATATCAGCAAGCTCATAAAAAAGGCTGTTTTAGGGTTTGTAATCTTTCTAACCATAACAAAAGGGGTGGTAAATATATTGTACAAGAGTGCGATGGAAAAATGTGCTAAAGTATTTCCATAAATCAAATGTAGCGCTTTGGCATTAGCTCGAAAGCATTAACTTTAGCAAATTAGAACCAGATGATTTTAAAATAGAAACTTACATAACTTGATGGTGTGATTTTTTTTCCCCCAGCACAAGTTTATCTTCATGAAGTTACCTTGGCTGCTCCTGTAATAGGTATTTAAGAAGTAAGGGCTGTGTCTGGGTGTTATTCATCTCCGTGGCTCCCACGGAGCCTACTGTTGTGTTGAGCAATTAGGATTGATGGAGGGGAGAGTGAAATCTCAGCAGCTATTAACAAGGACAAAATAATCAGCAAGGAAATGCGATACTGATGTCTAAACGGATATGCAGGTGCGCAGACTCCAGCTCCCCACAACCTAACTGAACCTGTGTCTTGCTTTCCCTTTTATTGTTAAAGCTGTGTCCCAGTCAACTAATGATTTCGTATTATCGTGCTCTGAAGTGCTGTCGTCCAGCACTTTCCTAATGCCTGACCCTCCTTTCTGTTTCTGCCACCTCGGTGGCCTCTTCTTCCTCTTTCAACCCTTTACAAGGTGTTGGGATATATCTGGCGCTTCAAGGCCAAGCTGACTGGGTGTCTTTGACCTTAAGTCTTCTATGGAGAGAACACATGAAGTGCACATGAATGGGGAGATGCCTGTCCTCTGGTAGAGGGTTAATGAAGACACTTTAGTGCAATGGAAAGAAGTCATACTAAGATTGGATTAGGGGGAAATATTTTTGTTAGCTGTCTTGGATTTCTACTGCTGTGATAAAATACCATGAACAAAAGCAACTGGGGGGGGGGGGGGTGTTTATTCCAGCTTAAAGTTCCACAGCAAAGTCCAGCATTGAAGGAAGTCAAAGCAAGAACTCAAGGCAGGAACCTGGAGGCAGGAATTAAAGCAAAAGTCATACAAGAGTGTTGCTTCCTGGCTTGCTCCTCTTGGCTTGCTCAGCCTGCTTTTTTATACAATTGAGGTCATCCTGGCCAGCGGTGACACCCCACTGCCATAAGCTGGGTCCTCCCACACCAATCATTAATCAAGAAAATGCCCCACAGATGCGTCCTCCGGTAAATCTTGAAGATTCCATTCTTCCCAGATATGTCTAGCTTTCTAGAATGTTGGCAAAACCCAACCAGCATGTCACCTTATAAGTTGGAAGTCTTAGAGCAGACTTCAGGCATGGCTAATTCAGGAGACACAGACAAGGTCAGGACTCATTCTTTTGATGTTAATGTCTCCTTTTTTTGTTTTGCTTGTAAACCTCATTCTTTCGCTCTATAAACACGTGTTACAAAAAGAAAAGATACTTATTGCTAAGCATAGTTTATAGTCTATGATGCAAAGATGGAGAGGCCATCATTTCATGGTGCATATACAAAATCTCAAAGATCTCAGACTAATTTTCTCTGACTCACAATTTCTCTGAGAAATCTCTGTGAATGATGGGTAAAGCCTCTGATTGGCCAGGCCTGTATGGGGATTAGGAACATACACCAGTGGATGGAGGAGAGAAAGCTGTTCACACTGTAACCACTGGGGGTATAGAACTGATAGGGCTTGGACACAGATTGTATATGGGAAGTGCAATCAGGGTGAGGGTTTGTCTTTAGGTGACTGATACAATAACAGTGTCAAAACAAAATTAGCTAAACAGTGTTTATTAGAGAGAATTTCTTCTTTGTGTTATTCTAAGGAACAGAATTCCTGTTGTTCTGGTGGTAATGGTGGTGGTGTGTGTTTGTTGGTCAGCTTTCCATTACAACAAAACACCTGAGATGATTAACTTAAAAACAAATGTTTGCTTGCGCCAGAGTTTTGAAGTTTCCCATCTATAGTCAGTTAGCCTCATTGCTTTAGGGCCTGTGACAAGGAAGCGTATTATGGTGGGAGTATGTAGCTTAGGCAATTATTCACCTCAGGGCTGGGTACCAAACATAGAAGGAAAAGACCAGTATCCCACAATCCCTTTCCAGTGATCCAACTCCTTCCTGATGTGGTCCACTTCCTAAAGATCCCTCTGCTCTCCAGTAGACCAACGGTTCTTGACCTTCTCAACACTGCAGCCCTTTAATACAGTTCTTTATGTTGTGATGACCCTAACCATAAAATTACTGTATTGCTATCTCATAACTATAATTTTGCCTCTGTTATGAATTGTCATGCAAATATCTAGTATGTAGGATATCTGATATGTGACCCCAAGGGAGTTGTGACCCACAGGTTGAGAACTTCTTGTCTAATGCATAACTGTGTGGATGAGGGGAAGATGGAGAGAGACAGAGACAGGCAGGAAGAGACAGATGAGGGATTATAAGTGTGTTTTAAGGGGTGGCTCACGGCTCAAAGCGTGCAGAGTAGACTGGTAGACTCAAGAAAGACCTGTCAGTCTTATGAAGCAGCTGAGCCTGAGGCCATCGTAGGCAGAATTTTATCTTCCTCAACCTTGTTTTCTGCTGAGGCCTTCAACTGCTTAGATGAGGCCCACCTGGGTGATAAACAATCAACTGCCTTATTCATTGTCCACTGATGTTAATGTTAATCTCTTCTAGAAAATTATCTTTATATTAGCATCTAATATGCTAATTTTCTTAAATATCTGGAGACATGGCCTCGCCAGGTTGACACTCACCCTCCACACAGACACTGGTCTGTTTTCCTCTAGAAATTTCCACTACTTAATATTCTCCTTATAGCATTTGCCACTTCAATTCATACTATATAATCACAGCATGTGAACACAGAGATCACATGAGATGTCCCTGGAATATTTGGGCATAGGAGGAAATGAGTTTGTGAACTTACATCATGAAATATGGACCGTTATTGGTGTAGAAGCAAGAGTATATGTCACAGGAGAGGATGAGCTAGAGAAGGGGACAGATGCAGAAGGCAAAAATGCTGAGGATGGAGCCTTGGGGAATTCTGGCTGGAAAGAAAGGATTGGGCAGAAGTGGGAGAGCATGAGAGGGTCAGCTGTCTGTTTAGAAATCATTAAGTGCATCTAGCTCAGGCCAGAGGAACTGAGTGCTCGTCGAGTCTGGAGAGGTAGGGGGAGGCAGAGGTTTTAGCAAATGGAGAAGAGTCTCCAGCTCCAGCAGCAGAGAAGCTGGTGGTCCTCAGTGGGGCATGGCCCCTCAAATGGACCATGCAGGACTCACATGCTAGACAGAACCTTAGTGAGCAGAAATTAAGAACATGCTCATTCTTAATTCTCTAAAAACTCTGACAGCAATTCCACAGGAGCCGTTTTGTACTGGCTGAAATAATTCATCATCGCTGTCATGGTTATAAGCTAGCGTTTTATGAACACTTCTCATCTCTTTAGTTTAGTGATGTAAACATTAGCACTGCACTGAGTGCTCCTGCTCAGGATGATCATTGACTCGTCAGGACAGAGGCTACAGTTAGGAGGCTAGTATGTGAGACCCTTTGCCCTCTGGCTACAGAGATTGGTGGGCACTCAGGAAGGGTTGGTTGCAACTGGGAGACTGCAAAGACTTGAGCATGTATTCAGACTGCCACAAACATAATACACAAAATTCTAGAACTTTTATATGGTCCACTTGGCCGCAAAACCCCATTGGATTGGTCCAAGGTTGCATCTTCTTCATTTCCTCCACAAACTCTCTGAAAGGTGAGTGAATCTGCTCGTGGGATTGGCCGCTCACCCCATAGAAGCCAGTTGTAATCTGGAATAACAAGGAGCTGTGAGTTTGTATACAGGGAGCAAAGACCTGAATTTATCCAGGGCATGAAAGGAAAGGGAACTGAGGGCAGACAGAACAACTGGGGATCTGAGTCCCTCAGTGAACTTTAGAGGAAAGAATTAAAGAGCTGTCTGTAAGAAGGAACTTTTATTCTGACCACTGGAGATACATAGGGGATGGCCTTTGAGTCATCCCTCCATATGGTGGGCTCCACATTCTCCATGAAGTCATCTGTGGAACTGATAATGCTTGTGGGGGTGGGGAGAGATGGAATTACAGGTCTGTTGAACATACACAGATGTTTTTACTTGTTTATATCACCTATTTATGTAGCATTTACATTGCATAGGGTAGAATGCGTGAGCAGCCTAAAGAAGATTTAGAGCATACAGGAAGATGTGCAGGGGTCCTTTGCAAACACTACTATATTTTCATACAAGAGATTTGTGGCAGTTCAGTGTCCAAGTGGGTTCCATAGTAATGGGAACAGGGACTGCTTCTGACATGAACTGATTGGCCTGCTCTTTGATCACCTCCCCCTGAGGGGGAAGCAGCCTTACCAGGCCACAGAGGAAGACAATGCAGCCACTCCTGATGAGATCTAACAGACTCGATCAGAGGGAAGAAAAAGAAACCCTCCCCTACCAGTGGACTTGGGGAGGGGAGTGTGTGGAGAAGGGGGAGGAAGGGAGGGACTGGGAGGAGAGGAGGGAGGGAACTAGAGGGGGGATATAAAGTAAATAAAGTATAATTTAAAAAAAAAGAGAGAGAGATTTGAGCGTCCATGTATTCTGGTAATCACATGAGGTCCTATAACCAATCCCCCCACAGATACCGAAGAAGGGTGGTTTGGGGGTAGCAAATTAAGAGTTGTGGCTTCTGCCACCAAAGGTCAGCAGAGGCCCAGGCCCCTTCTAGTCACTACTTTCTGCCAGAAAGTAAGACCAGAAGCTCGAGTTTAGAACATGAGTCACGGGAACCGCCAGGCACGAAGAGTTCGAGGAAGCCCTTGTAATGCCCACTTGTCTACATCTTCAAGGATGAAACCACAGAGTACCAAGATTTGAGCAAATTAAGGGATCCCATACTCCGTAACCCTCAGCGGCACACATGAATAAGACTGAGCCGCCAGCGCCTGCTCATTAGCACAGCCTCCCTTCAGCTTTCCCTATAAAGAAGGGAGCTGCCCCCTATTTCTCAGCTTCCGTGGGCAGGAAGGAATGTGCCATCCGTAACTCCACTAGGCAAGTGGTGGGTGCCTCTGCCACCGCCTAAGCCTTGGGCCACGCCGGACTGGCATCTTTTTAGCAGACAAAATGAAAAGTTGCTGGTAGCTGGAGCACTTTGATTTTTTTGTTTGTTTGTTTGTTTTGTTTTGTTTTTAATGAATCGAACTCTTCTATTGTTAGTCTAGAACTGGGCACACAGCGTGCTGTGCCTCCCCCTCACATTCTTCCCCTCCTGCCTCCTCCGCAAGGCCCCCGCGTGGCTGGGCTTCCTTCTCCTGGCTCAGCAGCAGCAGCAGCTGGAAATGAACTGGGCTGGACAGACAGGCCTGAAGGCCAGTGGGTCTGTTAATGTTTGCTGTTGATGTGAGGACATGGGCGGACTTTCTCTGAGGATTGGGGCAGCTGGGTTTCTTTAGGGCTGCTGGATATAACTGACTCCAGCAAAGTGGTCATTTGGGATCTCTCTCTTTCTCTCTCTCTCTCTCACACACACACACACACATCATTGTCCTATCCCCACCACTAGCACCTGGAGTTACTCTAGATGCTGGCTGCTGAAAGTGACTGTCAACAGCCACTGTGTCCTGGAAATGGCAAAGCTCTTGAGTACATAAAAAACAGAATATTCAGCCCCACATCAGAGCCAGGGCCCAGGGTGCATAGTTTGTTTAGGTTTCTTCACCAACACGGGCATTAGGCCGGTGAAACAGGATGATTTCTGGGGCTCTCTGGCCAGCCAGCCTAGTCTAAAACATAGAGACCCATGTCCTGTTAAGAAAATCTCTCAGGTAATAAGGTGAATGGGGGCTGGAAAGATAGCTCAACAGTTATGATGAATGTTGCTCTTTAAGAGAATAGTGCCCGGTACCATTTCAGATGGCTCAGAACTGCCTGTAACTCCAGCTTCCAGCTGTGGCAGGTGGGAGGGAGCACTCACAAATGTAGCATGTAGCTATATACAGAAATAAAAAATAACCTTGAAAAACTAAGGTGAACGGCTCCTGGAGGTGACACACAGGATTGTCCTCTGACCTCTGCATCTATCCATGTGCATGAACATGCACAAAGCACCCACACACATGCACAACTAAGTGAATTAAAGACAGAAGGAAGAGTATTTACAGGAAGTACTTTGCAAGCGTGACACTGCATGAAAAATCCTTCATACCCTTCAAAAAAGGGTAGGGAAAAAATGTCTTCGTCTTTATCATTTAAAAGATGTTCTGCAGAATGTTATGTTGGGCGGTGCCATATAAGAAAACAGTGCTCCATCCAGTCATAAGCTTCCTGTTTACTTGGTATTGGCAGATTACCTTAACCTTTGTAAAAAATCCACATTCTAAAATTTCTACCTGCCCTCAGAAGGGATATCCATGGCAGTTTTATACAACAAGTTGAACAAAGTAACGTTTGCAAGAACAGAATGCCTTGACTCAGAAAACAGGCATGCATCCTTGCCAGGCAGCCTTTAAGTCCCTTCTGTCTGGTGAACACTATGCCTCAGTCCAGCTAGGTGCATATGAACTATATAAATGGGAGCCTTTGCCCGTTTATGGAAACCGATAGATGTAAATCTTTATTGTGTGCTTCGCTGTTTTTCTTACAGCGTCACCCCCCCCCCGTTAATCCTCTCACTGTTTCAAAGAAAAAAAAATACTAAGTGCTGAGCCGAGCCCCACAATTGCTTGTCATATTTCACTAGAGTTGAGTGAATTCACTTAGTGTGTAATTTAAGCTGTCAACCCTCCTTAGTTCTTTGGGAAGAGAAAGGGCGGTAATTAAGTATTCCCTAGTTAACAGCATTAAACATCAAAACTTCACAGTTGTACAGGTTTTCAAAGTAAGTCCAGATATTGCCGGCAATCACTCCGCTCCTGATGGTGTGTCCAGGTTTGTGGACGATTGGCTGAGACTAAGTCATTCAAGTCTACCATGGCGTTCTTGGAACAGATGCTAGAAGTGGGAGAGGTGGTGGATTTTTTTTTTTTTTTTTGGAAGACTGTACAGCAGCATGTGGTGAAAGGTTTGCTGAACGTAAGACCTCATGAACTACTCATTCCACTGGGCAGTTCGTTCTACCACGTCATGCAGTAAGAGGTGTCGTTTTCAATTCATGTCATTCAGAGCCCGACCTGGCCCCAGGTAGCTTGACAATGAGTTAGGGAGAAACCAAGTCTAAAGGAACCCAGGGATCATGAACCAACAAGCCTTTTTAGTATAGGCTACCCTCATCTGCAGAGACAAATGTTAAAGAAATATCTCCTCTCCAACCCCTTCAGGAAATGTAGTTCATTTCTAGTTCACTGTTGCTAGTAGACTGTGTTCATGTTCTAAGCTATAATACATTAAAGGGGTTGGAAGGGGTGCCAAGGAGCTGTTGAATCCAACATGCAGAGAGAAGAAGGTCAAACAGTCATGGTTGTTTCTTAAGGGAAGTAGGATTTGGGAAGCCAAGATCTTGGCTATAGATGAAGGGAGACACAGAAAAAGATGGGAGCCTGGAATGGGAGCATGTAGGCAGCAATGAATTCTCTAGGAAAAGCATCCTGATGGAGAAGGGCTGCAAGCTGGGGCAAGATAAGAGCTAGGTAAGCAGAGGATGAAAAGGACAATGAATAATGAAATGGACTGTGTGTGTGTGTGTGTGTGTGTGTGTGTACTCATGCGCACGTGTGTACACTATTTGACAGTATTACCATCTGCTTCACAAATATGCCTAGTCCCCCACTAAGCTGTAGACCTGCCCTTAAAGAAACATCAACAGGGCTCAGATACTGGTGCTGAGAGGAAGCCTGGTGGGCACTGTAGCTCTATGGCCACACCAACTCCGGAAGGAGAATGCCTGGGTTTCTACTGTAAACCTGTCACTCATCTGCCCCGTAACTGTGTGAACTGTAAAACTTTTCAAAGTTTCCATGTTGTAATATATGAACTAAGACCACTCTGCCTTCGGGATACGGTACGCAAGACACATGCTAAGTGAGGTGATGTCTGCAAACATCTACCTCAGAACCCAGCACCTGAGAGAGCTCTGGTCAAAAGCCTGTTGGGCTGAAAGAGAAAACTCTCAGTGGCGTGACTTTGGCAGGTTCTATAGACTTGACATAGAATGGAAGAGTGGTTCGAACAATATTTTTTGAGATGGTTGATTATGTACAGGTTTTCAAAAGGTGATGTCAAACTAGAAATGGCAACACATGGTCCTCGCGTGCCTCTGTTTAGGACTTAGCTGCTTTCCCTGGTCTGTTCTTCATTCAGCCTCTAGGTTGTTTCCCACGCAGAGGGATCTGAACTCAAAGCCAGAAAGATCCTGTACTATTTGAGAGCATAAGTAGCACATTTTCTGTGGTGAGCCAGCTAATAGTACTTTATTTGTTGTATCTACTTTACTTTTTACTTTTGCGGGATTTGGTGTCATTTTCAGTGGGGTGTGGGGGTTGTCTCAGCTCATCATTGCTGATCTCTAAGTACTCTAAGTGCTCCTGGGTGAGCTGGGGTTATAGACATGTGCCGGCATGACTGGCTGTTGTATTATTTTATAACAAACACGTTCTTTAGCTTTGCAGTATTTACCAACTCAAGGGCAGCCACGAAGCCCTACCTTTGCAGCTCAACAGAGAGTATGTAAATGAACAGGGATGGCTGTGTGCCAAAAAAAAAAAAAAAGGAAAAACAACCTTTGCGTGTAGACATAGAAATCTGAAATACACGTAATTTTCACATCTCTCAAAATGTTATTCTTTAGCCTCCTCCCAAGCCACTTAGAAATGTAAATGCTATTCTTAGCTCACACAGACAGAGCTGACAGCAGCTTGGCGCTGGTTCTGAAAAGGTGCATCCTGTGTCTCTTCTAATAAATGTGAACTGGGAGCTGTTCTCAGACATAACTTTTATTTTTTCCTATTCCTTTCCCGGGCACTATGCCGAACTTGGAGGTAAACATGCGTTCTCTGAATTACTCCCTTGTCCATATGGCAATGACTTAAGCACCTACAAGGTATAAAGAGATAGAGAGATCAACCAGTCATCGCCCTGTTCTTCCTGAACCCACCCAAAGCTGGATGAAAAGACCCTCAAGACACCACCACCATCCAAACATGGAAAGGCACTTTCAAAGATCTGTGTTCCAAGTACAATGGGGCACAGTCAGGGGAAGAAGGGATTTGTTCTGAAAGAACGAGGTGGGCAGGGTGGGGGCTGTGACCATCACACACAAAGACGTTAGTGTGTTAAGCTAGGCCTGACAGCAGACAACTGGCCAAAGCATTCTCTGCAGAGAGACCCCTCTGTGCAAAGCCAGGAAGATATAAGCCTGCCCTGTGGAGGAGGAAACTGAAATGGGAAGGGTGAAGTTGCCAGTACAGCCCTCACCACAGTGTCCCGATACTGATACTGTTTCCTGAGGCATTAATTAACGTATCACTAAGACTGTCAAACACAATCTCACTGTCACCCGCTCTGTCCCCTAGGAAGCAAATAGGTGGTAAATGCTGAAGATGGAGACAAAGGAGGATTTCGAGGAAGGAAACGAAAAAGAAATCAGTAGAGTGGAGACTCAGGAGGGTGGCTTGACCTATACACATATGACTGCACCTGGTAGGCCCACCCCCAGAGGTCCTGACCTCTCTGAGTATCAGCTTTGTCTTCTCTAGGAGGCTTGGCCTAGATGGTTTCCCAGGCGGCTCTCTTCCCTGCTTCCAGGCTCTAGTTCCAAGACATTGGCTCCTACAGAACGGCCACTAGGTTCTGCCTGAGCTGTGGACAGTCCCGGCATTGGCTTCATTTCCATCCATGTCCCTACCAATGTCCAATGGCTGCTAATAAAATCTCTCAGATGCCACCTGGTGCCATTTCCCTGACTCTTAATGCACTAGGGTCCAACCAGGCATCATTTTTTTGCCGAAGAGGCAGCTACCAAAATGAATGCTGCTGAATGCAGGATGGGGTCTGAGCCCCAGGCTCCTCGTTCATTCTGGGATGGTACCAGCCCACAGGTTTCCTGTATAATTAAAACATAAAGTCCAGTTTTAACATTCTTTTCACCTCCATTGTCTTAGGCAATAGATACCGAAAGGGCTGTTTCTTTAATCACTGATCGCATTTGTGTTTCTCCAAAGTGTTTGAAGGGAGCCTATCCAGGAAAGCACAATTACCTGTGGTACCTCAGCTATGCTGCAAGCACTGCATGATAGTTTAATGGTGAGAACAGGGAAATAGATCGTTCTCTGCCCAAAATACTCCAATGGCTTCCTATCACACTCAAGAAAAACCCCTAGCTCTCTTCCAGCCGTCTCTTCTCATGGTCTCCCTCTTTCCTGTGTACTCTGCCCCAACCACTGATTACGGTCCTGAACACATGGAGCTCAGGCCTCCTGCAGGCCTATTCATGTGTCACTTCTGTCTGGAATGTTCTCTCCTCAGATCTGGGAGTGGTTCCATCCCACATGTTATTCAGATTTTGTTTAAATATCACCTCCTTCAAGAAGCTTCCCTTTGGCTCTATTGGAAAAAAAAAAAAAAAAAAGCAAGACACCCACTCACCCTCCACACAGACACTGGTCTGTTTTCCTCTAGAAATTTCCACTACTTAATATTCTCCTCATAGCATTTGCCACTTCGATTCATACTATATTCCCTCAATTACTTCCCTCCATGAGGGACAGGAACTTTGTCTAGAATGCTTCCATCTCTTCCCTCCTAGAAAGGTACCTGGTCCATGATAGACACTGAGATGAGACTTGTTAAATAGAAAACTGCTTCCTATAAAGAGATACAAAGAAAGGGGAGAGGCTGGAGAGATGCCTCTGTACTGAAGAGCACTGCCTGCTCCTCCAGAGGAGCAGGATTGATTCCTAGCAACCACGTGGCAGCTCACAACCATCCTTAATCCCTGATCTAGGAAATCCATTGCCCTCTTCTGGCTTCCATGGGCACCAGGCATGCATTTGGTGCACAAACACACATGCAGGCAAAGTACCCATACACATTAAGTAAAATGTAGAAATAAAGACACACATAGGGGATATCTCTGCTTATGTGTGAGTTCCCCCAATACTCATAATCAAGAGCAACTTAACATGAAATAGCCGTCATTAACATAACAGGTAAGTGTTTAATTCACAGCACTAGTGATATGTAATAAAATAAATAAGAGCAAAATAATATATACTAAAACTTACATTGATGTTAAGATAATAATACGAGGAACAAGAAACCATATTTTGTATCATTGATTCTTATAGAGATTATTTCATTTAATCCTTATTGTAACCCCAGCAGGTGTGTATGATATTTTATACCCTAGGAGATTTAAATGGCCATGTTAAGAAATCTGTAGAGATTCCAATGCAGTTTCACAAGTACGCAGCGCAGGGCAGGCTTCGGCAAAATTGTTTTGCAATATTCATGGTGTGGGTTAGCCTTGCTTGCATTCATCAAAGGACGATTCATCCTGGCTGCTGAAGAAGCCAAAGGAATGCTCTCTCCATCTCCTAGGGCCCAGAACACCTCCTCCGGAGAGAAAGACCTTTGACTTATAGTCTTACCGTGCCTCCACAGACACAAGACACACTACGAACGCATCTCAGTACTTTGAGTCTGCAGGGCTGCCAGGACAATCCTTCTAACACACTGTGCTTCGTGCCTGATCTGTGTCCAAAAGACCCTGCAAATAGCATTCATTCAATTCTACTTTGAGAACAGGAGCAAAAGCCATGACCTGGAAGGGGTCTGAACAGGGGTATCAACTTCACCAAGGCTGCTGGGGCATCCTGTAAAGCAATCAGAGCTACACCCAGAAACCACTTCTGTGGGGCATTGCTTAAATCTTTTTTTTTTTTTTTTTTCCTAGACTTTTAATCCACTGGGAATTTAGAGAGGGAGGTTGGAGGCAAAACTGATTCTGGCCCAACTAAGTCAGGAAAAGAAGTAAGAGCTGAATTCCACCCCCCACCCCCCCTCTCCCCACCCCTCCACCCCCACCCAAGACATGCAGTCTGCCTGGAACGCATCCCAACTAGGGGATAGTCATTGAACAAGTCCTGGGGCCCAAGGAAAAGGAACTTCTGTCTCCTAAGTGACTCTCTTTCTCTGTAGAAATCTCGAAATGGAACTGCTATACAAATCATGTTCCGTGCTTTGCCAGAGAGATTCTGCCCCTTTTAAGCAGGGCTTATCAAACAGTAGGGTTCTCCCTGGATAATAGGTGTGAATGGGTTAATGGGTCATTTGAGGGAGAGAGGTCAGAAGGAAAAGACCTCAGTGTTCAAAGCTGGATCTGGCAATGCCAAGCAATCAAAGAGCCGAGTGCTGGACGGACAGGCGTGATGTATAGGGTGCGTTCTATAGGAACTGCATGGATTCCCATCTAACCTTTATCCCCATCGAAGACTGCCAAGGTCTCTTAATGTGTCTGACACTCCTCTCTGAGGTCCCAGTGAGACGGTCCCGGAAAGCCTGGCGCTCCTGAGTTCCTTTTCACTGAAGGAGAAACGTTTTCCAGCTCCTAGCAGGCTGATTTTGAAAAGTACTTTAAACATTGAAAAGAGAGAGAGAGGGAGAGAGAGAGAGGGAGGGAAGGAGGGAGGGAAAGCAAACAGCCACGGAAAAGGGAAGAGAAAGAGAAAGGACAGAGAGTTATCAGCAGGGGTGGTTAGTAAAAAAAAAAAAGGCGGGGCGGGGGGCTGGAAACAGAAAACCTTTTGTTTCCCCAGCTCGTTTCAGGTAGAGCTTGTAAGGTGAATGGCTTTGAAATGAAATGGGTTTAGGAACCAGTTGCCGGGTCACAGGAAGCGCGGTCGTCAGACTGCTCTGTGAATTCGGATTCTTTAAGATTTAGCCTAATCTCAGAAGGAACGCATCTCCTTTGTCTGGTTCCCATTTCTTTCCTCTTTAAAATCTTTATTTCGCGGGGTGGTGTTTTGGGGGCCGCCTCCCCACTTTCTGTTTTTCTCCTCCGCTTTTTTTTTTTTTTTTTTCCTTTTTTCTTTTTTCGATAAAGTGAAAAGAAATGATCGTATTACACACTCTCGGGTCGGAGCGTCTCAGAAGTCAGAAGTGGGCGGGGCGGAGACGGGGGCGTTACCTCCCTCCCACCAGCCAATGGCGGCGAAGGATGCAAATGAGGCCCGCGGTCTGCGGCTCTCCCTCCAGGCGGTGAGCTCAGAGACGCCGCAGCGCGCGGGGAGGCGGGCTTGCTTCTCTTTGGCGTCCAGCGCTCCATGGAGGGGCGGACACCGCAGTGCCTCACTGAGTGACCAGCCAGGACCGGGGCTCCCCTGACCGCCGCCGAGATGAAGTATAAGGTAAGGGGGTGCCTTTCACACAGGCGTCCTGGGTTTCTCGCCCCGACCAGTGCAGGGATCCCTGTGCGTCTCCGGCCTCGCCGGGCTGCGTCTGGTCTGGTTTCAGGGTTCCCGGGTGTTTGCCCGTGAGCAGACAGCGCGCCCCCAGACCCGCCGGTTCTCGGGACCCAGCGCTGGAAGCTGCCGTGGGCAGCGGGAGGCGGCGGAGGAAAGTTAGCGTAAGGTGCGGCCGCTGGAGACCCGCAGCAGGCGCGTCGCTACCCGACCAGAGCCCACCGGGGAGCCTTAGCGGAGGGAAGAGTCAGAACTGCTGAGCTCCTGGCCGGCTCTAAAAGCACCTTTTCAGAGTTCGTCCTCAGCACTGGATCTGGGAAGCGGTCTGCCCTGGGCACTCCCGGCAGAAGCAAATTAAAAACCCAGACACCATCATAGCGGCGACGATGGAGAATTCCCACCTCCTTAGATAGCTTGGCTTTATGAATAAACGGGTGTTAGTCATTTCTGGGTAACACTTTATTGAGGTTTGAATGGGTCTGAAAGAATGAAGGCTCCGGCTGGCTTATTTTCCCTGACGCTTACAGAATGTCGTGCTCATATTTTGGCAGCGTTATTTTCCATTGCATTTTGCACCACGGTTTCTGGGGTTACTCTTGGCAAAATGATTGTGACTTGCTCAGCACATCCCGCCTAAGGAGGCAGTTTCCAAGGGACTTGGCCCAGTAGCAGTTCGTGATGACTTGGCCGTGCTTATTTATTATTCTTTTATTATTATTATTATTTTAACGGTGAATAGACATTTAAAGGACAGTATTATTACAAAAAATCATTTTGGTAAGGTAGCTTAACAGATCCTGTTAACTGACCTATGGAGCAGCTAACTTCGCTTCCCTCAGAGGTTTGTAGCTTCTGGCCCTTCCTTTTGGACAGAGGGCTGTAATCACTTGCTGAGCTAACAGCCACTGGTGAATATCAATCTTTTGTTCAGTGCCTGTAAATCTTGTTCAAAAGCTGTGAACCAAAGCCTGGGTGATGGGTCTTGACAAAGTTCCAGCAGTCTGAAGACCCAGGTATCTCTTATCACCCTACTATCAGCTTTCGGTGGTTTTGGATATCAGTGGGTAGGAGCAGATGATAGGATGGCTCCAGGATTCAGTCAGAAACACAGCTTTCTACCTGGCAGGAACAGAATCTTTTTAGAAGGGTTTCTCTCCATGGCTAAGTCTCCTTGTTCACAACTGATGGGGCTACATGGTATTTAGCCTAGGATTTTTTTTTTCTCCCTTTCTCCCTGTTGTTGAATCAAGACTGTATTATAGAGGAAAGGGAAAGGATTCCATGTATGATTGGAACATTAAATGGCTGGTGTGAAGTTTGAGTGCTACAGTCTAGAAAGTGATGAAGTCTAAAGTCACTTTGATTCAGTGACCTCATCATGTTTAGCTCTGCTCTTTATGGAAAGAAAGTATCATGGGGACTGATGATGTTCACTGCAGGTGAGAAATTGCAACTGGGAAAAGCCTCCCGCTCAGATGGGTCTGCCCAGGGTTGAGCACATTGCCAAGCAGTAGAAAGAAACGGTTACTATTATTACTAATTATTATTATCGCATTCTACTTCACCTGCAAAAATGCTGAGCTCCTCACACAGAGACACACAGACACCCCGTGTTAACCGTAGGAGAAGCGAGCTACCTTCCTCCTGCCGTGAAGTCTATTAGTTAATGAAAGATAACTGTCTTTCAGGAGAGAATTAGTCATGTTATGTGGGAGATGGCTGAAGTAGAGGCATGACGACTAGAGAGTTACAAGACTGTCATATTTAACTCTCCCCATAGCTCTCAGGCACACTCATTTTCAGAGCAATTGTGGCATACACAGGCTAAGTGATTCTTCCAATATATCAGCTGAGGATTGCGGGATTAGAAATTATCTGGATCTAATACTCATGATTTAAAAAACTACAAATAGAAAAAAAAAAAAAACTGAACAAGAGATCCTCTGTCAAACACCCTGTGACCGGTATGTTCTGGTCCCAGAAAGTTCAGAACTATTTCATCCTAAGTGTTCCTTCAGGGTGTCTTCTTTTGTTTAGTTTCAACGGTAACTCTACCAAGTGAAATACGAAGTTGGCATTTATTTGTTTAATTTGAGCTACCTAAGATAATTATTAGATTGTAAAGCCCTGGAATTATCTCTTAAACACTGTGTTTCGCCATAAGCTATAAATTTAGCACAGGCTTAAAAATGGATCGTTGTGAAATTTATAAGTCAGACTTGAAAGGTTTCTTTTTCTTTCTTTTTTCTCTCTCTTGTTAACCAGGTAATCTTGTTTAGCGACTTCGGGAGTTCATAACTAGTGAGCAATCAGTTTCTGCTCATTTTGTCCTCAAACTACACAGCTCCAGGTGGCTGGCAATTATTTATAATGATAAGATCTATGGAATGCACGCTATTGCTTTAGGCAAATCTTTCTGTTTGGCGCACTTCTAGCCTGCTTTTTATTTTTACTTATATTTTTATTTGTCCAAGGGAAGACTGTCATAGGTGTTTAATGTTTGGTTTCTCTTAGAAGAGTCTGTCTGCATGACAGTAAATTGGGGAAGCTTCCTTTTTTAATTTACATAAAGAAGCCAGGCACGGTGGAGCATGCCTTTAACCGCAGTGCTTCAGAAGGCAGAGGCAGGTGGATCCCTATGAGTTTCAGGACCGCCAGGACTATATAATGAGACCTTGTCTCAAAGACAATGACACAACAAAACGGACTATGCAAAATCCCTTTAATGTATAGCGTATGGTCCTTGTGCCTCTGTGGCCTTGGCTTGCTTGTCCAGTAGAAGATCCGAGGGTCTAGAGGGCTGGTGGGGATTGCCCTTTGTCCTGAAGCTGAGGGACTAGTTCCAGTCCCTTGTCTTTATCAGAAGCCCTAAGGGCCCTGCCCACATAGTGTGGGCTGGGAATGGGGCCCTGTGCACTTCATGCCCAGCCTGGAAGGTGTTCAGCAAAGGCAACCTGTGGGTGAGTTCTCGTGCCTGAGACACCTTTGTGGTTTTGCCAAATTTCAGAACCCTTACATGTCTATAGTCAAAGTCTAACCTATTTTCTAGTCAATATTAAGAAAAAAAAATCACTCTTAAAAGTTTTGACTTTAAAAGTGAAGCATGGTTGAATATAGCAATATAAACAAAAACAGTCAAAGCAAACAAACAAAAACCCTATAGTCTGGAATTCAGATTCTTGTAGTACAGTTGGATGGGGCCAAATAATTCAAGAAAAGGGGAAACATATCACAAAAAGCTTCTGGGGAGGAAACTTTGAAAATACTCTTTATTCTCCAGAGCTGTCTTAAGGGAGATGCTGCAGCAGGCCTTTGGTTTATGTAATATGGCCATTTATAACATACGCAAATGTCATTCCCCTCTTTGCGTTAATACTTTGGCCTTAAAACCTTTCTCTTATTTGTTGTATTCAATTCAAATTTAAGGCCCCTTCCAGCCCCACCTGCTTTGACAATGCTGTCTGTTGTCTGTGAATCTAAAAGCACCAGAAGATGTTTTGAAAAACATAGCTTCGTTATCCATGGTTTTATATTTACTTAGAAAACCCAGTTCAGAGCTCAAGGACCGACCTGCCCAGAAGAGGCTTTGTCAAGATGCAGGTGTCCTGTTAATAGCAAGTTCAGCATGTCGTTACAGCACATGCTGGGTCCTTCAGCGTCCCCTCTGGTTGGACCACACACCATCTCTATCTCAGTCCCTCACAAGTGCCTTCCCGTGTCCTCCGCCAACAGTCTCTGACAAGGTAAAACAAAAATAAAAATAAAAAAAGGCTGGACCAAACCCTGCCTTGAGACACCTTTCCGAAAGCCTTGGCAGATTCCATCTGTCCTTTGTGTCTTGGTGGCAGTATCACAGCTTAACCTTTTCAGATGAACACTCCTTTGTGTCTCTCATACCAGATGGTTGTGGGACTCACTCCCACCCAACTGCCCACATGGATGACACTCTAGTGCACATCTTTTACCCCTTGCCTTGGCCTTGGCTGCTCCTTGGACCTTTGTCTCCTCTAATCCCTGAAACAGACTTTTTTTTTTTTTTAACCTCTGCCCTCCTCTGTTAGCACTGCCTTACTTATTAACCCCTTTCAAACAAACCACTATCTAAATGATACCTGCAGTGGACTCGGTTTTAAGGAAGCCACATTGAATACAAGAGGCCCATCCTTTACTGATATGAAGGGGCAGATCGACAGACAAGTCTTTGTTGAAAGTATAACGGAGGCTCTGTTAGCCTTGAACAGGAGGGGACTTGGCTGTCTATACTCTTATAATAGTAATAGAAACAAGATGGAGTGCGGAGAAAGACATTTCCATTTCTTGTGACTTTAGGCCCCATGATCTTGGGCAGAAGCTCAGGTTTATCTGCAAATTTGAGAGATTATTAACTGCTTTATACTACTCTTCTGAAGTCTAGGCTAATGTATAAAGTTCTTATCCTGGATCCTAGTACACAGAAAGCAGGCAATGAATACTAGCTGGCCCCAGCTCTCCTTGTAGAATATGTACTCAGTAGCTATTGAAAGGTTAGGGTTGGTTTTATGGCAAGATTCTGTCCAAATACCAGTTACTAAATGAAGCTGGCTGAGTATTAGGAAGTATTCCACAGGTAGGAGGACATGGGGCCTGCTCATCCCAGGTAGAAGGACCCAGCAACATGCTTATAACACACAGCCTTCACATGCCAATGTCATCTCCATAGGCTGGTTTCTTCACTGTGACTGACAAACCTTGAAATTCCTAAAGTTACAGGACCTTCCTCTCAGTGAGCACTCAGCACCTACATCAGTGCTGAAATACAGAAAACACCTATGCCAACAGCTTTTTCCAATGGTTCCAGTGTTCCATGACACATTCGAAAGAGTGTGTTTATTTCAAATCCCACTTTTGCCTCTGTCTGACAGTATCATTTTCGGCTACTACTTTAGACCATTGTCTTATTGGATGGCTGGAAGAAAATAATATATGAAGGTCATCAGTTCCAAGTGCATAGTAGGCATTTGATAACTGACAGCTGTTTGTGTCATTATATGACATACAATTTTAGATTGATAGATAGATAGATATGTAGATACATAGATACATAGATGCCCACACAAATCCATGAATAGTGATAGAATAGCATAGTAGTTTGTCACAGTTATGATGTGCTCAAGGAGCTGGCCATGGAGAAATCTGCATCCCTAAACAGATACGAAGATACACTGAGATATTAACATTACACAGTAAAAGATTTAAGAGTATACAGTTGTATCCTCTTGGGAGGGGAGATGGCTCAGTGGTTAAAAGCACTCTGTTTGCAAGCATGAGGACCTGAGTTCAGATTCCCCAGCATGATAACCTGTCACTGCTCACACCTATAACCCCAGTTCTGTGGGGGCATGGCTGCAAGGAGGGTTGCTCATGCCTGCTGCCTTTAAAAATCGTCAGCTCCAACTTCAGTGAGAGACCCTCGCTCAGGGAACGAGACAGAATGACAGAACAGGACACCCAGTGTCTGCTTTCAGCCACACATCATGCATTTACACCACACATCATGCATTTACACCACACATGCACACGTATATACCACATATATGCCACACAGGGGTGGGGGGGGTTTACCCTAAACAGAAGGCTGGTGAGGAAGGAAAAGGACATTTATTTAAAGAGGTTCAATCCATGGCAAGTGAGTTGGGGGTTGTGAGAAGTCCATAACTAACTCTTTCTTATCCTGCTGCAGACCCAGAGATGTCAACTTCACATAAGAGGTACCTATTTTTAGATCATTTTAGGGTTAGAAAGCAGTAGACAAGTTGATCTGGAATGCTAGACCCTAGGACCTCAGAAACATATAGACTTAATTACCAGGCCCCTCTGCCAAAGACAAATGTAACAGTGCCCTTGGGAACAAATACCATCTTTCCAACTTCAAATGCCAGAGCTGCTGGTTTCCTAGGCAATAGCTGATTGCAAAGACCATGGGCATGGAAAGAAGACGAAAATCCCCAAAGCCCTGTTTAGACTTCGTCAACAACACCCCCTCCGTCTTATTTACTTTGAGCGTTCCAGTCATCTCCCTGCGGTAGTTCTTGCTGGCTAATGAGGACTCTGCATGCCAGGGAAGCTGCAGTCTACTGCCAGGACTCTTCCTGAAGGTTTTTGCACTGTAACGTAAGGGATCTTGTTGGAGACCTTTTCCACCCCTAAATGGGAAGGCTGGATCTTCTGGAGGGTGCTTTTAATAGACAGTGTGATCTGGACAACTTGAGGGAGGGACATCATGACAATGCAATTGATACTCTAGAGAGCATGGTTACTGATGGTATGTGACAGCACTTTGTCATGGGTGAGGTGGGACCTTGGGGCAGCTGATCATGATGATTTTAAAATTGTCCATAGAAGGGCTAGGGAGATGGCTGGGTTAGTAAAGTGAAGTGCTTGCTATGCAAGCATGAAGATCTGAGCTTGATCCCTAGCCCCCATGTAAAAAGCCTATGGATGCTTTGCTGGAGAGACAGACACAAGGGGATCCTTGCTGCTTCGCTGGCCAGGCAAGCTAGATCAATAGGTGAGCTCCAGGTTCAGTGAGATACCTGCCTCAAAGACTAATGTGGGGGCTGATTGAGGGAGACACCTACTGTTACTCTCTGTGCACACACACACACACACACACACACACACACGTGTGCACACACACATGAACACACACACACAAAATTGCCACTGGAATGTCTTCCTCCTTTGCCTGGGCTTTATCATATCCACTGAATTCCATATATGCTTCAAGGCTGAGGACGGGGGTAAGTTGGACGGGTGTTATGTATCTTAGCAGACCTTGGTGTTGCAAATTTTAATTCCTCCTGCTATTTCTAATATATCAACGTAATAGCTATAAGATTTAAAGGGGGAGGGGTGGACGCTCCTTGTGTGAAATGCTGATGTTTGTGCTCACCGGAAATAAGGATGGAACAACGATGGATGTATAAAAGTGCCATGCCGACCACAAAAATGCTTGACGGCTCCTTTTGGAGATCAGTTTTAATTCTTTATTTATTCTTACGGGGAACAGTGAAAGGATGAGGTTCATTTGCAAAGCTCAGTGGAAAGTTGCAGTAATCAAAACTCACGAGCCACTCAGACGGGGACCATGTCTCCTCCTCCTCTGTGGGGGTGCTGTGTGTTTCAGCAGCGTGGCGTGCCCTGCATACTTGTCCTTATTTCTTTCTGTTAGGCAGAAGTCCTCTGGTGACTCCTGTATTTTAACGGTAAGCTCATTGGTCGTAGTTGCTGGTTTGTTGTGCCTAATTTGGCTTAGCACCCCGAGGCAATTTGGCTGAAGCTCATCTCAGCTTCTCTGTCCTCATGGCTCTGCTCGTTACCCATAAAGGCAGGTCTGGGCTTCTCTACCCGCCAAGGACCCCCACCTCCTAGAAATTAGCAGTAGCATGCAACACCATCACGCTACAAAGGGCAGACACACAGATCTGTGCACACTTGGCCTTCTTGAAAGTCATTGACTTGACTGGTGGTCATCTGCTGATCGGATTGGAACACAGCTTAGAGCTTAGCAGGAAAGTGGCCCAGGGGCTAACACAGACCATAGAATCCTGAGGCCCCAGCTTGCTGGGACAGAGTGCCAATGCTGGGCTGATTCTCGGTCCCATTCCATGCCAGGCTCTGTGTGATATGTGAATGGGACACAGGGACAGGAACAACAGAAAAACCAAGAGCTCTTTCTTCCTGGGCCCATTCACTGTGAAGCAGACTCCCAGTGAATATCCCAGAGGCTCAGAGGCCCCAGGGTCATATCCTATTCCCTTATTAAAGGTCATCTTGTCAATCGAGAACACTTATTTTCACAGACTCTTACCTGTACACATTTTTCTCTTGAATCCTTAATTTAATTACAGTAGAGATCCCTTAGCAAGAAATGTATTTTCAGATTATACTTTGTTTTGAGACATATATATATATATACATATATATATATTTCACAAAGCTATATCCATATTTCACAAACCAAAGAATCAGACATATGGTCTGACAATGGCAAGGATATTTGAAACTGAGGACTGTCTTGGGAAGTTCAGAAACACATGGCCACTGTACAGGCGGTCAACATGAGCTGCCCCAGAGATCAAGCAACTGTCCAAGCTCTATCCCATTTCCCATATGGCAGCATTTTGCGGGAACATATACAAGAGCACTTCCTAAAAAGGGGGGCGTGGCTGGGTTCTTCATAAAGAGTCAGGAGTAGCCTCTAGCCGTAAATAATAGGGCACTATTTTTTTATGCCTCCGTGCGGGAATAGGCATCTTTGGAAATGAAAGCGAGCTCCTTTTGAAATGCGGGCTTGTTTGGCACACCTGAGCGGGGGAGTTGTGTTTGAATTGTTCTTGCTTTAAACCTGGTCAGGTAGCTCCTTGCCTCATAGCCTGCAGCAGCTCCAGCCGTCCTCCCACCCGTCCTATTAAGATCTTAATTACAGATGCAGCAACTTAGTTCATAGCTGAAGGGAAAGAATTTTCCTTCTCTGAACTGTGCCTCCTTTTGGTGTGGCGGGTATAATCGTGATGAGATCATTCCTGGTTTGTGTTCTTTTCCTGGAGGAGTTTTTCTTGTGTTGGGAGGAGGAATGTGGTGAAGACACAATCCTCTGAGCTCATCGCAGTGCTCCCACCTCATAGAGCATCCTTTTTCTGAAGGATGAAAGAGTGTAAGTCCGTGAGCTCTCAAAATACCTCCAAGAAGAACTTCTTTATTATGCTGACTTTGAAACAGAGGCAATTGTCATTAATCTCGTCCAAGGATTGAGACTAGACTTTCCTAATGAAGTTTAGCAGTCACTTCTCCACCAGCCAGTGAAGGGCTGGTTCATGCATTCAGCAGCATCATAGGCCTAGATTCCAGCGACACAGACACATATACACACACTGTACCAACCAAGAAATATCTTAAAACGTTGAATGTACCCTAGCTGGACAAGATCTCTTCTACTCTGAGCTACCATTCTTTCTCTTCTGCTTCCTTCTGCTTAAACATAATGGCGTGGCTTTATGTGATGGAAGCCCAGAATTTCACTCCCGGAAGTGTTTGCCATATGCTTCTATAGGATTAGCCCTCCACGGGAACACCAGAAAATACTTAGAAGCATAAGATCTCTTACAGGCCAAGTGTGAAGCCTCCAAGCCATCTCCATGACAGCCACTTCTCCCAAGTCTGTATCCCTCTCTGAGTATCTGAGGAGCGTTGGAGTATGCATCTAGACTTCAGTTTTACAGAAAGCTGCTTGTTCTCAGTCAGTAACAAACTGATACGCTGTAGCTTTGAAAAGCTTTGTCACCACTGCTCAGTGGCATTGCTGATGATATATGAGTGTACACACCTCTTAGCCAAGGGTGTGGATCCAAGCTTTAAAACCCTTTGAAGAGCTCATAGGATAAGTAGATAATAGCAGTAAGGCAACAAACCCGCAGCAAACGACTTTGGAGGAAGGCTTTCCCATTCATGTGGGTATGTGTATGTGTGTGGAGGCTGGTGGCCAATGTCAGGTGTCCTGTTCCTTTAGGCATCGTCAACCTTGCTTTTTTAAGTGAGGGCCTCTCATAGCCTAGAGCTCACCAATTAGGCAGGACTGACTGACCAGCCAGCTCCAAGGATCTACCTGTCTTTATTTCTTCAGTATCAGAATCACAAGTAGGTTCCACCATGCCTAGCCTTTCTTCACATGAGTTCTGGGGCTTGAACTCAGGCTCTGACAAGGAGGGTGGTGGCTGGTGGTGTATTTGAATCAACATATTTAAGTATAACCTTGGACTCATATTTTGGTATAGGAAGATAAAGACACGAGGTTATAAAAACAAGAGGATCTTTTCATACTTTCAAACACTTTATAGATGTTACGGCTTGTGCATCTTGGATTTTGAGAAGTGATATCATTTTTGGAAATATGCTATAATCAAGTAGGTTGGGATCTCCTGCTCCTGTTTAACCTAATTCTTGTTTCTCTTCCCCTAATACCTGAATGTTGGGGGACTTGTCTAGACAGGCAGTCAGCTCTGAGCCAGTGCCAGCATTGTAATGCTGGCTGGAATCCAAAAGGTTGTTTTATTGTTAATAAAACCTATCTTTTAGGTGAGTGGGTGTCAAGACTTCATCATTATATGGCGCCTGTCAGATTTATCTAGGACAGAACCCTAAAAAGAGTTTATGCTTGCCCCATGTTTTTGATCCTTTGCCAATACACTATATTGAAAACCATCAAAACAAGGCAACCTGGGACAAATGCTTCACAGCAATATCACTAAATTCTTAAATGGAGCAGTCTGGGGAGGGGATTCTGGTGTGCATGTGGGGAGCTCTAGCGGGGGAAGATAGCCAGGTGCGATCGCTGGCTTTGCTGTTAACATAATCTATGACCTCCTGGCCTTGAGAACAAAGACGCCTGCTATAGTTAGTGCTGGTCAAGCTATGGGCAACTAGGTTGGAAAATGTATAGGGGAACCTATATGCTTTCATCTTCTGGAAAATCCTTAGTGTCACATAAGTATAGTTCAAAGGCTATGGTCAAGTGGAAAATTGAACTCTTAAGAATGATTGCTTAGTAGGCAGCTATGATGTGATATCATAGGATAGATATAACAATATTATCATCCTTATGGAAAAAAAAAACCTAAGTCCCTTTTCTTGAATGTTGTCAGCATTCAAATTCATCTTCCATCATGGATTAAGACATTCTGAAGTCACACACAGACTAGCATATCTACCTATCTATCCATCTGCAATGTTTTTTTTCTGCAGAGCAAAGGCTTCTGTTCTAGTTTTGCATGGGAAACAAGTCTCAGCCTATGACCATCGCCTGATTTTGTGTATTAATTTTTTTTTAATTCTAGTTTTCTTTAGTGTGTATATGTGTTTAAACCATGTTCGTGGAGGTCAGAGGAGAGCTTTCGGGAGTTGGCTCTCTGCCTCCCCTATGGCTTCGAAGGATGGAACTCGGGTTGTTAGTCTTGCTTGTCAAGTGCTTTTACTCCCCTGAGCTATCTTGCCAGCGCCTCCATCAATCTCACATTATAAGAGAATGTATGATATCCATTCAGATACAGAGAAGAAGTGGGGCCAACCTTACAAGAAACATTCCAGTCTCCTTGGTATGCTGTCCAGATTATGTGGCACAAACCTAATGAGATTGAAATTTCTTTCTGGGATCTACATATTAAATGTTAAAAATCTTAGGTATCCTCACTTTCTTCAGAGAGAACCATCACTTTGGCTTATAAATCATCAAAAAGCAGTGGGTTACAGACCACTCAGCAAACAGAAATAAGCCAGTATATAGATTCATACGCCTGGGGGATTTGTGGGGACCCATTCACACAGTGCGACACACAGGGGATATTAATGTTGGCTTCTGCCTTCTCAAAGAATCCCTATTGGAACCTAGTATTTAATATTGTATCTACTGAAGCATCTCTCAGTAAAAAAAATTCACAAAACTGAATCTGATTATCACTCTAGATCACAACACTTGGGTCAAATTGAATGGTGTGAAGAGTCACAGACGGTCTAAGTTATTTGCAGAAGCTTTCGAATTTAATAAAAGCACTTTCCGGGAAACAAAAATCATCCGTGGAAAGGTGGCCCGCTGGCCAAGAGCAGTCTTCAGTGGGGAATGCTGAACAGCTCTCCCCCAACCCCCATGGTCAGAAGCTTGACCAGCATTCCAAGATGTAGGAGCCTGGTACTACCTTTCTGTGGGCTGTTTCCGGTCACCTAGTGGAAGTGAGCGGAATGCAGTGAACAATGATTACTCAGAAAACATCCATATCACAATATATTGTATCTTCTACTTTCTATGCCCAACGATATCACATCTACCACTTAATAATAGCTAGAGGTTTCAAATAAAAAAAAATGAGTATTCCATATCTTCATTTGCAAGAACAGAAGTGTGAGCCAAGTATCAGACTCTTGATACTTGTAAATATCCATGCTTTCAGACACTACAATTGCTTTCCTTAGGGGAAGCATACCTTCCCAACACGCACACACACACACACACACACACACACACCACATCAAAAATGCTGATGAAAGACAGGAGGGGAAATGTAACCAAATGGTAGGACTAGTCTCTGATCAAAGCTGATTTTGTCAGCAGAAGCAAAAGCACACGAGCCTTTCTTTCTCTTCATCAAGTGTGCCCCAAGGCTGACCTTGGCCATGTTCATCTCTCAGCAGCTTCCTCTAAGCACGGATTTCCTTGATGATGGCCATTTCCCATAGCAGGCCTGTTTCTCAGGATCTGGTCTCTGAGGGCCTGTGTGTGCATGTGCTGGAGTGCATGCATGTGCTGGGGTCCACCAGAGACCTGTGCTAACATTTGGGGGGGGGGTTGGGCACAGGAAAGTCTTGTCATCGAGAATGAGGCAGCCCTGGGGCTTTGGCAGGTTCTCCTGCATAAATAGAGAATGAAGTAAAAATAATAAGAGGAAGCCAATCCATTGATGATGCTGTCGGTCACAGCGAGTGACACACCAGCCATTGTGTCTCAGCTCTCTTCAAAGAGCAGCATGAATGGTCATGGAAATTCCACGTCACACCTCTCTATATTGGGAGACACAGATAATTTCCCTGGCAGTAGGACCAATAAGCTTTCTTGACATTTTGATAGGGCTGGGGAAAATAGGGCGGGGGAGGAAAGAGGGTAGAAGTTGTCTTGCTCTCCCCTACTGCCAGGTTTGTTTTGTTTTCCTGATTTCCTACTCCTGGGCCATAACTCCTGGGCCCTCAAAAGAGCAGAAGCAAACTTTCTGGTAAAGAAAGTATGTGAGTGCCACTCTGTCACCTACCAGACACAGAAGAGGAGGCTTTTTAAAGAGACCATTGTATTCCATGTTGCTGGGTTGGTCAGTTCCTCTTGGCCTTCCTGTTTGCTCAGTAGTTGTGAACACACTAGACTGGGGAGCGGGGAGGCTCCCCCGTCTGCGTCATTTTCCTGTTTTAATAGGGAGGGGCTGGCACTTTTCTGCTGGCTGTCTCCCTTATTCTCAGGCTGTCAGGACTGAGTGAACTAGACACATCATTTATCCTTGTCTTTGGATCTTCTTCCTGCACCTCCATCTGATTTTTGTTTTTAAACTAAGTCTCTAGCTAAATCCCCAAGGAAAACAATTCCATTCTCCTCGAAGAGGCCAGAACCTATTTAAAGTTAGTAGAAATTAAGTATGCCCTGGGCTCACGTTCTGGAAGAGGAGTCAGGGAGCATCTCTGAATTTAAGCTCACAGCCTGGAATGGGGTGATGCAAACTTTGTTCTAAAGAAACAGCAAACTGGAGAGATGGCTCAGCAGGTGAAGCCTACCATCCTAGGTTTAATCCCTGAGATCCACATGGTGGACAGAGAGAACCACCTCCTGAAAATTATCCTCTGGCCTCCACATGCTTGTGCACAAATGTGCCTCACAATGCAGTCGCAGGGAAACAGTACGATGGATAAGTAGGTGGGGAGTGATCAGATGGATTTTGTAAAGACAGTTATTCTGTTTATATGGAAGATGGGTTCCAAGCTGGGTAGAGGTTTAATGAGTTAAACGTCAGTCCAGGAAAATGAAATAAACAAAAAACCAGTTGTTGCTAAGATCCACACCTGGGGTGGCAGGGTGGCAGGGTGGCAGGGTGGCAGGATATGGAGTCTGACAGTTCAGGTCAGGTAATGAAGAGCGTGCCAACCTCAGGTTCCCGACTTGGGCAGGTTAACTGCACACTGTGTTGAGCAAGAGAGCTAAAACAACAGGAAAAGGGTTCTCTCATTTTTTGGGCTTGAGATCAAGAGCCCCGCTCAGTCAGAGAGGTGGCTGAAAACTGGAGTGCAGAAGTATCTGGGTAGCACCTGAATGCATGACATCATTTGAGTGACATTTCACTTAGCAGTGGGGCTAAAGGAGAAGGCAAGTGCATAAGAGAGGTCCCTGGCAGCATGGCTATTTAAGAGATGGGGGTGGCAGGACAGTCAGTTGATGGAGAAAGAGAATGAGTGGTCTGGAGAAGAAGAACCAGGAAGCATGGAGGCCAAATGAAATGAATTTCTGGAGAATGTGAGGTGGGAATGACAAACAAGGTTTCTTTGGATAGGATTTATAAACACTGACTCAAATAGTGACTCAATTGCCACTAGAGTCACTGTTACTGTAGTTCTTAAGACGTAAGTCTGAGCCCTGGCAGCCTTAACAAGCTAGTCTTGGCTACCTGTCTTCCCTCCACCAATTAAAGACCTAAGTAACAGCTAAATTCTCAAGAAAAACAATTCCACTCTCATGGGAGAGAACCAGGGATACAGAGGTCAGACGCCCCTTCAATTGAGTAGAGATTGGGTGTGAGTTTTATTTCAGACATTGGGCTTATGTTCTGGAAATAAAACAGGAGTCAGGCAGAGTAGTGAAGAGTAGATAAAGGAGATTTATTCAACATGGCCACACTGGAGAAAAGAACAAAGAAGAGAGTGCAGTGAGTCTCCAGTTCCTCTTCAAGGGCACCGGCATGGGATTCACACTCCTGCAGAGGGCAAGAGGTGTGCAGAACTAACTACCCTTGGTCAAATTGTGGTCCTGCTCCATCGTGGTCTACCTCCAGGGCCTCCTGCAAGATGGTTTGACACCCTGGCAGAGCTGTGTGAAATCTCTATGGGGGGGGGCAAGTTCCTTTTCTGACTGGTAGGTATTAGCCTTTCCCTTCCCCCAGCACGAGATTCCTGGGGAAATTCCAGCTTCTTAGGGTCCACTATCTCAATAGTCTGGTAGCCAAAAGGAAGGGCACGATGTGGCCCTAGAATATCTTTCTTCCTCCCGGGAGCCTGGAAACATGAGCCCTGGCTTCTTACCCAAGTCCTAAGGTCTTCTCCCCAGGTGACTTTGAAAATCATTAACTTTTCAAACCTCCTTTTTCTTAGTTGTCAAGTGGAAGAGTTGGACTCTTAACTCCTTGAAGGTCTTTCTGGCTTTCAAGTTCTGCACCCTGCCCCAACAGCACTCTTTTAGTTTTTATAACTGCCAGTCTCTGGATGCTTGGCATCCAGCTGGGTATAGAATTGCCCAGCTCTCTTATCTCTCCTTGATTTGTTTCTGTGTTGACCTTCCCTCCCCCACAGATAAATATCCAAGGGGCTAGGGGTTGAGAAAGAGTAGATCTTGAATAGACAGCTTCTGGCCTCTCTGGTGTTTTCTTAAGATGTTCAGATAAGAGCTTCTGACTTTGGGGCCTCAGGGAATCACACCTTTTCTATGAAGGAGAGAATCCCCCTCCTGACACGCACTTTTGCAGCAGGAATTAACTGTTGGTTGGCCCTCTTATGAGTGAGTGTTCTTTGGAGCTGGGGCCCTATGTTCTTGGCTTTTATCTTTTTACTGGACTATTGCCCTCTCACCAAGTAAACACCAGAAGCCCTGCCTCTTACCCAAGACTTTCTAAATGTCCTTTTGTTTTCCATGTGTAATGGGAGTTTTGTCTACATGTGTATTTGTGCACAGCTTGCATGCCTAGTACCATCAGATGCCAGAAGAGGGCACTGTATCCCCTGAAACTGGAGTTTTACAGATGGTTGTGAGCTGCCCTGTGGGAGCTGGGAATCAAACCCAGGTGTTCTGGAAGAGGAACGAGTACTCTTCGCCACTGCACCATTTCACCAGCCCTGGGATTATTTCTTGATTGAAAATCAAGAAGAAGGAGATCAATAGGAAGCTGGAAGTCAAGTGCCACCCAGCAAATGAAATTAAAAGCCCATAATGGCTTGCCGAGTGTCCAGCAATGCGGAAACATTTGCTCAAAATTCAGTTATTTCATTCCTGAAGAAAACTCACAAGGCTTTGTACCCAGCCACAGCCTTGGTCTTACCCTAGGGATGAGGAGGATAGGGTGTGCAAGGGAAAAGCCCGAGTGACACAGTTGGAACTGCAAACCCCAAAGAGTATGTTTTTTTTTCCATGAAAACGGGGTGAAGAAAAGGTCATCTACAGAACTTTCTTGTATAATGGAATGGAGCCCAGCCAGGGCATTGATGGGCAGGCTAAGGTAGCATCCCAGAGAGGGGAGTCAAGCCAAGAAACTCAGGTTCTACATCCAGCTCTGATAACCAAGTGGGGCCCTCGGGGAAATGGTGAGTTGACCTCATCTTCAAAACGGAGCTACAGCTTCACAAGCTCGTGGCTCTCTCCGGAGTTGTGTGGCTATAATGAGCCATTTAGGAGAGTGACTATCTACAACAGCTGTGTTTAGCCAGGGCTGATATCTACCAGGTATGAATGGGTATCAGCCTGGGGTTGGGGGCCAGTGAGAGGTCCTTGCCCGCCAACATATGGGTCAAGTTCTTTCTAAATCCCATTCTCTGTATGCAGTGAGAAGACTGGGCAGATGTTGTGGGCCATGGGACAGGGGAATTCACCAGTAGTGCCCACTTCCACATGGCTGAGGAGGTCTCTGGAGTGACCCTAGGCACATCCCTTAGGCTCGTGTGCAGGCATGAGCATGCTGCTTGCCAGGTGGTGGGAAGGTTACCGGGAAGGAACATGAAACATCAGACCCAGCAGACTCGCACGGGGATTTCTATCTGCCTCTAATCAAGTGTGGCCCGGCGCTCCACTCAGCACCTCGCAGAGCTCCAGGGCTTGGAAATGGCCCAACTGCGAATGCCTCCAGCTGATTGTGGTTGATTGAGCTGCAGCCCTTTGCCTGTCTACTGTTTTCTCTTGCTCTTCTTTTTCCTCTTTGAAGCCAATATGATTGCACACAGCTATCAATCTTCAGCTCCCGAGGGGGCTGCCCCAACTCCATCACTTCTGATTTCATCTAGGCACTTCCTTCGCAACCCTTCCTTTTGAAGGGGCCCAGGAGAACAGGACAGACGAGAGGCAGCTGCTCTTTCAGAGCTCTGAAGTCATAATCCTGGTGGAGTCCTTTCCCTGAAATCATTTGGTGCAAAGGACCAGAATCTTGTCCTCAGTAAACCTATAGCCCTTTTTTTATGGTGATAAAACACAAAAGATGGAAAAAGAGAAACAGAGCTTAGCATCCTGGCACATTCTTTAATGGCCCTGAAAACTAAGCAAGGGTGTGGCCTGATTTTATCATTTTATAGGTGAGTTTTCCATTGTTAGAAGGAACCCAGTGCTTCCTAGAATACAGCTGCTAAGTAAAACCTTCACCTGAAACAAAAGCCCCCAGTTCCCTTCTACCTGCCCTCAGTCAAACAACTTTTATCTCTTAGTGATTTCAGCTCTATCCTAACTTTCCTGAGGGCGGATATTTGTGGCTCTATCTCTCTTCCTTTAATTATGTATTCACAATAAAAGAAGACTGGCTAGCTATCTCTAGAGCTATGTACCTGCAGTCTCAACACTTAAGAAGCTGAGGCAGGAGAATTTCTTAAGTCCAGCCTGCCTGGGCAGTATAACAAATACACACATATTTGAAGTATATATGTTTAAAGAAAAAGAAGAGTCAGGAGCCAAGATAAAATGAAAACATACTCTATTTGGTTTTTGTTTTGTTTTGAGTTGTGTGTGTGTGTGTGTGTGTGTGTGTGTGTGCGTGCATGTTTTTTGTTACTGCTGTTATGGTTTAGTGGGTTTTGTCCTTTTGTTTTGTTTGGTTTTTTGTTTGTTTTTAGAGAGAGAATATGAAGTTAATTGAGTAAGGATATGGGAAGGATCTGAGAAGACTTAGGGGATGGCAAAAATATGATCAAAATGTATTGCATGAAAAAAAAATTTTTTAAATAATTTAAAAAGTAATGAAAACAAAATAAATTTTATATCACTTCAAAAATGAAGAGTAGCGGAACTGGACTTCTTCCAAACTCCTGACCGGAGGCAGAGCCCTCCCGTCCACAGCCGCCCTGCTGAAGAGAGTGACACACAATGCGAGTGCTGTGGTTTCAGGCAGAGCCCCAGGGAGATGATTAATACATGTCCGTCTTAAAGAAATGAAAAGCATGAGACTGAAAGATCAAGTCCACATTTCTGGAGAGGAAAACAGGGGCAAGAGTCCAGAGAAAAGCAGCCCCAATGTCTGCAAATATGTTATGGTGTGAAATAAAGTCACAAGCATGCTCCAGCCCATAAGTCCTTTGCTCCTGAATGATCCCCCACCACGGAGGCACTGAGTGCATCCAGAAGCTTAAGTGACATATAGCAGGGGTCACATCTAGTTTCTCCGATGCCTGTGATGGCTTCCCTGTGCTCCCCCACTTCTCTGCACTCTGGGAAGGGGCAGGCATGCCGGACTGGCTGCCAGTGTGCTGGGAATGTTCAGAGCCTTTGAAAGCCTTCCAGGAATGTCAGCACAGACTGCCTGCCCACTCTCTGCTCAATGCCCACTTTAGCTGTCTGCTGAGGACTGAATGTGCCAGACAGGCCTGCTTACAAAGACGGAGAGTGTTCTGAGCCCATGAAAGGAAGGCACAGCCTTTCAGATGTGAATGGCAAGATTTAAGAAGTAGGTGACTACGTGGCAGGGAAAGGAAGGGCCCTAGGAGAGGCCTGGGAGAGACCAGACCTATCTATGAACGCATTCCCAGTGCCTCTGCATAGTCAGATCTGGTGAGACAGACTGCTCTCACCCCACATCCCTGCTTGATTACCATAGTATGTCCCTGTGCTTTCGCTCATAGATTCTTCCTGCATTCAAGGGCCTCCTTAATCATAGAAGATATGGTGAGCTTTGCCAAGGCACAATTATGTTTACTTCTATTTACATTTCAATGCTGAATAAAATTTCTGTTTGTAGTATGTGTCATTTAGAATTTTCTTTGATTTATGTTTTTATTTATTTATTTATTTATTTATTTATTTACCTAGACTATATGAAAACAGTTGTGAGAACAGTTGTTCACAATGCTGCACGAACAGCTTGGAACATTCTTCCCCTTCAGCTCACTTTGCAAAGTTAGAAAAATGCTTTGCCCGGTGACCCCTTCCTAACTCATTAGCAATGCTAGCCCAGTTCCTTGGCAAAGTACCCACCACTGGAGGGAAGATCTCTTCTGGGTTTTTGCACTTTTCTGAGGCGTCCGTCTGATGTCACTGGTGGCAGACACAGGGTGGCCATGTCTGCCTTTTGTCTGAACCATCTGCGCTCCTTCTTAAAGACTATTGTTCATATTTCTTGTCTTTTTCCAGGAACTGTGTGTGCCTGTCCCTGAAAGCATGAGCCATGTAAGTGCGAAAGAGGCAGACTTAATGTTCTAACTCTGTTTCTTCTTTTCTCCCCTTCCTAGAATCTTATGGCCAGGGCCTTATATGACAATGTTCCCGAGTGTGCTGAGGAGCTGGCCTTTCGCAAGGGAGACATCTTGACTGTCATAGAGCAGAACACAGGAGGACTAGAGGGATGGTGGCTGTGTTCTCTACATGGTCGCCAAGGCATCGTCCCGGGCAACCGGGTGAAACTTCTGATTGGTCCAGTGCAAGAGACCTCCAGCCATGAACAACCCACTCCTGGTCCCATGCATCAGACCTTTGGCCAACAGAAACTCTATCAAGTGCCAAATTCACAGGCAGCATCTCGTGATACCGTCTACCAGGTGCCACCCTCCTACCAGAATCAGGGAATTTACCAAGTACCCACCAGCCATGGTATCCCAGAACAAGATGTCTATCAAGTGCCACCATCAGTTCAGAGAAATGTTGGAGTCACTAATGGACCCCATCTAGGCCAAAAGGTAAGTGATTAGCTAGAATTTCGCTCCTTCTTTTATGCTATTCATTGTATTTAGAATAATAGAGGCAAACCCAAATAATAACTAGAAAATGCCCAAAAGCAAACATACTGATGTCTTACCTCAGACATCATTATTGCATCAGACTTTCATTAATCAGTCAACAGCATTTTTTTTTTTTTTTTTTGAGGCAGAGTCTCACTATGTACATCCTAGGCTGTTTTTGACCTTGAGATCCTCTTGCCTCAGACTCCTGAGCACTGGCATTACAGACAAGTGATGTCACATCCAACCACAAAACTTTCTTGAACTACCATGTGCCAAGTACTATAGACTGACATGAATAAGTGGGTGAATAAATGGTATTTCACCCTGGGTCAGACTTGAGCATACAATTGCATCTCTTCCAATGTGTGATGAGTCTGCTAGACCTGGATTCTGTGTGTAAATGATTTATAGTCTTAACCTACCTCTTCCTTGACTAGGGTAGCCCCAGTTGCTGCTTAAGAGCACTGGCTTAGTGTGGAGCCCTCTCCATGGGCCAAGAGCTAAATCATGAATTAGTCTGGCTGGACAAAGATGGAAACAAAAGTAGAGGGAGTAAAAAGGCCAAAAGTATATCCTCTCTACTAAGTCATTCCTTAGAGTGTTGGGCTTACAGATTGAATTACTGAAAATACGTAGAAATTAATGGGTTTAGAATTAATCCTTGCTTCCGTGAAATAGTCCTTATAATAATGTCCAAGTAGAAGCTGAACACAGCAGAACTTGGATATTTAGGAAAATGTCAAGTTTCAAAAAAAAAAAAATACAAGAAATGTGTGATGTATTCATCAGGTTTTCATCACTATAACTCAATCCTTGAGACAGCTACCTCCATAGAAAGAGAACATTTATTTATTTATCTCAGAGTTTTGGTGGTCCTGGGGCCTTCCACTGGGAGTAGCTCAGTTGTGGCAAAGGCCAATTGTCATCACATCTTTCCTTAGGGCACTGCCCCAGTGACTTCAGAACTCCCATCAGCACCCATCCCTCAGAGGTGCAACTGTCTCCCACCCTGCAGACCAAGCCTTTAGTAACAACAGATTCTTGAGGGGATATTCAGATGATCCCCAAACCATGTGCAACTGTCTCCCACCCTGCAGACCAAGCCTTTAGTAACAACAGATTCTTGAGGGGATATTCAGATGATCCCCAAACCATGTGCCTAGGGAGCACCACATGTTAGAGCCTCAACCCAGAACAATCTTAGATGACCAGAAACACATTCACTAAATGATGAATATCGAACATCTCGTGTGTTTTTGATCCCTGTCATACAGTGGTAAATTAAAGACTAAACAATGCTTACAATGCAATGAGGGCAACAATAAAATACATGGTCAGACCGGGTATATGTACTGGGAAGAAAATACTGACATGACGTATAGGGCAACAGCCAAATCAATCTACAATGATGTTTTTGTGCCCATTAAATGAGAAGGATTTCCTCTTCCATTTGTCAGAAGATTCCAGTGGCTCCTTCAAGGTTCGCTAGTAAGAATAGAGTAATTTCATACGATAAGAAAAAATCTCCAGATTACAGGAGGATGGTTGAAGTTAGGTACCAGAAGGAACTTGTGACTCTATGGACACAAAATCTAGATGGATTTGCAAACCTATGTAAGTTAGATAATATTAGCTTACGTGATACCAGCATCTTTTTTTCTAAGTGAGGCTGAGTTTATTGCCTGCATATATGTATGTGTACCACATGCATGCCTGGCGCCCAAGGAAAGAAACCAGAAGAGAGAGTTGGATTCCCTGGAACTGGAATTAAGAACAGTTGTAAGCCACCATGTAGGTACTGAGTACAAAACCTTCAGTCCTCTGTGAGAGCAAGTACTCTTAACTGATGAGCCATCTCTCTAGACCCTAGGACTGCTTTCTTTCTTTCTTTCTTTCTTTCTTTCTTTCTTTCTTTCTTTCTTTCTTTCTTTCTTTCTTTCTTTCTTTCTTTCTTTCTAAGACCAGGGGAAGAAAGATTTACTTTTGGATTCCTCAACAGTGAATTCATTTCCTAATCACCTATCATACAAAATGTGTGTTTTAAGAAAACACATGTCCAGGGCACATGACGTGAGTTTCCTCTGAGAGGAGGAATTCTCTACAAAGTGGTGAACAGCTTCCCTACTTACATTCATTCCCCGGGACAGGGATCCTGGCTAGAGGCCCCGGACAGTGCCACGTGACCTTCCAAGGCCCTTCTCGCCCCAGTGATTTCAGTTCCAAAGGGAGAGCCAAGCCTGGCCTCCGTCCCCAGAGGGGAAAAGAACAGTTGAAAGGTGTAACCATAAATAAGTAACTCTCTCATTCTTAGTCTCGGTTGCTTGCACCTTAAAAATAGCCCTCCCTCTTCTGAGCTGGTTCGAGGCAGACAGAGGAGGCCAGAACAGGAAACGCTTGGCTGAAAGGTAGAGGGACCAAACTTTCATCATAGTTTATTTTGGCAGGAAGATGACATGTTTTCTTTCTCAGTCCCAACCTTTTCAGTTCCATGTTTGGGAAGCCTGACGCTTTAGACCTCTTCCCATTGCTTGTGTTGTAGCTAATGGTGCCCTTCTCCTTGGCTCTCTCCTGTTCTCGATTGATGTCAGGGGCTGATGCCCTCCGGTGGCTCAGGTCACTCCACATATTGTTTTGTTTTTATGACTTCCGCACCCAAGAGCCTCCGGTGTTTAGCAAGGGGCAGCGCTGAGCCGGCCTCTAAGAACCCCTGCCAGCCCTGATGCGTGGTCTAAGCAAGGCACTCGGGCACCTGAGCTTGCTCAGGGTAGGGTCTGACTGGTATGGCCTAAGGATGGAGACAGGAAAGGTGACCCCAGCCCTGCCCTGCCCTGCACCAGGGTCCTCTGCAACATACCGTGTAAGAGTGTTTTTGAGATTGCAGGTTCCCTGCGTCTGTTCCCCTGAACCCTTGTCCGGCATACACAAAGGAATAATTTTGCCTCTTCCTTCCTTTTCTTTCCATCCCTCATTCGATGCTTTTCTTCCTCCTCCTTGTTGTCTCCTTCCATCCCTCCCTCTCCTTTCCTCCTCCCCATCTGTCCTTCCTTTCATCCTGCCCTCCCATTCCCACACTCTCCTCTCTGTCTTATTGACTTGCCTTCCTCTTCCCTTCCTTTCCCACTCTCCTTCTCTCTTCCTCCCCATTCCCCCTCTCCCTCCTTGTCTACCTTCCTTACTCTTCCTCTCTTCCTTGTTAAATCGTCTTTCTTGATGGAGAGGGCAGTGATCACCTCTCAGGTACCTTCCAGGCAATGGTAACCGCCATCTTGCTGTAGTAGCTCCCAGGGCACAGGAATCCTAACGACTTGTCAGACCCCAGTCTCAGGGAGCGGAAGAGCAAATGTGAGTTTTGTTGTTAGGTATTGTTTCTCATTTCAGAAGTGTTGCTGGCCTTGCTAAATAACTCACTCATTTCAACTTCTAACTTCCTGTCTGTAAGTGTTGGTAAACTAAGATCTAGCTGTCCCCAGGAGTTCTAGCTACCCTCTTTAAAAGCTGTTTAAGAAAAATGAGGAAACAGTGGAAACTTGTTCTGAGCTTGAAGACTTTAATGAGCAAGATGGTGTCACACCGAGAGCGAAGGACATTAAGTCAGATGCAGATTCCCAGGCTCACCTCACAGCCTTTCCTTCAGGGGGTCTAGGAGAGGAGGCTCAGGCACCTACATTTTTTTTCAAACTCTTTGCGTAGTCTAGCCAGAGTTGGCTCAGGGCCACACTTACAGAAACAGAAAAGAGCAACAGTGGCGGGCCTGGATGGGTTCCAGTCTGACTGTGATGGGGACTTTCCGTAGTTCGGAACCCTCCTATATTGTTTCGGCGTGGGCTTCGGAAGTTTCAGCCACCGCTACGTCCTAATGAATCACTAAATAAGTAAATAAATCACGCCGTGAATTCTGCCTTCTACCTTGCCTTACTTTGGAAATTCCAGCCTCCACCCCTGCCTGCCCTCCTGCACCCACGGAACAGTACATAGAAAGCTCGCGCACGCGTGGTGCTTCCCATTGCGGAAACTTCGAGCTGAGTCCCCTCCCTTCCCTTTCTTTCCTTTCTTCTTTCTCAGACTTTTGTTTGGGTTTTGTTTCTTTAGACAAAGTCTCAAGTGACCCCAGGCTGGCCTCAAACTCCCTAAGTAGCCGAGGATGACCTGGAACTTCTTCTGATCCTCCCCAGGGCTGGGATAACAGGTGTCTGAGCCCGCACCTGGTTTTCCAAGTTCATGTTGAGTGTATGGACCTGTGCATGTCTCAGCATATGCTGAGTATGTCCGTACTTTTGTCCCATCAAATGTACTAAGCCTTTGAGCGTGCAGGCCTCTCCCTGGTTCCATAACAATTCTGGAAAGGATGGGAAAGAATCGAAGGTATCTGGGAGCCTCACCCACTGACACCTTTGCTTAGTTTCCCTGGCCTTCACTCTGGGTTTTGTGTGCAGGGATGTTTTATTCATCAGGCATTATGGGCAGAGTGCCCAGGGCCTGTGCAGAAGTTTGAAAGCTGAATAAAAAATAGAAAAAAGAAAAAAAGAACACTTTGAGCTGCAGAATATTAAGCATAAGTGCAAAGTAGAAATTAATCAACCCACAGACAAGTGCTTAAGAAAGAGCATCATGCAAGGCTCATTAATTATATGTGAGACTCCTAACAATTCCATTGCATTTGGAAAACAATTTGTAAGTCAGAGCTTTCTCACTCTGCAAAGACTTATAAATATGTACTAAGGTTGCCAAGAACTCACAGACAATTCTAAATTAAAAGAGTTACTCATAGTCAAATCATTTTGAAAAGCCAATTAAAAAAAAAGTTTGCAGTCTTTATAAAGGGAAAATTCTACTTAAAATATGGGAGTTGGACTTGAGTTGGAGAACCCAAATGCCCTAAAGACAATGGCCTTCAAAGGTCTGAAAACAGACTTACTCCTCTGCTTCAGTGATCAACAAACTGCCACAGAGGACCCCAGGTTCACACTCAAGCCACACGCCGAAGAGTGTTGATTATTCCTTTCTTAAAAAAACTATTTACCTAACTTATTTTTTTTAACATTTATGTATTTTCTGTGTGTATGTGCGTGCAATGTGTATGTGGAAGTGAGCGAGCAACTGGAAGGAGTAGTTCACTCTTTCCACCATGTGGGTCCTTGGGTTTGAACTAAGCTCTTTTGCCTTGCGTGCAAGCGTCTTTACCCACGGAGCCATCTCGGCCTCGTGGTGGTTCTTTAGACTTACTGCTCTTACCCAAACAGCAAAATGGTATGTGCTCTGCCTCCTTCTGAAGACTAATCTGGAGCTACCTTCTGACTCCAGGGAGCCAGGAGGGACACTGCCTGCCTTCTACTGTGGATAAATCATGCAGCTAGGTGTCAGCACACAGGTCAACATGAGTGGATGAATAAAGTGGGAGCGAGGAACAAAGTGTTAGAGTTCAGTGAACCTCAAAGCTAACCACTGAAAGGTGATTCCAAGTTTCTCACTCGCTTACTCTCCTACTGTTCACACCTTTCCCAACAGCTCGTGACCACGTGGTGTGACAGACAGCAACACAGTTTCCCCATGAGAAAGGCCCTGGAGGATGTGCCACTCATTTTATGTGATTGTAACTGTCCTTAGATAATAAATGTGATGCCAAAGCAAATGCTGATTGACACAAACATGGGCTTTAGGGATGGGGATGTAGCTTCTTAAACGAGCTCTTGCCCAGCATGCATGAGGCCCTAGGGTCCATTTACGCCAGGTGCGATTGCATGTGCTTGTAATTCCAGAATGCAGGAGACAGAGGCAACCAAATCAGGCATTTAAGGCAGTCCTTGGCTACATTTTAAATTGAAGATCAGCCTGGAGTCCCTGAGACCTTGTCTCAAGAGAGAGAGAAAGAGAGAGAGAGAGAGAATATAAATAAAATAATTTAAAATAGAAAAATGTTGTGTTGGGCTTCTCTGAGGCCTGACTTATTTGCCTAGCGTAGACAGCAAAACTGGTCAACTCTTTCATAGTCTCCTAGAGGGAAAACTCGTACTTTGTATACTGAATCTGAGAGCAGCCTTTGTGGGTGGGTGCCATGATGTCTGGCACTTATATGCCTTCCCTCCTATACTGTGTTTTCAAACTGTTCATACCTTAAAACTCATCTCCAGTCTGAAGCTTTCTCTTGGAAACCTGACATTCTCTTTCTGTTTTCTGATTGCATAATATGCACACACCTCACTGATATCATGGAGCTCTTGGGTCCATTGGAAATGAGATGAGCTGGCCAACTCGGTCTAGGCTGGGGCAAGCACTGTTTGGTCATGGCTACTTAGAGAACTCAAGTATTGTTGAGATTTACCAAGCCCCATAGCATCGCCTCTAAGATGCGCAGTTCTAAAATAGGGCACAGACAGCTGCTGACAGGAAGTGACTCAAAGTCTTTAGGCAGGTCTTTCACGCTGGTTCCTGAAAGGTAATATAAGATCCTGAAATGCATTAGTTATGGTGTCCATGCCTTCTTAGACACTGAATCATCACAACATACACACAGACACCCATGACTGTTGGCTTAAGAACAAAAGACTTCCCTTGCTGGCATGTGAAGCATTTTGAAATCCAGTTGCCCATAGCAACCTCAGATACAAGCCAACTAACTGATACATATATATATATGGTGTGTGTGTGTGTGTGTATGTATGTATGTATGTATTAAGCAATATTATTTGTCTACCCACAAGTAAAAATAGATTTAGAGGAAATTAAAGTTTCCAAGATGACAAATTTTGACTTCTCACCTCCCTTTCTTTTGTTCATTCTTGTCTGTCTGTCTCTGCCTCTCTGTTCCCTATTTTCTCTCTATCTCTCTCTATGTCTGGCTGTCTCTGTCTCTCTCTCTCTCTCTCTGTCTGTCTCTGTCTCTCCTCTTTCTCTCATACACAAAACTAAAACATTAATTGCAGGGCAGAGGACACCCCCAGTTTTTTCTTAATAAGCCAAATAAAGTAAATTATGTCCCATCATAAACCTGATAAATATTTATAAATGTCTAGTTTGCGAAAACTGCCCAAAGAACTGAAATGTCACCTACATTACCTCCCCTGAAAAATCAAGGTGCATTTTACATCTTGCACAGCCTTAAGCAGAGGTCCTCAAGCAGAAGAAAGGAGGGGCTGTTGAGCTCACCCTGAACTAAAAGGCAGTGTTCCCAGACAGTCACCCACGCCAAGGGAATGAGCAAACCCTAACACCTCCTTAGCTGAACAAAGGTTCTTTTTGTTTGGTCAATGCCAAAGTCTTCAGAGTTGGCAGCACTCTGTCATAAAGCCCGTAGATAATATGTATTTGTGAGGGTGTGTTCGCAACTTCTTATACACCCACACCAAGACAACGGAGGTTAGCCTTCCCTTCCCACTGATTGCATGGTAAGTGACTGCTTATCAGAGTGAGTAAGAAGCTGCCTGCCTCACTGGATGGATAATGCTTTCTGAGGGAGGGAGAGAGGGAGGAAGGGAGGGAGGCAGAGAGGGAGGGAGAGAAAACTGCTTATTGTATTTGAGGATAAAACTTGAATGATCTTGTTTGAATACATCTTTAAGACACAAAAGAAAGGAAGAGTGCTTTGCATAAAATGTGGGGCTAGAAAATGTCAGAGGTCAAAAGTGTTTCCATTCTAAATAGTCAGATCTTAACCATCGCGTCAGTAACAGCCAGCACGCACGCCCAACCTTTTGGCATTGCAAAATGTCAGTGCCATCTACGAATGTCTTGGGTGACACTCAAAGCTACCCGGGGACACATGCAGCTCACAGATTGCAGTTTGCACATGGCTGCTACTAGAGGTGTGCCCTCCCGTGTGAGAGGAACAGGTGGTTCACGCATTGGACAGTGACCTCCTCGGAAGTCTCTCTTTACTTCTGGGGAGACCTAAGGTGCCCACTCTTCTAAAGAGCCTCACAGAATGTCTGAGCCTAAGACGTGGGGGTGTTAAGTTACTCTGTCTTCTTCTGCAACGTGGCTTTGAATCTGAAGTACAGAAATGACCTTAAAGTGCCTCCCAGCCTCTGCTCCATTTTGAGGGCTTTCTATCTTCTGTGTCACCTGACCTTCTTGGCAGCTTTCGAAACGCACACTATAGCTTTCCTTCGCCCCCCCCCCCCCCGAAAGGAAAGGGCTGATGTCTGAGAAGTTCATCTACCTGTGACTTAACTCAGTGCCTCTCCCAAGAGGCAGGCCTGCTATTTGAGCTCGTCTCTGTATGACTCCAACGCTAATGGTTTCTACATCCTAGCTCATGGGTGGTATTGCCAGGCCTAAATTAAGAGGGCACATTTGCTTCATTAGCAGTCCCAGCTCACCAGAACCCTGGGTGTTAAGAAGGTATTGTGTAAGCCAGGAAGAACTAATGTTGCTGCCGGAGGCAACCACCTCACATCCACATAGTAGCCAAAGAGCTGAGAGAGCCTAGCCACAGGTGGTCCAGCCACCCACCTGTACTTCCAAAGCACTCATCTGGGAGATGTCAGAGCTGCAAGTACCACTGAGGATATGGCCGTGTGGACGTTTTCTCAAGTGACATCACTGCTCCAAAACTTCATGTAAACAAACAGGGTTCAGTCTCCCTGATTGGACTAGCTGTAGGAGGGGAAACCCCTAAAGCATAAGATCCCTAATTTTGTTTTTGTTTGTTTGTTTTTTGTTTTGTTTTGTTTTTGTTTTCGATGACAGGGTTTCTCTGTGTAGCCTTGGCTGCCTTAGACTGGCTTTATAAACCACTCTGGCCTGCCTCAAACTCACAGCGATCCACCTGCCTCTGGCTCCCGGAGTGCGGGGATTAAAGGCGTGTGCAGCCACACCTGGCTAAGATACCTAAATTTTAAGCTGTCTTTTTTGTATGTATATGAAAGTCACTCTCTTTGAGAGCATTTCCTTCTAAATTTCTAGAAAGTGTGTGTCACTAATACAGTCAACAGGACTCAGGAAAGGATTGCAGGCACTAATGTTCCCACTCACTCCTTTGTTGACTGGCTGACTGAACTGCCCGCACTCTAGTTCCCTCAACTGTGAAATGGCCAATGAAACTGGATTCTCTCTAATGGTCTTTGCCAAAATTTTATGATCCAGATATCCTTATCGGATTCTTTCTCAGAATCACTTGAAAGATTTCAATCATTCAATTGATGACCTATCCTCAAAACTCGTTTTAAAAAAAAAAATTCAACATGACCCCTAAACATTGGGGTCAAGCAGTTTGACCCTACCCTTCTTTTGGGCCCATCTCACCTTCCCATTCACAGCCAGTGTGGGCAGTAGAAGAGCCTCCTCTTCTACTTGTAGAAGCTGTCAAGGGCAGATGGAGGCACAGATATTGTACTCAGGGACACTTCCAGGGAGTTCCTCATTTGGAGAATTCCCCTCTGTGCCTTATCATCAACATGGGAGAGTGCTTCCTCCTTGCACCTGCTATTTTCTGCCATCTTTCCCTGTGTAAGCCTCATGGTCTGGGCAGAGGGATGGGCCTGTCGCCTCTCAGCACGGCAGCCACCTTCACAACTAGCACTACGTCTGTGATATGTGCCATTTGTCCTGTCAGCCATTATATCCATCCTTGCACTAGGCTGTGAGGGGTCACCAGTTCACAGAGAGACAATACCCAAAGGCATTTGGGTCCCAGACTTCTTCTCTGTCACCTCCCACCCACAGTTCAACAGGGCAATCTAGGGCATCTTTCTAAATCTAGATGTAACCCGTATGGTCCTGTTGAATTTATTTAGGTATCAAAAGAGCCCAAATGCCTGTTCCTTTACGTTCTCATTCAAAGGAGCATTTCAGTCGGCTGAAAGGGATATAAAAATTGGCTTTCAATACCTAATTGTCACGGGCTGCATTCAGCTCTGTCCCATGAAAGACCTCGGTCACTTGGGGAAGCCAGACGTCATTTCCCAGCACGGTTTGATGTTTAGTGCTTCTCGGTGCTCTTTGGTGCTTGGTCCGTCCATAACTAAATATTGCTTTAGTGCTCGCTATACAAAGAGCTTCCTGAAAGCAGCAGGGGAGACATGTTAGGGGCTTAACAATCGGGGTACTGTTTCCAGCGAGGGGTTTGCCACACAAAGCTGTGTGGAATGGAAGTGGCCCAAGATCGCCACTGCAGTTCTGAGCCTCCCCTTTGCCTTTTCCTTGAGTGGAGGGAGAGGCTAGCTGTGATGTAGACAGCTTGCAAAACGTTTAGTTCCAGCATAAAACCAAGTGTCAAATGTCCTGGAAGGAAAGTAAGTCACATCCACAATGTGGAGAGAAAGAGGTCTCCATGAACGCCAGAGAAACATCAGGATGAGTTAAGCCTGGATACGGCTCGGGAGGGAATGTTTTTTAAAGCCAGACTGCGTTTTCATTACATTGTTGCTATGCGAGTAAACAAATGAACTCATTGCTGCTCCCGAGCTGGGCAGAGAGAATTTATGGAGAATTAATAAATCCAAAGTAGACAACGTGTGGCTTTTCCTCTCCTCAGAGAAGTGCAAGGCATCATCTTGGGTTTCAAACAGGCAGCCTGCTGTAGTTCTCAGTTGCTGAAAACTGAGCCCCTTCCAAGCGGGCAAACGATGGTGGTGCTGATGTTTCTTTTACTGGGATTTTCTTGAAAAAGGAAGAGAGTAAATTGCTCATTTAACACAAAGGGTTATTATAAAATCCAACAAAGGCAGTGGTGTCTGTCTCTATCAGTGCTTTTTATTTTCTTTTTTTTTTTTTTTTTTTAAATTTCATTTGGGTAAAATAGTTCCTATCTAATAAGCAGTTTTAAAAATAAAAAAAAAATAGTCTTGTTAATGGGTGAAACTCAAAGAGGGGTAGTATAAATAAATCAAGGGGGGGACTAGCGAGGCGGGGAGCAGCCTAATTATATTTCTCACTTGTGCCAAGACAAAGCAATAGGTGCTAGTCAGGGACACGCTTGTTCATTAGACCATCTAAGGGCTTGTTAATGGCAAGGCTGTGTGTGTGTGTGTGTGTGTGTGTGTGTGTGTGTGTGTGTGTGTGTTGTTGTTCTAGCTGCACTTTCTAATCTCTCATTAGCGCCTGTTGTGCTTTCTGGTGAGGGCATTAGGGCAGAACACCAGGGCCTGGTTATTCACTTCCTGCTGTAGTCAATCCTGATCAATAGTTTAGGCAATATCTAATAAGTGTGAATGTCTGTGTGTGTGCGCGCACGTGTGTGCACACATGTACATTTGTGGTAAGTGTGTGAACATCAGAATACAACTCGCAGGAGACGATCCTCTCCTTCTAGCTTGCGGGTCCCAGGGATTGAAGTCAAGCTGTCAGGGTCAGCAGCCAGCACCGTTACCTTCTAAGAAACCTCACTGGCCCACTGCTAAACAGCAGGGGCGAAGGATTACACAGTGTGTGCCATTTCTAACGCTGTTCTGCTGTGATTCAGGCAGAGGATGATGGGATACAAAAGTAGTCACAAAATCAAAAATTACGGCTGTAAGAATCGTGATTTCCTGTGCTCTGTGATACCCTTAGAAGGAAGTGCTTCCGGGTGGAATTCTCTACTGTTTGTTAAATTCTTCTTAAAATTATATTTTGGGATTTAAAGGTTTGTTGTTGTTGTTTTGTTTGTTTGTTTGTTTGTTTTTGACAGTGCTAAGAACAGAGCACGGGGCCTTGCACAAGCTGTAAAGTGCCCCTTCACTGAGATATATCCCCAACTCCAGCTTTTTGTTATATATGAGAGTTGGTAAGTAGGGCAATAAGTATATAGATAAATGATAGAATCAAGAACAACTAGATATGAGCAACATTTTTGAGGTTTGCTATGCTCTTCCAGGCCCATCTCCATGTCTCTCCTCCACTCAACTCTTTCATACTCAAATGTTTTTCTGCTCCTTGTGTGTATGTCATTGTATGTGTATATATATATATATGTATATATATACACATATATATGTATGTATATGTTTATATCATTGTGTATATTTATGTATCACATTTGCCTTATTTTAAATTAGTACATGGTGATTGTACATATTTACAGAGTATTTCTGTACTTGATCAGCTAAGGGTAGATTCATCAGCTCAAACATTTACTGTTCTCTGATGTTGGAGAGATCTGAAACCCTCTCTCTTAGCTCTTTTGAAATGCACAATTAATGCTTGCCAACTACAGTTACGTTTCTGTGACAGAGAGCTGTAGAATTTTTTTTTCTATCCATCTGGATGCCTGTATACATCCGCCATTCTTTCTGCACCCTACACCCACCCATTTCCCAGTTCCTGTTAATCATCATTCTACTCATTCTACTCTCAGCTTCGATGGGCTCAACATTTTAGCTTCCACTGCTGCAGCACGAGGAAGTAGGGAAGGGGTGAGATGCTGCTTTGAAGGGAAGGTAGAGAGAAACTGGAGAACTGAGGATTCGGGTGGGGGAGAAGAGGAATTCGCCTTCCTGAATGGCATGAGGCTATTTCTGGCTTCACTTTGTGCCCCGGTCAGCTAGCAGCAGGCAGTTAAGAGGCTGAAGTTTTCCTATCCCCAGCTCTGCATTAGGGAGGTGAGGCAGATACCCAAGGGAAGATAGAGCCCAAACAGACTTGCCGAGGCCTTGGCCCCGGTGACATCATGTTAGAAGTTAGCTCTGGGGCAATGCTCCGATTACTATTGCATTGCTGAGAGAAGGCTCAATGCCCTACTTCTTATGAGATGCTCTTGACAATCTTTAGCTTGTGGTCTCCCACTGATGAGAATTTCAGTCGTGTGTCCTGAGTATGGGACCTCTTCACCCTTCTGTTCAGAAAAGGCCTTCATCTCTAAACCCTACAAAAGTGTGCCTTCCACGGGGGCTTTCCACTGGAGCATCTTGACCTATGTTGATGACAGTCATGATACTGGCAATACTGCTAAAATAATAACCTGGGTAAATCTGCTGGTGGCTGTTAAAAAGCAAAGTCCCCTGTCATTTGTGGCTTTTCTTTGAAGAGCTTGGTGCCTTTTGGGCCTCCCTTTCAATGCCTTACACATGTGTAAAGATGACCTTCTTTTCATCTAATTTAAACATAGATGTTAGGGATTTTTGTTTTATCTTTATATTTAATCATGAAACGCTTCGAAGACAAACAGCCTTAAAATCTCTAACAGCAAGCAAGCAAGAACTGGCTCTCCTCCACCTGCTGCTATTGTCTCATCTTCCACAGTACTGGTTCCCCGGGTATCTTGGACACTGTCTAGATCATTTTTAAAAAATAATTTGGGGTCTGTGACATGCTCTCTACCTCCAGAGAGGATTTCATCTCTATCTGCCAGCCTCACAGGCCCAGGGAAATCAAAACTCAGGCTTTTCCATGTCCTGCACCTGATGGCTTACAGCCCAGCCGCAACCTTGCTCACGTTCTCGCGATTTCTAAGTGGTAGAACCACAGACAGATCTAGCTCTTTCACCCCTAGCTTGGGCCATCCACTGTTTCCGTCTCCGGAGCCACTGAGCTTTTAGCCTTTGGCACACAGTTTTTAGGAAAGGGCACTGTATGCCTCAGGAACTTCAGCACAATGCTCACTCCTATGCATCACCTTTTCCATCACCTTTTCCCTTTGAGGCCAAAGAATATAGCAGAGTACCCTGCCTTCTTTTCTCCCAGCACAACTGCTGATATATTAGTCAGTGGTTGCTGATCCCTAATCCACACACTTTTTCTTGGCTGTCCCACTTGCTTACCATCACCGTGGCTGATACACGTCCTCTCTTTTAGCCTTGGGGTGGCATTCAATCCAGAGCTGGCCTGCCTGGAAATGCAGTTTGTTCTATGTAGGCAGATGTCATTTCCTGTCCTTCTAGTACCATCTTTTTTAAAATCTGCTTTATCCAGGGCACAGTGGTAGGCCCTGCTGCTTATATATGAATGGATAAGAAATGATGCCAACATACGAAGAAAAGCGGTATACTGACAGGGTCAAATCATAAGTCACACACACTGTCAGAGGTGTAGATAAAGTACTCTGGGCATAACAAGGACAGCGGTCATCTGTCTGTCTAGGAAAGGCTTCTGAAAGCATAATAAAGTCTGAAGAAAAGGGAAGGGAAAATTTGAATAGACAAAGCAGGTGCAGATGTGTGGGTGTTTTGGGCACTTAAGGAAACCAGTCTTTCATTCTTGGTAGAGAGGGTACCGGTCAGAACTTGGGGCTTTCAAGGTCCCAAAGAAGGAAGGAGAAAGAGTACACAGACAAGGAAAAAAATAATAATACAGGTAAAAGCAAGTTGGGCAGCCTAGGGGCCAGAGATGTGGCTTATTCAGCCAACATACTGTTTTACATTTTTGAGCCAAGTTTGAAAACAAGAATTCTATACTTCTGGCTTCTGAAAGCATGGACGATCTGACGGCACAGCATAGTAGTTGACTGAAACACAACATGGCTGCCTACCTTTCTATAACATGTACACTGTCTCCCAAGTACAGGACCTGGCTGTTTCTCTGCATGTGTTTGCTGGGCCTTCAAGCAACTGAATGCAGGGTCCTCGCTCTGCTCTGGAACAAACCCAGGCAACCTCAACAAAGGGCCCCAAGGTCCTCTCCTCCTATCCACAGACCTCTAGCCCTCTGCTGTCCAAAGGGACTTTCCTTTAACTTCAATGCACATGGCTCTCTAAATTATGAATCACACATACACAATACACAAGTTTGGCTAAATCTGTGGGTTCAGAGCCTGCAGCTACAAAGGGCAAGCAGTGTTAAAAGCAGTCCCTGCAGTCAGAATCTAAGGCTCAAATGCAGGGAGAATCAAAGGCTACTGAAGTGCAGGGCAGAACAGCTGAGATTGTTTCCTTGTTTGGATGTAAACACATTAATTAGAGGGCTAGCATACCCTAGGTCTTCCGGTCTTTTCATTCTACCTGCCAGGGCCCAGCTCTAGAGGTTAATTCAACAGACTCCTGGCTTGCAGTCAGCGCCTGTTCCATGCATGTATGAGGTTACCACACTGAGCCCTGTTAATAGGCGCAGTGAATGACTACTGAGATGGCTGAGGCAGCAAAGTACCTGCCATGCAAGCATGAGGAATTGAATTAGGAACCCTAGCACCCATGTAAAAACCAAACCTGAACAGGTATGTCTATAAACCCAACACTGGGAAGATGGAAACGGGAAGAGTTCAAGCTCTTTGGCCGGCATACCTGAGCTGATGAGCTCCAGGTTCCGTGAGAGGCCATCTCTCAAAGAGTAAGACGAGGGCTGGAAAGATGACTCAGATCACAGGCTGCCCCGGCAGAGGAGCCAGGTTCAGTTCCCACCCTTACATGGTGGCTCACAACTGTCCACCACTCCAGTTCCTAGGGATATGGCACCTTCTTCTGGCCTCTGGGGAGACTGAATGCCCATGGTAGACGTACATAAACAACATGAAATGTTTCTAAATCCTTTTTTTTTCCATAGAGAATTTTAATGTGAAACATTATCTAACAGCAGAGATTTTTGCCTTCATAGCTAAAAGTTTAACATGTTCTCCAAACCCCTTAAACAAAACTATGACATACTTAAAGGTGGGGGGAGGCTTTATTTGAGGGAAGGGTATGTCTTTTTGCTTTTGTTTTTGTCTTTGTCTTTAAGACAGTCTTGCTATGTTCTTTAGGTTGGCTTCAAACGTACAATCCTCCTGCCTCAGACTCGTGACTGCTAGGGTCACAGGTGTATAGTGCCACACCCAGTAATAGCAATACCTTGCCATTAATGCAAACAGATTATGGACCTCTTTTCTTAAAAGAAAGAAAGAAAGAAAGAAGGAAGGAAGGAAGGAAGGAAGGAAGGAAGGAAGGAAAGTTGAAAGAGGTTGAGAAGTCACCTGACATCAGTCTTTTGTCTACACACACATTCATACACTCCTAAGCACACACACACACACACACACACACATATATGTTCACACACACCACACACACATACATGCACACACATCATACACATGTCCACACATACCACACACACCCATGCACATATGCACATACACACACATACAGACATACACACACACCACACACATACACAACAAGTAATCAGAGTTGATTTTTTTCCAATGTTTAAAGGAAAGGAGGGGAAAAGCCAAATGATTGCAGTCTGCTCTCTGCCTCACAGCTCTTCTTCTGGGGCTTTCTGGCTAGTTGACACAAACAGGATTCCTCCTCGGGACAGAGACAGATTGAATGTGACCTTGCAGATCCTTTACAGGGTCATCACAATCAGGGAAGCAGCTGCTGGAGTGCTGGACCATCAGGGCCCCAGACCACCTCACAGCTTAGCTCCCTGGGAAGCAGTAATGAATTAACAGGTCATCTTGGTAATTCCTAGGGCTAAGCCTTTGCAACTACAAATAAATACGTAGAGTAAAAGGAATGCAGAAAAGAAAAAAACACAGGCAGAGAGAAAAGGGACAAGAGAAACCTGACTTGGTTTCACTGAGACACAATTAGCTTGAAAATGCCCTTGTGTAGTGATTTCATTAAGACTCAGGAGAATTCTTTTAAACTCATGGTCTTGGTCAGCTTCTTGGCCTGATGGCCAGTGGTTCTGGGAGGTGCGGTGGGGAGATAGAGTGCTTTTTGTGTGCTCCTGTCAAGCAGGAACAGAGAACCTGAAGGTCAGGCCGGCCAAGCACTTTTCCTTGAGGAGGGAACACACAGTTGGCATGGAACAGGTCTTAGCCCGGGCGAAGGTGAAGCTAGCTCTGAAGAAGGTGTCAGCCATCTTTCCTAAATTACCACATGGATCACTAGATGCTCTGGACACGTCTCAGCAGATGCGAAGCTCTGGTCCTACTTAAATGTCATTGGTGGATCCATGTGAGTTAGATGGTACCGTCGGGAATGCGGGGATGGGCAGGTTGTATTTTATTGGCTTTTTCCTCCCGTGGTTTTCACCATCTGTTTCTTTAACTGCATAAACAAGGAAAAATGACCGGTTTGGAATGCAAAGTTTTAAACACCAGATGACCACAAGCATCCTCTAAATGAGAAAGAGAGAGCAAGTTGGGGTTCTGTGACATTTGTCAGGAAGTGGAATGGTAAATACCAAGAAGCCTGTATGTATTGTGCCAGGGAAGGGCCATAAAGGCAAGGGGTGGCTTGGTCCCCATCCCTGTTTCAGGGTCATGTCCTGCCTGCTTTCCCCAACACCTTACTCAGACACCAGCACTGCCTCCCCTTCCCCCTGCCCTCCAAGATGAAGAGGGATGCAGGACTTCAGCTTAATGGGCATTAGTTCAAGAGCATCCCTAAGTTGGCAGCTTTGCACGGTACCCGTAGAAGAAGCTTCCACACTCCACAAAATCTGGCTTGTGGGCAGCTTCTCTGACAAAGCTAAGTGGAGAGCTATAAACAGAATGTCTACAAGATCTTCATATCTCTCCTGCACAATGGTAAGTGGGGGAAAAAAACATGCAATGGCATTAAAGCACTTCAGCACACAGCCTCCTGCTTTATGAAGGAATATTTGCTGTGCACAATACAATGGCTGCTTCATAAAATGGTTCCGTCACTCCAAGCCAACAAACTTAAAGCGCCGAGTTCCTTTTCTAAACCCGAAACAATGGAGAAACTGGATGGGAATGTTCCCTGAATACTAATCCCTTTTACCTTCAGTGTAAGAAGTAATCAGTTGTAAGCATCAGGCATTCTAAACAAAATTGAACAGGGAAGTTTTGGAGCCCCTGGGGTACAAACGCTGGCGCACTTGGCTGTGTGCCACTCGGTTCGGCTTGAGACGGACGTGGAACATTTTTCACATAGTTTTGTAGGCAGCCTGACGCCGGAGTTTTCACGTTAAAGGGTGAAAGATGAGGGCCTCCCGGGAACAGAGAGATCCTCCTAATTTTCGGTGTCGCTTCGCATAGACACGGTGGACAGTTTTTGACATGGACACTATTAATGGTTTGGGACTTGGGGGTGAGGCGTCAGGCAAAAATAAGACTGAGGCAATTTTCAGGCCCTAAGAAGATGAAGTGAATTAGGCTGAAACAGTGTCTCTACCCTGCTGGCAAGCATCAATCAGTACACAGCTGTGAAGATAGCTGTGAACACTGCGTAAAGTGCTTGCTGTACGAATGTGAGGACCTGAGTTCCCCAACACACATGGAAAAGCACATGCCTGTAACCCCAGTGCTGCCACGGGCAGGGGGACAGGAAAATCCCAGGGCTTAACAGGCCAGCTAGTCTAACTAAGTGGTGCGCTGTAGGTCAGTGAGGGGACCAGGTCTCAATAAAGTGAAGAGAAATACAGAAAGATACATGACGTTGGTCGGCTGCTGCCCTCCACATGCGCACATGCGGAGAGTGCATCCACATAGACGGACACAGAGAAAAGAGGAGGAAGGGGTGAAGGGAGCGGGAGGGAGGAAGGGATAAAGGGAATAAGCAGGCTGCCCCACTCAAAGATTCAGTCTGCTAATTCAGACTGCCACAGTCCACGGTGACTGTATTTGATGTCTGACACCCACTGGACATGGGTGCCATTGGGGGTCTTTGCTTCACTGGTGGAAATGGGAAAATGCTAAGAGATTAACAGGATACTTCAAGGTTGAGAGTCCTGAGGGCTTCCTCACAGGCACACACCGTTCATCCTCTTTGGCACTGGTTCCACATCAGAAAAGACGACTAGCTGCAAGTCAAAATTCTCTAGCAAATAAATTGTATCCGCAGTGAACGTGTATAGACTTGTGCCTCCCTAAACCATACTGGATGCCGTCCGTTGACTTGGTGTCTGTAAAGCACTGTAGACCATACAGTAATTTGGAGAGAGTTTTAAGTGTGCCAGATGATGTATGGAGGTTACATGCGAAACCCCTCACCCCATGGTGGGCTTGTGCATCCAAGGATGTTGGAACATCTCCTGTAGACACGTAGACACGGGGGGAGGAGGAGTTGTGCTTCTCTTGTTTCATACATTAGAGAGAACGCCCCCAGGCAGTTTGAAGAACTGGACTGTTGCAGTGGATTGTGAAAGGACTAGGGTGACCCATGGAATTTCAGCTATAATCACAATAATAATTTCAAATGAAGAGGCATACTTCGGAAGGTATGAGAGGAATTTTAAGTGGCCAAACTATTTGTATTCACCAAAGCTTTGGAGCCTTGTAAAAACTGTAGTGTTATGCTTCGGCCACTCCAAAAGGATTGGCTAACACTTTCACAATTTATTTTTATTTTATGTGTATGTGTATGAATGTTTTGCTGGCATGTATGCATATGTGTACACACCACACATCTGGCCTTGGAGGCCAGAAAAGGGAATCAGTGACTTTGGGACCAGAGATATAGATGGTTGTGAACCACCGAGTAGATGCAAGGAACCAATCCTAGCACCTCTGTAAGAGCAGCAAGTGCCTTTAACTGCTGAGCCTTCTCTCCAGTCTGACTTTCTTAATTTAAACAAATCTCCTTGGAGATAGGGACTTGAGACTCTGTTGATGAACTTATTTCAGACACTTCCTTTGTACTCTGACCTTGTATCTTCATGTGTCTTCATCTCTCTCTCTCTCTCTCCCTCTTATCCTTTTTTTTTTCTTCCCTTCCTTTTCTCTCCCTTTTTTCCTTTCTCTGGGGTATTTATCAGGTCTGTGTGCCCGACTACAGGATAATAGGTATGCTGAGGATTTGGGGCTGTCATTTGATGTCTCTGTGTATTCTCACCCACAGGTGATCACCCCAGTGAGGACAGGCCACGGCTATGTGTACGAGTACCCATCCCGACACCAAAAGGATGTCTACGATGTTCCTCCTTCCCACACCACTCAAGGGGTAGGTAATGGGCACATTACCAGGGCATCTGGCTTTGGGGGCAGCATCTCTTCAGGACCACGCAGGAGAAGAGGGACACCAGCCACAACCTCACAATATGGAGCCCTAAGCTGCCTGTCCCGGGACCATTTTAGTCAGTGTTACTTAAATTGGGTTTTCTAGGGTTACTTTATCAGAAAGTTTAGTCTTTTATCTGAGAAATCTCTTGTTTGCTTTATCAGTTTGTCATTTTATTTATGAAAATGTGCAATTTTAATGATCTAGATTTTAGAGTTAATAGTTCACGTAAGATCATTTTCATATTTAACCTAAATCAAAGAATGCAAAACTTATAAAGAAAAATTCCATAAACCCCTGATGGCATAGAATGCTGCTAAAGTCCAAGTCTGTATGTGACTTAATAAATAAATTCATGAGGAAACAAAAGCAAGAGAAGTGAGCAGGGAATGACGTTTCCATTCTGGGTAACTCAGTTATTTCTCTGCAGGTTTATGACATTCCTCCTTCATCAGTGAAAGGCCCTGTGTTTTCAGTTCCAGTGGGAGAGATCAAACCTCAAGGGGTGTATGATATTCCCCCTACCCAAGGGGTAAGTGAACTGGAAAAGCACAGTGTTTGGATGAGTATCTCTGTGTGTGTGGTGGGGGTTTAATGTATATTTGTTCATTGGGATAAAAAAATGACATACTGTCTTCATGAGGGAAGGAGAGAAAGGAGAGAGAGAGAAAGGGTGTAGGAAGCAAGAGACAAGAAAGCAATTAAAATTACAAATTTAGAGGGGCCCCAAAATACAGAGACATCAGTAATGACAGTCAAGTGAAAGGGGAGGTAATGAGTTCAGTTTGGCAATATCTAACACATCACATTTTTCTAGACCCTACAGCTTTCTTGGTCCATACATAAGAGGTAGCTCACTTGATTTTCTCTTATCTTCTGGTCACAGCTCCACTTCAGGTACAGTTAACTTTGCTATAGGGAACTGTGCCTGTGAATACGGGGGAGACTCAGGCAGTGTCACACATGTGGTCTGATGACGAAGAACAGAACTCAGGTCCCTCAACCCGGTGCATCATATCTTGTGTCTCTCTGCATGGATAAACATGGGTAGGATAGTCAGTGAATGCACATGAGACCGCAGCCCAGTGGTGAACAACTTAGCTAGGAGAGTGCTAGACCTGAGCTAGCCCTGAGAATGGTAAAGGATGGTCATGTGGAAGGATGAGGGCGCACATCCTCTAATGAGCATGCTGCAGCCTGGGAAACATCTGAGGTTAGTAAACGATAGGAGGATCAAGCCTGTGGACTCTGGACCACACTTCATGGACTATTCATTTTCTGCCTCCATCCAAGCTCTAACTAAACAATTAAATTGACCTTTTTTTTTTTTTCCTTACTCTTTAGGTCTATTCCATTCCACCGTCGGCTTGCCGAGATGAGGCAGGGCTTAGGGAAAAGGAATATGATTTCCCTCCTCCTATGAAGCAGGATGGAAGGCCAGACACCAGACCCGAAGGGGTGTATGACATCCCTCCAACCAGCACCAAGATGGCAGGGAAGGACCTTCACATCAAGTTCACCTGCGATGCCCCGGGAGCTGCAGAACCGATGACACGAAGACACCAGAGCCTTTCCCTGCCCCACCCCCCCTCCCAGCTAGGACAGTCTGAGGGCACTCAGAGTGACGCGTATGATGTGCCCCGGGGAGTCCAGTTCCTGGAGGCACCGACAGAAACCAGTGAAAAGGCAAATCTGGAAGAAAGAGACGGTGTTTATGATGTCCCTTTGCACAACCCAGCAGATGCCAAAGGAGCTCGGGACGTGGTAGATGGGATCAACAGACTGTCTTTCTCCAGCACTGGCAGTACCAGGAGTAACATGTCCACATCTTCCACCTCCTCAAAGGAGTCCTCCTTGTCAGCCTCCCCATCTCAGGACAAAAGGCTCCTGCTGGACCCAGACACGGCCATTGAGAAGCTCTATCGGCTCCAGCAGACCCTGGAGATGGGTGTCTGTGGCCTCATGTCGCTGGCCACCACGGACTGGCGGTGTTACGGATACATGGAAAGACACATCAACGAGATCCGCACAGCAGTGGACAAGGTGGAGCTGTTTTTGCGGGAATACCTCCATTTTGCCAAGGGAGCTTTAGCCAATGCCTCCTGCCTCCCAGAACTCGTCCTCCACAACAAAATGAAGCGCGAACTCCAAAGGGTAGAGGATTCCCACCAGATTCTAAGCCAGACCAGCCACGATTTGAATGAATGCAGCTGGTCCCTGAATATCCTAGCTATCAATAAGCCCCAAAATAAGTGTGATGATCTGGACCGATTTGTGATGGTAGCCAAGACAGTGCCAGATGATGCCAAGCAACTGACTACCACCATCAGCACCTACGCAGAGACCCTCTTTAGAGCAGTTCCTGGCAGTTCCCATCTGAAGAATGGGCCCGACAGTATCATGAACTCAAGCGAGTATACACATACGGGCTCCCCGATACAGCCGCTGCGTCCTGGTGACTACAAGGCCCAGGTCCACAGTAAGCCATTGCCTCCTGCTCTAGGCAAGGACCAGCCACCAGACTGTAGTAGCAGTGATGGTTCCGAGAGGAGCTGGATGGATGACTATGATTATGTTCATCTACAGGTAAGGATACCTATCAGGGTCCCCACATCCACATTTCGGGGATCCTAGAACTGATGTCCATGGGGCTGTTAGGCTGGACAGCCAAAGGACAGAGCACGATGTTATGAAAACTGACGGTGAGATTGTACAAAAATTGTACAGCCACTTTATTTGACCTCCATGGGCCTTAATTTTATTTTAGAAAGTATTAGCTCAAAGGGTAGTATTCAGTCTCATTGATACACCCCAGGAAAGCTGGAGGACACTCATCAATGCGGACTGGTGGGGTCCGTGAGTCATGCTATCAGTTCTTCCTCTGTTTGTGTTTTGTGGCACAGTTCCATTGAACAGCCCATTGTAACAGAAATAAATTTAAAAAGATATCACTGTTAAGGAAAAAAACCTGTTGAAACTATCTGTACATAGAGAGTTTCTAAGGTACCTAAGGTACCCCCTAGGCCAGTGATTATCAACTTGTGGGGCCTGACCTCCTGGAGCGGTCAAATGACCCTTTCACAGGGGTCACCTGAGAGCATCAGAAAACACAGATATTTGTACATTACGATTTATAATACTAGAACAAAATGCAGTTATGAAGTAGTAATTTTGTGGTTGAGGGTCACTACAACGTGAGGAACTGTTCTAAAGGTCTGCAGCATTAGGAAGGTTAAGAACCACTTCTCTAGGCTGAGAGAGAAAGAGAGAGGAAGGGAAGGAGAGAGAGAGAGAGACATAGACACATAGCTCCATCAGATCCAGAGGCCCTGTGGTCATTGCCCATTGGCCAACAGCTTGACCTGCATATGTTAAACTCTGCAAGCTGCTTTCTCTAAGTGTAAATTGTGCTAGTTCCCAAATTCAGCTGGGATCCTGAAAGCTCCCTGGCCTGCTTTGAAGAATTCCAGCACCTACCATAATCTGTGATTTAGCATTTGGCTTAGTGTCTTATTCTCCCAATCTTTCCCTCTTCCTGGGAGCCATGGCTTGTACTGGAAACTGTTAAAATACTGAAAGCCCCCTGGTGCAAGAGAGGAGAAAGGATCAGCTGAGCCACAGCTTACACTGAGGAGTGGCCTGGGTTAGATGAAGGCATTTAACCTTCATCTCACTGGTCTCCTCATGCTGTAAACTGGGAAACACTAAGGAGAGGTATTCAAAGAAATTGGAAGTGTAATATGCACCCATTTTTTTTCCACCCTTTGTTTGAAAACTCATATATACTCTGTTAAAAAAAAAAAAACATGAAAAATAATGCTCCCTAAGAGGGTGTGAAGAAGGTCTTGAGAAGCTTCTCCTCTCCAGTTAGAAAGAGCAGCAACCCTGTCAGCCCTCCTGAAAACAGGCTTTACTTTTCAGCCTGTCTCCACAGTGATTCCGGAAGTCCCTCTCTGTGGTTCGCAGTGTCTAATGAGACGTGAGGGAAGTGGATGAGTTGCTGAGTGCACTTGTCAGTGAAGCTGTTCACATAAGTGACTCACCGCAATGAGGTAATCTGGTCTTTGTGTTGAAAACAACAGGGCAAGGAGGAGTTTGAGAGACAGCAGAAGGAGCTCCTAGAGAAAGAGAATATCATCAAGCAGAGCAAGGCACAGCTGGAGCATCATCAGGTAAGTTCAGACAGAACAAAGGCTCTTCGGTGGTGGAAGGGGCTCCGCCTAGTAGGAAATGGAAAAGATCGGGGTCCTGCCAGCACAGTGGCAGGAAGACCCAGGCATATAACAGGATGTAAGAACCAAGTGAAGGTGTGTGGCCTGTGACCACGGCTTTTAGTATGCCAGGCTGCGCCTGTTACTGTATCACACCTTAGGACTGTTTGAGTTAAAGCCTTTGGCCTCAAGACACAAGAGCCTGTCAGGCTGGCCCAAGCTAATTGGTTTTCTGCTGAGGCCATGGTGAGAGAATTCCAGGGAATGAAGATGTAGCCAAGACTGACAGCAATAAGGCCCATCTCCTCTCTTTGTTTTCCCAATAGCTGCTTCATTCTCCTCTACGACCCAATCATTTTTCTAGTCACCTCCTCACTCGGTTCCCATCTAACTTCATCAGACTCATAAATGGCCACTCAAAGCATTGTGTAATGCTTTGAAATAGGTTCTCACTACGTAGCCCAGGCTGGCATTTCATCTGTGATTCATTAGATAATTCTTAGATAATTCCTTAGAATCCCTTCTGTGGTTATCAAATTCCCAAGAGAGTTTGATTGAAACTCTCTCCTGAACCCCATCCTTCTACCTGTCTTTTTGCATGGTCCAGTCTATGGGCCAAAGGGAAAGATCCAATGTTTGTGAGCCCTGTCCAAGTCTATTTACCAAGGGCTCTGAGGGGACAGTCACTCAGAGGTTTAGTGAGCAGATCAGATAAGGATAGATATTGCTAAAGCAAGGACATTAAAACAAAGAGAAATGAACTAAATATTTAAGATGACATGAAATAGCACACCACAACAAGAGATCTCTAGGAAACCTGAGTTCAAACCCTTCCTTTCTAGCCAACAGGTTATGGGCCACAACTTCAGTTCCTTCTCTATAAAATGGGAAAGTACTACTCTCTATAAACACATGAATTGAAATCAAATTCATTATTATCATATAATATTGGAATTGGAAAACCACTATCTACTATGCTTATATTGGCAGTTGGCCCAGTAAGACAGCAGAGTTTGAGGGAACTAGTAGATGCTAAAGTAATTCCTAAGAAGCAAGTAGTTCTATAGAATACAGAATTGACTATGCACTTCTCAGCAGGAAAGCAGGATGAGGTTGTCCCTGGACTGACTCAGCTCTGAACCAGGGTGGGAGATTAACTGAGTCCCAAACTCAGTAAAATAGCTAAAAGTACTATTTTAAACTTAGTAAAATAGCTAAAAGTCATCATTTCAATTTGAAATAACAGTCCAGTTAGGAATGCTAATGAGAGAATCAAGAAAGCTGGTTCTTGGGCCATTGAGATGATTCCGTGTAAGGGTACTTGCTGCCAAGCCAGTGACCTGAGTTTGGTCCATAAAAACTACACAATAGAAGAGAATTGACCTGCATGAATTGTCCTGTGACCTTCACGTTAAAATATAATAAACAATTAATGCCCAGGTTTCTTTGTTGTGTCCTTTTCTAAGACTTCCCTATAGTAAAGGATAATAACATGTACATCTTGACAGAAAGAATAGGAGAAAGATGTAGCTGACGTTTGCTACTTTGTGGGCTCTTCCTCCTTCCACCCTTCTCCACCCCCTTCTTCCCTTTCAAGCCCCTAACACTAGATAGAAGAGAAAAAAGGATAGAGGGGAAAGGGGGTGTCATTCTCATTAGACTACTTCCTGCTGATTCTGGGGCCTTGAGCTCCTTGGGACAAGTTTGACCTTCACTGTCAGAATATCTCATTTCTTCTTCTTTGGGCATTACTACTTAACACTGCAACCAACAGCAAACCAATAACATCAACCACCAAACAGCAATACCTATTAGGGCTCTAACATTTATATATACTCTGAAAAGTCCCCAGAATCCAAATACAACACATTCAAAGCAACTATCTGCATCTGGCAAAACCACACCCTTACCAAAGCATGAGTCAAATCATAGTCAGCTGATGAGAAGCAGCCCCATATTTCCACACCTGGGATTAAAACTGAAACATATTCTTATAATGTTGCTGTATGTTTTTAAGAAAACAAAATTATAAAATTCTCACTATAGAGAGAGTCTTCATGAAGTTTCCATCTTGAAGAAAGAGGTGAGGCCTTGCCCAGGAAGTAGCAAATTCTTGGTGATCTATTTGACAGATATGTCACTATATCTGGTTTTTCCCTTGTTGCCCGTCAACATTTCTAAAACTTTACATAGAGCTTGCAAGTCACCAAACAGTATTTCAAGCACTTTCTGAAAAAGTACCAATATTCACTTTTTGAATAACAGTATTTTATTGCACCATCATAATGGCATAGAAGGTGAGGCTGTTGCCTTTCAGTCAATGCAAAAAAGACAAATGGTTTGATAGCAGAAGGTCTAGGCTGGAGGATCCCTTGGGAATCATCTCCCCAGTGTCCATGTTGTACATTTTAGGAAGCAAGACAACCTGGCGAAGGTCTCATAGCTCCTAAGTACCTGGCATCTATTAGGATGAAACTGCTATATTTTGACTCCACCCCCACATTTCTTTCCCTTTACAGTGTATGTCCTGCCCTTAATGAAAGCTCTTATCTTCCTTCCAGCTGAGTCAGTTCCAACTGTTGGAACAAGAAATCACCAAGCCCGTGGAGAATGACATCTCCAAATGGAAGCCCTCTCAAAGCCTCCCAACCACAAACAACAGTGTTGGCGCTCAGGATAGGCAGTTGCTTTGCTTCTACTATGACCAATGTGAGACCCATTTCATATCCCTCCTCAACGCCATTGACGCCCTCTTCAGCTGTGTCAGCTCTGCTCAGCCCCCACGGATCTTTGTGGCACACAGCAAGTTTGTCATTCTCAGTGCACACAAACTGGTATTCATTGGAGACACTCTGACAAGGCAGGTGGCTGCCCAGGACATTCGAAATAAAGTCAGGAACTCCAGCAACCAACTCTGCGAACAGCTCAAGACGATAGTGATGGCAACCAAGATGGCCGCCCTCCACTACCCCAGCACTACTGCCTTACAGGAGATGGTGCATCAGGTAACAGACCTGTCCAGAAATGCTCAGCTCTTCAAGCGTTCCCTGCTGGAGATGGCCACCTTCTGAGAAGAAAAGAAGGTGGAAGGGACTGAGTGCATAATTACTAAGGAAAACTGGAAATACTATCTGGTTTTTGTAAATGTTATCTATTTTTGTAGATGTTTTATATGACAATGAAATATTTTAATGTTTTGTGAGTTAGTTGATTTTCATCAATTCAGGGAGCTGAAGTGGGAAATCTTCTTTTTCCCCTGTGTGGTTCTTATATAAACATTTAAGTCTCTAAAACCTAAGCTGTAAAGAAATGTGTCCATGTTGGTGTATGTCTCTGCAGCCGTATTTGTTTGTAGATGTGTGTCTGATACATTCCATTAAAAACATGAATTAAGAAGCACCTTAGTAAGCGCCTTCTAATGCTGCGTTGTCTGGGTTCTGTGAAAAATTATACTGCTTGGTTGTAATATTGCTCTGCATGTATTAGTAGTGATCTGGGCCCAGCACCCCCAAATCTGAACTCATGATGTATTCCCCAAGTCTTCACCTTCCACATAGCAAATCATGGTATGGCTTATTCTTGTTGGAAACTTCTTCCAAACTTGACTGTCCTTAACACAGTGGTAAACAGACCCCACTTCTGTTTGAAAAGAGAGAGAGAGTTTTGAAAAGTATGCCTTAACCTAAGGTCCAGTGTTTCAGGTGATAGAGAGGCGAGGGACGTGTGCTGTGCTAAGAGGCCATGTCTACAGCAGTGACTGTGCTGCTTCAGCTCTGAAAGGAAACAGCAACAAGGAGAGAACACAGCTTTCCCAGGGCTGAACTGGTGAGTGATTCAGCCATGAGCTTTTCCAAAGGATATTTTTAAAGTTGAATTAAAAAATAATTTGCAACAAGAATTCATGAAGATACATCAAAAGTTTGATTGTGGACAAAAAGAAGGGGTGTTTCCAACTGTCAGTGGTTCAAGAAAGTCCTCTGTGCCCTGATTATCTAAAGGAAATGGCCAGCTCCCCAGTCACTGAGCTGTGGAGCCACCAGGCCCTGTCCTGCTCCCTCACTACTTGGTGTATCCTACACCCTTCTAAAAACTTACATATGCAGACACCCTCACAACAGCTGCAGGATCTGAGCTTCACATTTCCCTGTAGCCATGGACCTTGTGCATAAGCCGCATCACCATGAGACAGCTACTCACAGCATCGATCCTGTGGTCTGTCCCTTCATACCTGCTGTGTGGATGCAGCAATGACACAGGAGCCACCAGACTGATCATAGGCGGATAAACTGCTTCCCTGTTCCTTCATGACCAAGTCCAGAAGTATGTTTCTTGTGGTCTGCATCCGTGGAAATTATTTCATTGTAGCCTATTTGCAAATGTGTTTTTATTTGTGGTGGATGTCTTGACCGAGTTAATGTTGTTTGTTTTAAACAACCAAATTACAAAAGCAGGGAGGGGCTTAAGAACATGTGCTCTCAATGTGACTTTTTTTTTTAATCAGTTGGAAGTTATCAAAGAGAAGGTGCTTTTCAAAACAAACTACAACCGTAATTCTCGAAGATGAACAGATGAGCTGTTGGATGGCAGTTCTATGTGTCGGGATGGGGGTCCTGCAGCATCAGTACCACTGGAAGAAGTCACGAAGGGTGTACTTGTCGACCTTCCTATACAGTGTGTATCTGCTGGGTGATGGCTGCTTTGTCCTAAACCGAGTGATGACATTCCACATTGTCAAAACCAAACTGTTCAATTTGTATTGCTCATTGCCATCTTGTATATACAAGCCATTAAATTTTTAGATCTTTCTCTTCATAGCCACTGGGTTTCTTTTCCTTGTGTCTGTCTTTATCACAGATTTAAATATTGGCTTATCTGAGTATAGAAAGTCAAATTATTATTTATTTATGTATGCCATAGATCAGATTGTTTTTAAGAAAAAGTGTGTGTGTTACTCCAGTACCTTTGAATTGAAGAAAATTCTAGAATATGGATATCATCAAATTAAATATCAGAAACTTTTTTTTTTTAGTATCAAATGCCTACACATTTAATATATATGTCTGTCTGTATGTATGTATGTATATGGAGAGAGAGAGAGAAAGGAATTCACTATGTAGTCATAGCTGGCCTGGAGCTCTCTGTGTATACCAGGCTGGCTTTGAAGTCATAGAGATTGGCCTGTCTCTGCCTCCAGAGTGCTTGTATTAAAGGTGTGTACCACCACATCTGGCTACAGCGCCCACACATTTAATGTGAGTAGGATGATTTCTGTTTCTACTCCATGGCTATGACTACTCAAGTCGTTTTAGAATCTATAGACATTGTTTTATTCATCCTGCAGTTGGCATAAAGAAATGATTCAAAGCAAATTACGTTAAAAGACAAACAGAGGTCCCTAACCATATGGATTACTACTTTTAATGTCCCACCCTTTTATTCAGATAATGCACTGAGATGTTGAAAGTATTTGAATACACCTGTGTATTAATTACTTTTTTTGTGATTGCCATAAAATATGTTACAAAAACCATGGAGGAGAGGTTTCCTTTGACTTGCAGTTTAGAGGGTGCAGTCAGTGTGTCCATCCTGGAGGGTCTGGATGTTGGTTTGGTTCCTGGCAGTAGGAGCTTGCAGCCTGGCTTGCTAACATTTTGTTGGATTGAGAAGCAGATCGAGGGCTACAGGTGGGGCTAGTTTATTACTCACAAGGCCCACATCCTCCCTAGGTCCTGTCTAGAGTATCCACACCCTACCAAAATAGTGCCTGTAGCTGAGGAGCCAGTGTTCAAACAAATGCACCTGTGGGTGAAATTTCAAAATCAAACCATCACACCTGTATCATTTTGTCTCTCCATAAGAGCAGTAAATGATTTTTTTTTTGACAAAAATAAGATACTCATTAGGGGGAGGTGAAATGTCTTTTGGGGGGAAAATAGTACTAAATTGACAAAAATCTCTCTATGGAGAAAAAACAACCCTTACCTTATATCCTGAACAAAAATCAACTAACATGGAACAGAGACTTAAAACTCTCAAACTCCTAGGTAAGATGTAAGAAAAAAAAAATCTTATGACATTAAGCAAGTTAGTTTCCTAAGTAGTTAAAAAAAAACAATTCACAAACATAATTGCACATCATCAAACATAAAAATGTTTACGCCTAAGACCGGAGCATCTACCCACACAATGGAGTAGGACTTGTCTTGGTTGGGGTTATCGGAGAAGAGAAAATCATAATTGGGAAAATGCCTCCCTAATATTGGCCTTGCAGGCAATACTACAGGCCATTTTCTTACATAGTGATTGATGTGGAAAGGCCTAGAGACCATTGTAGGTGGTACCACTCCTGGGCAAGTGGTTCGGGGGTGTGTAAGAAAGCAGGCTGAGCAAACTATGATAAGAAAGACAGTAGGCATCACCCCTCCGTGGCTTCTGTTTCAGTTCCTGCCTCCAGTTTCCTGCCCTGACTTCCCTTTGTAAGACCTGGGATCTCACAGCTCAGGAGTTCAAGATCGCGCCCTTCCCAGAAACTCCCACAGACCATGACTTGTTGCAAAAGCAAGAGGTTTATTAACCATTGCGCAATGGGGTCACCCCTGCCGATCAGCAGAGTGGCACCGGGAGACAAAGGCCTTTAGGTTTTTAAAAGAAAAATTGCAGGAAATTTGAAGTTGCAGTTTTGGCAATTTAGGATTGGATGAGGAAGCTATAAAGTAAGATAATTGGTTAGTCTTAGGTGCTCAAGCTTGGCCAGTCCTGCCAAGTGTGGATGCAGCTGCAATTGAAGGTGGGGGTGGTTAGTTAATCCTTGAAGATTGGGGCTGCAGACTTTTGGCTGGAGGTCAGGAGCTACTCAGAAGAAGTCTAGGTTGGTTGCTAAGAAACACTATCTTGAAGACAAGGGTCTGGTCATTCTTTTTGCTGAGTGAAGGTCATTGCTTGCTCGCTTTTTTTTTTTTATATCTGTCCTCACAGATAGGGTCACATTTCTCCATTCTCTGGAAAGGTACTAAGAGGCTTTAGCTTAACCTGAACCTAAAACTCAAAACTATAGGCTTTAGAAGACATACAGGTTACAAAGTTAGTCTAACCCTTTCACCTTCATGATGTATTACAACTATAAGCTTAAAAGAAGCCCTTTCCTCACCAAGTTGGTTTTGGTCATGGCGTTTTGTCATAGTAAAAGAAGCCCTCACTAAGGCAAATGTCTACCTATAAAAAAAAAAAAAAGAAAGAAAAGAAAAAGACAGCTAAAATAAAAACCCAACACTGGACAAATTTCAAAATCACTATGATGAAAAAAGATGACCAAAATGCAAATGGTATGGTTCCACTTATTTAAGACTTTAGAAAGAGCTGGCCATGTTGTATTCCATACCTGTAATACCAATACATAGGACATGAACACAGGACACAGGAGTTTGAGGCCAGCCTAGCCATGGAATCAGATTTTATTAAAAAAAAAAAAAAAAAAAAACAAAAACAAAACAAAAAAAAAAAACCACAAACATAATGAGAGAATATCAGTAGCTGCTTGGAGAAAGAAGGGGTAGGATGTTGTTAATTTCTAAGGAGGCAAATGATGGAAAACATCCATTTTCTAGATATTCTGGATGGCTTCACATATGTATTCAGTATTCAGTATTCAGCAAATAACACACTACTGTATGTACAGTTCAGCCTTCATCAACAATCTCTTTTCAAGTAACTAATCCAGATACTTCCATTAAAAATGAGAGTCAGAATGTAGCTCTCCACAGTTGATGGCTTCTGGCAGAGGTGGTACAGGTGAAGAGGACCCAGTTTTCTGTAGGGGGAGGGCCACTGGGAGTTTGACCCATTCCAGTAAGTACATGGACAACATCAATTGGACTTGCTGGTTTTTTGCTGTTTTCCAAGGTGGGAGGGGTAGTTACAAGGATAGGGAGCAAACATGGAAGGACTGGGATGTGAGTGTGATCAGGTTGTATGATGGGAAATTCCCAAAGAATCAATAAAAATATTTTCTTTTAAAAAAAATGAAAGCATCTTAGACTAGACTTTTTTTAAGCAAGGCTATTCAAAAGACATTCCACTTAAGTGAAAATACACAGATAACAGCAAAGGAATGGGAAGAAATATGCAACGCACATTCTAGTCATAACTGAGAAAAAGCTATGGCAGCTGTGTTATAAAAAGGTAGAATTCAGCACGGAGCAAGGAGACACATGTCATGATGTAAGAATCAATGTTACAAAAATGTTAAAGCATTCTTAAATATCCACATGCCCAATCACAAAGCCTCAAAACACTTGAAACAAAAACTAACAGAACTAAGTGCAAAAGTGAAACTCTTTGGTTCTTTCTCTATCAGTTACAAATAAACAAAATATCAGTAATAATTGGTAATAATAGAACACTGGCATATTGCTAAGGGGACTACAAAATGACATAACTGCTACAGAAAATGTTTGACATATAACCTAGCTATTCCAACTGTTAATACTTACTCAAGAAAACCTAAAACATACCTTTAATCATTTTGTGTGTGTGTGTGTGTGTTAATGTTATATATGAGGTGTTTTGCCTGAATGTATTTGGACCATGTTGATGCCTGGTTCCCAAAGAGGCCAGAGAGGCGTCTGATTCCCTGTAATTGGAATTACAGAGGCTTGGGAGACGCCATGTGGATTCTGGTGGAAGGAGAGAATCAACTTTCATAAATTGTGGCATGTGTGAATGTGTGAGACACAAATGAATAAATGTTTTAAAGTTTTAATTAACTTCTGTATAATGTATAATCATATCAATGTAGAAACAACCCAGCTGTCTTCAACAGGTGACAAGACAAACTGTGGTGGAGAACAATCCAGAAATTAAAATCTGTTAACTAATTATGCATATAACCATGTTAGGGATCAACCTGAGCAAAACTGCTAACCAAAATCATGCAATAACCATGATGAAAGAGGCCCTGAATTTAAAGAAGTGATGAGGTGTTTGTGGGACCAAAGAGAGGAAAGGGGCTGGAGAAACTAATGGGCTTTTTGCTCTCTTGGTGATGCAGATATAGGCCAGATTAGACAAGATTAAAAGCAGATAAAGGCAGGCGTATTAGGTGCTGCTCCAGGAGAGGCTCTTCAGTCCCAGAATGGGGCTGAGGAAGTTGTGTTGCTCAGGCTAGGGTGGAGAAGTGTTGCAGACTGTAGACAAAGGGTGATGACGTGTCAGCCGTAAGCTGGGCTTGTGCCCAAGCATGATCAAGAGCTGAGCACTTAGGTGGGGATTTGGGTAGCTGGAAGCAAGGGAGGAGGTTGTGAGAGCTGCCAGGAATTCGTGAACTGGGCTCTGGGTACCATTCCTTTGTTCAGCTGCTCCCCAGTGCAGGCAGGGTTGGGGAAGGAGGACAGAAGGGGTTTCCCAGCTTGTACAGGAGCGAGCAGGTGTTCCAGGGGAACAGAAACATTTCAATTAAATTACAATCTCAAAAAAAAAATTCTTAAAGAATAAATGGCAGTTGCCTGTAAACCATGGCCTGAAGCATTCTGGGAGACATGACATAAGGTAATGAGACTGGCTGTATGATTGCTCAATTGCTATTAAATGAAGTATGCCTACTGTTCTCTATACCGGATCTGAAAGAAATTTCCTCTAAAGCCTGCGTTACAAATAGCTCTAGACCATGATTGACGCTGTACCAGCTTTCCTGTGAATGCGGCGTGGTCTCAGGCTTGTTCCACGGAGTACATGTGGTGTGGGTGGCATGCTAGTTTTCTACAGTTAGGTACAAAACATCTATAGCATATATTTCAAGGCCCACTTCTCCTTTCACTCCCTACAACTGTATAGCCTCCAACATATAATTAGTATAAATACATATTTATTTTTTTCCTCCAATCCCAGGCCACCCTGGAAAGCTCTGTCCTCCCAGAAGCCCTGCAATAACCTTGCCTTCTGCTCAATCCTCTGCTAATTCTCACCCAAGCAGGGCAGCCACCCTCTTGTGTCTTCCCCAATAAATCCCTTGTGTGAGGTTTGTTGTGCAGTGTGACTTTGTAGTATTCCTTGGCTCCTGACCCCCAGGATACCTTTCCTATTGGAGCTGTAACACTTAGAGGAAGAAAGGTGTGTTGATGTGTGTGTGTGTGTGTGTGTGTGTGTGTGCATACACAAACCTTGGAAGAATTTTAATGAATAGAGGTTTAAAAAAATGGGGGATAAAGGAGACAGCTGGAAATTTAGCAAATGCTATTACCTGTGTCTGCAAGAAACTCCTTTGTAGCATGGGAGATAGAGAAAAAAATCAGCCCAGAGCTTCACAACATGATTTAAGTCATCTCCCAACTACTATAATTAAGAAAAACTGACTTAACAGAATGAGTATCTTATGTTGTCTTCTCACAGACAATTTTCCAGGGAGACAAGAGTCAGCAAAGAGCGATGTTAAATGAAAACACACCCTTAATTTCCCCTGACCTGCCTGGAAGCCAAGGTATGGGCAGACAGCAGACACTGCCCACCTCGCAGTAGCCATCCCTCTGAAGTCAGTCTGTGAGTCACCTTTATGACCAAGCAGCCTAAACAGGGGTTGGGGGCAGAGGGGGAGAACAGCCCAGCTCCCTGGGACTTCAGTCCCTAGGCAAGAAGCTGAAACTTCTAGTGGCCAACGGAACATTTTAGAGCTGGTCAGAGAGAGACAGCAAGTTCGGAGTCTTGCACGGGATTGAAGTATCAGAGCGAAGGACCGGTGTGGGAGTGTTTTAGGGAGGACACAAGAAACACAAGTGAACAAACGGAAGTCATCTTTGCCCTAGGGGAATGACTTCTACCTATCTGTCTAGACATCCAATCCCCACAGGCCAGAGCCTAGGATCTGACAAAAGAGGGTTTAGCGATAGCCCTGTTTGCAAAAGGAAATCATCGAGGAAAGGAACAAAAGATCTGCGAGGAACAACACCTAGTGCAGGACGTGTAGGGACCTGTGAGGAGAAAAACACGCGGGAAACAAATTAGCGCGCACTAGGTTGCTTGCAACCCAACAGAGGTAAATGTGGGGATGTTGGCCCATTTCAGTCGGCGGATCCCGTCGGGAAGGGGCTCCCGAGAGTTCCTTGTCATCCTCCAAGGGCAGAGAATCAGTACTCCTTCTCTTCAGTCCCAAGCTCTTTGGTTCCTTTTGCACATCTATACCCTGTTCTCTGCGAGACTGCTCAGAGAGGCTGAACACAGTGCCCCCTTGTGGTCCATGGGAAGAATAGAAAAGCTGAAGCGGGGTGGGCTGAAACCAGTTCTTCCACCAACCAGCCTGTGGCATAGGGATGCTCATGAAGGCTTGCTCCAAGGCCATGAAAACGAAGTTTTAGGATAATTTAAAACCTTCCTCGAACACGTTAAACACTGTTATCTTCCGGCATAAACACCTATCGTATATCTCCTATCTAAGGTGTATCTATCTGTGTCGTGGAGGCCAGAATAGGGAGTCTGAGGCCCTGGGATTAGAATAACGGTGTTTGCGAGCCACCCGGTGTGAGTGCTGGGAAGAGGGTCCTTAAATATAATAGATAAAAACAAAACTCTCTTCAAAGGACAGGATGCCCATAAGCTATTGCTGTGTCACGTCCATCACACGTTAGTCATTTTTGCACCACTGTGGACAACACCTGACAGAAACAAGTTGAGGGGGGAAAAAGCTTTGTTGAAGGCCATGGTTTCAGAGGGTTGCGGTCTGTCACAGTGAGGAAGGCATGGAGAAGTCCGTGGCGGAAGACCAGGAAGTAGAAGAAACTAGACTAGACCAACCCAAAGCACACCGCCAAAGGCTCACTGCCACAGCCAGGCCCCGTCCCCAGGCTCCACAGGGCCCGGCCAGCTACTGAGCTTCCAGAAGACGAGTCTGCAGAGGACTTTCGGACTGGCAGCTCGCAGCAAGCCGCCTGTCCTGCAGCTGGATAACTGTGATCTCCACCCGGTGTGTGTGAGAGCGCTAATCCGCAAGCCCCAGTCTCGCAAGGACAGACAGCTTCCCGAGCAAGCGTGGTCGCCCCAACTGCACAAGACGCGTTTGATCACACGTGTGAGGGAGAGACCCACTTCCTAGCATGTCAGGGTGTATGCTTACCTCCAGTTGGATGAAGACAGGAAGTACCTACCCTTCGGGTTCTGCCTTTATTCATCCACTAAAACAGTTCAATGCCGTTCCCAGGGAATCCTGGGTACAGACCTGGCCAGTGTCTACCGTCCTGACCAGTATTGAATAAAGCTTTAATTACACAGTCGGGGATTTGGTCTTTCTTTTCACAGTTTTCAGGTTTAACGGCATGTCCACAGCTCGTGGCTCCTGAAGGACTCTAGGCTTTGCTTTGCCAAGACAGTACAGACAGACAGAGCCTGCCTCTGGATTCAGTGTTTATGTTTTTCTGTGAGTCTGATATTGATCACCCCAGGCACTGTCTCCACATGCTAGTACGTTCGTTACCCGGCTTGACCTCAGGACTTTCCCACCTCCCAGCATTACAGACTTTGAAGCGTGGTGCCAACAGGTAAAAAGATGAGAACAAAGCTGGGTAGGAGGATGGCTAGAGGAACAGGCTTATTACTCGTGAACAAATTCCAAGGATATATTCATATTTATGTTTTGTTTCTCCTAAGAAATCGACGCGCTTTTTCTGTTTTATTTTTTTAAATAATTTTTTCTTATGGAAATTAGGTTTTTGTAGATGACTGACTTTTTTTTTTTCATTTTTTAAAATTTACTATCTCGATCAAAGGCAAATTTGGTGCTCAGCACAGAGGTTATATCCATACTTCACACAGCTCACTTCTAACTTTTCTCTATAATCATCTCTACCTGAATTGTTTTTGTCTTTTCTTTTTAGATGCCTCCCTTGGGTCACATGTGAGTATGTGCTTGAGTATGGCTTTTCCCTATACAGAGTCAAAATGTTCAGTGCTAGCCTGGGCTGGGCTGGGCGTGCAACTCATGACCAGTTCTCTTCAGTATATAAACCCATCCCAAGAGTGCTGAATAAGAATAGCTTTCTCTCTCTCTCTCTCTCTCTCCCTATTCCTTACCCCACACTTTGGCTGATACCTGGGACTGAACCGATGACCTCATGCTTGCTGTTCAAGCACTCTTCCGCTGAGGTACATTGTGCTAGAATAGTGCATCTATCTTGTCATTTTCACATACCCCATCAGCCTTTCCCTGTGGCTTCCTTCAGATCCTAACACAAACCCGGCCAGACTTCCCTCGTGGTTGCCATCTGTTAGCCTTCAGGGAGGCGCTGCCCTCTCCTCAAGTCTGACCAAAGACATGTGTTAAATATATTTTGCCCTCAAAGATGGCCACAAGGGTGGGTTCCACTCCTTTTTCTTTCAGGGCAGGCCTTGGCCACGTCATAATTTCACAAACGCAAGCTTGAGTCATCAGAGCCCAGGCTGTTTACCCGGAATTCACACTGGATGGAAGAGCATAAGTGGAGAAAGCTTTGGGGTGGGAGGTCAGTTCATCTAGATTTGTAAACGACACTTCTGCACTGATGAGGGTTAAGAGCCTGAAAAGTTCATATGGAAATAGGACAGTGGTTCTCAACCTGTGGGTCAGGACCCCTTTGGGGTCACATGCGAGATGTCCAAGTTACATTACAGTTCCTAACAGTATCGAACTTACAGTTATGAAGTAACAATGAAATGATTTTATGGTTAAAGGTCACCACAGCATGAGGAACTTTATTAAACAGCTGAAGCATCAGGAAGGTTGGGAGCCTCTGAAATAAAGTACAGCAGCCCTGGTGGACCTGACGCCATGTGATTTAAGTTCCTCCACGCATCCGGGAATGTGAACAGTCTTGTGTCAGTTAGCTGAATAATGGATCGGCTTTTCTTCTCTCGTTCCCTGTCCACCCTCCAGCCTTCCCAATTAGGTTGATGATATATCAGAATCCCACCCCTCCCCTCCTTTTAAAAATCATTCCATGCCCCTCACCTCTCTATGGCAGGAAAAAAACCACACAAAAATACTTCAATCTCCTACTGACTGTTGCTTGGTTACAAGAAAAAGAAAGGAAGGAAGGAAGGAAGGAAGGAAGGAAGAAAGGAAGGAGAAAAGAAAGAAAGAAAGAAAGAAAGAAAGAAAGAAAGAAAGAAAGAAAGAAAGAAAGAAAGAAAGTGATCACAGGGAGAAAGCAGCCAATCCCATGGCCAACTGAGGCTGTCAAAGGTAGCCTCATGAATATGAAGCAAACACACCAGGGGTCCGAGAAGGGAGACCCTGAGATGGTCGCGGGGTCATCTTGAATAGACAAATACAACGTGAAGAAATGTGTGTTCTCGTTTTCAAAGGCAGGGGAAACACGCTCTGCAAAGGGGGCATTGTTAAAAAAAGATAAAGAGAGGTCACTGAAATGTTTTCAATTACAGCAGGCAGAGAGACGTGGCAGCTGGGCACAGAGGCCTGGCCCTGAGCTGGATCCGATCTCAGAGGAAATAATCAAGGGCATTGTTGGGTCAACTGTCAACATGGAGATACAGATGGTAAATTAAGCTAATTGAATCAGAGTTCAATGTATTCGAGTTGATAAATATTCTGATGTTCTCTAAGGGAAAAAAAAATCCCACTCTTAGCAGAGATATTCCGGTGTCATCCAGTGTTCTAAGATAAAGCAACATGTTACATGTGTTACGGACGTGTGTTTCAGTAAGGGAACCTCAGCAAGCCGTGTGTGCTCCTGTTATTCCTGCAACTTTCCCAAGATTCAGAATATCTCATTTTATTTAGCAGTGTCCAGGACTGAGCCCAGGGTCCTGTGCATGCCAAACAAGCATTTTCCAACCCCTAGGAATTATTTGTATATGAAAAAAGCAAAACCACTATTCCAGTCTTGTCTGCAAGGGTTCAGTGTTCAGCCTCATCTCTACCGGCTATGTGACCTGCAGTTCCATACCTCTCTCCAAGCTCTAACGTGTCACGGTGACAGGATTATGAGGAGTGGCTAAATCAGGGGCTGGAGAGATGGCATGCCATGCTCATACACAGTAACAAAAAAATTCAAAACAGTGACTAAACCAGAAGCTTGTTAAAAGGCTGCATGCTATAAACTGAGATTGGTAAGGCATTTACCAATCGCGTTGCACAAAGTTTTTAGCATTTGGGGTTTTCTTTCTATTAAAAATTAACTAGAAGTGTTCCAACTCAGAATCCACAGAGATGCGATTTCTGAAAATTGTGTGTAATAATTAAATCAAGCTCAGTAGTCTCCACCACCCCAAATACTGCATCAAGAACATTTGTAATTTACTTTTAGTGATTTTGAAATGTTTGATTTTCTACCATTAATTATACCATCATATTATTAGTATAGTGTGTAATGTAATAAAAAAAAATCCTTCCATTCTAGTGGAGGCTTCTTGACCTTTGATTATCATCTATCTCCCAAGTCCTATTGTAATAAGTACATAAATATATTGCTGCTATTCTGAAATTACAAAAAAGCAGGCACATGAATTTTTGCTGAATCTAAACATCCCCCACGGGGATTCCCCGGGCTGATTACAATATTACTGGTCAAAGTAATGTTAAGTTCACAGAATTAACATGAACTGTTTCATTGTCATGGTGCCAATCAAAATCAAGCAGGGCTAGAAATATGGGTGAGCTTGGTCTCCCTGTGAAAACCGACTTGTTGCGAAAACAAGAAAATGGATTAGGGATCAGACACTGAGTTAAAATGAGCACAGATCAAAGAACTCATTGCTCCTCTGAACTCAGCTTTGCCATTACTTTGAGCTTCCAGAAGAAGACCAGAGAGGGGGATATGACACTATCCTTCCTAGCTCTCCTACTTCTGGATACAGAACAATTGGAAAATCAGACATCATCTTCTTACAGTCAAGACTGATGCTCCAAATTCTACAAGACAATGTCTTATGACGTAGCAGACACCTTATAAGAGACAGCTAAGACTTCCTCTCTTTGGCCTCTATACTATATATTTTTTTTCCTGGAAAAGAGCAGAGTTGGAACAACCAAGAATCAGTTTTCTGAAAAGCTCCTGAAAGTTCTTGCTAGGAAAACCTTTCTCTCAGCAGGGCCTGTGCGAGTACTGTCCTCCTGGTCCTAAGGTTCTGCCCACTAGGTCCTATCCCTTCTTGGTTGACCCTGCTCCCCACCTCAACCCCACAACTTTGGGTCACTGCACCAGGGAGGCAGTGATGAACAACTGCTAAATGCTTTAAAGGTTCCCCAAGGATATCGAGACCACACTTCCCTCCAGCTGCTCTAAACTTCAGCCAGATCTACCCAGGCATCAGCAAGTCCCAGGAACAGACCACCTTGACCTCCAGATCTCAGAATCAGAATGTATTTTTTGTTCTTACTGGCTTGATACCCTATCCCTGCCCTTGAGGGATGTGCAAGGAACACCCTTCGCCTCTAAGGTGGGAGGGGCTGGAGAGGTAGCTCTGTGCTTAAGAGAACTCCGGCTGCTCTTCCAGGACCTGGGTTCCGGCCACCCACATAGTTCTCAGCACCCACGTAGTATCTTACAACTCTCTATAGCTCCAGTTCCAGGGGGACCTGATGCCCCTGCGACCTCTGTGGGCACTGTGAGCACATGTGGTATTCAGATGTACATGCAAGCCAAATACCCATAATGAACCAACAGCTTAACTAATCAATCAATTAAGCCATCCTAGAGAGGGTGTGGTTGATGTTATTTTCAAAGCAATGAGCATAAAACGACACGATGGCACACAAAAATAAAATCGGATGGGCACACCCACAGCAGATCTTTTTACAGCAAGCTTTTTCTCTACCCCAATTCCTTTGATTCTCGGCTGACCATCCCACTGACTACTTAGTTTAAAACAAAATCACATGGGCTGGGTGGCTTGGCGGATAAACACACAGAAGTGTGAGGACCCTCGTTTGAATCCTCAGAACTCGCCTTTTAAAAAGTGCCCAGTGCATCTGCTGTCCCAACACTCTGATTGATGGAGGGACGGGAAGTGGAGACAAGAGACTTCTGGAAGTCGGAGGACCACCTAGTCTGCATAAGCAGCTATAAAAGAGCAACAGTGAAGCCGGGTAACAAGGTGGAAGGCGAGGACTAACACCTGACCTGTTCCTCTGACATCCACACAGGCACATGTGCCTGCCTTCTCCTATAGGCATGCTCCAAAATAAGTTAATTAACGAATCTAATGGACAAATAGTAGCCCAGTAGGTCTGGTCCCATACACCATATGTGCAGGAGGAAGGAACAGGGTGGAGAAGCATGAGTGCAGGTCGACAGTGATGCACAGCATCGTACCAGAGGCTGTCTCCTCCAAGTTCCGGTAGAAAACAGCACCTCATTTGCTCTTTCACCCCTCTCTTTTGCTGTGCCTGTCACTGATTATCTGTCCGTGAAATTGGAATTTTCTCTGCCCCCGTGACGAGCCCTGGCCTTCAACAAGGCTTCATTCAGTGCTCCTTGCTTCTAAGGCAGGAAAATCCTGGCCTACCACCTTTTCCCTAGTCCTGACTCTTCCCTGAATGTTTTTTTTTTTTTTATTCCTCTCCAGCTTAATAGAGGTATAATATGACAAATCTCCCTGCACAGGTGTTGCTGATGGGCAGCTGAGTCTTCATATGGGTTTCCTAGTAAGGGGAATCTGTTGCTTGCTTCATGATTACTTTTCCCTGGTGGAGCTACCTCGCCAGGCCACAGAGGGAGAGGATGCACTACTCAGTCCTGATTTGATTTGATATGATGGGTAGGTGGGTGGGGATGGCTCTGAGGAATAGAGGAGGGGAGGGGATAGGGAAAACAGGGAAGGAAGATAGAACAGAAAGGAGAGGAGAGAGAGGGCTACAACCAGGATGTAAAATGAATGAATAGAAATTAAAATAAAAAATTATGAGTTTGTGAAGTGATATATGATGTTTTGGTGATAGTAAAAAAATTATCATTTCCATCACTTCATTTAGTTAGCATTTGTGTGTGCACAAAGAGAGGTTGTTCAAGACCTATTCAAGCAGACTGTGTGATTTTATTAATGGTAATTCTCAAGCTATATCCTCACCCTGGATAATGGGCAGCCACAAAAGGAACCTGGCTGTTCCATGACCAACATCTCCCCTCTGCCTTACTCCCTGTTTTCTGTGGGTATTACATCAAATTCAATGAGACTGAAGAGTCTCCATTCACTGGGTCACACGAAAGAGGTAATGACAGGAAGGGCACGGGAGGAACTGAGAAAGGGAGTCCTGGGGGAGGACGGAGCATGGAGCAAGCAGCTACATTTCTATGCAGCTGTTGTGTTCTCTGTGGAGGTCCCTTTATAAGGACCGTGAGGCGTTTCTCTCTGACCTGGGAAAACTGCCATTTACAAAATATGGGATATGCCCATCAGTGGATAAATGGATAAAGAAAGTGTGGTGTTCACACAAAATGGAGGACAGGGGTGGCGTCCTCACACTAACCTCAGTACCCGAGAGGCAGGGGCAGAATAATAGTGAGTCCCCCATCGACCTGGGCTGCATAGCTAGACCCTGTATCGGAAAACTTCCACCAAGTAAACAAAAACTGAAAGACAAGGCGTGTAATACAGTCATTGAAAGAATGAAATCGTACCTTGGAGTGACATTAACCAAACAAGTAAAAGACCTGTTCGAGAAAAACTTCAAGTCTCTGAAGAAAGAAATTGAAGAAGATCTCAGAAGATGGAAAGATCTCCCATGCTCATGGATTGGTAGGATTAACATTGTGAAAATGGCCATCCTGCCAAAAGCAATCTACAAATTCAACGCAATTCCCATCAAAATACCAATTCAATTCTTTTCAGACCTTGAAAAAAAGATTCTCAGCTTCATATGGAGAAACAAAAAACCCAGAATCTCCAAAATGATCCTGTACACCAACAGATCATCTGGAGGTATCTCCATCCCGATCTCAAGCTGTACTACAGAGCAATAGTAATAAAAACTGCATGGTATTGGCATAGAAAGGAGGATCAATGGAACCGAATAGAAGACCCAGAAATAAACCCATGTACCTATGAATACTCAATTTTTGACAAAGCAGCCAAAACCATTCAATGGAAAAAAAAATAGCATCTTCAACAGATGGTGCTGGTCTAATTGGATGTCTACATGCAGAAAAATGAAAATAGATCCACATTTATTACCCTGCACAAAACTAAAGTCTAAGTGGATCAAAGACCTCAACATAAAACCAGATACACTAAATCTGTTAGAAGAAAAAGTGGGGAACAGCCTAGAACTCATTGGCACAGGAGACAACTTCCTGAACAGAACTCCAACAGCACAGGCTTTAAGAGCAACAATCAATAAATGGGACCTCATGAAACTGAAAAGCTTCTGTAAAGCAAAGGACACCGTCATCAAAACAAAACGACTGCCTACAGATTGGGAAAGAATCTTCACCAACCCTTTATCTGACAGAGGGCTAATATCCAGTATATATAAAGAACTAAAGAAGCTGAAAAGCAACAAACCAAGTAATTCAATTAAAAAATGGGGAACAGAGCTAAACAGAGAACTCTCTGTAGAGGAATATAGAATGGCGGAGAAACACTTAAAGAAATGCTCAACGTCATTAGCCATTAGGGAAATGCAAATCAAAACGACCCTGAGATTTCACCTTACACCCATCAGAATGGCCAAGATGAAAAACTCAAGTGACAACACATGCTGGAGAGGTTGTGGAGAAAGGGGAACCCTCCTCCATTGCTGGTGGGAATGTAAACTGGTACAACCACTTTGGAAGTCAATCTGGCGCTTTCTCAGACAATTAGGAATAGTGCTTCCTCAAGACCCAGCTATACCACTGCTAGGTATATATCCAAAATTTGCTCAAGTACACAATAAGGACATTTGCTCAACCATGTTTGTAGCAGCTTTATTTGTAATAGCCAGAACCTGGAAACAACCCAGATGTCCATCAACGGAGGAATGGGTACAGAAATCGTGGTATTTTTACACAATGGCCGTGACAGCTTCCATGGTAGAGCACGGCATCCAGTACCAACTCCATCTATGTTCCCAGGCCACACTCACTCATGTTTGGCTTCTTCCACCTGCCACAAGTTACCACTTCCGACCCTAAAGTTCTTCTTCATCAGCACTCATGAATCACCCCATCCTTCTACCTGGCTCTCTGACCCTGGGGTCTTGGACTTGGTACCTTCTCTCCCTGACATGGGAGCACCTGTTCTACACTTCCCCATCAGCTATGGAAGAAGTCATCTCTCCCCCTCCCCAGAGTCCCACAGTCCCTGAGTTCTTTGTTCATGTTGTCAGGGTAGAATGTTCTAGTCCCACCCCATCCCCCACCACCTTCTTTTCCACCGAAAAGGAGATGCTAAGGGGTGGCATGTAACTTCTCGACCTGAGCAGCATAAACAAAAGCCACAAAGAGGAAGGTCTAAATCACGGGTGAGAGGCACAAAAGGATGTATAAATAATCTTAAACCCTTCCGGTGCAGAGGGGCCCTGCTGTGTCGCTCTGGTCTACATGGATCCACACACCAGGGCTGAGTCACAGAAGAACAATGAAGAATGGCCCTTCAGTTGCCCAGCAGGAGCTGTGAATGCTAAGGTCATAGACTGAAGTTCATGTCCTCTGTTTTCAGTGGCTTGTGAAGAATTAACCTTTCTGTCCCAAGTGTTCTTTGTCTAAGCTTAAATTTCATTTTGGAAACTCTGGGCCATCTCTCTCCAATTTAAAAGGAATCATGTTTACACATTACAAAAAAAAAAAAAAAAAAACCTTAAATGATTCTGAACAAAATTGGTGGAAGTTGGGAAAGTAGCTGGTCAAAAGGGGAATGCTTTTTTGGTCAGTCTCAAAGCTTGCTTGTCATTTTAGTAAGGAAGATTCGGGGACATACAGTGAGACTTGCGAAAAATGCTCCATGGAGACATGTACTTCTTTGGAATGAGAGTTTTAGGAAATGAAATCTGAAACTATCCTCAAGGAGAAATAATAGAAACGTGGGCATCTGCATTTCGAGTTTCCATAGAAAGCCACCTACTTCCTACAAGCAGCTACAGTTTTCCCTCTGACAGATGAGTCAGACTTTAACGTGAATTCTCTCAGACTCATTCTATAAACATAGTTATCACACTGCCATGTTTGTAAGACAAAACAGTGGTTTCAAGTTTCTTCAAAAGACATCTATCTTCATATTAACATTTAAATGTACAACAGCTCCAAAAAGGCAAATGGACTAAACTAAATAAATAATTTTCACTCAAAAGGAAAAAAAAAATTAAAGATAAAACAAACAATTGATTAATAGAAATAAAAGCAAAAATAATAAATAAGAAAATTTTCAGTAGAATTTATGAGGCAGGTAAGATGGCTCAGCAGGGAATGGCTCCTGCTTCTTGAGCCTGGTGACCTAAGTTTGAGACCCAGAACTCGCATGGTGGATGAAGAGAACTCAGTCTGCAAAGTTGTCCTCTGCCTTCCACAGGCAGAGCATGTTTCCACCCTCCCCCCCACAACAAGATAGATAGACAGATAGATAGATAGATAGACAGACAGACAGACAGACAGATGAATAAATAAATGCCTTTCTAAAGTAGAATTGAGGTTAAAGCCAAGAATTTTGCTTTTAAATGTCCTACAAGTATGTGCAGGGGAAAATGTAAAACCTGAGCCTATACCATAGGATGAGAACTGTGTATGGGCAGAGAAGAGATGCCTGCATACAACTCTGTATTAACATATTTTAGAATCTAGCTAAAGAAGGACAGTTCCTAACAGAATTAACTAACAGGGTAAATTAAAAAGCAATAGGAACTTAACACAGAAAATAATCCCTCAAGGGGAAAATGAGTGTTTTCAGAGAACTACCCCCCGAATAAGATACTAGATTCAGATGAATTTTAGAGTTCATGCTACCAAAGACGCAGGGAAGATATAAATAATTCCAAAATGAATAAAACTATTCCAAAATAAAGAAAAATATGGACAGCTTTTATTTCAAATCTGGAAGGATTGTAGAGTCTTAATACCACAACAAGAGAAAGAAGAAAAAAAAAAAGAAATCTAATAAAACATAATGAGACAATGCAAAGGCTCTGAACAAGATATTTATGAATTAAAAGAATAATATATCTTCTGTGCATTAAAAGAATTACCTACCATAACAGGGATAATGTTTATCCCTGTTAGGATGACTAAGAACAGAAGTAACTTTGTTAGCATAAATTATCACAGAAATAATTTTAAGCAAAATAAATCCATATGACCATCTCATGTTTTATTCAAAAGATTTTCCATAGAATTCCACCGTCATCCACAGCATACGGATGTTTTTCATGTACTATGATAGAGAGATGATTCCATAATCTGAAACCTAAAGAAATCATTATGCCTACTAATGAAATAATGATGCCATTTCCACAAAGCTGACACAAAATTGTCCTAATCAACACAACAAAACATGAAAAAAATGGGGGCTTTAAAACCAAATATTTAAAACCATTTGAAAAAAGGAGGTGAAAACCTCAGCTGTCACTCCTCAGGTGCTGTCCATCCTGGTTCTTGAAAGAGGGTATCTCACAGATTGAGGACACACCAATTAAACTAGGAGAGCTTGCTAGTGAGGCCCAGGAATCTGCCTCTCCCCCCCTCCCCAGTGCTGGGATTACATGCATGCTTGGTGTATGTGTGTGTGTGTGTGTGTGTGTGGTGTGTATGAGTTTAAACTATTCTAATCCAATTTTTATCTTTTCTTTATAGCAGCTTTAGAAGCCAGGGCTTGCCCTCTGACATGAGAGCTGGCTCTGCTGGGGATTGCACTGATGCTCTGACATAGGGTCTTCTCCTCAGCCAGCATCTCACAACTTTAGCCTGGAGGATTTATGGCATTTTTGCTGAACCATAACAGGATTCACCTTGTGTGACAATTTGGTCTTTCCAAATATTTCCTGATTGTTCTCATGTCCTTACCCTTTCCAATAAACTTTCAAATCTACACATCTCGTTTCAGGAAAGGAAAATCTGAGAAGGTTTGGGTTTTTTTGTTTGTTTGTTTTTACTGTTATAACAACTTTAATTTATCTTGCATTTTACAGAAGTCTGTGTATGATATTAAAAAGCATCTCCTTACCCCATCACGCTCTGACAGATGTTAAAGTAGGCAGCAAGTATGTCAAGAGCTTGAGTATTGGCACTTTGCAAGGCTTTCAGATCAATCACTCACCAAAGAACCTGGCAGCTTTTCTATCTTGTTTTTAACTCACTGGCACACCCACTCTGAGGGTAACCTGTCTAGCCAACTCTGCACCACATTTTGGAAAATATCAATGGTGATTAGCAAATTAGTTAGCTTTGGGGCAGAGCTGTGCTCACTCGGCTGTGACAGCCTGGAAGCCAGTTTTGATACTGGCAACAGCATGGAGAATATCAAGTTTCACACTGTAAGAAATAGAGCCCGGTGTCCTTCTGTAGGACCGTGTCCAGGGAATGGCATGTGTGACAGGTGACATACTTGTTGATATACCTTCTCAAGACATTTTCTATCTGTTTCTGCTGGAATCTTCCTTTAATTACAAATTGGTTATTATCATCTATAGATCCACTTGTACACAATTACCAACAAAAATGTGAGAAGATGTTTGGGTTGACGATGAAATAGTTTACAGATATCTGTAAAATTGACAAAAGAAGTTTTCTTGGTTTCTACTTGGGCAACCTGTGGAGGTTTCAGAACAAATTTCCTCTTCTCTCCAGCAACCAGATCCAGATTCTTTTCTCTCATGATGTTGAAAAATCAGTTCAGTAACTCATATGAGTAGTCTCTTTCTGAGCCTGCCCAAGCTGGCCCAGTCTGGTTACTGAATGAAATGGCATCACCTTTTTTGCTATCTTCATCTTCTAAAGCTTCATCTTTGTCTAGTATTTCATCTTTTTCTAGGATTTTGACATTCTTCTTTTTCTTCTTTTTATTGCCAAGCATAATGTCAAGGTCATCTTCTGGCTCGGCTAGCTCTTGAGTATCACTTTCAGTCTTAAGATCCTTTACAGCATCTCCAGCTTCGTCAATATCAAATACCTTTTTTGTGCTTTTCTTCTTTTTCCTTTGATTAAAGAAGTTCAAGTCGTCTAAGCCTTCAGAAGCATCATTTTTCCTACTGTCCTCTTCATCAACTTCCACATCTTTGTCTTCAGTTGGTTCTGGCTCCAATTCTTTTGTCTCTGAGGGCTGGGTTTCTTCTGTTTGGGCATCACCTTCTTCATCTAACATTTGCTCATAGTAAGATCAGAAATCATCTCATCCCCAGAAGCGGCTGTAGTTCAAGCGAGTTCAGCACCAATGAGAAGCCAGCCTGGTCTGCTTCGGACGCCAGAGTTAGCATAGCTCCTACCAATCCCTCTCACAGCCCTGAGGAGGCTTGTGACCAAGGGGTACATTAAATCTCTAGGAAATTTAGGGGAAGATAGCATTACCGTGGTGTCAAAGTTTTTCCTGTTCAATAGGAGAGCAGGAAAGCCAGGCACAGAGGCACATCCCCATAATCCAGCCCTGGGGAGGCCGAGACAAGAGGATCAGAAGTACAAGGTCATCCTCAGCCGCAAGGCAAGTCCAAAGCCAGGCTTGGCTACGTGAGACCTTGTCTCCAGGAAGGTAGAGTGGAGAGTGCTTCCCAATGGTCTGAGAGTATTGTTAAGCCTTGCAAAAATGCTTTAGAGCTTTCCTCGATTTTGCAGATTTATTAGATTTATGCTTAGATGTGTACATTGCACTGTGATGTGCATGATCATCTTTTCAAAGTACTTCAAGTTTATACATCATTTCAATATGCTAATTTAGCATGCTGTTGTGTTACTTTATCTTTGCCTCATTTTCCCACCAATGCTGTTTTCCTAATATGCAACTGTATTTCTGCAAAGGAAGGCAGTCTGCCACTCCCCTTTCTAACAAGGATGCCTCTACTTGTCTATCACTTCATTGTATTAGCTAACATTCTAAAGCCATGTGACAGGACTGTACAAGCTGTGGCATGGTTGTTTCCATGCTCAATCAGGAGGATAACCCCTGCCTGGCATGTTTGACACGTGGAGGTTAAAAATGAGGCTGGCTACACACACACACACACACACACACACACACACACACACACACACAGGCATACATGCATGCATACACACACAAACACACACACATTAATGCATACACACATATACACACACACTCTATTAGGTTAAGAAAAAACTGGTGTGCTATTTTTTCCAGTTGCATGCAATACTATATACTTGGGGAAATTATTTATAGAAATAATGTGAGGCCTAGGCTTTCACATCTTGCTCCAAGAGGAGGATTCTTGCTATTTGTGCCACAATTCCAGGGAAAGTATCAGCAATGCAGACTTGCCATATTATCTTTGGATTTGGCATTTTAGACCTGATGAATCACTTAAAGGGAGTTCTCACCCATCTTTCTTTCTACAGGCAGCTCCCTGGAATTCCAGCCCCAAGTTGTAAATATCTGTAGGGCCTACAGGGCCACAGCTTTACTCTCAAGCCTCAAGGCACTTTCAGCACTACAGATCTAGCTTCTTGTCACTGAACGTGTTTATCAAATAGCAGGTTTGCTCTCTGGATCTTGTGATCTGCATGGTTTCAACCTGTAAACCCTCACTGCATTTCTAGTTTTGCACACTAGCGCTCACCCCCAGTCATTCCAACCATATACTCTGTGTCTCTTGTGCTAACCATCTCCATTTGCCCTCTAAATGCCCCAGAAAATAGGCAACACTGTGGGGTTTTCCCACACTCCTATAGCCCTTTTGCAAAATGATTGGTGCCTCAATTTGGCACAAAGAAATGGTTTTTATTTTTCTAATCACATTTCCCTGCCTTCCAGCCCGAGTTCCTCATTGGCTGAGCCCTTCAGGAAGATACAATCTTCCCAGGGTCAAGAGTCCCCTTCCCAGATTCTCCATCGTGTTGCCTATGGATTCAAAGCGTTTATCTAATTTACATTCTGGGGCTCGAGAGTTCCTTCTTTTTCTGGTAGTGGGCTTAGGCACACAGAAGACTGTCTGTGACTTTTCAACTGTAAGATGAAGTGAGTGTGCCAGACAGGCAGGAGCCAGCTGCCAGCTCAGGAAGACAAAGGCCTAGTAACTCCTGCTTATCTGTGATTCTCTGACCTCTCCCAGGTCTCTTTTAGAGCCATGGTCTCTTTTTTCATTAATTGTTACGTGTGTGTGTGTGTGTGTGTGTGTGTGTGTGTGTGTGTGTACTCCTGAATATAGTGTGCTCAGTCTCTATAATGTTACTTGTGCGTGTGTTTTCAGGGCTGAGCATTTGGTATTGGATAAACAATTGGTGTGCTCTTCCCCGAGAAAGTCTATTTCTCCCACTCTTGGCATTCCTTAGTTTGCTGGTGAGACTTTATGGGTGTAACTTCTGATGTTACTAGGAGACAGTTTCACAGTAAACTCCCAGATCCCCTGGCTCTTACAGTCTTTCCGCCCCCTCTTCCACAATGTTCCCTGAGCCTTATTCAGCAGCTGATTTGTAGAGGTGGCCACTGGGATTGGGCTCTACAACTCTGTATTTTATTGGTTGCGGTTTTCTGTGATGGTGTCTGTCTGTTACGAAGAGAAGTTTCCTTAATGAGAGGTGAAGATTACACGTAACTGTGGGGATAAGGACAAACATTTTGAATGTAGTTAAGGACTATGCTCGTTTAGTGACGTGGTGGTGGTAGGTTCTCCTCCAAGATCCACGACTTCACTAGCCCTGGGCAGCTGGTACCAGTACTGTGCCCTTAGGGTTATCGTGCTGTGCTGGTCATTACTGTGATTGACAGGCCTCACAGCTGTGTGTGTGTGTGTGAGTCTGTCTGTGCCTGGGGATGCACGTTTGCCTGAGTACATGGTGGAGTTCAGAGGACAGCCTGTAGACATTGTTTCTGCCCTTCCACCATTAGTACCAGAGCTCCAGCTCATGTTAATGGGCTTGGTGGCAAGAACCTTTGCCCATGAAGTGCATCTTCCAGGCTTTTGTTGCAATTCTTCCTTGGAATGTATAACAAAGTGAATGGCAAAGAGTCAATAATGAATGACATGCATTCATACCCGGGGTTGTAGCAACCAGTATGCTGTAATCTCATTAATCTTCTTCCTCCTCCTTCCCTCCCTCTCTTTCTCTCACCAGACTCACTTCTACGCCCATCAGCAGCACTGTTTCTGAGCTGCTAGAACTCTTTTTAGCCCACGTAGCCACCCTCACCACAGTTGGATCAAACCCTCCATTGGCACACTCTGTGGGCATCAACTTGCCGTTAAGTAGACGGGGAAGACTGCTTTCAAGAAGAGGACAATCTGAATCTTCCAAAATTTCTCATTACTAACAGGAGCCAGAAGACAATGGAGCACTAAGTACAGGAAATATCTATTGCCTAAGATTCCACATCTAACTCATCTGTGTGGAAAGGCTAGATAAGACTAAAAGTAGACCAAGCAAGACCTCCTCTGAATGGATCAGCATGTGATGTTGCGTTAAAAGAAACTGAGGCCTGAGGGAGAAAGGGACTGAAGAGACAATGGAGAAGAAACTGGGGTACAAGTGTAGCTGAAGATGCAGACTCTTTAAAAATGTAAGAAGCGTGTGCCCATGGTGGTACACACCTATATTCCTGGTGCCTGCGGGGCTAAAGCATGGAGACTGCTGTGAGTTCAAGACCAGCCTGGGATACAAGCAAAGTGCTGTATCTACAAAACTAAGTTTTTAAAAATAGTGATGATGATGGTGAATTACTAACTAGTAATAATTGCTTAGTTAAAATAAAGGCGGAGCGAAAGTATCCAAGCCAATAACACGAAGGATGGAGAACACCATGAACCTTAGGTGGAGGTATTGAGAAAGAAGCACTATGGCGTCTATCAGCTTTTTCAAACATGACCTTCTCCAGGAAGAACATGAATATTCTCCCATGGCAATTGGACTTTATAGGTATAGAAGGTGGAAACTGACTGGAACTGTTTTCAGCATCAAAGAGGTTTACTAGCAACACCAGAAATCTCACTGTGTTTCAGGGAAAGCTGGGTGCTGAGCTCCTGGGCAGTTGGAGCAGTCAGGCTACAGAACATTGTTGGCAATTGTAGGTGTACTTTTTTTAGGCTACTTTATTGAGTTCCTTTTTTTTTTTTTTTTTACTGCCCTTCTCTAGCCCAATCCCTTCCAACTCCCCAATAGTAGGTAAGCAAGAAAGAAGTTTGGGGTGTAAAGAGAGGGATAGAGCTCTTTAGATTACTTCCTGCTAATCACGAATTAGGATTGGGATCCTTGGGACAGGTTTGCCCTTCACCATCCGGGTGTTCAATTTCTTCTCGTCTCTTTGTGCAGGACTACTTAAAAACCTGCAACAAACTGTAACCCACCAACGGCAGCAAAAGCAACAATAGCCACAACCAGCAGGGAAGCAGCAGTCTGTCTTTCAATTATCCCCTCTGAAAGCAGGCTCTGGCAATTATCCCCTCAGAAAGGTTCCAAACATCAGACTCAGACCCTCATGGAAACTATCTTTCAGCTGGCAAAAATCACGCCTCCCTCCTAGAGCATGAGACAAATCATAGTTAGCAGCTGTGGACAATCTGAAACAGCCCCATCTCCCATTCCTGGGATTAAAACAAAAACATATTCACATAATATAACTGGGTTTTAAAATAAACCAAAATTCCCACTACAGGCAATAACTAGAATCCCTGAAGGGTCTCCTGGGGAAATCAAGGCATTACATTTGCTATGGCTGACCCGCGGAGGGTGGGGGGGTGTTGTTAGGGCACACACCCATCTCTGAGTGGGCCTGTTGTTTCAAAAAGGACAGGCTGCGTGCTCGCCCAGTTGCTTCACTGAAGGCAAGGAAAGCATTCTGCTTTGCTGAGACAGATGGTGCTGCCTTGACCAATAATGTTAACAACAGTAATAGAACAATAACAGTAATAGTGATAAATAACAGTAACAGAACAGTGACTAAGACAATGTATCCACAATAGCACTAAAAACACGGAGTAGGAAGTATAGCTTTCTGTGCATAGACAATGAAAATAAAAATAATCGGGATGGTGGATGGGGGAAAAATAACGGAGTGGGAAGGGGTTTCCTGGTACCATCGTAACATTCTCAGTCTTGAGACAAGCAGTCAAGGTCATGGTTTCTTCTTGGAGGCTAGGGGGAGAACCTGAAGGCCCCAAGCTCCTGTGATAGCATCTCATGGCTGTGCCTGTTCTTGTCATCCTTTGAGCAGAGCTACATGCGTCTGCTCTCTGCTTCTTTCACAGGAAAGAAAGAAAGATAGCGTCTGCTGCTATCTCTACATTTCTCTATAGGCTCATCATTAGGCTGTGACTCCATCTTAATGTGATTACATCTGCAAAGACCCTGTCTCCAAATATCACATTCACAGGGTCCAAGCAGACACAGGCTCTGCAGGGAAACTATTCAGAGAAGTGCAGAGGGTGACAGGAGGGTTGAAATCGACCAGGAGAAAATACACTTCGAAATACAGACTCCTAGCCCCGACTTCAGAGACTGACAGCGAACTAAGGAAGAGAAAAGACTGCATTTAGCACGGACCATGGCAGTGCTTCTCTGTGTGAGAAGCAGTACTCTGAACACCAGAAGGCTGCAAGGTCACAGCGGTCCAACCAGGCCTGAAAGGAATGGCCCTTGAATTCAAGGTGAAAAGCAACCAGACTGGCTGAGGGGGTTATATGCAATGACATGGCACAGCGCTCAGCAGACTTGAGGAGACATTCAGTAGTAACTATTACCGACGAAGATACCTTCCTGCCTAGAAGCCAGAAGGATACTACAATCCAGGAAACTTTCTGCAATGCTCATTTCTGGCCCCGGTGGTCCATAGGAAGATAGAACCCCACAGAGATGGTGGCATCACTCCCTGGGCCCTGTGTGGCCACTGGAAACATGACTGCAATTTACAAACTACAAGCTGGTGTTCAGACACCAAGATCAGTAAGCCACCCTCATCAGAGTCTTGCCTCCTTCAGAGCCAAGTGAATAAAGGATTCTGGTTTTTGCCAAAAACCCTTAGCAACCTGGCCACATAGCTAGTCCCTTGCCCTGCTAAATAATCCATATTTGGAGCTGCCCTAAACTCAAGCGTGCTGAGTCCCTGTGGAGTTTTTCCCTGAGGAAAAACCAGCAATAGAAGACACAAAAGCAGGTTTCTTTATCTTGAGGGTAGGAATGGAACCAAAGGAAACAAGAACCGTGACAGTAAGTGCGTCCACCATATTGGCTCCCTGACAGAAAGTCTCCCTAGCATTTGCACCTGAATGTGTTTGTTTTCCTCAGTGCTGGAGGACACATAGTAGTAACCTGGAAACTTCTGAAACAGAAAATATTTCCTAAGCAACAAGACAGGAGCTCAAGGGTTTTGGAACTTAATCATGGCATCCACAGTCAAGCTACTTCACCTCCTGGGACCTCAGTTTCTTTACCCGTGAGAATATCTTCCCTGCCTTCTACACCTACTGCAAAGCTATGAGGGTCCATGAAAGCAATCTAAGAAAAAGAACTTTTTATTATTATTATTATTGAAGGCACTGGTTGACAGAAAGCAGGGTTTGCATGCTCCCACAGAGGCCTTTGGGTCAATCACCCTTTCCCTGCTCATCTTCCAAAATCCTCTTGTTTCACCTGGGCAATGAAATTTAAATATCTGACTTTTTCCTCAGATCTCAGCCCTTCGTTAATGGGAGTCACAGGAACTAGAATTACAGCTACCTGTCACCTTTGCTCTCGATGAAGAGGGTGGCTGACCTGCTGTCCTGACCCAAGGACGTAGGCCACGCCCCTCTTCCCTTGACTCTGTTCTACTTTGAGCAATGATTTATACATTCATCCTCACTGCCTTAGGCCCGATTAATCCTTACACCTATGGCCCCAAACAGAATGCCATAGATTAGCAGACTTCCATCCACAACAGCCTTTTAAAGCGCACACTCCTGACTCCATTGGAATAGAAGCAATACTCAGTCCTAACGCTTAAGCACTGTCGCCACCTTGTGGTCAAAAGCTGCTGTTTCTTAGGATCTTTTTCCCTTTTCTGAAGGGAGTAAAATGGACAAGAAGTGGAAGGAGGGGCTGGCAAAATGAACATCTCGTTAACATACTCTGATGACTGTTGGTTATAGAAAGTGGCATGTTTACAGATGATGGGGCAGGACCCAGCTCCTTGGATTTTAGGTGTGGATTCCAACAAGCAAACTTACAGTGGCCTGCAGGCTAAAATATTGTTTTTACCTAAGCCTTAAAATGCATTGAAATATTATTAGTTCAGCATTGTGAGTCTGGTGGCATTTAGTTAAATAAATCCACCAACATATGCTGAATCCTTGCCTGTGATCAGGCCACCAAAAGGAAGGAATAAGTAAACAAAGGAACAGTCTGGAAAGGGTGATGGATGTTCAAGAAAACCTCTCCCAGAATGTGACTTCTGACTAGAAGATGGGGAGTTCATGGCCTGGGGAGGAGGACCACAGATTGGTGTGACTAAGATGACTCCCATGGCAGTAGAGATGAAGATGGGGTGGGGAGGGGGGATAGGAGCTAATGCCAGAGGGACTCATTTATCTCTTCCCCAAAAGCAACAGGAACCCATTCACATGTTATAAGCAAGGAGGCAACAAAGTTGAGTTTCATAAAGCTCATTCTTCTGGCAGTGAGGAGAAACCACTAGAGACATACAACAAGGACCCAACACACTATTAACATAGTCTGGGTGAGCGTCGCAATATTAAGAAATGCTCAACATACACATCATCTGTACTGATTCACTTAATCCCCCTAACACCCCATGAAATACATGGATCATTCTAAAATCTATCTTACAGATTAAAAGTGAAGTGTTAACAGAAAGCTAACTCCAGAGCCTACACCAGTAACCACTATTCTACAAGCACTTGGTATATATACTGTGATATATATATATATATATATATATATATATATATCGCAGTAGTTAACAGTGACATGGAGAAAAGCATATGGAACTATTTCAGGAGGCGACTCCATGAGGCCCAATGACACTGGCTATAGGACATCAGGTAGAGAGGTGTGGATGAGCACATTGAGGCTGCTGACTGGAGCAATTGTTTGTTTGGGGGCACTGAAAGAACACCAGGTTAGGAGGGATCATATATAAATTTGATGTTGAGTTTACCTGGTTTGTGTGTGTGCATGTGTGTTATGTGTGCATGGGTTATATATGTGTTCGTGTGGATGTGTGCACATACATAGGTATGGAGGTATGTGAATGCACTGATGTGGAGGCCCAGAGGTCAATGTTAAGCATCTTCCTTGGTCACCTCTCCACATTATTTTTAATTAGCACAGAACCATTCCTTCCTTCCTTCTGTCTTTCTTCCTTCCCTCCCTCCCTCTCTCCCTCCCTCCCTCCCTCCCTCCTTCCCTCTCTTCCTTTCCTTCCTCCTTCTCTCTGTCTCTGTCTCTGTCTCTCTCAGGTCTCTTCCTGAACCTGGGGCTCACTGATTTGGCTGCGTAGGTTAGCCAACAAGCTCCAGGAATCCACTGGTCTCTGTCCTCAGGACATTAGGGTTACAAATACTGAATACCTCCCCGCCCTCCATCCTCGAGCCCCCAGCCCCTGGCACCTGGTATCTGAACGACCCAGGGTCTCAGGCTTTGGCAATGTTCTTATTAACCAACCACCTCCCCAGTCTCTTGATCAGTATTTAAGACAGCCAACTGAAGACACTAAGGAGATAGTTGGCTGAAAAGAGAGAAGCAGGGTCCCAGTGATGAAGAGACTTTTGAGGCCACAAGTACAATGGCTCAGAGAAAGAGCACAGGGTAAGAACAGGCTAGTATGAAGGCTCATGAGCTGTGGGGCTCAGCTTCGAGCTATTCGTGGGATGGGGCAGGAACAAATGAGTAGAAATACAATCCAGAGTTTGTGCCCTATAAACCAAGAAAAAGCACATTCCGAGGAAAAGAAAAAGGAAGGAAGGAAGGAAGGAAGGAAGGAAGGAAGGAAGGAAGGAAGGAAGAAAGGAAGGAAGAAAGGAAGGAAGGAAGAAAGAGGCAATCACAGGAAGTGTCCAGTCAACTTGAGGACTGAAAACTATCCCTCTGATTCTGCTAGTGATGTCACAGAGGCAGTTGACCAGGGTCTAGCATGAAGAAGAGGTCTTTCCTTCATTCCTTCAAGGCATAATACACTTGATGACTATTTGTGTTGAAGGGACCAATCCAGTTGATAAGCTATGAGAAGTCACTAGTAGTGTCAATTTGCTGGAAAGGAGGAAGGGAGAGACACATCTGGATGGGCAGAGGATCTGTTCTTCGTCAGGAGCGAAGGCAAGGCACAAGTTGATACAGCATGTGACAGGCTCCAGGCTGAGGTTCCCACTAGCTAAACAAGATGTCCAAGTTCCTCCTGAATGGGAAAGAGGATCAGTATATGCTCACAGAGCTGTTCTCACTAACGAGTCTCATGTTTGCCGAAATTCATCCCCAAACATGAATATGCATGCTCTCCTTACCTTTACTGTAATCACACACTTTAGATGCTACAGCGTATGTGAAGAGAGGGGGGTGTTTCCTTGGAAACCTGTTTGAATGTGTTGAGAGATTTTCAAAACAGCAAGATGCTAAAAAATCCTATTGATCAAAGCAGGTAAGTTTAAAATACACATACTCGCATTTCTAATCTCGGCTCTAGGGAGGTGAAGGCTAGCCCGTCTTACACAGTGAGCCCCAGACCATCACAGGACATGGAGTGATACTATCTCAAATATATTCATATACACAAACTACAGTATCTTGGATAATATAGTAAAACTCTCTGCAAAGATCTGTTCTTATTTGAGAGAACAAGATTGAATCACAGAATTACCTCTGACCTTTGCAAAGGCAGGATGGCACTCAAATGGATCTGCAATCAGGTTGAAAAGGAAGGAGGGAAATTGGCTTGGTCTTACTTAGATATAATACATGCAGATTTTGTGACTCCCTCTTGACCATTTTTTTAAATGAACTGAACAACTGCTGGACCAAGCTGTCCTTAAGGTGACTGGTACAGCTGCAGAAGTGAATCACCAGCCGGGGCCGTCACTGGCTGTTTACATATTAATCATATGAATACATTCAGTGAATATTGTAAAAAAAAAAAAAAATCATTCTTCTCTCTCCCATTTAGTAGAACGAGAAACAGGCTAAACAAAGCCTCAGGTACCAAGGTATAACATCTGGATAGGACCTAAGTTCTGCTAACCTTTAACCTAGGATCCAGACTGGCCATTTTCATTATTGTCACATTTTCTGCTCTCGATCTCAAGCTGTCCCTTCCAACATGTTCCATGCCAGCATCCTCCAACACCAGGCCAGCACTGGCTCATCCATGATCTTCACCTGTCTTGTCACTGACCCTGTCAACTCAACTCTCATAGAAAGGTCTTCAGACTGTCCCTCACCAGCCTTTCAGTCTCACATCTTAGACAGGACCACTGCACTCGCTTCCTGTCACCACTTCCTGATAGACGTAGCTCTACCGCTCAGCACCAACCCATGCTCTTCCCATCCTGCTTTCCTTCTCAGTATCCTAATGGACTTTTCGTCAGTGTCTGAAATAGTAATGTTCTTTAGGGACCCGTTTCTGAGCTGCTTTTGTTAACCCCACTGTTTAATCCCCCCCCCGTTTCTATTGCAGCTTTTGTTAACCCCACTCTGCAAGTCCTCCATGACCAGCATTATCTTTATGACAGCTTGTTGGATGGCAGGGGTGGGACATTCTCATAGCTCCTCCACAACATTTTGCTTCCATTCTGTAAACACCTTTCTCCTTTTACGTGCTACCCACCATCCCAAGCCTTTGGTTCCCAAACTGATTCTCCTAACCAGCCCAGATCCCAAACCATTCCACAGCAAGCGTGGAGACAGCCCTGCCTTACAAAGCCAGGCCATGGCAAAGTCTCTTTTCCTGTCCTATATTCTTGGCCCCTGGGCACTGAGGAAAAACACTGGCTCGGTCACTGGAATCCATGGTTTCCCACCTCCAGTGTGTTCTCACAGGCCTCTGCACCTTCTCACTCGGCAGTATTCAGTCCCCTTGGTCTTCCTGGTAGTCAGTGCTGACAGGATTAAGACATGGTCTAGGGTAAGCAACTTCGCAAGCTCTTGAGGTCCTGGACAGCGGAAGCTTGAGTATGATTGAGCACACCAACACAGCTGTGCTGCATGGCTTTCAGGCTCTGTGGCCTAATACTGCTATGCTCCCAATTCTTAGACTTTGTGAGCTGGGGAAGCATGGAACAAAACAGCTTTAAAATCCCATTGTGTCCAAAGTACCCATCATTATTAGTCATTATCCTTAATCAATGACACATATACTTGATTGTTTTCATTTTCATTTATTCTGTGCAGTTTAAAGTGAAAGTTAAAACATACAAACCATGAAAGCTTTAGATATTACGACAGGAACATCATTTATTTGCATATCCCCCGTCTGTATTTTACATCTTGTTACACAAAGGTACTTTTATCACACACGGCTCTAGTTCCTTACAATGTATTTGTCAAGCAGCAATGTGACAATGCATCACAGCACAGGACGGAAGGGCTCCTGTAAGAAGCCACGGCAGCGGTATTTGGTGAATGATTATGCATAGAACTGGCATGGAGGTGAAAGCACGTACTCTAACCAATGGAGATGCAGCTTCCACTAAGACAGGACAAACTCTAACTTGTTACAAGTTTCAAACTCCAGGACACTTGGACAGCAGACAATACAAGGTGCTTTAATTCTAGATTCTATAACCAATGCTGGGAACTGCTGCTCACTGGCTTTAGGAAGTCAACTTCAAATATAAAAGCACTTAGTTCACCAGACCTGCGGTTAATCTGGTTACCAATCACAGTCAGACGCCTTCTGGGAAAAACTGACTTTAGAAAGGATTGCACTGCAGACTCAATAACTTCATGCACTGCCTCTCTTGACAGGAAACATGGACGACTTCCCATCAGGTTTCAGATGTCTGCACATACATATTCTAAACTTCTAGCAAAATACCATTTTGAAATGGCTCTTCAACCCAGCCTAAACAAAGAGGTCAAGATGTCCATGAAACGGCTACCCACTATCTCCTTCCACTGTGAGAATCCATTCAGTTCAAATGTTATCTTCAGGTGTGTATTTAATGCCTCAGCTAACTTATTCAAATCTTTAGTGTTCTGGCATTTAAATCTGAGCCCTGCCACCACATGGGCAATTTGCAAACACACACGCAAACGCAAACACACACACACACACACCTTTAAAGACAAAACAAAGATTTGGGAAGGGCTGGGTGAGAAGGACTGCAACCATCCACCTGAGTCCTTGAGTCTCTAATCAGGCCTCAAAGAGATATCATTTTTGGAAGGGTGCAGGCAAGACTCTATTATTTCTCTGCTATGTTTTTAAACGTTAAAGCTAAGCACACCCCTTGTGCTGAGAGCCTGAGAATGCAGGTGTGGCAGTTGTAACAGCTATAAAAGTACTAAAACAAAACAGGAAACAGGACAGAAACCCACAGCACATGAGGACTCCTGCAGGACAATGGTTTTTCTCCCCTCTCTTGGTGGGGTAAAGGAGATCCATGAGACCAATTTTACACAAAGGACTATGCTTTAGACTCTTCATACTGGCATCCAAAATGTCTTCAGTTAAGCACGCAAGTATGAGCTATTGCATCATAAGGTACTGTTTCTTGGGCCAAGTACAGTATTTATTAATGTTTTGTAATATGCCGCAAACATAAGTGCCAATAAAAAAATGCCACATATGCAGCTTTGGGGGAATTAGTTTGGACCTTGTTATAGGTTGGAGGGGACAGTTACATCAGCCACAACTCTTTAATACTGATACAGCGGGGAGCTCACCTGCAGCTTAAAGTGTTTCCTGTTGGCATCTAAACCTTAGCTATCTGCCGCAAAAACATTAGCAAAAAGGAAAACCTGGAGCTCAAAACATTAGATTATGAAAAAAAAAAATCTAATGTAAACATCCTCCCAGTACCAAGATGCCTCAGAGCATCTTGACCCATTTAGTGATATTTAGTTGCTTTAAGAAGTATTACAAATCAAAGCTAAAAACGACGTCACTGCTCTTTTTGCCTCTGGTCACATGATGCCCCATAAAGCAGCCAGACTGATGGCACCCCACTCTCAGCTGCTGGGCATTTTTTGTTTAAGTAGAGGCTGGCCCCCTGTGATTTCCCTTCCAGTGTTCCCAAAGGGCTACAATGTCAAAAACAGTTCTTTAGGAACTCAGCTTGGGGCAAAATCTGCCAGTAGAAAGAATGAGGTATCAAACAGGATTAAACAGCCCCAAAGAACAAGAACCCGGAAAGTACCGTGGCTTTGCAGTTCACTTATGTACAGCACAGACAACACTAGACGGTCCATTAATCTATCTCTCTTCTCTAGTAAACAGTCCAAAGTTCAGTTAAAACAAACATGGACTCCTGGCAAGAGGCATTTTACCTAGTTAAGCAGGCATTTTCAATGACTGCTTTCTCAAGCCCTAGCACTCTTGAGGTCTTGTGGCTGAATTGCTGTTCGTGAAGTACTTTCTCCACAACAAGCCCAGAACCTAAAGTCCCCATATAAAGGGGGACTGATCTCATTCTCCCTAAAGGAGAAGACAGTTGATAGATTCTTAACTATAACTCTAAAACCCCCAATAGGTTTACCCCAAAAGTATTTCATAGAAAATAACTATGTTAACACTGTAAGATTTATACTTAAGTTCTCCAATAAATAACTGCTATCTTGAAAAGTAAATTTACAAATTATCACTTTTACTTAGTCTAAGTGACAATCAACTGTTAAGATGCACCATAAGTATTTCTAAGAAAAAAACACTGCCCATTAAGCTGTGACATGCGCCTGGCATCCAGAAACATGTTTTAGTTTGCATTTTATTCCACGTTCTAAAATATTTTTGCCACATAAACTTTGAGCCTATGTAAAGAATGTGTGAAATGAACAGGTTAAGTTATAACTGTAACTTCAGATTCTGAGTCCCCCTCTTCCAAATCACTTTTGAAATTAGTCATAGGAATCTTCACTTCCCCACACGTGTGTCAAGAGTACTGGCAATGCTGCATTTCCTGATGGAGCGCTCACTGCCTTTTGTCTAACACCAGGAGGCAGCTTCGAATAAAACATACGATATCTTAATGGCAGTCTTCTCCGTGAAGTGGTCATATAGGCCTCTCTTTGCTTTGAATTTTGTTAGGTCAACTCTGGGGATTTTGGCAATTTCTCCTTGCCTTTGACTGCAATCCCTTGCCTTGAAGAAAGACAACTGTTTTGCAAGTGCCTCGCGGATAAAACGTAGCACAGATTCATCAACTTGTGGGTATCTTCCTTTCTTAAGTCCCATAAAGCATTTTGTTGTTTCTTTTCAAGACAATATAGAATTGTGACCATTTCTCTGGTAGCAAATGTTGACATCACTATTAACCAAAATGCCTCACTGCTGTTTCCATGTTTCTCTGCATATACAATAACCTTTCACTTCAATGCTGAGTCATTTTTAAGTGCCAGTTAAACCTGATATATTTGATACCAACAATATACACATCAGCTGAGGTAATGACACTCTAACAAGGGGCAAAGTCACATATGCGTAAGCTAGGTCAATGGCAAGACTATCTATCACCCGGTTGACAGTAATGAGATACGTCCCAATTCCTGACAAGTTAAAACATCAAGAAAAGGGTACATTTTATGACTAATAACATGTGTCTTCAAGCCTGAAATGTTTACAGATTTACACCAGTGCAAAACAAAACAAAACAAAAAAGCCCAAGAGGCAAAGAGTAAGTAGGCCCAGTGAAGCCAAATATCCAGGATGAAATCTGTAATGGTCCAATTTGGTTTAAATTCCCTTTATTTCTATATGGCTTACGTATAAATCTTATTTTTTTTTTATGATATAAATCCAATTGCAAATGTTCCTCAGTCACTTAGTGACTTTCAAAGTCAGGTCTCTAAGGACAGAGGCTCAGAACTCCCTCAGACCATATTCTAGTAAGGCGCGTCTGGTCAGCGGCCTTCGTCAGCAGGTGCCCTTCGCTGGCGAGCAGATCTGATCCTGTGTGGTGAAGCTGAAGGGTCCTCTTCTGTTTCAGACCCTGAAGGCTGCTCATGATCTCCTTCCTGAGATCCTGTGTCTCCCACCAGCTCCCGGAGAAACTTGAATTTAGATAAAAATAGATGCCATACGAAATACCAACCTAGAAGAAGACAAAAACATTAAGACAAATGATTGCTTTGTTTTCAACTCAGAACACAACAGTTAACAGAAAGGCCTGTCACAGAGCAGTATGCGTGCCAGACAATGCATCCACATGGCAAGCATTAGGCTCTTGGGATGTGTAAGGCGTGAGGATGGTTTCTAGAATTACACAGGACAACTCCCTGCTTTCATGGACTTTAGAACCAAGCAGTGATATTATAATGAGTATTGTTCCACATATACTCTTGGGAGACTGAGGCAGGTAGATGCCAAGTTCAAGGCTAGCCTGTGCTGCATGCTAAGACTCCATCGCAAATACCAATTCTCCGTACAGTTTTATGTGAGATTGGGAGTAAGTGAGAGTATTTTTTTGTATTAAGATCAAGTTTAACAGTATTTCTGTAGGAAAGAAACACACTTGATTAATGAGTGGCTATACCCTACCTGAGTTCTACTCAAGGTGAGCCAGAACGAAAAGATGTCACACAGGAGGAGTCAACTGTGCCACAGTGAAAGGCCTGGTAAGATGGCGCTGCTGAAAAGGGTATAGCAGCAGTTCCGAACCTTCCTAATGCTGAGCCCCTTTTCTACAGGTAGCTCCTTATATGCTGACCCCAACATAAAACTATTTCAATGCTACTTTATAACTGTCATTTTGCTACTCTCAAAAATTGTAACATGTATTACAAATGGGCTTTATTTTCATGAAGTGTGTGTCCTTGGAGACCAGGTTTGTCAAAGGGGTAGCAACACCCCAGGCTGAGAATTGCTGGTGTATAAACAATTTCACAGAAAACTGTAAAAGTTCTACAATTACGAGATAGGAACATAAAGCCTCTGAACTCACTGCATAAGTTCAAGATTTTTAGAAAATGACATTTTCACGTCAAATTCTTTAAGGAAGAAACATCATTCAATAAAGGATCAATCCTGTAAACCCAAGCTGGCTTGCCCCAAGCTTTAGGAGAACACACACGAAGTCGGGGGTCGGGGGAAGTCAGCCTCGGCACTGGTGTTTTCACACACCAAGTCAGCCACAGCAGTTGTTTTCTGCCGCTGTTTCCTTCATGACCTTTATTCACAACGGCCAGCAGGCCATAGCATTTTCAAATGACATGTCGTACTTCATGAAAATAAACCCCAAATGGCTTTTCCACCCCCGTGTTTAATTTGCCTTGTTCCTTACAGTCACTTAAGAAAGAGTCCAGAATATTTTTGGTCAACTATGTGCATAAACAGCCCAGCTTTGTAAAATATATTTCCAGACTAATATGTTCTGCTTCCTTCCAAAAGTCTCTGCTAAACTGGTAGAGCAATCAGAGGAAAGACCACTGGGCAGGAGGACCCCACTTCTGACCCGAGGCTCACAAAGCTGCACTGTGAGGACTGAAGGAAGAACAGCCAAGGAGCTTAGGTGCCTGTCACTGAGAAACTGGTCCATAAATGGCTCACCTGACATGAGTTCAGATGCTACCAGGGCAGGAAAACCTGGGGTAACTATTTTTTTCAAATTACTTTTTTACAGAGATGATTCATATATCATCAAATTTATCCTTTTGAAGCAGCTTAATGGCTTCTGGAATGTTCAAACGGTTGTGTAACCAATACTCTTGAGCTCCCGGGCATGTGTACCGACCCTAAAAGAATCCTCCAGAGCCATCATGGTTGGGGAAGGACCTCGGCTGACAGAGAGCTTGTCAGGCTACAGAGATAAAGTCCTAGACTCATTCTCCAGCACCACACAAAACCAGCTGTGGTGGTCCGCCTGTAATCCCAACACTTGGAAGTGAAGTGGGAAGATCAGAAATTGAAGGCTATCCTTGACTATAGAGAGAGTTTGAAGTAGCTTGGGCTACATGAGACTTTGAAAGAGAAAAAAGAAGTCTGATGCCCTGCAAGAATCCCCCAGCATCGCTGCAGGCCATGACTCACACCTCGAATCCCCGCACTCGGGAGGTGTAAGGCAGGTGGATGTCTGTGTGTTCAAGGCCAGCCTGGTCCACACAGTGAGCACCAGGCCAGCCAAGGCTACCTAGTGAGAGACTCTGTCTGAAAAGGTGGGCGTGGCGGGGGGGGGGCTGCTTAAAGAAAAGAAAAGGAAAAAGGTGACAACAGCTGCCAGAGGCTTTGGACGGGAGGACGTCCCACTGGGTCCCAAATTCTCTTCCTCCCAACTGCACTGCCAGGAATGACAACAACGTAAAAATGCTTCAGTGTCAAGCCAACGTTCACAAGGTAGTGTCTGCCACGCAGCCTCCTCCTTCCCGCTGGCAGTCACGAACATGCATTACATCACTGCGGATTTCCCCTCTGTGAACATGCCACATAAGTGGCCTTTGTTTCTGGCTTCATTTATGAAACCTCTTTTCAAGGTCCATGCTTGGTGCTGGTGGCTCTACTCTACATGGTACCAGCAACATGTGAGGTCCCGTTTCTCCACACCCTCGCCAACACTTCCTGTTGCCAACCAACCTACTAGATATGAAATGGCACACGAGAGTGGTGGCTTTGATTTTCATTAGTCTTCATAACTAATAACATGTTTCCTTTTTTTACCAATTTGTCAATTTTTTCCATTTTTGCTTTTGAAAACTGTCTATCCAAGTGTGCTCAGTTTAAAGCTCAGAGGTTTTGTTTTAATTCTTGAGCTATAAGCTCTTGTGTGTTCCAGACAGCAGAGGCACTTCACCCATTCCATCTAGGCTCTTTTCACTGTTTTGAAATGACTTCTGCAGAACATGTTTAACTCTGATGAAACCCAGTAAGTCAGTCACTGGGCTGCCTTGGTGACATGGAGGGAACTCCTGGCAAATCCAAGACGGTTGCAATTTACACCAGCCAATCTTCTAAGAGTTCTACAGACTTTAACACGTAAGTCTTTGGCACAAAGTTTGGGCCCAAATTCATTCATTACTGTATGACTGTCAGGTTGTCCCAGATCATTTGTTGAAAGAACAGTTCTCTTGGAAAACTTATCCGAAATCCAATCATAGACAGCAATTTTCTTCTGTGCTCCTAGCTCTCTAGATGACAGTCTTCTGCTGACACACACCATCTGAACTGCAGTAGCTCTGAATTCCTTTTGAGACCATGAAGTATATGTCCACCAGCTTTCCCAAGACTGTTTTGATGCCTGCATCCCTTGCATTGCTAGGTGAATTTTAGAGCCGGCTAGTCAGTGCAGCGAGTCTGTAGGTCAAAGCAGGAGACTGCGCTGTTTCTGTAATGTCATTCTACTCAACTAAAATTTCCCACAATGTACATACATGCTTCTATGTTTTTATACATGTATGTGAATGTGTTATGGAGGCTAGAGGTCAATGCCAGTGTCTTCCTCTATTGCTCTGGAATTACAGATGTGTACCACCACTCCTGGCTTTGTATTTGGTACTGGGAACCTTAACTCAGATATTGTGACCATGAATGTAAACGTACCAACAGGAAATTATAATAATGCAGTTCAAAGAGAGGACAGATGGTCTTCATTTCCTTAAGACTAAATATTCCATAGAGAATGAGGGAAGCGATGGGTAGCAAGAAGTCTCTGACTGAAAAGCACTAACAAGCCCTCAGGACAGGGCAGTTCCCTGTGGGATGGTCAAACGACGGCAGAGCCTGGCACAGAGGCTTGGGTGTGAGAACACACTCTTAGGTCACAGATTCTCTTCCCCTTGATTTCAACAAAACTGAGATTCAATCACAGAGTGGGGAGAGGAAAGAGTTTAATAGATGATAGAATGCAGAAGGCTACGGTCGCTGCATCCATACTCGATGTTTTCCCAAAGTGGCCTGCGAAACCACTCATACTTCTGCCCCAAATCTAAACAAACTCACAAAACACGCCTCTATGTCCCCATGGGGAGGGGAGGGCAGCAAGGGCTGAGGAGGAGGGCTCTGAGGGTAGCAGCGCTTCACAGGAAGGCTGAGATGGGAACCCTGTCCCGGGAACACAGAGCTCACGCGCTGGCAGCCAGAGAGCATGAATGCTCAATGTGCAAGGACGCTGATGAAAGGTGGCTCAGCTGGCAAGCACTGCAGTGCCGATCACCGAAGCAGAAGGAACTCAAGTTGTCCTCGGGTAAAATGAGGGCGTCCTTACAGGCCTGAAATTTGGGGGAACAGACTGGAAGAGAATGGAGATATCTCTAAACCAGTGTCTGCTTCTTATAAAGTTTATCAAAAAATGGCAACTGTCTAAACAAAGGATAATAATGGAAATTCAAAAGTTGAACAAAAACAACTACCCAAGACATTTATTTTAGAAAAAGAACTATTATAACCCCCAACGCATATATCCTAAGCCAAGCAGGACTTAGCAAAGGAACCATGAGCTACTGCAGTCCCAGAAGGCCCTACTCCAGAGATGTTAATTAACTACAGAAAAAGAAAGCATGAATTTTTCTTGTTAACTTTAGGGACAAGTAGATGTAACCTCTACCAGCCTAAGCGTCACTAGATTTAAGCTGTCCTGTCACACACATCTAGGATGCCACACTGCCAGAATAAGAGTGCTCTGATCTAGGAACTATAGCATCTTATCTGTCCTCACCTTATAACAAATAAACCTTAAGTAGACAGAGCATTGCATAGCTAGTCTGGTGTATCAAGGAACTTGTGGTTTAAGTAACAGACACTCGAAGACCCAAAAGTGGGAGTTTCTTAAAAACTTACAAGGGTAAGAGAGTCCTTGGGTGCTTTACCACAGACTAGAACTGGGTTGGTTAGTTAACTTGGTTAGTCCTCATGAACTAGTCATTCTCTTGGTGTAGTCTGTTTCTCCTTGCATGTTTACCTCCATACTCAAGAAGTCACAGGTAGTTTTAGAAATTTGTGGGGATTAGACATAGTAGCTTAGAGAAAGAACCTTGGTAAATGACTATTAAGCAAGACTCCCAGGACAGTCTCCACCACAGAAGCTGCTCAAAACGAATAGGTGAGTTTTGTCTACTTGTTTTCTGAGACAAGATCTCACTTAGTGCCCAGGCTAGCCTGGGACTTGAGGTATAGTCCATGTCAGCCTTAAACTTGGAGCAATTCTGATTGCAAGCGTCCCAAGTAAGATTACAGGCAACACATCCATCTCACAGACAGATCTACTGGTTAAAGTCTTCCTATGAAGCTGGGCTTGGCAGCGCCTATCGTCATGCCTGGGAGGTAAGGAGGAAGCAGGATCTTGAGTTCCAGGCTAGCCTGCATCAAAAGCAAAGTAGCAAAACCTTCCCTGATTCTTTTAAAAGGTCCACACATTACCTATTAGTGAATGTCTACACTGCATGAGGCTCCAATTACCTGGTGTGGGGCAAAGTGAGGCCAAGGAAAGATGAGAGGCATCTTTTCCCTTTCGGGTACAAGTTCACTGTAAACATAAGACACGGTCAAAAACAACCCAACATAATGACCCTACTTAATGGCAGCAATTCCTAAATGGTATCACTATAACTGATGACTTATCACAAGTTCTAGGGAGGTCTTGGAAACTAGAGTCTTGAGGGCTCGTCGCACAAACCCCAAGTCTATCTTGTAGCTGCGCTTACTCATTTTTTTATTTGTTCGTTTTTTTGTGAGACAAGGTCTCACTGCATAGCTCTGCCTGCCTTGGAACTCATTATGTAGACCAGGCTGCCCTCAAACTCAGAGATGCACCTGCCTCTACCTCTGAGGGACTTCGATTAAAGGTGCCTGTCACCATGCCTCACTGTGCTTGCTTCATTTTGAAGCTCCATAGATTAATGTACATACAAGTTTGGAAAGCACAGAAATGTATGCCAAGAAGTGAATCAATCAGCCCGGCCAAGAGAAAGGAGAAAGGAAGGGATTCAGAGTTGAATGCCCAGGAGGAAGAAATGAAGGACAGTTGACCAGAAACTGCCTCAGAAGACTCCATTTCCCAAGAGGCAACAAAAGCCACATTAGTATTTATTGAGATATGAAGATTACATAAGAAGATGTGCTGTAGTTGTATGTCAACGTGACACAAGCTAGAGTTATTTAGGAAGCGGGAACCTCAGCTGAGAAAATGCTACCACCAGACTGGCCTATGGGCAAGCCTGTGGAACATCTTCCAGGTTGATAATTGACGTGGAAGGGCACCACTCACTGTGGGCAGTGCCACCCTTGAGCTGGGGGTCCTGGATTATATAAGAAAGCATGGGGAGCAAGCCAGTAAGCAGCACCCCTCCATGGCCTCGGCATCAGCTCCCGGCTCCAGGTTCCTGCCCTGACTTCCTCAGGTGATGATGATAGGCTGTGAGCTGAAATAAACTCTTTCCTCCCCAGGTGGCTTTTGGTCACCATGTTTTATCACAGTACTAGAAACCTACCTAAGACAGAAGACTACAGAAAGAGACTGCCTAGAAGTGGAGTATAACTCACTGTCTAGCATACGGAAGGTCCTAGTTTCAATACCCAACACCTCAATTAATAAAACTTTCCTCCAAATAGCACCAATGAGTTACGAGATGCTATAAGAAGCTTACGGATATAATAACTGATACAATGGCCAGAGCTATTGAAATGTCCCCTCCAAAACTCAGGTGGATATGTGCATGATATCTTAACAATATAAAGAAGTGATTAAGGCCTATTAAGAAATGAGATAATGTCCACAGAGAGGGACTACGTAAGTATCACAAGGACAGATTTAAGTCTGTCTCTCTCTGTGTGCTTGTCCTTCCACCCCATACTGTCTCACCCAGCAAAGGCTCTCAAGTCCTCCACAACCCAATAAACACCTATCGTTTACGATTTACCTAGTGTGTGGGATTCTACTGTAAAGCGGAAAATGGATAAGGTGAGACAAAGGGATGAAGGCTGACTATGCTCTAGCTAAAGCTGTGCTGTGTCTGTCTATATATAGCCTTGTTTAATTAAGCATGTTCACAGCACTGCATGCAGAAAAAGACCAGTGCAAAGTTACACAATATAAAATGAAGCTTCATCCTTTACATATTATTAGATACACAAAAACACACCAAATGGGAGAGGGGTGGATCTGAGGTGTGTCAAAGGAAGAGCCACCAAAGACACAAAGGACACTCCGCCAGGTCAGAGTCACAACTTCAATTTAGCCTAAGAATAGAATGGCCTAAGGTGGTTGCCAGGATCTAAGATAACTTCTCCAAGGAGTCCATGTATTGGGGGAGCAGGAAGATGGAAGAGTAAAAGTCATAAAACCTAGATGACCTTTTACTGCAAAGGTACCCCTTAAGCCTGCAGCACATGAGCCAGCTCACGGAAGCACAGCACACACACCAAATCCTTCACACTCTTATTCTACAGGCATGGGCCTTACACCGTTGGATTTAAAAAGAAAACCAGGAAGGAGAGAAAGGGGAGGGGAGAGGGAAATTCTGCTTCCGCATAATCAGACACCAAGGCTGACTGCTGGGGCGAGCTCTTCACAGCTTTTTAAAATGGAGGTTTGGGCCTGGTTCCATCCTTAGACTGATAAGCACTGTAAGTCAGAAAAACTGGCTGGCAGCAGAAGCTCTGGGTTCTGGGATAATGAAAGGTGACTCACTTGTGTGTGACAGTAATTAATTAAGCATTAGTTCGAAAGAGAAATGTTTTTGAAACATGCTGCACTGGATTTCTATAGATAAACATGCCAGAATGGCAATGATGGTAGATGAGCTAAACACTGAACCTCACCATCAATGTAACTAAAAGTCGCACGATCAATCTACGCTCCACATTTCACTTAATCCTCATCATTTCTCGGAATCAGTCAAGACTGGTAACCATGATTCCCATTCCTACATAAAAGACTAATGATTAACAGGGGCTTTTTGCTTTTATTGTAAGCTTAAGGACCAATCTGTTAAGAATTTGAAAGAAAAACAACACAGGGCAAGCAAGCTGTAAATCTCAGCAGCTGATGAGAGGAAGGACACAGAAAAAGAGGAAGAAAGTCATGCCTTGAGTGAGGGTCCAAGAAAGCGGGTTCAGCAGTGGAGGTCAGCAGGCAGCTGCACTGGGAGAAATGGGAGGAGCATCTAGAGGGTGAGCAAGTATGCCTAAGATCTGGGCCAGTGGCTAAGGAACCAACAGGAAAGGAAAAGGAAGTCACTTTTTGAGTCAGAACTTTTTGAGTCAGGCTGCAAGCGACTATCTGTAAACGAGTGGACATTGCTGTCTACCCACCCCCTTTTAGGACAGGGTCTTGTTACAGGCTGGCCTCAAACTTAGAGGCCCTCCTGCCTCACTCTCCCGAATGCTGGAATGGCATCCATGAGTTACAGCTATAAAGCAAGCCAACTACCTAACTTAGGGCAGAACAACAAATTTAAGTATATCAAGTTCTTGGGTTTTCATGGCAGACATATGACAACGTACAGCTTCAAGGATGAAGCATGATCAACTTCACACATTGCAACGTAATCCCCAGCGTGACTATTCTGGAGAATGGCCCTTTGGAAGGTGAGTGGGTAAAAGGGTACAGTCCTCCTAGAAGAATCAGGCATGGTCATGCACATCTGTTTCAACTGGTATTTCTGTGGTCTGCACATCTTGGGTCTATCTGACAGGTTTGTTCAGTGTCTGTAAAAAAAAAAAAAAAAAAAAAGGCAGCAGTTTGGACTGGCTTCTGTAATTAGTACATTATCAGCAGGAATCTTCAGAGCTAAAGATAGCATTAACTGGTCAGTTGATACACATTTTAAATCCTGGTGTGACACCTCTAATCCCAGCACCCAGGAAGTAGAGGCAGGTGGATCTCTGAGAGTTCAAGGTTTGTCTGGAATACAGCAAGCCAGCCAAGCCTATACAGTGAGATCCTATCTCCAAGAACCAACCAACCAAAATCCTTAAATTCTTACATAGTTTTGTGAGGGACTTTAGGGCAAGAAAGATGGAAACTGGATGTTTGCTTTTCAGTGTCTACTCTACCAACAGATATACTATTTAGAGAATACTGGGAGCCTGATGAACCTCCACATTTCACTTAGGAAACGTGCATCTCATCTTTGGTAATGCCTTCTGAATGTTGGCTTGACACTGAAACCTTTTTACATTTTTTGTTGTTGTTAACATTAACATTTTATCTGTTAATTATACTTAAGTAAGGCTGACTAAAAACCATAGACTCAAAAGAGTATTGTCAAACTTTTAACAAACCCTTTAAGCTAATTAAGAGACCATCGTTTTCAGATGGTTCCAGAACTTTGAATTCCTTTACAGGCAAGCTGAAACTCAACTCATCCTCAACAGTGAATCAAAACAAAAAAAAAAAGCAAAAAGCCTAACCACCGAAACATATTTTGATAATCTTCTACCTTGCTTGTGTCCAAGAGCCTTTTCTGTTGGGCTTTTGGCAGAGCCCCAACACTGAAGGTAAGGTGCTGCCTGACTTAAGTCTATTTTTCTAAGACCAGAGTAAACTAAAACCAGGCTTAATCTTTGAAAATCCACCCCAAGGCACTGATTAATTCATCCCTACTCACCTGTACTTTGGCATTAGGTCAGCAGACAGGTAGCTAGTCCTCACCATTCCCAGACCCGGCTTTCTGTGAATTTGTCTTTATTAAAATTAGAGGCTGGGAACATTGCGGGCAGTCCTGGCTTGGCCTGAGTCGCTTCTGTCCGCTCTAACTCCTTGATCTGCCAGACACAGAAGTAGCCTGGTCTTGGTACAACACACCTGCATATCAGTGTGCTCAGGCTAAACTAGGGAGCACAACCTGGCCAACTTATGAGAGGGCGTGACCCTCGGTTGATGCAACTCCTCTCCTAGTACAGGCCCACACTCTGACCTCCTAGGACCTCTGTTGACACCAGTCCAAAATCCCAGCCCTAAAGCTTCAAATCTCATGTGCTCATCACTGCAACAGGGCAGGGAGAAGAGGCACCACTGTGCTGAGTCAAACTACAATCCCAAAGCCACTGCCATTCCCAACTCTACTATTGTCCCCTTGGCTAAAACTGACCTCAACCCAACATAAACTCCCAACTGGCTTCCTTCCTGCCAGGCTGTAGCTCTATGAGCCTGGACAATCTTGAAGTTCCCATGAAAGCTCCTAGTGCCCACATCTGTGCCGAAACGTGCAGCTAATTTGGCTTGAAATTGACTCGTTTATTTCTGTCCCTCAAATATTTGTCAGTGCTTCCTACATCCCAAACACTCTTGGGCTGCAGCATGTGTGTCCAGTGACAATGAAATCTACGGAGAAGAGCAGAGGAAGGGGGAGGGTCAGGTGCACACAGGAGAAAGCTGCTATCTTCAAAGAGGCTAGAGAGCCTTCCTGGCAACTGAGAGGATAAATGTATCAATGAGATGGCAAACACTGCAGAAACAAGTCCAGAAAGGTAGTTTCAGATGTGCTAACGTTTGAAATCTTCATTGCACTCACAATGCAAACTCCATGTCTCCCTGCCTCCTCTGGAAGTCAGGCTGTGGGGCTCAAACTCCCCTCTTTCCAATCACATGCTTGATGTTTCTGGTGACTAGTGTTTCATCCTAAAATAATCTTGGGGACCCAGAGACACTCCATGGGCATAAACCCCGGTTGTGGAAGGCACATGATAACATGCCACTCCTATCACATAGACTAGTATAAGGGAACTGGGGTTTCAAGGGCATTGTGCCAAAGCTATTTTTCATGATAGTGCAGAGATGAACTTGTGAAGTCTCAGTATGGGGGACACTGTTTGAAAGGAGAGTGATAAAAGAGTGAGCATACATGCCACCTTGATGAACTTCATCTGAGCATAAGTAGAGTGTGCCCACATTAATGGATCTTTTCAAACCCTGGAAATGTTTCTGAATGACTAAGATGGATCTCTGTCCAGCCTGTGGCTTAAAGACAACTATTTTGTGGTTATCTTTGTACCTCAGAAATCACATCAGATATTTAGGTGAATAGGCATGACACTCGCCCAGTGAACAAAAAAAATAAGGAAGATTAAACAAGAAGAGTGCATTCAGAGCCAGGTGGGGTTGTCAGCTAGCCAGTGTTTCACATACTAAAGAGTCTGCCTTTAATCCTAGCATGCTGGAGGCAGAGGCAGGTGGGTATCTGAGAATTCCAGGTCAGCCAGGGCTATACAGTCAGACCCGGTCTCAATCAATCAATCAAAATAAAATTGTTCCAGGTTGATAGACATACTAAGACACTCACAGTTTAATAGAGATAGAGAAAGAAAATGAGCTACCTAAGGGGGATACAAGATAAAACAAGGCATCCTCTCTGTTCAGGGGCAGCATCCATGACCTGTGACCTGTGACTGAGGTGGAGCCTCGGTGTTGCCGGTTACCTGTAGTCTCAGTGTCTTCCCAACTGGAGGATGATGTCCTCAGGGACACAGACGGTCCTCTGTTAATTTTGGATACCCATGACCGCCCTCTCCAGCAAATGTTCCCAAGATCCAGTAAGGAGTTTTCACTGAATAAGAGCTACCCTTTTGAGGAAACACTAATGTGTGCCACACTTAGCAATTACTGCTGGAATTTAATAACCAGCAGAGGGATTTTCCTCCCTTCAGATGAGGGCCTACTATGCTACGTGCCAGGAAATGCCCTAGGATCTAGTTAACAAAGCAAATTAAGTGGCTTATGTCACAGTTCTTACACTTTAATTGGCAGTGTTAAACAATAACCAGACTGCCACTGTTCCCACTAACCTTCCAAACAAACTGGGCCGAAAAGCAGTCACTCTTGCTAAAGCTGCATGTCCTGAAGCTGAAACTAGTTAGCTAACCATTCTCAAGATAGCAGGATTCAACAGATGTCAAGAAATCAGTATCATATAATAGGCCAGTTTCAATTAGCAAGATAATCAAGTTCTTTCTGCCTTAATCCTTAGACACACACACAGAGACAGACAGCAGACAAACATACACACGCACATACTCCTACCTACCTCTTGAGTAATCTGCTATTAATCACTTGTTTTCCATGTGGTCTGTCATCTCCACTTTACAAGGCAATGAGCAACCTGTCTAGCGTGTGCACACACACGCACGCACGCACGCACGCACGCACGCACGCACACACACACACCACAGAGGCACCCACACACGAGCACACACCCCACCTTGTTGTGCTAGCAATACCACTGAACTACATTCTTCCAGCCCTCTGCTGGGTCTTTCTGAGGGAGCTGCCCAACTCACTGTTTCTGTGGGACATCAGGAAGCTATGCCACAACCATGCTTTTGATACGGAAAGAGACCAGCAGATCCAGAACTGTCAATCACTGGATTAGAATTTCCCTGGCCTCCATGTGCAAGCTCTAGAGGTGTGAGGGGCTTATCAGAGATGCAGAGGGGATAGAGGACCACGTATGGACACTCAGGGAAGTTTGGGGACTGGGGCTGCTTCTGGTTAAGAAACCAGGAGTGACTGTCAAAGGCTCCTGAGATTAAAATAATAAAATAAAAATAACAAAATAAAACCCCTTAATAAATTATCAGTTGTTTTTTAAAAATCTGATTAGAAAAAAATTCTCGGGAGGGGGAGAGATAAAGGCACTTCATCAGCCAGCATATGTGAACTAAAGCCAACCAAGACTGTTCCCTATGCGGGAATGTGTGTCAGACCCTAGACTTAAACCCAGCAGCCATCTGTTCACATACACACTATCTCAACTTCTAGCCTCAGGAAACCCAGGGTATTTCTTAGGCACTACTCCTTCAGCCCAAAACTGTGGCTCTTTGTGATTATCACCCTTATAGCGCTGAGCAACTTAAAAGAGTTGCTGTTATGGAAATGCTCTGGGCTCTCAGATCCAATGGTCAAGGATCTGTGGTAGCTGCAGGGCCTGTCCCAGGACTTGGTTCTCTTAACAGCTCACTAAACCTTTCTAGTTCAGACACAAAATACAATCAAGGACCACAGGAAAAGTCAGAGAGAAGAAAAAGCAACTGGTTAAATCTACCTGCATGGGCAGGCAAATTTAAAATATCCTAGTAGGAAGTAAGAGAATTCTTCCCTGGGAAAAGAACAAATGTTGTTAGTCTCAGAGAACAGACCTCTACATTAACAACTGAGGGTGCATGCAAATGACTAAGTCCTTATCAAATCACAGTGCATGGGTGAGCCTGCATCTAACAGAGACCCATTGGTGTTTGTTGTTGCTGCTTTTTGGGGGGGGGTTGGAGGTTGTTTTGTTTTGTTTTTTGAGACAAGGCCTCTCTGTATAGCCCTGGCTGTCCTGGAACACCCTTTGTAGATCAGGCTGGCCTACAGAGATCCACCTGCCTCTGCCTCCCAAGTGCTGGGATTAAATATGTGTTCTTCTACAGCGCCAGGTAAGAAACTATCGTTTTGTTTTGTTTTAACTACGTCATCCTTGAACATGAACATATCAAAGACTTCTAGAGAAAAACTCTCTCTAGGTGTTCAAGAGTCCAGAGTAAAAAGCCTGGGCTCGATGACCAGCAGTGAAGAAGAAGATTAAAAAAAAAAAAGGACAAAAAGAATCCAAAGTAAAAAAGGAAATATGGAAAAGGCAATTCAGGAAAAATGAAAAATAAAACCACTTATTTGGAAGAAAATTTTTGGAAGAAAATACTCCTAGAAAGGGAGATTCTCAATTGGATATGTCTAGAACAAAATGAATGAAACCAAAAATGAACCAAGTTATATCTTGACATTTCAGTATACCAGTGATGAAAAGACTATCCAAAAAAGGCATTTGGAGAGGAAAAATAAGTTACCTGAACACTGAAAGAAATGAAAAGGCACTGCAATTCTCAAAATTAGCCCTGGAAGCTGAAAAAACAAGCAATAATTTTAAAACTCTAAATAAAAAAGTGTGCAACCTCAGATCTACTCAGAGTACTGGTCAAATATCAAGGCTAAAATTCAAAAGACTTTTTAAGCAGGTACCTCAAAACATTCTTTTTCATGTACCTTTTCTTAGAAAGCACACTCCTACAAATACAGAATGTATAAGAAAGACAATGACAGGAGATGCAGGACAGGCCAGCAGAGAAAGCACACGGCTTAGCATGTGAGGACAGCTGCTGAGAAGGAAGCGGGGCTCTGGGAAGGGGTGGGAACGAGCAATAATTGAACATATGGGAACTATTTCTTGTTGACTGTGTAGATCCAGGTCGCCGGAGGGGAAAACAAATAACAAAAGGTACATACAGGGAAGGCAACACTAGGGGCTTGGGGGCGGAGTTCACTGTTAGATAACGCTCCTGGCACCTGCAAGAACCAGGGTTACATCCCAGCATTGGGAAAGATGAAAATAGTGGGTAAACTTACCAGGCAATTGTTAGGTTCAAGCAAAACGAAACCATAAGCGGCCAGATTATACTGTTAGTCCAGCAGGGAATAGTTACACAGTCCAAATATAAATGCTGAGAACTAATTTGGCCAAAAATTGTTACAAATGTTAAGCAGGGAAAACAATGAAAACTACCTCAGCTAATCAAGTGTCTAAATTACAGAATCAGTTGTAGCAATGAAGATCATCAAGACATACACAAGTAAATATCTATAGGATAAAAATATAGGTGAAATGAACTATGGGTTTTAAAACTGTTTCTTCAGTTAAAAGAAGCTGAAGAAAATATTTGATTAAAAGGATCTGGACAGCTGGGAGTGGTGGCACGCTCCTTTAATCCCAGCACCTGGAAGGCAGAAACAGGGGAACTCTGTAAATTCCAGTCCAACCAGGTCTACAGCATGATTTCCAAGACAACGGGAGTTACACAGTGAGACCTTTTCTTGGAAGGGGGTGGTGAGGGTTTGGAAATGATCATCAGCCTCTGCAGAAGGATAGCAGCATGGAATATGAAAGCTCAAAGTGCTTCTCAGGGGAGAAACCTCAATTATGCAGAAGACTATAAGTGAATACCCATTCAGTAATATGGAAGTCATTCATTACCCGCCTCGACAAAGCGCAGCTTCACTGAATGGTACAAGCAGAAAACATTTTTAAATGAATAAAAAAATGAAAAAGAAGAAACAATCAGTATATACAAAAGGAAAACCTCCCTAGGAATCCCAAATGTGAAATTCAGAATTTGCTGTGTGAAATCGCTCACTGGCATTCTCCAACAAACTCAATTTTGATTCCTTAGGGCCAACCTGGTGATAGATTCTGATCCAGGGTCTAGTGGGCACAAACAGAAAGGTGGCAAAATTTAATGAGATCAGAAAGCAGGTGAGCCAGCCCAAAGGTCCAAGGCTGGTAATTTGAACTCACTGCTCCTGATTTAACAAAATCTCCTAAAAAAGACCAGCCCCCTCAAAAAAAAAAAAATGTTGGTAAGAAAGGAAAACAATGTGTTTATACATTTTTTTCTTGAACATTTTCAAAGCGTTAGCCAGGTTCTCAAAAAATAAATAAATAAAAAAGCTAATGACCACCAGAAAGGTAAAAATTACTTAAGGGAATATGACTAACTACTTCCTACCCTTCAGCAAATGCTGGAGACATGTTACATGTTATAGACTAAACTGTATCCCGTCCCTGCCAAATTCACATGTCCTAATTCCCAATGTGACTGTGTCTGGAAAGTAAGTAAATCTGTAAGTGCCAGGGCCCTTATCCAATGGCCTGTATCATGTACCTACAATGAGAAGAACCTGTGAAAATACCAGGACATGTTGGCCATCTACACCCCAAGGAAAGATGCCCTTAAAGCCCTCCGAGCCTCCAGGACTGTGAGAGAATAGATGTCTGTGGTGTCCTGCGACACAGCCCCAGCAAATTATCAGGCACCCAAGTCTGGTCTGCCCCTTCCCTCTTCTCCTAAACCTTCAGCCACCTTCCAGTCAAAACAAAAGGCTGCCCTACCCTGTCATTAGCTTCCCAACAAGGAATAGTATTTGGACTGCTTATACAACCATTAGTTTTAAAGTGTCATACCTTACCTCTCACTCACTAGGTTTCCTAAAACTAATGACATGGCATGTTTAAAAAAAAAAAAATGAGTAAAAATAAGCAGCCCAATGGCCACTGAAAGTCGAGAAAGCAAACGGGAATTAAAATGTCTCAGAGGAAGTTTGGCAAGTGTTCTGCCCAACATGTAGTATGGCTTGTATGTCACATTCTCATTCCCAGTAGAAAGGCTAACACATGCCTTCATCCTTCACCCATCCAACTAATGCTTAAGGGCTAGTTTATTCTTATTTCAAGAACCTTGGGCTGGGGGCACAGTTTGCCTAGCCTGCCGGAAGCCTGCAGTTCCATCCTGGCATACAATAAGCTGGGTGTGCCCACCACACAGCAAGCTCGGTGCCAACCTGGTCTACCCAGGGGCCCATCTTAAAAAAAAAAAAAGGCTACAGAGTAAGCCCCTGGTCTTTTGTTTGTTTGTTTGTTTGTTTTTAAAAAAAAAAAAGACTTTTTAGCCCTAGTGTCACTAGAAATAGCCAAAAATTTTAGGGCTGGGAATTAGCTCAGCTGTTCAGCGTGTGCTTGACACATGAGGCCCTTCATTCAATCAGGATCACTAACAAAAATTAAATATACGTGTGGGTATCTTTATGTGTATACAGGTGTGTATGTAACTTTTCCTAGCACAGCCACTGGACTGAGCAATAACTATGTAATAATACCCTCTACCGTATTTATAAAGTTTTAATCCATTAAGTCAAGCGCATACTCTTGTAAATACCAACGCTCACTAGCATCTATTCGAAATGCTTTCCAAATTCTCAGGATTGTTCGGCCTCTTTGCTGGAGACCCATAGTTATCAGCTACTGTGCATAACGAATTAAGAGTGGCTGAAACATGCCTTGAGAACAGTTTAACGTCCTCTCATTCTGAGAAGGGAAATACACACAGCAAACCAAACAGCACCATGACAGCAGAACCAAGAATTAGGTTACCTGGCCCTGGAAGTTTATTACAGGCGTGTTTTGGGGCTCTGCCCGTTATCACATATGCTCGCAATTTGGTTAAAGCCCGAACTCGCTTCATGTGCGCTGGGAACTCAAGTACGCTCCAACCCCTGGATAAAATGAAGGTGGTGAAAAAAAAAAATCTCTCACCAGGCTCAGAACCTCCAAGTAAAAAAGATGAAACCAATCACTTCTCCTTCGAATACAGGCCACGGTGAAGATCTGGGTAGACTGTGGCATTATGACAACCAAGGACAAACCTGCCCGGGAAGCGGGAACGAGCTTCCTACCTAGAATCAGGATGCCAGCCTTGAACACTGAGCTTCCGTGGGGCTGGGACGACCTGCCCTGGTGGCCAGGGGACCACCGCAGGCTCCACGACGCTTGTCCACGCACGCTTTCCCGACCACCCACGGCGCTGGCCCCACTCACCGCACACCATCAGCAGCAGGACGATCAGCAGCGTGGCCACGAACACCAGCAGGGTCAACCCCACGTTGTGCCACATCTTGAGAGCTGGAGGGTGGGCGCGGGCTCAGCGGCGGGCGGCGGGGCGGCGGGGCGGCATGTGCGGCGGGCGCCCGAGGGCAGCGCCCCCAGGGGGCGGGACTGGGCGGTGCGGAGGCGGACCGCGGAGGGACCCACCCGCAGACCTGCCCCCGGCCGGGGCGACCTAGGCGCGGGAGGAGCGGGCCGCGGGACGCCACTACCGCCTCATCGCTCCGTGGAGCCCGGGCCACGGCGAGCGGAGAGGCCGGCGACGAACCGACACGCTGCCATGGCGGACGCCGAAGGGGAAAGCGTGAGCTGGAGGTGGCGCGGAGGACGCAAGGCCCCGGCAGCGGCTCCCGCGAGGTCCCCTCGGCCCTCGGAGACGCCAGATGTCAACCACTCCCCGAGGCCGCCGCAGCTGCTCCTCCGCTCCCTGCCCCCTCCCCCGCAGCAGCTCATCACCAAGCACCCACTCGGCATCGATGCTGCCGCCGCGCGGGGTCTGCTGGGAAATGTAGTTCAAAGCTCCTGAGAGGTGCAGGACTTTACCCAACCACGAAATACAACTCCCAGAATTCAACACTTCCCAGGGTTTCGCCTTGCTCTCCTTTCCCGTCCCCAGTGCCTTTGGTGTTCTGGAGACACCACCTCCTGAAGACGACTGGCTGGCTCATGTTCTCAAAAAGTCTGTGTGGTGGGCTGTCTCCTTCACTAGGCTATACCGAGGCGCCAGTGACGTTTCAGCCGTGAATCCAAAAACAAAATTGTTTTTAGTGAGTAAGAGGGAAAGAAGGAAGACGGTTGCCTGAAAAACAGGTTTCACTTGAACCTAACCTATTGCCGCCGGCGAAGATTGGATACTTGTGAGGCAATAAGTCCCCTGACCCAAAGACGTAAGAATCTGGAAAGCCTTTTCCCATCCCCCAGCTACAGATGTTGTGTTATGTTTTCACAGATAATATCCTTCAGGTGTAACTTGTGAGTGACTTAGGGACATCTGTGCCTGTAATTCACCTACCTGTTTTGCAAGTTTTGTTTCAGCTGTTTCCCAACGGTGCAAGCTGAATTCCAGCTAAGAAGCAGCACTGTGAATAAATACTGCATATAAAAATACACAACGGCATTACTTGCTCTGCAGTAATAGATTTAATATACAGTTCCTGTGAAGAGAGTGAGCTCAATGCAGTAAATTTAGAAATCAACTTATTCATTCTTAGTGGATGAGCCAATTCACTTGCATAACAGGACATTTTGATTACAATCTGGTTGAAAGGACCACAGTTGAATAGATCTAGTTCAAAAGAAAATCAGAAAGAATTAAGGTTTTTAACCTTTTTCATACACATATAATAAACATGTTTGTCTTCCATGGACTTCTTTGAGGTGCCAAGATGAAAAAAAAAATGGTGTCTGAGCTCAAGATATTCATATTGTAGGTGGAAGGTATGAACAATGAATAGAGATGTACATTAACTGCAAATTCCTAATGAAAACAAGGAAGGCAATAGTCGTGTTTAAATTGGGAAGTCCTACCTGAGGAAGAGACTTATTAGGATCCGAGTCCTGAATAAGAATCCAGCCATGAAGAGACCTACAGGAAGAATTACTAGATACTCAGAGCAGCGTGTGCAAAACGCCTCAGACCAAATAAACTTGACCTTCCGAATCCTGACAGTGTTTCTCAAGTCCAGGCGCACATTTGAACCACTCAGAGAGACGTAAAAAACTATGGCCATATCTTACCCACACTCTCAATGAATTCCAGTCTCCGGGACAAGGAGCAGGCAAAGTGGTTTTTGTTTGTTTGGTTGGTTGGTTTGGTTTGTTGGTTTTGTTTGTTTGTTTTGTTTTGTTTTTTGTTTTTGTTTTTTGTTTTGTTTTGTTTTTTTAGAGCTCCCAGGTGATTGTAATGTATCCTCCTAAACCGTGACTCTCAATGAATGATCTCACAGCTCAACATTTGGGTCACGTGTCAGAACTGCCCCAGAACTTTTGAATCAAAATTACTATGGAAATCTAAGTAAAAGGCTTGGCTGAGGGCAGTCATCTCTGGCTTGGTGAAAAGTGAACAGATAGAGGACACATTTTGGAATGAAATCATTAGGATTAGTGGATGGATTAGCAGTAAAGACCGATGAAGAAAGTAGAAATCTAAATTGACTTGAAAAGTCTGGATCAGTGGCATATGCCATTATTCTTAGCACTTGGAAGGTGAAGGATCAGAAGTTCAAGGCCAGCCCTAGCTACATGCTGAGGTCAAGACTAGCTTGGACTACTATATGATACCATATCTTAGAAAAACAGAAAAAGAAAGAAAAAAAGAATCATGTGTAGAGAAAAGGAAACCCTTACACACTAATGAAAATGTAAATTTATACTGGGATTATGGAAAACTACATGTAGTCTCCTCAAAACACTAAAATTAGAAGTACCACATGATCCAGTAATTTTATTGCTGGCTATATTTCCAAAGGAAATGTAATCAGTATGCTGAAGGGACATCTGTGCCACTGTGTTCATTAAAGCCAAGTAGTGTGGGGGTGGGAGATCAAGTAAGTAAGCTCGAGTAAGTAAAAATCCGTAGCCAAGATTGGGGATCAAGCTACGTTCCCATTAACAGAATGAGTAAAGACAATATGTCTGAATAGAACGCAGAGCATTCTATTCAGCAGTAAAGAACAACATCATATCATTTGCAAAAATATGGGTGAACCCATGTTAGTACAACTCCAGGGGATGTGGCGACCTCTTCTGGCCCCCATGGACCCTGTACTCATGTGCACAAATCCACACAGACATATACAAAATAATAATTAGGGTTTTGCATCTTTATAAAGGAAAGCATTGTTTATTACACACATATATAAAACAAATAATTCAAAAGATCATGTTGTATACATTAAATGATACGATAACGCCTGTCACTTAAAACTGTCAAGTTTCTAATCCAAGCTTTTTGGTGAATTGTGGCACAACTTCCTGCTATGGGATACTTTAAGAACCCCTATCTTTACAGCTGTGGGGGTTCATATTTTTAATTCCAGCATATGAAAAGCAAAACAGGGGGATCAGGAACTCAAGGAAAGTCTGGGACACATGAAACTTAAAAGAAACCCTTTACCCCAAAGCCATAGAACAGGCCCAAGGCTTCAAGAATCCTACCAACCATAGAATTCTGGAAAGCAGCCTGTGGGCTCAGGGAGGAGTAAAAGTGTATAGGCTAGGAAGGATGAGGGAGAGGACAGAACTCTGTCTATTCATCCATGGGGGAGTCACCATCAGTGCCAGATTCAGACATTTGCCTGTGGCTGTTTTAAGGCCACCCACACTTGCTCTGTCAGCAAGCCCAATAAACTCATTGATTCTCCAGAGTAACTCTGATGGACTGGTTCCTCAGTTTGCTGGTTTGTTGGTATCTTAGGAGGATGAGCAAATGTTGTTCCTGTCTCTCTCAGGGTAACAGCACGCTTGATCTGTCTTGTAATGAGAAACTAAAATGGTTAATCACATAGAAATTAGGAGCATAATACATACATGTTAGTAGAGGTGGGGAGTGGTGCTACTGGGGACAGAGGAATGCAAACAAGTGAGTCAACCAGTATAAGTTCACAGCCTAGTTTCTTCTCCTGCATATACCGCACCCGTCCCCAAACAATGCACCTAGCAACCTCGGCCCTTCCTCAAGTCCCCACCTGTCTCACACCATATACACTCCTCTGTGCAAATTTTTCTACCCCTAGAAACAAACAAATTTGAGTAGTTTCTATTTTCGGGTATTCCCAATAGATCAGGGTAGAAATCATGAAAAGGCTGATCTAATTTGAACTGGTTTGGGGTGCATGCCCAGTAAGGCAAAACTGTTTCAACAAGTGAACTTTTAGGAAGAATCTCCTATTTACTATCTTGTGCTTATGTATAATTAACTAGGTAAGCAGACGCATTACGGGAAAGGACACTCTCAGTGGGGAGGGGAATGTTACATGATCTGTCCTTCCAAAGAGAGAACCATCCTAAATATCTCTTGAACCCTATAAAAAGCCCCAAACAATAATCAAAGCCTTAAGTGCCCTCAATCATGTGGACCTATGCCAAGCTTGACAGTATACCCCTCTTTAATATACATTATCACCTTGCTCTGAAGAAAGTTATCTTACTTTATGATCTGTGTGAGCCCTCATTTTTCAGTTCTCTGCACAAAAGGCCAAGAACCTGGAAATGACAAGTTCCCTCTAGATGGCATTTTGACTGTACTTTTGGTAAAGGTAGGCCATACAGATAAGGGCCATCCTCTAGTTGGATACAATTTTTAAAACTCAAAACTAAAAGAAAAAAAGTATTTCTGCCAATAGCAAACAACCAATAAGATAAGGAGGAACAAATGGGCTATGATTGGGAAGAAAGTAGAATTAGAAATGGAAGAAGAAATGTTCTGGGCTGGGTTGAGGGTAGGGGAACCCAAGCATGTTGTCTACAGCTCCTCCATGTGGAAGACAAAGTGGACATATTGGCTAGGGCACTGAAGACTGGAAGGCACTTAGGGCTGAAAGAGCAAAGGGCAGATACACACAAATAAAGGCACCAGAAATAAACCCACAACCTGGGTTGGCTTTGTCTGATCCTGTGACGTAGAACAAATTCTGAAATTGGATTAAGGAAATCCTGGATTAGTATAGCCCTAAGGCTTAGGAGACGCAAACCAAGAAGTAATTGTTCTAGGCCTCAGATTACTTCTACAAATAACTTCCAACGTGATTTCCTGCACTCACTCAAACTTGGGCTCTTTGTTTGGTGTGTGTGTGTGTGTGTGTGTGTGTGTGCTTAAAGACAGGCTATTACGTAGCACACATAAAGCTGTTTTTTAACTCAAGATCCTACTGATCTGCTCCTGAGTATTAGATGCAAAGTGTTCCCCGCTCCCCCCCCCCAAAAAAAAAGGGCAGTGCTGATGAAAATGTCCCAAACGAAGAACTCTGACCCAATAAACAGAAAGATTCTTATTGGGTAAACATGCCTAAATTCAGCACTCCTCAGGAATCTCCTGAGGTGGGTTTCTGTTTCCTAAGACCTCACATAATCAACTACCTCAGGCAGGGTTTCTAGTTCCCAAGTTGAGCCAACTAGCCTGTGCCTGCTCAAAGACCCCCTACCCCAATGACTGTCATCTCTGCTTACTGTCCATTCATTTTAGTTCTCTCTGCCCTCCTTCTCCAACCCTAGACATAGCCTTGGCAGTTTGATCCCCAATAAACCTTTGTTTCTACCCAAGGAGTGGTCTAGTTTGATTCTTTCACTTCACTCTTGCTTACACCGAGTACTGGGATTATAGGCGTCTATCACCAGGTGCAACTTCAAACGTTTAAAAACTGGTATGTGTAGCAGCTGTGTATGTGGCGCATGCCTGAAATACAGCACATGCGATGTGGTGGCAGGAGGATCAATATTTCAAGACTGTCATCAGCAACAGAGTTTGAGGTTAGCCTGGGCTGCGCGAGACCTATTTATAAATTATCATATTTGTTATTTTACACTGGGAGATACACAAAGGGATGTGGTAAAGAGAAATACCATGATTAACCTTTCTAGGAATCAGGAATTTCATTTCTAATAATAAGTTAAATGTTTATTATTATTGTACTTGTTTGCCAGAACAAGTACAAAGTATCACATTATAACCTAGGTGGCTTTAAACATCAGAAATTGCTTTTCAGAAGGCTAAAGGTTTGAAATCAAGGTGCCTTGAGGGTAGTACTACTCCTTCTGAAGGCAGAAGGGAAAGACTCTTCCTTGTCTCTCCCACCTTCTGTAACAGCAGGTGCTCCTTGCCCTGCTCAGTATACATCTGCCTCTGCTTCCTCTTCCCCATGAGTCCTTGTCTTCTCTCCAGATGAGACTAGACATACAAGATGCAGCAAGAGCACCTTCGTAAGACTTCGCCTCAAATGAACTACTTAAGTCTGCAATAATCCTATTTCCATATCAGATCATTCTGAGCTATTAGGAATGTCTTTGATTTAAAAATAAAAATAAAAATAAACATTATTATTTTAAAACTTGCAAATAAAAACCATGTTTTTATACTGTACACAACTTCATTCCAATATACTTGAAATTTTGATAATTTTAAGATAACTTTCTTAAAATATAACAATTATAAAGAAAATTTAAGCCCCTATGTGTGTCAGGAACTTGAGAGAAAATTGGGAATCAGTACTGGTAGTTATTGAAAGATGTATACTGTACTGAAACTTTGAATAATTTTATTAACCCCATAAGGAATTTACAGATGGGAAACTGAAGTTTAAGAAACCCTAAGTAAACTTCTGAAAGCATAAGAAGTAGCAGAGTTGTTTTTAAACAACATTTTTATTCTTTGAATTTTTCATTCAACATTATTTTGATCATATTCACAAGCACCTCACCTACCCATCTTCTCATTTTTGTGTTTTTGTCTGTTTGTTTGTTTGTTTGTTTTGTCTTTTAGTGCCTCTAGCCACTGACTTACAGAATCCATTTTTTTTGTCCTCGGGAATAGAATGATATCCTGGGATATGGTCAATTTACCAGGGGTCACATCCTTAAAAAATAACGGGTCTCTTCTCTCAGCTGCTATTAATTTCCAGTAGTATCTCAGTTAAGGATGGGTCTTCAAATGCCAAACAGGACCAGAAAAGAAACTACCCATGTCACATAATAATTAAAACTCTAAGTGTACAGGACAAAGAAAGTTTATGCAGCGTATCTTCCTTTTCAAAATGAAAAGTATTGGGTTAAGGAGAGATGGCTCAGCCTTGAGGAATGCTTGCTCTGAGAGTTTGGATGCTGCAGTTTGAGTTCACAGCAAGGGCCAGTAGGTTGGGCAGTCATGAGAGCAAAGCCAGCAGTCTAAATTCAGTGTCTCTTAACACTCAGTGTTTATCATAATACTTAAAAATACCTGCCACCTAATCAGAAATACACTTTTTCCCTCTGCCTCCAGTTCCAAAGTTGAAGCTCTTAAAATCCTTGTAGATTTTGAAGTCTCCAGGGTGCTGGGGAGAACTTTTGTTCAAATACTTTGATTTTCAATTCAGGTTTCAGAAACAAAAACTTCCAGTAGCTTGGAATCTCCATGGTGGCAGATGCAGTTTCCATTTTCATGGGATGACTCTTGTGAGACCCTTGGATGGGCCCACTCAAGAGAAAAAAGGCCATGATCACAAGCTTAGAGCATTCAGCTCTGTTTCTGTTCTCATGGGGGAGAGAAAGGAGCTAGACACCGCGTTAATTATTGATAGTGCCTAGGTTATAAAGTCTCACAAGCATCTCTGAGATTCCGGTTGTTGAAGACATCTGTGTGGCAGGACCATGGTACCCCCAATCCCGTGGAAACACAAGCTTCTGTGCTAGGACCCTACTATGCAGCCTTTCATTTAGCTGTCCCTTTGTAGCCTTCCTCCTACTGTGGTGTTAATCTTATTATCCATTTACTGAATTGAGAAACACCTCAGTCAGCAAAGCTCACCTCTGGTGTGTGTGTGTGTGTGTGTGTGTGTGTGTGTGTGTGTGTCCTAAGAAATCACCAGAGAGATCATGAGGTCTCTGGTCTTACAAATGCTTTAATACGTTCACAAATTCAGGCTATGGGGATGTGGGAAACTGTGTCGTGTGGGTTCTGGTTGGAGGAAGTAGGTCACTTGGAGTGTGTCTTGGAGGAGTGTTTCTTGCCCTGCCTCTTCCTGTCTTTGCTCTGCTTCCTGGCTGTTGTCAGTTGAATAGTTCTGAAACCTCCAAGATGGGGAGCTGAAATCAACCCTCCTCCCTTAAATTGCTTCTGCCAGGTGTTTTGTGATCTCTATCTATGTATCTACATATGTATGTATATATGTATGTATGTATGCATTTGTCTATAGCTCTCATCTATCTACCTATGTATCTATGTATCTATCATCTATCTACTTATGTATGTATGTATGTATGTATGTATGTATGTATCTATCTATCTATCTATCTATCTATCTACCATCTTTTGTAATAAGCCAATAGATGAAAGTAGAAAGCATCCCGGAGATCTGTGAACTGCTGTAATAAACCAGTTGTTGAGAACCATGATAATAAACTATGGGGCTAAAGAGGCGATCATGGGAATCCCCAGCTTTTAGACAGTTGTTTGTAAGTACAAGAGGCCGAGACCTGTGACTAGCCACTGAGGTGGAAACAGTTTCGTGGAAGGGAGCCTTTAGCTGGTAGAGTCTGCACCAGTTGGTATCTAAATGCTTGTGTACACACATGCACACACACGTACACACACACACACACACACACACACACACACAAACACACACACACAAACACACACGTACACACACACACACACACACACACACACACACACACCAGAGTCAGGGAGCAACACTGTCCATAAAGGAAGTTGCTTTAGAAAGAAATTTCACCCATGGAGAGAGTTCAGTGAGAAGGCCTGTGTGTTTAATACCCACAAGCAGGAGGCAGATGAAGAACTTTGTACATTAAAGCCCAGCTTGGTTTACATACTGAGTTCCAAGTTAGCCAGGCTACACAGTGCGCACACACACACACACACACACACACACACACACACACACACACATGCATGCACACACGCACAATTTCTTTTGTCAAAAATACACACTCATGTCCCCTCTGGGACAAACTGGTGTCAAGTAGGGACACAGTATTGCTTTACTTGTTTAAATTTCCCCAGCAATTTCTTCGAGTTTTTACTCTATTTATAAAACAATAAAAATACACCATTTCCCAATTAGCGTTTTTTTTTTTAAAAAAAAAAACACCACTAATTAACACAGACAGATGAAAAATTTCCTAGCTGAGTTCTAACAATAGCAACAATGACAAAATCTTTATATAATTAAGTATACAGCCTTGAAAAAAAAAGTTTTCTTTTCAAAAAACAGAACCTCATTCTGTAGCCCAGCCTGACCTCGGACCCACAGTAACTCTCCTGCTTTGGTCTCCTGGTGCTGGGGCTCTTGGCATGGACCACCACGTCCGGCTCACGTTTCACAAGGCTGAGGGTCTGGCCGGATGGTATGGCACTAGTCTAGTGTCATGCCCTTTGACCTTCCACTTGTCTCTGCATCCTTTTGAGCTGGAGAAGGAAACTTGTTTCTCTCTTTGTCACACCTGACACCAGCTGTTGCCATCACCTGCTCAGACCAATGGAGACATCGACGGTTAAAAAATACTAACATGGAGATCACGTCTCTCTAGCCTCCTGTGGAACTATGAGCCAAAATAAGTCCCTTTAAAAAGTTGGTCATCTTTTCTATGTTGTCACGGTGATGGAAAGTTGACACAGACCTTAATTAGACACATACCACTGCTTCCAATCATCTGTCCCCTCCTTCCATTCTGACCTCCTGGAAAACTTCGTGGAGTTCCTGTGGTTCCCTTATTAGAAGTGTTTTGGCTAGCTAGTTCGAAGACTCTGAACATGCTTCAGCTTCCCTGTGGCAGTCAGCAGCTTGCAGATTGAGGACCCCTTAGCTGAAATGCTCGGGACTGCTGTGGTTTGGGCTATTTGTTGCTGTTTTTGTTGTTTCATTTCTGTTTTAATTATTCCCATGGTAAGATAGGTTGGGGGGTGAATGGGACCCAAGTCAAAACACAGAACTCACTTTACATTTTGCACATACCTACACACAAAACTCGAAGACAATTTTACACATCATTTTAGCAAACCTGTGTTTTCTAGACTCCCATGTGTGGCCAGGCGAGGAGTTTTCTACTCAACGGTGTCACAGTGATGCGCAATCCTGAAACATCAGGATTGTGTTTTCTGATTAGGGGCGCTCAGTCTCTAACAGATTTTTTTAACTTATTGTTTGAGTTACTTTTCTCGTTGTTGAGACAAACTTTCTGACACCAAAGTAACCAAAGAGAAAAAGGAGTTATTCTGGCTCAGTGTAAGAGTTCTGTCCATTGTAGTAGGAGCAGCTTGGAGCTATGGCTGCAGGAAAGGGACTACTTGCTCACATCTTGGTAGAAGAGAAGGCAGAGAATGGGCAAGGCTGGGGTGTAAACCTCAAGATCTATCCCACAACCCAGTCTCCCCATTTGGGCTCTTAAAGATGCCACAACCTCTCACACACACTTGTGCCTGTTTGCCAGCGGAAGGGAGGGAAGGCATTGCATTTTCTACGGTGTCTGGAGATGTACATACAGACATACATACAGAAGCACATAAAATAATAGTAGTAAATTTTTAAAAGAAGGGGGGGAAGCGAGTGACAGTATTCCATCATCCCTGGGGATCCACGGACAGTTGGTAAAAAGCCCTTCCGTAGGCTCATTGTTGTGAGCACTTGGTTCTCTGTTGGTGACACTGTTTGGGGAACTTGTGGGACATTTGGGGCTTTTCTCTTCCCTATTCCTCTTCACATTTCCTACTCCTTTTACTTTCCTCCACTTCTCTTCTCTCCCCTCCACTTTTTTTGCCTGTTGAGTCAGAACTTTTTGTGTAACCTAGCAACTCACTATACATCTTAAGGGGACCTTGAACTTATAATCTTTCTTCCTCAATGTCCCAAGTGCTAGTGTCCAAACCACCAAGCTTGCCAGTCCTGCTTTCTGACAGCCTTCCTGATTAGCTCTCCCTGTCACATCTTCACATGGTGTCCTTTCTCTTCACAACTCATGGTCAAACAACACCGGATGTCTTCCCTGCTTCCCTGGAAGTTGGTAGACTTCCTGAAGATAGGGGAACCTCTGCTAATAGAACAGATTTCCCATCACTCACACTGTGTCCAAGCCTGGCTTTCTGAGTGAATAAACAGGGTTGGCAGAAGAGAGACTGAGTGAGACTTGGCCGATAAAAGATGTTGCAGAGAGATTGCAGTCTGATAATATATTTGTTTGCCTGAGTGTGGGTAGCATGGATGTTTGTGAGGGAGTAAGGCATAGCATTACAGTCTTCTCATTTTCCACCGTGTTTTCGATTTTTTAAATATGTGAAGTCGGCGTCTGTTCATGACTACGTATGCACCTAAATTTTGTTTTCTTCCACATCTGCAAAAGACAAATGCCACTGGCTCACAAATAGCTAGTCAGAGGCCATTATTTAGAGGATAGACTTCGTTTAGTGTAGAATTTAGATAAATTCTTCAGAGCTTGTATTTAAAGATACAAGTGCTTCCCCGTCCCTCCCCAAAAATACTGACAGCAGTCATTTGTACTTACCTGAAACATACCTAATGCCTCCAGCAGAGGGTGCTCAAACATAACTTGGGCACTGTGAAGCGCAGTTCCCTTCCCATAATACTACAGATGTCAATTCAGCCTGTCCGGTTCTTAAAGCAGATGTATGTGGCCAGTCTCGTAGAATATAAGGTGTAGGAGGTAGTAGAACTATCTTTTACATGAGTGCTAGGGACCAACTCAGATCCTCACTCTACCCACTGAACCATCTCCCAGTTCGCTCCCACTCCCACTCATCTCCACCATGTACACACACACACACACACACACACACACACACTTTTTGAAACAGAGTTTCACGTAGCCCAGGTTAGCCTGGAACTTCCTATGTAGCAGAGGATGATGTTGAACTTTGAATCCATGTCCTATGTGCTGGGATTACAACCATGGCATCACACCAGGTTTAGGTGGTTCAGGAGGTCAATCCCCAGGCTTGGGCTTCAGATATGCTAGTCAAGCATTCTACCAACAGGGTTATAGCCTATTCACTGGCACCTTAAAGCCAATCACACAGCCACCCGTACTTCAGAGCTCTGAACTGCAACCTTTTTGTGCTTCTGGGAGGAGACCCAGAGGCCCCTGAAGGATCACACTCACAACTACGGCAAACTATGCGCTGAGCATAAGAAACAGTGCTGAAATTTTTTAAATGTCACCAGAGGTGGGAGAGCAAAACTGGCTTTCAAGTTTATTCCAATATCTTCAAAATGAGACTCTGTGGGCTATGCTTCAATCCACATGGATGCCTGCTGGGTCACAGCTCTGGGAAGGTTGAGAACCACTGCTCTAATTCATGTTCAAAGCCCTTTGGCTTCTCTGAGAATACTGTCATTGCTGGGTGTGTGAGGAAGGAAGAAAACATTAGGCTTAGAGCAAAGTGTCAGCAGCCCTGGAGCTGAGGTTCTGCTGCATGCAGGAGACTAAGTAGGAATGAAAACATCACTGCTCGGAAGACATTTCTTCCATAGTGACATACAGCCTGAGTAGTAACTGTCTCTGATGAAGATGTGAAAGTCAATAGTTATTTCTCCCAAGGTCTGGGGAAAAAAGAATATGATCCCTATCGTAGCAGACAGGTCTGCTGCTAAGCACAGGCTGTGGACTTCGTGAAGTGATAACGTTTTCTGTTCACCCAGAGAAACTACAATCCCTGTAATCACAGAGGCTCTAGACAGGTCATCTTGGGAACTTAGGCTCTTCCTGCCAAGACAGAACTGGCAAGTGGCTGGCAAGAACAAAGCTGAAAGATGTAGTGTGTCAGTGTGTTAGTGACACAGACATCAACAAGAGTCAGAAGGACCATAGCTACCATTGAGTCAAAGAAAATCCTGGATTTTTAATAAAAGCACTGGCAAAGACATACTGGCAATTTCCATGGATGAGAAATGCGCTTCCCATCAGGGTCCTACAGCCCGGGCATGGTAAGGGCTGGTCTCCCACCTGCCTTCACAGCACATCGTTTGGGTTGCAGTGAGTGTGTGCTGTGTTTCCACACAAGCTCTGGAAGGACCAGAGGCCCCAGCGAGGTTCATCAGCAGGTGGTTCTCATCATCTAAACTTTGCCTGCTAATATTCTACTGAAAGGATGCGCCTCACGCTTGTCTAAATGGGAGAGCCTGCTGCCTGCTCTAACTCCTCTTATCAGACTCACCTTTCAGCTCCAATCTTGTCCCTGAAGCCCTCCCTACCACCCCCCCTCTACTGAACTAGCTCTGTTGACAGTCTCTGGGTGGTGAGTGGGAGGGAGACGGTGGCGGCACCCGGCTAACCTGTTGGTTTTCTCCAGCTGCCACCCAGTTCCATAGTCCAGTTGATCAACATATCTCTGTTGGCTCAGCTTGGCCGGATGGCTCTTTAACGATAACATCCGTTTTCCGTTGTTTACATAAGAAACATTTCAGAAATACCAAAAATAATGTAGCACCACAGATATTTCTCTCCCAGGCTGCACTTACACAGACCTAAAGGCTGAAGGTTAAGGACATGGACTTTGGGGTAGGTATGAGGTGGTGTCCAGACTCCACTCGGTTTCTTATTAACTATGTGATCCCAGGAAAACTACTTCACCTCCTTAACCCTTGGCTTTCTGTCTAAGAGGAGACTGATGACCAGCTCAGGATCTTGGTCAGGGCTGAGTGACAGGAGAGGCTGAGGGTGTAGCCCAGTGGTGAAGCACATGCTGAGTAAGCAGGAAGCGCTAGGTTCGGGCCTTAGTCCTGGAATAAAATTATCACGATGAAATAACATGCAAAGCACTTTCAAAAATGCCTGGCTCCTACAGGTACCTCAAAACAGCCATGATTATAACAGATCATAAACCCTAAGACTGAGATCTAAAGTACAACAATAATTTGAGTTGAAAGGCACATTATATAAAAACTGTCTAATTACAGAGGAAGAGACAGAAAGTACAGGTCAAAAGAAGATGAAAAGACGTACCAGCCCGTTGCAGTGTATGGGACTTTTATTAGATCCTGATTCAAAGTAATTACGGTATGGTGCTGATGGGATAGGAGATTATGGCTAACTTACAATTGAAGAACTGTATAAAGATCATAGTTTTTTAAAAGAAGGGTTTGGGGTCTGAGGGTCAGCACTTGCCTAGCATGCATAAGGGGCCCCAGGTTTCATCCCCAGCACCACTAAATGATTAACTGGTCACACCTTGTTACCCGGACACTCCATGAAGTTCCCCGTATTCCCTAGATCAGCATCAACCACTCAATGAAAAGATTGTCTACGCACACTAGGGAAATCCCCTAACTGTCTTTAAATTGAGCCTGGTGCTCACATCAGGGTGGCCATTCTGTGGAATGGTGGCCCCAATGTGCTGGCAGTTTCTGCAGAATAAACACTCCTTGCTTTTGCATACTTCCCGAGTCTGGGTTCTTTTTTTGGCAATTGATGGACCTGATAGTGGGAAGGTAGGAAAACAACTTTGGGGAGTCAGATCTTTCTCCTCTTACGGGTCTTGGGGGTTGGACTCGAGCTGTCTGGGCTGTGTGACGACAAGACTTTCCTCTAAGGAATCAACACTCTGGCCCCAAGGGCCCCACTTCTTTGCTGAATCTTCTTAGGCAGAAGAGTCAGGGCAATCTCTGGGGTCTGTTTTATACGCACACCGATCTCAAATCTGATGCCAAGTCCTTCTGGTGGTCCCTCTTCACCGTCAGCTGGGCTGGCTTTGGGATCACCTGGGAGATACACTCTGGTCATGTCTGTGCAGGTGTTTCCAAGAGGGAAGAACCATCCTGAATGTAGATGGCTCCATCCCACAGGTGTGGGTCCAGGTCTAGATGAAAAGAGGAAAAGGAGGAAGCCTGCTTCGGCTTTTCTGCTTCTTGGCTGCAGATGCAGTGTGGTTAACTGTCCTGCTTTGGCTTTTCTGCTTCTTGGCTGCAGATGCGGTGTGGTTAACTGTCTCAGGCTCCAGCCTCCATAGCCACTCTCCCCGACACACTTTCCCCACCCTTCAAATTGTTGACCAAAATAAAGCCACCCTTCCCAAAGCAGCTGTCACCAGGCACCTTGTCACAGCAAAGTGGAAATCGATGAACACAATCTTCTTAGCACCCATTTAGTCCCAAAGAGCCCACTTCATCCCCTCACTTTGTAGATTAGTTTCAACACATGGACTGAGGAGGGGCAAACCCAATCAGACGTGTTTAATTAGGGTTGGTTTCTTTGGGGAAGCAAATGAAAAACAAGGGCTGCAAGGGATGGCATATTTCTCTTTCTCCCTCCTCTCCCTCCCTCCATATGTGTATATGAGAGAGGGAAAAGAGGGAAAGAGTGTCAGAGGGATGGAAGAGAGAGAATAAGAAGAGGGAGAGAGTAAGAGAAGGAGAGGGAGAAGAGGAGAAGGAGAGAAAATGAGAGCGAGAGGAAGGGAGAGAAAGAGAGAGGGAAGAGACTGGAACACTGGGCAATGGAACCAATCCATTCCCTGACGCTCCCTCAGAACTAGGTCAGGGGAGCTGGCTGGCACTCTCTGCTCTGACCTGAGCATATGGGCACAATGTCAGCAAAGGAGCAGTGAGGATCAAGGCTTTGCTTCAGCCTAGGGCAACTCTCCAGAGCAAACACACCTGGCGCTCTGAAGACAAGGCTCACAGAAATCGGGAAAATAAAGAGACGGTGACCAGTGACGTTTATTGTGCCGTAGCAAGAAACCAGATTTGTAGGGATCTTCAGCAAGGTTGTCCTGATGCAGGAATCTTTCTCTCTTTGTGTGTATGTGTTCATGCTGGTGTGTGTGTGAGCGTGGGGGCTAGGCATCGACCTCAGTGCCGTCTACTTTGTTTTTCTAAAGCAAATTCTCTTCGTCTGCCTGGAGCTCACCATTGGAGCTCAAACGACTGGCCAGGGCCAGCGCCGGGCTTACAGGCACACACCACGGCGTGAAGCGTGTGAAGCGTCTTCGCGTGGGTTCATGGGATTGAACTTGGGTCCTCCCGCTTGTAGAGCCCGCACTTGGCTGACTGGGTCATCGCCTCAGCCCCAACCAGCACTTAAGCTTTTTACATATTTAAGGAAGTCGTCCTTTTCTTCACTAGTTAATCTACCAGCTATTACTGGCATCATTCGAAGGCATTTCTGAAGGATGCAAATGGCTGTCAGCAAGGGCGTTTGCGTGTGCTTCCTGAGGTTGCATTGTGATCTGGATCTTGCGTGTTCCCCAAAGGCTCAAGTATTGGAGACTTTTCAGCCTGGCTCTCTGGGGAGGTAGTGGTCTTTTTAAAAGGTGGGGTCTGATGGGCTGTTTTAGGCCATTGGAGGCATGGTTTTGAGGGGATTGTGGGACCTTGACCTCTTCCTCTCGCTTTCTGGTTGGAGGTGAACAGCTCTGCTCCATCGTGTACTCAATGATGTGACGCCCCTCGCCACAAATCCAAAAGCAACAGAGCCAACCCACCATGGACTGAACTCCGGTGTTTTCCCACAGCAACAGAAAGCTGATTAGCAAAGCCTGTTAATGAGTAATTTGCTCTTTAAACCATCTTTGAGAGGAAGCTGAAGGAAGTAAATAAAAGCACTGAGATTTCCTAGATAGCTCCATTAATTAACACATGAATCCCATCCAGTTTTGTTTCCTCCTATGTCTGACTGGCAGGCTTCAGATTCCATCTCACAAGAAAGTCTTGGCTTGTTGAGCCCGGAGCCATCTGCGCGCCAGCGGAAGGCTTACAGACAGAAGGTGGTAATTCATTTTTTTCAGCCAAGGCTACAATATTCATTCCTTTTTTTTCTTTTTTCCAAAGCATGCAATTACTTTTAAATTTTGAATGGGAAAAAAATTATTTTTTATTCAGTAAAAATGCTTATAGGTTCTGAATATCTGAAGTCTTGGCAGGAGTTATTTCATATGTTAATCAGATGCACATTAAAAATTACTATTATTAACCTACACATTCAGCTTCTGGATATGGAATAACCCTGAACTAACATTAAACAATAAGATTAGTCTCTTATAATTTTATGCTTTTTAATATGCATTAGTTACTTTTTCTTGGAGTTATGAAAACTCCTGGTAGGAGAACTTTATTTTAGCTCTTGGTTTTAGAGTGATCGGCTCAGCTCTCTGAAGAGTTATCATGGCGGTCAGGCAGCAGAGAGAGTGAGACTATCATCTCTCCACTGTTCGCCTCCTTTCCCTGTTTATTGCCTAGGACTCCAGCCCATAGGAATGGAGCCATTCAGGATGTCTTTCTTTCAGTTAAGCCTCTTAGGAAATGCACCTGGAGAGTCATCCAGAGATGCGCCCCACCCATGGGTCTCCCGAGTGACCCTAAATTCAGTCAAGCTGACGATGAAATTTAACCATCCTACATTCTCATCCACCAGCATATCACTGAAAGGCAATACACCTTAGGTGGCTCTACCCTAAGGGGTAATTGTCTGGAAGGGATCTTAGAGTACCTTAAATATTTTAACTGATTTTTCTTGTTCCGTTGGATGAGGTCAGGAATTTGGGCAGGTGATCCACTCCTGTTCTTCCGGAAACCAGCTAAGGTCACTTCCCCAACTGAATTCAGTAGGTACCTGGGCTGGAGTGGAAGGTCCAAGATGGTCTTGCTCACAGGTCTTCCATCTGCTCTTCCTCCATACTTCTTCTTTCCACGCTATGTCTCATAATTCAAGTTTACTTGAACTGTAGGTGTCTGACTTCTTCAAGCAAAAGCAGAAGTTGCTGGAACACAGTGAAGGCCAGACATGGCATTGATGAGTACATGGGGATTTCTGCCATGTTTATTGGTCATATCAAACCACAAGGTCAGACCAGGCTTATGGAGAGGGGAAGTAGATTCTGCTTCCTGATGTGCTCAAGGAAGAAAAACAACAACAACAACAAAAACAAAACATTGATGGCATGCATCGTTAGAGACTTATCTGCCTCAAGGAAAATTTACACGCAGAAAAATGTGGTGGTGAGGCCAAAAGTTGGATCTTCACAAGCAGATAAAGCTAACTAGTTAATCTGGAAGTACAAAGTCAGAGACACTTACGTCTTAGCAGTTATAAGTGTTCTGAAAGTTCATCGATTATCTGAGGCAAAAATAAGAGCAATGGCTTGTAGGCTGACATAGTATGTGAAAATAAAATACACACCAACGATAACAATGAATAAAAAAAGAAACACAGCCGTAGGAGTACAGTTTTAAAGGCTTTTTGTTTGGTTCTGGAATTGGTTGATTGTTTTGTTTTGAAACAGGGTCTCATGTGACCCAGACTGTCTTTGGACTCTTTTTCCTCTTGCTTCTACCTCCAAACTGCTAGGATGTCAGGCACATATCACCATAGCCGGCTAGTTGGTTGAGTTTTGGAAACATGCTCTACCACACAGCTTAAATTGCTCTCTCATTCCATAATCACCCTGCCTCTCTCTCTGAGTGAGTGCCAGGGCGTTAGGTCTACCCCTTCACTGCGGGCTTTTAGAGTTCTTTTACTAACTGAGAAGTAGCTTAATGTTATTTGAAGATAGATTATGGTTAGTGACAGGTTAGGGCAGCACAAGTAGACAGAAGACCTAATACTGTAAACAAAGTGATTTAGTTTAAAGTGGATAAGATGAATACCGAATTCAATGGCAAAAATATGCATTCTTTTTACAAAGACATGGATTATTCACCATGATAGACCATTAAGGTTTGCACATGCCAAGGTACGAGTATGGAGGTCAGGCCAACCAAAGGTGGATGTTGGTCCTTGCTTTCTCCCTTATTTGGTTACTCCTGTGTCTGATTCTACCTGGGTTCTGGGCCCCCAAACCTACATCCCCACATTTGCACAGCAAGCATTCACCCACTGAGCCATCTTGCCAGACTTCTCTTCTACTTTTTTAGAGACATGGGGTCATATATAACCCAGGATGGTCTTCAACTTGTTACGTAGCTGAGGTTAGCCTTGAATTCCTGGTCTTGCCTCCTCCGTTTCTCAAGCACTGAGATTACTAATACGCACCACCATGCAAGGCTATTGTTTCATGTTTAAACTTTTAATTTGTAACCCACTTTGTGGAAAGACAAGGATTTAAACTAATCTCATTAAAACACAGGTGGATGCTAGAGTGGTGGCTCACAGCTATGATACCAGTGTTTGGGAAGCTGAGGCAGGAGGATTGCTACAAATTTGAGGCCAACCTGGGCTGCACAAAAGCGCCAGGCCGCCCATCACTTCATAGCAAGACCGTCTCAAAACAAAGCAAAATACGAGCCCCAAAATAAAACATAGATGGGTTGCTCCCCTACCCCTTGGCTTTTTACTTGGCTAAGGGATGCTGACCCCATTTTTTTTTTTTTTGAAGGATGTGGTGTTTAATGGTATAAAGAATTCAAAATACAGCTAGACGTTCGCATTTTATGGGCATGTTGTCTATACTGAGAAATGTTGTAGGAAAGCATAGCCGAGAGATTGTCTGGCTACTGAACACAGCTTAAGGCGGAAGCTAAAATGGTGTACAGCATCAGATGCTCACCTAGTAAGCCCAAAATGGCAGTGTTTGCTAGGGAGACAGGAGGTGAGGTGAGGTGAGGCTTAGGGGAACTGATTGAGTTCAAAGTTGCGTAACCAGTCTTTAAACCCTGGGCCCCTCAAGACTTCTGTGCAGCAAAGGTCAGGGTTTGCCGGCTTTGGTTCCTTAGGAATGAGGGACTGTGTGCCGGGTTGCCTGTGAGGGTGCAAACATTAGCCTAAAAAGAGTAGTTGAGCACCGATTCAGCTGGAAACATCATGGGGCTTCACCCAGTTTCACATCACGGAAAATGACTGAGACAGATACCCATGAGGTCTGTGCCCATCAGGGGCAAGAAACAGAATTTATGACTTGGCCACATACTTCCTTCTTTAAAGTGAGTCCCCAAGTCAGTGAATTACAGCTTGTTGTTAGTTAGGCCCGGATAGGCGCTTTAGGCACCAGGTGGCATTGTGCTTTCCTCCCTGCTGGTGCTCCATTTGAGAAAGTGCTAAAAGCCTAGAAAACACAAGTTTTAAATGTGTTTAACAACTGGGACCGTCATTTTTACTTTTGTGTGGCTTAACTTTCTTTGCATGTCTTGTGTCTTACCTCTGTGACAGCTGGAGTCATGCATCCATTTTCTCTTTCTCCTGCAAATGTGGGTTCTGTTCTGCACAGTGCAGACCTTGAAAGACTAATAGCCCCATTTTTATTTCATGCCATCCGTGTAAATGGCATTATTAGGTTAGCATTTGTTTAGGGACTATATTTCTATTAACAAATAAAATTAATATACTTTTGGAAGATCTCTGAGCCCAAATTCTAGACTGGCACAGAAACCTTGGGTGGCACGAGATGACAAGAAATGAAAGGACCAGTTTGTCTCCAATATGGAATGAATAGCTAAGACCATTGGGAGTTCACATTTTCAGCTAAATGCTAACCTAACCAGAAGCATTTGCAGAGTCCATTATAAATCTTCCTTTAGCAGGACAAGTTTTACACTGATCTTAGACTATATTTTATTTAAAAACTAAATTACATAAAACCTTCTTCATGACTCATTCGCCTGCATTCTGATCCATGCTCTTTAAAGGCATCAATCACATGAAAATTTTCTGGGTTTTTTTTTTTTTTTTTTTCATTCTTAAGCTATTTCTGAAAGAGTCACTCTGTTTTCAGAATGAACAGAAAAGAAGTGAAAACACATTAAGCAACAGTGGCTGACGTGGCACTGTTGATACGGGCAAGCATTTCCAAATACTATTTATTCTTTCTGTTTTTTTTTTTTTCTTTTGAGACAGAGTCTTGCTGTGCAATCAATAATGGGTCCCAAACTACTGGTAATCTTCTTGCCTTGGCCTCACAAATGCTGGCATTAGAGGTGTGTGTCACCATGCCCAGCTAGGACAAAATACTTTTTATCCTTGACCTTCATAGCTCAGTTTTGGACTTACTCTCTGCATTTTTTTATACTTAGTGAACCTGCTCATCTTCTGTCTTCTGACAAACTGTATTCCTTAGATAACTTAGATAAGGTGCTTCTTTCTCAAGCATTCTAGCTGTCACAGGAAAAAGAAGAATACTTCAGTTGCAGCACTAATGAAGCAGTGGGTGCAGGCATTTAAGCGTTACCTAAACATCATGAGAACAGTGAGAAGCAGGTTGTTTTTTTCTTTTACTCTCCTGATTTCTATTTTTTTGGGGGGATGGGGTAGGAGGGAGAGACACTGCCTCATTAAGTATTCTTGTCCAAAAAAAGAGCTAACCTGAATCTGATCAAACTTTAGTTATAGGCAACAGTGCACAAAAGCACAGAGCTCAGAGCGGGACGCTGGCAATGAAATCCCTACTGCCGGAAGCTCTTTAGTCCAGATGAATCAGTAATTCATTCACTTAGAAGAAAATGAAGAGATGGATGAGGAGAAATGAGGTTAAAAGAGACTCAGAGACATAAGAACTGAACACAGCGTTAGAGAGAGAGAGAGAGACATAAAATACTTGGAACGTTGTGTACGCCTTGTCTGTGTTTAATGACGGTGAGAAGTTATGACCAGTTTTCAAGGTGCCACATAATATTACAACTGTGGTTTTGTAAAGAAACCATTTTGTCATACAAAATCACTTACAAGGAAGGTGTCAGATCGAGATTTTACTTCAAAATAATAGAAGGGAAGTAGATGGAGATCTAAATAGAACAAGATTGGTCACAAGTTGCCAGTTTTGAAGAGGGGTGATAGATGAAGCCCTGGGATTCATTATGACTGTCTGAATCTCCCCCCCCCTTGGGGTTTAGCTTTACTTCCATTGTGTTTTGAATCAAGGTCTCACTACACATCTCAGGCTTGCCTGGAACTTGCTACCCTCCCACCTTTACCGCTGAGTGCTGAGATCGAAAGTATGTGCCTGCATATCCCATCTGCTTTTAAAGAGCTTCACGATTAGAGGAAATAAAACCACTTGAATTCACACGCTTTGCTTGCTCTTCTAGCCTGCAGTGCCCATAGCCAGAGCAGAGTAATGACATGGGCTGGGGTTTTACAGTCCCCCCTCTACCAACCAAGCCACTGAAGAATGCATGAGCTTATGTTTTGGACCTTGGGCAATAGCTGTAGAATTTCCGCTTTGCTGTACCTACTAAATTCATCGGTCACTCTCTGGCACTGTCATCTTTAAGCCATGTAGGTAGAGCTGTCCCTTTTGCTGCAACCCAATCCTTGAACAATGCTGTGAGATTCTCCTAGAGTCAGCAGGGAACAGCATCCTAAAAGCAACTGACACCCAGTAAATGAACAAAAGGTTTTTGGAAAATAATTGGGTCTGCCAAATTGATAAGGTTCTCTCTGTTTCTCCTTCTGTCTCTGTCTCTGTGTGTGTGTGTGTGTGTGTGTGTTGCATACTCATACAGCTGTGTGTGGAGACCAGTAGTGGATGTTGAGTAGTGTCCTTGATTACTTCTTCACCTTATTTAACAAGAAGGTTGCTCACTGAACCCAAAACATGCTCTTTCAGCTAGACCAGCTGACCCCTGAGCCCCAGTATCCCCCTATCTCTCCTTCCACCCCTGAGTGCCGGTGTTACAGAAGCACATGGACACACTTGGCTTTTACTTGGGTCCTGGGGATAGTAAGTGAAATAATCCCTCAGCCATCATCCAAACCCCTAAGATTCTTAAAGATAAGATTGGCCCAAGGCAGCATGGCATTGTGAGACTGACCCAACATGCCTTTGGTTGCATGCTAATTTCCCAGTATTCAACTGCCCCTGTGACCTTCTGTATATTCTTTGACCTTCCCAAGCCTCAGTTTCCTTATGTGTATGCTTGGGTTAGTGGTCCTGAACTGCTGTAAGTTACTTAGACCGTTTGGACTTACATACTCAATAGTTACCAGAAAACACCACATGTCACTTGGAAGAATGATGGCAGACCTCTCTGCCCTGAGGTCCAGAGGTCCTTGTGTTAACTTTAAGATCCCTGTGTCCTCTATTTCCGGACATCGACAAGGTCTCTCAGGTTGTAGCAGTGTGTGCGACTGAACCACGTGCCGAGGAAAAGGCTCTTCACGCTCTTTTTTTAATATGCTTTGACAGTTTTACATATGCATATGATATACTTTGATCCTAGTCCCCTTACCCATTAGCCTCCATTTATCCCCTTCCCTCTTTCTTGACTTCTTTCCAACATGACCCTTCCTACTTTCATGCCTTTGTTTTGATGACCCTCTGAGTTTTGGTGACTCAATGAACATGAGCGTGGGTTTGTTTACTGAAACACGATCTTCTTTCCCGTGGCTATACCATTGAAGAAAAATGCCTCCTCTTAACCCAGCAGCCATTAACTAACCAACGGCTCTTCAGCTAGGGATGGGGCCTCAGGAGCCCCTCCCCTGTGTGTGTAGAGGGCTCAATCTTGTGGTCTTGTAACGGGTAACCGTAGCCTGCTGTAATTCATGCGTTGTAAACAGTCACGGCATATCCAGAAGATACCATTTCACAGTTCTCATCTTCGTCCTCTGGCACAGGCATTCTTTCTGACCCCTCTTCTGTGATGTTCCCTGGGCTTTGGGTAGGAGTGATACTGATGTCACATTTAGGGCTCAGGACTCAACACTCACCCGTTCTCATCATTTTTAAGCAGTTATGAGTCTCTGCATTAACCACTGCCCCTGCCAAAAGAAGTTTCTCCAACTGCACTGGTTAGGTCTCATGACCTGACACAAGCCTAATGTCGCTAGAGAAGACAGAACCTCAGCTGAAGAATAGCCTAATGAGCTTGACCTTTGGCTGTAGTGGAAGGTTTGGTGTCGTTAAAAATTCAGTTATGTTGTGTAAACATGTTTTTGTCTTAATCCCAGGTGTGGGATATGGGGCTGCTGTAGTGTGTCCACAGCAGCAGACTATTTGCCTTGAGTGGGCTCTGAGAGGGGTGTGATCTTTGCCAGCTGGAGATAATTTAATTCTGAGGACTCTGGAGAGGGAATAAAGACCAGAGCCCAGGGAGGGGGCTGGGGCTGCTCCAAGGAAGAAGGCTGCTTGCTGCTTTCTGCTTGCTGCTCCTGGTGGTTGTTGTTTCAGTTTGACGAGAACTTGGAGATATCTTGAAATGAAGACTGGACTTGTCCTGAGGAACCCAGTGACCCTAACCAGCAGGAGGTAGCTAAAGAGAACTCCGATCCCTCTCCCCACTAACTCTCTTTCTCTCCTGCCTAATATTCAGGTGTTGGAAGGAATAAGGGTTGGAAAGGAGGTATGGGCATAAGGAACCCAAGTGCTAGCATGTGGCTGCACCTGAGAAAGATTGTCTTGATTGGTGACTGATGTCAGAGCGAGCAGCTCACTTTGGGTGGCTGCAGTCCTGGGCAGGTGGGTCAGGGATTGGTAAGAAATACAGCTGAGCAAGCCAAAGAGCAAGTGCGAGGCAGCCCTCACGTTTTCTCCTTCAGTTCCTGGTCTGATTTCCCTCAGTGATGGACCGTGGCCTGGAAAGGTAGAGCAAACCCCCAGCTGGTTTCTGTCCAGAGTATCACAGCAACACAAAGCAAACTAGAATACTGACCGAGGCAGAATGTAGCTCTAAAATACGGGAGTAAACATAAATGCTTAGAAGGAACAACACATACATTTAGCAAAGCAATAGCAGCAGGTTCTCCTTAGGGCCTATGACCTCCCCAGATATTGGCTTTTGGATGCAATGCCAGGTATAAATTTGTTACTGCAGAGTAGGCCTCAAATCACACCAGGAAGTGGTTGGTCATCACCCACAACAGTCAAGCCACTTGTCGTAGTGAGGCTTTCGTTGCTGTGAAGAGACACCAAGACCATGAGATTCTTACGAAGGAAAAAAGTTCACTGAGGCTGGCTTACAGTTGCAGGGGTTTAGGCCATTATCATCATGGTGGGAAGCCTGGAAGTGTGCAGGCAGACGTGGGGCTGAAAAAGGAGCTGAAAGTTCTGCATCCTGACCCGCAAGGCAGCAGAAAGAGACTGCCGCGCTAGATCTAAGTTTATAGCATCTAGGAGACCTCAAAGCCCACAGTGACATACGTTCTCCAACAAGGCAGCACCTCCTAAGAGTACAACTCCCTATGGCCAAGCATTCAAACACAGGAGTCTATGGGGACACTATGAAAGCCTGAGAAGCCACAGTTTACCTGGACATTCAGTATGGCGGTACTCAGGCCCACTTCTGGGTAGTAAGATCATAAAGAGATATTCTTCCCAGGAGCCTGTGCAGCACATTTGGGCACTGTGGAAGCTAGAAACTTTCAGATCAGTTCCAGCTTGATTTCCTTGTCACAGCCTAAGCAGGTGATGTCTTCAGCAACGGGGCCTTACAAGGCTTCAGACAGCACTAGGTTTTTCCTCCCTAGCTTCCCTTATATACTAATGTTAATAAAAATGTTAATTACATACACAGAGACTAATCCTGTTTGCTTACCTCTATGCTGGGTGATTTTATATCAACTTCACATAAACTAGAGTCATTTGGGACTAAGACACTTCCATTGAGAAAATGCCCTCATCAGATGAGACTGGGGGCCAGCCCGTGGGACATTTTCTTGCTTGACGACTGTTGTAAGGACACCAAGCTCACTTCAGGTGGACCCCTGGGCTGGTGGTACTGAGTGCTGTAAGCAAGCAGGCTGAGCAAGCCAGTAAGCCACACTCCTGCCTGGTCTCTGCTTTGGTTCCTGCTCTGACTTCCTTTAATGATGGACTTTGGAAGTGTAAGTGAAATAAACCCTTTCCTCCCCAAGCAGCCATGGTATTTTATCAAAGCAATAGAAATCCTAAGACAGGAACCAAAGTTTTATTTTGGCTCACTGTTCGAAGGTATGGTCTGTCGTGGTTGAAAAATAACGGCAGCAAGATTTCGAGGCAGTTGATCTCATTGTGTCCACAGTTAGGGAGTAGGGAGGGACAACTAATTCGTGTCCAGACCACTTCCTCCTTTTCATTCACGTGATGGTTCTATCCACAGAATTTGTACTTCTACTTCATTTGAGACTTTCTGGAAGCGTCTTCCCAGACTCACCGAGAGAATCTCCTTGGTGATTCTAAAGCTTGCCAAGTTGGCAGAAGAAAAATGGACCATCGGAGAAGTTGTCAAAGGAAGAGCTGTTTCAGATGAAAACCCACACACAAAAAGGGACAGCAGCCATAACCTATACTTCACAACTTTGATGGTAGTGGGTCCTGCTTGGACGTGAAATTGTATGTGCTCATTCTGAAGGAAATATGAAAAGCAGTCATGTGACACACAAAGGCCCAGCATCTAATTCTGTTCACTGCTAATGAAGCATTGAATAAGCCACCCGAGCCCCTGACACTTCTGGAAGTAAGATCTTTACGAAAAAGTCAACTTAGACTGATATTGGTGCCAACAGGTTCACAGTGGCTCCCAAGAGAAATGGAGTTTTTGTTTGTTAACTTATTTACTTATTTGAAGCATGGTCTCATTAAGCTCGAGTTGGTGTGGAACTCACTAAAAAGCCAAGGCTGACCTTGAACTCTCTTTTTTTTCCCCCTGTCTCTGTTACCCAAGTGCTGGGATTACAGGCATGCACCGCCCAAGCCCAGAACATCCCTCATATCTACACCTACACGCAGCAAACCTGGGTGCCCAATTTAAATCACGTGGCGCTCGCCCCGCCCCTGCTCCTTAGAACTGTCCGGTCGTGGGGGGTATGGAGGGGCTGCAGGTGGCTCCTCCAGGGACCTGATGAAAGATGCGCCTAGGCGCGTGCAAAAGGCGCCGGCTGGGCTTGCAAATCCCCGCCTGACCGGCAGGGGGCGCCGGGCCGTGGCGGGCGTGGGGGCGCGCAGGCCTCCGGGGCCACGGTCCAGCGGCCCGCGCCCCGGCTCCGCCCCCTTTCCCCTCTCCCCGCCCCCGTGGTCCCCCGAGGGCGAGCGGCGTGGGGCGGGGGGGAAACGGCCCGGAGCGGGCAGGGCGCGACGCGCGCCCGAGGGGGCGGGGAGGCGGGCGGCGCGCGCGGGGGCGGGGGCGAGTGACTAGCGCGGGCGGCGCGCGGCGCGGCGCAGAGGAAGGCGGCTACCCTGGACAGCGCATCGCGGCCGCGCGGCCATGGTGAGTGAGTGAGTGAGTGGGGCCGCGCGCCTCGTCCGGGAGGGCGGCGGACGTTGGGGCCGGGGGATGGGGGGATGCGGGGCGCAGGGCCGGGGCGCCGGCGGGTAACGGGGCGCGGGGGCGTGTCGGCGCTGCAGCCGGGGCCCAACGCTCTCCCCGAGCCGCCCGCCGAGGGACCCTGCCGCGGAGCCAGGCGCCGGGGCACAAAGGCGGAGACTGTGTGCTGCTGAGCTCGCAGGGAGCTGGTCCTGGGTGGGCAGCGGTGCCGGCCCAAAGGGAGCGGAGGCAGGAGGATTGCCGCGCGTTCGAGGCCAGCCTGGGCCACGGTGAGACACCCGGTCTCAAAAAAACCACCTCCCCGCTAAAGCAAAGAGACCCGCAAGAGATCCTGCGTTTGTCTTCAAATCCGAGTTCGTCTTCATTGGTCTTTGTCTTTTCGCCTCCACTTCAGGGCTTGCTAAATACGTAGAGCTCCTGTCCCCTTTTTTGCCCCACCTGACACCAGCCAGCCCTAGATTGCCCCCCCTCCTCTCACGCCGTTTTAGGGTCACCCTCTCTACTTGGTTAAATATTAAATCTTAGCACTAGAATTCCAGCCCACTCCTCAATTTTCTTATTCTCCCTACCTCCTTCATTTCGTTAAGCATGCTATAAGCTGTTTGCTTAGTGTATTGAATGTCTCCCTCATCAAAATGCAAGTTTTAGTGAACAGTCTTTGTTAACAGTGCCTGGCATACATCATTTATTTAAAAAAAAAAAAGCAGCAAAGGAAAGTACTTTATGCTATGATTCGTGGGAGACAGGAGTCTCCTTGAAGCAAACCCCAAGAACTGTCCCCTTAACAGGGGTGATGAGAATCTAAAGTGCACTGTGGGAGGAGGGGACACAGGGATCAGAATGTCAGTGGCTACCTCATGCTTCCTCTGCCACTTGAGTCTTCCGACATCTGAGTGGTCAGAGCCTTTTTAGCACTCACTGGCTGTCTCTCTGGGTTCTGAATCTTTGTCCCAAAATAGACAGAGATTTTAGTTGGGAAAAAACTTCCCAGAATACTTCAACTCAATGAAACAGCCCATGGGCATTAACCTGAAAGAGCCAAAGTTAAGGGCAAGTGGTACAGTCTTTATCTTGTGTTGCTGGGAGCTCCTTTTCAATGAGCATTGTCAAGCCTGTGTCCAGATCAAGCGATGTCACTTCTGAGAGATGGTGCAGAGAGGGAGAAGGGGGGGGGGGTCGCATTCATAAGTAGGTGAGTGACTCTTTCATACCCAGGCCAAGATGTCTCTGCCAACTAGTCTCATTGCAAAAAAAATGCTACTTAAGTTTCCCTTTCCCCCATTTGCACAGGGTAAATTTCTGCCAGTGGTTTGATATTGGCGTGGGGAAGCATGTTTATCATACTCGGAGACAAACCGCCTAATGGCATTTACATGAGAAGATTTGAAAAGGATAGAATTAAGATTGTACAGCCTGCTGGTCCTCAGCTGGTCTCGTCCAGCTAGGTATAGAAAGTAAAACTTTTTTTTATTTTAAAACCAATTAAACATAATGATGCCTAATTTTTTGTTTCAGTTCATATTTGCAGGAGATTTTTACTGTTGGCATTCTAGCAAAAAGTAAGAAAGCAAGGTTTTGTTTCTTGAGCTGTTTTGTGTTTTGTTTTGAGTCAGAACCTCATAGTTCAGGCTAGCTTCAAGCTCTCAGTCCTCCTGCCTCCACCTGCTGAGTGCTGGGATTACAGGAGGGAACCACCCTACAGGCACAACGTATTCTTAAATTATCCAGCTGGGTAAGCTCGGTGCTTTGACTCTTCAGTGAAGGGGCGAATGGAATGTGTTTTAGTTGGGGAAGTGGAGATGCCGTGGTCTGAAAGCCTGCTGGAAATGTGTTGAGTGTGTCTGTGTCATGCATCCATTTATGTTCAGAAAGCAGGGCCCTTTCGTTCAGGGTTGTGTCTGTGATGTTTTTCCCCGTTGGACAATTAGATATGGACCATTTGACTTGGGGAGAGGGGGAATTGCTAGGAGCAAGTAGAATGGAGACTCTGTTACCCCAAGAGAGTGAAACTGTGTGGGCATCATCGGTAGCTCGCCATACCTCAGAAGTCACATGTTGCACATTTACCTGTGTTTGGCTTTAGTTATGAATAATAACATTAGGCTGTCCCTAAGGAACCATTCTAATGAACTGATGCTTCCACCATTGAAAATCTAAACATTTAGTAACTTGAGAGGTAGGCTCATTTTGAAATTGATGTGATCTCGTGTCATGCAGGAGTTTGAATCTCAGCTCCACATTTATGTGATCGCAGGCCAGGATTTTCTTCCATAAAAAGCGATGTTGTGGCAGGACATTGACATGCATGCATGTAATTCTAGTGTGTGGGGAACTGAAGTAGGAGGGTTTGGAGACTGAGGCCAGCCTGGGTTATCGGCAGGAGCTGAACAGTGACTGTCTCAAAACAGAATATTATACAAGACCATGTACTTTCTGAGTCCATTATATCTGATAGAGATACAACCTAAAGCATGTATGTGACTTTCAATTTCTGGTAGGCACATTTGAAAAAGCAGAGACTCTTGAAATACATTTTAACACTTGACCCACTCTGGGCAAGTATCACTCCCACATGCAACCAATACAAAAAGTTAAGGAATTTTACACATCTTTTTCATACAAAATCATGCCCTGTGCATGGTGGTTCATGCTTGTTATCCCAGCACTTGGGAGACAGAGGTAGGATTGTGAGTTCAAGGCTTCCCTGAGCCATAAAAGAAGATCCTATCTAAAACAAAGACCCCCACCCCCATTTTTTTCTTTAAACTTGTGGGGTTTGTTTGGTTGGTTGGTTGGTTGTTTTTTTTTTTTTTTTCTTTAAACATGTGCTTATACTGAAAGCACATGCCAGGTCAGAGTGGCTGTATTCCAGATGCTCACAAGGCACCTACTTTGGAGGTCACCCTAATGGACAAACAGCTCTCAGTAGCACACATGCCCAAATTTCTTTCTTATCTCTGAGACCCTTTCCACTCATGAGAACCTGGCTGCCACCTTAGACCCAGCACTGGACAAATGAAACTGCTCATCTTTCAGCACCCCCCCCCAGCTGCTGGTAATTCCACCGGCTCTCTAGGTTACTGTGTCAGAAATCCGATTCTTGGTCCATTTTTTTTCTTTCATGTTGTTTTTGTGTCCAGTATTCTCAGGTTTTTGTTTTACCCTTTTTTTCACCTCTACCCCAGGCCTCTTCCTGCCATGCTTGCCCTTCCTACAGGTTTCTAGCTTTCTGGTCTCTTTGATTTTTAACTTGTTGCCTCTGCTGAGAAATGCCATTCATTCTCTGGGAATCACTGCGCTCCACATCTCCCTTGTCTTTTCCCTCGGTCCTTTCTCATGTTAAATCATAATGGCCTCTATTGCTCATTTCTAATACCCACAGAATGATAATTACTTTAAGTGACAGTCTGGTCTTAAAATGATCCACTCAAGAAAAGAAAAGGAAATAAGCCACAGGAAGAAAATGATGAAATTGATCTTGGAACGTTAAAAACATTTTTATAACTTTTATTTATCCGAACTTTATCAAGTCTCTCAAGAAACATGAGTGGCATCTACTAACAACAGCCACCGCAGGGGTGACCTCTCACTGCCCGATACTGTGAGAGAGAGCGCTCTCCTCTGTGCTGGTGAACAAAGCCACAAAGAAGGGAGCTGCTTAGCAGGTGGCCGGCAAACCCAGCTTCCAGGGCCAGCTGCTAACCCACCAGCACTGTGCCCTAGTCAGGTCACTCTGACACCGTGTTTACCCACTTGCGAAGTGAGGTTAATCTTTCACATAAGGCTGTTTTTTGTGAGCGTCAGACAGGACTTGGACCTGTAGCTGTCGCTTTCCTCTTGAGAGCGCCTCCCTGGAGATTCATGTATCTGTCTTCTTACAGACCCCGTGGTTTAGACCTCCTGTAAGGATGCTCCTGAAAACTGGAGCCCGCCTCCCTTTTCCTCACACACCAGAGCATGACCGCTTACCAGTCCACCCAGTGGATCTTGGCTGCTTCTCATCCTGTGGTGACTAGTGGTGTCCTTTGTCTTTGTGACTTTTCCTGAAGGCAAACCTGCCAAGGTCAGGCCCTGCCCGTGTCCTTCAGTGATGCACCTCAGAATCAGGTGGTCGTCATAGGAATGATGCCTGCGCATCATAAGCACTGAACATTGTTGCACGTTGAGACCCCACTGCGCTTCCTCCGCTTAGCTGAAAGGCTGTGTTAAGGGACAAGTGTCTGCTTTGTAGGGTCACCGCACACTCCTCCAGCCAGGTGTGTCTCAGCATCCAGCAGCTTTTGATTCCCCACAGCGCGGCCAGGCCTGTGCCTGGGTTGTATTTAATAAGTGCTAACCTGACCCTGGGTTTGCATTTCACCCTCATATTTGTGGTCACACCATCACTTTGAAAAGACAAAATCTATAATTTAGTCATAAGTTCTTACTAAAACCTAAGCATGCATTTCTGTAGCTGTGTCTACTAATGTAACTCCTAAAAGAAGCCAGGTTAGATTCTTTCTATACATAATGAAATTTATAGTGTTAATTTCTTACTGAAATTTTGTTAATGTAGACAAAGCCATGATCCATGGATTTTTCTGTGTAACTTTTCACTTTGCACATATTTGGCCATTTGATTATAACTTAAATACGCTGTAGGCTGGGGAGATGGCTAGTCAGTAAAAGGCTGCTGCTATGCAAGCATGAGGACCTGAATCCAGGTTCCTGGGACCACACAAAAATGAACAACCCAAAAGCTAGGTATGGTGCTGAGCACTGTGATCCCAGTGGTACAGGGGCAGAGATGAGAAGATCCAGGAGGGCTGGCCAGCCAACCCAGCTGCCTGGGAGTTCAGTGAGACCCTGCCTCTAACCACGGGAGGGGCCAGTTTAGGAAGACCTCGGACACGAGCCTCCGCACCCTCTGCAGGTAGAGCGATGCCGTTCAGTAGCAGTGGGTATTTTGTCTTTGAACTCGTTTAAACATAATCAGGCTTTAATATGGCAGCACATCAGATGTCTTGAAGTTTCCCTCACAAGAAAGTAAATTCTACAGAACTCGGTTTACATTGTAGGTAAGAAAATTGAGTTTCACCGATGATTAATGACTTGTTCAAGGTCACATATAGAGGTCTAAACTTTCTGATCCCAGCCTCGCTTTCTCGCTACGCTCTAGAGCCTTTTCCGCTGGCCAGTAGGGATGTGCTTTCTTACACATTTATAAAGTCAACATTTATGGCAACGCAAGCAACTTTGCTGTGTAGTTCCCACCCATGAGTTACACAGACAGATGGATATGGACATACAGATGCCTGTGAAGGTTGAGCATTCGTTCTCCTAAATGCTTCATAACAGAAGTAGCTTGGATTTGGGGTAGTTATGTTTTTGTTTTCAGAAGTTTTTGAAGTATTTGCAAACACGTATTGTAACAATGCTATATCTCAAGGGTGGTCATTCTAAACACAGAATTTATTTATTTTTCCTGACACCTGTACACAGCCTGAAGGTCATTTTACACATATTTTTACAAATACTTGTGTTTTTACTATTGCATGAGGTCAGGTGTGGAATACTCTTCTGTGTCATTATGTTAGCACTAAGACTGTTTTAGGTAGTCAACCTGAGTGTGTGTGTGTGTGTGTGTGTGTGTGTGTGTACTCACATGCGTGTACATTTACATACAAAGTACGTAGGCACTGAAGTTTCGTTGTTTCGTATAAACAAGAACTGGAGCATGAAGTGTTATTTATGTGACAGGAGTGGCCATATAGTAGAGGTAGTAGCTTTCAAGAGACGTCGGTAGTCACTGGCTTGATTAGAATGGCTGTCATGCTAAGACTGCCAGAAACAACAAGGGTAGCACAAGTTTTATGTCTTAAGAGTTTGTCATTTGCTCTTCACTCTGGTGCTCTAAAGATGTAAATGTGTTGAACTTTCCATGTAATTAAGCAGAACTTAGATCTTTTAATTTCATAGGTGTTAGACTTGGAGACCCTCATTTAATACAGTCAGAACATTTATTAGCCATCACACTAAGGAGTTAGATTTAAATTAATCTATGCCTTTAAAGAAGATGAATGTGTTTATAATGCAGAAACATTGTTTTTTGGCTTGGCTCTGCTTTGTTTTGAGACAGGGTCGGTCTCACTTTTTAAGCCAGGCTGTCCTGGAACTTACCACTCTAGCCCCACCTCCTGAGTGCTGGGATAACGGCTGGCAAGCTGTTTCAAGTATTCCCTTCAGCTGACTTTCTTCTCTGTGTCTGGAAAACGCTGCAGCCTGTGCCCAGGACCCCCTGCTCCTGTCCTTTCTTAAACTGCCACAGGGAAGGCCCTTCTACACCTACAGTTTTCTGGACTTGGAAATCAAATTCCTTAGCCTTTGGAAAGTCAGCAGCCAATTTAGCAAGAGCAGGAGGGCACTTTCAGCACTGGAGAAATGCCTCTCTGGCAGCCTGTCCAGATTGTTCCTGGGGCCCTGTCACATCCTACTCCAGAGGCTGAGCAGTTGTCATTCCTTGTTATTTTCAAGACACTCAGATCCCTTTCTAGCCTTTGGGTTCCGACTCCTAAAAAGAAATGGTATTCATCACAAGTCATTTTACAATTCACAAACTGAAGTCTGTTTCAAATGTGCAAGCACAAAGCAAGAGCAGCATGCTGCTTGAATGTCCTACCACTGCTGTTAGAATGCTGTCAATTTGCAAATTAGCTTAACTAGCTTCTCAGTTCCTTTCCTCTACATCCCTGTATTAGGACTTTCTGCAGAGAATGCTAATCTTATCAGCACTTGCCTCCTATAGGCAAAACAAGCACTTTGTGATGGTCCCCTGTCTTCAGTGCAGATTTTGGAATGAATACTTTACTTTTGCTCTTCCTTTGAAGAAATGAAATAACGCTCTCTGTAACTGAGTAACTTAGTTATTAAGACTGCTTTCAAAGGAGTCTGTGCACTAGGAATCCAAGTGCACACACATTTGAAATCCAGTGCTCTGGAGTTCAAACAAGAAGGGCTACTTCCTGTAAAAATGTTCAGTATCTACTTGAAGGAGTTGGGATCTGTCCTGGGTGATAACTAGGTTGGTTTTGGTCTGTGAGAAAAGACAGTAATGTAGACGTGATAGGAACCTCACAGGTAGAGGAAATGAACAGCTAAGGACACAGAAGATAATGACCCAAGAGGACTGGAGAAACATTGTTCTGGGAGCACGTTGTGGCCACGTGTGCATGAGCTAGAGGTGTTTGCAACTATCTCTATTAGACAGTTTACGTGATAAAACCTTATATCCCTATGAAGATGATGTTAAATTTCAGGACATTTCTTTCTCCCTGGGAATAGTGAAAATGTGGGAAGGTTTCATTGTCTCATCTTTAGATCCCTGAGGCTACAAGAATTCTATTAAAGTAATTGATGAAAATGGAAACACTGAAACACAGCTTGCTCGCATATGCTTTTTTCAAAAACCATTTTCTTACTGAGTGGTTCTCCCTGTAGATGCATTCATGTCCTAGCAAAGTGCCTGCTTTTTGAAAACTACCATGGATTTGAATAACAGCTTTAGGCAATCCAGAGAGCCTCCTGTAATCAGATTAAGCTACAGCTATTGCTCAACCCCCCACATCAAATTGCCTGACGTGAGCTGCCTGATGGTGCTTCGCCTAAGGCCTTAGCCCCTAAAAAACACCTGACTAGAAAACACTCCTTCCATTCTCTGCCTTTCCCACCGTACTTTGATTCTTTGCAACTAAACCTAAGATAGTAGATGACTGGATTTGTGTGTTTAGTGGAAAAAGGGAGTGCATTACTTCTCTTGGCTATCAGTTTGGAGATAGTGATAGTGAGATATTTAGGAATCTTAGTGAGAACAAAGTAAGTGGAGAATGAGAGACTGTTTCTTGGAGGGATTGTTGGAAATAAGTTTTGCAAGTATTGGGACCCATAACAGACCAGCCTGGCTGGAGTGAAGTTACTGTGTAAGGATTGGTGGAAGACAAGGCTTGGGAGGGCTTTGAACCATGCAGGATGATGTTTCTGAGTCGCTGGACAAAGTCTGTACTCTACCCTCCAGCATGACACGCCACTGCTTGGTAGAGTGACTCAGTCTCTTGTTGCTTGACTCTCAACCGCTCCTTTCCAAGTAAACTGCATCACACACACACACAGAGAGAGAGAGAGAGAGAGAGAGAGAGAGAGAGAGAGAGAGAAAGAGAGAGAGATAGTTTGTGATCAGCCCAACCCTAAAGATGTGAAATTATAACACCACACATTTGTTCGGTGTGTTAGTGTACAGAAACACATTCCAGGATTGTCGGTGTAGTTGGTGGCTTGTTATGCTTGTTCACTTTTATTTATCTCTCTGTACCACTAGTCTTTAAAGGTGAGCATTTACTGCAGACCACAATGGACCCTGCACACAGGGATCACACAGAGAGTACTTGTTTGATAAACAGATTTGTTGGTTTCTCATGTTTGAGGATACCAAGACTTAAGATGATTTTATTAGATGATTCTAGTTACAAATTCAGAATCTTAAAACAAAGTGCTGAAGTAGGCCAGCTTGCTAGCAGCAGAGGTATCTGGAAAACTGTATTTTGTAATTTGTAACTAGCAAGTGGTAGTCTGTGAGCTTAGACTCACTTTATATCTGTGTTTCTTGTCTTCTACAAACCATTGCTTGTGGCATTGTCTATGTCTGCTTTTCTTGTAACCCAGATGAGTAATTATTCAGGTTTTTTTTCTTTTTTCTTTTTTTTTTTGGTTGCTTGACAGTGTATTAAAGATTCTTAAACTGAGTTTTTCCTAAAAACATGTAGCTTTTTAAAGGAAGAAGTCAGGAAAGGAGTATTTACCATATTTATTTGTGTTATTTTTGAGACAGAATAATAATCCAGGTTGGCCTTAACCTCACTTAGCCAGCTGGGAGGTGACCTTGAACTCCAGACCTTCCTGCCATCACCTCCCAAGTGCTAGAATCACAGACATGTGCCACACCCTTGGCTTGATTTTACACATTTGTAAAGAAATCTTGAATTTCCTTTAACTACTTTAAACTATTTTTCATTTGATACTATTTCCTTGGAATTAATTTATGTGACAAATATGATTATTTGCTTCATATTTATTCATATGGTAGGTGTGTCAAAGATTCAAGCTTGTGATAAACAGAAGGGGGAACCAGGTAATAAACACGGACTCTAATAAATACATCAACTAGCAGTTAGAATATAGATGTTAATGGATAAAACTGTAGAGCAAGGTGAGGCAGCCGGCATGCTTGGATAAAGGGAAGAGTATGACTAGGAACTGGGTATTTTTGAACCATATATTCCCTGGGTCATTTTTTAGCCTTTTATTTAGTAGGGTTGTTCACAGAAGTTTTGTTTAGATTTGTTTGTTTGTAGTGATTTGGTCTTTAGTGACAGGAAATAATTTACACACTACTCTGAAGAATATAGAGCCAAGGGTTGCACACACATGCACACAATATAATGCATTGATTTGGAGATATGACTTACATCCTGCAATAGTGATTCCTTACTTTAACTCATTTCAAAAAGAATGTATCAGCTTCAGGAAAATATAGTAAAAAACAAAGCAAACAGGCAAAAATTACTGCACCAAAACTGAACTGTCACTTTAGCCATTTGGAAATTCAATATTTGATTTTATTCATGTTAAGAAATTTTAAAATTGGGTGTGTGTGTGTGCGGAGGTGGGAAGGGGCGTGTGCATTGTGTGCAGGCACCCGAGGAACCCAGAAGATGTTGGATCCTCTGGGGCTGGAGTTGCAGGTTGTCGTGAGCTGCTGGACATGGGCGCTAGGAAATGACTTGAGTCTTTGCAAGAGTAGTACACATTCTTCTTAGCTGTTGAGCCATTAATTTAAAAATTTTATGTAGATGTGTCCATGAATGTCCAATATCTTAATGGACTTATAAAAATAAAAATGGAAAAAGTTTTCATGGAGGATTTTTGCTGGTACTTATTCTTCCTTCCAGAATTACTTTACCTGTGTGTTAGCAAACTCCTTTTCTAAACAAAGTACTGAAGTGGACCAGCTTACTAGTGCAGGGGTATCTTGAAAACTCTATACTTTGTAGTCATCTGCAGGATGTATTGTGTTTATTTGTATTTATGTATTGTGAAAATATATGGTATTTGAAATTCCTGAGACTCGACAGACGCTGTAGAAAGAACAGTGTAGCACTGCGTTTTGTGCCCCTGTACAGTTGCTTCCACTTTTCAGTACTTTGGGAGCAACTTTTATCCAGGTTGTGTAGAGATGTGAAAAATAGTTTGTGCAGCCGTTTGGGAGACAAAGTTCTGTGATTTTAAGGGATTGGTGTTCTCAAGTGCCTTCATGGCTCAGACCTCCTATAAGGAGCAGATAGACAGTGTATACATATGCCCCCATGGCCAAGCCAAAGCGCAGGAATGGGGCCACCTTCGGCATGATGAGAAATAGAGCCCAGAGCCTGACTTCTGGTCATGGCTACCGCAGGAAGCAGCATCCTTGGCTTTACTCTAGCGGTATCATGGAAAATTCTAAATAGACCACCAGGTGAAGCAAGCAGAAGAGAGAGGGTGGTACAGGTGTCCGTCCCGACAAGGGTGCGTCGCAGAGCAGCGTGGGCATGTGCTGAAGCAGGTCTCCACCTGACAGTGTGGAGACTCCAGACCATTAGAAAGGTTAAAGAAAAACAAAAGTTTAAAATGTTAGGACATGGAGGGTATGGCACAGTACGGGCACTTTCTTGACACAAATCATAACATGACATTTAGACTAAGTACTGTAGCTCAGGGTTAGAGTGTGCTTGGCATTGATGAAAAGATACCACAGGCTGATTAAAACATAAAAGATGAGGATGACTAGAAGGGATTGCAGTGACTATAACAAAAAAAGTAGCATGCAGAATACATGATGGCTGTAAAGCAAGAGGACAAGCAATCCATGGGAAGCCTGGGTTATGATCCTGGAAATAACATCTCACTGAAGAGGAAGCTTTCATCGCATGCTGATAATTATGTAAAGACATACACAAGTCCTACAGAAATGTGGAATGCAAACTTACACCATGTCATATCCATGAACTTGGCAAAGATTAAAAACTGATGCAAGTTCAATAAATATTTTAGGGCAATATGGTAGTTTTCACGGAAAAATGTTTAAATGCAATTTCACAACTAGATTTTTCCCCAGAGAAATTTTTACTCATGAGCATTAGAAATTTTATATAAAGCAGCATTTCTGTAATAACAGAATTAGAAACAACCCAAAATATCCATCAGGAAATAAGTAATGTATTAGCTTCCTATGGTAAAATACAGCCCATGGGTGAATGAACTTGACTGGAGTTTTCACCATAATCAGATCTCGTCAACTACTGAATGAGAGAACAAGCTGCAGAAACAAGCATGCTGAGCCATTGCAGTGTGCGGGAAGCCCCCAAAAGCACACGGCTGCTCGCTGTGACTGTCACAGTGTATAAAATATGAAGGAAGTTATCCGCATCAGGTCTGTCACAGGTTGGAGAGCTAGGCGAAGGGAATGGCAGGTTCCCTACTCATGTTCTTATCTTCATTCTGAGCCTATCGGGTTCTCAAGCAGTTGCTGATTTAACTTTAAAATATTTGAAGCAATTGTGACACTTTAAGCCCATACCTAAGGTATATTCTGTGCACATGTTTGCATGTGTATACATACATGTGCGCGTGCGCGTGTGGAGGCCAGAGGTCAGCCTCTGTTCCTCAGGACCCGTCTATCTTGGTCTTTGAGACAAGGTCTCTCACTGTCCCGGAACACAAAGCAGGCTGGCCTGGCTAGCCAGAAAGTTCCAGGGACCTGTCTGTCCCACCTCCATAGTGCAGGAATTACAAACGGGCACTGCCGTAGCTGGCCACTTTACTGTCTGAGCTGGCTCCCCAACTCTGGTACGTTTTATTCTCTACATTTAAACACATTTACATCTTTCTGCCAAGTTAAACATGGGTTTAAATCTGGGATACCTGTTATGTCTGAGGTCCAAGGTCTGCTCTGAATGAGCATATTTGAGAAGGATGAGTCACAGGCCAGGAAGCTGCCTTTGTCTCCTTAGAACCTAATCTGGCCTCTTGGCAAAATCAACATTGAAGGGAAGTTTTAGAAAACAAGTTAGATGCGGTGGTGCACGCCTATAATCCTAGCAGTCTGGGAAGCAGAGGCAGGCTGATCTCTGTGAGTTTGAGGTCACCCTGGTCTACAGAGTCCAGGACAGCCAAGGCTACACACAGAAACCCTGTCTCAAAGAAAGTGAACAAGATGGTAGACATTAGGGAAAAGAATAAACTGATTGTTCCCTATATGGAAAGAGAGCAACCAGATATAGAAGCTACTAATCTCTTTTTAGCAATAAGAATCTTCCTTGTTGGCACTCATTCCCACAGCATGCTGGGAGTTTGTTTACTGACAGGGAAACTGAGGTAAGCTGTGGAAAGGATATCATGGAACAAGGAGAGATTTTGTGCTCAAATTGCATGGCATATATATTTGTGCTTTACAACTTTAAATTTCTGACAGGGATGTCATGTCCTTTTTCATTTCTCTTCCAAATTTTTCCACTCAGTGTTGGTTTTGAGAACAGTTATGGCTGCCTTCTTCAGTTAAACTCTTGGGAATATGTCCTATGTAGAGCACACATGTAGCATGCAAGGGCTCTAGATTTGATGTCAGCACCAAAAAATAAAACAACAAAACATTTCAGCTGGAATGTCTGTCTTTCCTGTTACACAAAGCATTTCTTCTTTAATTGTTCCAGAAGACATCACTGTGTCAGGCCAGAGAGGTACTCAGCAGGTAAAAGCACTTGCCGCGCAATGCTGATGACCTGAGGTCAATCCCCTGAGACCACGTTAAGCCGGAAGGAGAAAGCTGTTCCTATAAAGTTGTCATCTGACCTCCGCACGGCAGCATAGCATGAACATGCCCCAACACACTTATCCCTGCCAACACCTGATAGTGATGAAAATTATAGCAGTAGTAGTAAATTATTAAATTATCCATAAAAATAAGGTCATCACTATTGAGACAGGCTGCTAATTGAAGAATATTCCTCTTCTACAATGCCACTCTTTTTCAGTATACAGCAACAGTGGAGTTGTAAGGCAGAGACAGTGTGCCCCACACTGGGATTTGATAATGCAGAAGACTTAATGCCTGTTTCTTCCATGTCAACTTTGTGTCTAGAGCTGTCATGCGTGGTTTTACAAACATGCAATTATTTAATCTCCCAGCCGTGCTGTTGTGAGATGGAGATTTTCATCTCAGAGAATGAAGGGACCTCTCAGAACATTTTTCCCTCAAGAGCGTGCTCTTCTTCATGTGAGAGCCACGGCAATGCCTGTTATTTGCAGTGACACATGGTATGCCGTGCTGTGTCCTCTCTAGTTCAGGTGACCATCTCACACCCAATTCAAGAGTGTCCTCCAAACCCACACATGGATGGGTGGTGAGAAGAAGTGACATTCCTGTGGACAGCAGCTGCTCATTGCTATGAACAAAGCAGGGTGGTTTCCTAGCCTAAGCATCGCCTCCCTTGCTCCTCAAAGAGGGGCCACAATGCCTGACCTACAGAATAGGGAACTGAATGCGAAGGTGGCCTGGGTTCTACCCAATACACCATGTGAACACACCGTGGACGCTTTCTTTCAGTGTTATCAGTCATATGTGTGTCCTATACAAAAAGAGGACATAAGTAGCTCTGAAAACTGGGGGGTTGATGCCTTGTCTTAAAGGGAATAAAGTAGAGAAGGTAGGCTCATGAAGACTGGAAGCAGGTAACATGGGACAATTATTTTTTTATTCAGCAGTGAGAAGGACAGCTGATCCTGAGACCATCAGTACATTGCAGGGGCGCCTGACTCATTTGACAGAGATGGTTGCTCTGGCTGGAGACACTCTTGGATCCATGCCTGCTTCTAGCCAACAGCAATACCTCTTTGGGAATCAGGACAGTCTGAGACATGAAGTGAGGCCATGGCTTATCTTGGCAGCCCTGGAAGATGTGAAAATGCTTGTCTAGGGTAGCATATTTTAATCTACTGTGGAATTGCATCTACAAAGCTAGGAACCAAACCCCCAAGAAGGAAATGTTTTCAAAGAGAAGCAGCAGAGTTACAGAAGAACTCTGTAGTTGCCATTTGCTTGGTGGAGGTGAGCCTGCCCCACACCTAATCCTTATTAGGTCCATTTGAAGAAAGAAGGTTAGGGGAAGAGTTTTAGGCTCAGGAGAAGGAATTTGTTCTGTCAGCAGAAACATGGTGTATAGATAAAACAGGAGAGCTGCTAGTTCTACCACATCCTGAAAGTGTTCATTTATGTTGTTGACAACTTGAATGAAACCATAAGAGAATGCTGGCCAGGATGGTGACACCTGTCCATAATCCCAGAATTCTGGAGGTGGAGGCAGGAGTATCTCTTTGAATTTGAGGCCAGCCTGGACTACATAGTGAGACCCTGTCTCAAAACAAACAAACACCAAAAAACTGAAGAGAATGCTCTAGAGCAGTGGTTCTCAACTTTCCTAAAGCTGCAATCATTAACACAGTTTCTCATGTAGTGATGATCCCAACCATGAAATTACTCCGTTGCTACTTCATACTTGTAATTTTGCCACTGTGTGAGTCCTAATGTAAACACCTGCTATGTAGGATAGCTGAGGGGTCAGGCCCCACAGGTTGAGAACCGCTGCTCTGGAAGCTGAGGTAGTCTAGACGTCATTGCATAGGTGCACATGTATCTAAGATCTCATACTCAGTAGATCTCTACCTCTGTGGAATAAGGAAGGGGGGAAGGAGGAAGAGAAGGAGGTGAGGGAGGGACAGAAGGAGGAAGGGTCAGACCACTAACAAGGTGTGTGGGGGTGCTTCTAGAGCTGACTGTCTGGAAATGGAGAAGCTAAGCTGAATGTCTTCTCTCCAAATAGCCCAAGAGCCTTCATGTGGAAGAGAAGTGCTAGCTGTGTGTGACTCCAGGGGGAAGAAGTGGGATGTCCAAGCCAGGGCTGGAAGGGGAAAGAATGAGGCTCTCGGTGAACAAGGGACACTGCCAATGGAATGTGCAGCTGGGGTTTTCCTAGTGAGTTGGGGAAATACCATCAGCTCTTCGGTGGGAAGAAGTTACTTCCGGCTTTGGGAGGAAGTTGAGTCAGACATCTGTAAATTGTCACTGCTGTACACAGTTCCCATTTTCATCTGGGGTTCTTAATCACTTCGGAGCCAGTGAGAAAGCTCAGCAGGTAATGGCACTTGCTGCCAAGCATAATGACGTGAGCAGGATTCCTGAAGCCAAGTGGTGGAGGCAAGACCTGACCTCCGCAGGCTGTCCTCTGACCTATGCACACATACACCATAAGTCAACTTACAAAACTACTGACAAGTCACTCCTTTGTGAGCTCATTTCTATCCATAACAAAACTATGTTTCACAGCTAATTTTTAGGCTTTTATAGATGTGTATAAAAAGGAAAGTCTTATGATAAAAATTTGACATTTCATTCTTTAAAGCTATTGTTTGAAAGGCAAGTTTAAGAAATGAATAAGTATTATACCAAAACTTTCCTATTCCTGGCTTGTTGCAGACAAATATCTTTTTGTTGGTTAAAATATGAGAGACTTAAGATTTAAGCTGTGGAAACAAACTTAAGAGATTACTATATAATGTGTTTGTTGTCGTTAATAATTATATACTTGAAAATTTCTAAAAGATTAAGTGTTTTAATACAAAAAAGTGGTAAGGGAGTTTATAACTTGGCTTGATTTGGCCATTTCGGAAGTGTGTGTGTGTTAAAACATGTAGTCCACTATCAACATGCAACTTTTATTCATCAGTTGTAAATTAATTCAAAATATAAATCTGAATATGAGGATGAAACATTTTGCAGCAGCTACTTGTGCTGTCACAGGAAGGAGGTATAGCTGAGAAGCTGAAATCCAAGGCCACAGAGCTTTCACCCGGAGTCCAGAGAGGAACCTGGATCTGTTGATTCCTATTCTGGCACTTCCTGCCTTGTCGTAGTGGAGCACAGTGTCATAGCGAAACATGCATTTTTAAGGTTTCTGTGAGATTGGGAGAAGCCGTGTAACTAAGTAGCCGTTTGTTTAACATATGAGACTTTGCACACCCCGTGCATCCTAACTTCCCATTAAATGCATGTCGTATGGGTTTAACAAAAATAGGCTTTACTCTGAGTGATGTTATCCTAGGTGGAAGTAAGTACTGTTGGCATGGTCCAGGGGCTTTCTTTGATGCCGAGTGATTCTTTCATTAGAGGAGTTTAAAGGCTGGAGAACAGTAGACTAAGATGAACAATTTGGTGAAAAGAGACTGCACAGTGAGCACTGCAAGGCCCTCTGTGGCTGTCACCAGACTCTCTCCCTAGGTCGTTGAGTCGACAGTGAGATTGCAGGCATGCAGTGTGGTGGACAGCTGCCTCCCCCAAAGCCTGCTTCTCAGGCACAGCAAAGGGGGCTCTCTGCTTAAAATCATTTTCCAGTTATGCAACAGTGGAGCATTGTCGTCCCAGGCACTCTTCACCTGTAAATTGATCACTTTTGTGCTTCCTGTGAGAGTCTCAGAAGATGCCTGTCCTGGCAGCCCACCCCCCTGCCCAGCCTGACCTTTTTGCCAGGCTTGCTGCTGGCTGCCACCGCCAGTTACATTTTCAACGCTTGGGCCGTTTCATTAAAGCTATGCAAATGAGTTAGAATTTCTCTTTCTACTCCAGCAATAATTTGAGAAAATATTCAATCTAATGTCTCCTTCTTTGACTTTTCTAATATGCCTAGGCCCAACATGCATTTTCTTTACCCAATCAGATGGAAACGTCAAGTCCTTGCTTCTCTAGAGGCTGATTTTGGCTCCCATTGGAGCAACAACTGGAACACTGATGGGGCTGAGATGGCACCAAGGAAGCGCCCTGTCCTGAAAGCATCTCTGCTGAAGGAAGGCCAGGCGGGCTTCTCCCTCCCCCCCCGCCCTGTCCGCCACTTGTTGATGTCACTGGATTTAGGTCCTCTCTTTTACAAGGTCGAAGGAAAAAAAAAAACAAAACACTACAGAGATTTCACAGCTGCATTAACTACAGTTGCTCATATGCTCTAAATGACACAGTTCTTACAAAAGGAAAGTAAGTTTTGAGAGTCGAAATTAGGTGAAGAATTCTATCTAGAATATATTTTAAAAGCCATAAGATGATGACATATCAGTGGGGGTACTTTTGAGTGTATTTTGTAGAAATTGGATAGTTTCTAGTGGTTCCTCTAGGGGACAGACTGAGGCAGATACTTTTAAAAAGGGATCTGGTTATACTCTCCTGTACATGTGGGTTTGAGCAGCTGGGTTTTTCCTTAATTTTTATGTTGCATTCATAACATTCAGACACGGCAGGGTGGGCTTGAGGCCGACTTCACTGAGTGCTTTCCTTTCTCGACAGTGTGCGGGAGGGTGGGGGGATTTGGCAGTCCGCTGAAGGCCCTGCACAGCTGTCCTTTGTTGCTGCAGTGGCCCCCACCAGTGCTAATGAGGCCGCAAATGTCCTCTCTGAGGTGGGAGGGCCCCCTCTTCTCTCATTTCTAAGACAGGGAGAGCAGATCCAGGGAAAGACTGCACGTGGGAAACTGATTTGCCTGTGGGATTTGGGAACAAACTTATCAGGCATTTCGTGGTAATCAATCTCCCTCAATCTTGCCTATCAGTTTTGTCAAGGTTCCTTTTGCATTTTTTGTTTCAAAAGCCTTGATAATTTTGTGTTTACTGCTTGATAATGTGTGGTCAGCAGTATCTCAGGGTCAGTTCTTGTGTGAATCTGGCATTCCTCCCACCAGCTTTGAGACTGGGAGAAAAGAGGGAAGAGGATGGGAGAACAGATACCTGTTAGCATGCCTCTTTAAAACTCTGAGCCAGAGAGGGCCTCAGAGCACACTGAACGACTTCTACACAGTAATTTTACAAAGTAGCCTCCAGAGGCTGAAAAGAGGCATAAAGTGATAGTGTTTAATTAGGATCATTTCATTCCACAAACTGCTTTCTACTGCCTAATGAGTAGAAATATTGATAGTGAGAAAAGGGGCGTAGTATTTCATTAACATGCTCATTAGAAGGCATCAGAACAGTAACCGAGAGACAACCAGGGCAGGATTTCTGATGTTGCTGATTTCTGAAAATGGGGATCAAAGTCTTACATTTATATTATTTTGACAATATGTTGGCAAAGCCATGTATAGCTCATAATAATTGTCTTCCACTTCCATCATCTCTAGATCGACACTTGTCATCATCATCTTCTCCCCTCCCTAGGGGTCATATCCATTGGCCCCCTCCTTACAACTGATTCCCTAGTATTGAACAAATGAAGCATAAACTGTTAACACCCTTATGATGCTTAAATACGTGGAGGTTGAGTACCTGCAGTTAGCTTGCAGCACCCTGTCAGAGGCCAAGGAGAAGCACCCTCCCAGGGTCTGCACCCGCGGCCCAAGCTCTATTCTGCCTTTGGTGATCTGCTGTCCTTACAATAACCACCAATGCTGCTCTCCCTTGATGTATAGATGGAAAAACTAAGGGAGAGGTGTAATGTTCCTTCCCTTCTAGGAAAGGCCGCAGCGAGGGTCAGCTGTCACTTCAGTGCAAACAGAACGATGTGTCCCTAGGGTTTCATTCAGCAGGGCTGGAGCCTGTTCCTGAACAGAGATACGCACTAGACTAACCACATAGCTCTCGGGTTCGCTTGTCAGATGTAGCTGTTTAAAAATACATCTTTTGACTTTATCAAAAATGTATTGAAATGCTGTGGATGTCTTTATAATATATAGCTCTATCTAGAAATAATACACATATGACCTTTGCTTGAAAAAATGAGGACTAAAATCCGACCCACGTTTTCCCATGCGCTCATTGGAAGCCTTGCTTTGTCTCGTTTTCAAAGGGACAGCACTTGTCCATGAGAAGTGCCGACCTGCTTCCCTCTGCTCAGCACTTGAGAACCAGAGCACACGCACACACAATCTCCATTTATTGCTGCTGCTCCTTGTGAAAGCGCTCATTCTTCCCGTGTCCCTAAGTTCAGAAACTGGCACCGTTCTGGCTATTTAGAGTTCAGAAATCTTTGGCTTAATCTCCGAGGAGTCTTACATTAGCTTAGCACTTCCTGGGGAAGCAGAGGCTGTAATGGCTATGACAAAGATCTTGGCCTAGTACAACTGCTCTCTGTGAAACTGGGGCTCCTTGCTTAATGTGTAGTGGACTTAATTTTACTCAGTTAACATTAAGGCAACTTATTTAAACTGATTTCATTGTTTATACTCATTGTGCACAGTATGTTACATAAGGACGCTTCCACATAACCATGTGTCCCCGCACTGAGCTTGTCCCCCTCGTCCTCCCTCCTCTCCTCTTGCCCACCTCCTCTTCCTTTTGATTGACTTTCTTCCCCTAGAGTTTCACCTCTATTTCTTCATCATAAATGCAGAGACAGTTTGACATATCTATGTAAAATCTACCAACCACAATGAGAAAAAATATTAATATTTGTTTTCCTAAGATTGTGTCAGTTTGCTTAATAGGATCATCTCCAGTAATATCTGTTTTCTTGCAAACAACTTTGTTTTCATTATTGCTGGGAAAATTCATTCTATACATATTTTGTGTGTTTTTAAGTGTTTTTAATTCTCCTGCTTTTAGACACCGAGGTAGGCTCTGTAGCTTAGCTATGTGCTGCAGTAAACATCAGTGTTCCCAGATCGCTGCGATAAGCTGACTTAGAGTCCTTCAGGAAGTCCCTAAAGTTGTGAAGCTGGGTCACAGGATGGATCTGGCTTTGTTTTGTTTTGTTGAGGGCTCTCCATACTGACTCCTGCAGTGGTTGGACTAGCTTACCCTTCCACCAACAGTGTATCTGTTGTTTTCTTAAAGACCATTCTGATTTGGGTGAGAGGGACCCTCAGTAGGTTTTAATTTGCATTTCTTTGATAGCCAGGGAAGGCTAGATTGACTAGACAGAAAATAATTTAGTATATTAATTTTTATGACATATACTTAATAAAATTCCAATGAAATATATTTAATAAAATACCTGTAACCACTGAGTTAATACATATATCATTTAAGCCTCATGAGTATATTTTCAAGTCCATGTTCTATTCTCAGAGTGCAGTGTCTGGCCACCCCATCAACCTACCTCTTTGGCCTGAATACATCTCAGAACATTGCATGGGTCTTGTGCAGGGCGGATGGTCCCACCAGTTCACAGGGATGGTGGAAGCCAGGGGGAGAAGCCAGCCCTCCCACTCCAGCACATGAAGATAGAACAGACAGAGAGATACATGCAAGCCCTGGTGCTCTGGAGAAAACTGTTCTTTAAAGCCCATTATTGGAAGTATGCTGGACATTGATGGCTATAAAGTCCTGAATATAAAGACGGGGAGCCATGGGCATTTGTTTAGCAGCCTGGGGCTTGCCGAGAATCTAGAGATCCTTGGGTTAAGTTCCTAATGCTGTTTAGAGTTTGCCTGGCTGGCAGTTTCCATTCGACACGATATCTAACATTTAGCACAGCCTACTACTGCAGCATCGCTCTGATGCTTTGCTGGAGGCTTTCCAGTGGCTTTCTCTCCTCTCCGATCCATTCTTCACTTTCCAAAAACAAATTCCTAATGCCCAGTCCTTATGCTGTCAAACCTGCCAAGAAGAATGTTGTCAAAGGGAAGAGGTCACAAGTGGAGCCCCATAGTTCAATAGCCCCAGTCCTGGGGTGACAGGAGACCTCATTCATTAAGAGAGGCATTCCACAAATGCTACGGAACTCCTAACGTGTGCCAGACAAAGAGGCTTTTGAGCAGTTTGGGAGAAGGGAAGTGCAGAGGAAACAAAATGCACTTAAAAAGCTGCCTGCCGGGGTCTAGCCCCGGGTGAGGTCAGGGCCTGAAGAAGTGTCGATGCAAGAGAGGTGAGGGAGGAATGAGTCAGGCCTGGGGATTGGGAGGAGTTTTATATCCTGACTGACTGGCAGTCTGGTTGCTTCTTTATATAGAACTCAGTAGGCTGGGACAGATAAACACATGTTGCTCCAAAATATACATCATATCATTTTTGTCCCTGGACATGTATTTTAACTTCTGCTTGGTCTAAGTTTAGTCATCATTGATAAACCATGACAGAACAGAATATCTTTTACAATCATTTCCATCATCAACCCCACAACCCAACTTTTAACAATATTGTAGTTTCAAGGGCATATTTTTCCAAAGCATGACAGCCTTTCTCAGGCTGATAGTTCTTACAGTTTCAAGGGCACTAGGCGGAAAGAAAATCTCCAAGCCAGCCTAAATAGATTGCTATGTCCCAAGCAGTGCATTATCAACTTTTAATAGTCGAGTGTTAATTGCTATTAGGCCCAAAAAAGTCTTCAAGCCAAAGATGCTGGAGTTGTTATTCAGTTTCTGCCATAATACAATGTTTATATTTTATGTATTTGTAGAATTCATTCATATGTCTAACCTTGGTATTTTTTGTTCCTTGGTTGGTCATACAACACCTCAGTGGCTCTGTATGTGTTCACTTTTTCTACAGGGGCGGGGGGGGGGAAGGTCCTTAATACTTTATTCTTTTATCATTCATCCACATCATTCTTTGTCCATTATGAAGAGGCTTTTAATTTGATCTGCTGCCAACTTCTCTCGCCTACAGAACAGTTTACCTCTTAAAGTTTACTTTGTTCTGATTATCTTGTTCCTTAGTAAGTTCAGGGACAGATGTTCCAAGAGCATCTTTGAGTCAGATCCCCATAAGAAGGTGTTGGGCATATTTACTTGAGTCACAATCTCTAGGACATAAGCAAGACCTTCAAGTAGGGCCAGATAAGGATATCTCCCTAAAAGCAAGAGGGGTAGGATGGTAAGGGCATTCCTGGGGAGGCTTAGAAGCAGTACTCCTGGGAGAGGGTGTAAATGATTCATAAAAAATCTCAATCCAATATACACAGGTTGTACAAATAATAAAAGCCCCCCGCAAGCATGGTCACCTGGAAATCAAGGCCAAAAAGTGGGAGAATGCACTATCTCAATTGCATCACTTGGCTCAGCTTTGCTGGAGCTTTGTCAAACAGCTGTGCTGGCTTATTCCCATTAGATGTGGCTGTGCCAAGAGGCATCCAGGCATCAGCAAGCAGAATCCTTGCGGTGGCACAGAGGAAGCATACGATGCAGCCGGATCACTCTGATAACAGGCATGCCTAGGACAGAGTGCACATGGGGGCATGGACAAAGGGAAGGTTGTGAAAACAGATGGAGGTCACTGAACTCTGGCCCAGCCAGCCAAAGGAATTGATAACAATTGTGTGATCTAAAATTCTCCAGCTTTTATGCCAAGTAGGAATGCTAGTTTCTGAGACAAGCGTGGTGGTGTTCATCTAGAATTCCTAGTCTCAGGACACTAAGATGAGGGACTGCAAGTTCCAGGCCAGCCTGGACCACATAGCAAGACAGTGCCAAAAAACGTTCCTCTCATAATTACCAATGAGATGCAAGGAGCTGGAGTCGTTTGCATAGGATATCCCTTAGTTTGCCTTACTGCAGTTCCCTGAGTGGTATGGAGAGACGATAAGAATCTCCAGGAGGTGCCCAACATGCTCAGTGTTTGACAGTCATGCTGAGCCCTAGGCATAAGGTAAAGATCTCATGTTCCACAGTCCTATGTCTCTGAAGGGACACATATTCCCGGAGTTCCCTACAATATCAGCTCTGGCTTGAGGCTCTTGGGACGTTTCTGGCATTGGAGTCACACCCCATTTCCTGACTTGCTGTCACTAAATTCATCAGCATTACTATATTTGGAAACAAATAAGAGAAGGGAAGATTTTTATACCTTTCACTCAACATAATCATGTTTTGTGGTCTTAATGTGCTTGTTTGGGAAAGTGGTGAGCTTTTGGTGAAATCGCCTATTCTACCTTTAAACCATTCTGCAAAACTCTGCTAACAATACAGAAGAAACACCAAGATCCCGAATCACCGTTTAAAATACAAGAGAATCACCGTTTAAGATACAAGATAGTGCCACTGTAGAAAAACACTAATCTCTGTAACATAGAAGCGGTGAGGCAGCACAGCAGGTAGAGATGCTTGCTGCCGAGCCTGACAACCTGAGTGTGATAGCTGGGCCCTGCATCTGAGAAGAAACACAGCACTGATTCCCACAAGCTGTCATCTTGTCCTCTGTCCTCCACACACATACTGTAACACCTGTAAAATGTTCACACCTGTAAAATGCCTAAAACAAAAGATAAAAGTGTGGAAGAGGAGGAAGAAGGGGAAGTGGAATGAAGAGGAAGGAGAGGCAAGACAAAATTTTTAGTCCTTTATTTAGAGCAGCAGGACACACAGGGATCATGTCTTCAGCCCCCTTGCCTCTGCTTCCACAGAATGGCTCTTAATTATGATGGTAATGGCCAAATGGAGTTTTCTCTGAGGTACCCCTGGTCTAGTGAGGCTCTCAACATGTGGCACTCTTCCGGGAAACCATGGACTTCAGGAACAGACCAGGAGAGAGCCCCCATTTGAGACAGCAAGTTTGACTTGACCTCCAGCTGGTGCAGCTAGGGATAAATGGCAGAGAACGAAGTTCACTCTTTCTGGTCTCTGGTTCCCCGAGTGCTCACAGAAGCCAGTGGCTAGGCTGTGGGCATTTCAAGAGAGCTGCCGAGGTTTCTGTAGTCATACAGTGGAGCTGCTGGATGGGACACCACTCCTCCAGGTGCCCTTCATCCTAATGGGAGGAGTAGGAGCAGATTTTAGCCAGGGCTTCTAGCTGGTCAAGGTGAGGTGAGTATGGAGGTAGAGGTGGTGTGAGGGGTACTGTGTTAATAGTGGACAGGACTGGGTGGGGAGCCCAGCTTAAGGTGTGCTGGGGTGGGGCTCTTCAGTTAGATTCACTTACGGTATTCATGGCCTTCTCTAAACTCAACCTCCCATCTGGCATCGTTTTTCTTTCACTTGAAGACATCTTCAGCGTATGCTGAAGTGCAGTCCTGCTGGCTACAGACTCTCCCTTATGTGTATGTGCACGTGTCCTTATTTTTGAAGGATACCCCCTCCCCGTGGTTCTCAAGCAAACACTGATCTGCTTTCTGCCACTCTAGTATTCTCCCAGCATTGCCTACATTTCTTCCATATGAGCCATTAGAGACCCTGATCATCAGTGTTTCCCAAATGAGCTGTACCTCAGTGTGCTTACACCCGTGACTCTCCTGAATGCCCTTCCTTCTCCCCTTTGAGACAATGTCTAGAGGTCCAGAATTCAGCAGGGGCCTCATCTCTTCCTGGTGTTTCTCAAGGACGTCTAAGTTAAAGCCTTCGCTGGTACAGTCCTGACAGCCTCCTACCATTTTCATCCCAGGAGTCAGGAGTTACTCTCTAGACTGAGAGTTCCATGAAGACAAGGACCGGGCACCCTGACTTTGTACTGGTCGGTGTGTCACAAAGGATGGAAGACCAGGTTCCCTCTATTCCTTATTCTTTTCTGCTCTTCCTTCCTGTGTTCTGTTTTGTTTCCACATTGTAAGTAAATCTCTGCAAATTTACAGCAATTATGAGTTTGCACCCTACTAATTGGAGTTTTCCTAGCTCTGCAAATTTTAGAAAATGGATTTTGAACCTTAGCAAACAAACTGGAAAAGTTTAAACATTTGCCCGTGATGTGGCAACTGCCGTGAGTCCATCTGTGAGGTTAGCGCCCTTCTCTGTTGAAGGGTGGGAGGCCCGACACTGACCGCTTACACCTGTCCTACCAAGGTGCCACTTCACCGCACTTTCTCAAATTCGTCCTCCGCCCAAAATGTTCCACATGGGAGCCATACAAAGTTTTTTACAAAGCTTGATTTAGCCAAAATGCCTTTTACAGAGACATTATGAAATAAGGAAGAGAAAGTTTCTAACTCACTGGCTGGCTGTAGTGGGTGCTCATGAATGCTGTCGACTCTGCAGCCTCCCTCTGGAGCTTCCGCGGGGACCTTGAAGACCCATTTTTACTTGAGATTTCAGGATCAAAGAATGAATAGGACTAGGTCTCAACAGCTGGACTCAGTCACAAATGTACAGGTCCTCTCCCCAGATGCCCGAGCATCCATCCTCTTCTCTGAGCCTGACCTGTCTGAGTGACAGAGCATTTAGAAGCCACGACTGCAGTCCACTTTGACTTTGGAGCTCATTCTGTGTGAGACATCATGCCCAGCTGCTGCCAAAGTCATCTGAAACTCCTTCCCAGAACCCTGGATCCTGTCTTCATCTCCCATTGCTTGAAGGGGGCAGGGCAGGGGCTGGTTTCCAGAGCTTTGTAGTAGGGGTAGGAGATGTGAGCATCCATTCTGAGAAGACAAGCAAGTGCAAGAGGGAGGTCACGGTGGCAGCCGATGTGTTCACCTCAAGATGCTTCTCGACAACAGCCTAGCCCCAATCTGAGTTTGTATGACAAGAGTTAATCCAAGACAACCAGGTTAATTAGTGCTGATGTAATAGAAAAATAGCTCCAATGCTCACTTTCTTTCTGGACTGGAAAAGCAAGTGGGCTTGGCTCTGTGAAGCACATTGCTGCTGAGTCCCTGTTTAAAACTGATTCTATCCCACAGTCCCAGACTCCCCATTCCCTACAGCAGCTTTCCTTACAACCATGAAAGCTGCTTATAGAATGGCTTTGCCTCTAAGCATTTTAGAGGTCAATAGAATTGAGGAGAGTGACCCCATGTGTCTTGAGTCCACAATCCATTTTGGGACTCTTCTTACCCGAGGAAACACAAGAGTGATTGTTTCCACCACAGTCTTTGCAAGTTGGTTACAGCAAATCTGCAGTTACATGCCCTGAGGCTGATACTCTCATAGATCCAGTAGCTACAGATTGGTGGTGCTGGCTTGACAGTTTAAAAAAGAAAAGGCTGCTTAATTTTCCCTCTCTTTCAGGAGCACCTGAAGGCCCTTGATGATGAAGTCAATGCTCTTTTGGACAACATGTTTGGACCAAGAGGTGAGCAGGCTGCTTGGAAACACACAGGGAGAATGCCATTTACACGGAGGAAAGGATAGTTGTCCCTGGGGTTCTGAGAACAGTACAATGCCTATCCTTATGGACTGTAAACTGCCTTGTACTAGGTGCTCCTTTCCCAACATGGCAGAAGCCTCCTTTCTTCTGCCCCACTGTGTCTCCTGGGATGAGGGGCAGATGAAATGCAATGTTTTCCTTCAAGGTATCAGCTGTGAAGCCTAGTGGTCCCTTTGCTCTCCTCATCACCCATCAGCCTCTAGTCACAGCCTGATTTCCTCACTTCCATGGATAAAGCCACTCCAGACATCTTCTGACTCTTCAAATACATAAATTTGTTTTATTTGCTGTTTCCCTATGCTTTGGAATTTCTCTCTGCTATGTCTTCCGCTCTCCCCTTCTGGTCAGTTCCTACTATTGCAGATGCCAGCTGAAAGAGACCAGTCTTTCTTGGATGGCTTCCTCTATACTGCACTTCATGACTCCGGTCTCCTCATTTCTCTCCTGCACAGGCTTCTCAGTGGCCGCTTGTCTATTGAGAACAGGAGCCATGACTTGACTGGTCATATATTGCTAGGGTGTAAACAGCTCTGGGAACAGAGGAACTGATATTTTTGACTAGATGAAGTCTAGACAGAGGTTTTGCTTCACTTGAGCCTGGTTGCGGGAAATCCTTTGTTCCTTAAGACTGTGAAGACAAGAGGGGAGGCCAAGGTTTTCCTTCTCACAACTTTATACAAACTTGGAGATTATTTGGACCATTCCCCAGTTTCAGATGAGACAGTGAAACCTGTTGGAAGTGAATGATTTTTGTTGTTTTAATAGAAACTGTGCAGTTTGAGGGGGTTCTCTACTCTTCTCCTTGATGAGCCATTGTGGTGGGCCAGTGTATCTGTCTGGAATCTCTGCCCTCCCTGCTTGTACTTCTAGTGAAGTGGGGGAGGAATTAGCCCAGGTTGGAGAGCGTAGCTCTTGCAGAGGCAGGATGCCACAGGAGCTGTGCTTTCTTGGAACCATGGCTTTCTGTTTGATTCCTTCAGCAGAGAGTTAAACATTGATCTCTGAACTAAGCTCATGCTGAACTTTGCTGTCACTATCGGTGGGAGCTGGAGTTAATGTAAACATGGGGTCATGTGGAGGAAAGGATTGCAGTGGTTTGCCCTGCTCCATAGCAGGCAGAGTATAACATTTACAATTTGATCACTGAATTGAGTTACTACAGTCACACCAAGGATTCTTGTCCCTTCCTTAAAGTGACTGCCATGCCTAGGGACTTGAGAGGCATCTGCAGCTTTTTCTGATCTTGTGCACACCTTATCAGTAGACTGCAGGATGTGCCAGACACAAAGACTAACACTAACCAAATCCTGCAGAGACAACAGGGTAAACACTTGCTCCCATGTTTTTGCTGCAGCAGTTATGATCACCTTTACCTGTAGCATGCTTGGATAGCATGCACTTAAGCTTGCTTAACTCAGCATTGTATTGTTCTACTGTGCATGAGTTCGTGTGTGTGTGCGCGCGCGCATATATGTGTATATGTGTGTGTGTGTGTGAAGTACCTCTATCTGAAGCTTTGTTCCTGCAGTTTCTGTCACCCACAATCTGCTATGGTCCCAAAATATTTTAGTGAAAAATTTCACAAGGAAAAATTTGTAAATTTAAAACTACATACTGCTCTCAGGAGCATGCTGAACTCTGTCCGTTCTGGAACTTGGATTATCCTTTTGTCCAGTGTATCCATGCTGTGCTTACTACCCACTACCCTTTTGGTTGTCAAGACCGCAGTAGCACAGGGTTTGTATTAAAGTAGCCTGTTTTTACTTAGCAATACTAGCGATTTGGTAGTAACCAAAGAAAAAACATGAAGTGAAAATGTGGAAGTTCCCAACTTATTAAGAAAAATTCCAATGCCAAGTTTGCTGAGGTCTGAAGAACCAGGCAGTCAGTGGATTTGTTCAGGGAAAGAAAAGCAACTGGTGCCAGTTATGTCAAGTGCTCAGTGAGGACGGGAATCACGGCGTTCACTGGGGTCCTTAGAACATCCATCTTGCATGAGGGTGCCCACTGCACAGCCTGTGGTCAGTATCCCTAACTGTGGGAGCATCACTCCTCGGGTGCCTCATCATACGCCTTTCTTTCCAGATCCTCGAGTTCGAGGGTGGTTCCTGTTGGACTCTTACCTTCCGACCTTCATCCTTACCATCACGTATCTGCTGTCAATATGGCTGGGTAACAAATACATGAAGAACAGGCCTGCTCTTTCTCTCAGGGGAATCCTCACCTTGTATAACCTTGGAATCACATTTCTCTCTGCTTACATGCTGGTGGAGGTGAGTGTCACTGCACTTCAGCTTCACTCGGCAACTGCTTGCATTTGAGAACTTGTCAGCTGTCCTTCCAGTGCCGTCAAGGTAGCGGTTAGTGCGGCACCACTCTAAGAACCGGAGAAAGTTGTTCACACGCCGACACTCTTCCCTGACCAATCTCAGAAGCCCTGGTTTCTGTGTTCCTTAGCCAAATTAAGACTAGACTCATGACTTGGCTTGAAGCGGCTTTGGAAGGTCATGTCTTACACTCTTCTCTTACATACCATATGTTCCTAATAGGAGGGTTGCTCTAGTTGAAAAGCCAAACTCCACATGCACTTATGTACAGAGGTGCGGAGTCCTACCAGCCTCTGGCATGTGCTGGCAAGCCTGAGCTGACCCTAGTCGGCTCGAGCTGCCTACCAGGCCTTCATCCTTTAGCTGCGTCCCATCCTGGAAAGCACCAACCCACAGGCAGAAGTTATGGCTGCTTTGCCAACACAACCAGGAGTTTTTGTTGTAATACCGGGAGAAATTTAAAAGTACTTAACTTGCTAAAGAGCAGAAAGGGAGAGGCAATCATTTTTAAGGAAAAACTAGCATAAAGCCATCGATAAGGGTTATAAATGGCTAGTAATGATGCAACTAGGACTTTTCTACTATTCATGAATTTTAGACAAGAGTAAATTCTTATCTTAAAATGCAGGTTTCTCACTGTGACCTTATTTTGTGCATTAGCTAATATGTATCATTTTAACAATGGGCATCAGGTACTATAAGTGACCAAAGCAAAGCACTGTTGGGTGGAGTTTGGGGAGAGGAAAACCATGTAAATAGTTTCAGTGTCTCATTACACAGGTGACCACTAAGTTTTCTGACACCAAAAGTACAGTTTTACGTTCTTTATTAAAGTATATTTAGCATGATAGGTGTGAGCTAGTCAGATAAAGCGATGGATTTAGTTTTTTTTCTTGACACAGGCTTTTTTTATGTAGCTCTGGCTATGCTGGAACCCACTGTGTAAACCAGGTTGAACTCAACAGAGATTAATATTCCTCTGCCTCCTGAATGCTGGGAATAAAGGTGTGTGTCACCATGCCAAGCTAGAATTAGTTTCTTTACATAGCTGAAGGGAAGGAGCACCTCCCTTGATCAGGAGCTAGCCTGGAAGCAGAGTCCTGTGGGGGGTCGAGCACACGACATTGCTGGCTGCAGCTGCAAGTAGCTTGGGTTAAGGTGGGAAGGAAGGGCTGAAGCCAATGGACTCGGTGAGTTTTGGAGTTACTAAGTCCATATCAGCTTAAGGTTAATCGGATTTGACAACCTTGTTTAATTTTCTTCAGTACAAAGGTTAGATTGGATGGGCTCTGGTACCCAACCCAGTTAGAGGATTATGCGTAGCCCAGGAGGCAGCTGCCTGAGGCCTGCTGCTTAATTCTGCCACACAGCTCCTTAGTGGTTAGATAGGTACAACAGGATTGACAGTCTAAAAAATCTGGCTAAAACAGGACATGTCCTGGACAAACAGAATGCCCCTGTCCACATTAAACGGTTACCCCACACTGCATTGTTAGTATAGAAATCGTACACGTAACCCTTCCGCTACAGTTTGATTCTTCAGGTGTTTTAAATATTTGTATGCAATGTGGCTTTCTCGGTATGAAAACTGCACCAGTTTACACACATACACGCACGCACACACACATCTATATGTACTTGTGGGTCCCAGGTCTCCATCCTGCCACAGGTGGACATCTGGGGATAGGGGCATAAAGCCCAGAAAGCTTCTGGGGACCTGATTCATAGTAGAGCACACTGGGAAATGTCAAGCGTTTTGGTTTTCACTGAACTCTTTTGTCCTCACAACCACATTATCTGAAGGTGGTTTTGTCAGATGTGAGGACACCAACCACATCAGACCTGTGAAGAAGAGACCAAGGTTCCAAACATCAGGATCATTAAGGCAGAAGAAAATTCTAGGCCTCTTCCTGGAAAAACCTTATATCCTAGAATTTAAAATTATTACAGCCAGAGAGCTGCTTCTCTAGAATTTTCAATGAAGAATTTAATAACTTGTTTTTCATGCCATAGGTGGAACAGAAAAGACTGAGTTAGAAACTGAATTGTAGTGATGTTTCTGCCACTCCTTAGCTGTGCAGCCCTGAGCACATCACTTACTCATCACTGGTACTCACTGTCCCTGGGGAAGGAACAAGGATGGTTCAATGATGGGCTTTTGAAAAGGCAGCCTTTTATTAGAGAAGAGCAGGGAATGTAGGTTTCAGTTATGCAAATTATTTGATTATCAAGTAGCACAGATAAAGTGAAGAAAATGTTAAGTTTCTGACCCCTTTTAATACCTCTATAATTGTAATGTACGTCCCATGAAATTATTGAAACCAGAGGTATTTTAGTGTAGTTTTCTCACATTTGTTTATACTTCTGTGTCACAGAGAAAAGCTAAATAATTCTTACTAAAGTGAATGATCTTCTTCCTTCTGGGTGATCCGAGTGGACAGAAAACTACATTAAGGGATAAATGCAGTTGGTGCTCAGCAGCGGGAGTTAACCCATTGCTGGTGCTTCGGGATGAGACCGGGTCGGACCGTGGGATGCTTCTGCCCTAACTCTGAGGGGGAGCTGGCAGCACGTGTCATGCACCCTGTCACCGTCTTGTGTTTCTGTGTCTTGGCAGCTCATCCTCTCCAGCTGGGAAGGGGGCTACAACTTGCAGTGTCAGAACCTCGACAGTGCAGGGGAAGGCGACATCCGGGTAAGCCTGAGAAGTGCTTCCACTGAAAAGGAGCAGGGTCTTCCCCTTCTACCTCCTGTCGGGATTAAAGCAAGAGATTTGGGCTCTGATGGAAAGACTTACCGAACCATGCACGTCCCTGTAATGGATGCCTCTCCCAGATATAGAGAGATCCCAGAATAGATCCCATCATACCCTCGGAACCATCTCTGCTGCCTCAGGAAATATTGAAGTGAAAACCAGCCACTTGCAGACTTTGTGTGAGGAATGCCCTTTTATGAGGGAAGGGTGTGTATTTTCTTTCCTTTCTAAAGGAGAAATGGTGGTAGGAGAAACGAGCAGCTAGTTAAAATGGCCTCCTTTGTGGAAGTAGCCGTCGAGAGAAATAAGATGGAAGCGGCAGTGCTCTCAGCGAGCCTTGTGCTGTGTTTGATTTGGAATTGTCCCTTTATGTAAACTGTAAAACAAAATTAAGTTTTAAAGGGAAGCAAGGCATATTTCCTCCGTCAAATGTTAGAAGCAAGGTAAGGTAAATGAACTCACACACACAGAAAGGAACTCAACAGAAATTACCACAGGGAGAGGATAACCACAGCGGACAGATAGCCATGGTGAGCAGCATCTTAGCAGAATTCTTTAAAAATGCATTGCTGTTGCTTATGAATAGAAATGCATTGCTGCTCTCAGACATCTGTGGGACACTGCAAGATAAAGTTTATAATAAACTAACATTGTTTGTAACTAGTACTTGAAAAAAAGAGATTTCTATTTTTCAAAGTAGTGAAAACTAAACCCACTAATCAAAGATGCAAACTGGAAATGTCACAGTTCACTTCATGGAAGGGGTCATATTTCATAGCTTTGTCTACAGAAAAGGCCTCTTCAGTCTGTGACAGCCCAGGGCACTGAGCTTGACTTTATACAGCTGCCAAAAGGGACAAAAGGGACAAGGTTCTTAGGGCCATGGCCAGTTCCAGGTTTGAGTCAGACAATGTGCTGAAAACGACTCTAGGACGTCCTGTGACCTCAGCAAAGGAATACACATTGGGGCCAGACATGGTTACAGGACCCATCTTGAAAAGAGATTAAACCTTAAGAAGAAAAAGGCTCTCACTCTTAGCTCTTAAAGTTGATACACCACCACATCATTGCAGGGAAAAAATTAAGGCAAAGAATTAAACATACATCTTATTTCCAAATACACAAGGAGGGAAAATCCAGGTAGGAAAGAAATGTGTAAGTCACAGTAAAATCAGAAGACCATTTTGCATCTTCCAAAGATACAATGCATCCCCTTGTAACAAGAGAGCATCCACTTCCGCTGTGAAACATACTGCTGGAGTCACAGCATCACTGGGCGTTCAGAGCTCTGACTGTAGAGGTCTAGTTAAGGCAACCTGGCTCTGTAAATGGTTCTGAGAAGAAGGAAGGAGGCAGCCAGCTACATTCCCAGAAGAAGGTGGCTGCTAAGAGGAGGATTGGTAAAGGGTGGCTAAAATGTGCCAGCCCTGAGACCGGGAGAGTGTTAGACACAGGGGAGAGAGAGATTCAGGTTCCACCTAGGCTGATGAGACTATTTCTGGGCTCCACGGAAGCCTCGCAGGATGCTGGTGGAGGGTGGCGGAGGATTCTGTCCTAAGGTGGGGAACCGTGGACTTGGGGGTGTGCAGGAGTAGCTTGATTGGATGCATGTTTGGGAAAGAGCCCATCCTCTGGTAGAGAGGGGTGGACTACGTGCAGTCAGAAGAGACAGGAGGGAAAGACAGCAGGTGAGCAGTGCTCTCCCGGGCCTGAAGGAAACAGTGGGAGCACAGCTGTGCTACACTGGCTCCTTTCTCCCTCCCTGAACCTGCTATAGGTAGCCAAGGTCTTGTGGTGGTACTACTTCTCCAAACTAGTGGAATTCCTGGACACGATTTTCTTTGTTCTTCGAAAGAAGACAAGCCAGATCACCTTTCTCCACGTCTATCACCACGCCTCCATGTTCAACATCTGGTGGTGCGTTTTGAACTGGATACCTTGTGGTCAAAGTAAGTAATTTGGGTGATTCTTGGTTCTGTGGACTGAGTCTCACGAGACCACTAGTGCACCTCTGGGGCCCCCAGGATGTGCTGATTAGGAGAGATGGGAACCCCTAAAGCCGTGTTCTTGTCACCACAGGAAGCCCATTTGCCAGCAGCTATTTGGTTTCTGGACTTTTACGTTGGCAAAATCTGAGCAGAACCTTAAGTTTAAAAATTTGTTTATATACCATCTACCAACTGTCATGGCAGAGAGGCACATAGAAGGCAGGACTTGCCCCTTGAGGCAACAGCCGTCACAGCCATCACCTCACTGTGACTCACAGCAATCATTTCTGTGCTATGGATTCTTCACTTCACATTCTGGAAAATTAAGGCATCTTTATGTAGCCCACCAAACCACTAGTGTTCAACTTAAAAAAAAAAAAAAAGTCGGGCACGATGGCACATACCTGTAATTTCAACACTCAGGGAGGCAGAGGCAGGTGGATCTCTGTGAGTTTGAGGCCAGCCTACTCTACAAAATGAGTCTAGGACAGCCAAGGATCTACAGAGAAACCCTGTCTCAAAAAAACCAGGATGTGGTGGTGCACACCTACAGTCCTCGCACTTGGCAGGCTGGGGTAGGAGCTGCTGCAACACGGCAAAACCCTGTCTCAAAACACATGTTCATGCCTGCCCAAATACATGCACACACATGATACATGTTATAACAAACTAGTGCGCTCGTTTATATCACATCCTTTGCATGAAGCAAGAGCTCCATGAGGTAGTGCTGAGCCTAGCCTTTCATGGTATCTTGTTTGAGTCCTACTTTACTTTCACTGTAAGCACCTGGTGGCATCACCCTGCATTGGCTTCACAGCTCTCGGGGAGTGGGGTGGGGTGCTTACTTACATAAGTATTCCTGGCTGTCAAGGTGCAAGTGGAAACTCCAGTGCAAGGAATGAAACTGCACAAAGACAGATGGCCTTCACACTTAGCTGGCAGACTCACTGTAGAAGTTTAGTGCTAAGGAAGGTGAGTGAATGTCAAAGGAGCATTGCCACAGTTGAGGAGGACTCAAAATTTACATTGCACTTTGCAGAGGTGGTCCTGTGAACATTTATACTGGATCTCCAAGATGATTACAAAACTTTTTCTTTATAGAGCTACTCAGAAAGAAACCAGATGGGCAGATAAATATCACTCATCTTGCAGTGCCGAGAGCTCCCAAAGTGTGTGTTTCCATAGAAATCCAAGCGTCATGTCACATTCTGGCCAGAATGTGCTGAGCGCTTACTGTATGAATCTTGCTGCTCCTTTTGCTTTCCAGTAACCTAGGTTATTAACGTGGGGTGAGAAATCGGGGCTAAAGAATTTAAGTCAACTCAGTAGCAGTAGGCAGTGCTCTTTAGCTCATACAGCATGGTCCACCACAGCTTTGCGTGGTCTCAAAAGGAGAAAATAGCTTACCGCTAGGCAAGCCCTGCACCACTCCTCCAGGCGCAAGAGGCTCTGTCACCAAGATTCTGCCGCCAGATTTGAGCCCACCTTTCTCTGCCTCACTGGTTAGCCACTGGAAGAATAAGGCTTTTCCAGACACGAAGCGGCTGGTTTGGTGGGCTGAGCTCCCCTCCCTGTTCACACCTCTGTCTAGGAGGTTTTACTGAAGCTCAGAGAGATAGCGCAGTTGATGCTCTATGTGAATGCTGTTGCCTGTCAGGATACAGGGAGCATCACATGAGGAGGAGGCACGAGCACCTCACTGCCTGGGAATACTAACTCACATCCTCCACTGCCATAGGCTTCTTTGGACCAACGCTGAACAGTTTCATCCACATCCTCATGTACTCCTACTATGGGCTCTCTGTGTTCCCGTCCATGCACAAGTACCTTTGGTGGAAGAAGTACCTCACGCAGGCTCAGCTGGTATGTCATCCTTCCTTTGCCTCTCCACATGGCCCACACACAATGACGGCACGGGCCTCTCAGGCCTCTCTGTGACGAGGCTGCCCGCTCATCTTTATCATGGCCTTGAAGCACCATACTCCGGCCACTATGGTATCTGTTGTGTATTCAGTTAGCTTCTAATGGAAATTTTCTTGTTTTAAAGATACATGAACACTTTTCAACCAATGCACACTTTTTAGACTAATGTACAAGTTATATAATTTTAATCAAAATAATCTTAAATAATCTTAACTGCTACTTTTCCATAAGAAAATAGACAAATTTACATACACATAATTTCAAATAAAATTTCTAGTCAGGATAGTGCATATCCGAGGCATCTTTCTTGATTTGCTCCTGTAGAAAGACTATAGCAAGACAGTAGCCATGCGTGACTGACAGAGCCCACCTGCCCGTGGGTCTGTTCTCACCTGCAGCCCTCTCTGCCTTCTAGGTGCAATTTGTACTCACCATCACGCACACGCTGAGCGCCGTGGTGAAGCCCTGCGGCTTCCCCTTTGGTTGCCTTATCTTCCAGTCCTCCTACATGATGACGTTGGTCATCCTCTTCCTAAACTTCTACATTCAGGTAGGTAAGGGGACAAACTCCCAACGCACCGAGCGTTTAAGATCCTCCTCACTCCTCCCCCTACATCCTCCTGCTCCGAGAACAACCCACCAACAGTCCAATTGGCCTTTGCGGAGTGAGAGCTTGTTCAGGAAGGCTGAGTTGTATCGTGTCTACCTGTGCATTTGCACCATACTGCCCAAATCTGACATCTGACAGCTCAACCGGCGTGACACAGAGCCAGGGAGCTCAAACGGAGAAAGGCTTGGGAACGATGGGGTTTAATAATGAGTTCAGGAAGCTTCCATCGCTGCTCTGAGGCTCGGAGGCAGCCTTCATGTGGGAAAATTCCTTTAAGGCAAACCAGTGTGGAAAGGGCATGCTGGCTCGCTCTTTGTCAACTGACATTTTCTTTTCAATTAACAATTTAAATGAGAGAGGCCTTCACACTGACTGTTATATAAGAGTCCATGCAGGCTGTGCTAGCAAAGGTCTCAGGTGCTTGTAGATTTTAAATTGCTGGGCCAGAGAAATGGAAAGGCTGCTTAAAAAAAAAAAAAAAAAAAAGTAATTTATATTCAAACAGTGCTTTTGGAATTCTGTTTGAATGTATTTTCTTGTCCAGACAATTGCTCTCTTTAGTTTTTGCTCCGTAGTGGTTTTATGGGAAGAACCACTGTGGAGACTGGACCTTGACAGCCTTTCAGACTTTACATTTCTGAAGTGAGTGCACTGGCTGGCCTTTTTGCCTCTTGCAGCAAAGTAGTTTCCTCTGAGGATGTCTAAAGAAAGAACCGTCAGTGGAACCAAACAGAGCCAAACATGCACACCAGAGCGCGCCGGGAATGGCAGTGCGGCCCGGCCAAGTAGAGTAGCTACAAAGCCTGTCTCCACTTTACCCACTCCAGCCCTGGCCCTTGTTAACGCCATCATTGCCACTTAAGAAGTGGAAATGCTGTTAGCCAGCAGCAAGGAGGTGGAGACAGGAAGATCAAAAGTTCATGGTGACTGGGGGTTACAGAGCAGGTTGGGTTCCATCAGAATGACAGAGAGACACACAAGCTGGGGTAGAGTTTTGCGGCAGGTGACATAATTAACATGCATCAGACCCTCCTGCTATCCCCAGCACTAAAAAGAACATTTAAAGTCCTGCCCAAATCAGGAGATGTAATTAAATTGCAATCTCAGAATTAAAAAAAAAAAACTCCTTTTATCTTGAGTTTTAAAGTTATATTTTTCAAATGGACAACTAATGTAAGCTTCTTTGGATGCTAAGCAAATTCTGATGTAACACAGATAAGGTGAAAGAGCCTTTACAGACATTCATGTATTTGTCTTGGTTCTTACCTGAGGTTTGTAGCCAGGTACAAAGCCGGAGTGGGGAGGAATTCGAGACAGGGTTTCCCTGTGTAGCTCTGGCTGTCCTGGAACTCACTCTGTAGACCAGACTGGCCTTGAACTCACAGAGATCCACCTGCCTCTGCCTCCTAAATGCTGGGATTACAGGCATGTGCCACCACTGCCTAGCTCAAACATAAATTCCTATTAGAAGGTCTCGTGCCAAGGAAAATTATGCAGTGCTTTAAACTACATGCTATGCCAGAGGCTAGAGACAAGGCCTTATTAAAATGTCTTGCTTCTTTTTCTCCTTTCTACACTCTGACAGACATACCGAAAAAAACCAGTGAAAAAAGAGATGCAAGAGCACCCTGCAGAGAAAGAAGTGAAGAATGGTTTCCCCAAAGCCCATTTCACTGCAGCTAACGGCATGATGAACAAGAAGACACAGTAAAATGAAGTGACAGGAAAGCATAAACACTGCGGCAGCCTAACAGATGAGCTTGTTTTAAAGCAAAGACTGAATTGAAAGTTGTATGTTTTAGCATAAACTAATTCCTTTTGAGTTTGTAAATCATTTGTACCCAGAATGTATTATAATGTATTGCTATTAGGTTACTCTATTAACTGAAGCAGTGCCGACCTCTACAAACCTCAGAACAGGTGCACAGTCCTTCTCTCCTGAGCTCTTCGTAAGGCCTTATTCACGCAGAAAACCAGGAGAAACGGGCTTTGTTTTTTTGTGGCAAGTCTTCAGAGTTAATTTTCTTTAGATGAAATATGTAAAAATGTTAATTATATTGTGAACGTCAGGGTCTGTTCTAGTCCATGTCAAGCAATAACTGTGAGTGCATATATTGCTCAGTCCACTGTTCCTCACGGCATCAGCCCCAGGAAGCATGGAAATGGGATCCTTAACAAGACAGAATCTAGAAAAACCCCTCCCTCTCTCAGGCCAACAGTCTCATCTGCTACATTTTTAACCACCTCTGACTCGAAACTTAGTGACGTGGTGACAAAATTCATTAATGGTCAACATAGTTTGAGGATTAGTCATTCCATGAAGGAACAGCTTCTTGAGGTGGGTGTAGTGGCACGATCAGTGATCCCAGTATTTGGGTGTCGAGACAGCCTGGGGGTACACAGGCACAAGACCCTGTCTCAACCAGAACTTTTTGCCAAATTGTCATAACTCAGGGACTTTGGACAGGAGCTCTCTGTTTCAATTGGCTTCTTTACTCATCCCTTTCTGTCTACCTCCTGTGTTAGTCTGTATTGGTGGAGTCACCCTCTCCATTTCAAAAACTAGTGTCTCCATATACCTGCCTGCCTTTTCTGAACAGAGGCTGGAGTCCAATTGCAGTTCTCCTTGCCACAGAAATGCAACTGGAATACTGACAGATCATAATCAACAGAGCCCCAGGGCAAAAGAGACATCGCTTTGTCAACGGTTGCTTCTGAGCCTGCTCATGAGTACTATCCCAAGTAGTTGCCATCAATCTTCATAAGTTGAATTTCAGGAAAGAGAAAAGGATGTAGCTATTTGGAAAGATTCCGTGGGCTGGGAATAAGCCATAATGATAATGTGTCGGATGCAAATAGCACATGCTCTTTCTGCTCAGAACTGTGGCCTCCACTGAGAAGCTAGTACAAAGGCAGACCAAGGCACTGGACTGCTTCCCTCTCCCCAACCTGATGGACCACCACTGTAAACTGTACGAAGCATGAAAAGGTACATTTCCCCAACTTTTCATAAAACACGACTCACCAACTTTGGCTGTTTTCCTCCATTTTAGCAAATAGGTTGTTGGTTCATGGCACTGACATCCAGTGCATGGCACCAGGTAGGCTTTCCTCAAGTGCCAACAGTGGTGCCTGCCCACCCCTCTCTCCCCTTTCTGGGCAAGCTCCCATTTTAACTCTTCACCGTTAAAAAAATTACACTGACTTTTAAAACTCGTAAGTGTGCCGCCCCTCTCGCTGGTGTGTCCTGAGCCATCCCCACTGTTATCGCGTTGAACAGACTTTGTCTGGCAACCACCTACTCTTCAGTGTATTTTAAATGATTTTCTCAGACTGATCTGCTCCCAGGTGCTTTATTACCACCATCTCTCGTGACTTTAGACTCGTTGCTGTACTTCTCTTTCCCGAGAATTCATTTGAAGGGTCAGCTTTGAGTACGCTTGTTCTTCTATGACAAGACCAAAGGAACAAACTCCTTGATGAAACGGAAGGTCAGTTTTAGTTCTCAAACATGATCCAAGATCTGTTACTAAAATGAATTCTGAGACCCAAGAGGCACCAACTTACTCTTGCTGCCAGTGAGAGGCACTAAAGTCTCACTGTGCATCACCTTCCGTGTGGGACATCTTCATGGCATCACCCCTGCGCAGCACAGAGGGCATCGTCACTATGGCAGATCAACAATGGCAGCTCAAAGTACCAGCCGGCTTTAAACCTACTAGAGCAAAGCTCAGTGCAACACCAAGCCTTAAACCACACAAGGGTTAACACAACAGGCAGAGCTATGACACCCGAGCTGCACAACTGTGATCTGGTAAATATTTTAACCCATTTATTCTTAGTGTCAATTTCTAAAACAGAAGCTTAAGAAATTTCTATCTCTATAATCTGATTTTTTTGAAAGGTGTGTTTTCCCAAGTAAATTCCCTTTTATTCATGAGAACGCAAGTACTTGGCTACTATAAAACCTTAATTTCCACAACTTTTAAAATAAAATGGAATATTTGCTGAATGTAATTAAGCATAGAAAATGTCAACCCATCAGAGTTATATTTATACATATTGGTGGATAAGTTCCTGTCTTCCCACATTAGAGAATTATTTTTTTACAAAATGGGCAGAATAGCATTTTTATATGTTAGAGACCATTCTACTCTAGTCCTTCTGAACATTCCTGTGTCATTTAAGAATGTCAGCAGAGGTCCCTCCTTTGGAAATTGAGAACTTTTTGTTTTCCTTTGAAAGTACTGCATCTGAAGAACACAGCATCATGACTGGGGTGGACAGGGAGGCAGAAGCCATTTTTCATTTAGATAAAAAGCACTCTTTGTGATTGTTGTATAATAAATTGATTTTTATGCTAAAACATGTTGCAATTTTTCTTATTGGGCGCAAAGAAACTAAAATGTGAACCTGTGTGGTATTCCAAGTCCTATTATTCAGGGATTATTTTTACAAATAAATTGATATTTTAGTGAGTAATCTTAGATTCTTAATTCATTTCAACAAGCAGCGGGATGTTGATGTAACATCGTTAATGCAGCATTTGTAACCCAGTTAAACTATCCAAGAAGTTGGTCACTCACGAGGAAAATTTGATAGCAATCAGATAAGCAAGGCTGTAACTACTAGAAACTATATAATGTAACAGTATTCTATGCTGCACTGTATAGACAGCAGTATAGTAACTATACCCTACCATGCTACACTATACAACTGGGGCACATATGGCATTGGCTACCAAAACCCTGGGCACCTGGAGTGCCCTGAGAAGAAGTGGCCACTTCCTCCACCTGGCGCTGAAGGAGGGCCACAGTCTTGTGTTCTTCAGCACAGAGGCTACATTCTCCACCAGGATGAAGATCACAAGGCAGCAGCAGGAAAGAAGGCTCAAAGTCTGACCAGTCGCTTACATTCGAAGTAGAGATGGATTGGGCAATAGAGTTAGGAAGGCAGGGTGGGCGTGGGGGTACAGAAGGAACTTGGAGGGAGTGAGGACTAGAGTTTAGTGGGAGGGTGAACAACGTAAAGAGCCTCCTTTCCCTTCCTTATTTTAAGCTGTGTGTGGGATCATATCACTAAAACTGTCTTAAAAATAAATGGCTAGGAAGGGTGACATATTCCTACAATTCCAGTACAGAGAAAGCCGAGGCAGGAGGATTTCTCTGAGTTAAAGCCACTATAGGAAACAATAGGTTGGTTCCTGGAGATTTTGGTTGTCTCAAAAACTATGATATAATATACCCAGTGTTTCTATGAGAAATTAGCTACTGCAAATTAAACACACAAAGCCTCTAACTTCCTTTAAAGAAGAGCTTCAGCATATGTCGAGGCTGCCTTCCAAGTCACATGACCTTCACATGTTTAAGCCCCTTGCTGGGATGTGCAAGGAAGCATTCACTCTTAAAACCTTCACCTAAATACTTTCTGACCTTCAGTAGATGTGACTTGGTCATGGGAATGAAACAGAAGTCAATTTCCAACAAGGCACAAACTCTTAAAAAGTCCACGACCTTCAACGACCATGTCTCGAGCAGAGAACCAACAATCCAGACATGTTAGCCTAATGGGAGACATTGTACATCCAAACCATACCAAAGCCTTTATTGTTTGAAACCTGGTTCACTCACAGATTTCTAGAGTAACTCTGAAAATGTCATACTCAGTAAAATGTTTTATCGAATCAATGCTGTATAATGTTACATTTGCTAGTAGATACACAAAATGACCCAGATGACTATGTGACCTTAGAGGCATAGTCTCAGAACATTTAGTTATAAGCCATTAGAAATGGTTTGCACCAAGAAGGCTATCCAAAACGAGTTAATGCCTAACTTGCCTTTGGTGCTTGAGTTCAAATAAACAAGGAATCTTATTCTACCAAGATTCCTGCGACTCCCATCTATGAAGCCATGGGGATGTCATCACCCACGGTGGGCTGCGACTTTTCAGTGGTACAGCTATGTTGAGGTCACCCATTCACCTGACCATTTCCCCGAGGAGAGACTGCATGCCTGAGAGAGTTGAGTCTCATCTGTCACCCAGGTGGGGGCTATCCGTCTGTAAGTCTCCAGTCCTGCCTTGCCAAGATCTCTACCCCCTGTGTCAATGCAATGAGGTGTGTCCAAGAGGCTGCAGCCTCAAACGCTTTGCTGAGCACCTAAAAGATTAAGTCCAGGCTGTTGCCCCCAGGGCCATCAGCATATCTTCAACACTTCATACCCCACCACATTCATTGCCCTGCCCATCACCCTGTGTGGTTAATGTCTCCAGGGCACATAAGCTCAACCCATTGCCCAGGTGAGTTCAGTGGTGCCACAAGCTCCACTGCCCTTCCCTCCCATCCTTCCAGGAATGACAATAACCTAGTACATTACCAACAGTTTAAACACTCGCTGAAAATAAATAAAAATCAGTTAAAGTAAACAAAACATAATAAATTCAGCAAATGACCTAGCTCCTTACACCAAAACACAAGTATAAAAAAAAAAATCTAACTCCTTCCAAAATTAATCCTAGAGCAATGGCCTCCAGTGCTAACGAATTAGATGGAATCCCAGAAAAAGAGCTTAAAAGGATAAGCATGTTCAAAGAATGAAAGAAAAACTCTTGGTAAGTACCCCCAAGGAAACACATACACTGAGTGAAATAGGAAGGCTGGCATACGATGTGAAAGAGGAAATCAAAAGAAAGATGGAAATCAAACCAAAATAGTGAAAACGAGTCAAAAATTTTGTGTAAAGCTTCACCAATTGTCTAGATCAAGGGGAATATAAAATAGATGGGCTTGAAAATGAAGTGGGGGATTGGGACGTTCAGGACAGAGATTAATGGATCAAGAGGCATGGCCAGGACTTGTAAGACACAGAGAATACTGCAATGACCACACCACTGACATAAAGGAAAGTGAATTCCCTTCTAAAGGAATAGCAAATATTTTAAATGAAGCCACAGCAGAAATCTCCTTAAGTTAGGAAAAACAAAACAAAATGCCTATGCAGATACTGGAGGCATTCAGCACAAACAGATAAAACCAGAAAAGGACTTCCTCTCTTCATAATTTACTCACTAAATCCTTAGAACAAAGAAAGTGTAGTGATAGTGGCCAGAGAGAGAGGCAGCAGCTAACGTGAGAGAGGTAGGCCTATCAGAATAGCCGTGACACTCAGCTGACACCAGGAAAGTTGCAGTGGGCAGGGAGGCGTTTGGGACATTGCAGGAGTGGGGAGGCCCTTGAAAGGATTTTCCATTTTTGAAAGACAACGAGTGCCGATACAGACCACTGTACGCAGCAAAGCTGTCCATCATAGGTAGAGGAGAGAAAGAACCTTTCCATGAAAAAAAATAGGCTAAGCAGATGGGTTACCTCCCAATGCCTGACAGCATGACCAAGCTACCCTTCTAGCAGGCCCCTGGGGGGCTGGAGCTGGGGATACTGAGAATATGTTAACTTTTAAAAAGGTGTTTTGTTTTGTTTGTTTTTTCTAAAAAGAAAAAAAGGGGCTGAAGGAATGTATAACCACTAAGATAGCCCTATGTAAGAGACCTAAGAGGGTTGATGGAATTATTTATTTATTTTTTTTTTTTACTGCAGAGAAAGACAAATACATCCATAAGGTCACAGGGAGGAATGAACCGCTCTTCAATAACCAAAGAGGAATAGAAAAACACCAAATGACACAACGCTAAGAAAATGATAGGAAATTACACACACCTTTCCATAACTCTAAATATCAATGGTTTCAATTGTCCAGTCAAAAGACAAGAGTCTGGGCCTGGGAAGATGGCTCTGTGGCTAAAGTAAAGTGGAACCAGCATGAGGAGCTGAGTTTAGAACCTCGGAACCCCTTTAAAGCCACACACAGTGGTAACTTTAACCCTACCCCTGGGAGTGGAGACAGACAGACCTCGGAAGCTCTCACACTCACGCAGTTGCCTCTCACTTTGCTGCTCAGAAGCTTTTTTAATTTCATGAAGTGCTGTCAATCAGAAAGAGATGCCGTCTCAAGCAATAAAGCACAGACGTGATGGAGGAGAAGAGGAACAAAGACATCTCCACTTCAGCCTCTGGCCTGCGTGGTGTAAGAATTCAGTCTCACCTCCTTTGTACAAGGAACTCGCTAGGAAATCCGAGTCCACATCCATTCCTGACTCCACTGGCAATTCCAGGCTACTCTTCTCACTGTGTCTGAACACTGAGAGTGCGTGAGGAAGTATGGATGGCTGTGAGGACCAGGTGGCTTCGAGAGGAGGAGACACAATGTGAGTGGACAGCAGGTGAGGCCCTGGATCGTTACCCCAGGAAATAAACGCAGAACATGCTCCTCTGCATAATCGCTCTCATCATTTATAGTCTCAAACCGCACACAGAGGAAATCCAGGAGAGCCTTGGGCCTTGGAAAGGGCTGTCCTCACTCTCTCCTTGCCACAGAACGGGGATGGTGCCAGATCTGGGGATAGGAGGGTTCACAGACAGGGCCGGGTCCTCTGTGCTGGACTGGTGGGCCTACATTCACACGTTCAAAAGCCGGGAGCTGTGACGCTACAGGCCAGGCAGTGAGCGGAGCCACCAGCACAGAACAGATACTTACAAAAGCTGCTGTGGAAGACGGAAGGTGCACATGGAAGCTGTTTCCCCGGCTATGTACATACGTGTTTAACTCACGCTGATCTCATCAGAACGGCGTTCCCTTGAGGGCGGGCCAGTGTCAAAGCTGTACCTTCGACCAAGCTCAGAGAAGACTGTGGACTCTTTCTCAGATATGTTCCCCAGTGCTCAGGTTTATATGTTGTTGTCATGGTTTGTCTATGCCTCCTCTAAATCTGCTCTTTAACTCACCTACCGTCCTCGCTCCTGTGTTCTCCCATCAGTCCTGTTACGGGTTGAGTCTCAAATGTTCCTGAACCCTCATGTTTTGAACACCGGTCTTCTGGCTGGTGGCATCATGTAAGGGCTATGGTTCTCAACCTGTAGGTCATGACCCCTGTGAGGCTGTGCCATCCCTTTTCCCAGGGGTCACCTAAGACCATTGGAAAACAGATATTTACATTAGAAATCACAACATAGCAATATTATAATAGTCATATTATGAACTAGTTATGAAAATAATTTTATGGTTGGGATCACCCACAACATGAGGAACCGCATTAAAGGGTTGCAGCATAAAGAGGGCTGGGAACCACTGTTTGGGGGGATTGTGGTACCTTTAGGAGGTGGGGACCAATCTGACAGAAGCCACTAGGGCCGGACCTTTGAGGTCAGGACTGATGGCCCATGATTCTAGATGTCATCTACTCTCTTATATCCAAAAAGAAGGGACGCTCTCCCCGCTCTGCCAGACTGAACCCTCTAAAGCAACAGTTTAAGCTTGCTGTTGCTGTGCACCCCTGCTCACAGCAGGGCAGAGAGTGCTAACGCACTCAGTGAGCTGTTTGCAGTTAAAGCCTTCATGGCGGCGATGGCCTCTTCCGGTACATTGGATTCCACTGCACACATCTTTTTACCTCCTATGCCGCTGCGTTAACTTCATCATCCTGTGGCAATGTTCTCGCCTACAGAAGCGGGCCTTCTAACCATGTGTGTAAAGGATGGTTAGCATGGGCCCAAACATCATTCCCTACACACTCTGTAGTTTTACGGCCTGGAACAAATTTTTTTTTTTCCTGCCATGGTTCCTATGGCCATATTTATCTCTGTCTTAAGAAAATCATCCTTGGGCTGGAGGGATGGCTCAGAAGTTAAGAGCGCTGGCTCTTCTTCCTGAGGTCCTGAGTTCAATTCCCAGCAACTGCATGGTGGCTCACAGCCATCTATAATAAGATCTGGTGCCCTCATCTGGTGTGCAGGTAGGTGCACATTCAGACAGAACATTGCATACAAAATAATAAAGAAATCTTAAAAAAAAGTTTGAAGAAAAAAAAAGAAAACCATCCTTACCCTGAAGGATCTATTTCAAACAGTATCTACCCCCACCCCCGGAAGCCATTCCCGATCCTGCAGTAAAAACACTTCCCTTGTAACTTTGGCTGTTATATCTGATGATGTGTGGCCCCGCAAGGACTCACCCGGATGCCCATTGGTCCTCCCTAGATAAGCTCTTAGTGTCGACAGGTACATCTTATTTCTTATTATACAGTCTAGCTTCTTCCGTATAAGCTAAGGCCAAGGCTCTTCTAAAGAACAGTGCTCAAATGTGTGTTCCCTCGTTACAGGGAGCCGCATGCGTTCTTTAGGCATCCATCAGCGGTAACAGCAAAACCTACACAACACTGTGCCGTCAGACGTGATGAGCCTCAAACTGGGCATATCTAAACAGAGTGAGATCAGTTAACCTCATTAACTGATTCCCTATGATAGATTTTTCTCTTTGTGTGCATGCGTGTGCGTGTGTGTGTGTGTGCTCTGATAAGCAAAAACTTATGGCGAAATGTACTAAAGCACACTTTATTAAAAGTTATACAGGGAAAAAAACAACAATTCAATTAGGATTACATACATTTGAATTAGAAAAAAAACTGCAATTAATATGCTACCTATAACACAATTCACTAGGTTAAAATGAGAACATACTGCTCAATACATAGTCTCCACTGATCCAATCATAAACTAACTTTGTGAGTGCGCTTAACGTATATGGGCTTTAATTTCTCTAAAATGAATTCAAATGCTCCAATGTACACACAGCCCTCTGCAGACAAACTTCACGGGAGACTTAGCAGTGATCTCAGGTTAGACCATTTCTCCTTGGCTGAGCATGTGGTTTGGGGTAGAGGGATGGAGAAATGGGACTATCTGAAGAGCAAATGCGTTTTCTCCCAAATAATTTCATGTCCAACTTTCTTCATCCTTTCCATTTTTAGATTTCCTTTCCCTTCAGGGGGCTTATGAAATAATCTCTGTGCAGCTGCTGAAGTTCTGGTTTCCACAAAACTATTCTCAATTTAAAATAAAGCTTACTTTTAAAATCATGTGAAAAGTAAACCACTTGAAATTTCTGAACATCGTGGATTCTCCTGCTACTGGGCCAAGATTGAATATGAAGGTTAGTTTCTGTGAACAAATGGAGATGATGAAAAAAGCTGAGATCCCACCCTATCCCACCCTATCCCACCCTAAATTAGCAGCTACTAAGGGTTGTTTGCTGCTAAGCGTAGCTCTGAAGAACAGCTCTTGGGCCAAGGCACCACAAACTCCATCTCCATCTCCCACCTCAGGCTGTTCTACCTGGTGGAAAAAGAAATGAAGAATAGTGATTAGTCAAGGCACAACTACCACACATCTTGGGCCCCGGGAACTCACAGCCAACAACACCGAAACTCCTTTTTCTGAGCCATGTCTGCGGCTCTGGTCTACTGGCAGCTCCCAATCTTAAACACAGCCCTTTGGTTCTTTCTGTACTAAACCATTAGGAAGAAGGCAGAGAGAATGGAAACCAAGTATTCAGCAAGTTAAGCTGTAAATGAATATGCTTCCTACGCTGTAACTACCGAATCCCAGCACGGAGTTATTTCGCAGACAGCTTCAGTACATAGACATTTTTAAGTATGGGTGCTTTGCTGCATGTGTGTCTGCACACAAACTGTGTGCAGTGCCCAAGGGGTCCAGAAGAGGGAATCAAATCTGGAAAACGGAGGTATGGTATGATGGTTGTGAGCCTCCGTGTGGGTGCCGGGGATTAAACCTGGGTCCTCTGGAAGAGCAGCCAGAGCTCATAGCTATTGAGCCCTCTCTCTAGACTCCTGTTTTAAATCTTATGGCTCTGCGTGTATGTGTGTGCACACATATGTGTGCGCATGAGTGTGCTTGTTCACAGAGGTTGGAGAACAATTTTCAGGATTCTCTCCTCCCACCGTGTGGGTTCCAGGTATTAAACTCGAGTTTTAGTGGCAAGTGCCTTTACCCCCTGAGCCATCTGCCTGCTCGGAACTTCATTTTTGATATGGTAGGAATGTTGTCTGCATGCTAAGCAGCCACTGTTTCTCCATGTTTGGCACATAGTTTGATAGACAGGCGCCAGCACTCGATTATAAAGACTGAATGACTGGCCCAAGGGCCTACTCGTGGGGTTGGAGGAATCTCAGAGCAGAAAGGTAGCATAAAGCATCAGGTTTTTCAGTGCTTCCTTCCCCCACCTCAGTTCACAAGAGCTGAACAATGCCAGTGTCTTTACCTACCGGAGGGTGCAATCATAAAGCTAGGTTTTGGCTTCGCTTATAAAGACTGAGTTAAGCCTGGAAGAGATTGCTCCATCACTTACTACACTCACATATCAGGCATCATGTATCTCTGTATGAAACACAGTTACTCTGTAGATTGCCTCATGACAATTCCTGAAGAGGGTCTGTGGCAACCCAGGTCCTCGATATAAAAGCTTCGCTTATATTTCCACTCAAGTCTATTTTAGAACAGTCTTTGTTGATACCACTGGCCTACACGGAGGAGGCATTTTACAGCCACCACTCTAAGCTTGGAATCCTTAACTCCTTGAAGCTGAATGCTAGAGACCAAAACAATGTAGTTTGAGGGTGTCCTTGGTACATCCCTAGGAAAAGAGATAATGCTGTCATTGAGACGAACACCTGACCAGAAGGCGACCACCAGACACCTGTGTGATTGTGACTGAGCTAGCTGGCCTCTAACAGGGATAATAAACACTGTGCACTCAGCCTAGACCAGGGAGCCCAATCAGCACTTGGGGTGAACTAAAAGCAGCATCGTTAACTGCCATTGCAAGCCAGGAGCAGTTTTCTTATGCCCGAGAGAGAAGAGAGAACAAAAGCAAAAGCTTCAGGAAGTGCATTTGGAAGCGAGAGCTATTCCCTGAGACTTTCTAAACTGACCAAGGGCCTGAATCAAAGGGGGATAGATGTAAACAGTGATTACTGTCCTGAAGAGACGGCTGCCTAAACTGGGTGTGAGGCTAATTGAAACAAATTAGTCTTCTGTGTTTCCGAAGACTTCTCTGAAGCTTAAAGCAGAGTTGCTTTCTATCAGCTGCTCTCAGAGTGTGGGCTTGGGAGCCCATAAAGAGCCAGAGATCCCATGAGGTCAAAACATTGGTAATAATGGAAATGACATTAACACATTGCTTGCTTTTTCCATTATCATCTCACCACCGTGAATTGGTATTTCCTAGCAGCTACAGGATTCAAAGGCAGGTACAGGAAGGGGAGAGGGAAGGGCAGCACCACTGATCAGGTGTCTGTGTGCCTGTGAACAACCCCTCATCCTTTTTTTACTGAGAGGTGGTACACCTGTGATCCCAGCACTCTGGGAGGCAGAGGCAGGCAGATCTCTTTGAGTTTGAGGTCAGCCTGGTCTACAAAGCAAGTTCTGGACAGCCAACTCTACACAGAAGAAGAAAAAAAAAAAAAAGGAGGAGAAGGAAGAGGAGGAGGAGGAGAGAGAAGAAGAAATGTCATAATGAGCCAGATGTGATGGCACATACTTTCAATCCCAACACATAAGAGGCAGAGGTAAAGGATCTCTGTGAGTTTGAGGCTAGCTTGGATTGCACAGTGAGTTCCATGACAGGCAGGGCTCCGTATAGAAACCCTTTCTCAAACAAACAAACAGCAAAACAACAACAAAAGATACTTCTCAAAAGTATGGTTTTTTTTAAGGTACCTCAGTTCTTGCTGATCACAGAATGATTAGAAGTCAGCCGACTGTTTCTCCCAAAACTCCTGAAATGGAGCAGAGGTTTTGACTAAACACTCCATACTTTCCTAGAAAAGGCCCTCTTTTGTCCCAGAGACTGCACAAACCATGAACTTGCCAGAACATCCTTCTCAAGGCATTTGACAGTCTGGAGATCCTTCTCCAAGTTGCTCAGATGCTGAAGAACAGAGCTGTGAAACCTCTCCAGCATGTTCAGTCTGCCAAACATGAAAGCATCAGACTTCAGTGAGACCAATTGGCTGTGACAGAACAGTCCCCAAGAGAACTTGTTCACTGGACAGCCTTGCCTTACGAGCATGGTGGTACCTTCCTTCTCTTCCCACCCTTTCATGTTCAGCGATTCCCCAGTCCCAGAAACTCTGTGACCCCTCATCTAGCCCCTGGCAGCAGCCCACAGGAAACCTCTATGTCATCACTAGCTTCACCACACAGGAGAGATGGCTCCAGGAAAGGAGACTGAGTGTACCTCCCCCTCCCTTCTTCCTCTGCTTTCTCTCCTCTGTCTGTCCTATCGCTGCTATGAGAGCTGTGGTCGGGTAGGTTCACATACGCTTTTCCTACCTCTGTGTTTTAGTTCCAGATTTTTCCAACAGTCACCAATCCTGTGTCTGCTGTCATTCTGTGTCACACAAATGTTGCTATACTGTCTCTCTTTTCCTTTAGGCTCAGTGTTCCATATAAAGAACAACAACTGTAGCTTTCTGCTCCTTTGGATATAGAATGTTAGAATCTTTGTCCCAGCATGGTATTATTGGAAAGTGATGGGAGTCAGGGCCTATTGGGGGATCTCAGATCACGAATGAGCATGTCCCAAAGGGGTCTGTGAGATCTGGGACTCGTTTCTTTTTCTTTCCTGTCCGCTGAGAAGTTCTCTCTACTACCTATTCTTGCCATGACACCTTCTTCGACCACAGAGCCCAGAGCAGTGGGGCCAATTAGTCACAGACTAGATCCTCCAAAACCATGGGCCAAAATATGTGCGTATACGCACACACAAGTACATACCCAGTTCTAATGCCACAGGGTCTTGGTCTACAATCTCAGCCTGATCTAAAACTCATCACGTACCCCAGGCTGGCCCAAAATCATGGCAGCTGCCTCAGCCTCTGATGTGCCGGAATCCCAGGCCTGGACCACCATGTGAGAGCCTGAAAGCTGGCCTGCATCGCTCTCACACACTGGGCCTGGGATAAGCAGCTGTCATCATTCACACGGGACTTAAGACACATGTTCAGTGTGTGTTGGCTGAGCGGATACGTGGCTGGGGGTAAGGCCCTTCAAATGCAGCAGGGACACCACAAATCCACAGCCCTCCATGGCTTTGTCTGGCCATAGCATATGCGTAAGAACTTGAAAAAAAAAGATTATGACTTATTATTCAAACGGTGCATTTTTTTTAAAAAAAATGTACTTTATTTAATGTACATGGTTTCTCCATCTGCATGTACACCCCTATGCCAGAAGAGAGCAACAGAGCCTAGTACAGATGGTCGCACCAGTGGTTGCTGGGAATTGAACTCAGGACCTCTAGAACAGACAGTGCTCTTAGCCACTGAGCCATCTCTCCAGCCCCAAAACAATGCATTTTAAGCCCAAGAACCTTTCTGTTTTGGCTAAGAAAATATGCCCCCCCATCCATTTCAAGCCATTCTCTCCAATGGAATCAGCTCTGCATTCCTCTCCCTGATGCCACTCAAATCTTTGTGTCAAAGATCTCATTCAAAAACCACATCCACAACAGTTGCTCTGAACTGATGCTAATTCCACAGAAATTCATCTCTCACTTCCCCTTCCTTCTTTGCTTCTCTGAAATGGAGAGACGTTGGTGTGTTGTGTGTTCTGTATCTTCTTATCAGAGTATGACATAAGATTTTCCCCTCTAACCATATTTAGGAGGGCAACTCATTTGTTGTTAGCTTTCTCAAGGCAGGCTCTCTCTGTGTAGCCTTGGCTCTCCTGGACTTGATTTGTAAGCCAGGCAGGCTTCGAACTCACAGCAATCTGCCTGCCTCTGCCTCCCTGAGTGCCGAGATTAAAGGTGTATGTCACCACGTCCGGCTAAGAGGGCAGTTCAAAGCGAAGGGCAGATTCCTGGTGCTCTGCAGCCTCTCATTACACATTTGCAAAGTTTTCCCGTCACAAGAAGTGGAAGATCTGTGCCTATTAAATAATGAGCATTCCTCTCCCACAGCCTCTAGAGTATTTTTCTGTCTCTACAGATTCCTGCTCACTTCAGTAAGCATCTCATTTAAGTGGAATATTTGCCCTCTAAGAGCCTGGCTTTTTTCTCTTAGAACAATGTTTTCAAGGTTCTCTAGTGTTTAATGTGTGTATTGTTTAAGTGTGTGCGTGTATGAAGGAGGGAAGGAGGGAAGGAGGGAAGGAGGGAAGGAGGGAGACAGGCTATCAGTTTAAGAGAGGAGTGACATGGAAGGAGTTGGAAGGAGAGCATTTGGGAGGGCCTCAAGGACTGAAAGGAAAGGGGGCAGTGGTGTAATAATATTTTAACTAAAAACAAATGCCTTCGAAAGGCTGGCTGACAGTGGTATGGTTACACCTCACTTGACCTAGTCTGTTTTAGCACAGCTCTCCTGGCTTGCCCTGCTTTGCAAGTGGACTGTCCTTTCCAAAGAAGCCTTTTTTAGGATTGATCATGAAGAGGCTGGAGGAGAAGTCTGAGTTCCAGCTTTGGTCTTGTAGATGGAGAACAAGACACCAGAAAGGTTGAGAGTTGCAGGAAGCCCCACACCCTTGACGCTATCTCCTCAGCTCCCCCACCACATATACACACATAATGAAGATAAATGTTGTTTCACCCCCATGACTTTGCTTTTCAATCACATATTTACCTGGACATGTGTATCTCGTCCCAAATTCTTGTTAGGCAACCTGGCACTTCCTTTGCCTCTTCTGAAGGACGTGGAATCTTTTTGTGCTTGAGCTAAAGCCATTAACAAAAAAAAGCACAATGTTCAGATTTGGGGTAAACATGATCCCTAAGTTGAGTGTTTACTTATTCCAAAGATACCACCAGCACAGAGTGATGCTCAAAGTCCTGCTGAGGGGTCAGTGAAGCATCATCATCCTGTGTACACTACAGACATTGCCTCAGGGTTAGAACAAGAGGAACTATAAAAACCTATATTCATGCTACTGATACAATGAATTGAGCAGTATGGATACATGTCCATCATTCGCTGGCTTATTGCAGAAAGCGGACTCTGGAGGTCTCCTGAGTTAGAGAGATGTTGGCTGGGTACGATATTTTTCTTGAATGTGCTGATACAGAAGTCATTAGGGAATTTCAAATAAGACTAAGTCCGAGGATCCTGAAATTGCCGTGATGTCCACATCACGGACAAGGCTGGGGAGGCTTGCATGGCCAGTGTCTCAAAGATCTGCTGTTATTAAAGAGATGCCCTCCACATCCCCTTCCCTGTGTCTTAGAGTCCACTCTCCTGCACTCGGATCCTTCCTTCTCTTTGTCTGTCACTATGGCCAAACCACTGCCTTCTGAGAACGCCACCAATGAAACCAAGCCTAAAGCATGGGCAGAGAGTAGTCTTATCACTATAATATTGCCATCAGAATGGCAATAAAGCCAATGACCACAGCCAAGATGAATGCACCTGCCTCATGCTCATGAGACCTTCATGCATGAAGGGTATCGGACTACTGAAGAAATGAAAGAAATGTGGTAAAGTCAGAATGAGCCGAGTTTTCTTTCTTTTGTCTTTTTGCCCAAATTTGTTGAGAGATAAAGTTGACAAATTAAAACATGGGAACTGTATGGACCGCTCAGTCCATTTGTGCCCTCTGGCCAGTACCTGGCCATTCCCCACCTCTCCCTGGCCTCCCATAACCACCCTCTGCTCTGCCTTCTGGTTTAGCTTTTGTACATCTCCCACATATAGGTGACGGCGTGCAGTGGGTCTGGCTCATTCCCCATTTCCTGCTTCAGTGCACTGGTACCTCAAATTTTCTTTTCAGATCTCTGGTGAAATTTTCAAAAGCCGATTTTAAAGCAGAACTGTTCGCACTTTCTGGTACGTCTTCTTGAGATAAAGTAGAAATTTCTAATAAACAAAAACAAAATACTAAAGGTAACTTTAAAATGCTCCCGCTTGGTCTCTCTGCTGGCCAGGGGATGGAACAGTTTGTCAGAATCACAGTTATAAACCACTGTTTATAATTATAAACCACCCCCAACTAGCTATCTGGATCTGATTCTGCAACACGGCTGACCCTCACTATGACCACACTAGCTCACATTCAGCGAGACAGGAAACGCCCGCTACCTCCCACCAAACCCCACCCTCTTTTCAAGTGTTCACTTCATCCAAACCTTTTCAGCATCTTAAATTGATCAATTGATACAGGGTCTAAGGAGGCAGCCTGGGTGTCACGGAAATTGTACAGAACACACAACCCGGGAGACAGTGAAATGGCTCAGTGGGTAAGGGTGCTTGTCACCATGCCTGATGAGTTGAATCCTTGGGCCCTATGTAACATAAGGAAAGAGCTAACACCGGAAAGTTGTCTTCTAACCTTCACACTTGCTATGTTGGATGGCCCAACATAGGATTTCTAGGTGCCAGACTTACCTAGGTATATAAGGTCTCTGTTCTAAAGGATTTGCATTCACCAATTCATTCATTCCTTACAAAAATCAAGAGCAGATGCTTCTAGGATTCACAGGCATCATCGACACCATCTGACTCCTGTAAGCTCACACCAGCAGCAGCTCCATGAATAGAACCCAGGCTGTCTCAAACCGTGATGTCTTGTGCCTCTAGACTTTCCAATTTGTGATTTTGGAGCCCTTCATTTCAAAATACATAGTACTATTTGTCCAGAAAGCTAGCAAAGCTCAAATAGACACGCGAGAGGACTCTCTTTGATTATAAATTATATATGCACACAAGTGTAATAACTATCAGCTTAAGCGGAAGCCTCTAATTTTAGAATCTTAAAGAAGAGCTGCAGAGCAGGAAGCAAAGTGCCACAGAAGTGGGAGGTGCTTGCTTTTACCCACACTTAGGTGTAAAAAAATTGTTCGTCTTGGAAAGAACAAAATGCTTAGCACATGGGCTGCTGCAGCCCTGGTGATCCTAGGACGTAGCTCTAGCTTATGACTCACAGTGACACATTAGGAACAGACACCTCAATCACACACACACCCCTCTTTGGCTGTTGGCTAAGCGCCTGAAGTCACCTGTCACAGCAGAGGCTCCTGGAGCATCTTCTAATCTTGAGTGCTTTGGGGCAACAACACTCTCATCTGGTGTCTCTAAACATAAACAGCCCTGTGATGAGACTCCTGTGTGCATATTTCTTGCCTTTCAAATGTATCTTGTCCTCTTTTCTTTGAAGATTTCTTGTGCGTTCACTGTTTCTGCACCACTGTATGCTGATGTAGGTCTTTCTACATCCATCTCTCCAACCAGCTCTTTTTGTATTCCCCCCAACCTGCCCCTTCTTACACTCATAACCTCTACAGACAGACAAACATACAGACACACACACACACACACACACACACACAGACTTTACTAAGTCCAGTTAGTACTGCATTTCTTTTCGTACCTTTGGTGCTGACTCCTTGGGATTGGGAAGAAGGAAAAAAAAAAACACCAAAGTGTTTCTCCCTCCCTCAGTAGCCACTGACTGCCAGTAGCCCTTTTTCTAGGGTGGGCTTTATACGGTTTTCCTGCATCTATGCTGGTGTGTCAATGTGGTCTCTGCAGGACTTGTGCAGGCAGCCATGTTGTTGAAAAATCATGGAAGCAATGCCTCTGCCCTGTCCAGAAGACACTGTCTCACAGTGTTAAATCTCAGTCCTCAGGCTCTTAAAAACACTTCCGCCTCCACTTCTGTGATTATCTTAGTCTTAGATGTAGGAGCTTTGTTGTAGCTGTCCCATCTGGGGGACGGGTGCCCCTGCGGTCATTTATTTTATGCACTTTCACTGACCACAGACCTCTTCTTGCCAGTGACTATTTAACTTCGATGCAACACAGGTAAAGCTCATCTCCTCGTTACTAATTCCTTACTATTGGCATATGGACTGAGCATACCTAAGCATTAAAGCGCTGATACCTAGTGATGTCTGAAAGACGACTTGGCCACAGACATCCCTTTCATGAGCTCAGACACATTTATGAATTCTCTTCTTCACAACGTACAGACAGATTCACAAAACGCACTGTTCTGAATAGAGCCTGGGCAGTGGACAGCAAAAACATTTCCAGCTGGCTGTGGCTGTAGGTTTATTTGCGAACCTTCTATTCCCTTCCTTTGGCCTTTGGTTTTTGTGTCTGTAGTATGTTGTTTTGCTGTTGTTACTGTGTGGAGTCATTTGGAGCCAGGTACCATGACACCTTAGGCTTGCTCCTTCTACTTGGGATTGCTTCTGTGATTAAGGTGTTTTGTACATTGTTAGGAATTTTAGGGTTCTCTCCCACCCCATTACTATGGAGAGTGTCGTTGAAAGTGTGATTAGGACTGCATTGAATCTGCAATCACTTTCTGGTACCTCTTGAACAAATGGTGTTGGGAGGAATGGGCACACATATAAAGGAAGGTGAAACTAGAGCCTTAATTCTCACCCTCTATAAAAGTCAACTTGAAGTGTATGAAAGATGTCACTATCAGATCGAACCTTTAAAACTACTTGAGAAAAACACAGGGAAGGCACGCTTCAAGATACAGATATTGGCGAGAACTTCCTGTAAAGAACACCAATTACCCACAAAATCAGAGTAAGAATTAATAAATGAGAGCACATAAAATTTAAAAGCCTTTGCATAGCAAAGGAGACAATTAACAGAATGAAGAGACAGCCTACAAAATGAGGAAATGTCTTTTTTGAGCTATATATCCAACAGGGAACAAATACTTAGAAAAAAAAAATAAAGAACTCCAAAATACATACAAATATCCAATCAATATCAAGTGGACTGAGCAGATGGTTTTTCAGAAAAGTTAAGCATAAACGGTCAATAAACATATGGGAAAACATGTGACAGCTGAAGTCATCGGAGAAATGCACCTAAAAAACACGCTGAAGCTCTGGCTCAGCTCAGCAGCCAGGCAAACAACATAGGTTACAAGGCGGAGTGCTGCCATCATAGACACGGCTGGTGGGAATGTCGATGAGTGCAGCCACTGCGGAAATCGGTATAACGGTATAACGGCTGCTCAAAACACTCAGAACAGAACCATCACACACCACAGCCATACCATTCCTGGGACCGCATCCAAAGGAATCGAAGTCTGCACGCTACAGAGACACCTGGGCCATCCATTTCAGGTACCGCCGAAAATGACCAAGTCACAGAATGAACCTATGTGTCCACCAGAAATGGAATCAACTAAAGAAAACATGGTGGTCAGCACCGCGTGACCCTGCCCAGGCCCATCGAGAATGGTACAAGAGTGTAGACCAGCTGACTGAGTTTGCCAGACCACCTCTCCTCTCTGCTCAAGCCTGTCGGGGTCTCACGGCAGTGCAAGCTATCTGGGCACGTTCCCCGGACCCCCACACAGGACCATTCGGACTTGCACAGGGGCAAGGCCACCAGGTGAGTCCCTCAGATGCCTACCCACACCACCCCTACACTCCCAGGCCAAGCATTAAACAGCACCCACCTTTACAACAGCCAGGCATGTCACCCAGGCTCACCAGGAAGAGCCACCCACACACCCTATCAGGAAGTCACCCCGGAGGCCCCATACCATCTTTTTATCCTCAGACCCCACTAGGGGTCACATTCATTTGCTTTTTGGTTACCAGTGAATTGGAATCAACCCAGTCTCTCCTGTCAAGAGCCAAAACCAAATCCCTGAAGGATGGACCCTTCAGACCTGATCTGAAGTCAACCAATATTGGAAAAGAGCAAAAACTTCCACTAAGCAAGGGCTAGTCAGGTGTAAACCATTGGAACATGGCCAGGTCACATGACAAAAACACAAGCAATATGAAAGGCCAAGACAGGACTCTCCCCCAAACATACACACAGGTGAAACACTCAGACACATAAAGTAAAAACTAATAAAAATATCATGTGATATATTTGTCACAAACTTAGTTTAACCTGATTAGTTCTAATTGCATCCATTTTCCAAAATTGACATGGTGCCATTCTTCTTCATGATGAAACAATTCCCTTTGCTTATGTACATTTTCTTTTTTAATATTTATGTCTTGTCTGCATGTATGTCTGCACACCAGAAGAGGGCATCAGATCCCATGGAACCATAACTGTAGAAGTTGTGAGCCATAGCCAGGTGTGGTGGCACACACCTGCAATCTCGGCACTCGGAGAGGCAGAGGCAGGCAGATCTCTGTGAGCTCAAGGCCAGTCTGGCCTTACAAAGCGAGTCCAGGACAGCCAAGGCTACACAGAGAAACCCTGTCTCAGGAAAAAAGAGACATGATGTGGGTGCTAGGTATTGAACCCAGAATCTGTGGATGTGTATTCAGTGATCTTCTCTGCTGACCCTACCACATTTTTTTTTATCCATTCCTCTGTTGATGGACACCTTGGTTAGTTCTGTAACTTGGCTACTGTGATTCATGCTGCAATAGTTTCTGATGCTATATTTAATCTATTTTAAGTTTTGTTCGTGGTATAAAGCAACAGTCTCAATTCTTTTGCATGTGAATATGCACTTTTCCTCTGAACACTCATTAAACACTTTTCTTTTTCCTGTCATTTAGTTTAGCATCCTTGGCAAAGATTAGTTGACCATATGTGTGGTGTTTGTATTTGATCCAAGTGGTCTTATCTTTTTATACCAACTTAACTTTCTAGAGCACTGTAGTATAAATTGAAATGAGGGAGTTTTGACATACAAATCTGAGTTGTTCTTTCCCAAGACTGATATGGCAATCTGAGATCTTCTGTGGCTTCATACAATGCTTAGAGTTTCTTTTTCTATTTTGGTGAAGAACATGTTTAGAATCCTGATAAAGACTGCATGTAAATTTTGGGTGGTATGATATTCCTCCCAAATTAAAACATCAGTTCTTCCAGTCCAGGGAATGAGAGTCCTCCGTGTATTCATAACTTCTTCAAATAGTTTTGCTAGCATCTTTTTCTTCAGTATACAAAGCTTTCACTTTCTTAATTTATCCCTGTTGTTATTTATTCCATTGTAAATGGATCATTTTCTTGCATCTTGTTTCAGGTAACTCTCGGCTAGCATAGAGGACGTGATAGATTTTTTTTTTAATTAACATGAACTGTACATATTAATGGAGTACGATATTTCTATAAATCAAAATAATATGCAGTGATTAAAATCAGCCATACCTTATCAACCCTTTCTACCTCCACATCCCCTCCCCAGCTAGTAACCTAGTCAAGAAGGATTTAGCTCCTACAAATCTAGACGCGGTGCTGCTCTGTGTTTACTTCATACAAATCCAGGTTTCTCCATTTTGATGGAAACAGCAAGACACCACTCCTCTGTGGCTTTGATAATACATGTCATAGATGTGCTACATTTTTTGCTATGTGTGCTTCTTTCTTTGCAGGGGTACGTGGGCTGGCTCCGTATTTTAGCTACTGTGCGGCCTAACAAACCTCACTCTGAAGGTTTGCCTTGTTGGCGTCCTGAATTCATTTCCTTTGGTTACATTTGCAGAAGTGGGGCAGATTGCACCATATGCTAAGACTATGCTGGTTTGTAAAGACCCTCAGAATTGGTCTCTGTAATAGCTGCGCTGCTCTGCCTGGGTGCCAGCGGTGTATAAGAGTTCCTGTTGTCCGTGGGAGAAAAAGGAGGCAGATACAGGCAGAAGACTCTCCAGAAATTGATGCGCCAGCTAGCGCAGTCTCTACAGCGGTTAATAAACCCCGCCTCAGAACAGTGAGAAGGCAAGGACTGACACCAAATGGCTATCCTGTGACCTGCACGTGCACACACAAATTAAGGTAAGGAGGAATTAAGACACCTGATAGCAACCTCTGGCTGGCTGGTGTGCGCACACACACACAAGGAATTATAAAGACTTTCATATTTTTCTTTAAAAACTTGGTTAAAATTCAGTAGCTATCCAGTTCCAGGGCCTTTTTTTTTTTTTATGGTTTATTATTGATCTAATTTCATTGTGTGCTAGGTTATTCTTTGGCCTCACACATCAGTTTTAAGCCTCTAGTTTGTTCATATAGTTTTCATATAATTACCTGTAAGAGTCTGTATTTCTGTGGTACTGGATAAAATGTTCTCATCATCACCAATTGTGTGAGCCTTTTGTTGGTTAGTTGATTTGTTGATAACTAATTCTTTTTTTCTTTTTAAAAGACAACTATCACTGACTTATTTTACTTTTTATTTTATTTTATTTTATTTTTGCTCTTACTACTCTGATTATCTCTCTGCCCATTTTGAGTTTAGTTTTTTACATCCTCGACTGAGATGCAATGCTAGGCTATTTAAAACATTTATTTTAAAAAGAGGCACTAATTGCTGTATGCCTTCATCTTTTTAAAAAAATATATATTTTTTATTAAGAAACAGTCTAGACAGGAATCCTTTGAAAAGAACGCTTAAAAACTGGTCAGAGCTAGAGTGTAGCTCTATACAGTTGGTGGCTTCTGGCAGGGGTAAGGTAGGGAAGGAATAGGTCATCTTTAAGGGGCTGGCCACTGCAAGTTTGACCATGCTCCACTGAGTATATGGACAACACAAGTAGGGCGTGGAAATTTATCCTTTTTCTTTTGTTTTTGGGGAAGGTCATAAAGGTTTGGAGGTCGCCCTGGGAGGACTGGAAAATGAATGGGATTGAGGTGCATTATGTGAAATTTCCAGATAATCAATAAAAACATTAAGTTAAAAAAACAAAATGAAAGGAAAAATTTTATAAGCATGAAAATGTCTTATGAATCCCTCACATCTATTGAATAAATCTGTGACGATAATAAATATTTTTATTTAGTGTATGTTTTGCCTGCGTGTATGTGCATGCCAGATTCCCACAGAGGCCAGAAGAGGGCACCAGAATACCTGAAACTGAAGTTAAGGATGTTTGGGAACCATCATGTGGATGCTGGGAAGGAACCTCCACAAGAACCGGAAGCCTGTTCCTAACTGCTGAGTCATTTCTCCGGCCCCTAGACTTCCCTCTTAATGCTACCTGTGCTGTATTTCACAAGTTTTCGTACATTTGTTTCTACTTTCCTTTGTCTCAACATATTTACATTTTTTTTCTCCTGACTTTGATGATTTATTCCTTCAAAAAGTCTGTTGGTCAGAATCTGACACAACCAGCATCCGTGATCCACCTCCATCTGAAATACTCCCCTGCAGGGGAATTCTGATAGTCTTGGGCAACACTTTGGGATTTCTCTTTATATCAAATGATATCTTCGATGGTTCCTTTTATTTCTGTCTTGCTGATTGCTCTGCAAGAGCTTCTAGAACTGTCCTGAGTTGAATGGTAAACAGCTTGCCAACTTCCAGATCTTGACAAAACCTTTTCACCTTTTACCCCTCTAAAGGATATGAAATCTAAGCTTCTAATGCATAGTCTTTAATAGCGAGGGCATATTCTATATTTATATCTAATTTTTGAAGAGTCTGTTTTAACCATGAAAGGATATCAACCTCCTCTAGGATTCTTCTGAATCTACTGAAACTAAGGATTTCATTCTTCGTTTTGTTGTTGTGAATGTCACTTATCAATTTTCATACGTTGGACCATCCTTACATTCTGGGGATAAATCCTACTTGATTACGTTGCACAATGCCTTTAATGTGGTGCTGGAATCTGTTTCCTAGCCGCCTTAGTGTTCCTGTTGCTATAGTATAGCACCATTACCAAGAACAGCTTGGAGAGGAAGGGGGGATTTAATTAGGCTTTCACTTTCACATCTCACTGAATCCTCAAAGGAGTCAAGGCAAGGACCTAGAGGGGATAACTGAAGGAGCCATGGAGGAATACTGCTTGGTTTGTTCCTCGTGGCTTGCTCACCCTGTTTTCTTACACTACTCAGGACCATCTTTCCCGGGCGTGGTACCACCTACAGTGACCTGGGACCCTCTCACACATAATCAAGAACAGTCCCTGTCGACTTACAACAGACAATCTGATGGATGCATTTTCTTAGCTGAGGTTCCCTCCTCCCAGATGACTGTAGCCAGTGACTAGTTGACATAACTAGCCAACATACCCCCGGATTGTTGCATCTGTGGTCCTTAAGAATATTCATATGTGATTTCTTTTCTTTTTTTTTTTTTTTTTTTTTCCAACCAATTCCTTATCTAGCTTGCATAACTGAAAGCTACTGGCAATCAAGACCTTTAGAAAGTTTAGCGATCTTTCTGTTGGTCACCACGTGAGTTTCCCTGTCTTTAAAACCCAGCCTCGAGCACCAAAGCAAAGTTAGAATTCAATTATCACCCGCCCTCTGCAATTGGAGCCAGTAAACAGAGAAACCATTACACCGTCACTTGCTCAGAGATTATTTTGAAGACTTTCCTCAGAGCCGGGGACATAGCTTAACGGATGAGGGTGCGTTCTGACAAGGCTTGAGTTCTGTTCCCAGAACCCACACATGCAAGAACTGGTTGTTGTCCTCTGACCTTCACATGGACGCTGTTACACACATGCACACACAAATAATTTCACAAAGTCAAAGTCTTTTATAGACCATATCCTAGAATATAATCTTTTCTAATATAAACTAACTGAAAGTCAAGTACCTATTTCCTGTGTGGATGCCTCGGGAATTAAAAGCACAGAAGTATCTTGCAGTTCTGCTTCAGAAAGTTTTATAAGAGTGGTTTCATTTCCCCTGGAGATGTCTCTCTGTTTCGGTGTTCGCTCAACCTAAAACATAACAGTTTTGTTAAACGTTAATACTCATAACACTCAAAAAATAACAATAAAAACACCCAAGATATTTCCGATTGCCTTTAGGACAACTAAGTATTGGATTTGCTCAGTTGAAAAACCAAACACTGAGACCCAGATACCCCCAACCCGGAAGATCACTGAAGTAAACTCTTAACTGATAACTCCAGCCTGGTGCTTCTATAAGTGTGTAGAGGTCAGAGGACACAGAGGAGCTCAATAGAACTGCAGATCCTCAACTCCCACCAACAAGCTACTCAATCAGAGACTTGGGGCAGGGTCCAGCACCCACCAAACCGTTCTGGTCACTCTGCTGACCTTAAGGGGAGGATGCTAAGCTGCTGCTCTTATACATAAATACGCAGTAGGCACTTTAGTCTAAGGCGGTTCTCTGACTCGATGGGAAGAAAGTATATGCTGCCTTAGTGAATCTATGGTTCAAAGAACACAATACTTATCTTCCCCCTAACAGAAAATATTCTCTAGCCCCAAATTACTTCCTTGCTATCCAACACAGAGAACGGAAGTTCAGCCTGACATTCTCACTGAAAAACTGGCACAGAATTCTTGTTCGTTGGACAGTTTAAATTTATCAGGTTTGATTTTGGGGTTGTAATTAAAACCAAAGTTGTATTTTTTTTTTTTGTGTGTGTATCTTCTTTTGGCCTGTTTACAACTGATAACTTCTTATTCTGGGCTGAACCGTTCAACAGAAAGTTAAAGAGAGCTGTCCACATCCACAGACTTTTTTTTCCCCCATCTACTAATTCATAAATTAAGGATCAAAAATGTTCAGAAAAATAATATGACTACACCAAATATATACGGACCATATGCTGGCCAGTAATCTTTACTTAATAATAGTACAGCAACTATGTGCATAGCACGGCACTCCATTGGGTGTTTTAAGTCATCTAATGGTGGTTTAAAGTCTACAGGAGGGATACACAGGTTATATGTAAATACTGTGCTATTTTAGGAGTCATATGGTCGGCTACAGATTCTGGTATCCAAGTAGGAGACTGGAACCAGATGCCAAAGGACAAGTAAATATACTTATCACACCTCGTAGGTTTAACCTATTCCTTGCTAAGGAATAAAACAGGAGGAGATGGAGAGCCAACTGCATCTTACTTCTGCAAAAGCAGGTGAAGTACCCTCGGAATCCAAGAAGCTACTCTTTAGTAAGCTATGGTGAACTGTTGACATGCTCTGTAATGTGCGCAGGTGTATGATTTGACAAGCAACAAAAAATAAACAACCGCTAAGAAAAGTCACTCACTCAGCTAAGGAGATGGACCACTTGCCTTTGCTTTAGACTGCAGAGTACTAGCGTTCATAGTCCTTAGTCCTTTGGTACAAAACAAGGATAAAAGGAAGAGAAATGGGGATTTTTTTTTTCTTTTTCACTTTATGGATGTTTCAACTTTGCAAACTTAAGGTGCAAATGCTGAAATTTTTTTTTTTAATCTGTAGTCAGAAAACTGGTAACTAAAGGAGGGATTGCATCAATGTGTTCATTTTGAAATGGAAATCCAAGAGCATGCACTTGGGGGAAAATCAGGACAGCAGAGGTATTTAAGTAAAGATTCTTCAGCAGCATGAAAGATGACCAGGAAAAAAAAAAAAAAAAAAAAAAAAAAAACAACTAAATTTACCTGGAGATTCATACCAAACATTTTGATGCCCTTGATTTTTCTATTGGCTGACAATACACCAGGAGAGCCCTAATTTGTTATTCTCACAGCCCTGATGAAAGTGAAGTGGTTTGACCCGTAAGGCCCCAGGACAGCCAATAAAGCACACTTACTTGAACTTTCTCAGGAGCACTGCCTCTACTCGTGGGGAAAAGTGGTAGGACTGAAAAGTGAAAGTGAGCACACAATGGATGCATGCTTATGAGACACAGATACGCCCGCCCCTACCTCCAATCACATATGTGCATGCCCCAAGTTCCCACTAATGGGGGCTTGTTAGTGTCTGCCCTCAGGAGGCTTTTCCAATCATTCAGCCTCCTTCCTCTCCACCCCTGCCCTTGCCATCACGCTCACACCTTGGTTTCACAATGCCTCCACTTCTCAGCTCTTCAAATCCTACTCTTCTCCAAGAGTGGCTCAAGACCCACCCCCTCTTACAGAAGACGGTTCCAGCTTGTGCTAGATTCCTCTTCCCTAACTAACTGCCCATTCTGTTCTATACCTCAATTGGAGGCTGACCCCGCATTCGGTTTCATGGACAAACATTCCACCTTTGCAGGCATTACAGGAAGAGCATCCCCAGGACCACATATGACCCTGGTACCATCCTCACCATCACATACTAAGACATAAACACCCACTGACTTACTGACAAGTGGCCCAAAAGAACAGAAGCAAACTAGCTTACTTCTTATAGAGGTGAATCTCTGCTTCCTTTTCTGGGGATACGTTCTTAGGAATTTTCTTCTGTGACTCTGGACACGAGATTGTTTACCGGGACTTGAACTTGAATCTTCATTACTGTCCAAGATGTAATGTTTCCTATCCTTGAACTTTTCCAAAACAGATGACAAGTGAGAATACTGAAAGCAGGCATTCCAGCTGCTTTCACAAAACACTATGATTCGTCCTGAGACACACTTTCAGATAGACTAGGTTCTCTTCTACAGTAAAAAAGTGAGGGGCGGGGAGAAAGGGAGGGTATCACAGTTCCCAGGAGAGGTGCTGTGGAAGAGGACGACAAATTCTCTCTAGTCAAGTATCTGGAACTGAAGGGGAATTGGTAACTGTCCCAAAGTAGCCACACCCCCAATATTACACCAATACCACCACTGCAAGCACAGGCCAACATGACAAAACCTAGGTCAAACTCTTCTTCCCAGTGGCCAGGCTATAGCTCCATAGTCAAAGGCTTCTCTATCATGAATGGCCCGGGGTCTACCCACGATGAGGCAAAAGGGCAAAGGGATGTCTTTGCAAAACAGGTGTATTGAATAGGAGTGAAACTACTGCTTATTAGTCATTCTTGTTGGCTGTTGATATTCAATCATGTTGAAACTCTCCCTCATATGCCTCTATGGAAAGACATGTTTTTGCTCGGTGTGGCTTGTCCTTGTGATTGTATACAGCTTGAACTCATGAGGACGTTATTCGTGTGACCTTTCCTAATGCTCAGAGTAGAGCATTGTCCAGGGCTCTGCGTAATGTCAGCTACTGAATAGGACTCTATTCTCCTAGGTGACACCCTAGGACAGGGCCAAGGAACCAAACAGACCATCTCTCCTCACGGCTGATTGCCTCAATTTTTCACAGCAACAGAAACCTGACAAATACTGTTTTTTTTTTTTTTTTTTTTTTTTTTTTGAAAAAAGATAAAACCCAATACCCCAATGTGTGGCTGTGTCTTGTATAAATGGGGTCAAAATTTCTAGACTTGGTTTTTGTCTGCAGACCAGAGGGAGGGACACTCTGAGTCTCATGGGGCTGAGGGTAAGAACAACTGCAGAAGAAAACTAAGACACACTCTGGCAGCCCGTGAGCTCGCTTTTAGAAAAGCCTTTTTTTTTTTTTTCTGAGATTTTCAAAATTACGTGAAATCTCAGGCTTCGGGGTATTGTCCTCCCCCGCTGGCTCACTGAATGGGTGCCATTAAGCTCGCACAGACAGAAAACCACGTCTTGAAATACTAGCTCAGAAACATTTTGGGTTTTCTTAGTTGTTTTGAGATACCACCTCACTCTGTAGACCAAGCTGGTCTTGAATTCACAGAAATCCTCCTGCCTTAGTCTCCCATGGGCTGGGATTATAGGTGTGAGCCACCACCCCTGGTCCATTTCAATTCTTCAATAGGTCAAAATCTACTAAAGTTAAGTTACAGGTGTAAAGTGTGTCTACTTACTAGCCTTTTCCTTTTTTAAGGCAAGGCTCAAGGTCCAGTTTAGCTTAATAGGGTTAGGGGGAGGGTTATCCACCTTTTTTTTTTTTCTAATTTATTGCTCCTGAACACAAGAGAATTTATGCCACTAGAGCAGAGGCTGTAGATGACTGAGGAGCCACTTAGTCTTACAGTAACGAGCCAACCCCAACCGGTGAATTCTGCTCTCTATCAGAATCAGCAGAATTTAGCATCCTTATTCTTTCTGTTCCTCTCGAGATGCTTTTGGACAGCAATGGCTTTCTTAATCAAATGGTAGAGACCCTCTCTGGGAGATCGGGGGCCAGGCCTTTTGACTTAAGGATTCTCAAAATATTATTACCAGTCACAAAAAGGACCTGTGCCACTCTGTGTGAGTCCTTCAGGATCACACCTATCTGGGAGGGAGTCAGGCCTTTCTTGGCCAGTTTGTAAATCTGTTTCTTCATGTCATTAGATGTCAACTTCAGCCATGTGGGGAATGCTATGGCAGTAGGGCTGCACCAATTGGGACAGGCCCTTCCTGGGAGCGTGCGCGCAACCCATGATGGCGAAGGTCTGGTCATAAGAGCTCTTTGGCTTTTATGTGTTAGTCACCACAGCAATGCCCATTTTTATCCAATGTGACCTCTTTGGGCCACAGTCAGAGAAAGGACCTCCCATCTCTCATCTGCCACGAGGCAAAGTTGTTCCTTTGGTGAAGGTTTGTGAATACATGCTACCGTGCAAAAGACTGCCTGAAGGGATTTAGGTTTTAAGTTTCCTATGATCTAGTTACCAGCAAATGGAATTTAACATGAAATTCACCCCTCTTCTAGTTTTGTTGATGGCTCTCATTCATCTAAATGAATAAGGGGGGTGCTGTTGTAGATTTAATTACCTTTCCACAGTTAATAGCTCATAAAGCAGACATCACATATTAGATGAGAAGACAGAAAAATAAGTAATCGTATTATCAAAAGATTAGTGACGCTATTTTTTATAGTTTTCTGGGGGTCTACCTTCTATTAGGAGTAACACTGATTTTACATTTGAAATTGCAGTCCTTCCATGTACAGTGAATTTGAGAAAACTGGAGCAGAGTTGGGGCAGTTTTGAAGATATATGCAAACAACAGCTGTTTGCAAAGTGCTACCCTAAACCAATAGAAATTCCCACATTACCAGCATTCTCCTGTTCTGTTCTCTGTCCCTCTCCAAGGCAGAATCTTCCCTAAAATAAAACATACCAAATTAACAGGACAGGCGCAACCCCCTTCGCCCTCCCCTGTCACTGCAGAGGTCTGGCTTCTTGATCACGGACTCAACCTGTGGGGTGTACTCAGTTCTGCAGACAAACGTATCTTACAACCTGTTTTCGCGTAGACTCTCTGGAAGGGGAATACTGCTATATAAAGGAAAACGAATATATTTGCGGAGTCCTTCCTCTCTCAGACACAAAGGGGGAGGCCATAGTGGGGTCAGCGGGCAGCCTGCCAGCACAGTTGATGCTTAAAAATACGGTCTCTCAACCCTGGCGCTGCTCAAGACCCATCTGGGTGCTTTAAAAAAAAAGTTGTCCCCAGACTTTGGTGATGCCAAGTGTCGGCTGGCCACTTGTGTGTCTTCTGTGGAGAAATGTTGCCTCATCATTGTATTATCGAGTTTCATACCTTCCTTGTCTAAGCTCAGCAGCAAGTAACCGCTTGTCAAATATCTAGTCTACTGACAAGAGAAGTCGGGGAGTGACTGGAGCTTGTATGTACCGATGGGAGGCAGCGACTATGGAAAATAATATGATGCAACAGGAAAACAATGAAAGGGAGAACTACCGTATGGTTTCCAATCTCGCTTTTGGCTTTCCGTCCACAGGAATTGAGAAATGTGACATCGGTATACAAGTCAGTGGCTCCAAATCGAAAAACACCAAGTGCCAAAGTCCAAACGTTCTGAGCGTGACGGTGAGGGACACAAGTAGAGCCCCATGCCTGCCCGGTGTGATGGGTCGGTGGAAGGGCAGGTGCACCGATGCCCCCTGTGAAATCGCCACCATCCCATGGCTAGCAGGCGCGTGAAGGACAAAATGAGCTTTCCAGCCAGATTTGGGTCTCACTCCCAACGTTCACAAATATTCCAAAGTCTGACAGCACCACTCATCTATACAAACACACACACACACACACACACACACACACACTCACTCACTCATCCATTCATCTACTCATGAGCATCTGAATTGTTTCTGGTTGATGATTTTCATAAGCGAAGCTGCTGTGGACCTCCGTGCACATTCTCTTTGTGGACATATGCTGACAGATGTCTTGGAAGAGATACACGATTGGAACAAGTGGGCCAGAGGGCAGGTATAGGCTCAACACTTTAAGGAACTGCTAGCAGACAGAGAGTCTGCCCTCTCCGCACTGTCCCAAACATGACGGACAGAAAGACACCCTGGTGATGTACGGTGCACCCTGCTGCCACTTGGTGGGCATTCCCTGGGACTAACGGCACTGAGCAGCTCTCACGTGCTCACCTGCCACTTGAGTGTTTTGCTTTGGGACATTGCTTGCTTCTGTCTCCTGCTTGCGTTTTCATTGCTTTCTATCCTTACCACTGTAAGCTTAAACTGTAAGGCCAGAAGCAAACATTTACAATTCTTTTCAACAAGGCTGTGGCGATTCTTTTCTTTTATAGCAGTGATTTTTTTTTTTTTTTCAAAGCCTACAGGGGCCCTGCTTTATCTTGGTGAAGTTTAGTGTATCAGTTTGTGTTTTGTTGTTGTTGTTTTTACAGGCCAATTTTAACTTCACTAGCTTAAAAAAAAAAAGCCCCATGCAAAGTTAGGTATTTGTTCCAAGTAAGTTTTACATATAAGCCTATGACTGGCTTTAGTTCATTTTTATACAGGGAAGAGTAAGGTTGGAAGGTCATTTGTTTCCTTGCATGAGGATATTCGGTTATTTTCACACTGTTTATAGAAAACTCTTCCTCCACTGAACTGCCTCTGCGTCCTCATCACACACCAACAATCCACACACCTGCAAGGCTCCCCTTCCTTCCTGCTGTTTTATTCACTTACCTTTCATGGCATTGCCGCACTGTTGGCTTCTAGTAAGTCTGGAGAGCATGTAGCGTGAAAGCCCTGTCACTCTGCTCCATTTTGAAAACCTTATTTGTTCCCCCAGAACCTTTAAAGTTCCCATGAGGAATTGAAAAATGGCTGGCCTGTTTCTTTTTAAGCCTACTGATATCCCAACCAGGGGTTATATAAAATCCTTAGATCTATCTGGGCAGAACTGAGATCTTGATATTAAATTGTCCCCTCTCGTCAGGACACTATCTCTCTACTTTCCTAAATGTTTTTCTTTTCTCTCACTGTGTTCTGTAGTAGCCCTCGTATGGTTGTGCCCTAAAAGCACCCTGTGAATGAATACCTAAGGATATCTTAATTCTGTTACAAACAGTCCAGCTTTGTGGTCCAACCAGAAGGAAACTGAGTTTTGTACGCTTCTTATTGTTTAATCTAAAATGCAGCCGAAAAATACATTGCTGGGGGCCACTCCGAAGCTATGCTTTGTAGGACACTGAGGGGCAGGAAAGTTTGCCAACACAACTCGAATCGTTCTACAGAAAATTACACTTGGAGTTTAGATGGGAATGGCCGGGAAAACTCTAAACATGAGCAGTCATCTTGTGTGGTTTTGTAGTTTTACAATAGCCTAAATGTTCACCAAGAGATGAACGGATAAGGAAGTGTGGCACATACACACAATGAAATACTGCTCAGCCACCCAGGAGGACGTCCCGAAATTCTCAACCCGGGTGACACTGGAGGACATTCCAGTAGGTGAAATAAACCAGGTGGACAAAGACAAGTACTGCATGACCTCATTGTCATGTGGGATCCCAAAGTCCCACCCCCAGAGAGGGAGATACTTGTATGAGAAAAAAAATCACCCTATCTCCCAATAAACATGGCAATTAGCATGCTGATACATGTATGGATGTATCCATTCATGTATGGATCATTGTGTCTCCATAAACATGGGACTTACGACAGATGCAGGCAGGCTTGGGAAGATCAACATGTACAGTTACTACACTAATTAACAAAATATATATTGAAAATTGAAAATCATAGCAGGCAGTGGTGGCACACGCCTTTAATCACAGAACTTAGGAGGCAGAGTCAGGCCTATCTCTGAGTTTGAGGCCACCCTGGTGTACAGAGCAAGTTCCAGGACAGCCAGGGCTACCCAGAGAAACCCTGCTCAAGAAACAAAATAATGAAGAAGAAGAAGAACGAAAACTTACATTGCCTGAGTTTGAGTCCATACCTCTCGTACATCTGAAGAATACCCATGTTTTGAAGTAACGGCTAGGGACCGGAAGTTAAAAATAAAACGGTGATAAGCATGTTGGGTAAACATTTAAATAGACCACTCAGTGATGGCGGGGAAAACACAGTGTACCTTGTCTGGAGTCATCTGGTTTTGAGCTTCCAGCTGAGCGGTCTTCCATATTTGTTATCTGCAAGAGAAAAAGAAACTACTATGGTATCAAAAAAGCCTCAGTCTCCAGTCTTTGGGAACCGCTCTGCCTCTGAAGAGCTGCTGAGCACAACTTGGTTCCCAACGACTCTGTTGTTGCAAAACTTTTACTTCCAAATCACAAAGACTTGACGCTATGAAAGATGGCCGGCCACATGGCACTGGTCCAGCCTCAGCGCTACGAGAATGCCTCTAGGGGCGTCAGCACTAGGGGGCAGGGGTTCAGCTTTCCAAGACACCTAGGTGACGTCAAAAGGTGACAATTTATCTAAAAGACTCATCTCTGTCTGTTAAACATAAAAATCCCGGCACCGTTATCGATCTCGCCTCTGTCCCATGCTTGAACTCTTGGCCCATAGGGAACAGGGAATTATTTAGGAGGCATGGCATGGCCTTGCTGGAGTAGATGTAACTGTGGAGATGGGCTTAGAGGTCTCCTACGCTCGCTACGGACAGCGTGGAACACATCTCTCGTTGCCTGCGGACCCAGATGTGGAACTCTCAGCTCCTTCTCCGGCACTGCGTCTGCCTGGGCGCCGGCATGCTTCCTGCCACAATGATAACAGGCCAAACCTCTGAGACTGTAAGCCAGCCCCAAGTACAGGTTTTCCTTTATAAGAGCTGCCTTCATCCCCTTGCAGCAATGAAACCCTAAGCCAGACACGAAGCCCCAAGAAGAGCGGGGGTGAGTCCGTGTGTCCACACGTCCCCAGCTAGAGAAGGAAACCACATTCGACCCTCAGGCTCCTTCCCTATGTTAATTTGCAAACATTTTCCTCCAGATCCCAGCTGAGGTGACCTGGCAGAGACCAGTCGCTGCAAGCATTTCACGGAGAGACATCTTCAAAAGAATAGAGAGATTACATCGGCTCGGGGTATAAACAGAATCAGGAGGAGGACACAGCCGCTACTGACCAACAGCTGTTGAGAACGGGCTAGCATTCAAGGAGGGCGTCTGCTGGTCTCTCCTGCCAGCCACAAATCCCAACCCTCTTTTCCCAGATCCTTACACTCACAGCAGGCTCCGGGTCAACTTCAGTATCCATAAACTCTGGCAGCAGGACTGTGGCTTCTTCTGCTGGCTCTATATTCATGGAACGAAAAAAAAAAGAAAAGGTAGGAACCCCAAAAACCTGATAACTTCTGTGAGCCAAGCTTGCACTCTGCCTGTCCTTACTTCCCAGGCAAGAGTAGCTGTGGTACACCGCCACCTTGTGGTAAGAGCTGGTAATGAGGTTGTGCCTCAAAACTCAAATCCAAAGCAAAGCACTTGAAATCTGAATTCTAGAGAAGAGCTTCCTGCCAGTAGGCAGGGCACCTCCCCGCCATACCCTGTATCTGTTTTCCTTGGTCACTTCCACCAGTCCCCAAAGCGGACTTCAGCAGATGGAGGAGGAGCCTCAAGGCGTTTATCGCACTTAATGGAATTCTGTTCCATGACCCCCTCAGGGACCGCTTCCACGCCTCTACCAGGAATTTCGACTCAGAATTCTGCCACCTCCCAACATACCTGTTTGTCTTTCAAGACTGCTAGGAATTTCACCACCACCTTTTCCAAGGCCAGAGACGGTGTTTATCAAACTAGGTATCTGAAATAAAAAGTCAGGGCACATACATTTTCAAAGCAGCAGCCATTAAAAAAAAAAAAGTTTTAACCTTTATTCTACAGCATGTTGAGAAATTAGGGCCACCGAGTATTTGCTGTCTTTTTCATGTTGCTCTCTCTGGCTTGCAATCCCCCACGCTCACCCCATCTCCCAGCCACCACCTTCTAGGATGATCATCTCTGGCTCCTTATTACATGGTCTTAATCCATCTGTCATCTGTAGTAGCTTCAATTCACTCTTCTAATCTTGCATGTTAGAAACTGTATCCCCAGGGCGGCAGAGCTCAGAGAGCTGGGGCGTTTGGGAGGGGGGACTCTAAGATCTCTGCCTGCGAGACTGGAGGCCTTCATCAGGGGCTGAGCAGATGGACGTCAAGACACACTCATGGGAGACTCCAGCTTCTAGAGCCATGAGCTCAATAAACTCTGTTTCTTAATTGGTGACCCAAACTATTAGCTTATGATGAGAGAGAGAGAGAGAGAGAGAGAGAGAGAGAGAAGAAAAAAGAAAAAGAAAAGAAAGAAAACAAAACAAAAAACCATCCCCTGGTTCTTCCAACTCCAGTTCTAAGCAAGCTCTGGAGTGACTTTTAATCCATGCTTCCCTTGGGGGATGTTGCTCTCTCAGTGTGTGTGCAGTGAGCACCCAATCCTGGTCCTCCAATCTTACCCTTTCCTCACAGGAGTTTTCTACTCCGAGAACTGTGGCTCTGTCCCTTGCAGACTCCAGTTCTCTGCACTGAAACCATGTTTTTCACTTTGGGGAATGTAGAACTGTGTGTGATGTTGACGGCCCTCGTATGTAGAGGCAAACTGAGCACACCAGGCCAATTTGCCTTGTGATATTATAGAGGAGATGTTTCTCTAAGAGGTTAGTACTCCATCTCTCACCCTCATCATCCTTGTGTAGGACCTTGGGAACTGTATCTGCAGAGGCCTTTATCATCTATAAGATGCTTTAAAACATAACTTAAAACAAAAGGAAACCAGCCAAGACTCCCTCCCTCATTTTGTTCCTTCCCTTCCTCCGACCTTTCCACTCAGCCCCTTTCTGCCTGTTCTGGATGTCCTTTTGTACAAATTCCTTTACCTTACCCACTGTCTATTACTAAAACCCTTGTGTGTTTGTAGGAAGAAGTGAGGTCAAGAGGGAGACCACAGAATGCCAGGGCGGGTGTGGAGCATTTCTATCAGAAAAAGCTTGTACAGAGATGGCAAACTCCCTGCTGGTTCCTTCTAGGGCCGGGAGGAAGGGTCGAACCATGCTGGTCTGCTCAGGAGTATGGTAAGGAGATAACACCACGTACAAACTACACACTGTCCACAGCAGATGGAATAAAGTACTTTAAAGGCTGCAAGACCTTTTGTGTCTTCTATATGTAAGACAAAGACACATAAGGAGGGAGACACTCCAGTCTTCTGCTTGGCCAAAGGATACATCAAAACCCAACATGGAGGCTGAGGAGATGTGAAAATACACTTTGAAATAATCAAAGGAAATGAAGCTGGGCATGCTAGCACACGCCTTTCATCACAACACTTGGTAGGCAGAGACAAGCCCACCTCTGGGTTCAAGGCCAGTCTGCTCTACCACCTTTCTCTAACAAGAAAAACGCTATCTCAAAAAACCAGAGAGAGAGAGAGAGCAAGCTGCTACCTGTTTGTCTTCTCCCAAAACTTGGACAGAAACTTCTGATATGTCAAAATGCCTATCAAAGTAGATTTCTATTATCCTTGCTTCTTTCTTGCTGATAATAATTGGCTGTTTCAGGTAAATGATGAACAGCTTCATCCCATCATTGTCTAGCAAAAAAAAAAAAAAGGTATTATATTAGCTGTATCAGTGTAATGAAAGTTTTTGTCACTGTTCAGAATTTTCTGCAGAGAGAATATGAAGTCATACTAGATAGACATGGCTTTGAAATTATTTACATACACAGAAAACACAAAAGAGAGGCTAATACCTGATAACATGAAGGACCTTGCTTTACTAATGAAAAAAAAAGTCATCTTGTATGACACCACCCATGTTTTTATAAAATAGTTATTATTATACAACAGGTATTGTAGTTTCCAATGTACTAAGCAAAATTCTCTTCTTTCCCTTTTTTCTCTGAGATCCCACCTGATCCTAATGTTCAGTTTCCCATATTCTCGTATCCATTCCGGAAGACACCACTTAAAGAGCAGAAACGGAAGCACCTGTCAAGAGGTCTGGGGCTCAGACAACAACCCTTCCACAATACCGTTCATGGCAAATGAGCAGTCAGTTGCAAAGATGAAAAAATAACTTGGATCAAAATTAAAATTCAGTCTCCAGGAAAAAAAAAAGCCACGATAAGTATCAACTATGAATAACGTAGAGTGAATAGGAAGATCATGAGAGCAGGCCAAGCTAAGAGCCAAGTACCTACCAAAATGGGGGAAATGGGGGGAGGAGGAAAGGAGGAGAAAGGGGAACATGCCGGTTTTCACCTGGGTTATCCAAGATGGCAACCCACTTGAAACCGTTGGCTAACACAAACTACCATGACCAGCCAGTATCGCACCCACGTCAGACTAAAGATTTAACACAGACGAGAACATACAACAGAAGCACAGCCATTTTTATATTGATTACACTTGAATATTGTTCAAAGAGCCAGTTAAATAGTGAATTGAAGCTAATCCATTCTGATTTAATGAGGGCTAATGGAAGATTTCATACACTCCCTGCTTTCTAGTGAAGATTAGGATTCAGCACTCTCGCCATCTCAGGCTGGGTTCGATTCACATTCAGGGAAGCCCATCTTCTGGGTGTGGAGAGAGGGCTCAAAGGTCAAGAGCTCATTCTAGCCTTCCAAAGGGCCCAGGTTCAGTTCCCTGCACCCACATCAGCAGGCTCACCAACACCTCTGACTTCAGCTCCAGGAGAGTTTCTGTTCTGGCCTCTATGGACATCCACACACACACACAAGGATTTCTGAACACAAACACACACGAACATATAAATAAAAAGCAAGCAAGAAAGAAAAAGATTCCAAATAAGAACACATGATCAAGATCCACTCCAGGACTAACTACACAGTGTACAACCCCAAAGTTGCGGCCCCCAAGCTCCATGGGAAAGCGTTCACATCTTACCTATTATGATGAAGTTGAAAACTGCTTCCCTCTGAAGCTTTACCGAATCCCGCAGAGCATTCTTGAGGGAGGAAAAAAATGGGTGAGAGTCATGAATGCATAACCGTACAAAGAATCCCTGAATGCTCCAGTCTGCTGAGGAATGAATCCCAGTCACCTCCGTATTGTGTATGTAAAAAGTCACACTTTGGCTTCCTAGGTTGAAATCAATCCAAAATTTCTCTTCTTCATCTTCATCTTCTGGTTTTCTCATCTGTGGGAGATTTTTGGCAAAAGTTATTCAGGACTCTCATTGTTGAAGGGCCCAATTTAAATTACCAACAACAACTAATTCCCCTAGAACAGGGCTACCCTCAGCTCTCACCACCAACACCCTTTGCAAATCAGAAGTGGGCTTCAATCTTACTCCAAGCCATTTCCAGGAAGGTCCTATCATCCTTAGCACATTTCATAGATACTTAAATGTGTCACATGACTCTACCCAACACAGTTTTTTTCTTGATGGAAATCATGAAGGGGGTGGGAGGGGGGAGAGAAACCTGTGTTGTGTTCAGTCAGTAGTAAACCACACTGAACAGCGGTGGAAACGTCCAGCAAAGGGGGTGTTGTGAGCAAGTGAGTGGCAATTTGGTGTCCACCTTACCAGTGGTCAGAGAACAGCTAACACCTGTGCTCAAGTTGCTTTTATCATTATGCGCTAACTAACTACATACTCATAGTAAAAAAAAAAAAAAAAAAAAGCAGGGATTTGAGCAGTGGGGGTGTTCTAGAATGCCTTCTCTGTTCAGCTTCTGCCCAGGCATCTGTCCAGAATGCCTTCTAGCGATGCCTTTGAGCCTCCCCACAGGCTTTCTAGACAAATATCTGGAGTCCAGGCTGAGCACCGCTCACCTGAAATTCTTAGTTCTGACTTTGGAATGTCTGCATGTACATAACGAGGAAGGAGACATGGGAAAGAAACACACACTCACCTCCTAAGGGAATTTCATGCAATAGTTTACATACACTTGTATTTTACCTGCATGAAGACAGGTGTGGTATATTTTAAGTGGTTTTATTATTTATTATGTGCTTGCATGCATGTGAGTGTATGTCATGGCACACATGTGGAGGTCAGAGGACCACCATGCATATCTCAGGGCTCAGCAACAAGCACCTCTGTCCAATGAGGCAGCCCCATGGCTCATGGGGCTGATTTCCCCTTTGTGTGCATGTGTGTTTATGTGTGTGGGTGAATGGATGTGCGTGTGTACAGGTATGCATGTATGCGGAAGCCAGCTGACAATCTTAGGCCCATCTACCTTTGTACTGTCATACGGGATCCTGGCCTAGAATTCGCTAAATTCTATCTGGCTGGCCAGTGAGTCCAGGGATCCTCCTGCCTCCACCTTCCCACGACTGGAATTTCAAGTAGGTACTCCACTCCCAGCTTAAAAAAAAAAAAAAAAAGAAAAGAAAAGAAAAAAAGTGCTATTTCTAAGGATTAAGCTCCTGTCTTCATGCTCACGCATGAGGGAGGTACTTTTCTGACTAAGCTCGCAAGTCCCGATCTTTTCATTTGGTATCACGGAGCACTCAGTTGCCAGGGACTTTGGAACATTTTAGACTTTGGCACCAGGATGTTCAGCCTTACGCATGATGCCCTCAATTTCCTGGTATGGTTTAATAAATATTGTTAATGAGTCCATGTGCACGTTGAAGTTTTAAAGTAGTAATGACTAACTTTTTATATAAAAGCTTAGATTTGTGATTCTTTTTTTATAAGATTAGTTTTTAAGATAATTCTTTCTTTGTAACCACAAAATGCAGCCTGTCAGTAAAGAGAAACTGGCTGAAAAGCTACCTTGCATACTTACAGTTTATTAATCTATCACAAGCTGCTTAGTTACAAACGTATGTGGGTTTTTCATATTTGTTTCTCACCCCAATATGTAAAACATTTGATCATGTGAAGGTATTGGGGAACATGGTTTTTCTTACGTATATACTCATCATAATCATCCACTTAAAAAAAATAGAATGTCACCACATTGTGATTTTTGTACTACTCGAAAGATTTTGCTGGGGTATATAAGATGTGTGAAAAAATTAAGTTATCGGAGTTTGCCCCATCCAACATAAAGCTGTGCACATGTGTCTGTATATATGTAAAGTTGGTTGGAGCTCTCTCTTTGAAGTTTGCTCTATCCATGAAATGTGTGAATGTGTGTATGTGCGTGTATATATATATGTGTGAAATTGTTGGAGCTAATCTTGCTTCATCCATCAAATGTGTGTGTGTGTGTGTTATTCTTTTCCCCATTTTTTTTTCTTTTTCTTTGCTGTCTACAAGCAGTTCTGTCCCAGGGAATCAAGCTTTGATTCTACCTCAGTCTACCCTGACCTTCGAAGCTGGTCTTCAGCAGAAAAGCTCAGCCCCAGGAGCTATGAATAGGTCTCTGAACCCATGACAAAGAAATTATTAATGAAGATATTCAAGAGGTCTTAAGTGTGCCATGATTGTAAGTAAATCTGTATACTTCACCCAGAAATTGTGATGCTCTTAGTTGGAGCCCTTTTTACATAGAGAGCCTTGTTCTTCTAGAACCCAAAGACGACGGGAAGAAGAACCTAGCTAGCCTTAGCCTCCAAAGTATGAGGTAGAAGGAAAGCTAGAACGCAGACACTGGTGTCACAGTAAGCTATGGCAGCGCACAGTCCAGAAAGACGGCTTGAAACAATGCGCCTTGTGCTACAGAGCGCAAAGCGCAGAGAAAGGAAAGTCGCTATTAAAAGAGGGAAAGTATCAGCTAGAAGGAGAAAATGGAGAGGCCTCTGACTTGACCTTCCAGTTTAATCATGAATGTTTCCTGTGAATGGTCTGGACTCTGCAATCCCGTCTCCCATACAACCACAGACCCCTGTGAGCTTTCTGGAGTGCATCCTGGTTATGACATGAGCTGGTAAGTTTGAAGGTAAGGTCACTAAAAGAAGCGAGCACCCTTTTTTAAAAGGCTCCTCTGTGTGCCCAGTACCTAAGAATGACACCAGGGTTATTCTAACATCTACATGTATGCACATGCACACATGAAAACACAGGTACAAGTGCATGCACACACGCACACACACAAATAAATAAACAGCCCCTCAGAACACTAGCAGCAGAAGTCTAACCTAAATGTGTAAACCTGATAGTGCTTCGTTTCACACCATCCTTTGACTCCTTAGAGAGGGACATAGAGACAGACAGACAGGCAGACAGACACAAGCGTGCAGATCTACCTGATGAGGACCAGCCAAAGCAGCCAAGCATGGAAATGAATGGACCCTGCAAAACACCTCACAATTAGAAGCAATCAAAATGACCGGCAGATGTCCCACAATGAGTTTTCAGAACTATGCCATGCTAGGAAGTCTCCTATCTACAGGAAACGTGAGGGCTTCAACCCTGCAAATCCACATCCGCTGGGGGGAGACACCACCTCTCCAGCAGGCAGCTTCTAAGTCAGAATTATTAGCACTCATTTCAGGAAAAATAAAAAAATCACTTGGTCCGATTCCTAAAGAACAAAATTTAGCAAGGATCGTCTCACCAAGGACTTACCTGTTCGTGATATGCCCAGCCCTCGGGCACCTTTAGTCTTTTCAAAAGCACTCTTCAAGAAATCCAGGAACTCTCAGGATTGGAGAGATGACAGTGGTTGAGAGCACTGGCTGTTCTTGCAGAGGACCTGGGTTCAGTTCCCAGCACCCACATGGGAGCTCACAACCGTCTATAACTCCAGTTCCGGAGGTCAATGGCCTCCAGGCACATAGCTGGTATACATAGAGGTGAAACACTCGTACACATAAAATAAACTTGAAAAAGAAAAAGCAAAGGAAACAATCAAAAAGCACTCATGTCAGCCTCTCATGTACTAGGATTACAGGGGTGAGCCACCATGTCAGGTTTGATCTAGATTTCTGATCAATTAACCACTTGGTTCCGTCAGTAAAATGTTGATTGTATTTGCTCTTAAAATAAAAAAGATCCTGGGCATTCTTTTAAAATACTGAACAAGCTGGGTGCGGTGGCACACGCCTTTAATCCCAGCCCTCAGGGTGGCAGAGGCAGAAGGATCTCTGTAAATTCGAGGTTAGCCTGGTCTACAAAGCAAGCCCAGGACAGTCAAGGCTACACAGAGAACCCCTGCCTCAAAAAAACCAATATATAGACATAGATGTAGAGATAGATAGGTAGGTGGATGGATAGATAGATAGATAGATAGACAGACAGACAGACAGACAGAGATATTGGACAATATCAGATTATAACTATCCAATAAAATAATCCCAAAGACAAAAGTTACCTTCTCTGGTCACCGAGCCTTTCATTCAGGAAATTGAGAAACAGCCGACAGTCCTAAAATAAGCAATACCAGTCTTAAATTTAGAAGCACATTGTCTTGACCATCTTCCTAGGCAACCTTAAATCTTTACAAGGATTCACTACTTTATGTTAGCAATGGTTTGTACCCAAAGAGAAGGCTGTAGTCATGCTGGTTCCTCAAACAGCTAGCATTGCCTACTCAGCTGAAGAATACTTAGGGATCAAAAGTCAAATTCATGACGGATTTACTTGGGCAAAAGACTGAGCAAGAAAAATAGATTTCCCTGATCACTTAGAGACGAGTATTTGACTAACCCATCTTGCATACACCCCCTAACACAAGAGACTATTTAGGGAACAAGATACTCTATTTTCATCATCCGCAGAGGCAGATGAGGGGCGTCTGGTTGCCCACATCATCCCAGGCACCCTTGGTCTCGCTCAATGAATTCTCCTTGAGCTGGCTAGTTTTATAGCAAGTTGGCACAAGCTGGAGTCATCTTAGATGAGAGAACCTCAGTTGGGAAATCGGCTCCATAAAACCCATCAAATCCACAGTTTGTCTCCCTAGTTCAGTTCCCTCTAAAGAAACCCCGTATTTATCTTCCCACATGTTCCCCAGATATTTGGTAGGCAAGCCTGCTAGGCATTTTCTTCATTAGCAATTGATGTGGGAGGACTCGGCGCATTTTGAGGGGTGCTAATCCTGGGCTGCCGGTACCATGTGCTCTATGAAGATAGGCTTGAGTAAGCCAGGAGGAGCAATCCAGTAATGCAGCACCCCTCCATGGCCTCTGCACCAGCGTCTGCTTCCAGGTTCCTACTGAGTTTGTGTTCTTGCTTTGGCTCCCATCACTGGGCTGTGATTCAGGATAGATAAGTCAAATATACCCTTTCTTTCTTGCCCAAATTGCTTTTCGGTCATGGTGTTTCAGTACAATAACTAACCCTAACTAAGAAACTCCTTGTTTTAAGGTAGATTTATTCCCATTTCACAGATGAAATACTAAGACTTCACCAGTCTGTGATCTCATCTAAATGTATGCAAACATGACCTAAGTCAGGTGGGTGGGACTGTAATTTGACATAAAATTAAAAACCAAAAGCCCCCCGGGAGTCATGACCTTTTTAGTTAGAACATACTGCACCTGGCTAAACCTTTTCTGTGCCTAGGCCGGTCCCGGTGACTAAGACACACGGTGTGAAGGTTCAGATTTAGTACTGTGAATCACATAATAATCCTGATTGCACAATGGTTTTTATTAGGGTGCTTCATGAAAATGAGGACTTAAAAATGAATTTTACCTTTTCCCGAGAACCCAACCCTGATTTAAAGGTATTTGGGAAAGAATAAATAAAATGCATTTAGCAATTGCAGGAGGACAGCAGAGACACAACAAAGCCAAACACTGTTTCTGTGTTCCTTGAGAATAATCACATGACTGCAGAAACACACACACTCACACACACACTGCAAATCTTTGTACCCTCAGGCCTCGGCAGCCGGGCCACACACAGCACAGACACTCCATGGTCCTCACACCACTAGAGCACAAATGCCACAGCCAGCCACCTGCCATGGTCACAGGTTCTCTCTTCAGGTCCCTAATTCTTTTCTCTTTGCTCTCCAATTGTATTCCTCCTCTTCGAGGACCGTTCAAAATCTCTGCCTGTTCCCAACTGTTTGCCTTGTCTAAACCCATCAAATTCTCAGTTCGCCTCCTGGGCCAATCGCCTCTACAGAACCCTACAGGCGTCTCCTCACGTGTCCCCCAGATTTTTGTTTACGCCACCTTTGAATTATTTCACTGATCAGGGTAAACTGAATCATCCGATCATATCTTAAACATCGAGGGGACTGGCGAGATGGCTCATTGGTTAGGAACGTACACTGATACTACAGATAATCCTAGCGTGGCTCCCAGCACCCAGGTCAGGCAGCTCACAGCTGCTGGCAGGGAACACAACACCATCTCCTGGCTTCCAAAAGCACTTTTGCTCACACACATACACACACACACACAGTGCGCACACACATACACAATGAAAAAATTGTTGCTCTTTAAAAAAACTAAACCTTCTCCTGAGCCTAAAACCGAGGTTCTGAGAGGATCCTCACTGAATCTGACAGAGCAGAGGACCAGAATTCTCACCGTCTCAAAGTATACATGATTAACTTCTTTGAAAGCTTTAGCCAGGAGTGGATCCTCAAACCACTGATCTGCAAGTTCATTCCTCTTCTCTGTTTCAACGGTCATGCTACACAACACCTTTATTAGAGCAACCTGGTGGCTATAATCTGGAGGTTCAAAGCACAACAGACATAGGTAAATTCTGGGCACAAAGCCATAGAAAGCAAGACATCTTAAAGTCAGCATTTGGTCTAGTGTCAAGCAAGTCACTTGGTAAAATGCAACAAGATTCCCTCAGAGCCATAAAGACCATCCAAACTATACTTAATAATTGCCAGGGGGAAAATCTGAAGAAGTTTCATCTGGGCAACATCTTTAAAATACTATTTCTGAGTGATGGGAATATTTTTCAGTACATACATACGTGTGTGTACACATATTTTTAGGTTTTATATTTAAGGCATATCAAAATATCAAATCACATCAAATAGCCTTAAGATATTTCTACAACAAAAACAAAATCTCACTAAAGTTACAGCATTTTACTACACTTACATTATATGCACAAATGACAAATAATTCTCTTTAAAACACAGGGTTTTATTGTAGTTCAGGATGGACTCAAATTTGCTACATAGCCAAGGATCACTATGAATTCCTGGTTCTCCTTTCTCCATCTCCCAAGTAGTGGCAATATAGATCTATGTCACCACACTGGTTTAAAGCAGCTAGGGCTCAAACTCAGGGGCTTTCTGCACCTGAGGCTCTGGCCACAGTGCAAACCTCAAATAATTGTGAGGCAAAAAGAGGGGTGAATTCAGATGGACTGACAAGCTAGAATGCTTTTAAATCTACTAAAGCAAACATGTGATTATTACACAGGTAAAAAGCATAAAGATTGTGTTTGGGAATAAAGAGATATCTGAGCCAAAGACAGGATGTAGAGGCATGCCTGCAAGGCCATTGAGGGCTTTCTCTGTGACTCTGATGTTTTTTACTTAAAAGAATTTTAATTGTAGCCACACAGTGAGGTGTGACAACACTGGCCAGTAGGTGTCTGTTAGCTATAGCGAAAGGACAGAATCTCTCAGAAGCAAAGACAAAAATCTTAATTTCCAAACTTCAAATGAAACAATGTTTTCCTCATACTTTCTTACGTATCTCCTAGTGTCCAGTATTCTAATCATTTAAAATCGTAAGCACTTCTTACCGCCCACGGTCAAGATCTTCCTTGCCAATTCTTTCCTGAAACATTTACATAAGTTAATTTTACTGAGGTGAACATTATTGTTAATGTAATAAGTTCAAAACCAAGATATATGTTTTTGAAATCAGTATCAGTATTTCCCCAATTTGCATATATACCTTGCAATTTTCTTCACGTTTACATATTGATGACCTATATGCATTTTTTTTGTTGTTTTCTTAATTTTATTTTGTGTGCATTGGTGTTTTGCTTATATGTATGTCTATGTGAGGGTGTAAAATACCCTTGAACTGGAGCAATAGCTACTGTGAACCACTCTGCAGGTGCTGGGAATACAAAGCAAGTCCTCTGGAAGAATAGCCAGAGCTCCTAACCTCAGAGCCATTTCCTTAGCCCGCCATTTGCATTTTTGTTTTTTGGATTGTTTTGTTTTGAGACAGGGTTTCCTCTGTGGAGCCTGGCTATCCTAGAACTCACTTTGTAGACCAGGCTAGCCTCAAACTCAGAGATCTGCCTGCCTCTGCCTGCCTCCCGAGTACTGGGATTAAAGACATGCCCCACCACTGCCTGGCCCGATACGCATTTTTAAACTTTTTTAAAAAATTCATTATTCATTTTATTTTTATGAGTGCTCTGTCTGCATGTGCCTCTGCATGTCAGTGGGGAACCAGCATGTGGTTGCTGGGAATTGAACTCAGGACCTCCAGAAGAGCAGCCAGTGCTCTTACCTACCAAGCCATCTCTCCAGCCTCCCCCACCTAAAAGTTATAGTATTTTTGAGGTGCCACTTTCCCTTTCATGAAGTGAATTTAGCTTCCTAAGATCTGAAGGTCCATTGAATAATCTATTTCCTAAGTTTGCGGTTTCTTAGGGTTTCTTGGGGTTTGGGTAGGGAGTTTTTTGGGTTTTGTGGGTTTGTTTTGTTTTGTTTTTCAAAACAGGGTTTTACTGTAGCTCAGGGTAACCTAGCAATCCTCCTGCCTCAGCCTCTACAGGCATGAGCCACTTCTAATTGCTCTCTCTTCACCTAGATATAACTTGACAGCTGACGAAGCAGAGACTTTTGGTCCTGTGCATCTCTCCGATAAGGTTGTTGCATCTTCAATGGACCAGCTTAATTTATTAACGTAATGAACGTAAGCTATTACCCTTTACGTGCTGTTACACTGGGATCTTAGCTTCCTCTCTGGCATGTATCCACCTATTCTAGTGTGTCTACCAACTACTAAAACACAGGCCGTTTATTTCTCCTTAAGGTCTCAGAGTCATTTTGTGCGTGGCAGGGTAGGGCAGGGCGGGGTGAGGCTGAGAACTGGATCTGAGGCAGGTGCTTCACTCGGCTACATCCATAGCCCTTAATGCTTTGAGAGCATTTCACTATGTAAGCCAAGATGGCCTCATCATGATGATCTTGTCTCGGCCTCCTGAGTGACTGGCATGGCAGGTGTACACCATCACACTTGGCAAAACCTCCCATTTTGAAGAATATTTAAGGGAGTCTTGTAGGTTGGGGAGATGGATTAAGCAGTAAAGAGCAGACTTCACAAGCATGAGGACCTGAGTTCCAGCTACAGAAGCCACATTAAAAAGCCAGATATCCACATCTTCCTCAAAGGCCTACCCCAGCAAGTTCCCTTGCTACCCCATACTTTTCCTGAAACTCACCATAATAACTAGCTAGGGCCCCCTAGCCGGTGACCTGACTTAGTCTGGCCACCCCACCTAAGCCTGACCAGCAGGCACCCTCTTGACTTTCGGAGGGGCCTACATTACTAGCTGGACCTATTCCCACTGCTTCCTCCAGCTCTGTAGCCAACTCCAGGCTCTCAATAGGACCTGCTGTATGCACATCTACCCACACAGGACCATTTGCACTATCTCCGTCACCACACTCCATACCCAAACTTCTCGTTTCCTCTACCAGGATCTAGCTTGGTGAGCATCCCTGACCTTCTCATCCATGCTTTCTCCACAATCCATGAGGGTTAGCCTGGGCCCCACAAACCACCAGCCTAGTCTGGCCTTGCCTGCCTTCCTTGCAGGAGAACTCTTGGCTTGGACTAGTAGCCTCACCACCAACCCATCAAGCCACAGGGCTTTTCCATGTCATAGCCAGCTTTTCCACTCAGACATCTACCCTGCCCCACTGTGGGCTTGGAACAAGCTTGCCTCCAACCTGAACCAGCTCCACATCTCTGCTCTCACATCTTCTTTTCTCTTGCAAGCTGCCCCATCCATAATAATCCCAGAACTAACAAACGAATGCCACATGCCCAGATCTCATCCCAGAAATACCAACAATATAAAAGATCAGGCCAGCATCTTCTCTCCAAAACATGCTTGCCAATGAGAGTTGCTTAAATGAAATCTAGGACACATAAATTAAAAAAAAAATCATTAACTGTCTCAAATAATTCAAGGTATTTAAATACACAAAGAAATGGCTAAAGAAATCAAAGAGAAAGAATTTATGGAGAATAAATGCCCGAGTAATGCCCGCAAGAACACAAACATAAGGCTGACAGAAATTATGAAGACAATCCAGAACTCAAGAACAAAATTCAATCAGTACATAGAAACATTGAAGAAGAACTCAAGCCGAAATTTAGATGGAATTTAAAAACAAAACTAAACAAACAAAAAAACTGATAGCCCAATTGGAAACCTCAAAGGAAAAGCCTTACAAGTAGAATGAATCGAGCAGAAGACAGGATATTGGATCTTAAAGAATATATATATTTAAGATAAAACAGAGGATCTCAACCAAATAATCAAGGAACATAATGAACTTTTTTAAACACAGGAAATGCAAAACACCATGAAAAAAAAAAACTTTCAAATTATAGGCATCGATGAAGGAGAATCTCAAATCAACAGCTCAGACCAGATCTTCAACAAGATCATTAAAGAAAACTTCCCCACACTAAAGACACACTCATACAGATGCAAGAAGCAGCACACAGCACACCAAATAGACAAGACCAGAAAAGAAAATCCCCAGTGCATATCATAGTAAAAACATTAAGTATGTACAACAAAGTATATTCAAAGCGCCTGAGAAAAAAAATTGCAAGTCACACATAAAAGGAAGCCCATCAGAATAACACAGCTGATTTCTCATAGTAAACCATGAATACCAAGTACTAAAAGAATGATGATAGCCAACTTAAAAGAATATACATCCAGTAAAACTATCAGTCATGATTAAAGGAGAAATAACTAATAAAATACTTTCAAAGAAAATACAGACATACATCAAAAAGATTCTATACCATGATCAGATACCATGGCTCTATCCCTGAAATGCATTGAGGGTTCAATAGCTGAGGGGCTGTTGTAGCTGGCGTTTGCCACTTTGTGGGTTCTTTACTCTCTCACCCTTCTCCACCTTTATCCCACCTTTTCAACCCCTCCCCCAATACTAGGTAGGAAAGAAAGAAGGGGAGAAGAGAGAGGGCGCTTTATTATCATTAAACTACTTCCTGCTGATTAGGGGCGTCTGTTTCCTTGAGGCAAGTTTGATCTTCCTCATCAGGGTATTCAATTTCTTCTCATCTCTTTGTGCATGATTATTTGACAAGCAGCAGCCACTGCAGCCTCTCTCAGGGCTCTCACATTCATAGACCCTCTCAAGAGTCCCCAGAATTCCAAATGTCATACACTTGCAGAAACTACCTACAGCTGGCAAAAAAAATCCCACCTCTGCTAGAGCACAAGGCAAATCATAGTCAGCTGCTGCGGACAAGCTGAAGCAGCCCCACATCCCACACCTGGCATTAAAACAAAGACGCATTCCCTAACATTTCTGTGTTTTTAAAGAAATCAAAAATTCTCACTTCAGCCACAGTCTCTTAAGAGGAGTGATTTTTCCCCCAGTAGAGTCAAGATTTCTTTTTTAATGAATGACTCAAAGTCACATGGTTCATAGATCAGCACAATGAACAGTAGCAAACTCCTGCTCAGCAAGCAGCACTTCTAGGTTCTAGTGATGGCACACTCCTTATGGCATGCCACAGGAACGGTCACCAAGATGTCCTCCTTGCTAGCCATCCTCATATATATGTGTTTAAGTTCAAATTTCAAAACAGGTGCATGTTTGCAATTCACTTCATCTTGTATTAAACCCTCATCCTCAAATGTCACATTCGAAGTGCTACGTAAAACCTTATCTCCAAATGTTCAAATGTAACATTTCAAGGCCTTAAAATGTAAGAATTTGGGGCAGGGGAGATGGCTTAGTGGTTAAGAGCACTGCCTGCACTTCCAAAGGACCCCAGTTCAATTCCCAGCAACCACATGGCAGCTCACAACTGTCTGTGATTGCAGTTCCAGGGGATCTGACACCTTCACACTAATACATGTGAAATTAAATAAATTATTTTTTTTAATGTAAGATTTCAAGATCTATGTAGCCATAACGAGGCTACTAAGTGTGCGTGTGAAGCAGGGGGTATCTGTGTGTGTTTGTGTGTCTCTCTGTGTCTGTCTGTGTGTGTCAATGTATGTGTGTGTGTCTGTGTATGTGTGCATGCCCATTGACATCCTTCCATAAGTCAACACTAGAGTTTATGTTTACATAATCAGTCAGCTGAGAGAACATTTTTAACCCGCAAATTCAATGAACGCAAAGACAAAACCACTACCTCCAAACAAGCAAACAAAAGAAACCCCCACACTGTTAAGAGCAGAGCCTGGCAAAGACTACCCTTCAGTCTTCAGTCCTTCCCAGCCAGATACTCTGAACGCACAGGGTACATGCTGAAGGAAGGAATGAAGTAGGTGAGTTTCCAGAGCACAAAGAATAGTACAGGGATTTGGGGCTTATACCATCACCCAAGTGTGAGTTAACTTACATAAGACAGCACGGGCCTTCTGCTGAGGAGAGCTTTTCTCTCTCTTCCTTGGGTACAGCAGCCAAAATGAAGTTCAAAGTCTCCAGAGCCTGCTCAGTATTGTAATGAGAATTCATGGCAAAGAGACAAAATAAAAATGCATGCATGGGTTTTCCAGAGCAACTGTTAACTTACTGAGTCGTTACAACTCACCTTCTGCTGAATGGGTAGTGTCACAATGCTCTTTGCCACCAGGTTTCCTACACTAAGTAGGAAGGAATCCAACATCTCGATTGCCCCTGAAAGCACAATTGTAAACGCATCAAATGGATGCTGGAAAGACCCAGAATTGACTTCTGTGTAGCAGGAAGAAGGGCAAACTGAGAGCAGTTCCCAGTGCAGGGAACAATAGTGCAGGTGAGGGACAGGTCAGAGCCAGCTCCTAGTCACAGCAGCCCCAGGTTACGGGACACTTGGTTTCATAAATACCCACTAAGGATTGGAACAGCCACCTGAGCAAAGTTGTCACTGCTGCAGCCTGAGCCAAACCACCTTTTTGTGCTCAACGGGCAATCCTCTCAGTGCAGGTACGTGGACCGTCCTGTCTACATGGTGAATATGAATCTGTATTACATGCACATCCATTATACATAATATACAAACAAAAAGGCTATGAAGTCTAGAGCAGAGAGGCAGAAACCTTCAAATGAGTTGGTCTTCATTAATACAACACAGAAACTTCCACATGAGAGAAACAAAGCTGTGAGATACTACCTTATATAAAACTAAGTGAGCTAGCTTTTACAGTTGCACTTGTGGGCTTATATCAAGGCAGTAAGTGGAAACAGCAGTGAACGCCATAGAAAAGGAATGCCAGGGCCAGCGGGTGATGTTGCTAGGTTCAGATGTATCGACTCAATATGCAAGCTATTTATCACAAAGCACATACATTTTACCCCGGTATAACTCATACAATTACAGGAAACCAAACAGGGAAGTATGACAGTACTGTCTTCAGTTTTCTGCCAGCCAGATAACCTGAGAACAACAGAAACTCAGCTGGACCTGCCATCGACCAGATTAGATGCAAAGGTTCGAGCAAACCCCAGGTGGCCAGCAAGACACTTGAAGGCGTCAATCTGCACGTGCTAGCAAACACCAAGCATCGTGCTTTCATTCTGAGAGGAGCTAGAGTGACAGGCTATGGCCCTGTGACAGAGAAGAGACTTGGATGACAGAGGGGTCACAGAAAACTAACTTCTGAGAAGTATGTCAAGACACTTTGTTAAAAAAAAAAAAAAAAAAGCAGAAAGCATTTGGTTCATTGTCCTGGGACTGACAGCACAGATTAGGAAATAATTTTTCGAGAGAAACCAGCGGAAAACTTGCATGAGAAAGTACCAGGCAAAAATGAAAATAGATATAAACAAAAACAAAAGAGTGACTAAACTTACAGCCATACGTGAACATGAACATAGAACAAAGAAGACGTAGGGTAATATCATGTTACCGTTGATTAAGGGAACTCTGGGAATAAGTCTACAGACTTAGAGCACTCTCGTCACCAGTGAAAGGCAACGTGTTCAAACAGAACCCATGCAGCAGCACACAGAGTAAAGGAGCCTCCCTCCCCCCTCAATAGAACAGGAATGATAGGGTTAAATCCCAGCTGACTATGGGAGGGATTAATCCTACAATGGCAGGAGATGCTGGAAAGTCCTCCAATAGAAACAGCTTTCTACCTCATATGGAAGGACTGGACATCCATTCTGCAGAGCCTAGCAGGGCACTCATGCAAGTCAACTGCCAAAGACAGCATGGGAGAATTTGCCGCTTATAAAGAAGCTATCCCCACCCCCTTAGCCCAGGGTAGTCAGAGTGAGGCCCCAGCAATGAACTGGCGTTACTACAGATGTGTGGAATCGTCTCTTCCCAATTCATACATTAAAGCATTCACCCCAGTGTGATATCCGAGAGAGGGCCTTTGGGAAACAACTGAGTTAGCTGAGGTCACGAGGGTGGGAGGCATGTGTGGTAGGGTTGTCACCCTTCTGAGAGACTGCTAGTTCTGTCCCTCCACCATGAGGACACAGTGAGAAATGGCAGACAGCCCTCCCCAGGACCCAAAAATGCTGCCAGCCTAATCTTTGGGTTCACACCCTTCCCCCCCCCCATTAAGTATCACAAACAAATGCCTGTTTAAGCAGCCAGAGCTGTTAGGGCAGCTAGAGCTGACTACAGTGGTCATCTAACAGACGTGTGCCTCTGTGCAGAGTGGTAAGAGTTGCCACGAGGAGAGCAAGAGCCTGCAAACGCACCAAGTCAATGGTTATTGACTCAACAGACAGCTCACACGGATGGATGTGTGCTAAGTATATACTGTTAAGACAAGGTGTGCTCTACAGGGTTACAAACGTTGCCAAAGAAGGCACCATCATGTGTTTTTATCAGCCAGTCTTAAAGACATTCACTATTGCTAATGAAAGTCATTAAAAAAAATGAAACGAAAATGTTTAGACCCCCCCCCCCCAGACTAAGACAAGGGCTGCGTTGGTCGGTTTGCTTGGGATCAATAAAAACTCTGGCTGTGTCTGTGAGGGCGTTCCCAGACAGAGTGAGATTATGAGACCTCTCGCCTAAGTGAATGGTATACTGTATTGATGGACTCCAAATGTGGGTAGTTAGGAGGCAGAAAAAAAGCAGGGTACCATTAAAGGAAGCAGATCATGGTTCAAGGGAGGAACTTCGTTCTTGGGTGCCGACTCATAACCTTGCTCCTTCTTCTTGTGACTTTGCTCTGCTTCCTGCCTGTGGTCCTCGCCCACCACACGCTCCCAGCTACCACGATGCTCGGATCCGAGTTTATAGACCAAGCAGCTCTGAAACTATGAGCCTGAATAAGTCCTTTGTTTTTGTAAATTATTTAATTCAGGCATTTTATCATATTACTAAGAAAGCTAACTGATGCAAAGGCTTCTGTTCCCAAGTATGGAGGATACACCAAAGCTCCCGGTGCTGCTTTTTCAATTGCCATACCTTGTGAAGTGTGGCATCAGCTCACTAACAGCTTCTTTAAACTGAGTAACTCCCCAGAAAAATGACCTTTTCCTGTTGCAATGGCCATGTGTTCTGGGATGCTCAAAACATGCCAAGTGCATCTTTGCTTCCAGGATGTCATAATCCAAAATATCAAACTACCCTTTAACTGGAGTTGAATGGAACAAAACTTCACTATTTCAGAATTTTACCTTGCAGACTCGAGAAAGGCAAAGCTATCTTCATTGGCTCCCAAAGTAAATCAATAGTTACATTGATTTACTCCAAGTTACTCAGTGTAAGTCAATAGTAGCTAAACTTTTGCTGGTTTGTGTCTTTGACAACCGTCTGTTGCTATAGCCGGACACCTGAATCTGGATCCGCTTAACAAAGAAAAGAGGATGGTTTAGCTCACACTGCTGGGAGCTCAAAAGCTCGGCAGCACAATCTGTGACTTCCAGGGAGGAACCCATGATGGCAGGAACACAGTGTGGAAGAAGTTATATGGGAAGCAGCGAGCACGAAAGCAAAAGGCAAAACTCTCTTTACAGTAAGTAATTACAACTAAGTAATTAGTACCCATTCTTGTGGGAACTAGTCCAGTCCTGCACCTGATGAATCCCTTCATGGAGCTGGGCTACAGATTCACTACCTCCCCTTAGGCCCACAGTAGGACCAGGCCTCTAGCACATGAACCTAGGTAGAAACTGGATCCAAACCAGACAGCTAAACTCCTGCCGCTCTGGACACAAAGTGCTTTTCCATTATCTGTACAGAGGAGAGTCAGCTAGAGCAGTGACAAGAACCAGTAAGTGAAAGCTGAGGCAATGATTCACAATGAAATGCCTTCCAACATCACAGCAGGACTATGAAAAGTGGTTGATAAATCCAGACCTGTTTAAACTACACCCTTGCCTGTCACTTACACCATCTGTGCCAAAATATTCTCTTGATGAAGAATGGACAATCGGTAACTGCTCAGATGCTTACCTTTCCTGCTATGCTTGGAAATGACCTAGGAAAAGGAAAAGTGCAACCTGTTATTTTAAAGAATCACACAGTCTGACAGTAATGCATGAATACTAACCCACGGAAACTGAACTCGAAGACAGAAGAAAAAACTCCATTAGAAGCCTGTTCGAATCACAGCCCCTTCATTCCAGTGAGCACATGCCACACAGTCAAACAAATAATAGATAAAACTTAAATATATAAAACAAATAACTTCTCAGTTTCCTGTGTCATTCGTTGCATATAGTAATGTCTGCTACTCTTTCACACAATGACTTAACCATTAAATGTGACAATCTTTTTAAATTCACATCTTATAAAAAGCCAACTTCTAAAGAGACTTTTTTAACCCAAACATAAAACAGAAAGTTTTTGGTTTTTTTTAACACTTAGCTTCCTGCCCACCCATGATGGCTTTGTCTCCTGAAGGACTTCCATTCTTACCTGTGCAGTCTCGAGGAAGTCTTCAGCAACTTTAATCAGCAGTATGTTCACGGCATAGGTTTTCCTCATCAGATAGGTTTTTATTTCCTCAAACCAGGCGACCATGTGCACAGAAGAAATGCTGATGGAACCACATGGGTCAGAGTACCACCCACTCCACAAGATTTACAAAATAAATTTCCTCTAAAGAAACAGCAGCCTGAAGACCTTTTCCCACACATGATAGAGGTTTCCCATCCGTCAGGAGCAAGTCAGAAAGAATGAAAATGGTCCAGAATCACAATAAGGGATGTTGCACACATCCTAGATTCAATGAATGCAAGAAAGATCTGAGGACCAGCATCCAATTCAATTAGTCTCCTGACTGTGAAGGCAAGGTAACCAGCTACTTCGTGTTCCTTCTTCGGGGACTCCATCATGATGGACTCTACCCTCAAACTGTGAGCCCAAGTTTTCTTAAGGCATTTTGCCATAGAAACAAGTGCAGTATCTAATATAGCCTTTAAGACTTAAGTAGCAAAATCAAGTTGGGGCATATTCTAATTCACAACTCCCTAGCAATAAGCTTAGGTTCCAAAGGGTCTGTAGTACCTCCCTGCTCCGTTTCCTTTGAGGCTCATCTCCTCTTCCCTGCACAAGTTAGGGCACTGGGGAGCTAAGGAACATCAAATAAAAAATTAACTCATGCCTTTTGTTTCCTAATGGTACTGGGTATTGGGCCTCAGTCATGCTAGGCAAGTGCTCTACAACTGAAGTATATTCCTAGTTCTCTTTTTACCTGTTATCTTATTTTACTGTTGGAAAAAAGCAAACATAGATTAGGGGGAAGTTATAAAGAACTCCCAAGAGTATAATTCCCATCAGAGGAATACTCTTTGCTTCTTATTTTGAGACAAAGTTCAAGCTGCCCACACTTCTCTTGAACTCACCCTGCAGCCCAGAATCACTTAGAGTTTATAATTTTCCAGCATTCGAATCCTAAATAGCTAGGATTCCAGACCTGAGCCACCAGACCCAGTGAAAGCAGAGTCTTTAACGGCCTCTGCGACACTTTAAAAGTCCAGTTAGGGGCTGGCAAGATGGCTAAGCAGGTAAAAGTACTTGCCACCAAGCCTGACCTGAGTTTGGTTGCCAGAATCCATAGAGGGAAGAAGAGAACCGACACCCAAAACTTGTCTTTTGATCTTTACTTACACACAAACACAAAAACAAACACACACCCACACGCCCTACACATACAACATACACTCAAAGATATTAAATAAAATTAAAACTCCAGAAAAGAGTTTGGGAAAACCTACTCTTCTCTCTGGAAGGGGAAGGCCCAGAAAGAGTGGTAGTTTATTGCAGAATGGTGGTTAACTTCTTGGCCCAACCAGGTCTTCATAACCTCTAAGAGCTAGATATGGCCAGGTAATAGTACGGAGCTATTACTATCCTGATTGCCTTCAACCACTGCATCTTGTCCGCCCCCCTCAAACAGAGAAGCAGAAGCCTCGATAGGTAGAAATGAGAGTAGCAGTAAGAGTTTTTCAAACTGCGCTGCGCCAGCTGCCATTAATATACATACTCATCATTACTACCCGGCTTTTTTTTTGTTTTTTTGTCTTGGGGGGGGTTGTTTTATTTTTTGTTTGTTTCTTTGTTTTTGAGACAAAGTTTCACTGTGTATCCCTGGCTGTTATAGAACTCATTCTGTAGACCAGGCTGCTAGAGATATGCCCCTGCCCCTGATCCTGCCTCTGCCTCCCTAGTGCTGGGATTAAAGGCTTATGCCAACACTGCCCTGCACTCAATTTTCAAAAGCCATAAAATGCTGTCATTCTCATGACTTGAATGAGCAAAAAAATATTTTTCCTTTCTTTTCTTTTCTTTCTTTCTTTCTTTCTTTATTTTGATTGAGGACTTAGAAAGGATGAGGAACAGGTTGTATTAAGGGGGGAGTTTTTGATGAGCTTTCTAGGTCTGATCATGCTCAGAAGGTCTACGCAAATGGAGAGCCAGCTCTGTGCTCACCTCACCTTCCCCAACGTCTCTGAAATGATCACTAGTGTGTGGTTACTAACTGGGCTCGGGCAGCACACAACCCAGGCCTGTGAGCTCAGCATGTGGGAAGCTGAAGCAGGAAGACTTCTATGCATTTAAGGCCAGCCTGGGACTATATAGCAAGGCCCCTGTCTCGGGGTTGGGGGAGGGGGATAGAGGGCTGTAAAGATGGCTCAGAAATTAAGAGAACAATTACTCTTGCAGGAAACCAGAGTTCGGTTCTTATCACCCATATCTGGCAGCTCACACCCACCTACAGACTCTAGTTCCAGGAGATCTGGCATCTCTAGATGCCAAAGACACCTGCACACATACACATACATATGTACATACATACATCATACACACACACACACACACACAATTTTTTAAAAAATACAATTGGGAGATTAGAAGGTAACTTAGTTGTATCATGGAGAAAGCCCAGGGTTTTATGCCCAGAACTCACCACCCTGACATACTAGATTTTTAGCTATAGGTAAGGAGAACAGAAGTTCAAGGTCACCCTCTATCAAATTTGGGATCAGTCTGGTCCACAGAAGTCCCATTCCCTCCCTCCCCCAGAAGAAAAATGCCACGTGAAGAGCAAGAATTGGTTATTACACAACTGTGTAAATCCGTATAGCCTCAGGATGCCTTCACTGTGGGATGAGAACATGGCTCAGTACTGCATAGAGCATTTGTCTGCACGTGCGAGGGCTGGGTTCAGACCCCCAGAACTTCAGAAATGATGATGCCTGAGCTCTGCCCAACACGTATGTAGAGACAGAAGCAACAAGGATGGCCTTTTTCTTTCTAGCTTCCTGTTTCGGCTTTTGATTTGATTTTGTTTCTTGGAGACAAGGTTTCACTGTGTAGCCCTGGCTGTCCTGGAACTTACTCTGGAGACCAGGCTGGCCTCAACCTCAGAGAGCTGCCTCCCTCTTCCGGGATTAAAAATGTGTACCACCACCTCCCTGGCATAGCAGTTTTTATTTTATTCCTCCCTCCACCTCCCCTTCCCCGGGCCTCACTCCCCTTAGGCAGATGCTCCACTCCTGAGCAGCACCCTCAGCTCCTCAAGCTGCCCCCAAGCTGTAAAGTGCACTTATCTTTTCGGTAAGTCCCTGCTGAATTAACAAGGGCTCCTCTGGGTTTGGGTCATCTCTGAAGAACCTCTGGATACATCTCAGCAGCAGGGAACAATTATGGAACCTGTCTTTACCCAGCTCCTGAGCATCAGAACACACAAACTTCAAAACTCTTGCCGGGGCACATACATTGGTGTTCTGTCCCCAACACAAATTAAACCACTTGCCTTAAATAGGTCTCTGTCTAAAAGCAGAAGGAGACGATTGTCATGTTTCTGAGGCACATAGCTCTCTTTCTTCTGAAGGTAAAGGTCTATTTTATAAAATCTTGTGTGATGATTCGAAGCAGTAAGAAGAAACTGAAGCTAGAAAGTAGATGGTTTGTGAATTACTAACTTTCTAAAGCACATTTGTTTCATGTCAACATTTCAAATTAGCGGTGTACTCAACAAAAATTCTGTGGTTGCTGGAGACACAGCTTAGTGGTAGAGCTCTCATCTAGCACATTCAAGGACCCGGGTTCAAGATCCAGTACCAGCAAAGAAATGAATAAATGTAACTTTGTTTCTGGGGATGCAGTCCAGTGGTAGAGCACTTGTCTAGTATGGGAAGACCTTGGGTACCAATCACTGCAAAGAGTTATAATTCAAAGTGAAATAACAGAGCAAAAACAACAAAGACATTGGTCTTGAACTACGAAATAGGAAAATATGTCTGTTGACAAACATGCAACAAAACATTAGCGTTCTCATTTCACTTTGGGTAAAAGGTCTAGAAGTGGGGACAAGATAGAAAAATACGTCCATGACAATCACATATCAAAACATGAAACTTTTAATGTCCTAGACAAGGTATTGGTGGGTCCCCTGTAACAGCTGCACCTCCTTAGGGCTTTTAAGAGTTCAGACTCCCACACATACACCCCGACCCTGCTTGAGTTTGACAACCAGGAGCCTAGGCTCACCCATTAAAGGTCAGAAAAACAATAAAGGGGCGGGGGCTAACATCCAGAGTTAAATACCTAGACGGTCTTCCTTGCCTTGGATTTTTGTGCACAGTTATGTCTGGACTTCCGATCCCCACCACTGCCTCTTTAAATGAAACTGGCGTCCCCCTCCCCCAGAAGCAGTTTAAGTATCACCTTATAGGCAGGGCTTCCAGGACCACCTTAAACGAAGCCCTGGCAATGATTCTGCATCATGACTCTGCTCTGTTAAGTCTGCACACCTGTTGCTTGGCTCTCACACCACCTGATGCTTGGCTCTCTGAAATTCCTAAGTTCCCCGAGGATAGGCATTAAGTTTGTTTTATTCGGTGCTAGCTACTTTCACCTGGAATAAAGGCTAGACGCCGGACGGTTTGCTGTCGGGCTCTGGAGGGAGGCTTGGAGTGAGGTGGAACAGACATGGCTGCGACGAGGTAGCACAATGAAAGCCACGAGGTGCCTGCTCCAGGCCTGAGAACCGACGGGGCTGGGGATCCACCCAGAACTCCCAACTATAACCCATAGAGAAAATAAACTTTATCGTTACCTTCAAAGCACTTTGGCCCCCCCTAGTCCCAGCTTCTTTCTCAGCAGACTGTTTTTTCGGAGGATTTTTATTTTTCTGTGTGCAATAAAAAAAAAAAAAAAAATGTTCTTTAAAAAAGAAGAATAAAGGTCAAAGACGCAATTCAAATTCTAAAAATAGAAGAAAAGTTTATGCTGCGCTTTTGAACAGGTTTTTGTCATAAGCTGAAATAAGGTGGTAAGGGGGTTTTATTCCTCCCCACCCCCAACATGATATTTTTATTATTTGGGAATTCCATACAATGCACCTGGATTGAGCTTGCTTCCCATTCCTCCCAGGACCATCCGCCCACCCATGTGCCCTTCTGCCCTCCCCCCCCCCAAAAAAAAAAAACATCCACCAATTTGCGTTTCCCATATACTCAGTGGAGCATGGCCAAACTCTCATTAAAGAAAACGGAGTCCTCCCACAAACCCCAGAACGCATCAACTATTGAAGAGCTATACTTCAGTATATTAAGATAGTGTTTAAAAAAAAAAAAAGTTACTCTCTTTGACAATACTATCTCACAAGCAGTAGGGAAAACAGCTGAGTGAATGTTCTACAGAGGATAAACTCTACAGAGACCGCTGTAACATAGAAAGGGGCTTTGTGTTAATAAAATTCATGTTTAGATTCAAACCCATGCTCAAAATTTGTATTACAAGTTGTAATAAGAAACTTGAGTCCTTATATTTGTGACATAAAGTTTAACATTAGGGCTTATCATAGTGAAATTTCAAGGTTTAACCATCCACGGCCCACAAAAGGTTTCCACAGGGCTAGGACATTTTCATCAAGTGACGCTGCCCGGTCAATGGTTCTTGCCTTTACACACAGCGCCCAGTCTCGTTGTTTGGTCCCGACAATTTCATGGTAAAGTACAACGTGCAAAAGCTAAACCTCTGCTAAACTGCTCTTTTTAAGTCACCCTGGAGCCGGCTGTGATGGTACCGAATGTAATCACAGCATTTGAGAGGTCAATCAAGAGTTCAAAATTATCCTCAGCTACGTGGGGAATCTACACCACCCTGGGCAAACGAGACCCTGTCTCACCCAAGGCGAAACAAAACAAAATCTGCGCTAAGTTAACAGTTCTGTTTTTAGGAACTTAATCAAAGTCCCTAATGTCGGTGCATTTTGCAATGTTGTTATCATCATCTTGTATAAATGGGAGAAATAAAAGACCCTTTCCATCTAGACTTATGGTTTTCACCACCTGGACTTTTTTTTTTTTTTTTTTTTTTTTTTTTTTTTTGCTTTGCTGCTGGCTGGGTTACCCCGTCCCGGAAGAGATAAAGAAGTCTGCAGCAGTCAATCAATAAAAGTGGTCAATAGTTCTCTCAAAAGCACCCAAAAGCTCGCGCAGAGTTTTTTGGAGCTGAGGCTCAGGATCCCTGTTATTTCCCCGTTTTCCTGAGAGCTGCCAGCCAGCACCATGCAAACCCAAGAGGCTCACACGCTCCAAGGTACCCCAGCACCCCAAGGACTTGTCTGACCGGCCAAACGGTGCTGGGACTCTACACCTGTGGGTGCAAGCCCAGTGCGCCACAGAAAACAGAACCCCGAGACGGTGGAAGGGAAGCCCGGCTCCACCCCTGATGTCACTCACCGCTTCCATCCCCAGGCTTCAGGCGACGCTGAGTCCACAATCCCTGCGGGCTTGGCTGCGCAGCACCGCTCTCCCCCTACCCCGGGAGTGCAAAGCGAGGATCCGCGTGGCAGGTGACTCTTGGATGCAGGCGGTCTTCTCCAGGAACCCAAACTGGATGCAGCTGCTCCTGAAAACTCAGCTGGACTCCGGTGTATGAGATTGCAGAAGGGGCGCGAGTACCTCGCTCACCGGGTCAGGCCTGCTTGCCTGGATGCGCACAGCTGCGGGAGCTGTTCGGATCTGGCACCGGTGTGGCTGAAGCCAGTGACGTTTGCTGCCCAATTTGCTAGCCTGAGTGCTACGGTGGTTCGGATCTGGTTTGGGTTCAGGGTCTCGTTCTGCACCCAGACTGATCTGGAACTCACTCTATACCCCAGGCTAGCCTCGAACTCTCAGAAGGCTGGGGATGAAGTTCTAGCCAGTAGGTCAACATCCCTGTTGGATCTTGACCCAACAAAGGCACCCTGGGAAGGGAAAATTCGTGTTCAGAAAGCAGCGTGGTCCTACTGAACCAGACTTGGACCCAGACTTTCTATCATGATACCATATAAAATAATGGTACCTTTAATGGTACTTTAGGCAGAAGGAGAAGGGTCATATTTGTTTTTTAAGTGTTGCTGTGTATCCTGGGCTGACTCTCGCCTCAGCCTCCCACAATGCTGTGATTGCAGACTTGAGCCACAAAAGAGAAGGACTTTTTTTTCTTCCTAATAGCTTAGTTTCCAACTACTTTGTTTAACCTAAGTGTGTGTATGCTAGAGATGGGCTGCTATGACCTCCATGACAATATATATGAATATATATGTATGTATATATGTATGTACATGTGTATATATGTATATATATATACATATATATATATAAAACGGTTTTCTTCGTAAGCAAACAGTGCTGAAGTGACTTGGGGACTTGAGCTTCAGCCCCAGGACCAGGATGGTGGAGAGAGAGAAGGAGTTCCTGTAACTTCTCTCTGACTTCCAGGTAGCTCTCTGGCCTGTGTGCACCCTCTCTGTCACCCCCACACAGATAGATAGATAGATAGATAGATAGATAGATAGATAGATAGATAGACAGACAAAAATGCACCCTCCATTCCAAACCTGCCTTGCAGAAGCCCTCGTCTGCATTACAGGCAGACACTGTATTTTATGCTGTGATACTTACAGAAGGCCTTTGCTACTTGAACAGGAAGCATGCGTGTGTGACGACAACCCCTGTTAGTACGCAGGAACTTGCAAGCGTGGCAGTTTGTCTAAACGGCCCTGAACATACCAGCCCCCAGAAAACGTGTTCTAAGTACGCTGTCATTAACTTACCTGTTTTAACTTAAACCTTGCAGATTCAAAGGCTCGATCCTTCCTCAAATTCACAGGTTCTTACATATTCAACAGTGACCAAGACTCTCACGAATGCAGTTGTCTTAAGTCAATGCAAATAGTGAAGTTAGAACGAGAGTATAATCTCTAAGAGTCAAACGATCAAAATCCAATGTAAATGCATTTCACTTTAGAGAATAAAATTAATATTAAAAAAACTAGACAGAAAACATCATTTTCAGAATTTGGGGGAAAGTCTATGCTTCCAAACCCTACAGCGGCAGTGTGTTCCAACCTTCCAAAGTTATTAAAAGCAACAAGACAGACATCAGTGTCATAACTTACTTGTAACTTTCATTTTGATTAACTTCTTTTCACACATTTTACCCAATTATAGGGCAACCCGAAGTGTGTGCTTTAATCCTTCACAAACTAAAGGGCTTCTGTCACTTGGTTTTGTTTTCTGAGACCAGGTCTCCTGTAATCTGTGATGGCCTGGAACCTTTGCTCCTCCTCCATCCTTCTCCCAGCCGCTGGGGTTAGAGGCTTGCACCATCTCCCTGCTTGAGTATGTTGAAGGGGTTGTTTCTTCTCCTTTAGCGTAGAAATTCATCTGCCTTGAACGTATAAATTACGCTTTCTGTTTGTGTGATGAAATGAGAGCGCCAATCTCCAGCAGTCCTGTCGCCACCCCAGTTCTTCAACCCACCCCGCTACCTCTCCCCACCACCCTATCTCCTCCCCCCCACCCCGTCCCCGAGTCCCCCGTCCCCGCCCCGCTGCCCCTCCTCCCCTCCGTCCTGGTACCGGTCCCCCATCACCTCCCTCTACCTGTTAAGCTGATTCGTGGGCCCATCGTTCACGTGTTTGTAGGAATCTTTCAAAAGCGTAGAGATGAGAAAGAGCCTACTAAGCTTTCAGTACGGCCAGAGATGGATCTTTACACATTTTCAGATGGCATGTTAAGTGGCTGGTTTGGGAGCTATATTTTAATACGTTCAAAAAGCATAAATTGCCTTAAGCTGTCACTTTTAAGGAGGTTTTTATTTGTTTGTTTGTTTGTTTGTTTTTAAAAAGGTCAATAGTTTTAACTTAATTTTAATTTTGAGAGACAAGCAAACCAAAAAGCAACTGAATGACAGAAGCAGCCGGGACCTTCGCAGTCAGTAACTTGAGGGCTCAGTGGAAAGAAAAACAAAACAAAACGGAGACTCGTTTTTGTCCCCAGCTACACTTCAGTAGTGACCCTTAGAAAAGAACTTTGGTTGAGACGTTCACTTTCCTCTGCTAGGACTTTTAGTATTCAGAATAAGAATCAACCCAGCCTTGAGCTACAGGAAGAAAGCTCGGGAACTGCACCTCCACCCCCGCCTCCCATCCTCCCTCCAGGACCCCTTTTCTCTTCCCACTCCCGGTCCTAACAGGCTAGTAGGCTGCTGTGAAACCAAACTTTCTATTGAGATGACACACCCCTACCCCCACCCCACCCTACCCCGCAAGCCCCTGACTGGGGAGGTAGAGCCCCAGGAGCACGCAGGACCCAATCCTCTTTCCTGGGTTGTTGCATAGAAACCCCGGTGGTAAACCACACCGGCTCTTGCGGGGTTTGCATAGAAGACGGTGCTTGCGTGGCACTGCTCAAGCAAAGCCGGACCTATGCTGTCCTGCTGGGTCTGAGATGTCGGTGACAGCGCCAGAACAGACTGGAGTTGGGGACGCTCCCTGTACTGTGGGATCTGCTCCTTTCATTTATCCGCTCATCCATTTATTTGCTTTTTATGTACTTATTTATTTTAGCCAAGACTGGTGATGGAAGAGCAGAGCGCCAGCTGCCAAGCCAGCACACGAGGAAGAGATTCTGGAAGCCCACCCCCGTTCACGGTCCAGGGTCCTGCCCTGAGGTGGTCTGGAAGAGACACTTGTGGCTTTCTTATCTTGAGTGTCCCCGCGAGAGGCAGGTGAAGGAGAAAGGTCGCCTCAGTTGGGGCAGCTCCAGCTGCAGTTTTCTCCCTTCCTCTCCATCTCCTGGCTCCAACCTCCAGGTTCTCTTCCCGGGATGGTTCCGGTGGTCAGGTCTGTGGTGTGCGCATAGAACTTACTGGAATGCTAGGCTTACTCTCTGACCAAACCACAGACCACAGACCTGGGGACGGCCACAGCTCCTGCGAACCCTGAACACCGTGGAGGCTGGAGATGCCTGCTGCTGGCTCTCCAGTCTCCCTCATTTTTCCCACTGGGCACCAGATCTAGCTCTGGAGAGACTTTGCTGGAAACCTCTGCTTCCAGAGCCCCAACCTAAGCCCTCTCCGGAGCCAACTGAGGGGCTGGCAAACAATCTCTTTAGGTTTTCGACATAAATGAAAACAGCCCTACTTATTCCCAGGGTCAACTCTCAGCTTCAGTTTCCTGGGCTGCTCACTTTAACTCTCCCCTACATTCCCTTCCCGGCTCCGGCTGGGTGGACAAGCCTGCTGGAGGTTGGCGCTTCAGGTCCTGGGGAGAGGTAGCCCAGCAGAGATGGGTCTGTACAAACCTGCTTCAAAAAACTGCTATTGTTCAGAGGGAGACATTTCAGCACCGCAGCCTAGGACAGGGCACCCACCAAGGCCAACTGCTTCTCTCTCTCTCTCTCTCTCTCTCTCTCTCTCTCTCTCTCTCTCTTCCTCCCCCTCTCTATTGCTATCTCTGTGTATCTGTCTCTGTGTGTGTCTCTCTGTCCCTGTCACCCTCCCTCTCTTCTGTCTGTGTCTGTATTTCTCTCTATCTCTCTGAGTGTCTGTCTCTGTGTGTGTCTCTGTCTTCCTGCCTCCCTCTCTCCTCCCTTCTGTGTTTGTGTGTCTCCTCCCTCTCTCCTCCCTTCTCCTCCTCCTTCTCTGCTCCTCCTCCTTCCACTCACCTCTCTCACTTCTCATTTTTGGAGAAAAGCGCTCCCCGAGCACTCCTTGTTTTTGCTTGCCTTTCAGGGTTCTGGTTACAGCGTACAGGAGGCCCCCGCCGATGCCTGCAGACAGAGCTCAGGCTGCAGACCCTGTGCTCTCCTACGGGATGAAGCTCAAGTGGGACATCAATGATCCACAGATGCCTCAGGTGAGGGAGACACCGCACTTAAGGTAAAATGTGCCGCTGTCCAGCCAAAGGGAAAACCCACAAGCTAATTCATTAATTCATGCTACGACACTCCCCCCCCCCCCCCCGCCATACACACACAGAGGGAAGTTGGCCTCTACAGAACGTGTGGTTTCATTTAGAGATGAGTCTTCTTGGAGTGACTCAGTTTTCCTGGAGTGATTTTACTTACGCTTCTCCAAAACACACTAAAGCAACAGAAACACGAACTCGTGTTCCTAAGTAGTCAGGTCAGGCTCTCCATTCTCTCTCCATTCTTAACCAAGGCAAAAACTGAGTCTCTTTTCTTGGAGGCTAAGGCAGGAGGATTGCCACAAATTCAAGGCCAGTCTGGGCTACTTAAGGAAACCTCGTTTCAAAACAAAACAACGAAGAGCCTCACTCCTTACTCTCTCGTTCGCAGTTCAAGAGAGAGTGTTGGGGAAATCTCAGCCAAAGCAGGAAGCACTGATTCTCACATGGCCAAGCCAGGCATTAGAAGATGACTGGAATCCAAGGCAAATGTCCAGTCTGGAGCGATTTACTGGAAGCCCTCCATCACCTGCCTGAGAGGATGCCCCAATCCTTTCATCCTCTCAGGAGAAATTCATTTTCCACTATAGACCAAATAGACCCCAGCTGATGACTTCTGTCAGTGAAAATCTCCATTAAAAAAAAAAAAAAAAATATATATATATATATATATATATAATCTGGCATTCTAGAAAAGAATCAGATCCAAACGATGCCATAAGGACATGACCTGAAAGATGCGTAGACTTCCTGGTAAATAGGAGTTGCTTTTCCTCCTTTGGAACCCACTTTTATTTTTTGTTGTGTGTATCGTGTGTGTGCACAGGTTTGTGTAGACACGTGCACATCAGGATGCATGTGTTGAGGTCAGAGGATGGTCACTTCTCTCTTTCTTCTGTGGGACTTAAAATTTAACTCAGACGGTCAGTTTTACACAGTCATGCCTTTACCTGCTAAGCCACGTCACTGGTTCAGGGTGCCTGGTTCTTAATCAGGGGTATCTCTACATATGAGAAGAGACGGGCACCCTGAAACATGAACAGCAATAATAATCTCTCCATCTCCCTCTCCCCTTTCTCTTACACACACACACACACAAACAAACACCTGGAGAAACCTATCATTGTAGCCCTTCTGACCAACTGGGTGAGTGAGCCAAACTGGTTATATGACCTTGAGAGAGTCCTTGAATTTTTGTGAGTCTCAGGCTGCTGGTCTGTCATCAGGGGATGAAAATAGATAACAATCTCAGGTTTTCCTCAGACATGCTGACATCTTATAATTGTGTGTGTGTGTGTGTGTGTGTGTGTGTGTGTGTGCTGACAACATTTTAGATCAAATGAAACCTAATTTCAGGTACACAAACCCCACACAGAAATACACACAGATGCACACACACACACAAAATTAGAAACAAGCATGAAATAAATCTTTCAAATACTGAATGCAGGCAAAGAGTTGAAAGCTTTTATTTTTATAGCAGCTGGTCAGCTGTAAATATTTTAATTTTTCCTTGTTATATATGCTCTGAGATTATGCAAATCATAAAAATGTCCCCAAATTGTATTCAATTCAATGAATTGGGAGAAAGATGTAAAAATAGTCAATCCAGCCTCATTTAGCTTACCTTTGTAATATACCCTAAATCCATTTTCCCAGAAGAGATTAACCTGTAGCACTTCCTCCATTTTGGAAATTTGGGTCATCAATGTAAATACTGACTATTGTTTAGAAAGAGTGATCTGTCTGTAGAGCCATAGAATAGCTTCCCCATAAAACAGAATGTTTATTTTATACTTGGACCTCATTTTTATATATTGTGGTGACTTTAATGCTGAGCTGTGAAATTCGGGGATTAAGATGTGCTTTTATCTTCCAGTGCTTGGAGAAAACTGGAGGGAGGGGGTTGGCACACACCCCCCTCCCATAATCCTAACACCCAAGATGTGGAGGTAGGAGGATCAAGAGTTCAAGGTCATCCCCAGCTACATAGTGAGGCCAGCGGGGGGGGGGGGGAGGGTACAGGACAGCTTGCAAAAAAATAATTAATTATTTAATTAATTAAAACCAACAAAAATGAGAGTAGTAAATAGAAAATGCTCAGTAAAGGGTCATCTATGTTAAATTATGTAGAAGTGTACTACATTTTAAATGAAGCATGAGGCAAAGACCACCGGACACGGGGACTAAACTGATACTCAGTATGACTCTTTATTCCAAGCTGTGGTTCTTTGTCAAGGAGCATAGCAAGCCCATGTTGCTGAGGTAAGGGCAGGTAGTCCAGTGTCGGGCATGGTCCCCAATCTCCTAAACCCACAATTTAGCATGAGGATTAGGTTCTACATCAGAACACCATTTGAAGCTCTCGGAGCTAAGGCAGAAGTGCAGAGGGATGCTTTCTACCTTTGCTCCTGGGGTCATAGTTGGCATGATTGGCAGTTTGGGGATAGAGTGCCAAGAGTGTTTAGAGAAAAAGTACTGACCTGAAGACACACACCAGTTAAATTGCATTAGGTGGGAACATATCCTGACCACTTTCAGCCCTAGCCTAGCTCTCAGAAGACTTGAAAATGCTTTCAGCATCTAAACGCACTAAGAAATTAGAATGTCAGCCACAAGAAACCCAGGCTCTGAGTCAGCTGCAGGTCAAACAGCCCATAGCCAGGCCCTGGCAGCTGTGTGGACTTTGACAAGTCAGTTGAAGTCTCTGATATCCATGACCTATCCTATGAGATGGGCCTGATGATTGTCCCGACTGCCCACAGGGAGTGTGAAGGCTAGGTATATTAATATGCATTTGTCCCTTAGAAACTGTGTAGCCATCAATACCTTATAGACACGCATTATTTAGGATCTGTCAGGCATGTGGCTGACGATTGATTTTGTATACTAGAATAATTTGGGGGTGTCAGAAGCTACCCCGCTTTGTCTTCCAGGTCATAGACGAAGTTAAAGTCAGGGTGCCTCTGATTCGGGCTCCGTCATCTCAAACCCTACTCTGTCTGCCATCTTTCCCTAGGAACTAACCCACTTTGACCACTTCCAGGAGTGGCCTGATGGCTATGTACGCCTCATCTACAGCAGCCAGGAGAAGAAGGCTCAGCGCCACCTGAGCGGCTGGGCCATGCGCAACACGAACAACCACAATGGCCATATCCTCAAGAAGTCCTGCCTGGGCGTGGTGGTGTGCGCACGTGCCTGCGCGCTGCAGGACGGCTCGCGCCTGCAGCTGAGGCCAGCCATCTGCGACAAGGCCCGACTGAAACAACAGAGTGAGGGCGGCGGGACAGCTACAGTTGGGGAAGGGTGGCTTTGGAGCCCTGGGTTTCCTGTTCCCAGATGACGCCCCCTGAGCTTCCTTCAGACTCTTCTAGGCTGCAGGTTCAGCTTAACATTTCTCCCTCTGGGGTTTGCAGAGAAAGCTTGTCCCAACTGTCACTCAGCTTTGGAGTTGGTTCCTTGCCGAGGGCACAGTGGATACCCCGTCACCAACTTTTGGCGACTTGATGGCAACGCAATATTTTTTCAGGTAAGTGGATGTCTTAGCCGAGGTTTCTATTGTTGTGGGGAAACACCATGACCAAAAGGCAAGTTGGGGGGTGGGGGGAGCTTATTTGGCTCACACTTGCACGTTGCTGTTCACCATTAAAGAAAGTCAGGACAGGAACTCAAGCAGGGCAGGAACCTCCAGGCAAGAGCTGCTCACTAGCTTGCTTCCCCCAGCTTGCTCAGCCTGCTTTCTTGTAGAACCCAGGACCACCAGCCCAGGGAGGAAACCACCCACAACGGGCTGGGCCCTCCACCTTTGATCACTAACCGAGAAAATGCCTTACAGCTGGATCTCATGGAGACATTTTCTCAACTGAGTCTCTTTTCTCCTTCTATGATGACACTAGCTTGTGTCAAGGTGACACACAAACCCAGCCTGTACAGTGGGATCAGGACATCATTTGTATTGAGTATTTCTGTCATACCACATGGAGCAAAGCCCCTACCATCTGTCCTGGAAATTAAACCACAGACCCCTGTAGGTGCTCTGGTTCCTAGAAATCAAGTGATGAGCTGTTTGGCTAGATTTTGTTGTTTCCCAGATGGGGTCTGGCTGTACAACGCAGTCTGACCTGGAACTTGCTAGGTAGCCCAAGCTGGCCTTGAACTCACGATCCTCCTGCTTTAGCCCACTGAGTGCTGGATTTACAGCTGTGTGCCACCTTGGATGGCTCAGTGTACTCTTTAAGGGCCGGAAATGTGGACCCAGTTACATTTGTTTGAGAGAATACTTGCTTTGCAAGCTACCTTTTAAGATATCTGTTGTCCTTGTTGTTTTCTTTGAGAAACAGGGTCCTGATATGTAGCCCAGGATAGCCTGGAACTCACTGTGTAAGCCAGGATGGTTTCTACACACTCTGACCCTCCCGCCTCACCCTGCCAAATACTGGATATCAGGCATGGACTATCATACCCCACTAAGATGTCTGCCATTGGTGCTGTTTTATATTGAACAATACCTTGTCATTGTTCGGACCAACTCCCAGAAGAGCTGGCTTTTCTTTCTAGAGAAATTGATAGACAATTCAATTTCTTCATTAACACAGGCCAAAGGAGTTCATGATCATCCCAGACCAGAGAGTAAGGCAGAGACAGAAGGCAGAAGAAGTGCCCTCAAGAGACAGATGGCCTCTTTTTACCAACCCCTGAAAAGGAGATCTGCAGAGCCTGAGGTAATGGCTGACACCACCCAGAGATCTGTGTTCACTTACAGGAAAGCCAACTGAAAGATGAGTGCCATGTATCAACCACAAAGGTTTAATATCATGTGAAAATTACGTATCTCTAACAAAAGTCATTGTTATTTCAGGGCTCTCATGCCTTCTTTAAAATAGGCAAATGATCCCTAGAGGTGATTACGTTAGGATGTTTGCTGCACCTGTGGGGCAGAGGTAGGAGAGTTCAGGGCCAGCCTGGTCTACAAAGGGAGTGCCAGGACAGCCAGGGCTACACAAAGAAATCTTGTCTCGGAAAAACCAAAACAGAAAAAAGAAAAGAAAAAAGAATCCACCATCCCCTCATAGCATCATACTGGGGACTGAGCCTAAACACGGGAACGGTTGGGGCCCACTCAAGATCCAAGCACTAGCAACAGAGTTTATGAGGGAATGGACAAGTTTTTCTTAGGCAACTTGACCAAATTTGCATTCTCCACCAAAACTTGCCTAGTAGGCAGAGAGCATGAGCAGAGCAGTTCCTTTCCACGTGGCCAAATGCTGATGTAAGAGGTCGTGCATTCCAGGGTTACAGAAACACTCTGAAGGGCTAGTTGCAACTAAACCTTGTGTTTAAAATGCTGATCCATGATCCAGAGGGGCAAAGCTAAGTTGGTAGGTAGGGCTAAGGGCAGGACTTGAAGGTAGGGCTAAGCGGCTCCCGGGCCTCCATATTAGAAGCACGTGGATGAGGACAGGTACCTCAGCTGCTCAGACCCACCCTGCCTGGCTACTGAGGACCTTCCTTGGTCAGTGCATCCATCAGCAACCTCTGGACCCCGGGCCCAAACTGTAAACCTCAGGAGGCCATGGTTCACTGTACAGAACTGTATTTTATTTATGAGGTGGATTGTTGCTGTTAGTGAAGATGTTCATATCACAACACATTACAGATGTGTTGTGGTATGTGTTGTGTGTCCTATGTCTGTATTTGTGACTTCTTTTTAGGCAGGAAGTGCTCAGGACAGCTGTGGACACCTCAATAGCACGTCTGCCCTGGAACCCACAGAACTGTTTGATATGACTGCTGATACCAGCTTCCCTGTCATGGGACAGCCCTGCCCTTCCATCCCCAACTCTGACATTCACAGTGTTCCCTGTGACCTGGCCACCTTTCAAGGAGATGTAATGCTGCCATTTCAGAAATATTCAAGTCCAAACATCTATTTTCCCAGGCCCCCTTGGAGCTATGAATTGGCAGGTCCTGGGGTTACGGGTTCAAGTTCATATCCCATCCTGTATAGAGAGTCCTCCAGTATCCCTGATGACACAGACTGGGTCCATCTAAACTCACTCCAGTATAATGTCAGCTCATATGGCAGCTATGAGGCAAGCTTGGATTTCACAGCCAAATATCATGGCTGGAAACCTATGCACGGGAAACCTAGCCTTGAGGAGAGGGTTGATTACGGGCAATGCCAGGCTGTGACCACATGCCCTTACTACAACCCAGAGCTGCCCTGCAGGTGCCTGCCGACCCCGTCAGCAGGTACCCAGGCCCTGCAGACAGTGATCACCACCACAGTGGCTTACCAGGCCTACCAGCACCCTGCTCTGAAACACGGTGACGGAATGCAGGAGGTTAGCAGCCTGGCCAGCTGCACCTGTGCTACTGAAAACCTCCCAAGGCTCATCTGTCCACCAGCCTTAGCCCCTCCGGAGGGAGACATCCAGGCAGCCTCTCCTTCAGGGAGAACTCGTGTGAAGGTCCCTGGAGATTGCCAGGGCGCCAGACCCACTGTGGCTTTTCCTCAAGAGACAGAGGCCTCCAGGACAGATGGAGCAGAGGCGTGGGATGTGTGTCTGTCCGGGGTGAGCTCTGTGATGGGTTACTTGGATAGGACAGGGCAGCCCTTCAGCTTTGACAATGAGGACTTGTAGAAGGACTCTGGGTTACACACACCATGATGATGGATTGCATGCAAAAAATACGAGCTAAAGAGCAACTACCGATTGTTTAGATGCTTCAGTGTGTGTGTGCATGTGCAACATACAAATCACATACAAGACTAGAGTCAATGTAAGGGTACATCGAGGAAATTATCATGTGGAAATGATAGGTTCTGGACGTTTGCAGAACGTTTCAGGACCAGCCATACCACATGGGCTATGAGTGTGAGTCCCCCAAATGAACAAATCATGAAGCTGGAGGGCTGCGAAACGCTGGCCTGACCTCCCTTAGCTCACTGGCTGAGGATCCTGTTCTCGTCCTTAGCCTTTTCCTTTTCCACTGTTGGGGAATTTCAGGCAGCCACAGACAGCATCAAGAGGCTGTGTAGGTAGCTTCAGAGTGGAACCCTAGAGGGTAGTGTGTGAAATGTAGCAAGTGTTCTGTTATACTGCAGGCTTTTCCATAGCTCAGCTGATAAATCTGTAAGTCGAGAGGAATCCTCCATTGCTAAGACACCTGTGAGCTGAAGCTCCCAGAAAAAAAAAATAAAAAGCCAAGCCTCCCCTGCGTTAAAGATTCCACAGTGTTGATTGATGGGTGAGAAAGTCTGTGGTGCTGAGAGCTGGAAGACAGCGGGTCTAAAGCCGGATCTGAGAGTGTAGCCTGTCACTAGCCGCTTATTATCTACAATTCAGTGAATCTCCTTGGGATGTGCAAACTGACCCCGAGTTTCCACTGCCCCCAAAGCTAAGAATGTCATTAAGGAGCATCTTAGGCCCATCAAAAAAAAAAAATGTTTTTTTCTGCCTTACTATATAACCCGCCTACCTGGTATTTCCACAGTTGTATTTTTCAAATACCCCAATGTATGAGTCCCTTTGTTCTACTACTATAAAAACTTCATGATACTGTTTCCACCGTGTTGGAATATATTATTGGAGGCAACCTGAATCCAAGTTCCCTGGCCCCATGCCCACTTATATTTGGTTCCATAATAAATTATCTCTCATGTCCTTTGAGATAAGAGCTGTGGTTTTGTGTCAACATGCCGCTGTGATCCCAGCACTCTAGGGGCGGAGGCAGGAGGATGAGCCTGTGGCTCTTACTGTAAGTGGCTTTTCAAATATCAGTCTCCACCAGACAGCTTCTGTGTTCCATGAGTCACTCAAGACAGAGGTTCAGGCCTGTAACCAGCTGGTAAGACACAACTCACTATACAAATGCTTTGAACTCAGCACCGATTCAGACACCGTTCAACTGGTGTAGCCTTACTGGTTTCTATGCTGACAAAACTGAACTTAATCTATATAAATAAAAGAGAACTGACAACTCACGAAGTTAATCTATGCAAGAGTTTATGTGTAGTAACCAGGCTGGTGGGTTTGGTAGTTCTGTCGCTGGTTATTCGGTGGCTGCGAGCATTTCCGTTCCTCCAGTAAAATATCTATGACTATCTGCTATGGCTGGGAACACCCTGGAGATCCAGTTCTCTGATGAGGACAATTGCCTTGAGTCTGTGAAATGCTACACCAGGCGTTCACTGAACCAAGGGAGAAGCATGCGATGACAGAATAATCGATGTTTGCAGTGACCCATGTCAGTTTGTACAGATGCCAGGAAAATAATTTCAAGGTGATTCTCAGGAGCTTGTCATAGATTGTAGATCAAAAGTGGTTGCTCGCTGGTCATACCTTACAGTATGATTTGAGGATTTCTTGAGCTAGAAATGTGAATTCCAAGTTGTTCTCAAAAAAGGTAAATATATCCAGCGAAGGTTAATAAGGTAAATATGTCCAAAAATACACCCAAAAGGTAAAGACTCCAACAAAGCACCGACACCAACAACTCAAACTCCCACAATTACCAAAGACTTTTTGAGTATTTCCCGAGGGAAATTCTAAATTATGTGAGCAACCCATTCTAATATGTATCAGCTGTCCACTGATGCAAAGGGTAAAATATCCAGTTTTGATTGGATGGTTGCTCTGGTGGGCTATCCCAGTCTGAAGGACAACGCTACACTCAGTCAAGACACCCGTGACCAGACATGGAGTGAATACATTATGCCAGGCAGTTTTACCCTCAGGAATTCTGGCATCAGACCCATTGGAGCCTACCCCCTCTACCACTTCATGAACTATAGAATCCTGGACAGATCAGACCAGAAGGCTCATCATCCAGGAAGGGTCCATAGTGGTGGGTGTTCTCCACAGAAAAAGAAGCAATAGGAGACACGTGTATGCAGGCCGCTCACACACACCAGATGGCTCCTGACTCACAGCTTTCTCGTTTTACAACGGTGCACGCGCAATGGCATTCAGTAGGAATCAAGAGTTCTGATTCCGAATTTGTTCTTTTCCCGAATTCCTGATATGCCCAGGAACTACTATTTTTTTTTTTTTTTTTTTTTTTTTTTTTTTTGTTACTCTGAAAATCAACCTACACTTTTGCTCCCGGTAGCTACCTGAGGATGGCTCGCTTGTCTTCTAGTGTGTTGCCGACCTAGGTGCTCAGGAAAGGTGTTGTCAACGCATCTACAACATTAAATGGAAGCTGTTGGGGCATGAGCCCCTATGCACACATATATGTACACACGTGTGTGTGTGTGTGTGTGTGTGTGTGTGTGATGTTTATGTGTGAATAACACACAAACACATAAAAGGACATCTTTGCCTTCGTTTTTTTCAGTCAATGGCTCGCATGCCTGTGAAGCTAGCAAGACTGAAATCTGTAGGGCAGGCTGACAGACAAGACACACTCAGATCTGATGCTGCAATCTTGGGACAGATTCTCATCTCTCAGAAACACCAATATTTGCTCTCAAGTCCCTCAAAGACTGAATACAGCTCGCCCATATCATCAAGGGTAATTTACATAAGGCCAGATAAACTGTAAAATGTCTGTCACATCATATTCATTATCTTTCTGGAAGTAACTAAATGCCTGGCATGAAGTAGTTTAAGGTGTTAAAGACTGCTGGGTGTGATGGTGCATGACTCTAATCTAATCCCAACACTCCGGAGGCAGAGGCAAGAGAATCTCTGTGAGTGTCAGGCCAACCAGGGCTGTATAGTGAGGCCCTGCTTCCAACAAACAATCAACAGCAAGAGCATAGGGCTGGGGAGATGGCCCAGTCAGCAAAGTGCCTGCCACACAAGGCGAGGACCCGAGTTTGGTCCCTAACATCCACGTGCAGGCACGGCAGTGTGCATCTGTAATGTGCGCTGAGGGTCACACACACGGGGATCCCTGGAGCTCCTTGGTGACTTCCAGGTTTAGTAAGAGACCCCTGTCTCACAGCGAGGGTGGAGAGTGGGCAAGGAAGACACCTGCTACCAACCTCTGGCCTCCACACGCACAAACACACACACATGTACAGCACACACAGAGAGAAAGAGGGACCGAGACAGATAAAGAGACGATGTAACAGGATTTTTAAGAGTAAGACAGAAGGGGGCTCCTTTTATATTAGTGACTCGGTTCAGTTAAAAATATGGAATAAAGAAGCCAGTTCTCGCCGGAGCTTGGGGAAGGCAGTCTCTCTGTCCGGCCCTGAGGGAAGAGCTCGCGCCAGGTCGGACGCCGTGCGCTGTCAGCATGGGCAAAGGAGACCCCAACAAGCCGCGGGGCAAGGTGTCCCCGTATGCCTTCTTCATGCAGACCTGCCGGGAGGAGCACAAGAAGAAGCACCCCGACTCCTTGGTCAACTTCGCCGAGTTCTCGAAGAAGTGCTCCGAGAGATGGAAGACTATGTCTGCAAAGGAAAAGTCGAAGTTTGAAGATTTGGCCAAGAGAGCCAAAGCTCATTATGACAGGGAGATGAAGAATTAGGTCCCTCCCAAAGGGGAAAAGAAAGGGAAGAAAAAAGATCCCAATGCTCTGAAAAGACCACCGTCTGCCTTCTTCCTGTTTTGCTCTGAACACCGCCCAAAGATCAAAAGTGAACACCCGGGCCTGTCTATTGGAGATACTGCAAAGAAGCTGGGTGAGATGTGGTCTGAACAATCTGCCAAAGATAAGCAGCCGTATGAGAAGAAGGCCGCTAAACTAAAGGAGAAGTATGAAAAGGATATTGCTGCATACCGTGCCAAGGGTAAAAGTGAAGCAGGAAAGGAGGGGCCTGGTAGGCCAATAGGCTCAAAGAAGAAGAATGAACCAGAAGATGAGGAGGAGGAGGAAGAAGAAGACTATGATGAAGATGAGGAGGAGGAAGATGAGGAGGAAGAATAAGTGGCTGTCCTAAAATGTGTGGAGTGTTTGTGCTCAGGCAATTATTTTGCTAAGAATTTGAAATTCAAGTGCAGCTCAACATTAGCATCAGTATAAAAACTGTACAGATTTTTGTATAGCTGATGCGGTTCTTTGTAGAAAAATACTTTTTTTAAAAACAGGAGTTTGTAGCTTTTTCAGGGGCTACAAAGTACAGTTAGATTTAAAGCTTTTGATGTTGAATGTTCCTAAATATTTAATGGTTTCTTTAATTTCTTGTGGTAGCAAAAAAAATAAATAAATAAATAAAACTTCATAGGAATTTGTATTACCAGTAAATTTTTTTAGGATGTTGAATTTTTTGTTTTGTTTTTTTTTTAAATTTGTAATAAAATAATGTTTATTAAAAATATGGAATAAAAATAAATCCGGGGAGAACTTCCTCTTGTTGATGTCTGTGTTTATTTTCTGTACCAGAGGCGACTGGAGGCCACGCTCAGTTTTGGGGTGCCGAAAAGCAGTGCTGCAGAAGTCTCCTAACCCAGGATCACGTGGTTTGTGTTGTCTCTGACGTTAACTCCATGACCTAGATCGCCCTGAAATCACCCTGTGAGGGGTTTCCGTTGCGGATGTAAACACGTTTTTGTTATAATCCCAAGTGGGGGAATTTCACTTTGTCCACACCTGTTCATTGTCTCGTGTGGAGCGTGGTCTTTGCCAGCTGGAATTAGTTGAGTGCTGAGGACTTTGAGGGGTATAAATATGACAGCCCAAAGGAAGAAGGCGCGGTAGCTTGGGGGAGATGGGGGACTGCTTGCTGGTTTGCTGGTTACCTGGACGTAACCTGATGACAAATATTGATTGTTATTGCCCCCAAAAGAAGCCTTATGACCCTACCCAGCAGGAAAAAGTAAAGAAGGCTATTTTCCCTTCCCGTCCTTTTTCCCCTACCTGGGGTTGGAGGGTTGGAAGGGAGATGTAAGCTCTAAGGAACTCCCCAAATAAAGTAGAATTTGAAAAACTAGCATCTACAGGTTTCCCCATTAGTAAAATGGTGGCATTGCGCACCCCACTGGCAGAATTGTTATAAATAAAATACAGAAATATTCATCAAATCCCCACCACTGTTCTGGTGCCAACTAAGCTGCATCTTCAACCCTTTCTCTACCTACCCATCCATCCATCCATCCATCCATCCATCCATCCATCCATTAATGGGATATCACTATGTAGTCCTGGTTGGCCTGAAACTGACTGTGTGGACCAGGCTTGCCCTCAAATTCACAGAAATCCTCCTGCTTCTGCCTCCCGAGTGCTGGGATCAAAAGCATGTACCACACCGTGCCTGGTTTATTATTCTTTTGATACAGGTATGCCTAAATTACCTAGACTGGCCTTACATTCTCCATATAGCCCAGGTGGCCTTAAAATCTTGTAATCTTCCTGCCTCTGCGTTCCTAGTGGCTGGGATTACACACTTGGGATTCCAGGTCCAGCTTGAAGTGCTCTGTATCTTTAATTCTGTTTGGAGCCTCTGCTTCATGCTTGACATCTTTCAGCGCTGGAGCTACAACAGCAAAGGCGCAGATCCGATCCCTGCCCTTGGCTGAGCTGACATTCTGTTTATGAAGACTGGCAATGCAGCAAACAGTTGCCAAGGGGGAAATACACAGGTGGCAACGGTGATGAGCGCTAAGGAAGAAGGTGGCGCAGAAAAGGTGCTGTGGCTTGAATTTGTCCCCTGGCACAATGCTGCTGAGGGGTATGACATCTTCAAACAGATAAGATACTGAGGGCTGAGCCTCAGGACTGGGTTCATGCCCCTTATCACAACAGCGGATTTGTTATAAAAGCAAGATCCATCTTGCTCTCTCTCACTCTCTGGCTTTCTGCCATAGCGAAAACGTCTTCTTGATTTGGAACTTCACAAGCACCAGAACCATGAAAAATCGGTTTTCTTCTTAGACATTGTCCTGCCTGTAGCATTGTGTTGTAGTGATAAGAGCTCAGGCTCAGTGGCCCAGGCTCAGCATCTTAATAGTCAGTGGGAAAAGATCAGCTTGATGACAGAGTGAATTTTAGGCTAGCTGGGGCTGTGCAGTGAAATCCTGTCTTTAAAAACAAAAAGGGGATGGAAAGTTGGCTCAGCAGTTAAGAGCACTGACTGCTCTTCCAGAAGACAAGGGTTCAATTCCCAGCACCCACATGGCAACTCAAAACTGCTACTCCAAGATCCAACACCCTCACACAGACATACTTGCTGGCAAAACATGAATGCACAAAAAAATAAGTATTAAAAAAACAAACACAAAAGAATTAGAAGTATGGAGAGAGGAGGAAGAAGCATAGAGATCCCCCCATATGGATATACGGGGAAGCTCAGTCCTGGCATAGGGAACAGTGAGTGTGTGCAGGCCGGCACTCTGCTCTAGCTAAAACAGTGGGGGGGGGGGCAGTAGTCACTTTTCTGGTGCTGAGACAAACACCATGATCAAAACCAACTTACGGAAGGTTTTATTCTGGTTGACAGCCCCAGAGAGTAGAAGTCCATGATGGCAGAAAAGGCAGGGCAGAGGAGAGGGAAGTAGAAAAAGTCTTCATTCACAACATACGCGTGTTATCCAGTCGGAAGTTCCGAGAAGGCCATGTGACGACACCTTCTTCAGGACTGCTTATCTGTGATTGGATTTAAAAGGTGCTGTCTCAAGGAAGTTAGGTCAGGCGGCCTGGGCTGTCACATCCTGAAGTACGTTCTGCCGTCTTGGTAAGAAAGATGCTGATACTCTCAAAGCAGACAAGTGAACGCTCTGCCCTATGAGGGGAACAACAACAAAAACTCACTGTGAAGATTTAACCACTGACTGTGCCAGATGGAGTGGCTCAGGCTGTGATCTCAGCACGTGGACACAGGGGTAGAGAGAGGTTCCTGAAAGTCTTAAGGCCACGTTAGCCATGTCTAACATAGCAAGACCTGTCTCAAGACAGAACAAAGCAGGATTAACAACTGAAAATGTGATTGTCTGGGGATAACAGAAAGCTATTTGTCCATTTTTTTTTCTTCTCTTTTGCTTAGGGGTCTTTTAAAGATGCCATTACTTGTAACAACATGTGATTTGATTTGAGCATTTTAAAGAGCTTATTAAAACAGATGAATGTAGAGAGGGGCATCTGAAGAATGGTAACTGCAGGAAATGGATGCCAAGCTCCAGCCTGTGTTGAGTGTGTGAAGCATACGAGTCGCTGGATCACAGGTTTGAAACTAGCCTGCATTGCATGACGACATCTTCCCTCAGAACCAAATAATAATAACAAACATTCACATGTTTAAAATGAGTCACTGGGAGCGAAAATGACTGCTTAACAAAAATTAGTGTAAGAGACAGAACATGGGCACATACTTACCCAGCATGTGTGAGGCCCTGAGTTCAATTCCAATATAGATGGGGGAGAGGAGAGTAAAAGCGACTTCAACAAGTTATTTGTCTAAAGGGAACCCATGTAAAACATTTCCAGACATGTATATAAGTAGGAAAACAGCTCAAGATTACAAGGAAAAGCTACCAGTAGAAAATCATCCAAGATGTCACAGATGTTGGGAGTAAGAACTTTGCAACATCTGTTAGAAATACTCAAAGACTGTAGTGGGGGAGGGGAGGATGACAAACCTGTTGTCATAGCAACTAAAGATACAGGGATTTGAGTGGGAAGCTATCTAAAATGGAAGTACTTTTAAAGATCCAAATTGAGCAAGAAGATGCAACAGGCAATGAGTTTTATAAAAACACAAGCAAGAAGGGAAGATGCAGACGGAGGGAATTACAACAAACCAGCAGACTCCTGAGGGCAGGAGGCAAGAAGCAGGAGGCTAGAGCTGCAATGTATCCCTTCAACAAGGGAGTGGTGTCCAAATAGCCTTCTAACAGCTCAACAGAGGTGGGGTATCTAAGTCAGTATGATTAAAAGATAATCAGTGATATGATTAAACATTTCTCAAAAGCAGATATAAAAGTAACCAATGTGAGCCGGGCATGGTAGCACACACCTGTATTCCCAGCACTCAGGGAGGCAGAGGCTGGCAGATCTCTGTGAGCTCGAGGCCAGCCTGCCTGCTAAATGAAAAAATGTTCAGCATCAGGAAAAGAAACTGAAAACTGTAGTGAGATTTCCTCCCACCCTGAATGGAATGTCGGTAAACAAAACAGCAGCAGCAATAATAAAAAAGAAATGTGAGCCAGATACAAAGAAAAAAGTCATATGCATATATATGTATATATGTATTATTATCATTATGAATAATTATTGTTATATGATTATATATCTAAGTATAATACTTATATGATTATAATTATAAATTTTAATTTATAGTATACACTATATTATATGTTATACATATTTATCATGTCCCTTATGGAAAACAATGTAGGGGATCCTTAAAAAGCTTAATAAAATAAAAATCACTATTGTAACAAAATGACCACTAGCCAGCGTATACGCACAGTATACTTCTCTTTGCTGTAGTCCTGCTCATGATAACTAAAACGCAGGATCAAACTGAGCTGTCCATTGTTAGTGAAATAGATCTCAAAAATGTGATAACATACATTTGAAGTATTATTCAACCACAAAAGGATGAAATCCTGGCATTTGTGGCAACTTGGATAGAATGAGGTAGTATTATATTAAGTGACGGGAAGACAAAAAACACCATGATCTTACAGGTAGAAACCTAAAACCCTCATAGGCACAGAGATTACAGTCTCTAAGGGGGGGGGAGGGGGAATGAAAGGGATCTGCTATAGTGCTTAAGTACAGGTCCCTGGAGGAAATGGTTCTAGGCTTGTACAGCATGAAAGGGCAAGCACACTTGGCAACAATTCAACATATGCTTGGCAAAGAGCTAAAAAGGCTGTCCACGGGCTCCCAGCATAAGGAATGACCAATGTTAAAGGAGCTGGGTGTACCAGTTACCCTGACTTGGCTGTTACACAGTGTATAAATGAACCTACCTATCATGATGCACCCCTAAATATGTACAACCAAAAAAAAAATTAAACAAAGAAGGCTGGAACTGAAAATTAAACATCTGAAATGAAAAATAAGCAAAAGCCAAACCCCACCCCAGGACAAGTCAACAGCAGATTAGAAGAAATGTCCTTGAGTGTGAAAATTCTTTTACAGACATCATCCAACCTGCTTGAAACTGGTCTTATAAAAATCTAAAACTGATGAACATGTTAGTTTGTCCATTAAATGAAGTGTGCACATCAAGTCTTACTGATCACCAGGAAAGCATAAATTAAAGCCAGTATTTTTATAGCTGGTAAAATGGCTAATTTGTTGTAATGGACGATGATTGATATTGACAAGACAAAGAAGGACTTGTACTCCGGAGCACAGCCAGCAGAGGTCCCCTGCAATGCAGCTCCTATCTTAAACCGTTCAACCCATGCCCATCTTGACCCAGAAATTCCACAGACGTGCCCAAACAATCAAAAATATATTTCCACAAAAATAGAGAAGGGATTGCCACGGGAGCTTTGCAGTAACCAAAGATGGACCGACAAGAGGATGACTAAACGAAGGCTGGCAATCTGGACCACGGAATGCACGTGAGTCAACGATTTCAAGAGTGAGCTATGTGTAGCTCTCTGCGGCCGTGCAGGTGAACTTCAGGAATCCGGTATTGAGGAAAAGCCATGAGACATGAAAAAGCACGGACTCCGTGAGTCAGTTTTTGTGAGATGATACAGTGAGTTACCATAGGTAGAAAGTACCTAAATGTTCATGGCTCCAAGGACTTCAGGGACCTGTGGACAGTCGGCATGTTAACCAAGGCTGTGGTGGCTTGGACACACAGTTACAAAAAACACAGCAAAATCTGCACCCGAGATTTAGCATCTCATTATACTTTGAGTTTCAAGTTTTTTAAATGTGAATTCTTTGGGTTTTCTAGAACAAAACAATAGCCTCCGTATGAATAGTCCCCTGCCAGTTAATTGAGTCTAGAAGGGTGGAAAGTCTAAAAGTCCTTCAGTCCTATTCCACATGTGTTTGTGGGAATTCCTATATGCCCAATGAATTAAACTTTAATGTATATAACTGGTAACGTTAATACCATAAACTTTCTTCCCTAAAGGACTATATACGTGCTTAAATATTAGAGACCACTAAAACCTCAGAATGGTGTCCTGCAAAATCCATGCCAGAATGCTTAGACAAAGACTTCCTTTAATAGGAAGGTCAGAGTTCCTTTCCAGGCTGAAAAAGTGCTGCATAGTCCCACTGTGACCCAGCTCAAGAATTGTTCACTTTAAGAAAGCAAAAAGGCTAGGATGCAAAGTAGAACTTTATCTATCCCTGAGTTTCATCATGTCCCTTGAGTAGATTTTTAAATCATATTTAAGGGCCCTTCAACTTCATTTGGGGCAGTGACTGAATATCATGTTACCATAGAGTTTTCTAAGTCAACGAACAAAACTGTAAACAAAATCAGTGGCCCTAGAAACATATTGATAACGATCAGTTTCACAGAGTCGTTTTGACAGAAGCAACATACTTGAGAGGGTATAATTTATCACTTCCTCCCAGGCAAGACAACCTCAGGAGTGATCCGTAGAAGGAATGAGGTGAGCTGGACAGCCGTGCATCCGTTGCTGACAGGCCAAGTCTCGGGTTCCAACCCCTCCCCTCAGGCCTTTGCGATTCCAGGAGTGTCCCTTAGAGATGTTTTTGTCTGTTCTAATCAGGTATCTGGGGTTTGCTGTCTTTTAGATCTCCTAAATAAGGGCCTGCTCTGACTCTGTGACTCCTGGGAACAGCATGTGATAAGTGTGGAGAGTCCCAGTTCTGCGATGCCACTCAGCCCGGATGTTGATAATTGTCATTCCTGATCTTGTAAGATCAGCAAGCACGAACACCAGTGAAAATCAGCATATTGCAGCTACAGTAAAAGCCGTACTTAAAGAGGAAAATGAAATTACCTGTTTGGAAAAAGAAACCTCTGGACTTGGCAATCTCGTTCTCTTTCTGCTTTCCATGGATTTTAGATACTTTCATAGCAGGCTCTCATGGTATTGGTTCTCCTGTGGCTGCCTTAATTCATTAGCACATGCTATCCATGGATAGCATGCAGCTGGATTGTCTTCTTCTGTAAGGCTGAGAAGGCACTTCCCTGTCTGTGCTGCCTCTTTCTTGTAGACAGATTATCAGGCTCCCATGAAGAAAACTGAAAAGAATGTCCCCGAGAGTCTGTGTGAAATCCTGATCAAGTGTTTTAAATATATGCAAAAAAAATAGAGCAGGTGCTATCTCTGTTTTAAATATTCTGAAGAATTTGCACAGAACAACAACTCAATACAACACATGTTCTTGATGAGATCCTGCTCTAGGAAAAGAACGTAAGATAATCACTAGGAGCTGTTAGTTTGGGTCAGCAAGATGGCTCAGCAAGTAAATGAGTCTGCCATCATGCCTGATGGATGACCTGAATTTGATTCTCAGACCCACATAGTGGAAGGAGAAAACTGACCTTCGAATAGTGTTCTCTAACCTTCACAGTCACACCTCTGCACGCACATGCAGGCCCTCACCCCTGCACAATAAATGCATAAGGTGTTTTTGTTTGTTTGTTCTAAAAAACAAAAGAAAGAAAATATGTGGCCAGCCAGATAGCTCAGCAGTAAAGTTGCTTGCCACCAAGCCAGATAACCTGAGTTCCATCCTTGAGACACAAATAGTGCAGAGTACCAACTCCTGACAATTGTCCTTTGACGTACACATATGGAACACACGTGCAAATGTAAACAAAGTGAAACAGAGAAAAGATGGCCTTTAATTGATGTTGATGTATCAATATTAATTAATCAGTCATGACAAGTGTGCCACAGAAATGTTAAGGCGTTCACAACAGCACAGTCTCTTGGTAATTTTCTGTAAATCTAAAACTTCTCTAAAGATTTAAGGTTTACTTAAAAATTTTGAATGAGCACAGAAGCTTTTGAATGCTGCAAGCGTAAGTGCATGATAAATGTTTGAGGTGACACCAGTGTCCATTCCCCTTAGCGATTCATTACACATTTGTATATCACGCTGGGCTCCTAGAAGGTAAGGTGATAAGGTCATGAGTCGGAAGACAACCTGGGTTACATCGCTAGTACAGGCCAGCTCAGACTACATAGTGGCACTCTCACCCAAATAACCTATAAAACAAAAAGAAACATCACACTATACAGTCGCTGTTGTCAAGTTACAGTATTAGCATTGGGAAGTATAGGTTGTGTAAGGCCTTGGGTTCAATTCCAAGCATTTAAAAAAAATATTTTAATGAATAAAAAAGTTTAAAGAAGAAGGGACAAGTAACACCAGCGGTGTTTCTTAGAACACATGACTCAGATTGTTTGAGCTGCACCTAACCTGAAAGCCTCCTTACTGAGGTCCAGCTTCCATAATAGCAGGAAGTCCTGCCCTGTTTTGATGTCTATATGACAATGGCCAGCGTGATAAGATATCTGTAAGGTGCAATAGTGGCACACATATCTTGGAGGTAACCAATAGCTGTGTAATTGGACGTAAGGCCTACTTAGCAGGAGGGAAATCATGACTAAGTATCTAGCCAAGTATCTGGGGCTAGTGAGGTCATGGATCTTGGAGAAGAACCTACTACTATCTCTGTATTAAACTGCCACAATTTCTAACTGGATTCTAAACTACATCCTTTCGAGTGTAGTGCTTACCCTTCATCAAAGAAGCTTCTCTTTACAGAACACAGAGCCCATAGCAGAAACAAACAACTAGTTATAATGCAGAGATAAATGGATTTCAGGGAACTGAGCTCCAGTGGGTACATCTACAATGCAACCCCTACACCCAAGGCTCAGAAATAGCCTAGGAAAGGGATGAGAAGATTGTAAGAGCAAGAAAACCAGGAAGTCTGACGTGATATTGCACCTCCTAGAAATGACAGGGAAGCTATACTCAGAACACCTCGGTAACACAGCTGCCTAAACCAAAGCTGAAAAATGACAACACCAATATACAGGTTAACAGGGAAGGGGGGAATCTCATGGGTTTCCATTCCTCAACAAGAACTACAGGCAACTAATGACTGCTGAGAGAGAAAGAGTTAACCTCTCCTTGGGATTAGCTAAAACAAAATGACCAGCCCTAAAATAATATACACATACAATACACTAAACAGATTCAACAGGTTATTAGTGTGTATCTACATATGTTCATACATATATACATATATATAAATAATAATAAAAAATGCCATTAATTTAAGAGAGTGCAGGGGACCCTCTCTTAAAGAGAGAGGGAGGAAACAGAAAAAGGAAAAGTGAGGTAATTATATTCTAATTTTTAAAAATGCTAATTAAAATGTTAATGACACATGAAAATCAGCAGCAGGAAGATACAGAGTTTACTTGACTTTTTTATATTCTATTGTTATATATTGTTTATCAAGGAAAGTAAAAGAGATTAGTAGAAAAGTCACCTGCTGGACGTGAATAGCTTCATATCTACTTAATTATTTTTATTACATTTATCACAAATGATTGGTCATCAATAAGAATTTAAGGGAAACTTATTCCTGATCAGGGAAATCACAAAATGTTAGACCAGGCTGGCCTCTAACTCACAGAGATCTGCCTGCTTCTGCCTCCCTGAGTGCTGGGATCACAGGGGTGAACATTAATTTTCTTAATCAGACAGGTAATTATTGCAAATGGTTTTCGGGAAGAAAAAAAACAGTCACTTCTCCAGCCAGGGAAGCAGGAAGTCTAACTGCCTATCCTCGCCTCTTTCTCCTCTCCTCCAAATCCAATGCCCCAGTCTCATTCCCAGCTCTGGAGCAGACTGCCAGTTCCCACCTCCCAGTGACCCTTTCCCTGTCACCCTCATCTCCGGCAGATAACAGATCTTCCCAGCCTAACTGGCCTCCCCTGACTCACTGCTTTACCCAGGCTCCAAATGTACATAGCAAAAAAGATTATTAAAAGCTGCAAAGAAAAAAGACCAAGTGACATAATGGCAGGCCTATTAGATTACACCTGACTTTTGGGCAGATGGACTACAGCCTCTGAGAGGCCACAGGGCCACAGATGCCATCTCAAACTTCTGTACACAACAAAGCTTTCAATCACAAAACATGGAGAGTATAAGACATTCTGCGATAAAACCAAATTTAAGCAATACTTATCTTAAAATCCATACCTACAGAAGGTGCTAGCAGGGAAATTCCAACCTAAAGAAGTAACCACACTCAAGAAAACACAAGGAATAAAATAATCCCAGACTGGCCAATCAAAAGAGAGGGTACACACACACAGAGCCAACAACAAAATAACAAGAATCAACAAACACTGCTCACTAATATCTCTCAATATTCATGGTATCAATTCCAAAATTAAAAAAAAAAAAAGACTAACATATCCATCCTTCTGTGGCATCCAAGAAACACACTTTAGCTTTAACTTTCTAGACAGACATCGTTTAGGGGGAAAAAATCGAAAAGGATATTCCAATAAAAAGAAACTGAAAAGTGAGCTGGGTAGCCCTTTTAATATCTGACAAAATAGACTTCAAATCAAAAAAAAAAAGGACACTACATATTTATCAACGGAAAACATCTACCAAGAGGACATTGCAATTCTTAATATCTGTGCACCAAACACAGATGCACCCCACTTTTAATTTAAAAAGAAAACCACTATAGCTGATTCTCACACACTGATAGTGGGAAACTTCAGCACCCCACTTTTGCCAATAGATAGGTGATGCAGACATAACCTAAACAGGAAATGCTGGAGCTCACTGATACCATTAACCAAATGGAATGACCAGAAACTTATAGAACACTTCATCCAGACACAAAAGAATATACCTTCTTCTCAGGACCCCATGAAACTTTCTCCCAAATTGACCACATACTTAGATGCAAAGCAAATCTTAACAAATACAAGAAAATTTAAATGCACCCTGAGTCCTATCTGACCACCACAGATTAAGATTGGCTATCAACAACAGAAACAACAAAAAGCTTACAACTTATGCAAACTGAACAATGCACTACTAAATAAAAAGTGGGTCACAACAGAAATTAAGGAAGAAATTAAAGACTTTCTAGAATTGAATGAAAATAAATACACAACACACTCAAACACAATGAAACCAATTTTGGTGAGTTCACAGCACTAAATGCCTACTTTAAAAAAAAACAAAAACAAACAAACAAACAAAAAAAACACTGGAGAGATCTCATACTAGCAACTTAAAATCATACCAAAAGATCTACAACAACAACAAAAAAATGAAGAGAGAAAGAAATGACGATATTACAAGAAATAACCAAACTCAAAGCTAAAATCACTAAAATAGAAACAAACAAAAAACAATACAAAAAAATCAAGAGTTGGTTTTTTTTATTTTGAGGGAATCAATAAGATTGGCAAACGCTTATCGAAATTAACTAAAAGGCAGTGAGAGAATGTCGAAAATAACAAAATAAAAAATGAAAAGAGGGACAAACAATGGGGAAATCCAGAGAATCATAAGGACATACTTTAAAATCCTGTACTCCACTGAATTGAAAACTCAAAGAAATGGATACTTTTCTCAATATATACCACTTACCAAAGTTAAATCAAGATCAGATAAGCAATTTAAACAGACCTATAATCCCTGGTGAAATATAAGCAGTCACTAAAAGTCTCCTAAGCCAAAAAAAAAAAAGACCAGGGCCATATAGTTTTAACACAGGATTCTACCAGACATTCAAGACATTCAAAGAAGGGTTAATGCCAATACTCCTCAAATTATTCCACAAAATAAAACAGAAGGAACATTGTCCTATTTATTGTATGAGGCCACAGTTACCCTGACCCCTAAACCACCAACAAAGAAAATTTCATTCCAATTTCCCTTATGACCATAGATACTAAAAAAAAGGGGGGGGGAGGGCTACAGATCTAAACAGAGAATTCTCAAAAGAAGAGACTCAAATGACTAAGAAACACAGAAATGTTCAACACTCTTAGCCATCAGGGAAATGCAAATCAAAACTACTCTGAGATTCCATCTCACACCTGTCAGAATGGCTAAGATCAATAATATAAGTGACAGCTCTTGCTGGCAAGGATGTGGAGCAGGGAGAACACTCCTCCACTGTGAGAGTACAAACTTGTACAGCCACTGTGGAAATCAGTGTGGTGGTTTCTTAGAAGATGAGAATCGATTTAACTTCAAGATCCAGCTATACCACTTTTGGGCACATACCGAAAAGTTTCATAATACCATAAAAACATTTGCTCAACCATGTTCATTACTGCTATATTCATAATAGCCAGACCTTGTAAACAACCTGGATGTCCTTCAACAGAAGAATGGATAAAGAAAATGTGGTACATTTACACAATGGAGTATTACTTGGCCATTAAAGAAAATTAAATAATTTTCACAGGTAAATGGCCAGAATTAGAAAAAAAAAAAATCATCCTGAGAAGGGTCTCTAAGACTCAGAAAGACAAATACGATATTATCTGCTTATATGTGGATATTAGCTATTAACTCCATAATAGCCAAGCTACTGTTTGTAGAACCACAGAGGTTATGTAGAGAGTAAGGGACTAGGTGGGGGCAGACAGAACTTGCTAGGAAAGGGAAATAGAAAGTTATGGATGGATAGGAAGGGGCTGGAATGGGAAGATCAAGTAAGTGGAGGAGAGAAGTAAAGAGGGGAACAAAGGAGAGACTATGGGGAGAGACAGCTAAAATTAAGAGACTTTCAAGCAGTAGTGTGGAAACCTAACACAGCAGAAATTTCCTAAGATATATACCTACATGAAGGTAGTATAAATGAAATCACCAAATAATGGGCGAGACAGCCCCAACTGGCCATCTCTTGTCACCAAATAAAGCTTCTAGTACAGGGACTGGGTTACATCTAACTCAGTTATTGGCCAAAGGAGCCCCAGGGAATCTCCAAACAACCCAGGCTGTTGCCAAGACTATAGGTTGCTCTCTACAAACTGAGGGCAAGGCCTTCACAACCCTTTGAACAAGGATTAGTCAAGCTGGTGCCTCGCCCCTATGTCCTAGCACCTTTGGCATAGAAAGGTACTCTTGCATGTTACCAAAAGGAGAAATGTAAACCCCAACCCAGCCACAAATTCTTTGATCTAGAATGGTACCCTGCCTGTGCAATATAATAGTACAATAGTGGCACAGAGTTTGCCATTAGTAACCAACCAATATGTCATTTGACTTAAAGCATCCTCCACGAGTTGGGACCCATACTGGACACTGCTTGGGTGACCAAGAACAGAAACTTAACAATTCAGGGACTTAGAGTGAAATAAAACAATAGTGATCTATATTTTTTTAAATATCAATAAAAGGACTCCCAATGACATTATGCTATGCTCAGAGCAGTGTCTTGCCCTGCCGTCATCAAAGAAGCTTCCTCCTCAGCAGATGAAACTGAATTCAGAGACCCACAATTAGACAATGAGCAAAGAGTGAGAGGCCTTGGAACACTGCCCTAAATGGGATGTCTCCACCAAGTCCCTCCGCTCGGGGCTCCAGGAACCCTGCAGAAGAGGAGGCAGAAAGAGCATAAGAGCAGAGGGCCTGGAGGACACCGAGAAAACAGGAGCCTCCAGATCAACCGAGCAAAGCTCTTAGGACCTCAGACACTGAAGCAGCATGCACAGGGCCTGCCTGGGTCTGCACCAGGTCCTCTTCATATAGGTTAGGGCTTCCAGTTGCGTTTTTATGGGATTCCTGAGTGTGCAAATGAGTGGGTCACTGCTTCCTGTGCCTTCTCAGGCTCTTTTCCTTTTTTTTGTTTATTCTTGTCACAATTCCGCTGTGTTAATTTTTGCTTTGTCTTAGTATATTATATTTTATCTTATCTTATTTTGTTGTTATCCCTTAGAAGCCTGCTTGTTTTCTGATAAGAGACAGAAAGGGAATGGGTCCAGGGCGGTGGGGGGGGGGGCTGGAAGAGTAGAGGAAGGGGGGACTATAATCAGAATATACTATGTGATGGGGAGGAAGGGAATCCATTTTCAATTAAAGAAGGAAAAAGAAATCAAATACCTATCCAGGCCCTATGGCTTGCCCCAGTAATCCCAGCACTCTGGAAGCAGAGGCAAACACACTGCTGTGAGTTAAAATCATCTTGGACTATTTGGTGAGTTCCAGGCCAGCCTGGATTACAGAGTGAGACACTGCATCAAAATATATAACACAAAAACAATTACAGAAAAAGAGGTTATGAACTCGAGAGGGGCTTGGGGGTAACAAGGCAGTAATTTGAGGAAGGCGAGGGAGGGATGAAAATATATGAAGTCTTCCACACATCAAAAAGGAAATGAAGAAAATCAAAACCTCTCCACAAAAAAAAAAAAAAAAGTGTAACTTCCAATAGAACCGAAGGAAGGAAGGAAGGAAGAACTCAAAGAAGATATCAAGGAAGGAAGTATGGATGAAAAAGGAGGGAGGGAGGGAAGGAGGGAAAGAGAGAGAGAAATATTGTAGAAGAGTGCTATCTTGTGGCCACCTGTGATATAACATTTAAGCAAGACTGCCCAGTTTTCTAATTTTTTCGTTAAGATTTAGTTAAGATTTATGCCTGCATGTGTGCCTGTGCACCAGAAAAGGGACCAGCCCTCACTATAGATGGTTATGAGCCACCATGAGGATTCTGAGAAGTGAGCTCAGGACCTTTGGGAAAACAGCCTGTGTTTTCAACCTCTGGGTCGAATCTCCAATCCCGCCCAGCTTTTCTTAGGACTGACATCTCCTGAGTAGTACTTGTGACAAGCTTGAACAAAAGTGAAAGCAAATAGCAGTAGCGCTGGTACTCTACGTAACTGTAGTGAGAATGAGCACCCATCCTCAGGTAAGATGGCGATTGTGTGGAGCCAGCAGCCCATTTGGAAAAACTGGGATCATGTTCCACAGTTTGTGTCTTCGGTGTTCCTCTGTTAAAGGTTTGGACCTCTCGGGGTGCTGAGGGGATAGCTCAGGGAGAGAGTGCTCACTGTCAAAGCTCCAGGAACCTAGTTCAAATCCTTAGAAGCTGCATGAGACGCCAGGTGTGGCCACATGTGCCTGTAACCCCAGTGCTGAGGGGAGCAGAGACAGGAGGATTGCTGGCCACCAGCCTAATGCCACGTTCAGCGACAGACCTTGGCCAAAGGGAACAAGTCAGAGACTGATAGTGTGGGGGACCTGGTGGCCTCTGTTGGCCTCTGAATGTGTGAGGGCATGGGCGCCTGCACACATGTGTACAAACACACATAGGCATGTACACAGGTTTAGAGTCAAGTGTGCACCACAAGGTGGGAAGCCATGGAAGCTTTAGAAGGAGAGGTCCAGTGGGAGGAAGTTAGCTCTCTCTCCCTTCCTCTCTTTCCTTCCCTCTCTCCTCTTCTTCCCTCCTTCCCTCCCTCTCTCTCCCTCCCTCTGCCTCTGCATACTCTGTGCCAAGGCTAAACAGCTCTTCTTCCTCAGTGCACTCTCACAGTTTGTACTACTCCAGCACAGGCCCAAAGGCAGTGGCTCATGTGACCACGGAGAGCACCCTCAGAAAGAATTAGTGGAAATCAGCCTTTCCCCTTTCCAAACTGGGTGCTCAGGGGGCAGGAAGATCAACACTTCAAGTTCAGCCTCCTACACAGTGAGTTCAAGGCTAGCCTGGGCTTCATCAGGTCGATCCAGTCTCAAAAATAAAAATAAAAGGCTTTTCTAACATAGTCCATAGTATAGTTCAAAGACGTGTCTGTTGGTGACCGTTTTCATCTTTTCTGCATTGGGCGGTTTTCAGCTTCGAGACAACCAATATCTTATGTGTATCAAAAATAAAAAATAAGGGTAGGGTGTAGAATGGGTGGTTTCAGAGTGAGTTCCAGGCGGTCTCGTAGCCTGAGAGGCTTCTGTCTCACTAGCAGCTGTAATTACAGATATGCACCATCATTCTGAGAGGGGAGCCAGTTCAAGTGGCTTTTTCCAGATCACGTGGCTGTGGTTCATTCTTCCTGAGGCATTTTAGTCCATCTCAGGTCTTTCATTTAAGTATTTGAAGTGGGTTGTTTGGGTGTATTTTGTTGGTGGTTGTTTTTGTTAGTTTGTCTGGTCTTTCACAAAAACATACATGTATGCATTGATCATATTCACCAATCCCCCTTGCTCATTCCCCTCCCCTCGCTGTTTTTAGCCTGGGTTTCACCTTATACCTCAGGCTGTCCTTGAACTCACAGTGTAACCCAGGCTAGCCCTGAACTCAAGACCCTCCCCTGTCAGAGTTCTGGGATTACAGGAATATACCACAAGACCCAGTTGTCAATAAAATCAGTTTATTAAGTTAATGGGGAATCACTCTCAGGGTTTCATGGTGATCTGTTGGCTCTGTGTATCGACTTAGGAGAATTAGCACTTCCGTGATTTTAAGTCCCCTCGTGCCGAAGCATGCCGGTGCTCTTCCTGTAGCTTTTCTTCTTAAATAAACATTTTGTCCTGTTTGTCCACCACGTCAATGGGCTGGAAACACTAACACCCAATACAAACAGAAACAAAGGTACCTAATCTTAAGTATGTGAGTCAAAACAAACAAACAAACAAACAAAAAAATGGAAGTAACTTCTGAAAACAGACCACTACGCACGCTCTCTGTGGGATGTATTCTAAGGATAAGTGAAGGGGTAAAGAGACCTTGACCCCAGAGAACAGGTTCATTGCTAAGACGTGTGTCTAAGCACGACTGTCTTTAGTGCACTGCTGTAGGAGTTCCCATACAAATCGACTGCTTGATGGAATTAATGTTCAATATTCGGTGCCAGGTTTTCTAACTGAGGGAAGGGAGAGAAAGACACAGGATGAAGGAAGGAAAGGAAGAAGTCTATGCTGCCAGCACAGAGAGATGAAAAAATAGGTGATTCACTGAAAACTATTTTCTTACTCTGTCCACTGAAAGCCGCTACAATCAGTGGCACTATGGTAGCAATTAACATGCAAACATTGGGGACTAGGGGTTTTCAAACACAGACATTTACTTATGGGAAACAAGAATATCTAGAGAAACAGCTAATTCCAGGCCTAGGGCAAGGAAACTCCTAGGTACTCCTGAAATTCATCATTCACATCTAACAGAGCCTGAAGCTGCTGCCGGTAACTACTATGAGGATCTTCGTATCCTCAGACCTGGTATTAGCACATAGAGCGAACACTCCTTGATGGATTTGTCCATGTTTCCAGCACCAAAATTAACTTGTCGTTACATCGCCCTCCCTCCTGGTATTTCATTCCTTCGCCCTTAAGTATAGCCCTTAGAAGTTCATTTCTACTACGTCCATTGTTGGTAAAGTGTGTGTGTGTGTGTGTGTGTGTGTGTGTGTGTGTGTGTGTGTGTGCACTCACTCACTGAGTGCCTATGTGGAGAACTCAACGTCACATGCCTCTCTTTTGCTCTCCACCTTATTGTTTGAGACACGGTCTCACTGAACTGGGGCTCACTGACTGCTGAGACTGGCTGGCCCGGGGTCTCCTGGAATCAGTTATCTCTGTACACGCCACCCCTGTCCCAGGCAGCAGCATTGGGTTTGTAGACCTGCACTGCCTCCGCTGGCTTTTATGTGGGCTCTGAGAAGCCTAACTCGGGTCCTCTTGCTGGCACCGAGCACTTCCTGGCACCGAGCACTTCCTGGCTAAGCACCTCTCCAGCCACAGTTCCTGGATAATCTTGTTTCTCCTTTTAGAGCTGCTGCTGGTGAAGCCTTGGTCTGCTGGCTGCTGTGCTGAAGTGGGCCTTGCCTTTGGCCACTTTTCTGCAGGTCTGGGGCTCCTGTGGGGGGCACCAGGCATCTTTTAGAAGAGCTGATGGATGCTTAGAGACTCCGTCCTTCCCGTCACAGCCATGGGATAAAGCCATGCTGTAAGCGTGCAGGTTGCTTTAGGCAGGCTGCTCCTGCAATGCTCTAATCTGGACATTTCTCTTTCCTCCTTCATTTCTTTCCTAGTGACCTCTTGTTCCTCACTCTGAAATACCTTATCCCAGGGAGTCTTTCCCTCTGCTGCTTCTACTTTTCCGTCCATCCTTTTGTAAATACGGGGATTCCCAGAACCTCAGTCCTTTTTTATTCTTGAAGCTTTATTTGTTCACATCCGTAGCTTTATCCAAAATGTCCGAGATCCAGCATTTACATAAACTGCCTTCTTGTCATATCCAATTGACTAGCCCTCAAACCAGACTGGTTGCTGCATACACTCTCCCCTCTCAGATCTCCCTCTTTTCGATCATCTTGGCCGTCAGCACCACTAGCCACCAGTCATCCAGTCCTGTCTCTTTCAGCTCCCAACTCTCCCTGAGTGCTCTGTCCTCTTTCCAACCCCTCTTTGGATCCCATCCTTCCTTCCAGTTCTGTTTCAGTCCTGCGTCATCCTCTTCTGAGCTCACTCACCTTGAGGAAATGCAAATCTTGGCGGGGTGAGGGGAGGGAGTGGAGAGATTCCTCAGTGGTTAAGAGCCCTGACTGCTTTTCCAGAGGTCCTGAGTTCAATTCCCAGCAACCACACAGTGGCTCACAACCATCCATAATGGCATCCAAAACCCTCTTCTGGCATGCAGGCTCTATGTGCAGATCTAACACTCATATACGTTAAATAAAGAAATCTTTAGAAAGAAAAAAAGATTGATAGACAGATAGATAGAAATGCAAGTCTGAACATCACTTTGGGGGATTTACAGGTTTTCCACTGATTCATCCTAAAGATTAGACTTCCCCATAGCAAGACCCCTTTAATTTGACATAGGCTTTTTCTTGTCTTGTTTTGTTCTGTTGGCTTTTGTTGTTGTTGTTTTGTGGATTGAGGGGGCATTTTGTTTTATTTTGCTGATGAGCTCATGTGCCCAGGCTGCTCTTAAAATTCATTATGTGGCTTAGGCTGGCCTTGAGTTTCCCCTCCAGCTTCCCCAATGCTGAAATTATAGTCGTACAGTCGCTGTTCTAGGCCAGGCAAGCTTAGAACACTCCACCTTCTTGCCTCAGTCTCCTGAATGCTGGGATTAAAGGTCTATGCCATCACACCTGCCCAACACGGTTTTTACTTCAACTGCCTGCTTCAACCATAAGCTGTGCTAGGGCCTGTGCTGTCTGCCTTGACACCATTCCCAGCACCCAGCATTGTACCTAAACAGTTATCCCCCAGTGAGCCCGTTCCTGCTTCTTCTACTCTGCTTCTGACTCAGGGCTTCTTTGGCTTTTTTTTTTTTTTTTCTGTGACACCAGTGTCCCCTTCTCTTTCTCTACACTAGTTGCCATTTACTCATTTTATCACACTTTTGCTCCCTTGGTTTTACTGTACCACTGTCTGACCCTGTACGTTCCTTCAATGAATAAATGAGAACAGACTTAGAAGCCTCGTGGGAGAAAAACAGACCCAATAAACTGACCAGAATAAAGATCTGAGATGCAAGACCACCCAAAGCAGTCTGTAAATCGAAAGTACCCAGCAAGCACAAGGCCTCTCTCTCCCAGGCTGCACTGACCCAAGGACCAGATTTAATGAATCAAGAAAAAATCTGAGGAAAACCAAAACATAGGGCAAGCCAGCCAAATACAGATGTGACTGGAAAAGGTAATCAAGATTCTCCTTTGTAGACTAGCCTGGGCTACATGGTGAGCTCCAGGCAAGCCCTCACCCTTATCAAGGAAATCTCTCTTTGCAACAGACGAGACCCTTACAGAAAACCACAGCCAACCAAACACAAAGTTGTGGAGGCCAGGTCCAATGGATACATCTACAAAACAACTCCAGTGCCTAGCGCTCAGGGAACACTGTGGAAGAGGGGGTGAAAACCTGTAAGAGCCAGAGGGTTAGAGAGTTTGCTCTGAGTATGTGTCTCCTAGTAATGTCAGAAGCTGCACCCATAAAGACTCACCAACACGACTGCCTGAACATGAGCTGAACAGGCGTGTCAAAGTAGACCATGTTGGGGGTTGGGTGGAAGGATGGGGAAACCACAAGACCTCAACCCCACACAAAGAACTACAAACTAAGGAATGCTGAGAGTGGGAGAAGAGGTCTTCCCCCAGGAAGAGCACACCTGTTGTTAGCCGATACCCAATTCTCAGCCCTGAAAACATACACACAGGTTACGTCATACAGACTAGGCAGGTTATATTTAGAAATATGCACATGCATACATACACGCATGTAACAACAACTAATAAAAAAGGAGGTGCCAAGAATTTGAAAGAGAGCCAGGAGGCTTGTGTGGAAAAAAAAAAAAACCTTTAAAATTTTTGATTTTTAAGAGTCTACTCTCTCTCTGTGGATATTGGCTATTCTCCCTCTCGTTTTCTTCAGATCTCCACATCCTCACCGTCTGACGTACTCACACACCGTGTATGTTCATGGATCTCTCCACTCTTGCTTCCCTTTCCATCCTCAGTGCGTTTGTTTATTTTGTTGTTCCTGTCCCAGCTTGTAATGAGTGCTTCATATACAGAACGCAACGTCTTATTTATCAAAGCCATATCACACGCAAGCTACGCAAATTACTTCATATAGGATTAAACATTGTTCCTTTAAAGGTAGACTTAGCTTATTCTACGGGATTTGGTGAGTAATCTATTCAGTTTTAGAGTGCCTGATGTCTGTGCGTTAGTTCCTCTCTTGCTTTACATATTAAGTGAGTCTGGTTCTTAAACTGTCTAATTGTGCTACTGAGCTAGCACACACCCAATGTGCTAAGTCATTTGTTTGCAAGTTCACTATGCGACTCTTTAGCTTGTCAGTTTTCATATATTTCCCAACAAGATCTGGATCACCGTACTTACACATTATGAAAACAAACAAAATAATATCTAGAAAGTCCCTCATGCAGAGATGACCTATATAAATATGCATATTTCAAGGTGACGATTGTATAATAAAAATGTTTCATTAGTAAATAAACATTATAGTCATTTTTTTTAAAAAAAAGGAAGAAAAAGCAACTAAAAAAGAATAGAATAGATTAGCCAGGTGTTCCCTTAATCCCGCCTTCCCGGAGGTGGGGCTTACGACTGTGGGCGTGCCAAGTCACCTAGACCCCGCCCTCCGTGGGCGTGGTTTGAGCGGGCTGGCGCGCCCTGGTGGTTTCCTAGGATACGAAACACACACGGCGCTGGAGCTTCACAAGGGAGCGAACGAGGTAAGCTGCCGGCGCCGGCGGGTAATCCCGAGCAGGCTGCGGGACCCAGCCCAACCCGAGTTTCGAAGCCACCCGGCATGTCGCCTGGGCGCCCCGACCATCCAGGGCCACTCTCCGCCGGGAGGCGGGACCTGGACGCCGGTACGGGCAAGCTGGAGGGAGGAGGGTCCCAGGACAGAACGGCGGGCCGGGGACGGCAGGAGGTGGGCAGGGGCCCGGCTCCCCGGGCTCCCTAAACTCCCCAGGGGGCCCTGGGCTTCCCACGGACCCCCGCCCTCTCCCCCGAGTTTCTCGGGCTCCCAAAGGCTTTCCAGGAGTTGGTACTGTTCTCTTGATACCTCTGTGGAGCCTGCGCTGATGTCCTGGGTCCCCTAACACGTCCTCAGGGTGCTCGGGCGCATGGAAACTATTTTTAGGAGTGAAGCGCAGGACTGGATCCGGGGGAAGCAGAATTGAGTTCAGATTTTATGAAATGGAAGTGGAAGCGGAATTGAGTTCAGATTTTATAAAGTGGAAATGGAGGGAGGACAAAGAGAAGGTCCAACTCCAGCCCTCCCTGGTGCATTCCAGGTTGTGCACAGGTGAGAGCTGAGGTGGGGCACAGGGGGGGCAGCCCAGCTGTCCTCCCCAAGCACCGAAGGCCCCCACCCTCCAGGGTCAGAGCCTCTGTCCCCAAAGCCCCTAACATCTGCTCCGGGGCACTTACTTAGCTCCAAAGGATCAGAGTACCCCAGACAAAGGCTGCCTCCTTACTGCAAAGGGGCCTTTAATTTAGGCACAGCTGTGGAGCCCAGGAAACAGGATTTCTGTCGCTGTGCAAAGTCACCTGCTGTCACTGTGTCATTTGTTGTGATGGTAAGGGATTCTCACTGAGGTCACATGTTTTAATCAGGAAAACAACTAAGGGAGTAAGTAATGGTGGGAACAGAAGTTACTCTCACCCTGTGGGCAGGGTGACCCTCCCCTGAGAAAGGCCACCCACCCTCTCCGAAGAGCTGGCCTTGGGCAGGCCTTTCTTAGATCTCTCCGTGCTTTGAGTTCATTAATTAATTTTTAAACCATTTGTGAATGCTTGCACAGAGCTAACTTTGTGGTTTGACAGTCTGAGGCACAAAATCTTTTTCCTGCCTGGTGTGGTGGCTCTGTCTGTCCTAAGCCTTAGAAGACAAAGGCAGGAGGGCCAAGAATTCAGATCTTTCATGAGCTGCTCACCCAACTTAAGGCCAGGCTGGGCTCCATGAGGTCTGTTCTGGAGGGGTGAGGGAGGGAGACAGGGAGGGAATCTTTCTTTTCCCGAGACAATAATCCCACTTTTGATTTCTGGAAATGTGTCTGCCACTTGACTGGTATGGAATCTTTGTTTTGTTTTTAGCTGGTGCTGCAATTCTTAAAACGCTACAGTTTTATTCACAAAGTTAATGTCAGCCTTGAAATGTTATGATGGTATGTTCTAAGACAATGCCAGGCCTTATCTGTCCTGTGACTGGCGGGCACATTTTGCCCTCCATCTGCCCTCCAAGCTAATCCTTTTTAATCTTATTTAAATCTCTTATTAGCTAGTTGAGAATTTTCTGGAACTGTGCATTTGAGGGGTAATTGTGCAGTTTGATCAAGGTAAATGAGAGAGAGTGAACATTTATTAAGGTTCTGTGGTTGTGACTCTGAATGATGGTCCTTTTTAAGGTCAGCATGGACTATCTGTCTAATCTGCGTGAGAGCGGATTTGTGGTACACCTGAACTGTAGAAAATTCCGAGTCCTCAACAATGGTGTTACAGTCATAGCTGTACAGTGGTGTTACTGTCTGTGAGATGGAGACAAAGGGCAGCAGTTGTGCTTTCTCTTAGGTTAGACCCGCTGCTTTTTGAGTAGTCATAAGTCCAGGGCTACACCGGTAAACATAGTTATTGATATGCAATCAGTGAGGAGATGCATAGGAATATTGACTTCTTCCTTCAGGAATGGGGAAGCGTTTGCCCCACACCACACAAGCATGAGGACCTGAGTTCAATCCACAAAATTCATGTGGAAAAAAAAACACCACCACCACCAACAACAACAAAATAAAACAGACAGACATGGTGGCACACACACTTGCAAACTGAAGGGCAGACAGATGAACCTTAGCGGTCATCTAGCCTAGGCAAGTTGGCAAGCCCCTGACCAGTGAGAGACCCTGTCTCAAAACAACAAGGTGGCAGCGTGCTGAAGGACACCAGAAGCTGATCTCGGCCTATACACACACTACATGTGCCGCCTTTTACTGAGTCGCTGTCCCTATATCGTCAGAGGGAAGGAGGAACAGGAAATACCTTCCATCCCCGAAGAACTGTTTATTTTATGGTTGACGTGGCTCAGGAGAAGCCTTTAGAAAGCTTTTGTCAGGAAGGGTAGGATACTAGGACATAAGCGCGTTTTACCCAAAGTGGAAGTAAGCTTTAAAACGGACCCATTCTCACAAACCTGACCTTTTACGTCTCCAGTGGTGTCTTCATAATCTTCACTTCATCCCAAAGACACCGCCGGGGCATGGCCATGATTCCTGTTGACTATTCCTTAAATATAAATATGGCCACTTTTATCGGTGTCCTCAAAATAGATGTTTCATTTCCACTGTTTATTAGGAGGTTGTTAAATCTGGCTTAAAAGATGACGATTCCGCCATGGCGGTGGTGCACATCCTTAATCCCATCACTCAGGGAGGCAAAGGCAGGCATGCCAGTGTGAGCTTGAGGCCAGCCTGGTCTCCAAACGGAGCCCAGGACAGCCAAGGCTACACAGAGAAACCCTGTCTTGAAAAACCAGAAACAAAACAAAAACAACAACAACAGCAAAAATGAAGCTTCCAAAATAGCCTTGTAAGAAACGGTTCCTCTTCCAGAGCAATGCAGCGCAGTGATTTGGCATTGACTGCCTGGTCTGCTGACTGTGAGTGGCCCCCCACTTCAAGGTAGCAGTGATGGTGGCCTCAATAGTGGGCGGGCAAGGAGTGGTCAGCTTGTCTGGGAAGTGGACACAAAGTGCTTTCTGCTGCTTATTCCGGGTCCTTCCTACCTTCTGTTTCTCCCTCCTGGACCCCACCTCTAAGTCCACGCTCTCCCCTCCATCTTTGCTTACCAGTGTTCCCTTTTCCCCATTCCCTTCTAAAGCAGTGTGTCCCTGCTCAGGACCACCTCCTTGACTCTTTCCGCTCGCACTCTGAATGCTTTGTGCCCCATCGGCTGTTACCGGGAAAACAGCCGAGTTAAGGGATGGAGTCATCACACCATTTTATGTGTGTGTGTGTGTAGAGGCCAGAGAAGAAGGCCGAGTGGGTGTCCTGCTCTGTCACTCTCTGTGTCAGACAGGGGCTCTCAATGAATCTGGACTAGGCTGGCAGCCAGCATGCACCAGCATACACTTCTGTCTCTGCTTCTCACGTCACACAAGTTTACAGGCACATGTGGCCACACTCAGGTTTTTCTGTGGTGCTGGGTGTCCGAACTCACACCCTCATGCTTTCACAACACTTGCTTTTGCTCACCGAGCCATGTCTATAGTCCCCACACTGGTATATTTCTGAATTCTCTTTTAAAACTTATTTTTTTTAAGATTTACGTATAACACCTTACTTGTGTGAGTGATTTGCTTGCATGTATATCTGTGTGTTGTATGCTTCCTGTAACCAGAGTTGTGAGCTGATATGTGGGTACTTGGAATCAAACCTAGGTCCTCTGCAAGAACAACAGGTGCCCTTAACCACTTAGCCATCTCTCCAGCCCCAGAATTACATTATTCATGTAGGTTTTTTTCTGCCTTAACCTTCTAGGTCCTAGCATCTCGAACTTCCTTTCTCTTTGCTGCTTCAAAGACCTTTTTAGTATCTTCCCAGAAATCAGGATGATCCAGGTACAACTCCAAGTTTCAGGGTAGAAAGTAGCAGGTACCGCAGGCTCCTGTCCACTGACAGCCGCAGGCCCCTGACCACTGACATCCGCAGGCCCCCAGTCCACTGCCAGCTGTATGTTGATATTTCAGGGAGGAGAACTGGGCTAGGAGTCTTATAGTTGTGCTATGGTATGGAGTCTGTGCGGCTTTGGAACAAAAGAGATGGTTTCTTTATGAAGTATAGCAACTGTATAGCCAAAGAATGAAGGCTATAAGTTGGACATCACACTCAGAAACCAAAGGCTTTCAGGCCTAACCTGAGTATCAAACGGATTTCATCCTTGATTCTCTGGTTGATCATAAACAGTTCGTTTCATTCCCCGTGGTTTTGTTTTACATTCTTACTGATGGGAGGAATGCTGATACAGCCTTCTGCCTAAATAAATGCCCTGTGTTGTTACTCAGCCATAAAGGATCAATAAACTTCTCTCTGAAGTTTTCTCAAAAGACAGCATGTGCCCCGGACCAGGGGTAGATGGGAAAACAGGGTAGCAATCTGAAGTGCTGTTCTTGACTATACAGAAGTAACTGGAATGGAAGCAAATGTATTTCAGTCTGTGGGTTGCTGAATCTTAGCACCTGGCACAACAGAACAAGCATCCCCGAAACACCTTTCACGGTTCTGTTTGCTCATGCAGGAAAACGGAAAATTAAGAAAAATGCATTCCAGTTCAGAACCATCGGGGCTGGAGAGATGGCTCAGCAGTTAAGAGCACTGGCTGCTCTTCCAGAGGTTCTGAGTTGAAATCCTGGCACCCACATGGTGGTTCACAACATTTATAACTGTAGTACCATGGGATCCAATGCCGCCTTCTGGTGTGCAGGTGTACATGCAGACAAAATACCCATATACCTAAAATACACAAATAAATACATCTTTTTTAAAAATACCTGTACTTTAGATGTAGATTCTACAGTAATTTTTTCTACATTGATACCTCATATGGTGATTGGTATCTGTGTATAGCATAAAGACCATTTAGGAAACCTCTCAGTTGTTTTTGGTTTTGTGTTTGTTTTTTGTTTTTTGTTTTCAGGCAAACCAGAAGCCATTTGCTGGTATTCCTTAAGACCCGTGTCTAGGCATAAGCTAAGGAAAAAGGAAGCCTAAATATAAATAGAGTCTTAGAAAAGCAAGGTCTTACCTTGGAAATACACGGCCTGTTTCTGTGCATCTTTGAAGGAAATTTATCTGATCTGATGGAGAAGTGTTAAATCCATAGACACTCTCCCCCCCCCCCGATCTAAAAGCCTCACAGCATTCCAAATACATGCCTGAAAACAGGGAACCGTGTGATTTTTCTGTGGTGCATGCATGCACACATGTCGAGAAAGCCTGCTTTGGGAAGTCTTGGGGACACTGACAGCTAGGACACATCCTTGTGGGGCCTCAGCTACTGTGTGTCAGAGAGAAGCATCTCTGAGTTTCAGCTCATGAAAGCGAAGGGGCTATAGTGGGAGGGAAATCATCCTGGGATGGACTGTGAGGGACATTTTAAAGCAAGCTGCTCGTAATGGTGCTATTTGGGGACCAAGCATAAAGTCTGTAGCACAATCAGAGATATCTAAAAGCCAAGAATGATCTAGAGACATATGTTGAAAAACGGTTTCTTGAAGTCTAGAATGAAAGGAGAATAATAGATGACACAAGGCCCTCCCACTCTTCTTCTATTTTGCTCTTTCCACTTTCTGTATATTTGTCTACAGGTACATGAAGACACTGCTTGAAGGCATTGGTGACACAGATGTGACCACCATATTGCTTTTTTTAACTATGAAAATGTCTGAATACCATACTCTCTCACGAGTTTCACATGCGTGTTGATAAACTTTTGTTAGATTTATGTATGTCAATACCATTCTCATTTGACTGCTTAATAACTATAATTTGAGCAACCAATCCAGAAATAGGAAGTCCATCAAGTTGCGAAACCTTACTTTTTGTGTTATGCTGCAACCCCCAAAGTAGAAAATTGCACACCTTATTTCACGGGACAGGTCACACTCAAACCTCAAGATCATATAAAGTTACCGTCGAACCACGTGTCAAAGGTGTACCTGAAATACGCATGGATTTCTGGTTTTAGAATTGGGTCCCATCCTTAAACTACTTCGCCATGTATAGATGTAAATATTCCAAAGTCCCCAAACATTTAAAACCTAAATCACTGCTGGCCCCACACATTCCCAGGACGGTACCTGGTCTGGAGCTACGCTCTGCCTCCTGGATTGCTTTAATACATGTCTGTATTTCTGAAATTAAGAAAAGAAAAGTTATATGGGGCTTGAGAGTTGGCTTAGTGGTTAGGAGCACTGGTTGTTCTTGCATGGGACGCAGGTTCGAGTCCCAGCACCCACATGGAGGCACCAGGCATGCATGTGGGACACAGATATACATGCAGGCAAAGCACTCATACACACAAAATAAAATAAATCTAAAAAAAATTAAGTGATAAAGCAACTTATCTCCCGAATTCATTTTTCAAATCATACTTAAAAGGAAATTCCAGATATTCTAATGAAAACCTCAAGTGCAATCACCACACACTGAGAGAGGTTACTTTGTGGACTGCTTTGAACTGGCCACTTGAGAGTGCTATGGCCACATGGCCTCTGAATGCTGTAAGTGACATGGACTGGCACAGTCACGGGTCATGACTGAATCGGCAGAGAGCGCTGGAATGGGACCGGCAGAAGTGTAGTGCTTATCTTGGGTCTGTAACTATTATCCATGCGGTCAGCCCTAGATGCTTCAGGAAAAAAGGTCCGTGTGTTTGCAGAGAGCACTGAGATTGCACGGTGGAGTGAAGAGCTCGGAACAGGTGAATGTGTGGTCTTCGCTCTTGGTGAGTTTGGTGCAGACACTGTCATTCAGAGTTCTACACATGGTTAGTGTGGACCTGTGGTCCTTGGGTTGGCTTTCCCTGTGATGTAGGACAAGGTATTCAGGCTGCCTGGACTCATCAAATGCCCCACCTCCATTACTGTGGGTGACCTGCAGGACAGTGCTTGGAAAGGGAGCCGTGGGCCATGTACAGTTGTTATATGGCTGGATTTGGCACTGCACAGCTGTAATCCCAGTGGTCAGGAGGCACTGGCAGGAGGGTTGCCTAGAAGTCTGAGGCTAGCCTGGTCTACACAGTGAGTTTCAGAGATAACGAGCAGAAATAACTGGGAGCTGGTAATGCTGTGCTTGCCTGCTCCCAGGTTGCTTGGCTTGGCGCTGCCTCCACAGGGCTTCCGCGCTTGCTCTGTTCTTGATGCGTGTGCTCATTTCACGTTTATCACCAACTATGTTATCTGTCTCGGAAGCACAGCGCTTCTGTACCACTGTGCTACCCCATCTGTTGATTCCATGTCCTCTTTAGTCAAATGAGTAAAAGACAATAGTGATCCTGGATTACTTGTCACCATTGCTCTGGTGACAAATGATGCAACCGCAAAGCTCTGTTTCTCTCTCCCATCCCTGACTAGCTGCACTCGGCCTAGCACTGTCCCCACTCTGCTCACCTTCTTTATCCCAGGACCCTGCTGGGACATGCCCCATTCCTGACCACATTGCTTCTGTTCATAGTTTATTGGCCAGAACAAGTCACATGATCAAGTGGGGCCAAGGAGTGTGCACACTCTCCTGCCACATAGGGTGTGGCCAGCAAAGGAAAGACTGTCCCGTTCTGTACAGGACATGCAGAACTGGACTCTCCCACTCTGTGTTAATTCTATCTCTTGGTTAAGGTGCAGACTCTACTAGTTTCCACGCAGATTAGCGATCATTCGTTGGAAAGCACTTGCCATGCATAAAGGATGTAATGACTTTCAGGGACCTCAGAGCTTTATTTCTGTGACTGGAAGATAGAAAATCTCAAATAATGGAGTTCCTTTCCTTTCCAGAAAGTTTCCTGGGTTTTTTTGTTGTGCAAAGAAGTAAGCAGGGATTTCTGTTGACAGGGTCTCCTTTGGCCCACAGTGTCAGCAGTTCAATAGAGCTGACTTCCTGAGGAAGAGCGCTGGGGTTACCCATTCACTGTCGAGTTTATCCTGCAGTCACTGGTCAGAGCATGCGGGAGCATCAAGACAACACAGCAAGATGACACAGGTCATTTCTTTGCCTTATTCTTGTCACCTTCATGCCAGTCGCGTGTCATTAGGACAAAGAGTAATTGTGATCTTGAAGAAATTATGAGAGAAACAGCAACTTAGCCAAGTTTTTGTTTTGTTTTGTTTTAGTCGTTTTGCCCAGCTCTCAGTTGCAAGAGAGTATGTGCCTGTCAGTGACCCGTGACCTTTTTTTCTTTCCTTTTTTTCTTTTTTTGCTATAACAAAAAAGATTACAGATTACAAAGCTGATCTGTGAGTGGGAGAGGAGTTCTTGAAAATACGTACTCAAAGTTGAGGGTGTAGATCAGTTGTAAAGTGTTTGCCTAGCATATGCGATGCCCTGAGTTCAATGCCCTGTGCCACAAATAAATAGTTGTGTGTGTGTGTGTGTGTGTGTGTGTGTGTGTGTGTATAACAGGGGGTGGGGCTTGTAGGAATCATTTCTCTCCTTCCACTAATACGAGTCCTTGAGTCCCAGGGTTTGAACTTGGGTCATCAGGCCTGGCAGCAATCACCTGTACATACTAAGTCATCTTTCAGGCCCATAATAAATAATTTTAAAGGTATATATTCATAGTCTCACAGCATTTTAGAGCTGGGCTGCCATTTAGTTACACAGATTGAGTGCCAGTCCATCAAAAGTTTTTCAGATCACTATACAGGAATTGGGAAGGCAGGTGGAGATTCAAGCCTTGGTCTTCTTGTTTTGTTTGTTTGTTTGTTCGTTTGGAGGTAGAGTCTCCCATGTTCCAGACTGTTCTCAAACTTGCTGCGTAGTAGAGAAGAACCTTCAACTTCTGATCCTCTTGTTTCCACTTCCTGAGTGCTGGGATTCCAGGCACCTGCCACCAGCTGGTACTGGGGGACCAGCCCAGAGCTCTGTGTGTGTGCTAGGCAGGCACTGTGCCAACTGAGCTGCATCTCCAGCCCCCAATCTTCAGTCCTCTGCCTCAGACTCAGTAAGTCGGTGAGATGCAGCTTTCCATTAAATGTAATCGCATCTATTCCCAAATAAACACATGTATTTGCTCATAGACACACATACCTATGCTATTTGTGGTTGGGTGTATCCTGGCTCTTTGTTTCTTATCCAATGAACTGAAGGTAGGGGCTCACACAGATCTGCCACACAGCAAGATCACTTTGCTGAGAGCGAAGCGGAAGTACAGATTAGAGAAGGCGCCAAGTCAAGGTTGACAGTGGGCCACATGGCTGTGGGACTCAAATTGTTTGGGGCTCAAGAGCAGGAGGCGCTGGTTACTAAGGGACAGCATTTGCGTGGTTCTCGATTTTGACCGCAGGACTAGATGGTGTATTCATTTTGTCTATTTGCCGGTCCCTTCCCATAGTGTTTATTTTAATCACATGCATGCCCAATTATGCATGGCATAAGTTGGCAAACAGTGGATTCATCTAAATAGTGGATTCACCCTAAAAGTTCACTGGAGAACACAATTCTGCCTCACTGTGAATGCACACCGCTTCAGGCCACACTGGGCCCTCTGTGCCCAGTAAATGTTGGGAGTAGAGTTAAATAGAAAGTTTTCAATTTGATCCTCTCTAGGGGTAAAGAAATATACACTGATGTTCAGAGATGGGAGCCTGGTGTAGGTGGGAGCTCAAGGGGGTTCTGATTCTGCAAGGTGCATTGTCTAGAAAGGAATGTGCGAGCATGGTATGTGCAGGTGAAGGAACTCGCTACTGAGTGCGTTATTACAAGAGGGGGTGGGCGTGCATAACCCAAAAGCCAGAGAGTACCAGGCTAAACTGTCCTCTGTACTCGCTGGCCTCGCGTGTCTGTATGTAAGTGGGGTTTGCACTTCTTATCTCTTTGTATGAATGTATACATAACCAGACTTATATTTCTATTGGTTTAATGTAAAAGACAGTGGTGTGTTATTTAAATAAAGTAAGAAGTTCCTTTATATTGCTGTCCCCTCCATAGCTTGTCTTTCACTTACCTGGCCTAACTTGGACAGTTGTAGTCTAGGAATTTTAAAATAAATAATACAATTGACATTTAGCATGCTAAACTAAGTAATCAAAAAAATGCTTTCAAAAAATGGATGTCTGATTTTTCCCTGGCTCTTTGGAACAACATAGATTATAGCCAGTTAAAAGAAAATCACACAAGCCCACCTTGAACAAATATGGGGAGACCGCGCAGTCAGGGACAGGGGAGCGTTGAGCTGCCTGGAGTCTGTTGTGTGTGGGCTTCCTTCACAGAGTACACATGACCTCCAACTATGCCTTTATAGCAGCTCTAATTTTTCTGCATCGAGGGTGTGTCAGCCATGTGTTGTCAGGACCCCGTAATCAAAATATCTTTGGTTTGGTTTTCCGCAGAGTATCCATAAGAATGGATGCAGTGTCTCTTTGCCACATTCCTTATTGCTGTGTCTCATGAGCCTACCCGATCTTGAGGAAGAGCCGTGTTTAATGATGACAAGCCTCTCACCAGTGTAGCAACAAGAAAGAAAAAGGACCTCAGATAAAGAAGTACTTAGATTTCTATTCAACAAGGAAGACAAGCCCGGCTGCATTACCTTTTCCCAAGATGAACCGATACACGACCATGAGGCAGCTGGGGGACGGCACATACGGGAGTGTGCTTATGGGCAAGAGCAACGAATCCGGGGAGCTGGTGGCCATCAAGAGGTGCGTGCGCACGTCGCCCTGTGGAGTTGGTATAAGTCTCTGCGGGGGTTTGTTCTCCTCTGCTTGCTTGAGAGCCTGCAGAGTCAGGGAGAGAGGTTCAATCCAGACCACAAGGTAGTTTGACTGATGAAGAACACTGTTCTAGAAGAAAATAAAATTCTCAAAAAGGAACATACTTACATGAAGGCTAAGTCCATATTATATTAATAAACCAAGTAATTCCGAGTGCTCTGCAGTTTACGCCTGATACATTTGGGGTAAAACTGGAGGTGCTGAATGTTTCTTACATTTAAACATGGGGAATAGACTAAAACTTACTGTTTCTTGAAAAAAAAATGGCTCCAAGATAAGGTGGGTCTTGTCAAATTGAATTCTGAAAAGGATATACCATTTTCCTGAGACAAATGGAAGTAAATAGAATCAACTATTATTTCTAGTTTGATTGATTATATTTATTGCTACATAACAAAACACGCTAAAGTTTGATAATTTAAAATTTAAATGACTAGGTTTTCCTAATCCACACTGTTTCAGTGCATCAGGAATGAACAGGTGGCTACTGAGTGGTTCCAGCTTGAATTCTCATGAGGTAGCCCAGAAATGAACCAGGGCTGTAGGCATCAGAGGTTTGGTGGGACTGAAGCATCCTCTCTCAATGTGATTCAGTATTTCACTGTGGCAGCCTGCGTGGCTTCAGCAGGCATTTATTTCTGAAGACAGTAAATCCAAGTTCACAGTGTCGGCAGGACTGGCCTCTGAGCCTTCCCTGTAGCCAGTTGTCTGTATCCAGATGCTCTTCTCTGTGTGTGTGTGTGTGTATGTGTGTGTGTGTGTGTGTGTGTGTGTGTGTGTGTGATGCTCCTTTCTCTGTGTTATCGTACTTTTTAAAAAAAACTTTTATTTACATTTCTTATATCTCTCTGTCCCTACTCCACCCCAGTCTCTTCCAACACCCCAACACCAGGTAGGAGAGAGAAAGGGTTAGTGGGAGATAGGGTGCAGTTCTCTTAGCTGCTTCCTGCTGGTTAGGGTCATCAAGTTCCTCATTTTAGGAGATCTCCAACTTCTTGTCTCACTGCAGCAGCAGCCTTGTTTTTTCTCAGAGTTTCTCCACACTCCCTGGGCCCTGGATTTTATTCTATCCCCAGAGTCCTCAGATTTAAACTATCTGCAGCTGGCAAAGAGCTCCTCTTAGAGCCCACATGAGGCAAATAGTTTGCTGTTGTGGACCATCTGAATCAGTCCCACATCCCACACCTGGGATTAAAACAAAAAAAAAAAACATGTTTATAGCCACAACTTCTCTGTCTCTCTGTTTTTGTCTCTGTCTCTTTGTCTCTCTGTTCTCTGTCTGTGTGTGTGTGTGTGTGTGTGTGAGAGAGAGAGAGAGAGAGAGAGAGAGAGAGAGAGAGATGCTTTTCCTTTCTATGTTTGTGATGCTCTCTCCTGATATGGATGTACAAGGGTTAGGTCCTCTCTTAAAGAGTCCACTGTACGTTAACCACTTCTCAGAGACTCTCTCAGCTGAGCACAGTAGTGCTCAGCATATAAGAGCTAAGGCATGAATCATGAGTTCAAAGCTAGGCTGGGCTGTGTAGGAAACCCTGTCTCAAAACGGTAGCAACAAGCAAAAAACTCAAACAAACAAATAAAACTAAAATCATATTTCTAAATGTGGTCACAATTTGAAGGGTTAGGGATCAGGACTTCAGCATAGGAATTTGGAAGTAAGGAAACACAATCCATCCCATGACATGCTGGATATTTTCCATTCCACAAAATTCCACAGACTGAGTGACTTAAAAAATCATTCATTCATTCAGTCATTCATCCATTCATGCCACGCTGGCCTTGAGCTCACTATGTAGAATTTTAAACTCTTGCTGCCTACACCCCCCACTCACTCATATTACAGAAGTGTGGTACCACACCCTGCTTCAGATGACAAATTTATTTCTATGAAGCTCTGGATCCTAAAAAGTCCCCTTAAGGCGTGGACAGGCCGTGGGAAAGGGGTCTCCTTCGACTCTCTCCCTGGCTCGCCAACCATGCGTGTCTGTCCAGCTCTCCTCCATGTTGTAAGGATGCCAGCCCGATGACCTCACTTAAACCCAACTTCCTGAAATATCAACGCACAGATATATAAAATCCTGGGGAGTAGGACCCTAACACATACATGCAGACATAGGCATAGCCTGGCTCCTGACTGTGAGTGTCAAGTCAGGGCTGACTGAGGGCAAGGGTCTCAGTTCCTCTCCTTCCGGGCCTCTTCAGACGGTAGCCTGAGCATGTTTCTGACATTGCAGCTGGCTTTCCCAGGTTAGGCTTGCAGACAGAGTCCACTAAAGAATGAAAATGTAAAGAATAAATGCATTAATGGTTACTTTTAAATGTCCTGATCTGAAACATTATGTACACGATGGCATTATTTTAAAATATATCTCCAACTGGCCATTGTTATCAAATAAGTAAATGCATAATGTCATGTGAATGAAAGGAGGTTAAAATGTTTTTTAAAAAAAACATACTTAGTGCCAGGTGGTGGTAGCACATACCTTTAATGCCAGCACTCGGGAGGTAGATCTCTGAGTTCAAGGCCAGCCTGGTCTTCAGAGTGAGTTCCAGAACAGCCAACAGTACAGAGAAACCCTGCCTTGAAAAAGTAAATAAATAAATGAATAAATAAATTTTAGAAAAAACATACTTCGCAAACAGGAATAAAAAGAAACTCCTCTAACCTGATTGAGCCTGTATAACTTACCAGAATAAAGGAAAAGGCCAGAAGCAGGACCAGCAAAGTCACTCTCCATGCCAAATAGTTGCTGCTATTCTTCCTGATCTGGATTGTGCCAGAGATCCTAAATGCTCAGTGAGACAGAGCAGAAGAAATGAGGTGTGAGGTCAGAGAAAACAATAGGAAACTGTACATGCACGTTCATAGGGATCACAGTTCTTCAGTTACCCAGAGAAACATGTTAGCATCCACAAGCAGACTCATTCATGAAACTGTTTCTGAAGGCCTGGAAAGAAAGACACAACCTTCTCCATGGCCCCGGCTTTTGGAGATGTGGGTAGATGAACAAAGGGACTGGATGTTGTGCTATCATGGAAGATTACCATCTTTTAGTTTTAAGTAATGAAATATTCTTCATATTGCTTATTCTTCCTAGGGAGAAAAAAACACAGTGATTGTTTTTACCTTTGGGGCTTCCTAAAATGATGATTGGTATCACACAAGAGACCTAAGTAATGGCTTAGGAGAGCTGAGAAGTCACACACCGGAAGAAGTCAGATACATGAAGGGAAGAGAAGAAACTAAAATAATACAGAATTTAGGAATGCTTTTGGCAAATAACACACCAAAAGCTTAACCAACGTAACTTATCTAGGGATTTATTTTTCGCACATAGTAAAAGTCTCTGTGCACATCTGCCGAATGGGGGAGGGGTGGAAGGTTAGTCTCGGGAGCAGAGACTGACGGCAGCAAACTGTCACAGGAGGCTTCTTGTAGAGCAAGCAGCTCTCAGCCTTGCCAATGCTGTAACCCTTTAGTACAGTTCCTCATGTTGTGGTGACCTCCAACCACAAAATTGTTTTCATTGCTACTTCATGACTGTAATTTTGCTAATGTTATATAAATATCTGATATGCAGATGGTCTTAGGCAAGCCCTGTGAAAGGGTTGATCAATACCCAAAGGGGGCGTGACCCACAGGTTGAGAACCCCTTCCACAGTGGGTGGCCTTCATGAGTTATCATTGCTGTTTTATTTCAAGGAAGGCGGGAAGAATACTTGAACGGCAAGAATCTTTCTAGGAGATCCTGGGAACTGAGGAGCTGAGATCAATGAGAAATGGGTCAGAGGAGGGGGAGGAGCCTAAAATCATGAACCCCAGGGAAGGAGTTGTGGATCTTTAGAAATAAAAGGCCACAAAACACTTGAATCAGAAATACCTGGCTCAGAATTTTAGGATGGTCCCTTTTAGCAGAGTGGCGACAAGGATGTGAAGACAGCACAGATGGGCCAGGAAGAAGGGCAGAGCACCCTACTGGCTGGAGGGTGCCCCCTTAGGGATGTGTGGCTGACAGGTAGTCACTGCTGCAAAGAAGGCAGCATATTATATAAACACGGGAGAAGACTTAAGATGGTACGTGTCAGAGCTAAGTTATATTGTCTGTTAAAATTTTAAAAATTAACTTCAGTTTGTTTTTACCTGAGTTCTAAAGACCAAATACATTCATTTTTATTGTATTATTACATGTATTATTATTGTGTGCAACGGCATGCAGGTGGAAGTCAGTGGACAGCTTGTAGGAGTCCGTTCTTCCTCCTACGGGGTCTGGAAGACTAACTCAAGACATCAGACTTGGCAGCAATGTCCCCACTTAGCCATCTCACTGGTCCCAAGATAAGATGCTTTTAAAATTCTGAAATCAGAGTTTAAGGAATCGGCATCTCCTTGGTGCACTTTGGGATAAGTGTAATCATTTTATTAAACTAGTTTTCTTATATGGCTTTGTTTGAATTGATTTTTACTTTAAAGCCATTATGTTAGATTTACCTTTTGGAAAGTAACAACTTCCTAGAAACCTTGTAAAGTATCTTTGGGCAAGTTCTGAATTTCATCAAGCCACTTCATAAGCTTCATTACAGGGTGTGAATTACTCTAAATGAAACTCTGATTTCAAAAGGATCCTCGATGTTAGAGGAGGGATGCAATCTGTCCGTCAGAGCAGGGACGGCGTGGGGACAGGCTGGTCATGTTACCTCAGCTATTATGAAGTAGAATTAAGTGAATTCTGGTGTTCAGTTTACGCTTTTTTCCTTTTTATTCAGCCAGGGATCCCAGCCGGTAGGTCGAGGCCACCCACATTCGAGATGCTTTCTCACTTCTGGAAACATAGGCACGCACCCAGAGGTGTGTTTCCTTCAGTGATGCTAAACCCAGTCAAGCTGACAGGGAAGACTTACCATTGCAGAGTCATCCTACTGCATACTATCATGGACATATTTGGGTGATTTGGTTTGGGGGAGGGGAGCCTATTTTGTTTTGAGACAAGGACTCACTATGTAGTCCTGGCTGTTTGGAACTCACTATGTAGACCAGGCTGGCCTCAAACTCACAGAGATCCACCTGCCTCTGTCCTCTGAGTGCTGGGATTCACCTCCACACCTAGCACAGAGTTTTCTTGTCTCCTGTTCCTTTGGGTGAAAATAAAACCATCCATATAAAACTACAGTCTATCTATTGTATATGTAGTAGAATTGCTTTATTAATGCTGAACAATTTTGCTGTCTCTAATGGGTAGAGGGTAAGTAAAAGAGCAAAATGTGAGAAAGGCTCTGGAGTCATCCCCTGCCCCGACCCCAGAAGGAAGAAAAAGAGAAAAGGAAAAAAAAGAAAAAAAAAAGAAAAGGCTACTCTTTCCAGGTTTGGATGACTCATGGCTTTCCCTGATTTAAATTCTCTTATGGCCACTTACCCAACGCTGAAGTAGTTATGTAAAGTTGTCAGGCCAAATCCCTCGCTGGATTTACGACCAAACTTTGCAATTTTCACCCTACCCCAGCTCTGAAGTACAGTGTTTGTGTTTATCTTTTGAGTTGCAGAAAGAAAGGAAACGTGCAAGTGAAAAATCACAATTAAACTGACTAAAAATGGTTAAGAACTCGCTCAGAAAGGACGCTCCAGGGCCTCATGCCTGTGTTGAAGCAGAATGGCAGCCAGACATGGCACACCTGAGCCCAGACCTGGCACCATAAGATGGTGCAGGAAGGAGGGGATTTTCTTTTGGAGAAGGAGAGTGTTACCCAAAGTAAAGCCATAATCAAGAACACCAGAAATGGAGAAATTTGTTCCTTGGAGCCTTCAGTCCTGAACACTAAATGTTCCTTCCTTTGTTTTAGGATGAAGAGAAAGTTCTATTCTTGGGATGAGTGTATGAACCTGCGAGAAGTTAAGGTAAAGAGGTCAAGGCCCCAACAGGACACCATGTCCCGGGAAGCAGCTAATTTGTTCTAGAGCAGTGGTTCTCAACCTCCCAAATGCAGGGGCCCTTTCATACAGTTCCTCACGTTGCGCTCATCCCAAACATAAAATTACTTGACTGCTACGTAAGTAGTAATATTTCTACTGTTAGGAACTGTAATGTAAACATCTTTTATACAGGATATCTGATATGTGACTCCGGGGGGTCGTGACCCACAGGTTGAGAACCACTATTCAAGACTCCTCTATGTTAGTGGGGAACAGAAAACAACCAAGCCTTCCTCTATTTAAAGATGATTTTAGAACTCACACTCTCAAAGGAAAGGCAACCTTTTAAATCATAACATCCCGTTTTCTTGTGTTTTATGCTGTGTGACTGGGGTGAGTTCTTAGATAGTTTCCTGGAGTCTGACATGGGTAAGTCAGAAAGAAAAAGTGACTGCTTTAGAAGATGAAGAGGGGCCATGCGCGGTGGCCCATGCCTGTAATCTTAGCACTCAGGGAGGCAGAGGCAGGTGAATCTCTGTGAGTTCGAAGCCAGCCTGGTCTACAAAGTGATCCCAGGACAGCCAAGGCTACACAGAGAAAACCCTGTCTTGGAAAAAAAAAAATAATAAGAAGAAAAAGATGGAGGGGGAAAGTGGCCAGTTAAAATTTGAGGCAGCTACTGTGGACTTGGTTCCCCTTTCCACTCAATACTCATTGTTTAAATTGTCTAATGTTTGCTTTAAATTTATGCTCCAAGGTCTTTTAAAATTATATAGATATTAACATGTAATTTTATTAATGACTGTAAAAGAAATGGACAGTTTCTTGAGGTACCTAACTAGAACAGATAAGGTCCCGCCGACCTCTACAAATTTGCTTTAAGAGTTGTACTGCTGTCCTGTTTTACAGTCCCTGAAGAAACTCAATCATGCCAATGTGATTAAACTAAAAGAAGTTATCAGAGAAAATGACCATCTCTATTTTATATTTGAATATATGAAAGAAAACCTCTATCAGTTAATGAAAGACAGGTATGTATGTCTTTATTTTATAAAAACTATTTTCCTGTAATTTTTCCCATGTGTTCCTTGGGTCCTTTCCGTGCATCATATTTGATGATATGCTGGTTTATGATTGCAAGAGGCAGGTTTAAATAAACCGATGCTGTTATTTCCTCAAACGGTAGCGTTTAACACTGCTGACCCAGCGATGACATAGCTACACCTCATCCACCGTAATTCCTCAGCAGCCAACACAAAGATATCATATAGACTTCCAACCATCCCTCCCCTTTTGAATGAAGGAATCAGTAGTCTTATGCTCAAGAGTAAAGCTGGCTGTCGGCAAAAATGAGGATGTTGTCTTTATTATCCTCTCAATCATCTTATGAGTTGTGAATAAATGAAGAAAAAAATAAAGTAGTTTTCAGGAAAAAAAATGAGGCAGGGAAATGGCTCATTTGGTAAAGTTCCCAATGGACAAGCATGAGTTCCGATCCTCGGGAACCGTACAGAAAAGCCAGGTGATTGGCTGTAACCCCCAACATGGGGGAGGAGACAGGTGGAGCCCTGGAGCTCACTGGTCAGACAGTCTGGCCAATGAGCGAGCTCCTGCTTCGGTGAGAGCCCCTATCTCAAAGAAACAAAGACAGAGTGATGGAGAAAGACATCCAACACTGACCTCTGGCCTCTACAAGTAAATGCTCACCTGCATACATCCACCCTGCCCCCGCAGAGGAACTGATGAAATTCACTCGAGATATGAGTGATAAAAGTTAGTGTCGCTAACTTAATTTAATCCTCATCAGGGCCTTACCGTGAACATTATCTAAATATCACATCTAAGGCTGGAGCCACTGGTCTCAGGTGGCTTTTGAGCCCTTAAAATGATTCCATGGAGCTGTGCTATAATGCAAAACAAATTATACGCCAAGTCTGGGAGTCAGTATAAAAATTATGAATAATTTTTATACCATCCAGGCATAGTAGTCACCCCCGTAATCCCAGCACTTGGGATGCGGAGGCAGGAAGTCCAGAAGGCAGAGCCATGTTCAGCCGTGCAGCACCATAAAAATAGCCTGGGCTACAAAAGACCAGGTCTCACAATACCAAGAATAACAACAGCAGCAACAGCAGCTTTGTATTGACTGTTTGTTGAAATAAGTGCAGTTTTTAAACTGAGTGGAAAGATAGGGATAGAGAAAGATCAATAAACGGGTACTAAGAAGTAAAAAGTTCTGGAGTTTCTGTGGTGTGACAATAGATGGCTGTAGGTAAGAATTATAAATTTCATAGTTTAAAATGTGGAAGAAAGAATTTTGAAGTTTTTTTTTAAATGTGAAATGACGCTTGAAACAAATACCTCTACTTAAGCATCATATACATACATGGAAAATCACATTATATGCCTATTTTTATGTATCTTATAACTTATGCATACTTTTGATAGTCAAAATTTTTAAATAAGTTTAATGTTTCCTGTTTTGTTTGCTTTTTAAAAATGTAACTGCTAGAAAAATTAAACATTGCCCCCAAGTGGAGCGCCTAACTGTATTTTAATCGGATGGTACCAATATGCAGTATAAAGCTGAAGCGTGGCAAGATAGGGTAGCACAAGCTTGTCACCCCAACCCTGGGGCGCTGAGGAAAGAGCATGTTAAGTTCAAAGCCAGCCTGAGCTGCACAGCACGACCATATCTCTAAACCATCAGCCCTAATTCTCAAAGCCTGCCTAGTTGCTCATTGACACTGGTAGTTTTCCCAGGGTATTTTGCTCTTATTCGGATTATTTAGATTTTTAACTCTTGAATATTTGTATAAGACATTGGCTGTTGGACTTGAGGTTTTCTGAAGCATCAAAACAAAACCAAAAAAAAAAAAAAAAAAAAAACAATCACTGTTTTCCCATTTTAAACCTATGACATTTGGCACAACAATTATATTCATAGAGGTTATAGAGCAGGAGGAGTATCAGCCTTGTTCATCTTTGGTGGACTAACGGACTATTCATTTCTTCCAGAAATAAGCTGTTCCCTGAGTCAGTTATCAGAAATATTATGTATCAAATCCTGCAGGGGCTGGCATTTATCCATAAACATGGTAAGTTTCCTCATAATCACATTTTCCGTCTCCAAGACCACACTTAGGAATAACATGTCTTTTGCTAAATTATGCCTGACTTTGTCATCTAAACATTATATTTTTATAATTATGCATAGATATCTATTAGCTATAACAGATATTTGAGAAGTCTGATCACCAGTCTCCTGCCTCACACCTCTCCCCCAATCGCAGAGAAACTTAGAAAAACAAAACAAAACAAAACAAAACATAAGTCTCTCTTGTGGGGGTTTTGGCAGGTTAGGGAAAGAATTCTCTCTTTAGATTAAGTCAAAAGTAACCAGTTGTGTTTGATACGCTGCACAGAGAACAGCAGGCATGGCGTGAACGTGGGTGGCGTTAGGGGATCCCATCTTGAAGAAACCCTGTCTGATGCCAGCAGGTTGGGGCTGATGTTGCTTTTCTATATCATATTCTGCTGTTCTGTTTGGCAGAACGGAACTGTGCTTTGTTGCTGTTGTTCTTCCCTTTGATGCTTTCTGGGCCAGGCCTGCCCTGGGGGCTTGTTCCTTTTCTCTTGTCTCAATGACAGTCTTCCCTCCAAACTCATTTTGGAAAAGATTAGAAGCCTTTGATCACCATGGCTCCTCACACGGATTTAAGTAATGTGCAGCGTCCGTGTGTGGCGTTTTACACTTGTCCTTAGCATTTACATCTAGCTACTTCTATTCTTGGAGTGGAATAGGCACTGGTACTTATTTTCTATGCATCTCTTATTCATTTAATCTATGTGAGTTGTATGGCCATCAAACCAAGATAATTATTAGCTCGGACATCTAATACATTTGCTGTGACTGAGTATCTATTTAGAATCATTAGCCATTTGGGTATTTAGTGAGAAAGGATTGTGGGTTTGTGTCACAGCGTTGCTGCTCTTGGAAGCTAGGTAGGCAATGGTTTAAAATGTTGACTCTTAGAGAGCTGGGTCTCAAACCTACACGGAATACCTTTGTTACTAACCACAGTTCTTCTCCATAGTGGGGTCTTCAGAACCCAACACCTGAGCCCACCTCAGAGAAGAATCTCTTTACGGCTGACTTGCAAGCAGAGTCCTCATGGTTTCCTCTTTCCTGCCATTTCCTCTGGGCTGCCCCCTAGCCTCTGTAACCAACCATCTAGCTCATATATTTAGTCAGTAATAACGAGCATTTCCATTATTGGGTTTATCAAAGACTAAGCCACCAGGGAAAAGTAAACTGTTGAATAAATGAGGAGATTAGTTAATCTGGGCAGAGCTCTTTTGTCCAATGGGCTTTTCAAATATGTGATTAAACTTGGGGAGCCTTGTATCAAACCAACAGTGTAACAGCAGTAAGGAGGCCAAATACACTGACGCAAGCCGAATCGGGAAGCGATGGCCGAGCTTCTGTCTGTGCCTCTTGCTTCTCGTCTGTTACACAGTAGTGATAAGGATACATCCAAATTCCATAAGGTTATAGAAATACTAAGAGATAGTCCAACGTGTCAGTGTCTATCCCTCGGATGCATCTACTGAAATCACAATGAAAACTACAAGTCAAATGGGCAATTATTTTTAATGATCTTAGATGTCATGTGAACCTTCTCCTAAATTATTTTGAAGGCAAGTTCCCACACCCCTTTACTTCCTCCACAGAGAGTTTCCTCTCCTAACCCCATGTTGCTAATAGAAGGGCTCGGTCAAATCTATAAAAAGCAAAAAGTCATATGATGATAATGAGCATGATGATTTAGTGCGCTTTTCCTCTCTTGCTTGTACAGGCTTTTTTCACAGGGACATGAAACCCGAAAACTTGCTCTGTATGGGTCCAGAGCTGGTGAAAATTGCCGATTTTGGACTTGCAAGAGAATTAAGATCACAGCCACCATATACTGACTATGTGTCGACCAGATGGTAACATTTATGTCTAAGTTCTCCTATGTTAAATAGTTAATTATCTTTCGACAGTGTCCAAATTGGGTATTTAAAATAAAATATAGAGATTTTATGTTCTTTACAGATAGGGAAGAATTGGCTCACGGCTATTCCAATAATGAAACAAGAGAAGGAAAAAAGATTTCACTCAATCGTTCATCAAATAACCCCGAACACCTACTGTGCGCTAAACATTCCTGTAGGCACTAGGAACACAGGGCCATGAACAAAACACAGGAGGAGTCTCTGCCGCGTGCTGCTTTCATGACAGCCAAGGCACAAATAAGCCAAATAGTATGAGTTGCCAAAACCAATGTTTCATAGTCCCGATCAACACAGGGACTTCCACCCAAGGGAAGGCCATTCAGCAGGAGAAAGGGACAGCCCGAGACATCCAGCATGGTGGTCCTTCTCAGAGTTAACGCTGAGGCTGAGAGGCCACACGACAAGAGAGCGTCCCCTGAGTGCTGCCATTTGCTTCAAGCGTGAGGCTGGGCAAAGCTGTGGGTTTACGTCAGAATGGTGAGTGCACGAGCCTTCAGGGATTCATTCAGGCACGCATTTCTTGACCTGGTTGTCAGACCTATGAGTGTGTTTTATTTGTGGAAAATTTATCAAGCTGCACTTGTGAGCTTAAGCACATTTTCCTGTGTATATTTGCAAAATCAAGTGTGTACATATATCATATGGCAATACATTCTTATAAACAAAATAACATGGAGAGAGGACAGGAAGTTGGGGGTCAGTGAGGAGGGAAAATGTTTATATAGATGGTGTTTTTTATTGTAGCTTTCCTGAGAAACAGGGTTTCTCAGTGTAGCCCTGGCTGTCCTGGAACTCTGCTGTGTAGACCATTCTGGCCTCGAACGCAGAGATCTGCCTGCCTCTGCCTCCCGAGTACTGGGATTAAGGCCATATGCCACCTCAAGCTGTGGTACTTTGTAACAGTGGCCTTGAAGTTAGGAAAGCATGTTTTCTGAAAGAATTGTTTTGAAGAAAATAGCCCATCAAGAACAGTCTTCAAAAACAAACAAAATATAACTTTAATTTTTAAAAAAAGGTACTTTTCTGTTTATCGGGGAAGCTGAAGATGAACATGCACAAAACATTCATTGACATTTGCTGTCTACCCTAACGGGCCATCCTTGCTGACATAGTGCAGATCATAGCACAGCGGTGTCTGAGGCAGTGTTAGTACACGTTGAGAAAGTTGAGGAATGTAGAAAGAAACTACTATAAGCACACGATGGAGCTGTGGGCATCCGTTAAAAAGAATGAAAGCCGGGCAGTGGTGGCGCACTCCTTTAATCAAAGCACTTGAAGGCGGAGGCAGGTGGATCTCTGTGAGTTCAAGGCCAGCGTGGTCTACAGGGTGAGCTCCATGGCAGCCGGGCTACACAGAGAAACCCTGTGTTGGGAGGGAAAAATAAGCAAAACCACAATATCTGTTCATTCTGTTATATAAATAAATAAATAAATAAATAAAAGAATGAAATTACGTCATATTTAGGAAAATGGACTGAACTGGAGATCATGTTAAATGATAAAAGCCAGGCTCAGGAAGAAAACTGAACAGTGAGGGTGGGAGGCAGAGGTTGTCACAGGGGCTTGCCACTTGAGTTTGCTCTTATAAATTAAAAATGGCATCATCTATACTAGGAAAGTAATGATAGTATGGGCATTTTCAATGTGATTAAAAAAAAAAAAAAGGAAGTCCACTACTCAAGTACAATCGATCCATCTTTCCTTTCTCAACCTACATGTGGATACATGAACGCTTGTCCATGGATCTTTCTGAATGTTTCAGGGAGTATTTACCTGCCCAGTTATCCATATGAAGACCTGCCTCAAGCCACACGGACCTTTTTCTCTACGTTCCTAGTGAACCCCACTAACTGCGGTCAGGAACGAGGTGTCACGCCCACAGTCCCTGTTACACGAAAGGCACTTTGTCCTTGGGTCTTGCTGGAAGCTATGAGCAAACAGTTGACTCCTGCTGTCAGTTCACCTGTGACATTATGCTGCAAACAGCTTTCCCCGTCCTGTTCTGTTTTCCCAGGTATCGTGCTCCTGAAGTCTTGCTAAGATCTTCGGTGTACAGCTCTCCCATTGATGTGTGGGCCGTGGGAAGCATAATGGCTGAGCTATATACATTTAGACCGCTTTTCCCAGGGACAAGTGAAGTTGATGAAATCTTTAAAATCTGCCAAGTGTTAGGGACTCCCAAGAAAGTAAGTATTCTAGTGCCCGAGTGGTCATGACCTTTGGGTACCCCCTCACTTGCTACTGTGCAGTTTTTCATTTTGTGACTTCTGATTATTTCTTACATCAGTAGAGATGTGTGATGCTTTCAATTTCAAATAGTTTTATACTTTAATGGTTTTCTTGCAAAGTTTATTATTTTGTTGGGGAGCAATAAGGATTGCAAGAAGTCGGAATCCCGCCGGATTCAAAGAGGGGAAAGGTGTTTGCTTTTCCTTAAGAGTCATAACGGAGTGTGCGAAGAGTCTTAAGTTTGGACTGATGTTTATGACTCCAAAATAGGCTGCTAAGAGCTCTGTGATGCCCATCCCCCAACTCATCAACCCCTGGAACTCTAAGACCTTATTTTAGCCTTTTCTGGTTTCTACTTATATCTCTGCTATGATATTCGGTCTACTGAATTCTGAGTACCTCTCCATGGCTGTTACCTTTGTGGCAGACCTTACCTTCTAAGAGGTAACAGATACAACTGCATAAGTAGAACCTGACCAAGCCAGCACTGGCCTTCTAGGTGACAGGTAAGTGAAGATGCTAAGGCAGGAGGCTGACTATCACTTCCTTCCCACAAATACTTTAACGATGTACTCTCTGATGTATAGTGGGGTCGTCACAGAAAGCAGCCTCTCTTTGTAAAGCCTTTGCCCTTATTTATTCAGTCACCGAGATGTCATTGAGACTAGAAAGAAAGAGTTTGACATTTCGACCTTTATAGATATACTTCTTCATTTAACCCCTCTCAGGTCCATGTCCTTTCTGGTATTTCCTATTTATGTGACTCAGCATTGCAGTGTTTGCACATGAATGCCTTCTTAATTACAAAACCCGACTTTCTCTTTGTGCATACCCTTAAACAGAGTGACTGGCCGGAAGGATACCAGCTTGCATCCTCCATGAATTTCCGCTTTCCCCAGTGCATTCCTATAAACCTGAAAACTCTCATTCCCAATGCCAGTTGTGAGGCTATTCAGCTTATGACAGAGATGTTGAGCTGGGATCCAAAGAAACGACCAACCGCAAGCCAGGTGAGGCAGCCCTCCCCGTAACGGCTTTTTAAAGTTGTGAGGGATTTTAAAAATTATTTCTTTATGTGTATGTGTGTGTGACTACGCACCATATGTGTGAAAGGACCTAAGAGGCCAGTAGACATTGGATTCCCCTGGGACTAGAACTATAGGTGGTTGTGAGCCACGATGTGGGGGCTGGGAACCAAACCTAGGACTTCCACAAGAGCAGCCAGTGCCCTTAACCGCTGAGCCATCTCTCCAACCTCTAAATTTGTGAAGTTTGGCAATTTTGCAGAGGCATCGATTATCAACCAATGTTTTATCAAGATTAATAAGTGCTAAAACCCAAAACGCCCACTGTAGGCAACACAGCAATAGCAAGGGACACTGCAAATGGAGCCACTGCTTGATGGTACCATGTGATCCCAACAGCCAGGAAGGAGGCAACCGCTAATGATAATTCTGGGTGTGGCCTGTGGGTCAGGCACATGTTTATTCTAGATGGCACACAGGAGACTTAGGATTCTTGTTCACTGGGTACATCAGGGAACAGAGTTTCAAGTCTGACTCCCACAAGAGGGCAGCATTGGGACACTTTATTCCACAAATCTCTTGGTCTTTAAAATGCTGTCCCTTTGCCAAAGGCTTAACTAGCAAAGATGAGAAGTTTTGTTATATTACTTAATATAAATTCCACGTGAAAAATCACTCCTCCATTTTTAAAAACTTAGCGTATGTGTTTTCTAAAGACCAGCTACAAAAGGGAAAGTTTAATCCGGGCATATTTGAACAGGTCACTGGAGAGCCAGGGTTGGAGTGCAGTGCCCTGTGAGATAGTCAGATCACCACAGCAATGAGCCTGGCACAGGAAGAAATCACAAGAGCTTGTGCATATCAATTAAAAACTAAAAACAAAACAAAAAAAAAACTAAGCCATTAACACCAACAGCATGTATAAATGCTTGATAGCATGATGAGGAAAAGCTGTGGCTATGAAAGCAACAGAAGAGGGTCCAGCAAGATGGCTCAGTGGGTTAGGGCACTTGCTGATGTCCTGAGGTCAATCTCTAGAACCCATGTGGAGTCATTTATGCTTTGGCCAGAGAAAAATTCTCAGTGTTCACCTTGCCTATAGCAGTATTACATGTTAGCAGTTTATTTAAAAAAAAAAAATGTTTTTTAAAGGATGAGAAAAAATCTAGGGAATGTTCACATGTGGATTTAGTTGTGTGTTTCAGGTAGAAAACACAGACTTTCTCCTGGGAAGTTTGTCTTCTGGCCTCACGCTCTCAGCATTGGCCAACTTGGTATTTCCTACAGAGATCCTTAGGTGCTTGGCCCTTGTTATTGTAGAGCTCATGGTTAGCGTGTCTGAGGCCACAGGTTCAATATTCAGAACTCCCACCAAGAAAACATTTTTAATAGTGAGTGGTTTGCCCTATATTAAGGATGCACACAGCTTAAACATGGAAACATCCTGATTAGCTACATCAATGTGATATGACATTCCCATGCTTTTCCAGGCACTGAAACACCCGTATTTTCAAGTCGGTCAGGTATTGGGTCCTTCCATACACCACCTGGATGCAAAACAGACTCTCCACAAGCAGCTGCAGCCACTGGAGCCGAAGCCATCTTACTGTGAACGGGATCCTAAACCTTTGCCAAAAGTAGTTGATGAGCCTGCCGGACAGCCCCAGCCAAAACAGGGCCACCAACCACTGCAGCCCATTCAGCCACCACAGAACACAGATGTCCAGCCTCCTCCAAGGCCGCAGGGTCACCAGAAACCACCACAGACAATGTTTCCGAGCATCCTCAAAACCACAGTGAGTAGCCAAGAGGATGGCACAGCCTGGTGCATTCTGGGTAGGAAGTGGCCAAGAACCACACGTTAGATTGTTGGTGCCATTCCAACACCGGGGTGTGAGTGGAGCTTCTGCTGGTCAAAGCCCCTGCTTTCCTTGGTTGAGGTTTGGCAAGAGATGATGAGGTTTGGCAATGCATTTCGATGATGAGGAGAAACCTCCAGGATAAAGGAATGGCATTTGTACGCTGCAGGGGTCTTTTAAGAATTCACAGAAGGAACTAGGCACTCTGAACTAGGCACTAATCCTAAACATGAAGGATTTCCCTAAGAACTGCACACAGTTTTTCACTGATAATGAACACAAACAGACTGGAAAGTTTTTTTTAATATTATTTTAATATAGTCTTTAAATTTTTGAGGCTATAACATGATTACATTATTTTCTCCTTCCTCTCCTCCAATCCCTCCCTAGTATCTTTCAAAAGCATGGGCTCTTTTTATTTAATTACTGGTCTGTGTGTGTGTTCCCAGGTGTATAAGTACAGGCTGTGGAGGATGCCCACGTTACCTGTAGGTTTACATTTTCAGGGCTGACTATTGCTATTGGACCTCTCCCACACAGATTTTTTTTTTCAAACATTGTCTCTAATTCCTGACCCATCCCCCAGCAACCCTCACCATCTTTACGTGAGCCTCCCACCCCCATCTCCCACTAACGCCAAATGTGCCCTAACATGCCACTAATTTCTGTGTCTTGTGCTGTGCAGCATTTCCCCCTTCTACTGAGGTGAAAGCAGGGTGACATCAGGAATATGTCTGTTTTGTTATCGATGTAACTTCTGAATTAAGAAGGTGCCTGCCGTGGGTTATATTTTTAATATTCGCTGGGAAAAAATGAATAGCCTTCAAGGTCCAGACGAGTGTCCATCCAGCTCTGAATATTAGGGAGAAGGGAGAGTGTGGCTCGCTGTGGTGTGTAACAGAAGGTATCATCCTTCTAGAAAGGCAGCTTTGCAGGTATTTGAAAACAACCCTGTATGGTCTGCCTCTGGGTTAACACGTTCCCCAACTCCCTCGTAATTTCTGCAGGTGTCCCTTGTTCTGCCAGGCCACTGTGTCCCCTCCTCATCCTTCCTGTTACTCAGAAAGAAACTGCCTGACCTAGAGGCAGACAGTACATACCAGGGAGGGTAAAGCAGGATGCCTGGCTTCCACACTTCCGAAAGCAAAAGGCCACTCAGGCCACTGGATGCTGGTGCATGCTGATGAAAAAAAAAAAAAAAGGAAGTTCATGTTCATTGAGCAGTTTCTAAGAGCTGTGCACTGTGTTCAGCCTCTGGGTGTCTTCACCAAGTGATCTAACCCTTCCTTTTATAAAGCTAACGTAGTCCAGAACTGGGATGGATGTTCCGTCCATGAAAACTTCTGAGTCTGTTTTGTTACTAAATGTTTCTGTAGATCACATACTCTGAACTTCAACTTGATTCCGTTTCTAGGGTTCAGAGAGTTAAAGGCCTCACATTGCCTCCCAAACATCATGTTCTTGAACACTGGCTTTCTCCCCTGGGTCTAACAATCCTGACATCTGTGGGCTTATTTAGTCATCTGTTTCTTCTCCTGCACCTTCACGATGACCAGAAAAGCAGGATGCTCTTGGACAGCATCTAGGACCTTCTAGAACCATCAATCTGCTGCTCACTCACTGAATTAGTAACGATGTATTGACCCACTGTCACTGGGCTCCGACATTGCACTGTGGAGGGGAACCACGAAAACCTGTGACACAGCGTGACCCGTGCTAGCATGCATGCCCTCCCGACCACACCGGATGGAGTGTGTCACAGCTCTGTGAAAAATGGGGAGCTTCTACGACCCACCCCTTTCCTGGAATTTTTGCCCTCATTCTATGACAAAGTGTTGGCATGGATTGCAAACGCTGACGTCCTGTTTTTAAAGGCACTATTTTCAACGGCCCCTCCCACCCTTCCCAAACACGCAGGGTCACTCCATTCACCGGCAGGGCGCGGAGAGGATCGGCAGTCAGCTTCAGGCTAAAGGCTGGTTCAGCTGGGGAAGGCCCAAGCTCAGCTGAATGTCATCTTTTCATTCTGTCTGGTTTGCAAAGCCTTCCTCCTGACAAAGTAAATGACAGTGTGGAGGTTGGCAGGTGTCATTTCCTGCCACCGCCCATCCAGGCGTCACCAGCTCTGTGCACTTGTGAGCCATTCTTCCAGCACCTCCATGCCCCGTTCATGATTTTGAACTCATTTTGCTGCCTTTCTCTCAGTTACGGATGGGGGAGGGGAGAAGGGGTTGCCTGGGGGAAGAAGTACCAGGAGGCTGGGTTGGATCTAGGCACTTGTGCATGCCACCCATGTATCCTACCACCAGGCTCTTTACAGTCCCTTGTCTACATTTGTGTGTATTTGAATACGCAAGTAGCAACCATCATCTCCCCGCAGCTGTCTAAGTATAGTAGCACACGGAACACATTTGTGGCCTACGAACAAAAAGCTTCGCTTGTGGGCTAGAGCGTCCAGGTTCCTGAGAGTACATTCTCTGACATCCACATGAAGGCAGTTACCTGTGGATGCATTGCTCAGAACATGTCCAGTCATGCCAATTAAGTAACACCTAATTGTAAAGGGAAGGATCCTTGAGAACTTACTCTCTGACAAAATTGCTCGTGCAAAGCTTAAATGATTCAAGACTTTGTTTTTGATTTTGTTTTTCCACTACCACAGAAGCAAGTCAGCACAGTGAACCTTAAGGGAGCTCGGAGACGGTGGGGTCAGACAGTCTTCAAGTCTGGAGACAGCTGTGACGACTTTGAGGACAGCGACTTCGGGGCCTCCCATTCCAAGAAGCCGAGCATGGGTGCTTTCAAGGACAAGAAGAAAGAGTGTCCATTTCGGTAAGGTTACACATTTACCAGGGAAATGTATTTTTCTGTGCGTCAATTTTATTTCACCCATTAAATACAATGACAAAGATTAATACTTTCTTCTACAAAACCCAGGAATCTTTTTGGGTTGCTGTTTTTCGAGATAAGGTTTTACTGTGTAGCCTTGTCTGTCTTGGACTTGCTTCGTAGACCAGGCTGGCCTCGAACTCACAGAGATCTATTTGCCTGCCTCGGCCTCCCCAAGTGCTGGGATCACAAGTGTGTGCCACCTCACCCAGAAAACCTAGAAATCTTTATGCATACCTCCGGAAAATTAAAAATCTTGACTTCTCACAGTAATAAATTACTGGTATGTGGTCGTGTGTAGGACAAAGTACTTATTTGACCTTTACATTGCTCCTGTGGCTTTTTTTCTTATTTATTTATGTATTTATTTATTTTAGCAGAGTCTAGCTATGTTGCCCAGGCAGGCCTCAATCTTGTAGGCCGCAGTCATCCTCCCACTGTGTCTCCTGGGACCACAGGTGCATGCCAGGCACACCCAGCTCACTCTCATGGATCTGCGTGAAGTTCACATTTCTATGTAGAATGCAGAGCACAGCCTACCAAGCTAATGGTTCCCTCTGATGGCATTCTGGGTTCATTATCAGATCCCTTCCTGTCAAAACATTTGAAAACAATTTCTGGAACCCCTCCTGGAAGCTTGGTGTCCAGCAGCTCCTCGTTTTCAGGACTTAGGTCACCATCAGTGCATTGCTCTGAATAGGATGGGCCAAATGTTGTTGAGCACCTGGCGAACATGCTTTCATTTCTGGAACAGAAGTGGGGTAAGAAGGACAGCCATGTCACAAGTCAAGGGAGTGCTGATGTTGTATAGTACAGACGTCTTCTCTTTGCAATTCGTATATCTCTGATGATCCCTTTAAAACAAACAAACAAACAAAACAAAACAAAACAAAAAACTGTCAAGAGCACACGTGGGTGGGTCATTCCCTCTAAAGACTGTCCAGGGCGCACATGGGTGGATCACTACTCTTGGTCCGTCTCTAGCTCCCAGTGTAGCCTCATACATTGTCTTCCCTACAGCACCTGAACTTGGGAAGAACCTCATTCAGTCCCATTAGGCAGGAGCCATACCACCCGGCCACCTTAGTGTGTCCTCTTGTGTCTTGGATATCCTTTTGAGATGCTAAGCAGAGGTGGAAGTGAGGAGCCCAGCTTGGGCAGCTCCAGGGGCTCTGCTAAGCTCCTCATGCATCCTTCTGCCAAGGAGAAAACCTTAGGACATTTTGTTGGCTACCTGGAGTCCCAGTACTCTGGAGTCTGAGGAAGAAAAATAACAACAGTTCGAAGACAGCCCTGATAATACACTGGATACCTGGTCTCAAAAAGGAAAGAAAACAACAAAAAGCCCACCCCCCAAAAAAACAACAACAATAATAATAAAACCAAACAAAAACAGGCATGATGACACATACCTGTAATTCCAGCACTTGGGAAGTGGAACAAGGGGATCAGGGATCAGGACTTCAAGACCACTTACCCACACAGTGAGTTAAAAATAAACAACTGCATCTTAACAACAATAACAACACACACACATGTACGCAGCCTCCATGTAGCACACACTGTAAACCTGGGCAACTTAGGGTCACCTTTTTTTTCCAAATGAAAAAGGGGCTGGATGGAGCTCAGGGTAGAATGTCTTATATGTACAAACACCTAAGTTCAGTCCCATGGGAGAGAGGTGGGTAGAGGACAGAGCGTGAGTAGAACTTTCATTAAGCAGTGAAACTACAGCATAACAGAAGGAAGGGAAAGAAGCCAGAAGTGTGACCTGTCCCCAATGAAACAGTGCTGCCTAGGGCCACCCCAGAGTGGGCAGAGCCCTGCCCAAAACAACCTTCTTGAAATGACGTCAGTAGCAGATGGCAATGGCCATGGCTGCCGTGTCTTCCAACATTATGAATCCATGACTGCAGCCCTTCCAGAAGAGGTAAATTAGGTTACACGAGCACAAACCACCTTCAAGGTTCTGCCACATCCTAGCTTATGTCAGAAATGACTCCCTGTGCTGGCAGAGATATGGAGGAGGTTATCATTTAGGAAACCCAACAACGAAAGGACTCATGGTTTTGCATCAGCACATTTGAATCACTGAAAAAAGCGAGGGGGAACTACGGCTTTTCATACTGATTGGTGCTTTATGCTGACTTTCAAGGCTTCCAGAGTCAGGACTCCCATGCTCCAGCCACTCCAAGGGGGAAAACAAGAGTTTACATGCAGCTGTTTCCTTAAAATCTGACACAAACTTGTCAACTGCTTCAACAGCTAAGCAGTACTATCTGAAACAATCAAGATACCTTCCAGGTGAGTGGAGAAAATTTACCATTTAACCTCAGAATTCAGAAGATGGGAACAGGAGGATTGGGAATTCCAGGCTAGCGTGGGCTTTTTGATACCCTGGTTCAAGACAATAAAAATGTTTAATGTTAATCAGAGTCTTTTGCTAGGGCAAGAGTAAAGTACCTTGATATCTCTGAAAAGAGGGCATCAGGAAGGAGAAAGCAGAGTCCCAGGCAGGACTCTTTGGCAGCTGTGCCTGTTGTCATGATGGTGGTGAGTCTGCTTCCCCAAAGCCTGACCAAAGCTATGCGTTTGTTTAGTACATGCTCAGTTTTATTAAAGCATTTGGGCACCCTCACTACAAGTCAATTAAAAAAATGTTTTATAAATAATGTGCTGTATTTACTTACAAGCTCCTTCTGGCTGCTGGGAAGAACAGGGGAGAGGCTCAAACAGATGAAGAGGCTGGCCAAGGCGTTATCGCACGTGTCCACATAGAGGCAGCAGGGGTAGGCGTGGGTATGATGTAGATGCCGTGGGGAATGGTGGGTCTGGCTGATAGGTAAGCCTTGGTGAAGATAAAGAACACAAAGAATTAGTAGGTTTGCATGTAGGTGGAAGCGAGCCCTTTGTAGATGTAGGAACTGATGATTCAAGGGCGGGGGGGTCGGGACGCATAGGGGGAGGGGCCCTGAAGTCCTTTGGGAAAGTGAGAGGAATGAAGCCTTGAGGAGTTTGCCTTAGAAAGGAGCACACCTGTTATCTTTAGGTTCTAGCAGCTTTGTAAAGCTTGGCGCCGAAACCACAGGTATCCCAAGCCGACAGCAAAAGCATGGAGGCAACAGGCGTTCCAGAACACACTGTTGAAAAAAACACATGTAAAGAATGCTTCAATGACTGAAGCTTAGCAAACCCTATCTGTCCCATGTATGAAAGGGCACCTGCCTCTGATGGCAGAAATGACTGACCGTAAGCCACTGACAAAGAATCAGAAGCTCAATGCTTTTCCTCAACGCAGTTCCCAACATGGCTTTTAAGGATGTATGTCAGGCCAGCCTTGAACTCAGAGATCCACCTGCCTCTGCCTCCCGAGTGCTGGCACTAAAGGCGTGTGCCACCACGCTCGGCTTCCACAATTATTCTTATAATTGAATTTCTTTAGGAGAATAGTACATTGAGGGCCCACTTTTTCGCCCTAAATCCCATTAAGTGAAAAGTCTTAGATCAAGATCCCTCGGGATTCTAAGAGTCATACGAATCTCATTTGGCTTCGAGACAGCCTGACGTCATGCGGGGATTGTTAGGTCCCTTGCACTGGCCTTCAGGAAAGGAGGCGCAAAGTGTTGTAGGTGTGGCCTGCTGCCTATCAGTGTGTGCACTTGGCCATGAGGGTTCTGTGTGTGTGTTGCTCATAATGGATCCGAAATCATCTGCCCTCTCACTCTGTGAGCCTTAGGCACTCAGTTACTCCAGGGTAGCTCCATAAAGTCTGAAGTATGTAGTGAAAACCACTGGCAGTTTCTTAGTCTGTCAGCCGCGCCCTACCTCTCTTCCATAGCGCTTTGGAAACCCTGTGCAGTAGAATCTTCTCTCTGCCCACTGACCATACACCATCCACCCTTGCTGCCTGTTAACTCTGTGCCCTTTGAAAGGCCCATGCCAGCCCCTTCTGATCCGTTTTAACAAATGACCACAGAACCCGCTTCCTGCTCCCTCTCCACCACTCGGCCTCTGTGCACTTCTCAATTCTTCCTCCGTTTAGGTTCTTGGCTGACACAGATGCCTCACCCAGAAGCACAGCATTAATCCTGCTTGTGACCATGGTTTAGCTTTAAGTTGCTTGTCTCGCTGTTATTGTGATTTTTAGAGAGAGTGTGCACACACAGGCCAGGGAATTACTTGTTACTGACCTTCTCCAGACCATATTTTTCTAAGCAGTCTGGCACTACTATTATCCACCGAATTATAAGTGCTGCCCTGCCAAAAGAGCGGAAACTAGTCTGCCGTACTCAGCACCTTCACCTCGTGCACGGCCTGGGACATGGTTATATACTCAGCCAGTATTTGCTGACTTTTTAAAACACCACTGAGGCAAGAAACCATTGTGTAATGATGTATCATTAGCATATCTGACTGTATTTCTGCCTAGTGGGCACATAACGTTCAATCAAGGCTCATCCATTCATAATTTACGACTCTAGGATAAACCTGTTTCTGACAAAATTAGAATAGTTGCCTTAAGAACTCGAATTAAAAGTTATCTTCAACAGGGGAGATACTCTGTAAGAAAAGTACCTGTCCAGTGCTAGTGGAGTTGTGGAGGAGAACCTAAAGCTCCCGCGCTTCTAAACCAGCGGGATCTCTACTTGTACTGTATACTTGTCCTAACCCCCACAGATAGGCGTAGCTCTCCCCCCACGTGAAGGAAATGCCTCTTTGCAGCAGGCGTTACAGGGAACCACAACCAATCCAAATGAAGAGTTGTGGAGCCCAGTCCCAATAGATGTGTCTGCAGCACAACTCTCACACCGAAAGCCCAGGGAACATTGTAGAAGAGGAGGTGGAAAGACTGTGAGAGTCAGAGGCTCGGGGAGTTTGCTGTAAGATTGTCCTAAGACTGTCAGAAGCCGCACCCAAAGAGTCTCAGCAGCTGACAGGCGGGGGGGGGGGGGCAGGTAGAAGCCCATGAGGCCTCAACCAGACAACTACAGGCAACTAAGGAAGGCCGAGAGCGGGAGAAATAGCCTTCTCCAGGGAAAAGTACACCATTTGGTTATGTGATACCAGATGGTCAGCCCTAAAAACATACAAGTAATATCATATAGACTGAGCAGGGTATATTTAGGAACACACACGCATAAATATATGCATATAACAATTAATGAAAGGGGGTCATAATTTGAAAGAGTAAGGAAGGCAATTTTGGAGAATTTGGAGAGAGAAAAGGGAAGGGGAAGATGATATAATTACATTATAATACCAAAAATAAAGGAAAAAAGAAAACTTTTTTATTCCTGAAGTCTACAGTAAAATTCTAGATGGTACAAGGTGTTCCACAGGTTATAGTATGCAGTTTTACCAGAATGCCATTTTTTTTGTTCAAATTATTTTAATTATTGGGATGCACAAAAGTATAACTATACGCATATTAAGGTTGTTTTTGTTTGTTTGGTTGGTTGGTTTGGATTTTTGTTGTTTGTTTTGTTTTTCAAGACAGGGTTTCTCTGTGTAGCCCTGTCCTAGAACTTGCTCTGTAGACCAGGCCAGCCTCCACTCAGAAATCTGCTTGCCTCTGCCTCCCAAGTTCTGGGGTTAAGGGCATGTGCCACAATGCCTACCTTTAAAAACAGAAAGCTTTAAGACCAAGATTGTGCCATGGCTGAATCAACAAAATAGTTTGAAGATTCATAGCCCATTTTTCATTGAACAACATTTATGAGCACTGTGCTCACTGAAGGACATTCCTAATCTGCCCCACTCACCTTTCCTTATGTGAGTATGTGTGGCATATGCCCACACATGCATAGGTGCACGTGCCTGTGTGTACATGTGGAGGCCAGAGGCCAACATCAGATGTCGTCTTCTCTCTACCTTACTTTTGGAGATACTACACCTGAGCTCACAGGTTGGCTAGACTGTGCAGCGAGTGAAGCTCTGGGACCTTCCTAAAGCCACCTTTTATTCTGGAATTACAGGGGTGCACCACCACAGCTGGCTTTTTAACCCGGTGCTGGGGACCCAGCCTCAGATCCCCATGCTTATAGAGTGAGCATTCACCTGCTGACCCTCCTCCTCGGGGCCACACTTCCTTTTGAGTAAACTTTTTCCTACAAGAACTTCTAACCCACTGCGCCTTCCTTTAAAAAATGAAATGGGTTTAATTATGACATTTTCACAGATGTCCGAGTCTGGTCATGCTCAGACTTGCTCCTTCCTACCCTTTCCTTGCTACTGACCCCCACCCCCTCGCCTGCCCAGTCCTTTTCTTCAAACGGTGCCCTCCTCTTTCACGTACTGCATCTTCTTTGTCAGATAACTGTCCTGTTGTAGCTGCAAATTTGTAAGTGTTCATCAGGAGTTGACTCCTCAGAGTTACTCCTGTGAGAAACGGAAGCTGTTTACTCAACGAGTGCTTCCTCAAAGAACCAATGAGCTCCCCAATCTCCAGAGTTCTGGCTTCCAAAGAAACACTTTATGTCCCACGGGCAAGAAGTCCTCCCAAGGAAGTGAACACGCGAGTAGGGAAGCCCGCCTACCGGGGAACCGTTGTGACTGCACCAGAGATGACATCAGTGCTGGCTAATATCATTGCCGGCATGTGACCCACAGCCTTAGACCACATAAAGTTGTCAGCAACTCAGAGCTGCGTAACTGGTCAGAAGCAAACAAACTCAGGACGGGTTCAGGCTTTTATGTAAGGTTGAAAGGGCTCCCTTTGACTACTAGCACCAAAGCCCAAGGTGGAGCTGACATTTCAGACTTCAGAAAAACATAATTGAAGCCACCCTTCTCTCCAAGTTCATCTTCAATGCCTTTCCAGCCCCAGGTGGCGATGGACTGTAGGAATTTGCTACATCTTTTGCTATGTCTTCAGGTCACATCTTTCTTCCCGGCTCTGGCAACTGTTCACCAAGGGTCTGGCCTATTAGTGAGGGACATGGAACCATCATGGCTTTTCAGGGAAATGGGCCTGCTTGGCTTTTTTTGTTTTGTTTTGTTTTTTAAATAATTTATTTAATTTTTTTCTCTGTGCGTTGGTATGAAAGTGTCAGAATCCATAGACACTGGAGTTACAGACAGTTGTGAGCTGTCATGTGGGTGCTGAGAACTGAACCCAGGTCCTCTGGAAGAACAGTCAGTGCTCTTAACCACACAGCCATCTCTCCAGCCTTTGCTTGTGTTTTTTCTGATGCCTTTGGCAGGAGGGCTAAGTGTTTATTGCTGTTTATATTACAGGAGGTGAGGTGTGTGCTGTCCGTATTCCAGGTTTGTGCCGAGGGCTGTGAATCACGTTAGAGTTCACCAAAAGGAGAGCACACTGTTTTAACCTACATTCACCCCTAGCTTCCTTTGTACAGGCTGCCTAGGCTACTCTTCCCCCAGGCTCGCGTTCACACTGCTTTGTTCTTCTCAGGCGTCAACCCCAAGAACGTGTCTTTGGTAGCCAGTGGCAAAGATATAAACTCACACACTTGGAATAATCAACTATTTCCCAAGTCGTTGGGCTCCATGGGGGCGGACCTTGCTTTCAAGAGGAATAATGCAGGTAACGGATTCCTGTCAGCCCTCAATGTCTGATGTTTGGTAATAAGTATACCACAGGCACCCTTGTCCAGTGGAGATCCGTGTGGCCCTCGAGGAGAAGGGCGTGCAAAAATTACCCGAATGATTCTTGAGCACAGATATTTTCAGTTTATGAGCCTCTCATCTTCCTGAGTGGCTCTGCCTTCTTAGCAAGACACCCCTACTTCCCAAGCAGAAAACATTTCTCCCTCGCCAAATTGACCCCCAGACATAAACTTGTCCAAGGTACCAGTCAAAGGGATGGTTGGGGTACGTTGAGAACGGTGGTAACCCTCTTGACTAGTGAGCTAATCCTCATGAAAGCCGGGTGACTGCTGGGAAGATGTGGGGTTTGAGGCCAGCCTCGGCTACACTCAGAGGCTGTGTTACCCCAGCCCCTAAACCCAAAGGGGTTTCCAGCTCTTAGTGTTTAGAAATCTAAAAGGGGACCTCACCGAACTGGCTGCTAACAGTAAATTAAAAAGGGTTATCACTTATCACTCCAAAAGTGTGTTCCACAAATCTGGAGTGCAGAGAATGGTAACAAAATGACTCTCAGCAAAGCAGTTGCATCGACGAGGTTTCCCCCTGGACTTCTGTCTGCAAAAATGAACCGAAAGACATGAGAAGAGAGCAATGGCTGAGCCTCGCCTGCTCACTTGCTGGCACACAGACAGCGTGAACGGGCCCAGCCACTAGACTGTGCCGCCAACAAGACTTACCTTCCATGCCCAGGAATCAAAATGCATATTTACCTTTTTATTAGTTAAGCACAATGAATCATTATACTTTACTAATATTGGAAAATTACACACTACGGTTACAAATAGCTACATTTTTTCTAACATATACAGTTTTTGAGGGTTAGATTTACACTTTTTTTTAATTATTTATTTATTATGTGTACAATATCTGCATGTGTGCTTTCACATCAGAAGAGGGCGCCAGATCTCATTATAGATGGTTGTGAGCCACCATGTGGTTGCTGGGAATTGAACTCAGGACCTCTGGAAGAGCAGACAGTGCTCTCAACCTCTGAGCCATCTCTCCAGCCCTAGATTTACACTTTTAAGCCTAATGTTCTATCTGGAGAAAACCTGGAAGCTACAGTGGGATTTAGAGGTGAGATTTTTCACCTGTGAAAAGGTGCTAATTTGTGTGTTCTTCCATCCGTGCTAACAGATCTTTACTCATTAGGACATTTAGATACCATTTAAAAGAAAGATAAAATTTATTTCATGATGTCTATGATGATGATGAAAAATTTCAGATAGCAACTTAAAAGTGTGTGCTTGAAAGTGTAAGCAATAGTAAGACCAGGTAGTCCCAGCTCTGGGGAGGCAGAGGCAGACAACACAGCGAAACCCTGCCTCAAAAAAAAAAAAAAAAAAAAAAAAAAAAAAGGAATAGTAATGGGTTGAACAAGTTTGATGATGGTTACAGCACCTGAGCAACCCAGTGAGCACTCTGATGTCACAACAACACCTGGTCTTGTTCACATACAACCCAGCCCTCGCTTCAAGTGCAGCAAGAGGCAGTTTATTCTTGAACCACGTGTGAACAGCCATGGCTGAAAATTCAGGTTGCCAACACCCTTAGCTCGTTCCAAGCTAGGACTGGGTACATGAGATTTCCCCAATGGCAGAAGATATCTCAGTTCAAGCCATTTGTGAAATACATTGTTGGGACCACGTGTGCGTGTGTGTGTGTGTGTGCGTGCGTGTGTTGGGAGGTGGGGACAGCTCTGCAATAGGTCTCACATGCTACCCATGACATCTTAGCGTTTGGGATGGTAGTCACTCATGATCTGATAAGAATATATTTTATGGGTTTTGTTAAATTCAGAGGATATTAGGTCAGACACTGGATGTGGTCCATAAATGACTTTTAAATGGACTACAAATAGACAAAGACGGCTCTGGGCTGTACCGTTCTAACTACATAATCTGGAAGTTCGAGTCAGTCATTCCCGCATGGTAGAATCCTCAACACAGATGCGTTTGGGGTTTTGAGTTTGGGGGTAACTTGACCTTACAGACTTGTTGCAAGTTCTTCAGACCTTTTGAGAACTCAGCCTGCCCATTTAACAAAGCTAGAATGCCAGCCCACACCTCTATAATCCATTTATTTTAGCTCAGCTATTTCAAAATACTACTCTCAGAGGCTTCGAGTCAGACAGTTGACGGGGCCATAGCTTCGAGTGTTGTCATCTACAGTCAGCATGACAGGGACACTGCAACGGCACGTGGAGACATTTCTCACTCTAGAGCTCTTTCTGGATCTTGCCATTAACCATCTAACTCACTTTCCCTCTACTGTCCTCTAACACTCTCCTTGCGGTTCGCTCGCTCTCACCCGCCTTCTCTCAGAAGAAAGCATACTTAAACCGATTGAGAAACTGTCATGCACCGAAAAGTCTCCTGAGAAGCGAGAGGACCCACAAGGTACTGTCTGGCTGCTGTGAATGGGTCAGGTGCTTGGCTCCCTGGCTCTCTTCTAGTCCTCAACCCTAGTCCTGTCACTAAGGCCAGAGTGGGCTGCTTCCAAGTCAGGTCAGGGCGAGTAGGAAGAGCAGCTTTCCATACTGTCCGGAATGCCTTTCTCCCCTCCTTTCAAAGTGTTCTGTGCCTGTCTTCCTAACCAGGCCATAAATTAGCTATGGCAACTTCTAGAAATCAATATATAGAGAGATAGATATATTTATATATAGATAGATAGATTTATATACATAGATATATTTATATATAGATATATTTATATAGATAGATATATTTATATATATAGATAGATAGATCAATATATATATTCTATTGAAAGTAAAGAATAGTCTCTTGCTTTGCAATCAATATTTCTATGATTTTGAAAAAAATAAAATGATGCTCATTTCTTACACATTCACAGTCATTGAAAAGAAAGCCATTGTTAATGACTGTGGTTTATTTCCTGGGGATTGATGTTAGTGCTTTGCAACCAAAGCCAGCAACCAACTTCCAGCTGAAAACTGCGCACAGACAAGCTCTTTAAGCCAAAACTATGTGGTTTTACTGCCAGTTCCTTTTATTCTGAGTACAGTCTTTTGGCAATAGGAAAGCATTGTTTATAAAGCTGCCCAGTGAATGGCCTCTGATATCTGCCATGTTCGCATTTTGCTACTATTCTTATTTTCAGTTAGTTATTAAAGCCAGTTTCTCCATCTTTTGGACGGAAGAGATAATATCATTTCGTAGCTAGGCCTGTCAGCCAGCAGTTACTGCATTCTCCATGGTGAAGAGATAATATCATTTCGTAGCTAGGCCTGTCAGTTACTGCATTCTCCGTGGTGAAGAGAAGGTGAACAGGGATACACTCTGAAGTGGCTCCTGGGTGGGGTCACGGCTTTGAGCTTCTTCCCAAGACTTTTGAGGCTGGGGCCATAGCTCAGCTTATCTAGTGTACATGAAGCTGCAGGTTTAAGTCCCAGCACTGCATAAGCCCAGCGTGGTGGCACACAGCTGTAATCCCAGCACGTAGGACAGTAGAAGCAGGAGGATCAGAAGTTCAAGGTCATCCTCAGTTTCAGAAGTAGCAGGATGGATTAGTGGCCCGTAGTGAATACTGGGGGTGAGAGGGCCAGTCAGTGAGACCACTGTACTTGCATGAATCCATCAGGGTTATACCTTGCACAGACGTAACAGTCACAGGCTTTCACATCCTCCCGGCTGTGATGAGGAAAACTGCTTGACCTTTGTTGCTCTGAGAGGAAGCATTTGTGCCCAGCTCCAAGGAAGAGGAGGCACCCGTGGAAAGTCCACTTCCCCCTCACTGTCTGCTGACTAGTCACCCATGAATAGTGAGGCTGGCTTACTGCTTGGGGGGGACCCTTTCCCCACCTCCTTCCACCCCCCCATCCCTGTTCACTGTGGCCTGTCTCACTTCACTGAAGCAGCTCCTGCTCTACCTTGCTGTGTCCTGCTGCTACTCAGGCAGCCGCGTCCCCAGGGCAGAGCCAAGCACGTCAGGTCTCTCTGATCCACTAACCATTCCTTTGGTGCACTTCTGTGCCCTCCTCCTTCACTGTCTCCCTACTCACAGACTCTGTGCCTTCCTTTTCCAATGTTGATGTTCCTTGTGGTCTGTTCCGGGGCCTATCCATGTTCCTAGGTCCTTCTGCACAGTCTCTGCAAGCCACGGCTGCAGGACCAGAAACTCTGAACATCACTCATCTCCAAGCCAACCAACTCTCTCATCCTGACCTGAGTATCTTCTGTACCTCCTTCCCCAAACCTGACTTTCTCCCATGCAGTCTAAAGCATGCCGCCCAGTCACCTAGGTTACAAACACAGAGGCTCTACCCCCTCTTCCACAAACCCACCTGTTCCCTTCTCCAGCCCTGTACGACTGCGTGCTTCCAACCCTAATCTCTCACTTCCAAAACAGCAGTGACCTTATGACCCGGCTCTGCCTTTAGGTTCACCCATCAACCCATCCTGTGCTGCCTTCAGACTGGTCTTTGATAACAGTGATGATGGCGAGACTGACAATGACGAGCATCTATTGACTGCCAGATTCTATGAAAGAGCTTTCCTATATATTCAGAGCCTAAATCCCTACAAATATGTTTGCTGATGGTGGCTAGACCAGTACAAAAAGGCACAGAGGACACACACACGCACACACTAAGGACTGGTGTCATCAAAAATCAAAAAGACTAGCATGTTCAGGGCTCCGCTCCTGGCTCGGTTCTTTACTAAGTGTGGGAACTTGGGTGAGTCATTCACTGTCACAGAAGCACAGGGGTATAAAAATAGTGCTTCTGAGCGTCCAGGGGCTGAGTGAGAGTTCCTGTGAGCAGCGTAGCTTCGAGCCTAGAACACAGTGGCTCGTGAAACAGCATTTCAAAGTAAGAGGGTAGCATTCAGAGTCACTGTACGGCACCTCAGAGGCCTCCTTCTGACCCAAACTCCCGATGCATCGGCAGGAAACCTTGGGAGCTACACTTACGACCAGACGGGATCCATGCCTTCCTTTCTCAAGAAAGAAGTGGGATCGGCTGGTCAGAGGATCCACCTGGCTCCTCTTGGCGCGACGGCTTCAGGTAAGAGCGGTCTCCCGGTACCGTCTGAGATGTCTGACTTAGGGGAGGCTTTCCCTTCTAGGCCCACGCACGAGGTCTGTTTCCTTGAGGGAAGACTCTTAAGTGAGTCTCACACTACTCAGTCCCAAGTGCCCCCCGCCCCCCACACACAATGGTTTCTGCCTGGTGCTTGGCTCCAGGACAGACTGCAAGGAACATCATCATTGAGAAAGGAAGGCACGGAGCCCAGTGAGGAGAGGTAGATGGTGAAAGTTGGGGGCACAGAAGTGCAGCAGAGGGAGCACTGCTATTGAGGCACGGAAGGCTGAGGCGCCCAGCACTGCCTTGGGGACGCGACTTCCCGGGCAGCAGCAGGACCTGGCAGGGTACACAGCAGCCACTTGCTTCACTGACACACACGACACAGGCTGTGACAAAAATACACTTGGTGCATCCAAAGAGTCCATGAACTTTCTAGGGTGAATGGCGTGGTTACCATCTGCCCTGTGCTCACCCTTGCCTGTCTCCTCCATGGATGAGGAAACTGACACCTAGCATAGCAGTGTTACCCGAGGCCACAGAACTGGTAGAGCCAGGGTAGACACACACTGGGCCGCTCCTCTGAGAGCCCACCTTACTCCACAGTGAGATGTGTGCAAATGTAGTCTTCAGAGCATATGCCTCCCCCAGCCCCTGCCGCCCCCGGTGCTCAGCCTAGAGCGAAATCTTAATAAATGAGGTTTGCTTGTGATTACCCTGCAGTGCTAGCTTGGTGGTTGGGATTCACCTGGCTTTTGTTGAGAAGCAATGTAGGACGACAGGACGGTTGTTCTCCCCATCTCTGAGGCCGCAAGCCAGGCGTAGGGGTATTTATGGGAGGCTGAGGCAGGAGGATCAGAAGCCCTAGGCCTGCCCGGAGCTATGTAGTAAGACAGAGAGAGACTAGATGTATTCCAAGCTTTCTAGATTTGATGATGAGCGTTCTCTAAATTATTTAAATAATTTAAAAGAGATTTCGTTAGTTGAAGCATGTAAAACAAACAGGAAGGCAGATGATCAAAAGTTTGTTTTAGGAGTCCTTGTTATTTCTAAGTCCAAAATGCTCTCCCCACTCACACACAGTCCAACCAGGATCCCACACTGAGATGCCAGGTTAGATTTGCCTGTCTTTTACAGGACAACTGTGACAGCTGAAAAGGGAAAACGCAGGGGCAACAGGTCGCTTTCACCTCTTACCACAGTAGGCTCCTTGAATGATACCTGTTTGCCCTATCAGTCCTAAAAAAAAAAAAAAAAAAAAAGGTTGTTACAATGTATTTCTTCTAAAACAGCATATACCACTTGAGCAAGCATATTATATACAACTGGATTTTAGGGGGCTGCAAAAGCTTTCGACCAGTCATTTACCATGACTAAGCATCCATTTTTAATTTTTTTTTAGTGATTAATTTCTTTTTATTTTATATGCATTAGTGTTCTGTCTGCTTGTATGTCTGTGTGGGGATGCCAGATCACCTGAAATTGGAGTTACTGTTAGTTGTTAGCTGCCATGTGGGTGCTGGGAATTGAACCTTTAAAAGAACAGCCAGTGCTCTTAACTGCTGAGCCATCTCTCCAGCTAAACATCCATTTTTAACATAAGAAACAAAACATGATGTTTAGAAGTACTTCACTATCTGGGTAGTCACTTTCAGAAACTGAGAGTGGGTCCTTTTATTAAAAAAAAAAAAATCTACTAAAGGCTTTTCTGTCTCAAATCTGTGAGATTAGCATGTATATTCCTGTTTTCACTTTTTAAGTAAATTGCTCTCATAAATCTTCATCTATTTGTTTACTCTGCTTATCAGATTTCCCTCTGGGTAGTGATAGGAGGAGAGGCAAAAATAAATAAATAAATAAATAAATAAACATCGCTCACTCTCAAGCAGTTCATGCAACCCATTAGGAAAACATTGCTTTCCATTGTCCCACAAGAAACACAACCAGATTGCTATCATATTTAAATACTATTACAAAACAAGGAGACTATCCCCTCCTCTCTTAGGCTCCCTCTCTGCCCTAATGTCTTCACATGCTCCCATTTAACAGCTAATACTTCCTCATCCCCTGCCTTGAAAGTAACCAGACCAGGGGTGTGGCTTATGTAAACAGCCACCCACAGAAGCCACAGGGCCACGGGAGTGATTTTCCTGAGGAGTCTACATCATGCACCTTAGATAGAGAGGGTAGCCAGCAGATCCAGGAAATGACGGCATCCAAGTTGAACTTGGTGAGTTTATTGGGGGTAACCCCATCACCTGGACTGGGCAGTATGAAGTGACCTGCCAGATCACTGACAGCATGTGTCCTCCCCGCCCCCTAACCAAGGATACTCCATGTAACAGTCTGGATGCCAGTCTGAGCCAGGGCTTTGCCCGTATACCTGTCAGCACCTGTGGACCACAGGCTCATGTGGTTTCCTCCTTCACTCTCAACCTCACAGTGAAGGTCGTGAAAGGCTGGGAAACCAGGCCAGCAAACACATTGTACTGTGGAAGGTACAGAATGGCCGGGTGCCACTCAGCATTGATGCTGAGATTTCTCCAGGAGCATCAGTGGCTGCGCAGTGTGAAAAGATAGATAAAGCCCAGTGCAAAGACTGGTCCCCTCCTCACATAGACTTCCTGTGAAACCTGGCCCTCAGGATGAAGTGAGGAGGACTGAAGAAGACATTCTTGTTCCCTGGATAATAATGCCTTTGTCATTGAAGACCTTTAAGAAATGTCACCTTGTTCAGAATCAAATGTTTAACAGATTTTAGATCTCTCTTGAATCATAGATAATAACCCACTAACACTGGACTAGGCTGTCTCACAAATCTTTACACAGTCAAATACATGAAGAAAATACACCTTGTGATGAGAGGTTTGGGCTCCCTTAGAAATTGCTGGTTGGAGCTAGAGAGGTGGCTCACTGGTTAGTGGCACCTGTGGCCCTTGAAGGTGGCCCCTGGTTCAGTCCCCATCACCCAAAGGGCTGTGCACAGCGCAGGTTCCAGAGATTCCAACGCCCTCTTCTGAGCTCTTTGGGCATTGCACACACATGACACACATACATACATGCAGGCAAAATCCTCATGCACATAAAACAAAAACAAATCTTTTTTTTTTTTTAACAGATTAGGGGTTGGTGTTTTCTCCAGTAAAAAGACGAAGCTTGTGTCACAGGCTAAGGTCACTGATAGTGTTTGTCTAGGTGTCACAATACCTGGCTCCTGCTCCTGGTACTGAAAAAAGAATGGGAGGAAGGAAGGGGAAAGAAAAAGAAGAGAAACGAAAAGAGGAAAACAAAGGGGTAGAACAGGACATCTTTAACCTCAGGATTTAGGAGGCAAATCTCTGGGAGTTCCAGGCCAGCCTGAGCTGTATAGTGGTATCTAAAAAAACGAGTTTTTAAAGAGAAATAGAAGTTCTAGAAAGCATATCTTCACTTGTAAAAAGGGGCTACAGAACTCCCTCTGTACAGCTGCGTGAAGCCAGAGTTCCACACAGTTCCAAGTATGCCTTTAGTACTCATGCCATGTTTGAACATTATTCAGGATGTAACCAAGGTGTGAGATTAGCCACCACCCAGCGCTGCTCAGCGACGAAGGGGACCACAAAAAGCCTCCTGGTCATTTTACTCCCAGTTAGCTAACTAAGAGCCGCTGATCTGTCACCCGACAAGTCAGAAATGCTGCTTTTTGTGCTATGGAAAATTCTAGCAACTGCCCACATAACATTCCACTGGAGGTCCTGCTTCAGCCCGCACGATGGCGAACACCTATAATCAGCCCGGGGTGAACTGACCCTGAATGAGGCCAGCCTGGGCTACATGGCCAAGGGCTTGGCGAACTTGCCTCAAAAAAAAAAAAAAAAAAAAAAAAAGGAAAAGGAAAAGACGCCAAATCTAAACTAAGTATAATAAACCTTAACATTTGCTCCACAGCTTTTAAAGATAAATCCAAACTTCCCTACAAAATGAAGATGAATTGCTTTATTTCAAATTTGATAACCAAATAAATGAAATTCTGGTGTCTTTCAGAATATACCTGGAACACAAAACCTGGCCGAGGCCAGTTTTCAGGACGAACTTACAATCCCACAGCAAAAAATCTCAATATTGTGAACCGCACACAGCCGGTCCCCTCGGTGCACGGGCGGACAGACTGGGTGGCTAAGTACGGAGGTCACCGGTAGGAAGCCCTGAAGCGTGGCTCCGAAGAGGACGGTCACGCCTGGGAGATGTCTACAGTGTCTTTTTCTACCGAATTGCACAAGAAACACCCAACCGTGGGTACCTCAAAGAGCAGACGTCAGCTCCCATTCCCTTTCTTTCCTGGAAACGCGATGCGACATTTCCAGGAAGCAGCGCGGATGCACCACCATGCTGAGACTTTTGAGTGGGACTTTACAGAGTATTGAATAAAGTATTTGCCAAAGTATGAAGTATTTGATCTACAAATTACTGCATAAGTACGTAGGCTTTTAGAGAGTGACTCCGGAGAGTGAGTGCACGGGGCCGCACTCTCGCCTGTCTAAGCCACGGAGGTTCTGGTCCCTGCAGGGACCCCCTGGCCCTAGCAGTTGGCCTCCATCTCGCTTTTCCTGGCGGTGAGGTAGGCCCCTGGGGCTGAGTTACCGGGCTGGCTTGCTGCTCTCCCACCTTGGCAATGCTAACTACCTTTCAGTTTTCTCCATTTGAAACTATGAGGTGAGCGCCCTGGCACATCAGAGCAGGATTTTTCTTAGAAAGAAACTTTCCTCCAGCCCCTGTGAGGCTGTATACACGCCAGTCCGTTTTCAGCACTGTTGCTGGATCTTGACCAAACTGCGAACTTACCAAGACCGCCAGACCCTGTAGCCCGGTGAGTCCCGCACCAATCGCACCCTCTCATCTTTAAGAACGTGCTTGAAAAACGTACCTGATGCTTGTTCACCTGACTCTCCCAACTCCTGTTTCTGTGTGTTTCTCCCAGAGACAGAGGTGAAGCGTGCCAGCTGGTCCCCAGGCAAACTCCTGCTGCTGCAGGTCACTGACAAGGCTCTGACCGTCATGTGACCTTCAGTCACAGGGTAAACGCACTCAGTTGCCATGGCAGAGTTCCATGCACTTCTTCTTAGTTTTGTTACTAAATTGTTTGTTTGTTTGTTTTAATAGATATTTTGAAGTTAGGACTACTTTAAACCTGCCATACGCTGGGCTGGGCATTAGTACTGTTTATTCTTTTGAAAGAATAATGTTATTGCCTACTGATATTTTTATGTATTTATGGCTTTGTAATAGATGCTGATATAACTGGCATCACTTTGTGGGCACTTCCCAGAGGCACATTATCAAATCATATATTTTTGTATAGAAGATATAGTTGTTCATATTTTACATGTTTAAAATGTTATACTTGAAATAGTAATTTATCCTAGTCCTGATGGTTATATGTATTTGTACAATTTTGTTGTCTCAAAGCTAATAAAAATGACTTGGTGTTTCTAAGGAACATGGCCTCTTGAATAGATATATGGTTTAACTAGTGTGTTTTTTTCCATTATTAAACTTTATACTCTGTGGCCCATTTTGTTGCGGTTATTTTTCTTTTCTTTTTTTTAACACAGCATACAATCTGTTCAATATTACGACAACTTTTTTTTAACTGTGTTTTTGTGGCTTTCCCTTTTCCCATCTCCCCTGCCCTTTGGCTGCTCTTCCCACCTCTTTCCCTGCCATGTCCCATCGTCCTTCTGCCCACTGCCAACCTTCCTCATCAACTAACCCTCTCTTGGTCTCCTTTCTAGATCTGTAAACTTCAACAATCCTCATGCTTTTTTTGCATACACACATGTACACATCACAGGCTAGGAGCCACACTGGAGGAAGAGCATGCAGTTTACCCTGTGTTGGGCCACGTTGCTGGATACTATACTTTCTGGATCCATCCATTTTCCTGCAATTTTCATTGTTAGTTATAGCTGGATACTTTTCCATTTCATGTATGCAGCATATTTCCATATCTACTCATCTCCTGATGGATATCTAAGCTGGCTTCGTTTCTTCACTGCCCTAAATATGACAGCAGTGAATGTGTGTGCACGTGTCTCTGGCAGCGGGTAGGTCCTTTGCAGAGGATGCTGTTTACTTTTTTTTTTTTTTTTATGGCAGTTTCAGGTTCACAGAGAGTATAAATTCCCATAGCCCTTCATCCTCCAACTTTCTCTATTACCAGCATCTTGCAGTGCTGTAGTATCTCTCTCTTCCTCCCTCTTCTTCTTTCTCCTCCCCTGCTGGGGACAGAACCCAGGGCTTTACACATGCTAAGCAAGTGCTCTACCACTAAGCCACACTCCCAGCCCCTAGGAGCTATATTTAATGTCTAACTGTTCTCTTTCTAAAATGACCCATAGTTGGAATCACAGAATGTTACTTTTTCAGACTGGCTACTTTTTTAATTTTTTTTTTTTTTTTATTTATAAAGTATTCTGCCTGCATTTGCGCCTGCATACAAGAAGGGGGCACCAGATCTCATTATAGATGGTTATAAGCCATGATGTGGGTGCTGGGAAATGAACCCAGGTCCTTTGGAAGAACAGCCAGCGCTCTTAACCTCTGAGCCATCTCTCCAGCCCAGACCGGCTACTTAGACTCGGCATTGTGCATTTAAAGACCCTACGTGTGTTTCAGCTCCATCCCTTTTTTGTATTTATCTCTGAATCATATTCTGTTGTCACATACTAAAGGAAATCTTCATTAATTCCCTGTTTGAGCAGGGAAATTGCAAGCTCAAGTCCTGTCTGAGACATAAAACAAATTCAAAGCCAGCCTGGGCACTTAGCAAGACCCTACCTCAAAATCAGCAAAAAACGGGGCAGGGCACAGCTCAGTGGTCAGGTAGAGGCACAAAGCTCTGGGCCCAACACCACAAAATGATAAAAAAACAAAACAAACAAACAAACAGTATCTTCTCTACCTTGTTTCTTTTCCTTTGCAAGACCAACATGGTCAGGGTGCATTTTGGCCCGTTCTGGAGGTACTGACCCACTGCTTTGCAACTCTGGGTTGGGGGTGAAGATGGTAGAACATTCGCCTAACGTGAGGCTCTGGGTTTGATGCTCAGCGCTGCTAAACAAAAGCAAACACATTTGTAGCTAAGGTTTGTCTAGCATATGCAAGGTCCTACCTTTGATTCTCAGCATCTCAAATGATATTCAAGCTGGGAATGGTGGCACACACCTGTACTCCCAGATAGCTGGGAGGTTGAGGCAGGAGGATTGTACATGACCAGCCTGGGCAACATGGCCTAACCACAACTCAAAATCACTTAAATCTCATTCTCCAAAGAATGGACCCATGCCGCATACCACTCAACTGTAAATGAGTTTTTTTTCTTTCTTTTTTCTTTTTGTAGTATTTACACCATAGATCTGGTATATCTACATGTGGGAAACAATCATTATGACACAGAACTATTGGAACTTTTCAGTTCTAATTAAATATGCACAACGGCACAGTAAAAACCTGTCCTTTCACTACAGCAGTCACTCTACAGCAGGATATGAAAAAAGATGAGAATATGAGTCAGTGCTCCATTACAGAGACATGCAGCTCAGAATACAGTGCCCTGAGCAGCTACATGGAATTCTCGGTACTATAAGTCTTGGACAATTATGTACACCTGTAGTGCCAGCATTCAGGAAAATGAAGAATTGAGTTCAAGTCCACCCTGGAGTACAAAGCAAGATCCTGCCTTTTAAAATAAATAAATAAAGCCATCCATGTCAAGATATATCCTATGTTATGAACATGTTGCATGTATTCAAAACTTGTATTTAAAGATGAACTAGATGGGAGGCGCATTTTTAATCCTAGCCCTGGGAAGGTAGAGGCAAGGTAGTGAGCAGAGGTAGGCAGCTCAGGCTACAAAGGGAGATTGTATTTGGTGACACAAGCACTAACGGGACAGTAAGCCCCTGTTTTTACTACATAGTGATATTTTAGAAATTCTCAAAGGGTTTTGTGTGCATGTGTTTTAACTGTTGTTGGGTTGTTGTTTTTGCTGTTTTTTGTGTTTTTTTTTTGAGACAGAGTTTCACATAGCACAGGTTAGCTTCAAACTTACAAAGCTGATTATGACCATGACTCCTGATCCTCCCGCTTCTGCATCCAAGGTGCTAGCGTTACAGCCATGACCCACTACATCCAGGTAGTTCACAAATCATTTTTAAAACAAGCTTCCAGATAACATAGAAGGAAATAACCTTTAGTCATTTCAAATGGGAAGTACGACGTTCACAGAATCCCCTCACTGCTCTGCACTGTCCTGACAGCCGCGTCTCAGGCTCCACCCCAGATACCGCTGACAAAGACAACACCAGAGCAATGTTCTTAATAGCAAACTTTATTTTCACTGTGATATAATTTCATAGCAGACCGATGAAAAAGACCCCACATGACAAACGTCAGCAAGAGATTTCACACACTTCAGGGCAGGACGTGTAGCTCTGGGGGACCCTGTTGACACCCAACATTTCACCCCTTATCTGCTAGTACAGACAGGAGAGCCATCATAACACAGGGCTGATGTCAGCTGCTGGTGCTCAGGTTAGACAGTTGCCGCCTCTCAACGGTTAGCACGGTAACAGCTCCTCTGCACCTCGGCGTGCTCAGTGTCCGTTTCTGTAACGTGTCAGAATATGTACATAGTGTGCGCTTATCTCTTCATACACTGTAATGTGGGAGTTTGGAGACCTTCAACTCTTCACGAGCCCACGCAGAGACATGACCACTACGAATGCGGTGAGCTAAGCATGTTAATTCCAAGTTTGGCAACCATCAGCAAACTGCGCAAAGAAAAAAGTCATCAGGAAAAGGACACAACAGGGGATTTTTTTTTCCCCTCCTAAGGAACAAAGCCTGCAGGTCCCTCACAACTGTGTGTGAGGAGAAGTACTAAAGCAGCACAGTCAGGAGGAAAACATCCTCCCCTGGCACAGGAAAACCATGCCAGTATTGTGGCACATGGAAACTCTAGCCCAATGCCAGTAACTTAGAAGGGCTGAGGAAATGAGGGTAAGATAGACGAACACCTCAGAGGCCACAGGGCCAGTTAATGGCTGGTCTCCTGCCTCCCAGTTTAGTGGTTGTGACTATAGTCTATTACAACTGCTTTGTTTCCACTGTAAAAGACTTTCATCAAGAGCATAACCACAGCCAAAGACAAGTGGGCATCTATCTCTCTGAGAAAGGTTTTTTTGTTTTTAATTCTCCTTCCTCCAGAATGTGTTTATTATACTTAAGAACTTGTCAATTTAAGACAGTTTGGTTTAGGTTTTTGCAATTAAATTTAGAAAATGGGATTCAGTTAAAAATTCCCTTTTAGCAAAACTTTCAATGAAGGACACTTGAGGAACTAACAGGAAACCCACGTGAACAGTCTCACGCAGCCACACCCATGAACTTGTGATGATGTAATATAGGGAACTCTAGGAGAGTCCACAGAGAAAATTCAAGATCATCCCTACAATGAATGAATAAATCACTTAAGGACTGAATCAACTACAAAGGCTTTTGTAGCCTTTCCTACTTGTGAGAAACCTAAAAAATGGGAGTTGAAGTCGAGGATGAGAGACTAAATCAAGCACATTTCTAACTGTAGGCAATGTCTTGAGAAAAAAAACTGAACTGTCCACATAAAGAGAAATGCAAGTACCTGGCACCTGCGATTAAACCTGCAGGCATAAATTTCCCAGAGTTGTAGAATCTCATCCCCATAATGCCCGCCAATGTCCCAGATGTGGCTGAGGAAGAAAAATCAGTCATTACATTGACATGCAAGGGAGACAGAAGTGAAGTCCCACCCACCTTTTGAGGCCCCCATCCGAGAATGGGGTGCTAGGCTAAGCTTCATTGCTGCCCACAATATTCAGGTCTAAGGACAAATACCAGCCAAGGAAGGGCCTTCACACCCTGCTATGGTTGACTCTGGATTGCCCCAGGGGCTGATGTTTTGGGTGCTTGGTTCTCATCTTTGGGGAACACTTTGGAGTCTCTGGAGTGGCCAGAAGCAGATCACAAAAGTGGGGCTCTGAAGGATACGTGCACCTGAGGTTTCTCATCTGTTTCCCAACACCCCCTGCTGTGAACAAACCCTCCCACAAAGGCCAGGACCACTACCACCAACATGCATTCTACCATGATGGCCCTCTGAAACCAGGAGTGACTGCTCTGTTGGGTGTTTTGTCACAGTGATGAAAAATGACAAGTTTTGTATAGATACAGGACCTTGGGAGACTGAAGAGAAGCATTCCATGGGCAAGGGGACAAAAATGGAGACTGAAGTGACTCTATGGTGTGAGAGAGGAAGAAATGAGGGAAAGTGTAAGTGAGTATACAGAGAAGCTCCTGAAAGGGAAGGAAAAAGCCAACAATTGAAGAGGAAGAGGGCTCACAGGTCCTTCCTCTTCTAAACGGGTCAAAGTTGACCACACGTGAACTTTACATGGAGGGATCCTACACGGGGATGCAAATACATGACAGTTTACAGTTCAGGAGCTGCCTCGGAAGAGGAGGGACATGGAAGGAGGGATGGCCTGGGAGCTGAAGGCTGGAAGGGAGACACTGATTAGTGGTGGCTCTTTTGTTGTTTTCCTCAACCAAGTACTCACGGGATCACCTGAGGAGCGCATGCTGGGATCAGAGAGACTGAAGGGGCCTGTGAGCCATTCCAAAGCAGAATGCTCAGAAGAACTGACACCCACTGCATTCTCGTTCCTCGGATTTCCCACGGCTGGCCTCCCTGCCTCCCTCCCCCACAGCTGGTGTGCGGAGGCCGCTCTGCGACGCTCTCTGTGACACCTTTGGGGTGGCTGGGGGCGCATGTGTTCTTACACTATGGGTGTCACAGCCCTGACAATGGCCAACACAGGGGTGGAGGTGTTAAGAAGCTATCTTCTCTTTCCTATTCCCGCCCGGGCTACACCCATGACACTTATCTACAGTTCCAGAGTCACACTGCCTGACATGCCAGTGAGGCTGAATGCTCCCCAAAGGCAAGGTCTGTCTGTCTACTATGAAAGAAGAAGAGAGATGTCCAAATGGGAGAAAGGTTATATGGACTCAGGCCTCACGGGATGTGTGAGATTTCTCTATGTCTCAAAGTCTCAAGCAGGCTATCTTTAATATGAAGCCTCAATAGTTAACACGCACTGTCTTGTCCAGTTTAAGCCAAATATCACAGAAGGGTCAAATCCGCGCAGTATGATAGCCTTCTGTATTCCGTATATAAAAGGGAAACAACCCAGGGTTCCCCACGATGAAACCCACCTATACCATGGCAGAAGCAGGTGACTTGGTAATGAAAAGAACCTGTCACAGCCACCCATCGGGGTCTCAAAGCCAAGCACAACATAGTGGCAGGGCCTGACGCAAACCTACCTAGGAAGACCCACACATTCCTGGGATCCTGAGACAGCTGATAAGCACCCAGGCCTGCCAGGCCCCCGAAGAAGAGTCCGGCAGCCAGAGACGGCACACTACCTGGGGAGAAGCAGACAGGCATGCACCTGTGTTGTAACGTCAGGCATCACACAGAGCTTCCATGAGACTCCCCTCCCCCCCGCACGGGAAAGCTGCAAAAGAGAGGCTGTCGTCACGAGGCTTACAGCCACAGTGGTCCCAGCGTGGGGGAGTCTGAGGAGTCTACCAGAGAGGTTGGGGACTTACCACCCAGCCCTCTCTCCTTTAGGAGGGGTCTGATTCTGTACAGTGCTTGTCTGGCCCACACAAGGCCCTGGTTTGGGTCTGGTGTTAAGCAGACAATAGAATGAGCAGGAACAAGGTTTCCTACTTGAGGAGCCGACAGATGGCAGGCACATCAGGCTCCGGTGTATGGCAGTGCATGATAACCACCGCCCACTACCACCTCGGCCTATCTGTACGTAAAGGGGGGGTGGGTGGGAGGGGGAGACTGCCTGGCTTAGCTCAGCCAGATAACCAGAGGCCAGTGCAGGAAGAGCCTGACTATGCGGCAAGCTTGAGCCAAACAAGCTTGGGCTTCAAGGACCCTGGGGACTCACATTTCACTACACGGAAGTGACAATTTCTATAAAGTAACAGGAAGGGCTTACCTGCTTTTGCATAGCCAATAATCCCGCCGGTAGCAACCAGGGCTGCATAGCCGAAACCAAAATAATGTAAAGGCACCCTGAAATGGCAAAGGGGAGAAGCAGCCGGTACCAATCAGGTTTAAAAAACACAGATCACAGAATCTCTGAATGGGGCCGGTGTGATGCTCAGGATTGGTAAGTGTGCCCCCACAGCTGGCAACCTGAGTCTGATTACGTCACAGGGAATCTACACAGCTGAAGGAGAAAACCAACTCCCGCAAACTCCTCTGACCCTTATGCATGCAGCATGGCCCAAGCGCATCCACATAAGTAAATAAAAAAGTGCAATTTTTAAAATCGTTGGCTGGGACCAAAAGGTTGTCATTTCCAGCAAATCCTGTCACCATACAGACAGAGGCGGGGTGACAGGCCTAGTCACGGAACTGGCCCTTGGATTCAAATCCACCACCCAAGTCCAGGGATCACGCCACAATCCATGCTGCCCCTCGGCAGTGTCAGGCTGAAGGCTCTTGTCATGTGCTCTGGTTCTAAAAGCTCCAGGTTATTCTATTCCTATGCACTGGGCACTTACAGTGGGCCACTGTCCTTCTGCATTGTTCAGTCACTTGGGAGACCACACCAGGCCTGCACCTGTGGAGGAGGGGTCAGGGCAGTTAAAACATGAAGGCCTCTAGCAGTCAGAAAGAAATGAGTTCAAGGTACAGCTCTGGGTGTGGACACAACAGGCCTTTGGGCACACGGCTTCTAGTGGCCCAAGCTCTGTGAGCCGGTGAAGGTAACTGGGTAACAAAGCCCTTCCGTGCATACCAAGTGCTGGAGAGGCACCAAGCATTTTTACTACAACCTCCGCTGTAGCACAGACCCACACAAGTGAGCAGGAGTCACTGACCAGCTCTGGACAGGTTCCAAGCTGTCTCACCAGTCAGCTGATTGCTAAATCAGAAACCAAATGGCCTACGCCTCAACTCCTCTTAGGGTCTCCGAGGGTCAGGATGACCGCTGCTTTCTCTTAAATGTCCTCAATATTTGCATACTTTTAGAAACCCTTGTATCCGACCCTCAGCTCCTGTTAGGTTGGGGAGAGCGGGAAACCCGAGTCACAACTGCACTGGACCCTACCCGCCCTACAGAGTAACTCCTGCTCTCTTACAGAAAAGCGCTCCAAAGCGAAGAAGCAGCGCACGCGCGTTTAGGTTTCCACTCCGGAACACAGGGTTAACAGAACGCTTTAGAGGCCGGAAGCGAGCTCAGCAGAGAGTGCACGGGAGAGGCCCGCGCGCCTGCGGACCAGGCAGTCGCGTGCCGAACAGTTCCCGAGTGGTAGAATCGGCAAAGTAAGAACACACCCAACACCGGAGCCCGAGCCCGGAGGTCTGCGCTGGAGGACGAGGAACGGAGGTCAGGAGCCGGGTCTGCACACGTCACGGCGCTCGCTGCGTCCTAGCAGGAAGGGCGGGGCTTGAAGGACGGGCGGGGCCTAAGGGGAGAGGTTGGGCTGACCTAGGGTGGGGCTTTAGGCGAGAGGGGCGGGGTTTGTAGTTACGCAGGGAAAGGGCCCCCAGCGTTTTGCATTCCCCGCAGAGGTGGTGCGGGTTCGGTTGCGGGGTCTGTATCCCTCCCCCCGCCCCCGCACTCTTTGTTGAGCCCGGAGGCCCGAGGACACCGCGAGGCGGTGAGAGGAAGGCGCAGGTCTTGGCACGTAAACTGCCGTTGGGTGGATGAGATGGAGGGGTAGTTAGCAAAGAGTAACGTCGACCCAACACGAAAAATCAGACCAGATGGACCTGGCCAGTGTTGTTAAATCAAACGTTTACATCTAATGTTTTTATCTGCATAAATGCCACAGGATGGAAGCCCTTGGGATGCATTCCTTGAGTTACAGTAACATAGATAGCAGCTGGAAAGTGCCCAGGATACCAAAGAAGGAAATCCTTCACATGTCCCCACAATGGCTGTAGATATTACGGGAGGGAAGAAGAAGAGCAAAAGGCAAAGTCCTAGGCTTGAGCATCATCAGCAACAACTGTATTCCTTGGCTGGATGCTTCCAAAAACAGGGCAGGGTATGTCCTCTGCAGGCCCCTTCACCGCACGGCAATGTGGAGTTTGAGGGGAGGGTTGTTTTGTTTTCTTTCCTTTTGATGGAGCTTGGAGTTGTGGGTTACTGTAGCTTGCCTTATCTTTCACCTTCCACCGCTCTCCAAATTCTCTTCTGGGTAGCATTGACCTTAGGTCAAACAAACCTGGAGTTCGAGGCTAGACCTTACTCCTCCTAGCTAAGGGTCTTTCATCACTGCTCTCTCTGATGGAAATACTCTTCTTATAATCTGAAACTCAACCTCATCTCTTGGGTTGATGGACAGCCAGCTTCTCCCCAACCCTTTCCCCGACCAGATCATTGCATTGAAAACATCCATTTATCTCAAAGCCTTTACCTTTTAGGAAGAGTTCTTTTTTTTTTTTTTTTCCTTTTAGCCCCAGAATCTGGGTTAATGGCAGCCACACCTGGTAATGTATGGCTATTGAATTAAAAGTAAGTCTGTAGAGTAGGAGTCTAGTGTCAAGGAGTGGAATTTTGTGTGTGAAAATCTGCTTCTATGCAAACACCAAAGTAGGCATTCCAACACATTACATTCCTAGCCTGAAAAGCAAAATCAACCCTGAACATGCATTCCTTATTTTTAGATAAACTACTGCCTTTTAGCAAACCGTGGTATCCAAGGGAAGTTCCAAGACAAGAAGGTGGCAGAGTACAGCCTGTCCGGTCTCCAGCACAAGTGGGGCAGGGGGCTGAGATTTGAGATACCTAGTTTAGAATCACTTTCAACTCTCTTGTCTCTTTTGTCTGTCTGTCTGCACTACCCCCTCCCCTTTCTGCCCCCTGCTTTTCTGTCTCCCTGACTGCTCCAGGAGCTGCCCCCAATGAACCTGCCTTGATACACTTTAAAAAATAAATAAAATTAAATCAGTTTCAAACAGGGGGAAATGGGAAAAATAAGAGCCTTCAGAAGAGGGTGCCAGTCTGGTAGAAGAGGCACGTTAGCCACATGTCAAAGCGACTCAGCGTTAATGTACTGCCACACACATAGCCCACATCTGCCATCAGCCTTTTAAACCATGAGCCCGTCTAGTTCAAGAATTCTTGCCCTGGGGGTACTAAGCAACAGTTTACTCCTCACAAGGTCTCAATTGCAAACCAAGCTCACCTTGAGGAACCAAGGAGTTTATTAAGGTCACTTGCAGACTATGGCTGAGTATGAATGACCCTAAAGCAGTCACACTGGAAGCCCTGTACCCAGCATGAATGATGGCTAAGGATCCTTATGCTGTGTAGATAGAGCCCCCTTCCCTAGTCCTCCTCCATCTATAAACTCTACCCCTCCCCGGAATCATATGCCATTAGGGCAGAATGCATGAGCCTGGATGGGAGGAGTGACTGGCTATGGAGGTGAGAGTGTTCCGTAACCCTCTCCACTCCCTCCCTCTATGGGGGAAGGTTAACAGTCAAAGAGTCCAACTGGGTGGTCTTTTGCAAGCAGGCACAGCTGAGCTCATGAAGATGGCGGCAGCCTGCAGCAGCCTGGGTCATAGTACTATGGGACGGAATCACACACTTCTTCAGAGATGCATTGTACCTGCTGGCCCTGGAGGCACCACGGATCTTGCCGTGGAGGATACGTGGAGTCAAGATGAATGACCTGATTAGGGGCTTGTGATACTCCATATGTATTGTGAATATTTTGCCCTCTGTCTAGTGTATCATACTTAGTGTGGATGTCACATATAAATTTGGGCGTCTATGAATAATGGGTATCTTGGACTATTTATTCCTATTTATGCTTAAAACACTTCCTATTTACGAGTTTTCCTCTTTACTACTTTGTTTTTCCTAAGATGGGGGTCTGTATTGCTCAGACTAGGCTGGGCTCCTGGGCCCAAGTGATCCTCTAACCCCAGCCTCCTGAGGCGCTTAGACTTTAGGCACATGGCAACTGAGTTACTATTTATACCAGCCTCATCAACTTGCCTGACCTGTGTATTTCTCCGTAGAGCACAACTCTTTTGCCACTACAGATACAACTGACTGACTGCACCAAGATTCCCAGATGACAGGAGCAAAAGGATCCACTAAATAAACTAGGACTACGTAGAAGATATAACTCACTTCTGTAGGCACTAGGGAAAAGGTCAAGGCTCCAAGTTGCAATCAAATCACACGGAATTGTTGCTAATGCTTGGGCAACATGGAGATTCCAACTAATAGTATCTAATCTATCACTGAAGCCCACGTGTTTAACTCTTTGAGTTTTGACACGGTCTCAGTCCCATATACCTTGAATTCCTGGACCTCCATCTACCTCCCAGGTGCCAGGATTACAAGGATGCCCCACCATGCTCACCTGAAACATTAAGTTTACATATAACTCCTTTCAAATCCAGATTATCTTTTATTTTTAAAAAAGCCAAACTACCATAGATTTTGTGTAAGTCACAATGGTAGAGGGAGCATAAGTGTGACGGTATGATTATGAGGTCAGAAAACAATTTGTGGAATCAGTTTTTTCCTCCCACAACTGTGGGCTTCAGGAGTTGAACTCAGGTCTCTGGGCTTGGTGGCGAGTACACTCAACCAGCCACCACGCCATCTTTCTGGCCCACAGATTTTCACCTTTTCATTTCTACTCACACTATGTCACTGGGGCTTCCCATCTTTCCCTCAAGACATTCAGGCAACTGGCATCTATTAAAACTGTTACTTTCTATTTATGGATGCTTGTAGCTCTGGCGGTCCTGGAACTTGCTCTGTAGACAGGCTGGCTTTGAACTCAGAGATCTGCCTGCCTCCTAAGTGCTTCTGTAAAGGTGTGTGCCACCACTTGACAAAATATACCCTTAGTAGGATGACGGCCGACATTAAGTACTTAATAGTCTGTTATGCTTGTTCTGAGACCATCACACTCACTGACTCATCATAATCCTACACCAATCAAAGCACAGAGGGTTATGGTGACACCTCATGAACCAACATGGCAACACGTGAGCCGAGATTGGTTAGGTAGGTATTTTGATGCTCTGAAAGATAATAAAGTATACATGAAGTATTGTTTTCTTGGCCTTAAACTTGCTTGTCATTCACTGCTTAGAAGCAGAATTGTCTGGAAAATCCCCTTCATCCACTCCTGGTAAAGACTTATTAACAGTTGTGTGCAGGGGGCTGGGGCTGGGGGGCTGGAGGCTGGTGGTGCAAAGGCAGAGTTTATGAACATGAAAGACCCTGGCTTAATCCCAAACAGCACCAAAAAAGTACATTAAAAACTCTGTATTACTTTAGGTACAATATTTTCAGATCTTTACTTATTTTGAACAGTAAAAAAGTATACATTACAATTACTATATACTATAATATATAATAAAATGCCATCTGCCAAAATAATTTTACCATTGAAAAAACAAAGCACCACCTAAAAGTGGTTCTTTTTTAAGCTGCATATTTTCTCCAGAAGGAGAAATTTTTTAGTTTCTCACATGGGAAATTTAGGTATAATATTTGAAAAGAATTCTGTCAAAAAGACATTCTCTTGGGGAGGAAAAACGTGAGATTTCCCACAAGCTACATTTTCTTCTTTCTCTTCTTGTCCAACATGTTTATCCTTTTCCTCTTCCTGGCTGTCGCTGGGCTGTTTCCTTTTGTTGGCTTCTTGCTGTCACCAGTTAAATCAGATTCCTTTGAGTTAAGTTCTGATGTTTCTTCTTCCTGAATTACGTCACCAGAGTCCTTTTTGATTGTTTTAGGTTGTTCTGAAACGAAAGAGGCAATGCACTAAGGACCGTTTCCCCCTCAGGTGAGGTTATCCTCAACGGCTACTCATGAGGGGACCCACTGCTTAGTTTTTAAACCATCGCCTTAATTTACCAGGGGAGGGCTCTGCTGCTGGAGGAAGGCTCGCTTTTTCATTTGCCGTCGTGTCTAACCACATTCCAAGACACGTTAGCCTGGCACCAGTGTTCACCTCACACAGCAAAGATGGGGGATCTTTCTGAATCACAAGAAAATAGCAAAAATAAACAAACAAACCAAAAACCCTTTACTTAAGCCAGAGGAGTTTTTGGATAACTGCCTTTCTTTTGCCATAACCAAATAATCTTAACTGATGTTCTATTACACCACTATGTACCACAAAAGAATGCTTCAGTGCCGGCGTGAGTGTGCCTCACCACGTGTGACAGCATCCACGCACAGCAAGATGGCCCACCAGGTTACGTGAGCGCACTGACGGGATTGCCCAGCGGGGCAGCTGTCACAACACAGCCCTCGGTCAGGGGTGCAAGCCTGTGTCCTCCTGAGCACATGATGCTCGGAGCTAGCTCACCACCATGGTCTACAGTTGATCTGAGTAGGGTGCTCACAGAGCCGATCTCTTCAAAGTATCCAGAAATTATAAAATTCTAAGGACACAAACTATGCCATACGCAGAATAAATAATACTAAATGGAGACTAAAGGAGGAAATTCAATGTTTGGTTATCTGGTTCAAAATAATTGGTAGTTTCACCCACACGCGCCCACACAAAGCCGAGTTTTCATGACTGGAAGGCCAACGGGAGGTCTGAGACCTGACCTACCCAGCTCAAAGCCTCAGGGCAGCTCTGCGCTAACGCTAACCCTGACTTTAAACTACCAACACATGTTATGCCTGGAAGAGATCTTAAAAGCTTAAGGATCTACGTGTTATAAATCAAACAAACACTCTGTTAACTTAAAGTAATACCTTAACACTATTATATTGTGACATAATAATAGATGATATAATACAGTCAAGCTTGCACCACAGTGTGTTACCACTGACCTTATCCTGCTTAAGCGTCCACATTCTGATGAAGCCATCATTTGATGCTGTGACAAGAACATGATGGTCTGGAATTTCAAAACTGAACACGTCTTTTACCCTAGGGCAGAAACATTAATGCCAGAGATCATTTCTTCTAAAGGGTGTGATATCATAAAATTTCAACAGTCTGTTTTATCAATGTTTTAAGGTGTTTTCAAAGTGTTCAATAGACAGTAGCGCAAGATATAACAAATGCTGCACATTCCCATTGAACAGTGTATTATTTTCAGGCCAAATTATGGGATAAAACTATCCATATCTAAAGAAAAAACACAAGTGACAACTTCAAATGCTCAGGTGATCTTCTAGGTCCCAGAACTTAGAGGAGATAAGGTTGTGCAAGATGAAGCCTACACTCAACCAACTGCACATGCACAGAGGAAAGATGCTGACTACAGGCTCAGGAAGAGAAAGAGAAGAACGGGTTTCTCCAATCAGGACAACCACCACTTCCAGTCTAAGCTCCCTTTCTGTTTCCAGACTTCGGCCACTGCCCAATACAACACTATCCCTCCATTTCTGCTGGATGTTTCAAAGGGAAGTAAAATCATATTTCCAGGCCTAAAAACCCTCAAAATTGTAATTTTATGTTAATTAACATTGATGGAACAGCACGATGGCTCAGCGGGTAAAAGTACGTGCCGGGTAAGCCTGATAGCCTGTGGAAGGAAAGAATCATCCCCACAGAGTTGTCTTCAGACCTCCAAACACTGTGTTTTGGCTCCCACCCCACCATTTACAAATGTACAGCACACAATTAGAAATAATTAAAACATACAAAGAAGGAAGTACCTGGGGATAGAAATGGGATGCAGATTAGTCCTGAGGTGACAAATGTTGAGCTAGTGGTGGCTGTGGGCAGGCTCCCTGAACTGGCCTGTCAGCCTTTTAAGTTTTCTCTATGTAAACAGAACACGGGGAATGAAGCTCAGACAAGGCACCTGCCAAATGCCACTGCTGTACAATATGAGCCAGGGGAGCATAAGCTCCTGTCTGTTTTGTCCTCACTGAAACGGAAGGGTGAAGCAGCAATGCCAGGAATACATCTGAAACAGCTTTCCTTAAACGAGTTGACTTCCTCGTACTGGGAAAGCACTTGTACACAACTGAAGAAGTGAATGCTTTCAAAGACAGGTTTCTCAAAACAGCCATTCCCAGGCTTGCCTGAGACATGGTTGATGGGGCACAGTGCACTAAAATGCTGTATGGTACTTCCTTTCTCAAACAAACAAACAAAAACAGGCATGTTCCGCTTTCGCTGGCCTGGATTTGTGAGAGCTCTCTTACTTAAATGTGAAATGATCCTGGCCAAGTAAAGAAGCAACTTCACCTGAGACTCACTACCTACCCCTTACACACACAGCAAGCACTTGGGGATGGAGCTCAATAATGTTATTTGATTTTTCCTATGAGGAAAAGGAGCAGGGAAAGGGGAAGTGGGCAAAGGAATTACAAACAAAGGACATGAGTAGTCAGGGTTTTCAAAGCTCAATGTTGCCTAGCTTTTGCTTTGCTCAAAAATGTTTGATATTAAAGTACATCCATTACTTTAAAGTACAAAATGACTAGTCACAGCAGTCACTTCACCCCTCCTACATCAGGAAATCCAGGGAACACTTTCCATCATCTCCTTAGATGTCAGGTATCATGTACATGTGACATGTCTGATTATCCTTGTTACTCATAACACAGACATAAACACACACAGAGATTTAGGTTAACATTCAGTGAAACTACATAAGACTACACACAGACTGCTTTAAAAAAAACAAAACAAAAAGAAAAACAAACCATACCTGTTTGCATGAGCTTTAAATTCACAGAGGCACCCTAGTGAATCACAATCAAAAAACCTTACAACTTCTTCACCTCCGGCCACTGCAAGGACAGAGTCCTAGGAGAAAGAAAAACAATACCCAAACTGTCTTCAGGAATCCTGACACCTCCAAACTCCCAGCCCTGCTTTTGGAACTCACTGAAAGAAACGTAACAGAAGAGATCCTCTTTCCGTTTGTGATGGTGCCGCTCACAGACGCCGTGTCCAGCTGGTAGACATCCACTTTATTCAGCAGGACAACTATGTATTTGTCTCCGCTTGGGGACCACTCCACTATGTGTGCATCTGTAAGACAAAACATCTTGCTGGGCCTGGTGGCTCTTGCTGTCCACTCAGCATTTGGGAGGTGCAGAAAAGAGAGTCAAGGAGTTCAAGGCCACCTCAGCTATATAGCAATTTTAAAACAACACTAGTCTATATGAGACTTTCAATAGCCCTACCCTGGCTAAGACCTTTAAAAAAAAAAATCACAAAAACAGGCAAAAATTCATTTTCCCCAAAAGAAAATGGTTCTCTATCTCACAATAAATCCCTACTGCACGCTTCACAAGTTAAATTGTAGATAAACAGAGTTTACAGAATTTCTGAAGGTCATAAAGATGGTGTGTGGCAGAACCCAGATCTAACAGAGAAAAAGAAAGTAACCCCAAACCTTGTTCTCAGAGGCCACTACCATCTACCGGGAAATAAACATGTACACATGTTTATTTATGACAGAATGTGTGAGCATGGGCTGGAGAAATGGCTCAGCAGTTAGCAGCTCCTCCTACTCTTGCAGGAGGCGTAGGCTCATTTCCCAGTGCCTATAAGGTGGCTTTCCACAACCTTTTCTAGTTCTGGTTCAGGGGACCTGACACCCTCTTCTGTTCTAACAACACCATGTACACATATCCACATACCTACCTGCAGTAAAACATTCCTAAGTATAAAATAAAGATAAATATATCTTTTAAAAAATGGACACAGGGCTGGAGAGATAGCTCAGGAGGTAAGAGCACTGGCTGCTCTTCTGGGGAACCTGGCTTGATTCCCAGCACCTACATGGGGGCTCACAACCATCTGTAACCTGAGTTCCAGGGGAACTGATGTCATCTTTTGACCTCCAAGGTTCCAAGGATCCAAGTAGTATATAGACATACAAACAGGCAAAACAACCATACATATAAAGTAATAAATATATAAAAAAGTATCTGCATTCACAGTCTAGCTAATTATTGTAAAATGTACAAAATACTCACTTTGCTTTATATTTTTTATGAAAGCTGATCTTCCCTCTACAAGATTCCAAGTTCTGCAAAACAGGTTTGTTTACAGCATTACCATCATGTCACTAAGTGAAAAAACAAGCACAACAGGCCTCCACACAGAACAATTTCACCTCACGCTGTATGTTTAAAGCACCTGCAGTTTACTTTGCAGCAGTTTGTTAATGCTTTCTTCGAGCATGACTGGGGCGTGGCCCATCCCTGAACCTTGAGACATGTTAAACATATTGTTGTCCATCACATTCTCATCTACTAAAACTTTCTTCCTCAGGGTCACGCTCCTTTCCATTCACTTTACAATCACTGAAATATGGTTTGTTTGTTTTTTTGGTGACAGGGTCTCAGCCTGGAACTTGCTGTGTGGACCTGGCTGGCCTCAGATTCACAGAGATCAGTCTCCTCTGCCCCCAAGTGCTGGGGTTAAAGGCATGCACCACCTTCCCTGGCCAATATGGATCATTTTTTATACCATCATTATGATAGTTCACTGACTTTCTAGTTTGCTCATTATCACAGTAATTTAAATGGCTGAAAGCTTTGGAATGATATAGAAACAGTATTTTGTTATTGCTAACTGAAAGACCCATTAAAAGATGCCCCTGGGAATTTATAACTTACCTTAAGGTCTTATCGGTACCAACAGACAGAGCCAACTTGCCAGATGGGTGGATGGAAAGGAAAGTCACATGTCCTCTAAAAGGAAACCGACAGTTAGCCCTCGGCTTGAGTGGCACAGCGAGAATGCCAACAGGGACACGTGGACTCACTTGTGAGCTTTAATGGACTTTAGGCATTCCCACTTCTTTGCATCCCAGACACAGATGAGTCCGTCTTCTGCGCCACTGAGTAAGTGCCGGCTGCCATGGAATTTCAGGCAAGTTATTGTGCCTGTGGAAAAGCAAGACATGAAAAATTAGATCTATTCTGAACACAAATCCCATTTCTGGTTGGAAGCATGGGAGGATGAATGAATTTTGGAAGTGGCTCTGCCTAGCACAGTCAAGACTAAAAAGTTTTCATTTGTTTTGGTAGCTCTGGGAGATTAAACTCAGAGCCTCTGTACATTCTAAGCAAGGGCCTTACCACTGAGCTATAACCCCAGGATAAGGTGGCAGCTTTAAGCTGGGCAGTGATGGTGCATCCCAATGCTGGGAGGATCAGGGGAAGGGCAGGTGGATCTCTGTGAGTTCAAGGCCAGCCTGGTCTACAGAGTGAGTTCAGGACAGCCAAGCCTACACAGAGAAGTCTTGTCACAAAAAGACAAAAATAAAAAACCAACCAAACAAAACAAGAATGCAGCTTTAAGTCTTTGCAGATGTGTTCAGCATGCTGAGCCATGACTCCTACTTGCTAGGTGTGGAGCCACCAACCCAGTCATCACTCCCAAAGAGCTGTGATTTATGTCTACGTTCTCACTTACTGCCATCAGGGTTATTAACGATGCTATAGAATGTTACTCTTCCAGACCAGTGGTTGACAAATTTTCCTTAATCATTTCAATCACTTCAGAACCTTCAGTTCCCACTACCAACTGAAGCCTTGTTCTCCTAAGATGTCCTCGGCCTGGTCAAGTATTAAAAGGCTAAGGGGGCAGTGGTGGAAGAGCATTACAAACGTCTAGCCACAAAGCAGTGCAAACCATACCTTCACCTTTGGGATGCCTCTGAAGTCTGTGTGAACTGGCTAGGGGTCTGTTTCTATAAACACGGTGCTCCTAGACAGCACCCAGTTCATTCCCCTAGAAAACATACTGCCTTTGCAGAGCTGAGTAACTGTAACACAGGTCAGACACAAGGTCCACAAAGCCTCAACATTGACCATTTGGTCATCTGAAAACCCCTGGGTCACTATTTTCATCTACTCATCTGTTCGGTCTTATCAATATCCTATTTCTAGAAATTCTGCTTCCTCACATCTGGCCCTTCTGCCCATGACTCCATGTACTCCCTAGACAAGACCTTATCTATTACCAACTATTTGTAAAGAACAGGACTTACACAAGCAAGGGAGGAGAGCAGGAACCCTACTTCTCTCATGCCATCTAAGTCCTTGCTAACTGTTAAATGTGAAACAGCTTATATGATGAGATTACTCAAAGAAGAGCAAGGCAAAGATGCTTAGGACTGTGCTAGAAGCAAGTACCTGTCATTCCAACTTAAACCCTAAAAACCAATACTCAGTGCATATATAACCCCTCAAACATTATGGGGAGAAAAGGATTCTATTTTCATCTGCCTTTCTCTGTGGGAGAAACTGGCTAAGTTTCTCAAGCTAAGGAGAAACAATTAATTCTGAGTTCTCCCCTGCCTTTACCTTCATCTCTACTACATTAAAAAAAAAAAAAAAAAAGCAATGAAGAAAAAAAATCAGTCTTTCCATCCCTTGACCTGCCTCTACATTGGGCAGTTTTGCAGAGGCATGGAAACCCAGCTATTCATGTATAGTTGCTCCTCCTTGGCCTCAGTTTCAATGCCCTTTGTTCCGCGGTATTTTATTCTGGAACGCCTCTGGTATTCTGAGGTAAGCATGCTTAGGCTGTAGGTAGATGAGACTCACTACAACTGCCTATCTGCCTCTCTGCCTCACTGGACCAGGAAAGCAATCTAAGGACAAGGAGCATCTTCTTTCCATTCAGCTCTGTGGTCTGAATGGAAATGGCCTCCATATGCATAATTAGGAGGTGTGGCCTTGTTGGAGTATATGTGACCTTGTTGACAGAACTATGTTGCAGGATATTTGATCCCATTGTGACCCCAAAATTGTGAACTGTAAAACCCTGTTTATTGTTTGGTTAGGGACCAACACACACCTTTAATTCAAGAATTTTCTGTTTATTTTAAACAGGTGATTATGGTGTGATTCACCCAGCCCTAGCATACACTTTTAATCCAAGAGCTCTCTGTATACCAGATCTAATTAAGTTAATCCTAGGTCAAGAGGCAGAGCAAGAAACCAGCCTTTAAGGAGTAGGAGGGACTTTCAGCTGGGAGGTATTAAAGACAGCATGGCGAAGGAAATTTTAGCTCAAGCTCTGGCTTTAGCGTAGGCTTCAGCTCCTGAGCAACCTGGCTTTGGGGCTTTGAACTAGCAAGCCTTCCGCCTTGGGTTGTTTTTTTTTTGTTTGTTTTTTGTTTTTTGTTTTGTTTTGCTTTTGTTTTTGTTTTTTTTGGCCTTTTCTTCCTGGGCCAAAAAAACTAACCAGTTGTACTAATGAGCCTTTTGGATTTTTTCCATCTGGACCTCAGCTGAGAAGGAAAGTCAGCTGGGTGCTTTCTCTGCCTCTCTAAGCTAGCAGGTTTTCACCCCAGCATCTGGCTCCTGAGTCCTTGTTGGTAAAATTGAACATTGGGATTTTCCATCATTTAAACAACAGAAGTGTGTCACTGGGGGTGGGCTTTGAGGTTTCAAGTGCTCAAGCCAGGCCCAGTGTCACTCTCTTCTCCTGCTACCTGTGGATCCAAATGTAGAACTCTCAGCTCCTTCTCCAGCACCATGTTTGTCTACATGTTGCCATACTTTCCACCATGATGACAATGAACTAAACCTCTGAACCATAAGCCAGCCTCAACTAAACGTTTTCCTTTACTAGAGTTGGCATGCTCACGGTGTCTCTTTACAGCAATAGAAACCCTAATGAGACAATTTCTCTATCTCCCATCACAGATCCTGGACACAGACCTAAACCAAACAGTGTAGCTGCTAAAATCAACCATAAAGTGTTAACACCTCCATGTATCTTAAAGGCTACAACTTTGGGGTGGTTTAAGTGCGAATGACCCCCAAAACCCTAGCTCACACATTTGAAATGCTTAGTCAACAGTGACCACAACTGTTCGAGAAGAATTAGAAGGATTAGGAGGTCTGGCCTTGTTGGAGAAGTTGTGCCACTGGGAGTTTGACGTTTCAAACTTGAAAGGCCCAGTCTCTCTCTCTACCTGCAGTTCAAGATGTGACATTCCCAGGTAACATTCCATTGTAGGAGACAAAAGGAAAATTAAACACACACCTCACCTCTCCAAAAGGAGAAGAAATCTGGATGTTCTCCTGGAATGCTGGGGGATAATTTAGTGTACAACCTGGCAATCCTTTGCTACCTGTTGAGCCAGGCTCTGACATATTCCCTAGAATATTATGTTTCTTTATCCCAGACTTAGCCCTGTCCCAAAACCTTGAGCATTACTTCTAGGCCACAAAATTCATCCTTATGAGAGACATCACTTGTGCTTTAGAAGAGCCTAAGTGACTTCTATGTTGTCTTAGGGCCAGGCCGATCCTGACCCCACATTAAGTTTACCTCAGTCATTCTCCCTACACCCTTATCTTGAGCACTGCTTCTAAATCAACAGAACCCATCTTATGGAAGAAGTCACATGTACTTTCTAAAGAGCTCCAATGTAAACATTTCTTAAGCTTTGCTGTGCTCATGGGACTGAGTTAACTGTTATCAAAATCTTGTCTCAAAAATCGTGCTGTGCTTAAATATAGCTAAAATAAATAATCTGGTGTCAGGCTCTCAAAGTTTTGGCCCAGAACTGGTTACCTAAGTCATGCTGAACTGAGTTTCAATCTTGTCTCTTTGTGGACTATTTCCCTGCCAGCCAGAAAGCCTACAGGTCACACACACACTCACACACACACCCATCAACATGTCTGTCTGCTTCCTGCCATGATGATAATGGACTTAACCCTCTGAAACTGTAAGCAAGCCCCTCATAAACACTTTCTTCTGTGAGAGCTGCCCCAGTCATGGTGTCTCTTCACAACAACAGAACACCAAGACAGACTTACCACTGTGATGCACCAGAGCCCCATGCTCTATCTTCTTTTTCATGTCATAAATGTGAATCGTTTCATCTTTGCTCCCAGTGACTACAAAGCGACTGTTTGCTGCTACCGCAGACAGGGACGCAGTGTGGGCATGGTGCGTGAAGTCAGCCACAGGAGTCCATGTCTGAGAAGGAATGAAACACATGATCAACACCAGGCACATCACAGTTCTCTGAAAACATAGTTCCACAGTCCTTAAAAATCAACCAGTGTGGGGCTGGAGAGATGGCTCAGAGGTTAGGAGCACTGTCTGCTCTTCCAGAGGTCCTGAGTTCAATTCCCAGCAACCACATGGTGGTTCACAACCATCTGTAATGGTATCTGGTGCTTTCTTCTGGCATGCAGGTCTACATACAGACAGAACATTGTATACATTATAAATAAATAAATCTTAAAAAAAAAAGTCAACCAGTGAATTCCGCAAATGGAGAAAAGCTATGTAGTAATATGCAGATTAAAAAAATAAAAAAAAAAGGCACGGAGATTTGAATTGAGGAGTATAAGGAGGGGATGTTAACTTGGTAGCATGTCTCCAGATCACAGTAATGTTGACTTACATAGAGATTTCCGTATCATTAACGCATTCAAATGTTCAGCTTTTTATGTGAATTAATCCCAATAACAACTGCCCACTTTCTATCATCTCTGCCTATGTAACTATTCTATTATATATGCCTAATACCACTACAGGTAGTAGAAATAACAATAAACAAAGCTCTGTATTCAAACAGAACTTCCACTCCAAGGAATGAGATACAAAACAAGTGAACATGATGCTACACAGAGATAAACACATGACAAGCCCTATAAAGAAAAATTAGAACTGTATGGGTATATTTTCATCAATGCTAACATGAGCCCTTGAGGACAGCTAATAATGAGTCTCAGGGACCAGATGCTCATTAATATATGATTTTTGGTTTGAGAAATGTGATTGGATGAGTACAAAGAAGAGCAGAACACATACACAAACAAATAGTACACTTCAAATTGTAGGTGCTATATGGAAAAGTGTTATTAGCCAAACAAATCAACAAAGAAAGAACAAAACAAAAAAACCCAGCAAGGTTTTTGCGTATATCTAAAATCAATCACTACACAGTCTTAAAAGAACTACAGCAGCAGACAGTCCATCCATCAGTCAGCAGCAACAGGCCTCCTTTGAGTCAAGACAAAATGTACCTGCGGCCTGCAGTTTTATTTCTTCTTTCTAAGTGTCTCTTTTTCTTTTTTTGGACAAGTTCTCCCTAGGTAACCCAGCAAATGTTTACACATTTTTCTTCTTTCTTATTCCCCGCCCCTCCCATCTGAGACAGGGTCTCACCTTGTAGCTACGGCTGTCCTGGAACTCAGAGATATGCCAGCCTCTGCTTCCTGAGTGTTGAGATTAAAGACATTGCCACCACGGTTGGCTTGAATTTTAGACTCTTAATCCTGAGTACAGACATGAGCCACCTGACTCAACCATAAAAACATGACTTGTTTGTTCAATTTACATAAATATTGGTTATGATGGCTGATGGCTAGATTTTGAAGCAGCACCTGGTAATGTTAACAACTTAAGCCTGGGAAACACCTGGTGGGCCCACACATATTGTATTTACAAATGATGTGGCCTGGAGCAGTCTCTTTCACCCTATGAGAAATCTCCCAATTACTCATCGATAAAATGAGAATGGCTGTATCTGTCTCAGGGCTGCTGTGCATCTACAAAACACACACACACAATCAACAAAACAGATTTGTAGGCAAAAAGTAGAACTGTTCCAGAAATAATCGTGTATTAGGAGATCACAATTGCTTTTTTCTTTTTTTTTTTTTTTTTTTTTGGTTTTTCCTGACAGGATTGCTCCTCATAGTGTCCTGGTTGGCCTCAAACTCTCTCTGTACATTAGGTTGTCTCTAAATCAGAGATCTGCCTGCCTCTGCCTCCCAAGTGCTGGAATTAAAGGCATGTGCCACCACCACCCTGCTAGGAGATCATATTTCTAGTCCTATGTATGGCTGGCCCTGTTTACTGTTTGACTGTGTTGACAATTAACTTTATCTTGTATCCATACCTAATAAAAATAAATTTCATACTGTGCTACATTTTACCCTGGCCTCTCCCTCTCTGTCGTTTCCTCCCTCCCTCCTTCTCCTTCTCCCTCTCTCTTTCTCTCTCTCTCTCTCTTTCTCTCTCTCCTAATCACTATCCCTTGAATCAACAAGATTACCAGTAGGATCTACACCTCTGGTACCTTCCACCCTGCCCTCAACAAATAGTTTGTTAATTAGAGCAGAAACACAGTAAAAGGTAAAGTTATTTTTACATTAGACCTTGAACAGCTACAGTTAACTGTCAGCTTAAATGTACAGTTCATTTTCGTGTGCGTTAAAAATGTCAGCTTTTTCATATCTTGAGAATGCGTTAGGGTTTTTTTCCTTCTTAACTAGCATATTTTCATGGAGCACAATGTGATATTTCAGTAAATACATAGATCAGATCTGGAAAAGGAACCTAATCCTTCAACCATGTTCCATGTCTTTGAATTCTGCACTTCTGCAAGCATCCACCTCCCTTCCCTGGCCCCAACCTCTGTCACCCATGCATCCACTCTCCCCACTGAGACCAACATTTTTCGTTTCCGTCTATAGACATTTTACCTACTGTAACAAGTAGACATTATCTCATTCTGAACAGCCTCTAGTCTGTTAAGAACAGGATCTTTACACACAAGCTCCACGCAAAGCCTCCATCAATGATCCACGCAGACCCAGCGATCAACAGGAGGCGCCGCAGCGTCTGCCCCGGAGGGAACAGCCCACCCCCGAGGCCCGTCCCCTGCCGCCCCGGGCTCCGGGCGCCTCACCTCCCGGTCGCCACTCGTCGCGGGCTCGCGGTGCACTGTGAACCCAAACAGGATCTGCTCGTAGCTGCCAGCGACCAGCTCCATTCAGCAGCACACGTGCCTTGCAGGACAAACCGGCGTGGAGCCCCAATGGAAGCGGAGGCAGGCCCTGCTGGAGTCGGCGCGCCAATTCTACGTCACACCGCAGCCGCCCCGCCTCCCCAGGAGCCCGCAGCAGTGGCCACGGAGCACGCGCTCGTAGGTCACGTGGCTCGTCTACGGCACTCTGGAGGGATGAAGCCACGGGAGGAGGTTCTCAGAGCAGAGAGAGAAGCTGTGGCAGTCAGGCAAATCTGGGGAAGCTGTGAGCGAGGCCGGCCTTGGGAAGTGGGCGGGAACACTCCGCGCAAGCCCCGATTTCCGGTGCGTCTCAGGAAGGGGAGGACCCACTTCCGGCTTCGGTGGCCCGCAGCCGCTCCCGGCGGTCGCAGCGGCTTCGGATGCGGCGGCTAGGTTTCCCCCATCCTCCCTGCACTCGCTTCCTCCTGCCACTTCTCCGGGGCGAAGGGTTTCGGGTTGTTTCTGCAGAAAGCAGTGTAGGGACCTCTCTGTCGGATCGGCCCGGACATGGTCGGGCTCGCGGGTACCACCGCTAGCCGTGCTCCCTTGCTGGATAGAGAGCCCGGTCCTGCCAGACCGTGTCCGGAGCGCAGGCCAGGCCATCCCGCGCCTCAGTCCCTCTCGGATCCAAGCGCCAATCAGGCTGGCCCGCGCTAGGAATACCAGATAAGATTGTCTCGAGGGAGGAGGACCGTGGCGTTCGACAGGGAAGACTCGCGTGTTAAGAGGCAAAGAGCAAAGGCTAATGAAAGCAATGACTTTTTTTTTTTTAAGTTGAGGTTTCCGTAAGTTTTAGGCAAGGTCAGGGATGAGTTTACCGAGGATCTCAAAAGAGCACACATTAGCCGGGCGTGTAACCCCTTTAAATCACAGCACTCAGGGAGGCAGAGGCAGGCGGATCTCTGTGAGTTCGAGGCCAGCCTGGTCTACAAAGCAAACCCAGGAGTGCTAAGGCTACACAGAGAAAGCTTATCTCAGAGGAAAACACACACACACATCCTAGCTGGTGGGTTAGTTCATGCTTATGTCTGATCTTCACACAGGCATGTGGAATAACGAAGCCCTTTAAGTACTTAGGCTTTTGTTTCCAAATACTTGTTCTTGAGGCAACAGATTGTCTACGTAGTTAGCCGGTCTTGACTGAGTACGGGGAAACAATTTCACTTTCGGTGTTCTGATGATATTTCAGTTGTGGGAAGGCCTGTATTCATCTGGTTTGGGCTATTCCACTCACAAGCCCGCAGTCTGGTGAAAATCCTTGTGTTAATTCATTTATGTATCTTCAGTTGTTGCTAGTTTTTCTTACCATGTTATTTAAACTTAATCGTTTTCTCCAGAGAAGCACTAGAGTTGGAATATGTCCCCTTGGCTTGGAACAAAGTAAGAACATCTCATTTCATCCTATACATGCTGTGTAACATTTCACCTTAGATGATACTCACTTTAATGTAATAGTAATAGTATCCAAAAAGTGAAAGGAGTGAATAAAACTGTTTTAGGATCGTGTGCTGTATTTGCTCCGTTGTTCTTGGAAGTGACGCCCCCCCCATCACCCCTAAGGAAATATCAGCTACTGTTGGAGAAATGATATATGCAGGTAGTTTTTAAAATTATAACAGAGGAAGTGTGATTGCTAAAAGTTCTTCATCTCTATTTCATTAATTTCCCTAATCTTTACTAGAGAAAGTTATGGAAAGATCTTCCGTGCCCCTAGATTAGTAGAATTAGTATTGTGAAAATGGCTGTACTACCGAAATTAATCTACAGATTTAACACAACGTGAGTTTTTTATGTCATAGTTTATTATGTCAAGAGTTTATTAGAAATACAAGAATTTATTAAGAACCACACACACAGACACACAAAACAAAAAAGCATGAATAGCCAAAGCAATCCTAAGGGGAATTATAACACCTGGCCTCAAATAATACTATAGAGCTATAGTGATAGAGACAGCCTGGTACTGATGTAAAACAGGTAGTCTAATGGAATAGAGGACCTGGAAATAAAATGGCAAAGAAATGCTCACTTTTCCATTTCCTACCTTTCATGGGGGTAGGCCTATATGGAAATAACTTTCTGCACAATAAAGGAAACTCGGAGCAAACAGCAGGCAGAATGGGAAAAAAATCTACCAACTACACTTCAGACAAGCAACTAATACCCAGAATTTACAAAGAATTGAAGAAATTAACCAAGGAAATAAAACTGCCAATTAACAGTTCAGCAAATTAATTGACTGGACAGTTATCAAGAAAAAAAAAAAAAAAAACAACAAATGGCCAATAACTATTTTTGAAAGTGTTCTACATCAGAGAAAAGCCGATTAACATTACTTTGAGATTACTTCCTCACCCCAGTCAATATCAAGAAATGTGACAAATATTGGGGAAGAGAGGAGTCTTTACTCACTGCTAGTGCAGTGTGAATTGCAAATTAATACAGCCATAGTGGAAATTAGTTTGCATTCTTCAAAAAATTAAAATGTAACCATATGACCCCACAATTTCACCCTTGGAAATGCACATAGGGACCATCCATACCCTACCAACAGAGACATTTGCACCCACATGTTTATTGCTGCTTTATTCGCTATAGGAAGGAAATCGAGTTGTTTATCAACAGATGAATGGAAAATGAAAATCTGGTACTTATATAGACTGGAATAGTATTCAGCTCTAAAGAAAATGAAATAAAATTTTGCAAGAAAACGGATGGGCTTAGAATATACAAATTAAGAAAAGCCATACAATCTCGGAAACAAAACAAAACAAAACAAAAAACTGTTCTCCCTCATGTGGATCCTAGCATACATGCATGTAGGTATACTATAACACATAGAAAGGAAAACAAGAAAGGAATAGTAGGTGGCAAAGAAAGAATAAATGAAAATAATGTGCATGTAAGTCATGAAGGAGGATATAAAACTGTTAACTCTGCTGGTTGAGGTGGTAGTTGTCACTGAGTCTGGCTAAGCATTCTGAGCTGGGCAGTGTTAAAGGCAGGACTCCCTCTTTCCAAGCAGGGCCTCTTCGTCTTTGCCTCACTTCATCTGGAGAGTCTTTAGACACAGACACCCCTAACCACATTTATATATGATCTCTGACACAGCTTCCTGCTAGCTCTCCCCTCCCAGCTCCTATATAATTAGGTATTGTGTTTCCATCCATATGATAGGAGGGTGCCGTGTAATGCAAATCAAGCATCCTTGAAGTGTCTAGGTCCAACCAATTATGTACACCTATCTTTGGAGCCCACACCTCCTCCCCGACTCCCTAAGGGGTATATAACCTTTGTTCTCTGGAATTAAAGTTGAATTAGCGACCAGCTAGTTCCCAGGGTGTGTGATCACTGTGAGGTGCTTCTTGGCTATTCCAAGCACCTTTCTTGTTTGTCTCCATGCCCCTCCTGACTTCATGGGCTGCTGAGAGACAGACCTGAGACAGGAGGAGACCAACATAACTCTATCATAAATTTTCCATTTTTTGAGACATGTAGATGCAGAAAAACATTTAAAAGTATAAAATCCAATATTTTGAAATTCTATAACTTCATAATGGCTATTTTAACTATATAGAAGTTCTTTGGGATGTATAGATTTTTGGATCTGGTTAATTTCACTTTTTTTTTTTTGCAGGTTCTTCATATTAAAGTTTTAATAATAAATAAATAAACGATTGTTGAGATCAGTGGAGTAAAGCAGAGTTTATGTGAACGAAGCAAAACATGACTTGTCATCCAGCACAAAAGAGGCAGAGGTGGCAGGAACACAGTTTCAGGCAAGCCCAGGCTCCAGGAGATCTCTCAGCCGTCACAAAACAAGAAACACCTGTAATCTCCAAACTGGGGATTTACAGACAAAAGAATCAGAAATTCAAGGCCAGCTTTGGTCTGAGATTCTGTCTCAATACTCCCAACACACACAGGCACACTCACACGCTCATGCATGCACGCAGCAGCAGCAGCAACAAAAACAATGACAAAAATTTAACACCATTGTTTGAAAATTGAGTTGCTTCCAAAACCAAAGCAGGTTCTGGGAACTCCAGAATACTGTGGTCAAATGATCTTTACAGAATAACGTAGGAGTAATCTAATTAGCTACAGTTTAGTTCTTTAAATAATCTGTTGATTGTCATTTAATTGGCTGCAAGGCTTCTATCAGGCAACTGAGGGTGGGTTAAAGTGAATAAAGTCTACACTGGTTTGATCTGATGGGCTCAGTATGGGCACCTAATTCAGATGCAAAGCTCCTGCAAATTTAATCCTATACTGGAATGTGTTAGTGCCAGAACATCACATTTTAGCCCGCCTACATTTCGGAAGTTTTGAGGAGAGCTTTGTAATTTGACAAAAGTCCTCTGCTCCAACTAGGAATCAAAGAATATGGTTGGCTCTAGGATGTAATTCATTAAGTGTAGGTGCTATAGTGATTTTACAAAAGACAAAACAAACAAACAAACAAAACCCTTAGAAAGTAGTGAAACCAAAATCTGAGCTCAGAAGACTAAAGGAGTATGTCTGCCAAAAGTTAAATGATAGGGTGGAGGGCACATTGATAAATGTCAAAGGTATTTAATTCCTTAAAATTATATGAAAATCTGTAGATCTAAATTTTTGGAGAACATTAACAAAATTTAATTGATCTTTTAGTGGAATTTACTGATTCAATGAAGTAAAATTGGATTTTACACTTTTAAATATATTTGCATGCATTAACATGCCATCAAAAAAAATAATAAAATAAAATCCCACATTAAAATATGCTAATTTGGTCTTGGGTTATAAACGCCGAAACACACCCAGGAAAGTAACATCGCAAGGCCACAGAACTAAGCAGCAGCCAGTTATTGCAATTACCACTCTTGTGTCTTAAACACTCTTGACCTTGAACTTTCTCATTCACAGAGAACAAAGCTTCAGCTTTTCATTTCTTTCCCAGCCAGCTCAGCACCATTTTAACTGGCTCAGGTTGCAGGACTCATTCTCTGAAACAAACCACGGGGGGATCATACACCTATTCAATTAGATTCGAATGGGACATACTTTTCCTAAGACCTCCTGTTTTCTCAAAACAGGTTGCAAAAGGCCACTTAATCACAGTGTGAAAACTGAAGCTGCCAATGAGCAAACCAACTGTTGAGAGGTCAATAACACACTAGCAGGATTTTTATTGTATTTTAAAATGATTGATTGCAAAGCTCCTTGCACCTGAGCCATGCCTTCATTCATTAATTCATCCAGCAAATATTTATTGAGGACCTGGCTTTGTTTAATTTGCAAAGAGAGAGAAACAACTACAATACAGTAGTTACCTGTATTTCATTTTGAACAGCAGCTGTTCCTTTTGGAGTGGCAGTGGTAAGTGAAAGTGCAGGAAAGTAGCCCTTTTCAGGAAAAAAAAAAATCTGAGGGTGATATTCCCACTCATTCATCTTCCTTCTTCCACATGAAAGGTGGCAACTCTGTTAGATTCTCTGACTGTGGGGGTTGAGTATAGGTGTATTCCCAGAGGTGTTTGGTCCCTTTGCATTTCTGAGTTAAAGCGAGATTGTACTCAACCTCCCTGGGGCACTAACATTCACGGAGAGCTGGCTTTTCAGTGCCCAAGTTTCTTCCAGGATCCTTGCTCAAGGTCTTTCGTCTATCAGCTCCTGACATCTCTCCAAGAGGATTTCACATGGCATGTTGGTCTCTCCCTTCCTCAGCCTCCTGGCCACCTTAGTGATCAGTTGCCACGTTCCTGACTTCAGGCTCAACTCACTTATTCACAGCCATGGTTCTGATTTTCTTGGTATGAAAGGTTCTAAATGGAGGAGTGTTCCCCTTTCTCCACATCCTTGCCAGCATGTGCTGTCACTTGAGTTTTGATCCATTCTGAAAGGTGTAAGATGGAATCTCAGAGTCACTTTGATTTGCATTTCCCTGATGACTAAGGATGTTGGGCATTTCTTTTAAGTGCTTCTCACCCACTCGAGATTCCTCTATTGAGAATTCTCTGTTTAACTCTGCACCCCCTTTTTCAATTGGGTCATTTTGCTTGTTGGTGTTTAATTTTTTGAGTTCTTTATATATTTTAGATATTAACCCTTTGTCAGGTATAAGATTGGTGAAGATCTTTTCCCAATCTGTAGATTGCCATTTCTATTGACAGTGTCCTTTGCCTTACAGCAGCATTTCAGTTTCATGAGGTCCCACTTATTAATTAATGATCATAGGGCCTGAGCTATTGGTGTTCTGTTCAGGAAGTGGTCTCCTAACAACTTTGCCTCACAACCAAACAATGGGTGAAGCATGGAAATGTGGGAGGGGGGAAGGTTTAAAGGATCTAGAGGTGACAAGAGCTCCACAAGAAGACCAACAGTATCAACTAACGAGGACCTAGAGGGGCCTGTGCAGTCTGAAGCACCAACCAAGGACCATGCATGGACTGGACCGAGGTCCTCTACATATATGAAGCCGATTGGCAGCTCAGGCTTCATCTGGGTCCACTAGTGAAGGGAGTGGGGGCTGTCTCTGACATGGACTCTGTTGCCTGCTTTTTGATCACCTCCCCCTAACAGGACTGCCTTACCAGGCCACAGGGACAAACTCAGTCCTCATGTGACTTGATAAGCTGGGTTAGGTGGGTGGGGGGGCTCCCCTTTTCTGAGGAATAGGGGAGGGTGGGAAGAGTGTGGGACTGAGAGGAGGGGAGGGAGGAGGCTACGACCAGGATGTAAAGTGAATAAATTAAATAAATAAATAAATAAATAAATAATTCGAAAAGTTCTAAAATGAGTAAGTTTTTCTTTCTTTTTTTTTTTTTTATAGAAAAAAAAATCCTTCACGTTTAGCTGGAGTCTAAGTGCTACAAGAGTTAGGAATTGCGCTGAATTTGATGAAATAATGGAAACAAAAGTGGCTTTCACAGACATCTGTTTAGTCAAACGACCCTGGGAGCAGGCCAGTATAGCGCTGCTAGAAAGAGTCCACAGTCCACAGACTCTCAAGCCCAGCCTTCACAATGTTAGAGAAGAGGTTATGCACTGACACTTATCAAGTTGGAGTAATGTGACCTTTCTTCGGGGCTCTTCTAGTGGCATAGAGACCACCGCATCTGGGTCTTACAGCAGTGGAGACCGGATGCAATAATTATCATTTCCTAGGCAAGCAAGGAACTGGGAGGACATCCTTAGACAATCAGTCAGCGGGGCTGGAGAGATGGCTCAGTGGTGGAGAGCACGTGCTGTTCTTGCAGAGGACCCAGGCTTGACTTCTCAGCCCCAGCATGGTAGCCCACAACCACCTGTGACTGCAGGGGTCCCAGGGGTCCAAGGCCCTCCTCTTGACGCCACAGGCTCCTGCATACATATACAGCGTATAAACACTTAGGCTCTCACACATACACTAAAATAGATTTTAAAACAAACAAGCACCAGAGGAACATTAAAGCTTGCATACTGTTCCTTTGCTATGTCTTTGGTTGTAAAACTAAAACAAAACAAAACACTGATAAAGCTGTGACCCCCCTGGCACTCAGGACACTGAGGCAGAAAAGTGTAAGTTTGAGGCTAGCCTCTTCTACAGAGATTCTGAGATTCTTGACAATACGGGGTTTGAGACAGGGTTTTTGAGACAGGGTTTCTCTGTGTAACAGTCCTGGCTGTCCTGGCTGTCCTGGCCTCCCTTTGAGGAAGAGGCTGGCCTCGAGCTCACGAGATCTGCCTGTCTCTGCCTGCCAAGTGGCACCATGCCCAGCAACAATACAAAACCTTAGCTCTGACCTGCGTTAGTGTAGCCTGTGGATAGGCAGATCCCTCTTGATGAGCCTGCAGCTGGTTGAGAGAATGGTTTCTCTATTCAGATATCTAAAAAGAGAGCCATGAGGTGTTGGCTCCGGTGGTTATTCTTAACAGATTGCTGAGGAGAGAGCACGTCAGATTGTGGTATTTGTTTAGATTTTTAGATACCGAAAGTGACTTTCTGACCTAACGAGGGGTGGGGTGGGGACCAGGCAGTGGAGAGTATGGCTTCTTCAAAGCTCACACACATACACACCGAGAAATTCTGCAGGTTTCCCCAGCCCTGACAGTTCTGGGAAGTACTGGCAGCTGCGAGTCAGAGAAGTTTGCACAAGGTGGTTGCAGATGCTTGCCTGCTTCCTCTCACACCTTTCCTCGACGTCAGGAAACGATTGCCTAGCAGGAATTGCCACCAAATATAATTGCCCTGTTTCATGGCTGCTTATTAGAGCTTATTTGTAAGGGTTGATCCAGCCGATGTAATTTCAGACCCAGAAACGAAAGCGTCAGGAGAAATGGCCAGACAGGGGGATGTTGCAGGCTTTGGGATGGCTCAACAAAATAACTATTGCCTCATCTGGCAAAGGTGAGTGTGGTTTTATTTTATACTTTGAATGAAAGCATCAGTGTTATTCAACACAAGCTTTTTGCCAAGTGCCAGCCTGTTACTTGGAACACCGGCGTTTTCATTTTAAATGGCTGACGCAGAATCATCCATACTTGAAACTTCTGGAAAAGAGTGAGTGTGTGGTGCTTCCACAGTGGGTGACGATTGTCACTCCTTGTCCTCTTCCGTCTGTCATCAGGGAGTGGCTGAGGTTCCACTGCAGCCACTGTGACAACCATTATGAACAGCTGCACATCTTTTGTCGTCTTTCCTGCTTCAGCTACGGCTCCACGGTGAATGGAAATGGACCCAGCCCTCTCTGTGTATATGAGAATGCTGAAGCCCTAGCTGGAGCCTGGGCCATTCCAGAGGTAACTCTTGTTGAAACAAATCTTAGTCATCTGTGTGGTCATCATTCCCTTACATTTTCTGTTCCCCCATTCCTCTTTTTATTTTTCTTTTCTTTTTGACAGGCAAATGATCTAAATTCTTCCGGAGTCCTCTAGAAAGTGAAGTAATACACTGATTAAATCTTGGCCTAAAAATTTTTGCTAATAAATTTTAGATGGTCATTTAAAATAGATTTTGCTGAGCCTTAAACTGGGATTGGGAAGAACTTTTAAGGGACTAATGAAAGCCATGACTACTTTTAGAAAGATATTTAATGCTGACTAGTGATATGTTTCTAAGGCCTGTGAAGATAACCTACACCTCTGTACTCATTCCCTCTCAGGTTGGGAGAAAGTATAAATCTTGGAATAAATCTGTCTTCAGCGTCTTCCACACTCCTGACCTGTTGGGTTGGTTGAGCTTTCTTTCTGCTGTGGGAAGGCATGGGGCTTCATTTTTTTTTTTTAACTTGCTTGTACTTCAAAGCTATTTAAAGACAGCCTTCTTTAAAACTTCTCCTCTCTAGGACCTGGGTATTGCAGCTTAAGTGGTAGAGCTGATTCCGAGCATTACAAAGCCCAGAAACCAAACCAAACTAATCAAACAAGCTAAAACAATACCCCTAAAACCTCTGGAGGCAGAGGTGGTGGGATCAGAGTTCAAGGCCAGCCAGGGTTTCAGGGTGACATCCCACTTCAAACGGTTGAACTAGCTCTTCTTAGAGGAATTGTGGTTTTTATTCCATCGTCTCCTAACATTCAAAATATTATCAGAGCCTGGGCAAACTTCTTTGACCTTTCTTCACGCGTTTGCCTGGCTGGTTTTCGTGGTTTTTGTATTGCTTTGTTTTGTTTAGTTTTTTTGAAACTTCACTTCTGGAAGTGGAGGGGCTAGATTAAAATGAGTGAGTGCCCTAAAGTTCCCATGCTAGAAACTTAACCCCATCGAAGAGCTGAGAGGAAGAACCTCCAGAGATGAGTAGATCATGACACAGGCCAGCGGAACCGTCTGTACACTCACAACATCACTGCAGTTGTTGTGGGAGTGGACAGAGGCCTGGCTCATCCCTTCCCACTTCTTTCTCTCTGGCCCCTTGTGTTCTCACACTTTCACTGTCTACAAGGGGTCAAAACATCCTTAATCTTGGGGCTTCTAGTACTTAAGTCAAATACCTGTTATGTGAGGTCAGTACAAATGAATTAAGTTGAGATGAGACACGGGACCTTCTCCACATTCAAATTTTACTTTTTTTTTTTTTTTTAAGAGAAAAAGCAGGAAATAGTTGCTGTGGCGATGGCTTCTTGGTTCCCCTCTGGGCCACTGATTACTGGGGACCCACGCGTGCCTTAGAAGTGATAGGCTAGAGGTGTTTTCTTCAGTTGTTTCGAAGAGAACAAGGTTGGACCCACAAAAAGGTTTTAAATGTGTTATATTTGAGAAAGAAGAGAAAATGTTTTGTCACTGAAAAGGGAAAGGGAGAGATGGAGAAATGGACACCATTGCCTGTTGGTACTCATCCCTCCCAGTCCTGTTCTACTTCTACTGACCCCTGGCTAAGCAGACCCATCCCAGCCTTTGTTGTCCTAATACAGGGAGCAGGTGGTCGTCTTTGTGAGGCTCTGGTGGCCATCATGGAGTTTGCATGCTAATTGATCTCCCTTCTAAAGAAACAGAAATTGATCTTTAAGAAATCTTTGTATTAGTCAACTGTTGCAGATGTTAGTCCTTAGATTTACCAAGGAAGAAAAGGAGCTTACTTCAGCTGTCAGGGGATTTCTTTTGGGTTAAAAAATGTGAGCAATAAACATAATGATGACATACAGCAAGCTAGGCATGGGGCTGTGTGTCTTCAATCCCAGAATTTGTGAGGCACAAAAATCAAATGTTCAAGGCCAGCCTGGGCTACATGAGAATACCCTGTCTCCAAAAATCAAACAACAATACCCCCAAATACCTAGCTTTCTGATACAGATAGTCAGGATTCAGATCTTACCTACTAGCTCTATACTATCCCAGACAGATTAATGTTCAGTTGGTTTTCTTTCTGCAAAGTGGACTGTCAAGCCTGGCTCGGAGGCTATGCAAGCGTGCCATTGGAAGAGCTCTTGTGTGTCTGTGCTGGCTAGTTCTTGTGTCAACTTGACACACAAACTACTGGTGTTTGAAAGGAGGAAACAGTCATTGAGGAATGCCACCATCAGATCAGGCTGTAAGGTATTTTCTTAATTAGTGATTGATAGGGAAGACCCAAGCCTCTGTGGGTGATGTCATCCCTGGGCTGGTCTTCCTGAGTTCTGTAAGAAATCAGGCTGAGCAAGCCATGAGGAGCAAGCCAGTAAGCAGACCCAGGGAATCGCAGCTCACTAGAAATGCAACATGAAGCACCAGCCACCCAAGAAGGTGAGTTTAACTTTCTAGTAGGCAAACTAACGGCACAGCCGAAGAGATGGGGTACTTGAGTATTCACTGTTTTCCATGTGCATGGATACAATACAGCTGTCCCCCTTGACTCCTGTGAATCTCTCTGCCTTGCATTTAATAGGCTTATTTGTCAGACTCCTGATCACAGATTATAGGAAATTATATAAGTGTGTCATCCAACACCCACCCTCCAACCACAACATGTTAAAAAAAAAAAAAAACAAAAACAAAACACCCCCTAAACTGTCCTTGACTGCACAGGAAAGATACCTGGAACTGAATTTAAGAAAAAAAAAACTCAGAAAGTTCAGGAGAAAGAAAGATGCAATCTTAGAGTCTTTTTACATAGCCCTGGCTAGCCTGGAACTCACTATGTAGAGCAGGCTGGACTCAAACTCACAGAGATTCCCCTGCCTCTACCTTCTGAGTACTGGGGTTTAATGGCATTTACAACCTCTCCCAGGTTGGAAGATGTGATCTTTATGGTCATAAGTTCTCGAAAGAAATACGGCTCAAAAGATTCAAATGATGACACCATCGATGAATATGATTTCAAAGTAATTAATATGAAAGGGAACTGTATTAGCTGCTAGAACTACTGTAACAAAATGCCACAGGCTGGGTGGTTGAAACAGGCAAGATTCTCCCCATTATTTCTCAGCCAAGCCACACAGCTCTGGAGACTAGAAGTTCCAGACTCAGGCTCTGGCAACAGCTCTTTTCCTCGCACGTAGATGGTAGCCCTCTGCATGTTCTGACATGATCTCTTCTTCCTGTTGATACTGAAAATGAGGATATAATCTTGGCTGCCTTCTCACTTAAGGACACTAATCCCCTCAGACCAGTGCCCTGACCTATGACCCCTCAAACACTGATTTCTTCCGCAAGGCCCCAGCTCCAAAGACTCTCAAAATCAGTGCTACAACTTCAGGATACGAAGCTCTGGGAGGGACACACCATTCAGTCCCTGGCAGCCTTGCCAAGGAATATGAACCCCTGGGAGGCAAATTATGGTCCTGGATGCATTTAGACTTGCAAAAAACAGCAATGAGCTTCTTTAGTTACATTGAGTGTAGGGAGGAAAAACATTGATTCTGTTTTGTTGTCGTTTGGTTTTTTTAAAGTTGACTTTGGAGCTTCAGGAAAACCCAGATGTGACTCGTTCATGACCACCTTATCTTGGGCCCCAGGCTTCGGAAAGAGGAGGCCAGGTTCTCTGCTTCAGAATCAGTTGATACACAAAGTTTGTTCCCTTACATCGGTCTGTTTGGCAAGCAGGCAAGGCAATGTGCTTGCTTTTCAGGACCCTGCCCCCGGAGCTCAGTCGTGGCTCGCTGTGTACAAGGCGTCCACCAGGTCTCATCCTTGACTTTTTCCGTTTCCCTAAATGGAATTCATCCCCAAACACCTGTAGATTTCTGTCTTCCTTCACCTCCTCCAGTTTTCTCTACCCCTGATGAGCCTCATGTTGCCACTTTCACAGCTTGAGCTGCTGTTTTCAAGTCTTGGTGGGAGGAAACAGAATTAATTTCCTCCCAAGTATCTTTTACCTTTTTAATTTTTTTCTCTGTATATTCATTATGCCCAGTACTATGTTACAGAAGGACATTTTTATATGAGCATATCTAGTATGCTGAGCCTGTTCCCCCAATTAAAATTTTTAGCTTTTAATGTCTGTAATACATGTTATTAATGCTTTTTTTTTTTTTTACAAAGTCTCTCGTTTTCAGCCATTACCAGTATGTGTTAGGTGAAACTATGTCCTTGTATCTGTGATTGGCTTCTGCAGACCCAAACCTTCATCTGAATACTGAAGAATCAAACAAGGAGTTCGTGGCAGAAAGTGAAGAAATGGATGACTCCCTCGCGAGCTCCATCGGCAACTGGAAACTGTTCTAACATGGCAGAAGAGCCCAGGGCAAAGTGTAGCAAGTGTTCACCATGCCCCCCAACTGCTGTGTTAATTCTCCCCTCCCCCTCCAGGATTGTGATTAAGCCCAGCCAGGGCCTGGCACATGTTAGGCAAACATTCTATCACTAAGTTAGTCCCCAGCCCTCAGAAGCTGTGTGTAATTATAAACCTCAGTGAGACTGACATGAGGGAATATGATGTAAATAAAGAGTACCAGCACAGCCACTCCAGGAAGGGTGTCATCTTAAGTCAGTTCAGGGAGAATTCACATGACTGATAAGGCAGAAGTTACAAGATGGCATTGGGAGATAGGTTTTGTAGAGGTGGGTTTGAGCTCTAGGGTTGGTGGGTGGCCGTAGCTGCTGTGTTTTCCCCACTTCCTGTAACAGTAAACCTTCATGGAGAGAGAACCAGATGCACACCGGATGCAAAATCCCTCACTGGCATCTTGTCTGGCAAATGTCAATTAGAACTGGTTGCTCAGTCTCCACTGACCCTTAGGCTCTGTTTAAAACTGGTTTAACAGCAGAAGATAGCAGAGAGCCATTCAGTTGGACAAAAAGATTCCTAAGAATCTACAAAGTTCATCTCATCTACTCAATCTGACTCTTTGTTTTGTTTTTGTTTTTGTTTTGTTTTAAGATCAAGAAATTGGGACTTTATGCAAGGCAGTCGTGCTTATGAAGTGAGTAGTGAGGTAGTTGGAGAGATGGCCTGGTGGTTAAGAGCACTGGCTGTTCTTCCTAGAGGACCTGGGTTCAAGTCTCAGCACCCACATGACAACTCACAGCCATCTGTAACTCCAGTTCCAGGGGAATCTGATGCCTTGGCTTCTATAGGTGCTAGGCATATATGTGGCGCATAAGCATACATGCAGGAAAACATACACATACATCAAATAACAAAGTATAAAAACTTAAGTAGATGTTTTTGTTGTTGTGCTTTGTTTATTGTTTTGCCCCAAACAGACCCTTAAGCGAGACCCCCTGGGCTGAGGTCATGGACTTCTAGGCTAAAAGGGTATGTTTAGAAGATTTGGTCAGATCATAAGCAAAGGGATTGGACGTTGCCTCCTTTCCAAAGGTACTTAGCTAAACCTCACATGCACAGGCCTTGGAAAGACCCACAGGAAACCTGGTGGGCGCCAGCTGCTGCAAACCAAGGCAGGGACAGGGCTTCCCATTTGCCATTGGAGCCCAAACTTTTCTCCCCAGGATTATCTTGAGCATTTTCCTAACCTCTGCCTTAAGATGCCCTTAGCACTGTTGTGCTGTGGTGTGACTAAAATGTTCCCAGACAGAGCCAAATATCCCCCAGGGGTGAAATTGTGTCCTCGCTTAAGATGACTAGAGTAGAACAAGGACTATCAGGCTCCAGGAAGGTATGTTTAGACCAAATCCAAAAGCTTGCTCTAGGATTTGGCAGTGAAATGAAAAATACACAGACACAAATCAGCAGGGCAAAAAATTTAAATTCAGTCAAGTAATTCTTTGTTAGAGAAATGACCACAAATCCATACTGTTTGCATATTTGTTTTAAAGGAACAACCAATTTAATCTCATTTACATCAATCTCGTATCAACGTAAAAAGGAAGGCTGGAGATGTAGCTCAGTTAGCAAAGTGCTTGCCTAGCACACATGAAGCAGGGCTTGATCCTCTGAACTCCGTAAACCAGGTCCCAGCACTGGAGATGGAGAGGAAATGAGGCAAACAGACTCTTTTGGTTGCTGCTGTTTAGGTTGGTTTGGGGTTTTGAGACATGGTCTCACTATATAGCCCAAGGTGTGCTTAATCTCTTGATCTTTTTGCCTTGGCCTCCCAAGTACTTGGAAAATAGAACCTTTTAAAGTGTGGCTAAATGAAGCTAGAACAAAAGATAGTCTGATTTTTGTTTGTTTTCCTTTTTTTTTTTTTTTTTTTTCCTTTTTTTTTTTTCTTTAGTCTTACACTGTAGCTCAAGCTGCCCTAGAACTACTCACTATGTAGCTCAGGCTGGCCTGGAGCTGAAGCCATCCTCATCCCTCGGCCTCCTAAGTGCTGAGATTATGAGTGAGAAGCCCCACACCTGGGTCCAGATAGATACTCTTTATTCTGCAGGCCGTCCTGTCTGTCTACCTGGGATTCAGCTTTGCTCTTGAAGAACACGTGACTGAGGACCCGAAGCCAAGCTGTGTTCTAGTAAAACCTCACTTGCATAAGCAGGTCCGATTTAGCTCACAAGCCAGAAAGCCTCAGTGGGTGCAGAGGCTCCCTCTGAAGGCAGCGACCAGACAGGAGCAACTGATATCATGAATGGCTCTGATGTGGAGAGAGGAGAGGACTCTGGGAACTGACTGACCACATTGTGAGTCATCGATTGTTAGACTGACCAACTCTTCCTATTGCAAGTTAACAGGGACACCCACCTACCTAATTGATGGTGACAAATTCCTACCTTGGAAGCAGGACAGGTCATAGATTACCAGCTGTGGCTCTCATTGTCCTGTCTGTAATGATCTCATCTATGACATCAAGGGAAGACACTGTTTTTGTGTGAGTGGGGAGAGAGAAAGCGGACACTGTCATACCCAACATGGCTGATGACCAAAGCCTGGAAAACTGCTATTTTTTTTCAGTGTGCTACATTTTGTTTTGCTTTATTAAGGAAGAGGAAATCACTGAGACAATAGAACGGAACCCTGATTATCTGACGAGGCAAATTTAGGAAGGTGTGAACCGGTAGTAAATAGATTTTTGCTTACTCCATTCAAGGAACCAGAGCTACTTTTTAATGTGGCTTTGAGCAAAATGCCCGAGAAAACAACTTTAAGACAGGGGCTTGTCTTGGCTCACAGTTTCAGGGGGTTTAGACCACACCTGGCTGGCTCTACGTGCTACAGCAGATCACAGTGATCAAAACACGTGACAGAGGGGGTTCTACACACGGGCCAGGCTGGAAGCAGAGAACGAGGAAGGGACCGCTGAAGCCCTTCAGAGCCCACAGTGACATACTTCTCCAGGGCTGTCTCCTAAAGTCTCCAGAACCACGTCAAACAGCACGGTACTATCTGGGTACCAAGTGTCACAGTTCATTTAAATCATAACATGATAAGAAAAAGACTGCTGAGAGCCAACCACCCTGTCATCTCAGCGTGACTGCCGCATCACCCGTGCGACTAGATGCTTTGAGGCTGCATTAGTTACTTTTTGCCATGGCTCTGACCATGATTTTAGCTTATGCTTCTTGAGAGTATAATTCATCACGGTGTGAGAGGTGTGGCAGGAGCATGAGCTAGTCTGTCACATTGTCTCCCCGGTGAAGAAGAGGAGAATAGGAGGTTATCGCATAATTATCACCACCATCCATATCCAGAATTCTTTCTCTCCCCACAGTGAACCTCCCTATCCACTGGATAATAGCTCCTCATTCTCACTCTCTCTCTGCCTCCCATACCCTGATAACCTACAGTGTACCTCAGCGGGCAGTAGCTTGGGTACTTAGAATATCATCAAGGCCCTGGGTCCAGTCGCCAGTATCAAGTAAATAACATATTTTAAAAGAATGTATGGAGTTGGTAAGACGCCTCAGCAGGTAAATGTACTTGCTACTAAGCCTGACAACCTTAGGTGATCCCCAAGACCCCACAGGGTAGAGAAAGTTGTACAATGCCCAGAACCAAGGCAGGAGGAAAGAAAGGCTCCATTTTCTAACAGTATAAGCCCTCTACACTTCAGAAATAACATTCTGTGAAAACCTTGCCTCATTCTACCAAGAGTTTTACATGGTAGTTTGAATGTCAAATAGCTCCCACCAGCTCATGTGTTTAAGCATTTCATCCCAGTTCAGTTGGTGGCATGATTTGGGAAGGTTCTAGAACCTTTATGAAGTCAATCCTTGCTAGAAGAGTGGGTCACTGGGGGTGGGCTTGAGGTTTTGTAGCCTTTCTGCTCCCGGACTGAAGAGCCAAAGTGACCAGCTGCCTCACGATCCTGCTGCAGTATCTTCCCTCCTGTGACAGACTGTGTCTCCTTAGACACTAAGACAGAAGAAACCCTTCCTCATTTAAATGGACTCTTGCCTGGCATTTGCTCACAGCAGCGAGAAAACCCGTGAATACAGCCTGTAAGAATGTCATCTTAGGGTGGCACGCCTCACCGACCGACCAAGCTGTGTTCCTGTGTGTGTACCCAACACACTGCTCTCTGAAAGTCTCAGAACAAGACGATTGCTCATCTGAGTCACAAATGGGACTTTTAGGCCTATCAGTGGGCTGACACAGTTGCAGTGTTGGCCTACATGTTCTCTTCTGTGTGGAGACAGGCTTGCTCGGTAGCCCAGGCTAGCCTCCACCCTAGGATCCTTCTGCTTCTGCCCACAAGCACTGTCACCCTGTACACTGTAAATCATTGTGGAGTCATTCATAATGCCTAACCCCAAGCAAACGCCGTGGAAATCGCCGCCACCCTGTCTAGCGCAGGGAACAATGGCCAGAAGTCTGCACCCGTTCAGTACAAACAAAATGTTTTGCTTTGGTTTTTTTCTTGAATGTTTCCTGTCTGTCCCTGGCTGACTCTACACTGTGGAAGTCACAGATCTAAGGCATTGTCAGTGCTGGTATTTGTTGCATTTCCTTTCTTGAGTGCTGGAGATTGTACTGATGGTCTGTCTATAAATGGAAAAGCACTCTACCACTGACATGAATTCAGAGGCCTTTAAAAATTTTTTTAAAAAAGAATTTTGAGTCAGGGTCTTATTCAATTGAACAGTTCACTCTTGAACTCACTGTGTAGCCCTTGAACTGTCTCAGTCTCCGAAATACCTGAGATCACAAGCCTGTGCCTCTAGGCCCTGCTCATTTAATATTTATAAGGTCTCAAACAAACTACTTGTCTATATTTCTGAAAATAGATTAATAATTTAATTTCAAACTGGGGCATTTCCTCCTGTTAACTGGGGTTACGGAAGGTGAGGACACGTCAGAATCACCTCCCCATCTGGAGGAACATGGGGGTCTTTCTTGCCTCTCCACCCCCAAGGGTTCTGATTCTGCAGTTCTTGGACAAAGCCTCAGAATTTACATTTACGACAAGTTCCGGAATCATTTTGGACACCGTGGGAGCTGCCAAGAAACAAGAAATGCCTCTCGCTGACAGCCATGTATGTTGCATGGCTGAATGGTTTATAGAGGTGGACTAAGCTAGAGGGACCGCCCTGGCCCAGGCACTGGGCAGGTGTTAGCATTGCTTCAATGGAATCACTGTTACAAATCTGTTTACATCCCTACCAGCATTCTGATGACTTAGAGTCTTGTGGTAACCATCCTTTCTGATGCTCGTTTACACATATGTGTTGGGGTAGGGTGGGGAGCTATGACTCCCTTATTGGCAGCAGTATCTTGCTTCCCCAGCTGGCATCAGAAAAAGAACTTTTAATCCCAGGATTCAGGAAGCAGAGGCAGGCAGATCTCTGTGAGTTCAAGGCCAGCCTTGTCTCTGTGAGTTCCAGGACAGCTAAGACAGTTACACAGAGAAACCTTGTCTTAAAAAAAGGAGAAAGAAAGAGAGGAAGAAGGAGAGAGAGGGAGAGAGAGGAAGGGAGAGAAAGTAGGAAATTTTCTTACAGTTTACTTTTTATTTGACCAACTTCATAAACTCTCTGGTTATTTCTAAAGTGATTAAGTTAGCCTGGTTAGATGTACTCATGTCTAGCCTTTTAGGATTCACATCAGAAGGAAAAGAAACTAATAATTTCTTGAGTTCCAGCTATGTTAGGGAGTGTCCAGTTGTTTCTACTCAGCTTTGAGACACAGCCATTTGGTCAGTTATCTGGCTTTGAAAAAGAAAGACTATTCAATGGACTTTGTAGAAAAGAAAGACATTGGAGAAGGGGTAGTTTACATCCAAGTATTCTGGTTAGGGAATCAGCTGGGTGATTCTAGAGCACGTAAGGCCTCGTGTTCAGCTTCAGGCACCAGCATCAGAAAAGGAAATTCTTGTGGATTTCCATGTTTACTAGTGTTGAAGAGTCAAAGGAAGACCATACCAGAGCCCTTCCATATTTAGTTACAGGATGGCAAAGCCTTCCATACGGACCAGGCTTGGAACTGGCAAACACTTCCTCTGGTCTGAGTGCAAATGTCGGCAGTTTGCGAGCAAGAACCAGTATTTATCAAGGATTGACCAGTGTGGGCAAAAACCAGCAACTGCCGCCTCCTGCCCCAAGATACTTACAGCCTGAGACCACTGGCTCTCAGACTCCCATCCAGTGTAGTTGACTCCTCCCCCTGTGCTGAAAATAATAAACATCGAGGTTCTGAGGCATTGAGTAGGAGATGCTCGCCATCCCAACAAGCATAGACCACGTGATCCTAGTTTCACTGTACTGTGCATCTATTTTGTTTGTTTGTTTGTTTGTTTTCTTTATTCCATTGATATCCCTGGTTGGGTTTTCAGGACCAAGCTATTCAGGCTGTAGTACAGGACAGCGGAGGACCCTCCAGTTAGCAACGCAGCCAGACCAGCATCATGATTTTGGCTCTGTGAGACAGTCCTGATGCTGGGCTGTTGAACTGCGAGATGATGCGTTTGTGATTTGAATAGTTTGTTAAAATGTAAACAAACAAAAACAACAAGAAACTAAATGACAAGGAGCTACTATACATCTAACACAAAAGGACATTTTCAGTACGTTTTTCTCATACTATTTTAGCTTTAGGGGCTGAGGTGGGGTGGCGGTGGGGGTAGAGGGGGAGGGTACTGGCATTATGGCCAGAAGGTTCAGATAATTACGCCTGAACCCTTGCATCCTGATGAGTAAGACAAACTGATTTCAAGCGGATGGGAAGAAACTTAGGGCCTGCCGGGCCAGGTATGGTGCTGTGGATGTTACCAACAGAGCTGCATCAGGATGCTCAAGGCCGTGTGCAGAGAACTGGAATTTGATGTTGCCGCTCTCTGAGACCCAGACAGGGCCGAGAAGCTGGAAGAAAGGCGTGTGCCTGGAGCAACTGATCAGGCTCTGGTCCCTGGCCCCATGGCTCCGGAACGTCCATTCCCAGAAGGAAAGACCCTGGGGTCAATCTGAATGATAAGAACTTCCAAAGGAATTTAGAAAGTCATGTTCAAGAACTGAGGACAAATTGCATCTTTGCGACAGAAGTGCACATTGAGTGTCAAGCATATTAATTCTTTAAAAAAATCTGTCCATTATACTCTTCCTAATGAAATCCCATGCTTTCAAAGGCGAGGAGGAGACTGCAAAAGTTCCCAAAGAGAGAGAATAGATTATGCTACTTGGAAAAGAGAGAAAAAAAAATCTCACTGATGCCAGGTTCCTCATTAGGGATGCTTGATACAGTAACCAAAGCAAAGTTGCAACAGACGGTGCTTTAAATCCATGTTTATCTATAATTCAAGGATGAAAATGAAAACCACAAGCAGTTTGCATCACTTTCAGGGCATTTATTAAGTGATTTCTCAAAGATGTACTCCAACCATATAAAATATTAATTCAAGAAAATGATAAATGGAATACAAGAAAAATTACAACAAATAAATAATGTAAACTCATAGATAAGCCTGAGCAGCACTAATGGATGGCATTGTTCTGAAGCTTCTGGTAATAATGAAAAAGATGTCCCTAAAAGTCCAGGCACAGACCTGCTAAATTTGGCAAAGCTTCTCTTTTTTCCTTAAATCCTACATATGAGGGGCTGGAGTGACCGCTCAGCAGTTAAAAGCACTGGCTGCTCTTCCAGAGGACCCAGATTCAGTTCCCAGCACTGACATGGTGACTCATAACTTCCTGTAATTTCAGTTCCAGGGGATCTGACATCTCCCTCTGGCCTCCGTGAGCTCCAGGCATGCATGCCATGTGCACAGCCACGCATTCGGGCAAAACACCCATAAACATAAAATTAAAAAGAATCTTTAAAAAAATACATATGAGAGAAAAGATCCCTTTTTTCTAATTCTTTTGAAGATTTGGGGTTTTTTTTTTATTATCTACATGTGTACATAATAAATGTACATGTGTACATAATAATGTCTGTGTGTATACATGTGTGTGCATGTGTACAAACATCTCAGCCCATTCATAAAGACCAGAAGAAAGCCGCAGGGGCCCTCCTCTGTCACTTTCCACTTGTTCCTTTGCCTGGAGAGTCTCTCCCTGAACGTGGGCAACAGCTAGGCTGGAAAGCAACAAGCTCCAGAGATTCTCTTGTCTTTACCTTCCCTGGAAGTGGGGTTACAGCCGAGCACTGGATGCCCAGCCAGTTATGGGGGTGTTGACAATCTGAACGCCTGTCCTCATGAGGGCACAGCAAACACTCTTAGCCATGAGCCATCTCTTCAGCCCCTCTCTTCTAACTCCTTCACCAATTCTTTATCTATCAAGCTAGCCTCTAAAGCTCTAAGACTGATAATGGATATCCTTATCATCTCCTTCTAAGACGTGTTCATGGTAGAGTTCTGGCTGGTGGTTATAACTGACTTTTGTGTGAATTGTCTCATAAATAATCTCATTCCTGTGCTTCTTTGGAACCAGACAAAATTCATGGCATTTCAGACAGCCTGATCTTGCTGATGTCATAGGGGAGGGGTGTGGAGTTTTGATACATCTGGCATGTCCCTTCACCTTAGAGACATCTTCCTGATGTGTATAGAAAGCAATGCCTCCTAACACCTCCTTGCTCCCTTCCCAGGGCATATCCGTGCATATTTGCAAACTTTCCTGAATAGTTTTTGTGTTCATCTTTCAGTTTTCTTTTTTAAGATTTATTATGTATACAATGTTCTGCCTGCATATATGCCTGCATCCCAGAAGAGGGCATGAGATCTCATTATATGATGGTTGTGAGCCACCATGTAGTTGCTGGGAATTAAACTCAGGACCTTTGGAAGAGCAGCCAGTGCTTTAAATCTCTGAGGAATCTCTCCAGCCGTGTTTCAACTTTTCATTTTGTGAACATAACAGTTTCTAGTTCCCATTTTTCTGTGGCTTTGGAGATTATCCATGAAAGAGGATTCTCAACTATTTTTGTTGTTGTTGTTGTTTGGTTGGTTGGTTTGGTTTGGTTTTTGGAGACGGGGTTTCTCTGTGTAGTGCTGGCTGTCCTGGATCTCACTCTGTAGAACAGGCTGGGCTTGAACTCACAGAGATCTGCCTGCCTCTGCCTCCCAAGTGCTTGGATTAAGGGCGGGTGCCATTACCTCCCAGCTGATGGTAGTCACTGTTTCTGATGACTTCTCATGATCTTAGTACTCATTTGCAATTTGAAAAAGATCTCCAACTAGCCAAGAACACTTTGAGCGTAGTGAGAGAATGGTATTGCATTTAGAGAGATGGACTCCTGCAAAAACCATCCCTTAGAAACTGAATCAGAAACTCACAAAGGAAGGAAACAACTGTTTTGTTTTGTTTTTCTCCCCCTCCCTACTTTTTTCATAATTTTTTTCATATCTTCCACTACTTAGAGAACCTGTAATACCTTTCCATTCCTGTGTGGAACAAGATGTCCACATACTGTCTAATGAATATCTTTACACTTTTTTTTTTTAGATTAAAATATGTATACACACCAATATGGCACCAACACTGCTGGAGAAAGAGAGGGAGTCAGAGACAGGCGTGTGGAGGAAGAGAAGAGGGCTGAAAAGCCTGCCCACGCTACAGGCTCTAATCTGAGTTCCTTACTTTTAGGTAAAAAGACAAAGGTTCTTGAGGCTGGAAAATATCTTATCAGTTTTGTGGCTTTTCAACATCACACTGGTTGCAAAACGGGTAGCAGAGGACAAAAGCAGGTCTTAGGAGCCCATTTAGAAAATGGCTGCAGGAGGCCAAAGGATGATTGCACAGTGGTGGGAAAAGAGTGGAGCCACGAAAAAAACAGGAAGCAGAACCAGCATGGCCTGCTTTGTGGAGTGAGGGAGTTACCGTGGGTCCATGGTGACTTTAAGGTCCCAGTGAGACATACGTGAGGAGCTGGTTTGTGTTTGTTTGTTGACACAAAGTCTCACTGTGTAAGCCCTGTAGGCCAGGTTGGCCTTGAACTCACAAAGATCTACTTGTCTCCTCTGGGACAAAAGGCCTGCTCACCCACGCCTAGTTCTTCCACGGAGAGATGCAGAACAAGTTAAACACATGCTGGAAGGCTGAAACTCGCTGGCAGGTTTAAATTTGTGCATCGCTGTGTTGAGGAGATGGCTTGGCGGGTCACTGTGTTTGCTGTGGAGCTTGAGCACCTGAGTTCTATCCCTAGAGCCCACATGCCCACATGACAACCTGAGTTTGAGTCCTGGAGCCTGTGTGTAGCAAGAAGAGAACCGACTCTCACAATCTGTCCTTTGACCTCCATACCGTGGCATGCATGTGCACCAAGCACACAGTAAATAATTTTAAAATATTTTTCAAAAAAATGTAGGTCATTGCTGCGTATGGGTTGCCACTGTGAGGAAGTCAGGTAGAAACTTTGGCCTAGGGACTGGGAATATTTTCTAATAGCGCCTATGAAGAATTTAAATTAGCCTGGGTATAGTTACCCTGAGTAAAGAGCCATCTTGATTGGGAGCTGAATTCAGGCACCAGGAAATATCACAGAATGTACACCTGGCAGAGAACAAAGTTAACTCTCCTAGCAACAGCCTCCAGGAAATAATACATAATAAATGCCTTATAGAAAATAGAGACAATCTCCCTGGTAATAATCAATGGGAATTGGTTGAGAATCGGGTGGGAAAATTCTCCCCAACGTTTCAGATATGGTTTAGAAAAATAGCCATTGTGATTATATGCCTTAGCCATTGTGATTGTGTGCCTCAGAAAAGGTCACCTCGCCCTGCTAAACTTCACCCAGTTCTGTAATGCCAAGGCTTGTGCCCCCCTGCTTGCTGCCATGGAAACCCTGCTCACAGACTTTCCTTTTAAAAATCCTGTTCACTCAGAGCTTTGGGACCCACGTCTCTACTGCTGTGTCAGTGAAACTTGGGTCCCAAATTCGATCATTCTGTAATAAAGCTCTCTTGCTATTGCATCAAGTCGCCTCCTGGTGGTCTCTGAGGATCCCATGAACCTGGCATTACACCTACAACCTAACTGTGACCTGTATCAGCCATTGCTCATTGTTGATTGGAACACCGCTGGCCAGACCCCTTTATAAGAGCAATCATTTGTCTTGGGCATCTAGTTCAGTGGAAAAGTGCTTGCCTATCATTTTTGAGGCCCTGGTCTGACCATGAAAGAAAGAGAAACAAACAAACAAACAAACAAGCAAAAGGAGGACCAAGCATTCAAATAAACCACCACACAATCCTTTTCACATGTTTTGATGGTTGAGAAAATACTTTCAAGTGGTGTGTGTGTGTGTGTGTGTGTGTGTGCATGGGCATGGGTGTGTGCATGTGTGTGTATGACAGAGAGAGCAAGAGAGAGAGATGGGGAGGATCTCATGTAAGCTTAGGGTTACCTGAACTTCTTTTTTTTTTCCTTTTTTTTAATTTATTTTTATTTTTTTATTATTAGTTACTAATTTATTAACTCTTTATCCCAGCTGTATCCTGCTCCCTCATTCCCTCCCAAACCCCTCTATACCTTGAACTTCTGATCTCCCTCTCTCCACCTCCGGACCAGTCTATGCTTCTGCATGCTGGAATCACAGTTGGCACCTCTATGTCCCAGAAAGCATACAGTTTGCTATTGTTTATTTTCCAATTAGCATACAAAGTAATAAATTTTACTATGGCATTTTCTTTAATTAAAGAAACTTTTTATTTATTTATTTTTTTTTTTTTACACAGTTAGGTACACATGCTATAGTGAGCAGGAAAAGGCACAAGAGTCCCCGTGCTCTGAGCCATCTCACTAGCCCCACTGTGGCCTCCTCATACTTTGATTTTGTGCATTCTCCTTTTTCCTCTTGAGCCTGTTTTTGTCACCTTGACATCACTAGAGTCACCTGAGGAGTGCTCATTCGAGGGAGTGCCTCGGTCAATTGGCCTGTGGACATGTCTGAGGGGGTATTTTCTTGATTGATGATTAATGAGGGAGGGCCTGGGTCACTGTGGGCGGGACCACCCGTGGGTAAGAAACTCCGGATTGTGTAAGAAAGCAAGCTGAGCAAGTCAGGAGAAGAAACCACTGTTCCTGTGTGCTCTGCCTGAGCACCCCCCTTCAGAATCCTGCCTTGAACTCCTGCCCTGACATACATGATACATACTGTAGGCTGAAAGAAACCCTTCTCTCCTCTGAGAGTTGCTTTTGGCCATGGTTTTACCACCGCAACAGAGAGCAAACTAGGGCACCCCTCTTCTCCATCACACCCCTCTCCCTGCCTTGCACCCTTCTACCCCTTCTCAGCTTTCAGGACACAGGTGTTGTATTGTGCCCCCTTCCCTGAGTCAAAAACCTCGATTTTTCCCCACTGTGGTCCCATTTCTGAATATATGCCATCTATGTTGGCTCACACTCTTACATATATATTTATATATATATACGTAAACTAGAAGCCAGGATCCACATATGAGAGATACCACGTGGCATTTATCTTTCTGTATCACTTAAGATCAATGTCCAGAACCATTGATTTTTTTTTCCTGCAAATTTCATTTTCCTTATGACTTAAACAAATTCCATTTTGTATTTGTACCACATTTCCTTAGCCATTCATCTCCCGATGAGCATCTGGTTCGGTCCAATTTGCTGGCTATTGTGAATAAAGTAAATAATTAACATGGTATGCAGTAGGACATAGAATCCTTCAGGTGTCTGTTTTAAATGTGTTTTAGAACACTCTGCCTCTTGCTTTATCTGGCTCAGCCTCCCACTTGCCCTTATGTTCGTTTTAGGGTCATTTCTCTTTCATCTTGGCTCTCACCCTAACCCATTCACTCTAAACCAACCTTGGATGAGTGACTGAATGAGATCTAGAGCACAGATAGAAATACAATCATGTGTCTCTTATCATCTAGGGATGTTGTAAGGAATGTGTCAGCAAGTACTTTCATCTTTGTGCAAACACCACAGACTGACCCAGAGGGATGGCTTAGGTCAGTCACTACCTCTGGCCTCTTGATACCATCAAGATAGAGTAAACAGGAGATGTTCAAGGCTACTGCACACACAGTATAGCCTGTTCTGGTTTGTTGTTGCTTGTTTGTTTTGCAAGCTAGAAGATTTACCTGTTAAAGTAACAACACACACACACAAAATGGCAAAGTAAATGCACAAACAAGTGGCAGCTTATTGTGTATGCCCATCCTTGTGTTTCTCTACAAAATAGGAGGTGTGTTTGCGCCTCAATGCCACAGCACAGGAGGAATGCTTTGGGCTGATGTAACAGACCTGGCAAAAATGAAGACATTCTAAAGAGACACTGTGTCTCTCAATCTAACTGTCAGACTATTCAAACCTTAGAATTCCCCCCCCCCCCCACATGAGAATTCCTCTCCATCTGCCTCTCACTCTGGGGAAAAGGGAAGGTACCAGCCAGAGCGAAACTTGTCTCCCAGAAAGAGATTTCACAGAGTTCTAACAATTTTTCAGCCCACCATAGGGTGAAACTGAAGCCCATACAGTGACGGGCCACAGCTTGGTGGGGCTGCTTAGATGTGCCTATTCTTAGTTCTCTATTTAAACTTTAATCTCACTCCAGGACCCCAAGGATAGACTTGAGCCGAAGCATTTACTGGCTTACTTTCTCCTTTCCAATGTGGCCACATTGAGTAAATCTCCTTCTGCCATTTCACACTACCAGCTGTGAAGAGTTTAAGTTAGCCTGAATATAACTCCATTTTGAAATAAAGATCTTGACTGGGAACTGAATTCAGGTGCCAGTTAATATCACAGAATGTACACCTGGCAGAAAACAAAGTTAACTCTCCTGGCAACAGCCTCCAGGAAATATAACAGAATAAATGCTTTATAGAAAATAGAGACAAACTCCTTGGCAATAATCAATGAGAATTGGTTGGGAATCGGGTGGGAAAATTCTCCCCAATATTTCAGATGTGGTTTAGAAAAATAGCCATTGTGATTATATGCCTTAGCCACTGTGATTGTGTGCCTCAGAAAAGGTCACCCCGCCCTGCTAAACTTTACCCAGTTCTGTAATGCCAAGGCTTGTGCCCCCCTGCTTGCTGCCATGGAAACCCCCTGCTCACAGACTTTCCCTTTAAAAATCCTGTTCACTCAGAGCTCTGGGTCCCACTTCTCTACTGCTGTGTCAGAGAGACTTGGGTCCCGAGTCCGATCGCTCTCATAATAAAGCTCTCTTGCAATTGCACCGAATCGTCTCCTGGTGGTCTCTGAGGCTCCCGTGAACCCGGCATTACAACTGGACTCTTTTAATTGGCTTATTAATGATGGGTGGCTGAACCTGGGTTGAGGCACAGGCTGTAATGCCCAAATCGGAAATGCTAGGATGTCATTAAGCAGTAAGAACTTTTTGACTCCGTTTTAACCTAGAGTCACTGTGTTCAGCCCACTGTTGTTTCATGGTAAAGTCCAACTCTGTAGCCCAGGCTGGCCTCGAACTCAGAGAGATCTGCCTGCCTCTGCCTCCCAAGTGCTGGCACTAAGGGTGTGTGCCGTCACCACCCCGCTTATCTCAGCCTCTTGCATGCCTGGACCACTGTGAGCTGCCGTTGAAACTCCCTGTGGTCCCTTTTTAATGGTAGTATCATTACCCCAGATGTGGCTGCATCTCAACTTCGAATGGGAAGTTATCCCTGCAATAGGATATCAGTCCTTTGGGTAGTGCTATAGCAAGGGTGGTATAGCTGTGTCATGATATGGGTTTTAAACTGGGAGGCTTATAGGACAAAACATATGAATAATTACAAGCAAGAAAGGAAAGATAGTCCTATATGCTTGCTTCTGTTACTCTGATTTGGGAAGGAAGAGATCTTCAGGGAGAGAGGTTGGCAGAGGAGGCTGGCAGTTTGGGAGTGGAGAAAATCTGAAGTAGTCTCTCAGGCAGTGGAGATGTTCCAACAATGAAGCCTCCTTGTTAGAGCCTGGGACCTGGTGAGGCTGAGTGAGGCAGCAGCCGGTGATCCTGTTCATCCTGCTCCCTCAGCACTCAGGGCAGGAATGGAGCTACTGGGTGCCTGAGTCCATCCGGAGATTTCTCATGTCCAGATACATGTAACCAGTAGGTAAAAGGCTGCAGGGAAGTTGAGAAGGTTGGTCAAAGAGCGGTTGACTGTGAGATTATCAGAAGGGAACTAACTGAGCCATTTCCCCCGAGTACTGAGCATCGAGGAGTGGGAGGCAGTTTTAAAGAAGCAGGTGTCTGCCTTGCCCTCTGTTTGCATGATGGCCAAACACGCAAACAGAGAAGCAGAGGATCTTTTCCTCTCCCCTCTTCAGTCCCTGCCTGAGATGAGATGCACGTTCTATCTTTGCTGGCTGTGGGGCTGGGCTGCTAGCAGCTTGGTGCCAACAGGAATCTCTGGAAACAGTTGCCTTTCCAGAGTTCTCCCGCTCGGGGTTCTGAAGCCACCCGACCCTTTGTCTAGTCACCACCCTAAGATTTACTGATCTGTGTTAAAATACCGCTTAAAGGGCTACTTTCTTGGAGGGCCTTTTTCTCACAGAGGATGGATGCCGTGTGACGATGATGCAATCAATGTGGGTTTGTTTGTTTTTTTTTTCCCCTCGCCTCTTGGTTAATCTGTCTTTTGTTAACTGGAACCTCTATCTACCACAGACTCCCAAGAGTTGAAAAACAAAAATATATTTCGAGCTGGGCGTGATGGCACATGCTTGTAATTCCAGCACTCTTCCTGGCAGAGGCAGGCAGATCTCTGTGAGTTCAAGGCCAGCCCAGTCTACAAAGTGAGTTCAGGAAAGCCAAGGCTACACAGAGAAACCTTGACTAAACACACACACACACACACACACACACACACACACACACACACACAAAGCACCACCACCAAAACCACAAAAATGTATTTCTCCTTTTCGAGTACATGGTGAGAAAAATGAAACCAGGAAAAGATGGAGGAAAAAAAGAGAAATAGGGGGTAAAAATGTGTAAATTGGGCAGCAGCTGCCGTTAGGCCAGCTGCCGGGAGATAAAGAAACAGCTGGATTGGATGTGATTTCCTGGGGTAATGGGTGCAACAGAGGAGGGTGTGGTTGCAGGTATTTTCTTTATCATAACATCCCCATTGCAGAAACGTCAAACCGTCTTCCAACTAGAGAATTTTATTATGGGATCGTGCGATGGGGCCTGAAGAAATGGCTACACTTCAAATAGCCCGCCCTGAGTCATCTATTTACAACTTGTTAGTTACGTGGCAATGTCTGCCCCTGCAAAGGGAAAATCCTAACAGGGCTTGTATTGAGGGACTCTCGTGATAAACTGAGACAGATCCCCAAAAGCTCCTGTGCAGTGGTTCTCAACCTTCTGACAGCTTCTCACGTTGTGGTGACCCCCAACCATAAAATCATCTCGTCGCTATTTAGTAACTAGTTTTGCTGCCGTTATGAATCATAACGTAAATAACTGCTTTGTAGCCTATCTGACCTGCGACCCACAGGTTGAGAACCACTGTCTTTAGTGGTAAACCTGGCACACACACAACATTAAGGTAGTGGTGAATGTTGTTTCATGGGTCCAAACAGGTCCCTTTAACTGCGTGTGACAGCTAATCTTGGTTGTCAACCTGAATACATCTGGAATCAAGTAAAGCCCAAGCAGCTGGACACAGCTGTAAAGGATTTCCTGGACTGGATCACTTGAGGTAAGAGTCTCACGGAAGCTGGGCCACACCTTCTGGTGACATCCCACGTAAGAGGACATAGAAAAGGAAGCTTTTTTCGCTTTTTTGCCTCACTGTTACCAGCAATTCCGACTCTCCTGCTGCCAAGGCATTTCTTCAATGGTATTAGAATCTGCTTCAGGGTTCCAATGTACACTGAGGACAAGCTGAGACACCCAGCCTCTCGGACTGGAAAACTACTGGATGGCTGGCTTTTCTGCCAGGAGACAGCTATTGTTCGACTAGCTGGACCACAGTCTGTCAGCCATACATGTACCTATTCTGTCAGTGCTGTTCCTCTAGAGAACCCTCACCTATGTAAGTGATTTGGAGCATCATACGTAACTCTTGCACATTGATGATCTCCAGTATCCCCCATCGCTCTCTGGACATCAACATCAATTCTACGGCAGTCATATGGACCTCGTTGTTAAAAGCCACTGTAAACATGTCCTGCCAAAGGGCCCTGAGCATCATCCAGTCTGAAATGGATTATAATTTTTCCTTCCTTTCTCTTTTTCTTTTAAAAAAGATTAATTATTTTTATTTATGTATAAGTGCTTTGCATCTATGTATGTATGTGCACCCTGTTCTGCTTAGTGTCCAAAAAGACCAGGAGAGGCCATCGGATCTCCTGGAACTCAAGTTATGGATGGTTGTGAGCGTCCATGTTGGTGTTGGGAACTGAACCCAAGTCCTTTGCAAGAGCAGCAAGTGATCTTAACTGAAGAGCCACCATCTCTCTAGCTCCTGTAAAATTTATCTTATAGCTATATAGAATTATCAGTACAAAACTGAATTAATGTCTTAAATATCTAACTTAATGTCTAACTTAAGTACAGTAAAGACATGATGGAAAAGAAAATATCTTTTATTGAAATTATTCAAAAGTATATTATTACCTGTAAGGAAGTATCTTCATTCAATAATAAACACTGTTTTATTTTGTTTTTTGGGGGTAGCAGAGAGTGGGGAAATAGAGTTTCTCTGTGTAACAGCCCTGGTTGTCCTTGCCTTGTAGACCACACACTGGCCTCAAACTCACAGAATTCTGCCTGCCTTTTCCTCTCCACTGCTGGGATTAAAGGTGTGTACCACTACAGCCAGCAGGAGTAAACATTTCATTTAACGTATGTGTTAAGGAAATTTTGTTTTTTCAAGATAGGGTTTTTCTGTGTAGCCCTGGTTGTCCCAGACTCACTTTGTAGACCAGGCTGGACTTGAAATCACAGAGATCCACCTGTCTCTGTCTCCCTAGTGCTGGGGTTGAAGGTGTGTGTTAGAAGATTAAGGAACTGAGTAAGACTTCCTGTCTTCTAAAAGGTTCTCAATCTAGATATGAAGAAAAATACACTCTACCTGTAACGTGATAAATCCAATCTTAGAGCCATAACCAAAGTGGATAGCACGGGAGAGAAGGGGTTGGTTATTCTGCCTGGGACAATCAAAGAAACGAACCTGTCTGCAAGCAGTTCTGTTCATTTTTGGCTTATTTAAATGTCTTCTCTGTAGAGCCTGCTCTGCTTAAAGAAGTGTAGTGTGACTGAAGAAGAAGGAGCTAAGACGAAAAGGATGCTGGGATGTGGGAGCCAACCCAGCAGAACTATGTAGGAGGTCTCAGAAGACGCTGCCTGGAAGGAAGACGGGTAAATGCAGAAAGAAGAGGGAGGAAGGGAGTGGATAGATTCTCCCAGGGATACATTCAGTGGGTGTTTGCCAGAAGCGCATGTCTGAAATCATTCACCGATCACAGCATATAATAAAATGGGACAACTAGGCACTACAGACGTGGGCTCAGAATGCACATGGAGTCTTCAGCTGGACCTCGAGAGTGCCTTGCCCTCTCTGCCAATCAAACCCTAACACCACCGTGAATTGCCGTCCAAATTCTCAGTCTGCAGGAAGGGATGGCATAACAAGTCAAAAACCAAAATAAGATGAGAAGGCGACTGTCAATTCATAGAATAAAACAAGACAGCAATATCAATTTTATAAAATAAGAAGGGAATTGCCCATTCTTGAGGGTGGGATAGTCTACAACCTAAGAGTTAAAGAAAATTAATTTCAAAGAGGGTATAAACAAATTCAAGGAGAGAAACTTGTTCCTGCAGGTCCTTATTTCCTTGAGTCAATTCTACAGATTTAAAAAATAATTTATTTTTATTTTAAATTATTTTATTTTATTTATGCATTAATCAGAGTTTTGCCTGAGTGAGGGTGTCAGGTTCTGGAGTTACAATTGTGAGCTGTGGGGTGTTAAACTTGGGTCCACTGGGAGAGCAGCCAATGCTCTTAATCTCTGAGCTAGCTCTCCAGTCCCAACTCTTTATCTTTAATATCTAGAGAACTTTGAAATGGGGCTTCAATTAATTAAAGGAATTTCTCATATCCAGGTAATGATGACATTATGTTGGGTGAAAAATGTCCTGGTTTTATTTATTTTTTTCTTTTCCTGTAAGATGCACAATGAAGTGTTTTGAGGATAAAATTACATCATGTCCTAGATAAGTTTTAAAGTATCCCATTTTTGTTGTTGTTGTTGTTGTTTTTAGGTGGAAGGGGACAATACGGTGGAGGTGGAGTATCCTACAGACAATTGTGAAGTTGATTGACAGCCAGAGTTATGAGAGTTCACTGCATTCTATTTAAAAGGATGCTGGTAAGCTTTGCATTAAAACATTAAAAGTAGGCTACGTCTGAACAAACGCATAGCAAGGACCTGAGGAGAGAAAGTGTGGACAGTGATGGAAATGCAGACTTGAGAGACTACACCAGAGGACAGTTTCTGAGTGTTATGTGCTCTGCTGGGGTTGCTGGAGGGCAAAGCTGAGCTATGACCACCAGGTATCAAGACCCTGCTGCTGTCGCTCTTGCAGTATGACTACATAATGAACCTATCCAGATGTCCCTCCGCTTTCCCCCAAAGCACAGTCCTGTCCTGGTTTCTTTTCCCACATCTATAATAAAATCCTCTGATGACAGCAACTTACAAAAGGGTTTAATAGGGCGGGCGCACAGATCAACGGTTCTTGTGGAGCAATTTCCTCTGAATTAAAATATCTCATCTCTGAGGGAAGCTCATTAAGACTCTGGAAAGTCAGCAGCTCAAAGGTCTCAGGAAGTCCCTGCAAGCAAGGTTGTGAGGTCCCTCTCTCCTAACGGTGGACACCAGTAAAGACAGCTGAGAGGAGACTTTCCCACTTGGAGAGCTGCCCAGGCATGGTGGTGCATGCCTTTGATCCCAGCACTCAAGGAGGCAGAGGCAGGTGGATCTCTGTGAGTTCAAGGCCAGCCTGGTCAACAAATCAAATCCAGGATAGCCAAGGCTACACACAGAAACTGTGTCTCAAAGGAAAGAAAAAAAAAAAAAAAGATGCAGAGAGCACTCTAGAAGTCCAAGTTTTGTGAGTTATCACCCAGCCTTGTGTGGGCTTTCAACTGTGAAGCTGCCTTGGCTGCTGCTGTAAGCAATATATTTCTGCTCCTAAGTGACCCCAATAAACTCATTGCTTCACCAAGTTGGACTTTGTTGGAATTACTACGTTGGCCTGTGGTCAGTTCCCTATTTGGGGTCAGGAGGAATCTCTTCATGTCTCCCCAGATATAGCGTCATACAGTAAGGTGTAGTTAAGCACGATAGGACAGTCATGGTGGCAGGAGGCTGAGGTAGCCCATCCCACTACATCTGCAGGCAGAAAGAAGAGACCGATAAATGCTTATGCCTAGCTCATGCTCCCTTTTCTGTACAGGCCAGGGTATTACATACAGTGGTGGTGGAGGTCTTCCTAACTCAACGGAATCAAGATAATCCCTCAGGACACACCCAGAGGACCACTCCCAGGCAACTGTAGCTCTCAAATTGACAGCTGAGATCAACCATCATGACTGGTCAGCACATTGGCTGCTGGAGAACTTCCCTTTGCTGCTCTCCTGGGGTGAAGAATATACACTGTCTACCATGTTCTCCGAAGCCACAGCACATAGGTCAGAGAATCAAAACCTGAAATGGGAATAGCTCCATTATTGTATTTACTAATTCACCCTCACTACTTTCACCCTGGCATTTAGCTAATCAGTAGACCTTGGAATTCAGCAGGGGAGATGTGTGTAAATCCCAGAGATGGGAGGAGAAAGATCAACCTAAATCATTATAGCCAAATTAATTAAAGGAAGCTTTTAAAAAAAAATTATGTCCATGGATAGCCTCCTTCTAAGACAAGGTTCAAGAGATGAGCATTGGACCTGAAGAAGACAAGGCTTTTATAGCTCAGGGGTAGGGGTTCCAAACGTGGGATTTGGCAGGCAAAATAACAAGGCAGTCATAGTCATAATGAGACAGTCATACATGGTCATATAACCTTTTGAAACAAAGGTAGGGTTACAAGATGGTTATAAACAACTTTTTGAAACAAAGACATTCCTGGAACAGGCAGTGCAGAGCCATTTATAGTTAAGGTTACAGTGGGGTACAGTCCAATCCTTGAGAAAGAGGAACGAACCGAGTTTGTCTTTACTGTAAGATGGCTTTTAAACCTAAGCCAGAGGGCAGGCTGGTTCTTCAGTGTGGCCATCAGGCACAGAACAGACAGACCCCTGGCTTCCAAAGACAAGGTCACTGCTTGGTCGCTCTGAGTTGCTAATGCCACTTAACCAAAACTGTTGGCGAACATGACTGATCCAATTCTTCAAGACTAAAATTATACACCCGGGAGAGACGGGGAGAGGGGCAAATCAAACACTGGAACTCAGGTAGAGTGCTCTTCTTAGTGCTTCCAGGTCCAGTCACAAAGGACTGAAATTGAAAACTATAGCAGCCCAAAGGAGGCAAAACTACTGAGGGTCATACACTTCAGCCACTCCCCCAGGGAAAGAAACTTAGTTGCCTGAGGCCGGCCTGAAGGCAAGCCGAACAAGCAGGAATAGTTTGTGGTAGAAGAAATTTCACAGAGGTAGCCTACAGCCTTCTGATGGATCACAAAGGTGAGGATTTAGTAGTTCTGCATGCTTCCTATTTCTTTGTGTGTGTTTCTGTGCACATGGTAACCGTTTCTAATCTCTCTCCTCATTGTGACTTTCTCTGTCAGTTACAGGAGATTAACTATAGGTTTGTTCTGTAAGATAACAGAACATTCCACTGGGTTGTGATTATGTGGTAGGGATATTGCATGAACCCCTGGGGAGGCATGAACCAACACGCATTCCCCCAAGATAGGGCACTGACGACACACCAAAGAAACCATTCCACGCTTCTAGCCTGGTGAGCCAATGGTATTTAGGTTATTTACAACCCTGGAGTTGCCTGTTCAACTTGCAGGTAGCCTCATGGAAGAGTGTCGTTTTCTGCAGCAAATGCTTGCAGCCCATCTGGATGTGAAGAGGGACCTGGGTCTTGTGACCTACTGCACCCGGGGATGCTAATTTTCTATAGACCCCCGAGTCCTGTGAGCATCCCTTCTCTCTCCAAGGATGTTTGAGCACAAAGGGCTTGCTGCGCAATGAGGGGTCATCTGCTGACTCTAGGGCAACCCATCTTCCAGTCTGGAGAGACTGCCTTTACTTTAGGGGGCATGGTGGGTGGAAAGAGTGCTTCGATGTTCTGGGGAAGCTGACAGGAATGCAGACAGTAGTGGAAACACAGGAGCACGGGGGTGGACAGTGCCAGGAAGTTTCTTCCCTTTCAGCTCTAACGCGCATCTCCTTCCGCTACGGAGCTGAGCCCTTGAAACACTTCTCCTTTGCCAGCTCACAGAGAATTTCATCAGCAAAGGGAGACAAGGGCTCCTGCAAGAGGAAGTGGCTTCCTTCTTGGTCATCGTAGGCATTTGCTTTCTGAGTCTTGTGGCGGAGAGCTGATGTTCTTCTCAGCTAAACTTGACGGTGTGCAGGAGGGCAGACGGCCAGTGATTTTCAGTGATGTCCTGCAGGTGGCTTCTGTGAAGTGTCCCTTAGACACTCAAGTGAGCCTGAAGGGCACCCAATACCGCTTGACTTTGGCAAATTGAGTGGGCATCCCAGAAAGTACCTTCTGAGAGAAAGTGATCGTCACAGAAGGGTTCCTGTCACCCGGCTGAAGGGTTTGCCGTCATTTCACGTGGGGAGCCTTGCAGATGCCTTCCCAGCAAACTTTGCAGGTGGGTTTTGAGATCTCACATGCTTCAGCTAGGCCCAGTGTGGCAGTTCTTTCTGCTCCCTGTGGATCGAGATGTAGAACTGCCAGCTCTGTCTCCAATACCATGGCTGCCTGCATGCTGCCATGCTTCTCCCCATGACAGTAACGGACTAAACCTCTGAAACTGTAAGCCAGCTTCAATTAACTATTTTTCTTTTCAAGAGGTGTCATGGTTGTGTGGTTTCTTCACAGCAATGAAACCCCAGAACACCCCTGTCTCAACAAAACAACAACAACAACAACAAAAACAAAACATACATGATTAAAATTTTCTGTTCAAACTATGGGTGAGGCTCTGTTTCCTTACTACATGTTAATTGCAAATGACTGAAGAGGGAGATCTCAGGTAAATCCAAATGGATGTCAAATAATGTCAAATGACACTGGTGTCAAAGAATGCTGCTGAAGACAAGGCGTAGTGAAACACAGGGAGGGCAGGGTGGGCAGCTCCCACGACCCTCAGAGGACAAAACTTAAAGGGAAGAAGAAGATCAAAGCAGGTCTTGCTTCATCAGGCAGAGCACAGCAACAGGTCAACGAGAGGATTAGAACACACAAGTAGCAACTAAATTAAGGCAGGAAAAGCGCGGGGTGGGATCCTTGGAGAGTTAACATTCCTGGGCTAGTCAGATGGCCTCACTGGGTAAAGGCGCTTACCGTGCAAGCCTAGAGATCTGAATTTTATCTGTGGAACCCATGTAAATCTGGAAAGAGAGAATAAAATCCACCAAGTTGTCCTCCAACCTCCATGTGTGCACATACACACACAAGAATAAATTTTAATTTTTTTTTTTTAAATATTGTTTAGGTGTTTTGGCTGCTTGTGTGAGTATCCACCATGAGCGTGCCATCCCACAGAGGCCAGAGGAGAGCACTGGATTCAGTCTGGAACTGGGCTTAGAGTTGAGTGTCAGCCACCCAATGGGTGCTGGGAATTGAGCCAGGGATTGGAAGAGCAGCCAGTGCTGTTAACTGCTAAACCGTCCCTAAAGTAAGACTGAAAAAAAAAAAGTTTAAAAAGTAAAATCCCTAAAACATACCACTTTAGAAGCCTCCAGATTTTGTTGCTCTCTGAGTCACACTCACTTTTGCGACCTGGCCATTCCTGTACTTAGATCCCAGGCTATCCCACTGTTCTGTGATACTGTTAATTTCTCGTTCAGCATCTCTTTTGGTCAGCCCATCCTCATGCAGGCTGTTACTGAGGCTGGTCACTGGCCCCGCCCCACACCTGTCTGTCTGCTGATGAAAGGGGAGGGTGATGGGTCCCCAGTTAGCTCTCATTTCCACTTTCTGTTGTTAGTCATCATCGAAACCTATTTCTCCGTGGCTTCCCCTTCTTTCTGGGCAAACGTTTCACTCTGTCAGCCTGCCTGGATAAATTCCTGCCATTTCCGGTCTGGCTTGACCCCAACACTTTAAGTGTGAGGGTCCTTCCAGCTTCTGTTATCTTTTGTTTTATCAGGCCAGCCTTTGTCTTGGGGTGGGGGCTGTTACCAAAGACCCCAGAATAAACCCTGGCATTTTAGCCTTAGCACATTCTTGTCATGAATAATTGGATGGCATTACTCATTTTCCTCGTTCCACTTCTTTTCCACAGGTTCCTAGCACAGTTCCCCATCACCTGCTGTAGATTTAGAAGATGCCTTTTTGTAGATTCTGGAGGGCTGACATGATGGGTTCCTCACATGTTAAGAATGTTGGGTGTTCATTTCCAAAATCTTTTTGGGTAGATTAGGTGTCCTCATCCCAATCTCTGGAGAGCTGAAATGCACTTCTGTGGGGGCGAGTTCCCCTTCGTCCGTAGCCTTTCTCAGTCTTTCCTGTGTCCCTTAATGAGCTGCTGTGAGAACAAGTGGCTCTGGATGTCTGGCTTACGGAAGGAACACTAACTTAGTCATCTTTTGGACATTTGGCTATCTAGTTTACTCTTGTTATCTCTGTCATCTGTAGCAAGTTCTGGCCCAAACTTACGTCCTGAGGCCTGCATCACAAGCCCTTTACTGGCTGAGACATGTTCTCAGCCATCCACACCCCACCGCAGCCCCAACTTCCATGCTTTCCCCTCCCTCTTTATTATTTTTTTCTGACAGAGTCTTAGTCTGTAGCCTAGACAAGCCTCAAGTTCACAGCCTTCATACTGTGTGCGTTCTGGAATTTCAGAGTGTACCTCCATGCCTGGCTGATTGTGTATAATTCATTGACTCTGCCTGTATAGCCAAAAGCGCTCAGTAAACGGCTCTCAGACCGGTGAGCTGTTACAACCTGTACTCAGTTTCCCAACAGCTTCAACACAAGACATTTAAATGCTAAAGTTGTCCCTGCCCTGCAGTCTTGGTCCCCAGATGTTTTCTATTGAACCTCCCACCTTTTCTCTGGGAGATTTCCCAGCAGCAGCTCCAGCACACTCCACAACCTCTCTTACCCTGCCAGCTTTACCTAGCTCTCCTTGCTCATTTGGATAAAGCGCACACCTGCTTATTCATGCCGTAGAGACAACCAAAGTATAGCTGCCCGTCTTCCTTCTCTGTTTGTTTCTCACTCTCTCCTCCTGGCTGGGGACTGCGGGTAGGTTGGCACTAAAGCATCCCCATCAGCAGGCAATTCACACCTAAGGGGTTTCTCTTTCACCCTCTTCGGGCTTGACAGACATTGCAGAGGGAGTATGTGGAGCAAGAACTCAGTCTGCAGCCAACCCACAGAGACAGCTTTATTAGCACTCAGCCCATGCTTATACGTTGTCTATGGGTCCAACAGCAGAAGTGAATAATCCCAACAGAAGCCACGTGACTCACAGAGACCCAAATATTTATTCTCTAGCCCATCAGGGAGTCCATGTGCTCAGCCTTGGGTGAGAGAACCATGACTTTGTCAGCTGACTGTAGGAGCCAAGCAAGAGCAGGAACCCCCTTCAAGCCAATAATCTCTTATACTTTTTAATAACACGTGTGTACTTTATATTTGCATTTACATATATGTACATACATGTGCATGCATTATGCATGCTTGGATTCTGATTTAGTTATTGGGTTACAAAAGTACTATCGTAATTGTGATGTAGTAGGAGGGTTCAAGGTGACTCCTGAACCTGTGATGCGTGTCTGTCACCCTTTTAGGACTCTAGTACCACGTGCTGCAACAGCATGTCCCAGGATCATCTGAGGCCTTCCCTGCTCAAGCTCTGAAACCGGCTATGCTCCAAGGAGTCTGCAGTGCAAAACATCCCACCAGGCACAAAGCCCCCCACCCCACAGCTGTGACTCCCATGCCACCACACTGTTCTTGCGGCTTTGTAGCACTGCCGTCAGAATTTTTGCTTCCTCTCTCCAACTAGGATAGAAAGGACCTGGCATTTTTAAAAACTTAGCAGTGACGAGGAGAGATCCCATTTGACTTGATTCAAGTATCACATTTGACATGTGACAAATACCAAAGGCATTGGATGACTTGGAATCACTTGCATCCTGTGTTGCTAGACAACCTGATGCAAACTGCTCCTGGGGAACCGTTCACTTGTGATGGGTTGGATGAAGCAGGATTTTGTCTGTCTGTCTGTCTGCAGCAAACATACCACTGCAGGCAAGAAGCAGTGGTCTTTGCAAGTAGCTGGAAAAGATGCCAAGCTTTATGAACAGGAGGTGGGTTGGGAGTGAGTTCTTGTTCTAGCCTCCCCCCGAACCCCTTTTCTGTTTCCCAGATGCTCTGCCGTGCCTCGCCCACCATGCTAAACCGACACCCCTGAAAACCATGACCCTAAACATATCCTTCTGCCACTAAGCTGCTCTCCTTGAGCATTTGATCAGAGTGACTGGCAGGAAGCCAGACTAACGCAGCAGAAAACTCTAAGATAACTCATGCCTGGTAAAAAGCTTGCTCGGCAAACCCGAGTAACCTGAGTTTTGGATTCCAGCATCCATGTCAAAGCGAGGGATGGGAGGGGCCCATGCCTGTAACGCCAGGGAGAAGTGGAGACAGGTGAATCCTGGGGCTCACCAGCCAACCAGTTTAGCCCAAATGGCAACCTCAAAGTTCCACGGAAGACATTTACATACATACATACGTACAAACATACATACAATCAGCACATACACAAATGCATAAAGAAAACGAATTTTCTATTTATCCGGTTGTTCTCAATTGCTCTCTCCTTACCTGAGAAAGGGATAGGTCAGTTATTTTTTTTAGTGAATAGATAATTTTAGACAACTACACATGTGTAAATGTTTCTTTTGTCCTTTTTAAAGCTGGGGGGGGACTGCCCCATTGAACATGTTCTTTAGTGCATATTAACCAGGTATCAAACAAACACGCACACTATCCCAAAAGGTGGAAAACAATATATTAATTTATTTCCAAATACACAAAAACAGAAAACATCATCGAAACCAAAAACAGATACAGTAGGTGAGGGTACCTTCTGAGCTAGCTCACTAGCTAAACTGCTATACATTTCCAATATTAAAGTTATTTATAATAAAGAGGCCACCAGCAATGGGCATGTAAACTTCTACTCCAGAATAAGTTCTCACTTTCCATGAGAGATCCAGTGTAAAACATTTCTCTTCAGGTGCTATCATCATACAACAATTGAAGAGAGACCCGGCTTAGACTTTGCCTTCACCTGGTGCATCCCACCGTTCAACCCTTTGCTACCCGATTTGACCCCATTTTATCTTTCAGTAGGATAAAAAACAAAAAACAAACAAACAAAAAAACAGCTTTACATGAAAGTGATTCCCTTTAAAGATGATTAACATTCAGCAGGTACAATTACAGCACACGAATGAAATTGTGGTAAGTGACATCATTTAAAGCAAGTGTGTGTGTGTTTTTTTTTTCCATTAGAACAAATAAAGATTTATAAACACAACGGGGCTAGTAAAGATAATGACATTTATTAAATTGCACTTATCCATCTTTGTGTGTGTGTTTGGTGGTGGGGTGACCAATGCGACACGTGTGGAGGTTGGCGAGTCACTTTTGGGAGTGGGCTCTCTCCCTCCATCATGTGGGTCCCAGGAATTGAACCCAGTTGTCAGGCTTGGAAGCATGGACCCCCCCCCATGAATCCTGACAGAACTTTTTCTCAATATTAACACTAAGACCATTCTTAAACTCCACCTTCTCTCCACAACTCTAAGGAAATGAGCTGAAAGGAGCTGAAAGGCAACCCAAATCCATAGAATTTGCTTCCTAGCAATCATGAACCGTCCTAAGGCTTGTTACATCATCTGAGTGATGAAGTAACCAGGGGTGGGAAAAGGGGGAGTGGGAACCAAGTTCTGAATAAAATGAGATAAGGAGGAGCTGGAGGGGGCACAGCAGGCTTTAGCTTTTTGTCGTGTCCCCCACCCCCCCGTCCCCGGATGAATCTATTAATAAATTACTGATCACTATGGCCTGATGTAATATATAGCCAGGCTGGGGTATGTGTGAGGTGTAGCCATTCTGTAAGACCCCAGAGCAGGATTTCAAAAGCTGATTCCACTCCCCAAGAGTTCCACCGTGGAGAAAGCATCTGTCTTGTTGCCCTTGTGTGCCGGTGAGCATGTGTCTGGAGGATCACAGACATCCCAGAGGCCTTTGCTGAATGCAGGCTGAACGAATGACCGAGAGAACGAGTGGAAAGGGACACGGGTGTCCACCTACCACTCGGGGCTCTCGTGGGCACCGATCGCTGCGTCCCGGTGTGCTTGAAGCCATGTGCAACAGAAGTGGGTCCCCATCTCTCCTATGGAAACGGAACCCCAGAAGCGAGTCATTCGCAGGTTCCAGACCCACACAATAGCACCTTTCCCGTGGGAAAGAAAGAATTCCTTCATTCCTGTAAGGACGTTTCAGCGTTCTCGGTGGGAGCGAGAACGTTCTGCAACAGGACACGGAAATGCCTGGCATCCCTGAGGTCCTCTTCCTGCAGCCACTTCCTGTCTTAGGGCGCACGCTGTCGATCTCTGGTTACTGGCTCTGTACCGTGCGCAGCGCTTCAGACACGAGTAAACTGAAAATGTCAGTGTTCACAAGACCCGTTTATGATGCTGGAGATGGAGACCAAGTCTGCACAAATGTCAGTCAAATGCACGGACAATGACCTAACTATACAGTTCCTCAGCTCTCCAAGGTCAGTTCGTGATTAAATAGATTGGTGAGTTCCTAGAAGTCTGTCTCTATGCCCGTGTGTGGCTGAGTACATAGTTGCTAGGGAGATGGCATGAAAGCTTCCTTCTCAAATAAACCAAGTTCTGATTTTCTTAAATGGTGTTTCCCACCTTCTCCTAACAGGTGCATTTAACTGTGTAATTAACCACTGGAGTGGACTAGGAAGAAGATGAGCATCGAGTGGCTGCCAGGCATCGGAGCCAGGTGTGGCCGTACACACTTGTAATAACAGTACTCGGGGGGGGGTGGTCAAAGTAATGAGAGTTCAAGGCCATCCTGGGCCACCTGAGAAGAACCAGGTCAGATATACATAGCAAGACCCTACCTACCTTAGAGAGAGAGAGAGAGAGAGAGAGAGAGAGAGAGAGAGAGAGAGAGAAGAAGAGGAAAAGAGGGGAGGGAGACGAAAAGAAACGACATTCAAAAGAAATGGCCGGACTGGCTAAAATGTAAAATGCCAGGACAGCTGTACCCAGCCATATTTTAAGCATAGCTGGGTAGCCACATCCTAAAACCAGTTTTTTGAAGCCTTTAGCATGGCTAAGGCAAGAGTCCTTGGAGAAGAAGGCTCTTCTTAATGCCTTCAATTTCCCTTCAGGCCAGTGCTGCTTCGGATCAAAAATACCAGCTGGGCTGTATGGCAGTTTCGCTCTGATTGAGTGTTCTTTCTCGATGCCTCAGCTCCAGGCATTCCACAGTCAGAGGGTATGTGTTGAGTTCAAATTTGTTAGCAAATAGGCTTTGCGAGTTAATCAGCCACTTTAAGTCTCCGTTTCCATAGATGCAGATGCCATGGACATAGTGACCTGTCGGGGAGAGGGCAGAGGAACAGAACGTCAGGCGTGGTGAACAGGAGACAAGGAAGCCAAGCCAAGTGTGATGAGACACCAGTGAAACATGACTGGGCTTCCCTAGTCTCACAGAGGCTTAAACTGTTTAGGACAAACATGCACTTGAAAAGGAGGAGCATTAACAACACAGGAAAACAGTGCCACAGCCGGGCTCGGTGGCACACACCTGTGATCCCAGCACTCTGGGAGGCAGAGGCAGGCTGATCCCTATGAGTTCAAGGCCAGCCTGGTCTACAAAGTGAGTCCAGGACAGCCAAGAAACCCTGTCTTGCAAACAAAAAAGCACAAAAAGGAATGGGCTGAAGAGATGGCTCAGAGGTTAAGAGCGCCATCCGCTCTTCCAAAGGTCCTGAGTTCAATTCCCAGCAACCACATGGTGGCTCATAACCATCTATAATAAAATCTGTTGCCCTCTTCCGATGTGTACGCATACATGCAGGCAGTGTAAGTAATAATAAATAAATAAATCTAAAATAAACCAAGAAACAAACAGCAACAACAACAAAAGAAAACGGTGCCCTGAAGCCATCCATGCCCGAGCAGATGAGAGTTATAGATAAGTTCTGGAAGCGCAGGGGTGAGAGGTCCTTCCATTTTGTGTTGCCTCTTCTCTGATTTCTTGCAGAAGTCCATGTGTGCATGACCTCCATCTTTGATGTGTCACTCACTAAGCCTCACTAATGTGATATGTGATATGTCACCATGACTCAGACCGAGCTTCTGTATGTAGCTTCAGGCTTCTCTAATAAGGAGCAGATCAGTCTGGCTACTCCTGTTTTCTCTGCACAAGAACCCACTTTACTAAGATTTTAACGGTCCTCATGCCAACAGCATTGGGCAGTGTGGCCTCAGAGCGGGGACACCTTACCATGGCATCCTCCGTGCTTGTCTTTCATATCCATCCACTTCACAGCCCTGAGGTTACCCATCCAGGATGCATTTGGCATGGCGCCAGGGACTCCTGCAACGATGATAAAATGGCAGTAAGAACCGCAAGCTCAACCCACCGCTCTGTCTCCCCGTCTCTCCTTTGTTCTTCAGGCTGTTGTATACCACAGGACAGTTGTTCCCCCCGACAGCAACAGCATTCTCCTCCCAAATGTGACAACCGAGAGACATGCCTGCAGACATTGCCTCATGTCCTATGGGGAAGCAGCACTGGCCTATTTGAGGAACATGGTGGCAAGCCAAGTCAACAGCCTTCATTCACCTCAGTAACTTACATCACGAAAGCGCCCACTTAGCTCTACTGGGCAGTTATACCTTCAAATAATACAAAACTCATGACTGGAAACGGTGGTGGGTTTTACAATCAAAACCTCCAAGACATTTCAAAGAGAGAGAGAGAGAATATGTAGGAATCAATACAAATATGAAAGAGCCATACTCAGCTTTGTGAGAACGGTAGTATTTTTTTTTTGCCATGACAAGTACAATCTATAATTTAATTTATATAGAATGTAACTGAGAGGAAATGATGTTATGCAAATACCTGCACCCAAAATGTAACAGCCCTCTTTTAGGAAATTGCAAGATGATAAAACATACTTTGATAAGAAGGATAATGGTCCTTTTACACACACAAACACAGACACACACACAGACACGCTCCTCTACATTCTAAACCCTGGAACATGTGGATATGCCATGTTGCATGTCAAAGAAGAACGGCAGTAGCAACTTCAGCTGGGCTTCAAACAGGTTATCCTGAATTATTTTCATTGGCACAATCTACTCATAGGAGGCAGTAATGTTACCAGCTTGAGGACCAAGGGCCCAGCAGCGGGAGTCCTGGATAGACTAGACTCAGCCTTTCACTCTAGTGTACCAAATAAAGGTACGATTAGTGGTCAACGGCAGAGAACACAGAGTTCCTATGTATTGGAAAGTACAGAGAAATGGGGCCAAGAACCTTTGGAGTACCGACACGAGCTTTAAGTTTCAAAAGAGGGAGAACTAGAATGGGATGTTGGTGAGAGCCATACAGATTAAGCTAGTCTTTGCCAAAGCCTGCTTTGGTTGATCATTATCTCTCTTTTCGTTGTGCAAGGTGGCTGAAAGAAATGATTGCTTCTGCTTGGGTGTGATTTCAACCACGTGATGAACAGATCTCTGCTGTTCCTAGAACTCAGTGCAGATTCTGGACAGTCGCTACAGACTTCCAGCCACTTTGGGTGGGGGAATGGGGCGGGGCCCTGGAGCAGATGCTGTAAAAGCTGACAACGAGGTGCCTTTTACTTTTCTCTTTAGGCCTTTCAGCCTCCGGTGAGATAGTTTTAGTATCCTTGGAATTTAAACACCCTCCTTAAGTGCAGTAGTAAGCAAAGTTGAAGAGGCAGATGAAAAATGAAGGCGGACAAAGAAGCAAGCCTACTTAGTTACTTAGTTACCCTGTGAGGGGAGTCAGGGATTCTCAGCAAACCAGTGTACAGTAACAGTGGAATGAGGAGGCAAAAAAGTTGATTAGCCATAGCAGTTTGAAGGTAGGGGAAGGAACCCCAGGGAGGAATTCAGGTGCAAAGGCAAGAAAATGAAGGGTGCTTAGAAGCAGATGGGAACGTGGCCCAGACAGTGCTGTAGCCAGCATGTGCTCCTCTGAGAGTTCTTTTCTCTTCCACCCTTCTCCATCCCTTTCTTCCACCCTTCCAACCCTCTAATACTAGACAGGAGAAAAAAAAAAGGATGGGGGAGGGGCGATGTTATCGTTAGACCTTGCTGATTAAGGGTGTCAAGTTTGATCTTCACCATCAGAATATCTAATTACTTCTAGTTTCTTTGTGCACGACTGCTTAACAAACCATGACCAACAGCAGCTAAACACCAACCAGCAAACACCCTATTGCATTTATATATCTTCTGAAAAGTCCCCAGATTTCCAAACATCATACGATCACAGAAACTACCTTTAACTGGCAAAATCATGCCTCTGTTAGAGCACGAGTTAAACCATAGTCAGTTGCTATGGTGTAGTCCCCCTACACCTGGGATTAAACTTGAAAACATATTATTACCATATTGCTGTGTTTCTTTCCTATAGAAACCAAAATTCTCGCTACACGGTGCCTTGATTCTAGCGTTACTTCCACACTCAGAGCAATAAGACAGTCTCTATGTTGTTTATACTCTTGGTTCTGTGGTAATCTTACTGGATGTTTCCGGGCAAAGGCTTGGGCTCTGGCAGCTCCAACAAGCTAGGCCTGTCTACCTGTCCCAAGTATGCCAACCAATGGCTGGGCAAAAGCAGTAATGGAAAGCACTTATTCAGGGTGGCCAACCTTGGGAAGAACAAATCATGGGGTCCCCGACCCAACCTCCAAGCCCATCTTCAGGGTCCTGATGTGAGGTTTAGTTTTGAACAGAAGGCAAGAGATGTACATAATCCATCAGCCTTGGTTATGGTGTGGTCCCACCTACCACTGGCTTCCTGCCCTGTTCTGTGTGGTGATCAGAACTGTGGGAAATCCCTTTCTGGGAGGCAATACCCTCCTCCACGGTACCAGATCCTCAGCCTTCGCCTTCATCTTCGGGGATGTCCTGGGGGATTTTTAATTCTGTGGAAATCACTGATTTACAGTCTGGTGGCTGAAGTGAGGGTCTTTTCCCTGCCAGGACAGTCAGAATGTAATTTATTATAACCTCCAATGGAAAACTGACTACTGAAGAAGATGGCATGTACCAATAAGGGTGGAAGGTGAAACTCTGGACACAAACTTTGAAAGAAATGTAATAGGATTGAGCATTTAAAACTAATTTATCTCATCGTAAAACAAAACACATTAAAAAAAAACGATTAATAAAAGTGTATATTTCAGAAGAAAACAGTCTTGTTCTTTTGACCTGTAGCCACATAATTATGAGCCAATTTAAACCTAGAATTGTAACAAATCTTCCAACTAAAATAAAATGTTGGCACAACCTTTCCTATAAATAGCTGGATCTTCATCCCTTGGGGCTGTAACATGTGAAAACCAACCTTCCTTTCCTCCCTCCCTCCTTTCTTTCTTTCTCTATGTCTCTTTCTTTCTTTTCTGTCTCCCAACAGAAAAAACTTCAGTGGTTCCATCTCCCACTGCTTTGTGTTTAAATACTGTGAAGGTTATTTATTAGAGTGTTTGCCTACCCAAAAAGAAGCGTCCTTGTTTTGCTCTTGACATGTACTCTTAAATAACTTGGATTAAAAAGGAAAATAATTTATAATAAACCTTGCCTGGGGAGTGTGAAAAGCCAGCAGGGAGGGGATTCAATTTATTGTACCCTGTCAAGCTAATCTGTGTGTGATGTTTATGAGTCTATTTAGTTTGAATAACTACACCAGACAACTGAATTAAACATCTTCCTGACAATACAGCTCTTAACCTTTAAGCAAGTACATTTCTGAGAAGACATTTTTCTTTCCTGCTCATCAATATTGATTACACAAAACTGAGAAACACATTCCAGAGATAAGATTAGCACATTTACAATTAATGAGTCCCTACCTTTTGAATAGATACACACACCCATTAATCTCTGGCTAATGGATTCCAAACTCCTATACTTCCTGTCTGAAGACAGGCCTCAAACATGTTTGCTTAAACATTATCTATGGTTCATATCTGTGCATAAAATATGACATTAACAAGGGTCTCCCATAGACTCCTGGGGCACAGAGAGGTCTGGGAAAAATGCGCACAGCTCCTAGCCTATTACTAGACGTTCCAATGTGGTTCTTGGACTGGAACATTGGCACAACCTGGAGACTGTAGACTCTTGGGCCCCACCCAGACTTCCTGAAACAGGACCAGCACCTCCCGAGGATCACAGGATCCTCTGCAAGATCAAGTAAGTGTGAGAAAAGCTGAGAGGCACTGTCAGGAGGCCACAAGAGCACACCGCCCTGTGAAATACTTCCTTATCTCTCTGCATGCTCACTCCTGTTCTTCCTATCCTATCTCACTCAATTTTGTTCCAACGGTCAAACTGCTCCTCTGATATCCTTTGTTTGGTTTAATTAATGTGTCTCCGTTGCTGGGACATATCTGTTTGCTTTTAAATTTTTGGTTGATTTTTCGAGACAGGGTTTCTCTGTGTAGCCTTGGCTGTCCTGGACTCGCTCTTGAAGACCAGGCTGGCCTCAAACTCACAGAGCTCCACCCGCCTCTGCCGGAATTACAGGAATGCGCCACCGAGACCACACGTTTTTAAATCTTTAAATTTTCGTTTTATGTGTATGTGTGTTTGGTGTCCTAGAAGCTGGAAGAGGACATTGGAACCCCTACTGGAGCTCCTGGAGTTGTTAGCTGCCACATAGAGACAGGAACCAAACCCAAGCCCTCTGCTTGCTACTATCAGGCATTTTTTAGTGACGGAGAGTTTCCTCACCAATGAAGTGAGTAAATGAAATCAGTGGCTTCTTAGTTTAGACTGTAAGCTGCCCACGGTGGGGGGAGGGGAGAGGATTTACATCATCTGTCTCCCGCTCACATTCATATAATACAAACAGAAGTTTCATATAACAATACTCGGGCTTCTTGCACGCGTGACATTTGTTTACACTGCCACCTAGTTTCCTTAAAAACAAACAAATAAATGAAAATAGAAATTACTAAAGTATCTTCTGAATACTCCAATGGGAAATAACTGCTACTTTTAAAATAGCTTCAGTTCTGTCTGTAGTTGCTACCACTGTGATCATTACTGTGCTCATTGGTCGGGGGCTAGGAGGGCAGTCACAGTGCCTTTGGGTGCGAGTTTATCTTCCACTCAAAGGGAATCTCAACAAAGGCTCACTTTTCTCATCATTTCCAGGATAAGGCAAAAAGAAGATTGTCAGTGTTATCAGAGAAAACATTTTCACCAAAAATCCAATTCCCTCATCTGCTCTTCATAGGCTTCTGCAAACAGAACATTTGAGATAAAGTTTGTAGGCTAACCTGGAATGCTGTTCTTGGGTCCCGGCCTTTCCCGATCAAATAGCTGTGTTTTTTAAATAAATGAATAGGGTTCTTGGAAATGCAAGCTCTACTTATATGAACTTCATTCCTCATTATCTCCCCAGTCTCTTCATCTGGAGCTGCTGGATTCAAGCTCAGATACACCCTCTTTCACTCACTTATCAGACACACAGGAAATTTAAACCTCAAATATTGAAAGAGATTCCTCACAGTTTAATGATGGTGCTGGACAATAAGAGGTCCTAGAATGAGATCAGCTAGCAAAGTAGGAAAAGCTACCGTGGATACCCCTGCTTTTGGCCATTCAAACAAATTCCTTCAAAATAAGACAAGAAAATAATTTTTGAAAGATACAGATGTATATATATATGAAGCTGCTGACTGTGACATTGTCACGCATACTGGCTGTCACACAATTCTGAAGTCAGGGCTTCAAGTCCGTCTGCTATTAATCGTTGTGTGATTTTAAACAATTAGCTGCTCCCTCGAAGGCAAGGTGTAACAAATCCTGGCAGGATTTTGTCAGCGCAACCATCTCTACCTGGGGATCTATCTCCCCCCTACTTGTTTGGATACTAAAGTCCAAAAGAAAATGGTGTAGGATCTTCCCATAAAACTGGCCTCCGAAGAAGGAGGGCAGTCAGGTTTGTCTTTTTGCTTGTTTGTTTGTTTTGTTTTTTCAGGCAGGGTCTCACTATGCAGCCCTGGCTGTCCTGGAACTCACTCTGTAAAACAGGCTGTTCTCGAACTCCTAGAGATCCGAAACCGGCCATCCTCTTCCACATAGTGATAATAAATCTTCTCTTCCACTATTCCTAGGAGTGCTTAAGTTTCCTTTTCCTTCCTTCTTCATTCAGTCACTACTATTTTTTAGTTGTTTTATTTGTGTGCGTGTGTGCCCATGGCAGCCAGTGGACATCCTGATGTACCACCCTCAGGACTATCACCACTTCCTCTCAAATAAGGTCTCCCATAGGTCTAGGGCTCACCAGATATATGAGGAAGTCTGCCTGGCTGGAGAGACCAGTGTCCTCTGGTCTCTGCCACCCCAGTGCTGAGATTAAAAGCAGGTCCCACTTTGGATGAAGTGATAGATTTGTTTGTTTGTTTTTTGTTTTAAAAGACAGGGTCTGTGTGGCCTGGGTTGTCTTGGAATTTACTATGTCAAACTCAGAGATCCCCTTGCCTCTGCCTCCCGAGTGCTGGGATTGAGGGTGTCTGCCAATATACCAAGGTGTGGCTCCCATGTTGGATTTTGTTTTGTTTTGTTTTTGTTTTTAATGTCAGTTCTAAGGAATAAGGTCAGGGCCTCCTTGCACTTTGCCCGCTGAGCCATCCCTTCCCATCCCTCCTCTACCCCTCTTTTCTAAATGCCAAAATGGTCAGAAGGTGTAGCCTGCACAGAGCTCTGCTATGTGGTTTCCCCCTGAGGTGCTGGAGAATCAACTCAGACCTTCCACTTGCTAGTATCTCCAGCCACATCCCCAGGGTGCTTTGTTTGTTTGTTTTATTTTTTGAGAGGGGATGTGATTACACAGGGTCAAACCCCGTCTAATCACTGATCCAAGTCTCACCATGAAAACCAATCTGGCCTCAACATTGGAAGGACACTCTTGCTCCAGCCTTCCGAGCCCTGGGATCACAGGCATTTGCCATGTCACCTGACCGACTGCGAGTTCTTCATGACCCTCGTACCCTGCCTTCACAGGACAGATAGACACCCTGCAGTATCATCTGCTCAGTCCTCCACAGCACCAAGCACCCAGCCTCAGAGGGAAGAGACATTTTTGTTCTGTTTAGTTACGGTTTGGTGTTTCCGAGACAGGGTTTCTCTGTGTAGCCTTGGCTGTTCTAGACTCACTTTGTAGACCAGGCTGGCCTCGCACTCACAGAGATTTGCCTGCCTCTGCCTCCCTGAGTGCTGGGATTAAAGGTGTGCGACACCACACTGAGCATTTTCATTTTTAATCAAACTTTAGATTTATTTTCAAATAAATAAATCTTTAGGGATTTAAAAAGTAAAGTTCAAAAAGCAGCTGTTTTTCAGTTTACATCCATTTGCTACCCCTAACTTTCACATTTGCTTTGTGAATCTTTTTTTTCCTCTTAAAGTGATTATTCCATGGCTTGTGAAAAATAGAACTCTGATATCAAGGGTGGATTTAAATAATGCATAAAAGTTTAAACAGATCAGGATGAAAATACACACACACACTGCAAAACCTAATAGCCTATAAGTAATAAATTGATAAATATAATCCACCATATTACCAAACTGAAAAAAAAAAAAAAAAAACAAAACACATGATCATCTCATTAGATGCAGGAAAGGCCCTTGACAACATCCAGTACCCCTTTGTGATAAAGGTCCTGGAGAGATTAGAGGTACAAGTACATACCTCAACATTATAAGTACTCCATATCTCGTCAATACCGTTTTTAGCCAGAGCATTAAGACAACTGAAGGAGATCAGGGGGATACAAATTGTAAAGGAAAAAAGCCAAAGTATCTTTTTTTTTTGCAGATGATATGAAATTGTACATAAGCGACCCTGAAAATTCCACTGGGAAACCCTTACAGCTGATATGCACATTGAGCAAAGTAGCTGGATACAAAATTAACTCGTAAAAATCAGTAACCCTCCTATGTACAAGTGACAAACAGACTGAGATAAATCAGAAACAACACCTTTCACATCATCCTCAAATAATCTATCTTGGAGTAACTTTAACTAAGCAAGTAAAAGACTTGAATGATAAAAATTTCAAGTCATCAGTAGTAGGGGCACATTCCTGTAATCCCAGCACTCAGGGAGGCAGAGGCAGGCGGATCTTTGTCAGTTCCAGGTCAGCCTGGTGTACAAAGTAAGTCCAGGCATCTTAAACCAACCCCCCCCCCCCAACAAGCAAGCAAACAAACAAACAAACAAAAAAAGCCCTTCAAGTCACCAACAGAAACTGGAATAAGATAATAGAAGATACAAAGATCCCCCATGCTCATAGATTAACAGAGTAAAAATGACCATTGTACCAAAAGCAATCCATACAAGTCAATGCAATCTTTATCAAAATTCCAACACAATTCTTCACAACCTTGAAAGGACAATTTTCAGCTAATACGGAAGCACAAAAAACACAGGACAGCTCAAACAATCAGAACTGCTGGAGGTATCACCATCCCCAATTTCAAGTTGTACTACAAAGCTATAGTAATAACAACAGCATTGTCTTGGTAGAAAAACAGACATGTTCATTAGCAGAATAAAATTGAAGACCCAGATGTCAATCTAGACACCTTTAGACTCCTGATCTTTGATAAAGAAGCCAGAAATACACAGTGGCAAAAAAGACAGCATCTCCAACAAACTGTGCTGGTCATATAGGAAGTCTATATAGAGAAGAATGCAAACAGATCCATACTTACCACCCTGCACAAAACTCAACCCCAAATGAATCAAAGACGTCAACATAAAACCAGATACACTAAACCTGATAGAGAAAGTGAGGAATGGCTTTGAACTCACTGGCACAGGAAGAGATTTTCTGAACAATATTAGCACAGACACTAAGAGCAACAATTAATAATGGGACTTCGTGAAACTAAAGAGCTTCTGCATGGCAAAGAACACTGTCATTCTGACAATGTGGCAGCCTACAGAATGGGACAAGAGTCTGACCAGCATTTGATAGAGGGCTAATATCCAAATCCAAGAACTCAAGAAAGTAGGTATCTAGAAAAAACCCAATTAAAAATGGGATACAGATCCAAACAGAATTCTCAAGTGAGAAAAATCAAATGGCTGAGAAACACACACTTGAAATGTTTAACATCCTTAGCCATCAGGGAAATGCAAATCAAAATGACTCTGAGATTTCTTCTTAGACCTGCTAGAATGGCTAAAATAAAAAACACAAGTGACAGCTCATGCTGGTGAGGATGTGGAGCAAGGGGAACACTCCTCCATTGCTGGTGGGAGTGCAAACTTGTACAGCCACTATGGAAATCAGTGTGGCGGTTCCTCAGAAAGTTGGGAATTGATCTACAAAACCCTGCTTTACCCGATTTGGGCATAAAACCAAAGGATGCTTCATTCTATCAGAGAGACACTTGCTCAACCATGTTCATTGTTGCTCTACTCATAATAGCTTGAAATTGGAAACAACCTTGATGTCCCTCCACAGGCTAGAGGTATCCCATCCTCAGAAAATATCCCACCCTCAGAAAGAGAAATATGATATCTATACATTTATATGTGGATATTATCTATTAAGTCAGTGATAACTAAACTACAATCAGTAAAGCCACAGAGGGTAGGTTTAGAGTAAAGGACTAGAGGGAACAGACAGATCTCCTTAGGAAAGGGAAATAGACTAGATATGGAATGGGAGGATCAAATGGGAATCAGGAGGGGAGAGGGGGATGCTGGCAGGAATATGGAGAAAGACCCAAAATTAAAGAACATTTGAGAGGTAATATGGGAAACCTAATCTGGTAGAAACCTCCTAATATATATGATGTACATAAGGTGGTTTAAATGAAATAGCCAAATAAAGGGTGAGACAGAGTCCCAACTGGCCATCTCTTGTCAACAAATAAAGCTTCTAGTACTGAGACTGGGTTTCAGTTGAGTTGCTGTGTAAAGCTGTCCCATGGAACTCTCCAAACAACCCAGGGTGTTGCCAAGACTACTGGTTCCTCTCCACAAACTGGCAGCAAGGCTCAACTGCTTTGAAGACGGAGATGTTGAGCCAGTGCCTACATAGAGCCTTTACCTCTATGTTTCGGGGTCTTGGTACAGGAAGATGCTCTGCATGCCACCAAAAGAGAAATGTAAACACCAAGCCAAGCACAAAACCTTCTACAATGGTGTTCTGCCTGCCAGATATGGTAAGGCAATGGTGGCAAAGCTTGTGGGAGCAACCAAAAAATACTTGATTTCACTTAAGACTTGTTCCATGAGATGGAATACTTCTTATGTAACGAAGAACCTGAGACTGGTTACCCCAGGGACCTAAGGTGAAACAAAAATAATATTGGTTTAAAAAAAGAAAATGTAGTGATAAAATGACCTCCAATGACATTCTGTTATTCTCATAGATCTGTGTATTCAGTCCTCATCAGAGAAGCTTCTTTCTGCAGCAGACGGGAGTAAATACAGAGACCCACAGCCAGACACTACGGAGAAAATGAGAGTCCGTGGAACACTGGGCCCTAAACTGGACGTCTCCGTCAAATCCCTCCCCTTAGAGCTCAGAAATCCTACAGAAGTGAGAAGAGTGTAAGAGCCAAAGGGGACGGCGAACCCAAGAAAACAAGGTCTTCTAAATCAGCATGAGCAAAGTTCGTATGGACTCACAGAGACTGCAGAAGCTAGCACAGTGCCTGCACTGGTCTACACCAGGTCCTCTGGACATATGCTATGCCTCCCAGTTTAGTGTTTTCATGGGATTTCTGAGTGGCTGAATGAGTGGGTCTCTGATTCTTGTGTCTCTGATTTTCTTGGGCTCTTTTTCTTCCATTGGTTTGTCTTGTCCAACTTCTATGTGATCTTTTTTTTTTATCTTATTATATTTTTAAAAAAAATGAATGAATGAAAACCTAGCCACTAGAGTAAAGGCTAACAACTGAATTGTCACCTAGACTGCTGGGAGAAGGAAAACCAGTTTTATCCAATGAATGACACTGGTTACATCAATATGAGGACAGGCCTCAGGTTCATGAGTAGCTGATCAATATGTAATAGACTTTACAGGTTTTTTTTTTTTTTAATATGCTTTTATTTGGTTACAGCTTGGCAGTTTGGGGGGGGGAGGAAAAGTTGTTTTATTTTGTTTTCTTGGTTTGGGGGGCTCTTCTTGTTGTATTGAGTTTTTCTTTTTTGAGAAAAAGTTAAAGTTGGGTGGGTTAGGGAAGAGAGAGGATGTGGAAGAACTTGGGGAAGAGAAAGAATATGATCAAAATATATCTATAGTTAATTTTTATTTTAAATAATTAAAAAATAAAAAAAACAACAACAGACAAAATATGCATAAGTGAGAATCAATACAAATATTTAGGTAGGAAGGAAAATTACTACTGCTAGAAATAGGGTCAAAACTTAAAATGAAAGGTGGGACACTTCCTGGGGAATTCTGAGTCCTGAGTCCAAGTTTCTTTCCTGGAAAATCAACAGGCACTTTCGGGAAGTCATCGTCTCCCGTCTTAGTCTTCAGCCCCTATGACAAGTTCCACAGACTGGGTGACCAGAATAGAAATTTACCCCTCAAGCTCTTAACCTCTGAGCCATCTCTCCAGCCTGCAGCTCTTGTCTTTGGCTACAGTTTGAGTGTTTATATAGAGCTTGGGTCTGGTGTTTTTCAGTCCCTGTGGTAGTTAGTCGGTTTTAAAAGCGCAGTGTTGATTTACCTCATTCAGCAGGGTTCTGCTTTCCTGAAGTCACCAGGACAGCCTGCCTGGCGCTGTTTGTGTCACTGCCTGGGGTAAAGCTCTTAGTGACATTGCCAGATTTTCTTTAACTTAAAAAAAAAAATTTTTTTTTTTTTAAATTTCATTTGCACTGGTGTTTTGTCTGCATGTCTGTCTGTTGTGAGGGTGTTGGGTCCTCCGGAACTGGAGCTGCAGACAGTTTATGACCTGCCATGTGGGTGCTGGGAACTGAACCCGGATCCTCTGGAAGAGCAGAGAGTGTTCTTGCCCGCTGGGCCATCTCTCCAGCAACCCCTCTCCCCCCGCCGCCGGCCCCATGCCTGTTAGCAGATTTTTATTTTGCTCTACACACAGTGCCATTTTCACCTTCAAAGCAAGACACCAGGCAACACTTGGTTGGCTGCCATTCAAGAATTCAGCTACGACTTACAACCACTGCCCCTGAATCCATGTACAGACAGTCAAACAAGAACTCGCACACACAGGAGGGCCGTCTAATTTTAACCCTGATTTTCGGTCCAGCCCCGGTCAAAAGTTGTTGAAGGTCAGCGGCGAACTTCGTTTGTTGCTGCACAAACTGGGATTTATATATAGATCTTTAGTTCTGGGAACTAAATCTCCGTCTATAACAAGCCTAGCCTTTTCTGCAAAACAGCAGTACAGTTCTATTTGTAGTGTTCTCTGCACTAACTTAAAAAGAGAAGAAACATGAGATCGAGGTCTTGCCCCAGGCCTGGCTATGTGGGTGTCCTTCCCTATGTCCAGTCTGCAGGAAGCATGCAGCAATGAAGAAATGTATGCCGGTAGCTCCCCCGCCCCCCAACATCCATTCAGCCCAAACATTTGGATGGAAAGCACTAGGCTTCAATTAGAAGCTATACAACAAGGAGGCCGGAGAGATGGCTCAGCAGTTCAAAGAGCAGGGTTCAGTTCCCAGCACCCACACGATGACTTACAATCACCTGTGACTCCAGCCCTGGGGGACCCCAAGCCCAACTCTAGCCTCTGAGGGCTCTGCACCATGGTACAAAGAAATCTTACACAAAACAAAAATGAGTGAATTTTAAGAGAAGTCATACAGCAACCTAAGACCAGACATGTAATATTTGGGGTCCGAAAGTCATTACAGTGGGGAGCGACTGGAAGGGAACCCTCAAGGGCACCGGAAGTACTGAGAATGTGCTCGGGCGTGTGGGCTACACAGATAAGGAGCAGCGTGAAACCTCAGTGAGCTGAGGTTGGGGGTGTAGCTCAGTTGAGAGCTTGCAAGCTTAGTGTGCATGAAGCCCTAGGTGCTGCCCCCAGCATTGCATTAAAGCGGGTGTGGCAGGCAGTTCAGCAGTCATGCCTGTCCAGCACTTCTGTGGTAGGTGGCTCTGTAGTTCAAGACTATCCTTGGCTACCCAACCAGCCAGAGCTGTGAGACGCAGCCTCAAACCCAGAAACAGAAAATGTAGCGATCTGTTCAACTCTGATGTGTACAGCTTCTACATGTAAGACTTTAACAGGACCCCAGGCCTTAGCACAACTGACTCCATGATGGAAGTACCATTCAGGCCATAAAAGTCAGCATGTAGACAGCCTCACCTGCCCAAACAAAACCAAAGACCTAATCCATTGAAGACCACAGTTCTGGGAAAGTCCCTAAGGTACTAACCTTGCTTTGGCTCCTGTAGTTCTGCTTCTGGTTAACTGGTCTTTCACAGGCTAATAAAGACTGTCATTGCGCTTGAACTCACTGAGCAGTCTTCTGTGGTGGATACACCACAACAACACTACAGTAAGAAGCTGCTGAGGGTCAGGAATCTAACCGTCATTATATAAGTTTATAAAATAAACTGTGAGCCTTCACAGAAATGTTCACTTGGTCCTTCTCTTTGCTCCCTTCTCTACTGGCCAGGGCCTTATGCGGCCTTACATCATACTTATCATGCTGGAGGTTTGGGCTGCAGTTACTCCAGCTCTGAGCAACAGCTATCGCCAACTCAAGAGCAACCACTAAGACATTCAACTTATAGGAAAAGAACAACAATAACAAAACTCAAAGCCACCTCTAAGTTTTGATAAGAATCCATACTGAGGTGCTGATTACCATACCGGTGTATCTTGAGTGGTCTGGTTGGTTGAAAAAATTGCACGATGGGGGATTTTAGAATAGCCATGTGTCTGGAATCAGTGTAGGACACAATTTTTGTTATTCTTCCTTAATTTCACGGGCTTCCTATTGATTATGAAGTGCCGGCACTAAAAAAAAAAAAAAAAAAGCACACCAGCCTTAACAACTGGATAAACTGTTTTACCTAATTACCCTAAATGGTTAAACCAAGGTCTTCCACGGCCTGCAGGCATTCCACCACTGGGCTACATCCTCAGCCTTCACATTTTCAAACGAGATACCAAACCGCTCCATCATTTATAGAGAAGACATGGAGGAAGTAGCCCAAATGAAACAAATACTTAGCAGATATTAAAGCTGCCAGAGAGGCTGCTGGAAATCATACTCGCCAACAAATATTCAAAGGGAACTTTTTTTTTTCTTTTCAAGGAGAAGTGAGCCTAGCGGTGATGGCACACGTCTTCAATCCCAGCACTAGGGAGGCAGAGACAGGCAGATCCTGGAGTTAAGGTCAGCCTGATCTACAGAATGAGCTCCAGGACAGCAAGGGCTACACAGAAAAAAACCTGGTCTCAAGACAATCAAATAAACAAAATGAAACAAAACTAAAGGAAATGAAACAAAAACCGAAAAGTGATGAGTAAGAAGCTGTTTTTCCAGGTTGGCTACATTTCCTGTGGTTGTTACCGCTGTTTGTTTCCTTGAGACAATGTCTCACTACGTGGCTGGCCTTGAAGGAGTCCACAAACTTCCTGTTTCTGCGTGGCAAGCGCAAGAAGTACAGATGTGTAACCGCAAGACCGACCTCTTTGATTTCCTGTTCTACAACATTCCGGAAAGGGTAAAACCATTGCTGTATCTTCCACAGGACCTGATTTGGTTCCCGGCACCCATATCTGAAGCTCACAGTGTTCAAGGGATCTAAGGGATCCAAGCAGTCTAGTCTCCGAGGGTGCCTGTACGTGTGCACATATCTATATGCGCGTATAATTTAATAAACATAACTCTTACAAAAAATAAAAAAAAAAGGGGCAGCTGGGAAGGTCTGAGATGATAAAAGCCTTAATGACAGCTCGAGTCAGGTTCCCACTGCCCTGGAACTTCCAACAGTCTTAGGAAATCAGTACTGTATGAGTAAACAGAAGGCCACGTGGGATGGGTTAATTGTTAGGCCTGAACCTCTTTTGAGATCACCCAGTCCAATCTGTTCCTTTATAAAGCAGGAAACTGAATCCCAAGAAGGTTCCGTGAAATACCCAGGAGCAAACAGTAAGCAAAGAGGTTAGGTCTTGAACCATAAATTTATAGCATGAGTAACGAGGTTACTGACCTGCCTCTACTTTTTATGGTGCTGGGGACGGAGCCCTGGGCCTTGAGCATGCCTGACAAGAACTCTACCATGAGAACAACATCCCCAGCTCTCATTAGCTCCTTTTTCACCGTATAGTGTCTGGCCTTTGAAAACATATGTTTTTTAAAATTCAATTCATGTAAACATATTTTTTAAGTCGCAACACTCATGGTTTATAAGCGGTCAAAGATGGAGGCTACAGGGCTGGCTGAGTTGGTTGCTCACTGCAGAAGCAACATTCAGGTCCCCGGCATCCATGCAAAAACTCGGGCACCATGGCGGCCGCCTGCAATGGCGGTTGCCTACAATGATGGTTGCCTTATGCTGACAAGAAGCTCGGAGGATCCCTGGAGCTCCCGGGCCACTTAGTCTTGGTTAGCTCCAGGTTCCGTGGAAATCCCTGCCTGAAAAAACAAGGTGGAGCCAGGAGTGGTGGCGCACACCTTTAGCCCCAGCAGTTGGGAGGCAGAGGGAGGTGGATCTCTGTTAGTTCGAGGCCACCTTGGTCTACAGAGTGAGTACTGGACAGCCAAGGCTACACAGAAAAACCTTGTCTGGAAAAAAACAAAACAAAACTTAAAGGTGGAATATCAACTCAAGAGTACCTGTGGTCGCCTGCACAGATCAAACCAGTCAAAATTCCAACATGGCTGAGGGTAGGACTCCCCAGGTCCCACGCCTCCAGCTGTTTGCAATTGCTGGCTGCTGAGAGAAAGTCAGTTTTCTCTGCTGGGTTTCCCATGCTCCAGTGGACGCCCTCATACCCATTCACATGTGTTCAGCACTAACTGGACTCAGTGGGTACACTAGCTGTTTTTTCTTTTTTTGATCAACTTCATACAAGCTACTGTTGTCCATGAAGAGGAACCTCAATAGAGAAAACGCCTCCTCTGTCAGGGTACCTGTAGGACAGTCTGTAGGGCATTTTCTTGATTAATGATTGATGTGGGAGGGCCCAGCTCACCAGGGGTAATGCTACTCCTGGGCAGGTAGTCCTGGGGTGCCGAAGAAAGAGGGCTGAGCAAGCCGTGGGGAGCAAGCCAGTAAGAACCATTCCTTCACGATCTCTGCTTGATCTTCTGCCTCCATGTTCCTGGTTTGGCTTCCCCTGCCGATGCACCAAAACCTGCCAAGCAAACGCTTTCCTCCTCAAGTCGCTTTTGGTCATGGTGTTTCATCACAGCAATAGAAACACTAAGACAGAAGATGACAGTGATGATGATGCTAATGGTGATGATGAAAAGGACCTGAAGTGGAGAGTGATACTGAGTTGGAAGGAGGAAGTGTAGTGCATTAGATCAAAGTATATTGTATATACCTGAATGAAATTTGCAAAGAATAAATAAAAATATTATTTTTAAAAGTACAGTGAAAGAGACAGAGTAAGGCACCAGACACTCAATATCGACATGGTTTTCACACATACGTACACACATGTGGAACCACACCAGTGCACACAGAGAAACATGTGCACGCACATATCCACACACGTCAAAGACATGCTGGGTAAGAGATGTAGCTGAGTGATCACATGCACAGGCTGGTGGTTCAACTGCCAGCCCTGCAAAATAAGAAAAACAGACAAAGAAAAGGAACGAAGGGAGGGAGGGTGAGACACAGAGAGAGACAGAGACATGGGTTGCGGGGTAGAGAGGGAAGGTGGGTCGGTCAAGCTGCTGCTCCAATCCTGACTTTCTTTGGGGGTCTCTTACAGCCAGCTGGCAATCCTCCCAGTCTTTCTACAAGTATCTGTAAAAAGATATAGGACTACACACCTCCGGTGCTTTCTCAGCATCCCAGATACACTTTATAGAGGTGAAGATGGATTCAAACAATTCCCATCCTTTAACAAAATCTAAAATACCCTCTAAGCTTCCTTTTCCTTCCTCCTCCACCCCAGGGTGGTCTTTAGCTCACGAGCCTCTTCTGGCCTCCTGAGCGTTGAGATGGTAGCCTCGGGCACCATTCCTGGTTCCAAACTGTTTCTTATGTCTGCACCAGTTGCATAATTTGTCCAGTGTCAGGCAAGCTGTTTGAAGTGGCAAGGCTGGGACTCCAAAGGCTTTCCCTACTCCAAAGTCCGTATTCTTTCCTCCACACCCACTGGAGGACTGAGAGACCTCACGAAAAACACTGAATCTTGGTAACAGGGCCTCTCACTCACAGAACACTTTCCATAATCATTCCATACGGGTTTGTGCCAGCCACATCCTGCCCATTTTGAGTGTTCTGAGTCCCCAAAATTAACATGAACGTCACCTGACCTTATTGTGAAAATATATGCGTGTCATAGTACATGCGACAATTTATAAGAAAACGTAACATATATGACGAATCTGTGAGTTGACTATGATTTTCACAAATGAGTAACATTCTCTTTTTAAGGAAGTATTCCACAGGTTTTTTTTTTTTTTAATTCCATCATAACAACTGGTCAAAAAGTACAAATATTTTCGCCAACTTAAATATTTAGGGAATATATCGATCAGACTGAATCTTGTCTTTTTTCTTTTTTTAAATTTGAATCTGCAGGCACAGCTTTTTATGAATCAGGAGTACCAGAATTCTGATTAAGATTCCCAGTCTCTCGGCAGCTACCTTCTTATCCTGGTGTTTGGAAAAAGGGTGGGGCTAAAGGCCATCGTGGTGTGTAGGGGCATGTTTTACGCTTCTTTATATTGAATATTGTACTTCTACTAAAAAATATAACTGGTAAGCTTACAGCCATGAAACACACACAGAATCACTGCTCCTCAGCTGTCCACTTAATGGGATCTATAATGACCTGGGAGACGGCCCCACTGGGCTGGGATCCTGAACTATATAAAAAGGAGAAAGTGACAACATATTGAGTGACCCAGAAAGACAAATATTGAAAGTTCTCTCTCCCCAGAAGCTCTTAGCTTCAAATCTTCAGGTGTGAGTACACGTGGCCTGTGGAAAGTAAAAGGTAGAACACTGCTGGGGTAGGGGAATTGGGGAACAAGAGAGAGGGGGACAGCAGGGTACAAGCAGCCTGATCAGGGAAGTGGAAAAGGAAGGTTCCTTAGGGAGAAGGAGGGAGATAAACACAGAAGAAGGTGGGACGAGGGTAAAGGGCAATCTCGGGATACAAGTGATCTGATGGGGAAAATAGGAGGTCTCTTTAGGAGACAAGGAGGGAGGGAGGTAATAAAAATAAGGATATCCGGAAGGACCACAAGGGAATCACACTATTAATTATTTACAAATAGCAATAACAAAAACAAACAAACCAACCAACCCCAAACAAACCAAAGTGTTCCCTCCAAAAGACAAAGACCACAGACAAAAAAAATCCAATACAAGACAAGAGGCTCTCTCTTTTGAGCTGTTGACCAGGGCTGGGCAAGAGACTCCCCAAACATAGGCCCTATTGCTGCTGCCTTGAGGTGGAAGATAAGACCCTACTGCTGAAGACACTGTGCACTTCCGATGCAGAGCCCGAAGGCCCCAGAGCTTGAACTGACCTGAATGCCTCTTCCCTGAGGACTAGCTTTCACGGTCTCCAGAAGGCACAGAGCAAACCTTCAAAGGAAGGAGGCAACCAAGAGTTCTGCTCAGCTCTCACACCTCTGAGGCTCATCAATGACTAGCGTGACAAGATGAGCCAAAGAGTGCAGAAGGACTTGGCGGAAACCAGCAGCTCTCTAATTGGACTTAAGACCTAGTCAACAAAAGGAAGAAGCCAGGCCTAGCACCCGGGATCCCAGCCAACTACTCAGTGTTAGAGGAGAAGAATCTACAGCCTTCACTAATCTATTAATCCAGAATAATCCCTCACAGCAATCTATAAACATTTGTCCTTACACACACAGAAAAGTGCATTCTCCAAGCCTCAACAAGGAAACATTTTTTTTGTGTGTGCGTGCAACAGACAGAAAACTACAGAAAACAAGCAAACAAACAAACAAAAAAAAACAATACAGAAACCCACAACCAATCAAAGTACAGAGTTGGGACCCCAGTCCCAATGCATACACCTATAATACTTGCCAAAGGCTTGGGGGGGTGGGGGTGGGGATGGGGCGCTGTGAATGAGGGAACAAAGACTGTATGAGTCAGAGGATCAGAAAGTTTGCTTTGAGATTATGTCTCCTACACGCGTGAAGTCTCCCCAGCATGACTACCCAAACAAGGGTGATACGAATGGACATGCCAAACTGCATGGAGGTGGGGAGCCCCTGAGGACTTAACCATACACAAAGGACTACAGGCAACTGAGTAAAGCTGAGAGCTGAAGAGGTGGTCCTCTCCAGGAAAGAGCACACCAACTGATTGCTCAGTGCCAAAGGTCAGCCCTGAAAACACACCCATAACATTACACGGACTATATATGGGTGCACACGCATGTGCACACGCATGCACACACATACAAATGCCCAAGAAATAACAGTGAAAAAAAGAGGCCATGAATTTGACAGTAGGAATACAGGGAGGGACGCAGAGAAGGGAAACAGAAAGAAGAAATGTTGTTATATTACAGCCTCAAAACTCAAAGTAAATAAACGCAAGGTGAGCTGAGCAGAAGCCTTCCTTTGCTCTCTGCTCCCTGACTGTGGAGCAATGTCAGCTGCCTGCCTGTTTCCACTACTGTGGTTTTCCCACCGTGGAGGACCAGAGCCTCCAACTGTGAGCCGAAATGGGCTCGGGGATGCTTCCAAGACCAGGCTGTGCCCTCCTGCACGTAACTGTCACGCTCTAAGCAAACAAGTTCTCGCTGAGACAAAAGAAAATAAAGCCACCAGTTAACCCCAGTTCCTGCTCCTTTTAGCTGGTACCATCGCTGAAGGGACCCCAAGATACTGTTGCCGATCTTTGTGCTGTTGTGGACACACTGTTCTGGTGACTTAACAGAGGCTGTGTGGTTTGGACTCAGCAGGGCTTTCAGGAGTCTTAGAAGTTCACATCAGTAACATTCAAGGAAGTCAAAACAATCGAAAGAATTTGCTTGAATCTTTGGTCTGTTTCTCTTTGGAGATAACTACAGCTAGTTTTACATGGGTAAGCCAGCCATGGAATATACATCCTTTGGTAGTGAAAACAGACTAAAATTGATGATTTTTTTTAAAAAAAAAAAAACATCTTCAGGGTCTTCACAATATAGGGATCTAAGACCATTTTCAGGCTTTCTTTATCTTCATGCTACTCAGTAGATACTTTACGCCCACTGGTAGTTCTTTAAAAAGGTTTTTTTTAAGACACTCATTTATTTCTGTTGCGAGTGGGTATGTGTGTGGTTGCTGCTCTCTGGCTATTGAGGGCATAGGCAGTCAGACGACAGTTTTCAGGAGCTGGTTCTCTCCTTAACGGTGTGGCTCCCAGGATCGAACTCAGGAAGTCAGGCAAGGTCCCGCTGCTGACGGAGGCAAGACTAAAACTCACCATCCTATTCATAAACCACCCCGGTATTTCCTCAAGATTGGTACTTTCCAGACATCAGCCACTTGTACATGCCTGTCACAGAACTAGCTACATGCAGTCTTACCTACCTTTTCCTTAGCCGACTAATCTCTTGGGGGGCAAATGAAATCTGCTGCAAATCTAAATGTACCAGTATCTGCGAAGGATGGTCTAGCCCAACCACTCTCAACGTGTCCCAGAAGAAGAATTCCACGGCACTCAACTGGAAATGTACATATCCGGAGACTGCCGAAGCAGGAACCCAGAATCTGTTGTACTGGCTCTGTGGGGGTTCAGAGGCGGGCTGAGCTCTGGCAACCACTGGACTGTATGCACTTCTTGGTAACTGAGGGTTGTGACCCCATCACCACAGAGGAATGGCCCTAAGGCTCAACACAGTCTTAGGCTGGTGTCACCCTTTTAGCAAACATTGGGAAGAAGGATTTATAACATGTTTTTCTGGTTCCAACATCCTCTTTTCCCTACTTTGCTGGAAGAAAAAAAAAATGTTTTCTCTAGTGTCACAATTCAAAGAAATCCTGAGGTAAGTTACACAACATATGTTAATAGGTCACGAACTATTTTTATTGCATTTATTTATTATGTGTGTGTGGGCATGAGCGCACATGTGCAAACATGTCACAGTTCCCACATGGAGGACAGAGGATGGCATTGAGGTTCTCACGTCATGTGTCCTGGGGATGGTATTCAGGTCAACAGTCTTGGCAGCAAGTGCCTTTACCCTGTGAACCATCTCGCTGGACCCTTAATTATTAATTTAACACATATATTTTTACCCATATCTTTATAAATCTGCCACAGAACTTCCAAAGTTTTTTCTATATATTTACATATTTTTAACATTTTTATTTTTAGTTACAATGCCAAAGAACAGATAACAGAATAAAGACAAATAGTAGAATGCCAAATAAATAAATATGGAAATGTCTTTATGCTTTTTCTTACTTTGCTCCCTACCCCTTCACTCTACCCTTGGTGGTCCCTTGCCTTCCCTCAAATTGTCCCTCCTCTTATTTTCATGTCACATGTACTCTATTACCCTCTCTTGTCCAATAATAATGTAACTGTACTTAATAAAATAGATATATTTTAATCCAGTTTTTGAAGGGCAAGCTAGGTTTTACTAAGAAGTAGCAATGGAGAGAAGCGACTCCTGAAAATTGTTCCTATGGCAAGGAGGGAGGGGTTCCCCAAAATGGATTGCCTCCAATTTATGTTTGAGACCAGATGTTAATACTCACCTTGAATTCTTGATCCTCTTCCTCCCGAATCTCAAGATTAAGGATGTGTTAATCATGCTCTCTCCCCTCTTCTCTCACTTAGGCCTCTTAGAATATCCTACATGCATATCTATACAAACATGCGCACATACAAATTTAAATATAGATTCTGCATCTGACAGAAAAACACACCAAAATTTTTTTTGTAATATCACTTGAATGCAAAGAAGAGTGGAAAGACATGCTGTGATGTTCAGTTTGTTTCTATAGAAACAGAGTGTGGATATTTCTGTTACAGAGATAATTCAGATATCAATCTGCACACACTGAAATGTACCTGTATCAACTATATGTGGCTTTGGTACACAATTAAAATCATATTATTCTAAGGAGCCATTGAAATGTACTTACAGTTTTTGTTTATTATGGAAAACAAAACAAAACAAAAAACTCCCTTCTGCTTCCAGAAAATGTCTGTGTTGTACAATTGTTAGAGAACGATGGATGACTGGCTGAGTTGGAAATAAAACAATGTTGCCAGTTCTAAGGTAGCAACTGTGTCAGCCTTTTCTACTTGGATTCAATTCCTGTTAAATTCAGTTTAGCAGATGTTTGCCAATTATAGCCAAATTAAATATTCATATATACTTTTTAATCCACTTTGTAGACAAGATCTATGAAAGCCAAGATGGCCTGCTAAGATTACAGGCATGCAGAATTATGCCCAATTTCCAAATGTTATCTTGTAAAATGTTCTAGAGATCTGAAATTAAAACTAATTTGAAATTAAAACTATGAGAAGCCATTTCCTTCAGGGTGGGCACAGGCTCTCCACTAAAAGAGTGGCACTCGCATTGTTTTACTGGAGCCCAGGGCTGGATGGATTACTATTCTCAAAACAGACTTGATGTCAACACAGTTTGATTACCCAAAGGTGCTGTGATCTACCTATGTCTTTTCCACTAAGTACTCAGCATTTTAATGGCCTTAGACTCATGCCGGATTACTGAAGACCTGAGACCATTGCAGATATAAATCTTCCCCCGTAAGCCTCATGAGCCTACCTGGATTTCAGGCCAGAGAAGAGCCTACAGCCTCTTACCAAAGAAGAAGAGCAAGCCAAACGGGTCCTCATCACCAATGCAGAATTTTGAAATCATGTTCTCCTTTTATCGAATGAGTTTGATATCATCTAGCTACGCAAAAGCCGGTATTTTGAAAGTGTTCAGTAGATAGAAACTCAGGGAAGCACATTTTACGAACCATCTCCTTTAACTATATTGGCTTTATTTCCATATTGACAAAACAATAATCTTGCACCCACAAAAACAGCCCTGAGTGTTTGGGGTTGCTGATTCAAGTCTGACTCTCCTGGACCATGGGCGTTACAATTCTCAGCCATGAGGACAGTGGCCATGAACACTGCAAACTGTGTTATCCTAGAGACTGCTTTCTCCATGTGGGCTGGCGCAGACAGAACACAATGCATGCTCTGGAAAGGACTTTCTACTGATCCAGCCACACCCTGCTTAAGGCCCCAAGTAACCTTCTGGTTTGAGAACACAGTCTGGTGTCTACAACTTGTACTGCTGGAGGGATATTTTAACCTTCCTTATGTTTGGGCACCGTCTTTTCTTAATCTTTCATCTTCTCAGTTTCTTTCCTAAGCCAAAGAAGTATTTTTATATTAAGCCAAGAGCAGCTGCTGCATGAGCCATGGAGCAGTGCTTGGTGATGCTAACAGCGGAGCTGACCCAGTGCCAGTTACCGGAGAAATCAAAGCAGCTGTGGGTAATACAGAGGCTTCAGCAGGCCTTGCCTGCGGGTGCCCTGTCTTGACATCAGACAACATGGGGTGGCTACCAAGAACCAAGTTTTCTAACTAAGCACTCGATCCCCTTTGCATTCCATCTGGAATTTTGGAGTTTACCAAATCTGCCTCCCTCACAGATAGATGCCATTTGTCTGCCGGCCTGGAACACATCACCAAGCGATGTTTTACCTACTCATTATCATCAATTCATTATCATCACTTATCTCCACCTCCGGTACAGGACATGCTTTTATGCCATTCCCATCTTTAACTGTTCAGCAATTCTCTGACCTCCCCCAAACTCTAGACTCCAGCATCATACAGAGGTATGATGCCAAAAAGCAGCATGCGCTGTTGCAACAGGGTCAGGAAACACGGAGATGGAGGTCATGATTCTTGTTCTTAGGGGATCAAATGCTGAGGAGATGTTTACTAACAGGTGACTAACTGTTGGTGCAGCCCTCGCAAAGGAGAGCCGGATATGGAAAGAGGAGGGTATCAGAAAGGTCAGAGAAGAGAAGTTGGGTCAAGTAGTTGTGGGAGTATGAAGTGTGAGTCATTTTATAAAAAGGGAGGAGGTAGGGAGAAGGGTGGGGTTCAGGAGGTCGTGACGCTGGAGATAACGGGAAACTGCTGCAAAGCCTTAAGGCGGGATGGAAGGTGTCCTCATGCCCACCCAACCACACTGTGCACTCACCATCACTGCACACTCGGGTAACCGTCCCCCCCACCCCCCGTCACCAAGCCTCACAGAACTCTTTAAGGCCTAGGTTTTAAAGTGATTTAAAATAAGTGGTTGGCTTCTGAATTAAAAATAGCTCCCCACACGCCTGCCTGTCACCTATTTAAATAATGAATATCTTATGAGAATTGTTTTCCTATCAGACAGCACGAGGCCTAAGAGAAGGACCTATTTAAAAAAAAAAAAAAACCTGGATGTATCTATAGTGAGATTATAAAATATTTACTTGTAGTGTTTCCCACATGGTATGTATGTATGTATTTATTATGTATACAGAGTTCTGCTTACATGTACACCTGCATGACACAAGAGGACACCAGATATCATTACAGATGGTTGTGAGCCACCATGTGGTTGCTGGGAGTTGAACTCAGGACCTTTGGAAGAACAGTAGTCAGTCCTCTTAACCTCTGAGCCATCTCTCCAGCCCCTCCCACATGGTATTTTGTTAGTGGTATTATTAAAAATAAATAAATAAATAAATAAATAAAATTCCCATGGAAGGAAATGCACGGAAAAAATAAGTTCAGTAGCTGATGGAACACATCTTCGTGACTCTCAACCTTTGAATGCTTTTTTTTTTCTTTCAAAATTTTTTTTGTTGTTGAGAATTGAACCCAGGCCCTTGTGTATGCTGAGCATGTCCTTAGGTTCCTGAGCCTCACCATTGGGTCCCTCCAATTTTTAAAGCCAACTGTAAGAATATATTTTTTAACGACTTACTTATTTTATGTATATGAATGTTTTGTCTACATGTACATCAAAAGACACCAAAAGACGTCAGTCATCTGACCCTACGAAACCACAGTTATAGATGGTTGTGAGCCACCACATGGATGCTGGGAATTTAACTCAGAACCTCTGAAAGAGCAACTGGTGCTTCCAACTGCAGAGTCATCTCTCCAGCTCAACGCTTTAAAAATAAACACATCTATTTAAAGAAAATAACAACAAACAAAACCCCAAACAACTACTCCCAAGGCCCTCTCCCCAAAGAAATTTGAGGGGTTGACGTGGGAGAAAATTAGCTCCAAAGCAAAGCCACCACAGACCCTTAATGTTCAACCATTCAACTCTGCCAACTTTGACACCATGGAGTTGTGTCTTCTGTCTGCACCCTCAGCACGCAGAACACTTGGGATGATGAAGAACTAAGAAACTTAAGATGTCTGAGAAAGTAGTGTCAGTAGACTTAAGCCAGCAAAACTGCTCAGGGTAAAGGCGCTTGTGGCTAAGCCAGACAGCTTACACCCTATCTACCCCGGCCCCACCCCCACCTCCTGTGTCTCACGTTGGAGTGACATTTCTGTGCACTGTGCATTCAAATGCTGATTCCTGTGCTGATACAGATCCGATTATAGTGGGCTTCCGCCTTATTGTTATGAAGCGTCTCAGGTCTTAGTATTTCGTAAACATTGTAATCCCATCACCTTCTGATTGGTTAAATAAAGACATGAACAGCCAGTAACGGGGCAGTAGGGGGGAGGAAGGCGGGACTTCTGGACCCTGAGAGGGTCTCAGGTGGGTATTCCACCTGAGGATTCACCTGAGAAGAGCGGATGTGTCGAAGAGAGGTAAAGAACCAGTGGCGGAACATAAATTAAATACAGATTACAGATTAAGTTAAATGGGTAAGCTAGCAGGGACCCATAGCCTAGCTTAAGGCCTAAAGCTACAAATAAACACGTCTCTGTGTCATTCATTATTCAGAGCAAGGGCAAGCATAGAAAAACCACACATTTTACAGACACGCTGTGGCAAGTGTGCTGGAACACATTAAAAAAGATAAAGGAAGATAGCTCATTACTCGCAAAGCCTTCTTTCCCGTTCTGTATTAGAGTGACATCCTCAATACACTTCATTTTCTTTCTTCTTTACAAAGACTTCCTGGGGTTCGGGGTGCAGCCAGTTGGTCAGAGTGCCTGCCTAAAACATGCACCAAGCCCTGGGCTCAATCCCCAGCACCTCCTGATCAGGCACAGTATCTGAAGCTTGCAGTCCCAGCCTCTGATGTGAAGGAAGGAGAATAATAAGTCCAAGGTTATCCTCAGCCGACCTAACTGCCGAGGTTTGCACTACATAAAACCATCTCTAAATACAAATAGGAAGGAGGAAAGGAAGGAAAGAAGGAAGAGAGTCCCATATTTATTACTGAAGCAACCTACTAATGCAGAGCATAGAAAAAAATTGCGTCACCTTAAGTACTGTTCGCTGTGGGTACAGCAGTGACGCTGCTAGCTTGGTGTTTTTCGGTGACAGCTTAAATGAGAGTGTTAGTCACCTGTGAAATTCCTCACAGACCCACTTCCTGGATCCCAGTATCTCAGAATCATATCGGTTTGATTACATTTTTATCAGAATCCACTGTGGGGACTGGGGTAGCGATAAGGGGTGTACTCTCGGGAGGAAGAGAGACAGAGGCTGAGAATCAGGTGAGGGCCCGGTCAGCTCTGTTCCTGCTTCTTGATCCTGAAAGTCTAGTAAAAGGATGCAGCGAGGCGTGAAGTCAGGAGCACACGCCACAGTGATGGGGGAGGGGCGGGGAGAAGGCACGGCAAGGGGAGCTTATTTCTCTTATTGTCACAGTGATCATGTACAGTGTCTTGGCTAGGTGCTGGACCCACTTCCAGTCCCTGAGAACGTTCACTGATGGGCCATCCCCATGCCCACTGGCTGGCGATGAGAAGAGGAGCCAGACTAAAGCCCTGCTTTGAGCAGGGACACAGGGAAACGGGCACAGCAGCCTGCAGGGGGTGGCGATACTTAGTTCCAGAAAGGATGCTTTATCACCCTCTGGTTAACAGGGACCCCGGCAAGCTTCGCATATTTGCTGTCTTCCATCACACACACAAACACAGCCTCATGTGCTTGCTGCTTTCCAACACACACACAAACACACACACGCACACCTTGCTAACTATTTCCAGGTCGGACGGCTTACTTCCACAATCTTCACTTTCCCTAATCCTTTGTCCTTTCTGGTAGGTCCTTTTGGCAGGAAAGATAAAAAGGATTATTCCTCCTTTTCCCGGTGCAACAGGAATAACTGAAGCTTCAGGCTACTTGGATCTAGAGCCAGATCCCAGCTTGCCCTGGGACCAACTGCGTGACTCAAGAGCAAGCACTACTTCAAGCTAAAGCTCCAGCCACCGGCACACGGAGATAACAAAGATAAACCTCACACCTGGTACAAGCCGTGCCAACAAAAACAATACCAGATGCCACAGGCAGAATGTTTACATGTCTTTCAAAGAGAAATTGGTCAGACTGGCAAGACGGCTCATCAAGTGTAGGTGCTTGCTGCCTGATGACCCAAACCCTAAGGATCCGAGCAGAACAAAAAAACTCCATAAGGCTGTCCTCTGACCTCCACAAGTGGGCCCACACACATACGTCATAAGCATACACACAATAACAAAATAAAACAATTTTTTTTTAAATGGGCAAAACAGAGTCACTAAGGAGCCATAATGAATGTCACTCATTCCTCCTCCTGTGAGTGAACCTTTGTGCCCTGAAATTTTGGCATCTCTGAGATTAAACTCTCATTAGACAGACCATGTCTGTTCCCAGCCACCAAGCTTGTTGGAATTTGTGACTATTCACCTAGTTCAGCTTTTTGGAGAGCTGAGTTATCAGGGAGCTAAATATGTCTAAGTGCCCTGAGTCCACTTTCAGATATGAAGGTAGCTTCCAACAACACTCAAAAGTGTGCCAGGCATAAAGGCTGCCACTCAGAAAGAGCCAGGAACTATTCCAAGAATGGCAGACATAGGGCCATCCTTACCTAGAACCAACACCCACAAGCCACCTGGTGCTATGGGGACATTCCCACTGAGGCTCACATAACTTACGGGAAAGCAGCCCAGGTTTGAATCAAAGGGGAAGTGTGTTAGTCTGTTTACAGCCGGCTGCCATCCCTTGGCCTCATTTCCAAGTCAACACAAACCATCAAGAAGACTTTCCCCTCGGTGAAAGCACAAGGCTGTAAACAGGAACTGCTATTAAGAAAACAACAGCTACTGAAAGTTGAGGATTCTGTTGGGCCGCCTCCAGCTGAGAGCACAGCCTGTGTGCCAGTCACCCACTCCTCTAGGCAACAAAATGTCAGGGCTGCATCTGTGAACTTCCAGTGAGATTCCCAAGGTGCTAGAAACGGGCCCACCCACAGCCTCCCATGAGATCCACTCAGTGAGATTTCACCCTGAGTGATCCACTCTGAGATCCACTCGGAACCCAGTAAGAGGTAGCAATAGGGCCACTGAGATGGATGGGCAGATAAAGGCACTTGCCTGATTTGCAATCTAAAAATAAAGGGTAAACACGCAACTTAGGAAAGAGTTGTCAATGACTATTTGGCACTGACCTGGGATCCTATTGAGTGTCACCCAAAAGTGTTCGTCAGGGCTATAGGTATCTTTAGACCACTCCAAGAGATCAATGGCCCTCTTGTCGCTCATGATTAAGTTGACGAAGTCTCTGGTGAGGGCCACATACGCCGTGCCAAAGTAGATGGTCAGCTGGTGTGGAGGGGGAGCTTTCAAAATATTTGTTTTCTTCATAAAAAATCCACCTTTGCCTGTGCGTTCTTGATGGACGTACTTAGTCCGCTCAACGGCGTGCTGAGGGGGCAGAACCCCTGGGGTGATGTTTTTCCCCTTAAATCTCTTCAGGTAGCTAACGATTTCCTTGTTGGTTTTCAGAGGGAAGTCCTGGCCGCAGGTGTTGATGACATATTTCCAGGGGACCTCGGAGGCCACCAGATCTTTCATGCAGTTCAGGTCAGCCTGGAGCCGGGAGAAGCCACCGTAGACCACCCTTTCGGTCTCGGAAGCCAGGAAAGCGTTGGGGAAGCACTGGAGTAACTGCCGCACCGCCCCTTTAAACTCCCTGCTGGCCTTTTCGTCCACGTGCATGCAGTAGACATTCTGGGGCGCGTAGATGGCCCTGAAGAGCCTTTCAAACGTGCCGAAGTCTTTGTGGATCACCATGGCGTAGGCCAGGGGGAAGGCAGCCTCCTCTTCGGACAGGGGGCTGGTGATATAGTGGCTCTGGGTCCGGTACCGCTGGCAAGAGATACCTCCCAAAGGATGTGGCGATGTGTTCCCCGACACGGAGAACGTCTGATTTTGCGAGCCGTAATCGCAGGCGATGACAGACGTCCTTTCGCGGGAGCTGTTGAGCCGCTGGTAGAGGTTGGCAGGGCTCAACTGGCTTTGATAAAAGACCACAAAAATCACCACGCTGAGCGCAGTCAAGAAGAAGACGCAACTCAGCCGTAGGTTCATTATTTTCAGTTCCGGGCGAGACGAATTCTCACCGGAGACTGAGAAGTGATCGAGCCCAGGCGCGAGAGCCTCCTCCAGATCCGCCGGCTTCTCCCGCAGAGGTGCGGGCTCGCGCTGCCCAGCTCTCAAACCGCGGGTCTCCCGTGCTTCCGATTCTGCTCCATCCTCCCGGACCGGCTGGAGATGCTCGGCTTCCCCGCCGCACGCTGGCATCCGAATCCTGAACCCCCTCGGAGCCGAGTCCCCGCTGGCAGGAGCTCAGCCCCGCCCAGCCAGGGAAATCTCCTCGTTTGCACACGAAAAGCAAAGAGGTGCCTCGGAGCCAGCCAGCGGCGTTGTGGAACCGACTTTCTCAAAGCATCAACCCCACCCACCTTCCCTCCTTCCATCTGAGCGGCTCCCTTCGGTCGCGTTCCAGAAGAGGGAGCTCTATTTGGGGAGTGTGTAGGGCGACCGCAACTCGCTGTTTCTCTGTTTCTCTTCTTTCTAGTCGCTGTTTGTTTGTTTGTTTATTTATGTTTTTCATTTCAGTGTTATCTCCGGCCCTGGGCAGAGACAGAGGCACGGAAAAAGGGCATTGCAACACCCTCAATAGATAATCAGCAGAGAGAGAGAGAACACAAACTTTGCGGTGAGGTGTGCAGGATTAAATCATTCCGATGTGTTCTGCTTACTCAGACTTACGAGAAGAGGAAATAAGAATCAAGCCGTGGGACACCCGCTAAAGCCGACTTCACACGCAGAGGGTCCGAGCAAACGCACCTTTGCCTGCGTGCTACGTCGAAATGCGATAGCCACTGGTTTCTGTTTCACACAGAGCTTCCGATGCCTAGAACTGCCAACACAAGTATTATTTGCAATATTCGAGGACCTAGCTACTAAGCGTCTCTCTACAGCAGGGTGCCATCACGTTGGTGGTCATTCTGTAACACTCCTGGGATTCTCTCTTGTCTCTTTCCCACCCTCCACCACCCACTGTGCTCTCCCACTTCCTGGCCTCTGAAGAAAGAACAAATGTTCCTGGGCCGTTGTAAAATTCCTGGAAGTATCTGTCACTGTGACTCAGGGAAACCAGGAAGAGCAGGTCTGGTTACCAGGCTCGGGATTCTCTTAGCTTACCTGTGCACCAGCTTACAGAGAAAGTGGAATGCTTTGGGGGAAACCAAGGCAGGTCCTACGGCTATTTCCAGGTTGAACACCCTGCCCCCTCTCTCCCTGTCCCACTCTGCCCACTTCCCACCATTCACTGTTCTGACGGAGCAGCAGCCAGGGAGGAGCCATCAAGACCGATTAGGAATGGTCTCCATACACTTGGAAAGCTGCCAAACAGGGACCTCTGACATGGCCAAACACAATTTCTTTGATTTACAGGTGAGGAGACCTAGGAGGATAGAAACGGTCTTCCCACAGCCACGGAACCATCGACCGTGCTCACCTCCAGATGGGGAGGCCAGCCTCCTCGCTAAACTCCTACGTTATCACATGGACCAGGGAGAAGTCCCCTGCCTCTTCAGTCACCGGGCCCTCCCTCTATGAAATGGCAAGTAAAAATGCCTAGCTGTAGCTTTTGTTTCACAAGGTTGTCCGTGAAATTAAATGAGATCCCTTCTGCTCGTGCCTTACAAGGAAGCTGGCTTTACAAGGAAGCTGGCTTTGCCGAGGGTGGATTGACAAGTGTTCCCTGTGTTACTCTTCTGAAAAACGGCCTACATTTCTGATCCTGTTAATGAACTGATACTTTGATTTCTGTTCGTTCGTTTGTTTCCAGATAGAATTTTTCTGTGTAGCTAGCGTTAGCTGCCCTGGAAGCCACTCTGTAGACTGGGCTGGCTTTGAACTCACCACCTGCCTCTGCTTCCCTGAGTGCTGGGACTAAAGGCCTGCGCCACCACACCCAGTTCATGCTAAGGCTTCTAGGTGAGCTAATTAATCCCCCAAACTCACACCTTACTCTTAACACAGGGTGGCAGTACATGCCTGTGGCCTTCAGCCCTTGCAAGGCTGAGATAGGAAAATTGCAAATTCCAAACTCTTGGCTAGTCTAGACTACAGATGAGACCCTGTCTTAGAAAACCAATCAAGCAGGACAGGCTGTCAGACACCTTTAATCCCAGCACTACAGAGGCAGGAAGATCGCTGTGAGTTTGAGGCCAACCTGGTTTACAAAGAAAGTTCCAGGACAGTTGGGGTTACACAGAGAAAGCTTGTCGCAAGCAAGCAAGCAAACACACACACACAACTAAACAAAACCCTTTTCTTCCTTTATCATTGACCTCCCCAGTTTGGCCCAGGAGAAAAATAACACAGAGAGAGAGACAGAGGGAGAAAGAGAGAGCTAGCTATATAAAGAGAATACTTGAATAAACCGTTCTCATAGCTTCATTCCTTTGTGCAAAATATATCCTTGGTTGGGCTGTGGCTAAGGGGAAGTTAAGAGATTTCAGTTTTGCTCCTTCCCTTTGACTCAACCTGATCTCACAAAGGGAGTACTTGTGGTGGATGCCAAAATAAAGTGAACTCACCAATTCACATCAAGCTGACTGAACAGGAGGGATGGAAGTAAAGTGGGAGGCTGAGGAGTTGCCACATGATTTATGGTTTAAAGCCATGGTGTAGAGGCCTCCCTTAAACCAATGGTATACTTCAGCAACCACTTCTACAATTTGCCCTGGCACGTCCGCCCTAGCTCCGATGAATGGACTGAGAGGAATCTGTGATGTCTTTTTATTGGCTGGCCTCAGCAGTGGGTTTGTGTTGCCCGGTCTCTGTGGTAACCGAGCAGGCGTTTTTTTTTTTTTTTCCTTCCAGCAAATGATTGCGAGGGCTGAGCTAGTACCTTCTGACAAGGACATTATTTCTGCTCTGCTCACTCTAGTTGCATATAACTGCTGAAAACTGTCCTCGAGTGATCTTTCCTCTCGGCGGCTCGGGGTAACCTTTATGGTCACAAAGAGACAGAAGAAGGCTAACAGCAAACATAGTTGGGCCCACATACCAGCAAAGAACCGAGCAATGAGAGGAGGCTGGGGTAGGAGCAAAGGGACTTCTCATTAACCTTGACTTTTACTTCCACTTAATAAAGAACAGGATTGGGACTCTGGGTGTGATTTTGGCTATAGAACCGAGATGATGTTTGTTTATTTATTTATTAAGTGACATAATATTGGCATACGCATAGCATAGTATTGTCACTCAGTACACTCTCATAGCATATCAGTGTATTTCACATTTTCATTGCTCAATCACCACCAATTCTCCGTTAGGAGCCCTCTCTCTCCTTGTGCTGGGGACTTGGAAAGGCAGAATTCATTGGTTTCAATCATGGCTGCCCTACTGTGCCACACAACACAAGCAGGCTTCCCAGACGGACTCTACCCAGCCACAGGTTGGACCCTGCACGCCCTTGTTCGAGACCACTCCATCCTGTTCTCGTGTGGAAGGCTTCAGTTGTGTCTATCCAGCAACTTCGAAGAAGGAAGTCAAAAAGTAAGCAGGAAACTCCCCCCCCCCCCCCCGCAACCAAAACAGTAATCACAAACTGTGGGTAAGCCCTGTGCTCCCCCACGGTGCTAGTGGGTGTGGCTACTGCCTGGCCAAGGTACAAGGCCATCAGAAAAGGGAGGGGATGGTGCAGAGGGAAGGAGACCTGTACCCCCGCTCTCCCAAAACAAGCAGCTCACTTGCCGTGCCAGTAACCAACACTGCACTGAACTGGGGAACCAATGCTGCCGGCTCTTCCAATGTTCCTTAAAATCAAAGTTCATACATGCACCCCCCCACACACACACCTGTAGCTGATCCTTGAGAGGACATTTTTACCACTTTCTATTTCCGCATCAAAACTCAGGCAGCATTAGTCTCTTTGGAAGCCGGCCTTCTTAACTCTAATATACCACTGTAACGAACTTTCTCAAAGCCAAGCCAGGATGTGTGACTGGCAGACAGAGTCATCCTACTGGGAGCCACAGGCGATAGCCCAAGAATGAAGCAGGTTCAAGTTCAAACTCACTTGAGATCATTTGGATTCCAACTAGCCATCACAGTACAGCTCAGAATCCATCTTTTTACTTAAGCTCTGCTTATGTAAGCCAACACTGGGTTTGAATTCACTTACATAACCAGGCTGCCTTCATAGTCTCAGCAATCCCCGTCTCAGCCTCCTGAGACCGGAGATTAGAATCATATGCCAGTACCTTGTCTCCTTACAGTGGCCATCTTGTTATTTTCTAAGACCAACACCTCAAGTCCTTACAGGTAAATTACTCTCTGTGAAAGGACTCGCAAACCGTGAAGCTCAATGCCACTGAGTCTAGATCAATGGCAGATGTTCCTCTGAAAATAATCAGAGTAGAAAGGCTAAAATAGAAATACAAACTAACACACATAATTTCTGTGTCCTGCTTGAAAACCGCTCTGTTCTTTCCTGAGAAAACAACAACTGGCAGATGCTCCAGGGACCTACTCTTGAAAGGTCACACAGGCTTCAGCAGTGGCCTCAGGGGACTGTGGTAGAAGAAGCCTGGGGCCAGGCCACAGCATCCTGAAGGCAAGGATGAAGACAAGGGTTGGATTTCCATCGCCAAGCTGGATGCTTAGTCAAGGATATAAAGAACAAGTAAGTCCCTGGGGCTGGAGAGATGGCTCAGCAGTTAAGCGCACTGAGTCCTCTTTCAGAGGCCCTGGGTTCAAATCCCAGCACCCTCATGGCAGCTCTCACTCATCTGTAACTTGGTGATCTGACACCTTCGCACAGACATGCTCGCAGGCAAAATACCAATGCACATAAAAATAAATAAACAAATGAATAAATAAATGTTTTTTTTTTAAGTCCCTGGAGAAGAGCAGTCTTTTCCCGCTGCCCATCAAGTGTTTAAGATTATTGGCTTTTTTCCTATGGGCATCCCTCAAGCATAAGGCTTTGTAGATGAGGCTAGAGTCGAAGCAAACTCATTTTGGCCATCAGACTAGGTTCAAGATTTTGTCACCATCAGAGAATAAAACGGTCAAGATGGCCTGAATGTTAAATACTCTACTGTGGCCAAGATCAACTAATCCTGTGCAGGCAGGCTGCTAAGATGACAAAGTCCTAAACCCCACACAATCCTATGACAGGTGACAGAAGCCTGGGCTGACTCCCATCCACCCCTTCTGTGTCCAAGAAGCTGATGCCGATGGCTGGTTTTAAGGACTGTTCCACGTCAGCAGACGGTGACTGACACCTGGCGGACTTCACCAAGGCCACTTTTGATGCTATCTCCAAGACATAGAGCCCCCAACCTGACCACCGACCTCTGGAAAGACCGTTACCCTGTTCATCAAATCTGTCCTAGACCATTTTCTGAAATCTCTATTCATAGACCATTTCATGTTCCACAGGACTTAGGACCCACATACATTTTGTTGCTCTTTGTTTTTCAAGACGGGAGTCTCCTGTATCCCAGACTGGCCTTGAATTCCCTATGTTACCAAGGATGAGCTTCTATTTCTGATCCATTTGTCTGTATCTTCTAAGGGCTAGGATTACAGGCATGAGCCAACCCTGCCTGGGCAAGCAATCTACCAACTGAGCTATTTCCCCAGCACCCTTATAGAGTTTTACCCAAGAAAAATCAAGTGAGTTAAGCCTGATTTTTAAACAACAACAAAGCCCCCACAGAAATATGTCCAATAGTAAATATCCTAAGCTTGCGGTTAGCTCATTCACTCATTCTCTTGCTGCCCATTCCATACCGCTGTCCTACCACAAACATGACTAAATCGCCCTGTGACTGTTTTGCAGCAAAGCTCGAGTGTGTGGACACTGAAATCCGTAAGTAACATAACGCTTCCTGTCATGAGGCAGATCTGATCTTTTGATGCTATTCTCAACTCGCTGAAAATCAACCCAGGGCTGGAGAGATGACTCAGTGATTAAGGGCACATGGACTGCTCCTGTATAATATCTGGAATCTATTCACAGCATCCATGTCACAGCTCACAACCTTGTTTTGTGTCCATTTATTTGAAAATGTCCAGACAACGGGATCTTGGAGATACAGGCGTCTGGCAGCAGTGATGACGTAAAATGTCTCTCATCTTCCCGTCTGGTTGGTGCTTGGTGGAGACTACATGCTTAGCTTGTGGGAGGCAGAGATTCAGTTCCCAGCACTAGTACTGTAAGATGGACAAACCAAGTCCTGGGAGATCTAATGCCCTCTCTGGCCTCCACAAGCATCAAGCATATGCGTGGTACACAGACATACATGCAGGCCAAACACTCAGACACATAAAACAGCTTTTAAAAATTTCTTAAAGAAAGAAAGAAAAAACAAACAAACAAACAAACAAAAAACTGAAGCTGGGGATGGTGGTGCACACCTTTAGTCCCAGCACTGATAGGAAAAGACACACAGTTCTCTATGAGTTTAAGGTCAGCCTGGTCTACACAGTGAGTTCCAGGACAGCAAGGGCTACATAGGGAAATGTTGCCTTGAAAAAAAAAACAAATAAACAAAACCAATAAACAAATAAACAAATAAGTAAACAGGAATCAGAAATGGAGGAGAAAAGAGTCGACAATACCAACACAGGCCACAGGAAGACCCCAGGCTATCTTGGGCTTATTGATCACTGCCCTAGATTTTCTTTCTTTTTTTTTTTTTCTACTCCCCCAGGCTGCGTCTTAAGTGTGGTTGAAATCCACTGTAACATCTGCATCTTTCTCCAGGACGAAGCATGAAGTGTTGAAAACCTCGATCATCTTCATATAAGCATAGGGAGCCCATTTACCTACACTATCTGTTTGAGAAGTCACAATGCTGGATTTAAATAGAGTTTTGACAAGTAACCGACACTTTTAACCTCAAGTTCCTCATTTGTAGGATGCAGATAGCAGAAGCTACTTGTTGTGGGCATTAAACATGGCACTAGGGTACACAAAAGACTTGCACACCCATACTGTGGTGCCACTGGTTCCTAGTTTCTAAGACGGTGACAAAAGGACCAGGGGTGGATACATTTGCTTGGCGAGCCCTAGACATGTCAGGGCAGTCTGATGCTGCCGTTATGGCGGATGCTCACGCATGTCTGTTTCCTTCTTTCTTCTTCTATAAAATGGTGATACTAAAAGCAAAGTTGCATGGGGATGGAGTGGGGGCTCCATGGTTAAGAGAACTTGATGCTCTCCCAGAGGACCCAGGTTTTATTCCCAGTGCCCACATGGCAACCCACAATTACTTGTAACTCCAGAACCATGGGATCCAACACCCTCTTCTGGCCTCTGCAGATACCAGACGCGTATATGGTACAGAGGCACATATGCAAGCAAAACACACACACATACATGCATTATTAAAAAAAACAGAACAACAACAAAACACAATTAACCTTTTATAGGCCTATTACAGTGTGGTGGCACAATTGTGCACTGTGAGAACATTTGCTGCCTTCAATGTGTCTTGGTTTCTCTATTATTAAATTTAACTGGGGGAGTGTTATTAAATTAATAAATTTATTTGAGAGGCTGGACTCCAGCTCACTATGTTGTTGAGGCTGGCCTTGAACTCCTGATCCTCTTGCCACCTGGCCCCTCCTCCTACCAAGGGCTGGGATTACAAGTGGTGTCTTCCTCTGTGCTCAGCTAAGTCTTCCAATTCAAAAAGGAAAAAGTCTCGGAGAACAGTAATGGCATCTATCTAAAAAGCCACCTGTGTCTTCTCCCTCTATAACTCCACCTGCCTCGCTCATTGTTCCAGGCCCACTGTTCTGCTTCCTTAGGTAAGGTAGCCCTGGGGGTAGCAGTGTTTGCTCACTCTGACAGCTGTAACTCCACCTAAGCAAAAAGCAAGCCCAGAAGAGAACAGGAAACCTCAACCCTACATTTTATATGTGGCTACTTGGTTCCATTTCAAAGAACGGCCAAAGTAACTATTCGTCTTTCGAAACAATTGTCTCCAATGTCTCCTTTGGGAGGAAAAAAAAAAAGTTGCAAATTAATGAGACAATGTTTTTCCTACTGCAGGCCTAATTCTGCATGTTCTTGGGGTCTATTCTTACACCAACTCCTACCAACTGGCTCTCAGACCCACAGGGATTTTGGTTAATTGGGTGTGTCCGTCTTACAGTACTAGTGCTGGGAACTGAATCTCTGCCTCCCACAAGCTAAGCATGTAGTCTCCATCAAGCACCAACCAGACGGGGAGATGAGAGACATTTTATGTCATCACTGCTGCCAGACGCCTGTATCTCCAAGATCCCGTTGTCTGGACATTTTCAAATAAATGGACACAAAACAAGGCAGCCGTTTGCCCCAGTTTCTAATTTCGATAACCTTATGATACTTTTTACTTTGTTTTTTGTTTGTTTTGTTTGTTTGTTTTTTTTAGTTTACCCAATCTACTTTTTCTCAATGGAGTCTGTCATTTGCTTGAGTTTAGATAGTTCATTAGGACGAAGCTTTGGGGCAAATCACCAAATTCAGGTGTTTCTTTTGCTCCCTTGGAAATTACAGCGGACACAAACCTGCCTGCAAGATCTGTCCTGCACTAGTACCACAGTTCTGTAATCTTGATTCTCCCTCTGGTGGGAACTGGCTTTAGTTTCAAGGTGCTGGTACTGGGAACAGAGATATTTTAATCTCTTTGTTGTTGTTGTTACATTCCTTTTTTCTTAAATAATAAAAAAAGCCACTCCAGTTTTAAAGTTGATACACTTGAAATCACTAATGTTTAAAATGAACTTAACTAGGTAGTAACCTTGCTTTGCCTAAGACAGTCAAACTGTGTACTAGTACCATTTGCTCGTTCTGTCAGTTTGTCCTGCAAGAATCTGGAGGCTTGCCTATCCACTGATGCGAGTTGCTGAGCTGCCGGAGAAATCCTTTCTGAACAACCAGTGGAATGCTGAGCAGTTATCGAAAGCGGCACAACTGATGAGAACAGAGATATATAAAGTGCTGATTCTGGCCTGAGACTGTGTAGCAGAGGATGACCTTGAATTTCCGATCCTCCAGTCTCCACCTGCTGAGCGCTGAGATTACAGGTGTCTGCCATCATACTGGCTGATACAGTACTGGAGATCTAATCCAGTTGCATGTTAGCAGCTGAGCTGTGTCTTCAGTCTAATTCTTGATTCTGATATGCCTTGGAAAGAGAAGAGTGAGCAGAAATGAGGTCAAGGAGTCTCAGGGTCACCAGGTAGCCCTGTTTGCCCTGGACTGAGGGAGTTTCCAGAGCCTGTGGTGGTCGCTGCCAAAAACCTGTTAAGTCCTGAACAAAAAGAAACGGTCGCTCTGTGTACCACTGGCCCCATCCACTCCCAGATGGAGAGTCATTAGTGAAAGGTATTACTAATTATTGAATAGCAACTAAACTGATCAGCACGAAAGGGAAAGAAAAACTCAAGTCGTTGGCAAGGCTGGCAAAAGAGCCAAGCCAGCATGGAGTCTGAAGCCCACAGAAAGCCCACATGACCCTTCTTCACATTTTCCCAAACCAGTGAGGTGAGGGAACAGAGTGATTAATATTCATGGGATGGGTCCTCAGTGAACCCAGAAGATGGACGTATAGCAAGCCAAGTACAAATTCTTCCCCTTGTGGACATGGGGTTTTAGTCACAAATGATGAGGAAACCTAAAAAGATGACAATTATTATAAATGAAACCACATTCATCCCCTTTTTTCCCCAGTACATGTGAGTTGGAGGTCTTATGTTGTATGGCATTAATTTTAAAAGGGGGGATGATTTTATGAATGGGAATGTTTATAAGGTAGTCAGAAAGTGCTAAGAGGCCGGAGAATCATTTTAAAGGACAGGCCAATCAACTGGTCATTTTGTCTCTCTGGCTCATAATTTGCAAATTTATGCACTAGATTTGGAACGAAATGCTCCCTTTGGCTTGAAATGCAACCAGTAGCCCTGCTTCCAGCACAAAGAGGAGGCTGTTTTACAGGGAAGTTGTAATGGGAAGCTTGGTTCAGATTGAGGGACTGCCGGGGGAAGTCCAAAAAGTAGTAAGATAATAAAATAAAGATACCCCCCCAAAAAAAGCTGTGAAGTGGGGTACAGGGCAGCTGGCTCAGGCACCAACTGTTTGGGAGAAGAAAAGCCAAAAAGAGAGTGGTTAGCCTTTTCCTGGCATTGTGGGGTCTGAGGAAGGCAGGTTCTATATGGGAAACCAGAGAAGAGCTGGAGTTTGAGGCAGGGCTCTTCCTTCTACAGAACCCCAAGTTAGAGATGGAATTCAGACTTGGATGCCATACAGCTCAATGAGGGAGGAGTTATGCAAACTGGGGTACAGAACAGAGATGGCTACAGAGGAGGTCAAGCAGGAAGAAGCCCTTCCCACAAAGCTAAAACCATTAATTCGACCTGAGCCTCCAGCTCCTTTGGGAAAGAGCCATGTTGTCTCCTCCTGTATCCTAACAGCTAAATTTTGATCTTTTCAATCTGGTGGAAGAGAAAGACCACACGGGATGGAGACTGAGGAAGCTCAAGGTTCAGGGATGCAGGCTGCTCTTGCAAACCCCACCCTACTCTTTCCTAGAACCAAGACACTGAAGAGACGCACAAGACAAGCATGTTTGGAAGCCACTTTCTGCCACTCATGGCTTTGTCCAGAAGCAGCTTAAGAAAGAATAGCACACTGTGTGGGCCAGAAGGCAAGGGAGGTCTCTGAATAGTTCTGTCATGGAGAATAGCATTGAAGGTTAGCTTGTATGGCTAGGGTAATGGCTCAGCAGGTAAGAGCCTGACCTGACTTTGACCTCAGTTCCACTCCTGGACCCACGTGTAAAGCAGATGTAGTGTGTGCTCCATCTATTCCCAGTGCTGCTTGGATGGAGAAGGGGGACAGACAGGAGACCAGTGTAGCAGGCAGAGGAATCCCTGAGTAAGTGAAGTCATGAGTGCGCATGTATTTTGACATGAGCATTGGCCTGTGGAGGACTCCGAGACCAACTGGCCTGTGGGTAAGTTGGCAAAGCCATTTCCCGTATGGGCCAGGCTCAAAAGGAATGGTAAAGCTTCCCTTGGTAGTCTGGGCAACTGTATGTCAGCGTGTTCGCAAAGACTATCAACTGGCAGCTTCCTCCTCTGGGATGTTACAGCTTGAGAATGTTCTCCCACAGAGACCTCCTGTGAAGACAGACTGTGCCCCATCCCCCCACACCGCCATATTTAATGAACTTAATAACCCCATTTCAGGGCTTAGAGAACCACACCTGATCCCAGCTCTATGCACAAGTCCTTTCTTCACTGTCTCACTGGCCCCAGGCAGGGTTCCACCGGCCCAAGCAGCATGGTGCACAGCAGGCCGGACAGCTTCAAGGGCAGATAACCAATCAAAATGGCTGCCTAATGGCACCCTAGGTCCCAGTATTATCTGGGACCTGCACATTGTCTATCCACAGGTCTCTGTATGTTTTCCCACCTCTTGCAAATATTTGATGATTTTTGAGTTTAGAAGAATGTCATTAAGATATATTATATACCTTTAGCACAACAGTAGTATTTGTTTTCCCTGAGATCCATGGTCTATTTTGTCTCAGGTTCTCAGCCACCAAATCGGTCCTTCTATCTATGAATAAACATGCTACTATATGAAAAAAAAAATACCACCTCCTACCCCTGTATCTGAAATTCTTTTTCCATGAAAAACCCTTTCAGCAAGGTCATCTCCTACACCTCACGATAGGGTTTTTTGTGTTTTTTTTTTTTTTTTTGGTTTGGTAACCTTGGCTGTCCTGGAATCACTCTGTAGAGCAGGTTAGCCTCACAGAGATCCACCTGCCTCTGCTTCCCCAGTGCTGGGATTATAGATGCGTACCACCACAGCCCCGTCCTCATGACAGTTTAACTCCATGGGAAAAAAAGAAAAAGTGGCTTTCTAACTTAGATGTGTTCTTGGAAGCCCTGGCCTTTGCTTTGCTGTTCCCTGCTCAGGTTCGCTTCTTCAGGGTACGATGTAGTTTAGTAGATAAGCACACTGCATTAGCTACTTCTCTAATGCTGTGATGAAACACCATGACCAAGGCATAAGGAAGAGTTTATTTCGAGTTCACAACTCCAGAGGGATAGGAGTCCATTCCCATCACAACTGGTGGGTGGAGTACAGAAAGTCCTGAGCGAATGTGTCCTGTTCTACATGGACACCACCATGCAGGTACCAATGCCTCAGCTCCACACGAATGGCAAAGCCTTCCCCGGATGAGGCTCAGAGCGATGGCAATGCCTTCCACAGGTCCAAGAGCAAAAATGTTGACAGCGTGTGCAGAAAGCGTCCACCGCACATTTCTCTCCTCAGATGTTTGGGGTTCCAAGGCTGCTCATGTACAGAGACTGCTCACGTGATGCTGCTTCCAAGAGTGGCTAAACCTCCCTCCTCGTTCGACTGACTGTAATGACCTTTACCTCCTTGCTTATCTCAGTGAATAACCATGTCTCTTGGTTGTGTGCAATTACCCCACCTCCCTGTTCAGCTGCATACAATAAACAGAGTTTCTTGGGTGCTAGAGCTTTTCTCTCCACAAGCCCAGACCACCCACAGGACTCGGTAAGTTGTGACTGCTTACAGAAACTTTGAGAATCAACAGATGTGTTTCTCAGGGCTGTGCCCGGATGAAAGAGTATCCAGGGTGTTAGACTATTCTGAAGGGGCACATGTCTGAAGGCAGTATGCTTTCTGAGGTCTGAAGGGCCTGAGGTAAGGGCAGTATATAACAACCTAGATCTCACTAGATAGCCCTCAGGGGCAAATGCACAGAATGTGTCGGTTAGCTGGCAGGAAGGGAGCAGTGAGTGCTGGCCAGAGAGAAGTTGGAACAAAGGTGGTGACTAAAGAAATGAGTTTGTAGACGGGCCTGGTGGTCCACACCTGTAACTCCAGCACTCTGGAAGGCAGAGACAGGCAGATCGCTGTTTGTTAGAGGCCAGCCTAGTCTACAAAGTCCAGGACAGCCAAGGCTACACAGAGAAACCTCGTCTCAAAAAAAAACAAAAAAACAAACAAACAAAAACAAAAACAAACAAACAAAAAAACAAAAAACAAAAAGAAAAAGAAAAAAAAATTGAGTTTGTGAGGTGGAAGCAGATGGGAGGATCTGTCCAGTAGGGAACTGAAAACAAGGACCCAAAAAGCAAACAGAAATGTGGGGGAGGGGCAGGTGAACTCTTCATGGTTTTAGGGATGTGCTGCCAGTGTCAAGATCACCAAGATCTAAGGAACAGTGAGATCCAAAGGGAAACCGAGAACAGGACTGAGGAATGTGTTCAAACCTCAATTTCCTTCATTCCATTTTCCCCGAGACCAGCTGGGCTACAGTCAACTGGTATCCCAGGGTCCTTTCAAAAACTGGTGACCAACAATACACAAAGGACAGAATTATCCATTTCAGTGGAAATTTCCCAAGGAGGGATTAGAAAAACTGTGAACTCTGACACATTTGGCAGCATGACAGCCATGCCTGTCACGATCTTGAAGCTGGAGCTCAGTTTCACATCAAATTTGTAATTCAAAGACAGCTAGCTTCCATCTTTCTCTCTGATCATTTCTTTCTACTTACTTCTTTCTTAAATTTCATTTTATGTTACAGATGCTTTGCTTGCAGGTGTGTTTGTGTACCATCCACATGCTTAGCAATACAGAAGCAAGCAGATGCCACTAGATCCTCTGGAGTCACAGACAGTTCTGAGCTGCCCTATAGGTGCTGGAAATGGAACCTGGGTCCTCTGGAAGAGCAGCCAATGCGTTTTAACTGCTAGGCCGTCTCTCCCTGGCACTTTTATCCCGTCTGCCAGCCTAAGTTCAAACAGCTTCTACGGGGTTAAAAAGGCAACAACTATAGAACAATTCTGCCTATTGCATTGTGGACAATGCACTGAATTGTATGGAAAAGACAATGATCCTCCCCCCCTCCGGCTTTGGTAACTGCTGGCTGCTCTATGTATTCGGTGAACTGAATTGTTAAAGCAGTTTACACATCCTCACTGGGGTCAGGTAACAAAGGCTCTATACATATCTACTGACCCAATCACTACTTTACAGATGAACCTACAATTTCCATTAAGCATCCCTAACCCCAAAATATGAAATCTGAAGTACTCTCCATACTGGCATGACAGCACAGGTGGAAAATTCCACCATGGAAATTTGTACACCGAATTATTAAAGATACCATACAAAACTGCCTTACAATTAGGTATGTGAAATATAGGTGAATTTCATGTTTGGACTCGGATCCCATCTTTACGATCTTACATTATGTACGTTCAAGGATTTAAAAATATCTGTTCTGAATCCAGACATTTCAGATGGAGGATATGCAACCTAGACTGCTGTTGCCACAAACAGCATCACATCGACCCTTATTCAGAGTCCTGGTCGAACTGACAGAGGCCTCACCAAGTATTTGGCATACACCGTTTTCCTCATCTTATAGACAAAGAAACTGAAATACAAAAGCTGGATGAACTATCCAAGGCCACACAGCTTGTACACAGTAGAACCCAGACTCAAACTCTGGGCTGTCGAGTATACGCTTTTAGCACATGGGCTAACTCCGCTCGCTGAGATCAAACTTGACAAATGGCATGTTGTGTGGCTGCGTCTGGGAGACCCAGGACTCCGACTTGGTATTCTCTGACTTGGGATCCTGAGTCCCAGACAATGCCAAATCACTCCCAGTAAGGGTGAGAGGCCGTGGGAGAGATCCCGGGGGTAGAAGTCAGGGACCTACAGATTTATCTATGAGCTGTGAGCGTGGAGAGCCCAGCACCTGCTGTGTACGCACTCCAGGCTTCCAGGGTTTGGAGCACAGTCTCTCTGTTACTCAGCTGCCTGCCCAGATGCCATCTTCCCATTTGCCAGGCACCCAACAGGACTCCTGTGACAGAAAGGATGCAGTTCCATAGGCTGATGTTTGGGAAATGTGAATTCCCTTCCCCTGTCTTGTATCTCTGCTCACATGAAAAAGCCAAGATTTCTGAGAAAATGGACCATTAGGAGGAAAGGGGAAAAAACATTCCACAGCTTAATAAAATACGCATCTGCCCTTTCGTATCTGGACTCTAGCAGTTATTATATTAATTACATGAAGGCTTAATAAAACTAGATTCAATTTTAAGTTATTACAAAACGTGTCACTTCGCTTCCCGTTTATTATATGGTTGTTTGCTGTTCTTACCAGGTGTACTTAATATTTGTCCTCACACAAGTTATTTTCTTTGTTTTGTTTTGAGGGGGGATGTTCAAGACAGAGTTTCTCTCTGTAGCCCTGGCTGTCCTGGACTCGCTTTGTAGACCAGGGTGGCCTCGAACTCACAGGGATCCTCCTGTCTCTGCCTCCTGATTAGAGGCATGCACACGACATCCTTTTTATTTTTGTTTTTAAATTAAATTTTGGTTAGCAAAGAAAGAAATGGGTGTCACTGTGATGTTTCACATGCATGTATCATGTGTGAGTGTGTGCGTGTGTGTGTGTGTGTGTGTGTGTGTTTCTGAGTATCAAACAGACAACCTTGAGCATCCTAGGCAAGCCCTCCACCACCATGTCACTCGCCCCAGGCCCATGCACTTGGTGCTTTCCCACTCCTCCCCAGCCATACACTGTCCTGTTAAATGTCCTCATCTATACATTGGGAACAGCAGCCCCTCTCTCTTACAGGATTGTTCTAAGCATGGAAGGAGACCAAGTAAAACAAATCGTCTTGCAAACTAACTATGTCCATACACATTGTGATTATGATATTTCTATGGCTTCTGGGAAGTGGATTATTCCCTGTGTAGGCTAACTGCAGCTAAACTTTTGCATATGTGTATATAGGTGCGTGCAAATATGTACATATATGTTTTACAATTAGGGGCATACATATATATTGTATATATTTAGGAAGCTTGTAAAGTAAGTTTCCATGTGGCTTTATCCAACACACCCAGTGTTAGTTACCCCTCTTCCTTCCTTCATCTCTGCCACAACTTTAAAACTCCCTCTCCCTACTTAAACTTCCCTTCCCACTTAAGGTGCCAAATAAGAAGCCCCGTGTATGGGATTCATCCCTCTGATTGTTGGTCAGGGATGTCCTAGTGAGCCTTAAAACATACAGGTTATTGTCATTGCTTTTGGTTGCCTACAGAGTTTAAGGATAAGATCCTATTGCAAAAGACACATTTTGTCACAGGACATGGAGAGATCATGTTGATACTGACTAAGAAACTTCCTTCTGGCTAGTATTTAAAAAAAATTATTTATTTGTATTTTGTGTCTGTGGGAGGGTGTCAGATCCACTGGAACTGGACTTACAGACATTTATAAGCTGCCATGTGGGCGCTGGGAATTAAACCCTGGTCCTCTGGGAGAGTAGCCAGTGCCTGTCTTTCTTTCTTCCTTTCTTCCTTCCTTCCTTCCTTTGTATTATTTATACTCTGCCTGCATGTGTGCATACGCCCCAGAAGAGGGCACCAGATCTCACTATAGATAGGTTATGAGGTACCATGTGGTTGCTGGGAATTGAACCCAGGACCTTTGGAAGAACAGCCAGTGTTCTTAACCTCTGAGCCATCTCTCCAGCTCTCCTGGCTAGCTTTTATAATATTAGAAGGTTCTGCGTAGGCTCCTGAAGAGATGGGGAGGGCGAGGGGTTCATCAGTCTCACCCAGCTGCGACCCCTATGAACTACAATGACTGGCGTACACGGCAAAACATGTCCATGGATACAATAGTGGCACAGATGTTATGGAGGTAAACCAACCATTTTCTGATTGGACTTAAGGCCTATTCCACACGAAGAAACACATGCCTGGGACCGTGAATCTGGCTAAGAACCAATGGCTGAGGACCTCACAAGCCCATGGGATAAATCCGCTGTTACTCTGCTAAACTGACACAGCATCAAACTACTCCCTAAACCTGCATTTCTCTTCTTACTGATGTATTTAGCTCTCAGACTTCATCAGAGAAGTTTCTTTGTGCAGTAGATGGTGGTCACTGCAGAAACTTTGAACTGGTGGAAGAGCACAGAATAAACATCTTCGGGGTGCTCAGCCACCCATGAGACACTGCTCTCATTCTCCTACTCACCAACTCTCGGCGACTATTGTGGAAGAAAGGGTGGAAAAGTTATCAAAGAGTCAGAGGTTGGGGACGGGGAGGGGGAGGGGGGCTTCAAGGACACAGTGTCTCTGGGACACGACAGTCATACCCATGAGCTCACAGAGGCTGTGACTGACTGAACATGACCAGCACAAGATCAACCCGGTCAGCAATCCAGCATGGACGGGGGAGGGCCTCAGCAGGCCCCACCCCTCACAGAGGAGCTATTGACCCGTGTTGGCTTCTGGGAGAGGAAGCGTCAATTTTCTTTAAGAATGTGCTTCCTGTTAGGTTGACCATGTTCCAGTGGATTGCCTTAGAACCAGGAGCATTTGGCATACAAGGCATACAATTGGGAGCAGTTAGCGAAGTAAGAAATGGGTCTGAGGGCAGTTAGGAGGAAGAGTAGGGATACTTATGATCAAACTGCAAGTATAAAATTCTCAAAGAAATAACTGAAGTAATATATATTAGAAATAAATATTTTCTGAAAAAAAAAGATACAGCGACAAGGTCGTGTCTTTTCCACAAAGATAACTTCCAAGTTACAATTTCTCAGGTGGTTAAAGCCACGGAGGTGGTTCCCACTCTAAAACCACGTGAAGACAGTATGAACAGCTTTCTGGTGCAGGTACAAGGGGACATCTGCCACAGGCATGTGTTTCTGTCTGTCCTGCACCCTGCCACAGTGCCACCCTGAACCAGGGCTGGCTCTTTGCCTTTGGTTTCAGGGTGAGAAAGTGACCCAAGGAAAGACATGTCAGCACTCTTCAGCCCCTGGCCTTGTCGCTGACAGGAACATGGACAAAGCAAGACCACAGTGAGGTCTCCCTTGACCCACTCCTAGGACAGGAAATCGTCTTCCCTTCCTCCCAGGAAAGCCAGCCGCCCAAACCAAGTAAAGCTGGGGCTATTTCTAGCCTGTCTGACATTGTGTGGAGAATCTGCCCAAGGGAAGCTCGGCCAGATCAAGACAGAGACAGGATGCCCGGGACATGTCTGATCCTAGCCATTGAAGGGCCAGGCCCTGTAGCTTGGCCCTCAGATTTGGGCAGATACGGAGGGCTGGTCAAGAAAGGAATCGAACGCTTTGTTTCAGTCCTTGGTTTGGTTTGGAGGCCAGATCCTTGGCGTGCGCTTTTCATGAGTAAGCCCTGAGATTTGTTTAAGCTACCTCGAGTTGAGTTCCTGACTCTTGCAACCTGAAATGTTAACACACTCTCCCAAAGAATGTGTCTCAGTTAAAAAAGCAAAATCAATCAAAGTAGGAACTACGTTATTTTTAGAATTAAAATTACGAGGAGGAAATGGGATCATGTGATCTCTTCTAAGGTGGAGATCATTTGTTTGACAAAGAAGCATTGAAATATACATATACATACACACACACACACACACACACACACAAATGGGGGGGAAGGAAAAGACTCAAATGAAAACATTGTTATGGACGGAGACAATCATACAGAGAAAGGTCAGATTGCAAATGAGCAAAGTCTCCTAAGAACAAACAAGGCAGCCAGCCGGGAGCAGTTATGCACGCCTGTAATCCCAGCACTCAGGGAGGCAGAGGCAGACATATCTCTTTGAGTCCCAGGCCAGCCTGGTCTACAAACTAAGTCCAGGACAGCCAAGGCTACACAGAGAAACCCTGTCTGGAAAAAACAAAACAAAAAGAACAAACCCGGCATTTTTGGGGGGTGGCAGCGTGCAGAAGCCAAAATAACTTCACCCTTCTCTTAGAATCAGGTTGCCCTGAAAGGAGAAAAGATAACTTAGCTATCCCAGGCTGTGAAAAATGCAGACCAATCTGACACTTCCATAGATGGCGAAGCATCCACAAGCCTGAAACCTTCAGGAGGGCTGGGAGAACACTTCAATGGGAGAGATCTCTTGAAGCATGCATGAGACCTTGACTGGTTTCATTTCTAGTCCCCAACTCTACCCCCCAAAATATAACAAAACACACAATACAACACTTCATGGTCATACAGTGCTACATGGCCTGTAGAGATCTTTCTTGGGCAAAACAAAAAGAGGACAGAAGAGGAAGAGCTGGCAAAAAAAAAAAAAAAAAAAAAGACTCTTTCTTCAAGGTGGCCTGCAACAGTGAGACCCCAGGAATTAGGGAACACAGCAAGAGGTGCGCGTCAAGGCAGCCTCAACAACTGATGTTCCCTAGTGTCACCAACCTGCGCTCCCTCCCACTGGGCCTACTCTGAGAATGCTGCCAGAAGGGAGGGCTGGCTGTCCCTCCTGCACAGGAGCCACCTCAGGATGGCAGCCATGCTTCCTGGCTTTCTGAAGGAGGCCTGAGACTGGGGCCCCTCGGAACCTCTTTGTGTTCTTTCTGGGCACCTTTATCTTTTCTTTCTCTCTCTCCCTTCCTTCCTATATTTTTCTTCTCTCTCCTCTCTTCCTCCTTCTCCTACGCTCTCCTCCCCAGCCTGTCCTATACTTTCACCTCTCCTCCTTTTACGCCCTCCTTTCTATTACCCTCCCTCTCCTCTCCCCCTTCTCTCTATTCCCCTCCTTCTCTTCCTCCTCTTCTGTCCCTTCTCTCCATCCCTCTCCTCCTCAACCCCATTCCCTCTCTCTCCTTTCTCTTCCCCCTGTCTTTTTCTCAAGGCTTTACCTACCAGGCAAGTGTCCCACCACTAAGCTACACTTCCAGCCCTCTTACCTTAAAGTAGCATCTCAATTTCCTGCCCCCTTTCTTAATGTCTTTTAGAGTATTGGAAAGAGGACATCACCATGCTGGGATGTTGTCACTGTCTTTAGAGATGTTATTCTGGTACTTGTGGGTTTTGTTTGTTTGTTTGTTCGTTTTTCTCATAGCTGTTTTGTACAGGAATTAACCTACGTATGTTTTCTACTGGTTCATTTTTATATGAATCCAGGTTTCTCAATTTTGTTTTGTTTTGTTTCTCGAGAGAAAGTTTCTCTTTGTAGCCCTGGCTGTCCTGCAACTCAGTTTTGTAGACCGGGTTAACCTCGAACTCACAGAGACCCACGTGCCTCTGCCTCCTTGGTGCTGAGATAAACACCTCAATTTCTTAAGAAGGTGAGATCACAGTGTGCCTAACTTTTGGCAACCCCTCATGCTGGTTTGTATTTCTGTGCTAGAGACGGAACCCAGGGTATCACAAGCGCTAGACAAATGCCACGCCACCGAGCTACATCCCCACCCAGACACCGTTCCTACTGCAGAGATAAAAGCTAAGACATGCAATTCTCTCCATAGAAAAAACAACTCGGGGGAAAGAGAAAAAGAGCGGCATTAATGTCACGTGACAGGGCTTGCCTCTACGAGGAGCTTTTCTTCTCGGCCTCTTAAATGATTCATACTTTCTCTTCCGACACCACTATCAGCTGCAACTAAGCCTCTCAGTCATATTTCTCCTGGGAATGTTTTGGGGAAAGGACACAAGTGGCCAGCTGTCTCTCCAACGGGAGCACTTTACAGTTTTCAGCAGACAATCAGGTGGTGGCTCTGAAGGAAGAAACACTATTTGGACATGCACATAGTGTTGGCACTGGAGAGCTTTTCCCTTTAAAAGGTGACAGTGCTGAACACTTTGTTGGTGTGATTAGAAGCCATCTGGGAGTAGTGAATCAGGATACACACCCCAAATTCTACACCACAGAGACGGCCCCGTAGTCAAATGTTGGAGTTAGCCAAGCACATGACTACATTTTAAATTGATCTGAAGGCTGAAGAGTGCTTTTTAGTGGTTTGTTCTCGAGTTCACTTGTAATTTGGGAAGGCTCCACCTAGCAAACAGGATTTCCTTTCTCTCTAAACCAGGATGCTCCGAACTGTCCAAGAAAGGAAGAAGGCAGAACCCAGGGAGTTTCCTATTATCCTGAAGTGTGTCTCACGCAGAGTCGGGAGTCGGGAGCAGACAAGACACTGGCATGGGCTGCCCTCACCTTCCTCCACCAGGAGCTAGCTGCTCGGCTGAGAGGCTGTCTCCCTCAGCTCCTGCAGGGAGATAGGGCACTATCAATGAAGCTAACGGGGAGGATGGACCCCATGCTCCGAGCACCGCCACCTACGCTGTGGGGGAGATTTGACCGTACTCCGCGCACCGTGTCTTCTGCAAAGAATGGCGCATGTAAGAACAAGTGAACTCCTCCTGCCTGAGCCTCTCCTTTCGTAGTTGGAATGGATTTCCAAACTTTACTGGAGGCTACATTGTTGCTTCGAGAAGACAGAAGCTAGCAGGCCACACTCCAGGTCCCCAGGCAAAGAAAGTTTTCTTTCTTGGACTAAGTTAGTTATTTAAGTTGGGGTCTTGTTATGATGCCCAGATTAGCCTCAAATTTTTAGGCTCAAGGGAGCCTGCCTCTTGCTCTAGGATCCATGCCCTGGGATGATGTCACCATCCTGGTGATACTGTCCATTCTTCATCTATCATCTTGTCTGTTGACTGGTAGAAAAGAGGAAGGAGGCTGAGGGGAAAAGCGGGTTCTCCTGTTCTTGATTTTTTTTGTCACTGGTTTGACAAGGACGAAACTAGCTGAGATAATCAGATATATTTACCATGAACTATTAACCAAATCCTGTATCTGCCTGCCTGCCTGCCTCTCTCTCCCTCCCTAGCTTATGAGGCAGGAACCTGACGGCTAAGCCAGCTGTTCTTGGATTCACATCCTTGATCTCCTGAATGCTGGGATTACAGGTTACAGGCATGTATTGTCTCTTTCTTTATGTCTAAAAAAAACAAAAAACAAAATAACAACAACAACAAAAAAAAAAAAACCCCAAACACGTCAGAAGCCATACTTCGGCAGAGTTACATAATGACCTTATCTCACTCGGTACCAAACCCAAGGTGCACATGACCAGACTCCCAACTCTCATGAATTTTAAGAGAACACTAGAAAAAGAATAAATATTTAAATATTAAAATCAGCCTCTAAGTGCTTAATGTCCCCAAATCACATGTCAATAATAGAAACAGCAAATGAGGGGTGAAAAGATGAGAGGGTGTGCTGTATTTAAGCTAGATGGCTCTGCTAGCTCCCTTGGGGATTCGGAGTCCAAACTCCCTGGTATTTTCCAGAACATGAGTATGTTTACTGCCCAGCAAGCCCTGCCCTGCTGCCCCGAAGCACTTACCAGCATTCCCAACTTGGCATTCCCCCAATGGCAGAACAATGATTGCTTTTCTCTCTCTGTAATAGTGCTGTCTAGTTCATTAGCAATCCATTTTGTCTTTTTCACTGAGCCCAAAGCGTGCTGCTGCCTTCCAAAGAAATGCTATCGCATTTTATGTATGTTTTAAGGAGCATGATTCAAGGCCAGTGGGATGGCTCAGCAGGTCAAGGCACCTGATGCCAACACGGACTAAAGTTTGATTCCCAGAACCCACATGGTGAAAGAAGGAAACCAACTTCCGAAAACTGTACCAAACCCTGGTCACAATACGTGACCCTAAGAAGTTAAAAAGAACTGGTGATGCCCAGGGTTCCTCTTCCCACTGTGGCCACGGTGGGTAAGTCTTTTTCCTTAACTGTTAATGCGAGCTGGCTTGAGGACAAGTGACCAGACTTGGTTTCCTGGGGTATAGACATGACAGTCTTGACATCCACATCTCTGCAATGGCACACTCTGTATCTCCCTACACAAAATCAGTAAAACTATGATAAAAATAACTCCTCTAGTCCATTATTAAAGGCAAAGACGTGGACTAGAAAGATGGCTCAGAGGTTAAGAGCACTGGCTGCTCTTCCAAAGGTCCTGAGATCAATTCCCAGCAACCACATGGTGGCTCACAACCATCTGTAATGAGATCTGGTGCTCTCTTCTGGCCTACAGGCATACGTGCAGGCAGGATGCTGTATAAATAATAAATAAATAAATAAATAAGTCTTTAAAGGCAAAGACATTTTGATGAGGAAGAAGGGATTTGTCTTAGAATATCATTATTTGTATGAAGTAAAGGTGTTTTATAAAATTTGCATTTTACATTATGTGTATGTGCTTATGTCTGTTGTACAAGTTTTTGCAAGTGAGTGCAGGAGGCTGTGGAGGGCAGAGTCTGAGTCTGAAATCGGAGTTGCAGATAGTTTAAGAGAGCCTATGTGGGTGCTGAGAATTGAACTCTGGTCCTCTGGAAGAACAGTGTGTGTGGTTTTTGTTTTATTTTTTAAGATTTTTAAAGTATTTTGCTAGCATGTATGTCTGCATGCCAGAAGAGGGTACCAGATCTCATTATATACGGTTGTGAGCCACCATGTGGTTGCGGGGAATTGAACTCAGGACCTTTGGAAGAGCAGCCAGTACTCTTAACCCCTGAGCCATCTCTCCAGCCCCAAAAATGTGTGTACGTGTGTGTGTGTGTGTCTGTATCTCAGCTGTATGTGGTCTTAACTGCTGAGCCACCTCTCCAGCCCTAAAATGTGTGTGTATACACATACATATATACATATATATACATGTATATATACATATATGTGTTTGTATGTGTGTGTGTGTGTGTGTGTGTATATATATATATATATATATATATATGATATATGTTTGGCCCCATACATAGCAAAGCCCCATGTTTGGCCATTTGTTCATTTGCTCTTTCACCCTCTTTCATCTAACACAAACCTACTGAACATCTAGTAAGTTATCTGCCCACTGAGGATGTAGCGGCCATCCAGAGGATATGGCAGCCTCAACTTCTGTGGAGCCGGTGGTCTACGGTGAAATCTCCCGTAGATCTTTTCTGCGCTCCCACAGAAAAGACCAACGTCAAATCCACACAGATCGGTGCACATGATCATTCTACACGGTGACTCTTTGCACGGGAAACGGGGCAGCGTGCTGGCACGTGGCTGTGGGTGGGGAAGGGTCAGGCAGTGGAGAGGGGTTCGTCAGAGTGGCCCTCCTCTGAGAGCTGAGGTCTGGCAGGTGAGAAGGAAGCTGCGTGCTTCTAGGCGTGGGCAGGAGGGTGGCCCAGGCAAGGACCTTGGGCTACATGGAAGAAAAACTTCTAGAATGAACGAAACCCAGTTCTGAGAGATGACTGTGACAGCCGTAAGCTGCCGGTGGTACATGGGAAGGCACTGCATGGGAGTGGTCCCACAAAGGGCATCACGGACACTCCACAAGTCCTTTAAACACAGTCCCTTCAGCATCCTTAGGGGATTGGTTCCAGGCTCCCTTTGGGTGATGAAAGCCTGTAGATGAATAAGTCCTTTCTTTATATCAAATGGGGGCAACGTTTTCACATAACCTATACACACCCTCCTGTGTATTTCTCCGCATGACTTGTAACATCTAATTATCAGTGTACATGCCGGTGATAACTGTTAAACTGCATTTGTTTAAGGATTCATAACAAGAACGTTTACTTTACACACGCTCAACACAGGCACATTGTTGCTAAACCCCTCCCCCCCCCCCCCCCCGCCGTGAATATTTTTCCATCTAAAATGGGTTGAGGCCTGAAATGTGGCACCTGTGGGTAAAGAGGCCTTCGGGCATCTCCTTTGCATAAAGCGTGGACTCTCACATACCTGGAATCCTATTGAGCGTCACCCAGAAATGCTCATCGGGACTGAAAGTATCTTTGGACCAATGGAGCAAATCAACCGCCCGCGGGTCCTGAAGGACAAAGTCGGCAAACTCTCTCGACAGAGCCACGTAGGCAGAGCCAAAATAAATGGTGAGATTGTGGGGAGGGGGAGGCTTCAGCACGGCCGTTCTGATCACGTAGGAAAGCTCTTTGCTCAGGTGCTCTCGGTGGACATACTTGGTCCTTCCAATGGCGTGAGCCGGAGGCAGCACCCCTGGGGTCAGATTCTTCCCCTTAAGGCCTTTCAGGTACTGAACTATCTCCTTGTTGGTTTTCAGGGGGAAGTCCTGGCCGCAGGTGTTGAGAACGTATTTCCAGGGGACCTCGGAGGCCACCAGATCCTTGATGCAGTTCAGGTCAGCCTGGAGCCGGGAGATTCCACCGTAGACCACCGGCTCCATCTTAGAGGCCAGGAAGGCATTGGGGAAACAGCTCACCAACTGCTCCACCGCCCCTTTGAATTCAGCTGTCGCCTTTTCGTCCACGTGAACACAGTAGATATTCTGGGGCATGAAGATAGCCCTGAAGAGCCTCGCGAAGGTGTCAAAATTATGATGGATGACCATGACATACGCCAAAGGAAATTCGACCTCTTCCTGAGATAAAGGGGCGGTGATATAGTGGCTTTGGGTCACATATTCTGTGCAAGAAGGCTCCTCATGAATCATTAGTTTTTTTCTCCACAGGAAAGGGGTTTTCCCGTTGATAAAGGACGTGCACACCTGAGTCAGCATCACGGAGTCTGAGACGTTCAGCTTCTGGTAGCTTTGGTCTCCCCCAAAACTTAACACGTACAGCACAATAAAAACGATGACAGTAGTCGCAGAGACTATGAAGAGGTAACGCACGGACGGCGGCATGCCTCCAAGAGGGGCGAGAAATCAAGAGTCCATCAAGCCCTGCAAATCGCGCCCCACACTCACTTTTTCCTGGGAGCTCTCGCTGCGGTACAGGCTCCAGGCACGGCGAGTTCCGGCCGCTTCATCTCCCCGAGCCCTCCAGCAGCAAGGCTCTCTCTCTCCCGCAGCAGATATTAGAATCTGATCCCGCGCCTCTCAGACCTCCTTTGTCTAAATCCCAGCAGCAGGTTGCTCAAGCCCTGCCTTTTCCTCCTTCCTCCTCCTCTGGCCTCCCGGTTCGCATCTGCTGGCTTTTGTACTCCGCGCTGCTGCTAGCCCCGTTTTCCAGTTGAGTTTCTCACCTCTCCTTTCGTCCCTTCCCCTCCTAGCTCTTTCTCCCTCCTGTTACAGTCGGCACAGCAAAAGCCAAAGTTGGAGGGATGAGCCGGTCTCGGCGTGCCGTTTCCTGCCCTCCTCTACTGTCTGTCGCCTGCTCAGCAGCCTACTCTCCCCCGCGTGCCAGGTCAACAGCCCAGGGGATCTAACAACAGCCTCAATTCTGTGAAGTGCTGCTTCGGGAGACTCTACTCGACTCTACTCGGATGACACAATCTGAAATAAAAGCACACCTCCTCCTTCCCAGCTCCATTGTAATGTTTTCTGGCCCCACCCCACCAGTTTCCAAAACAAGAGCTCCCAGGGGGAGGAGTTCCGGTCCTAGGGGATCTGACACGGCGGGGGGCGGGGGGCGGGGGGGGGGTTGACAAGAACCCCTCTCCTCTTACTCAGGAGGCGTCTGCTCTGGTGTTGGAGAATGTTGGGATGTAATCAGCAGGTAGAGGGCTGTACCCTCTAATTCTCTGATTTGGATGAGACCGGAGGCTTCACAGAAAGGCTTGAATCCTGGCCGCAAACGACATTCCAACCAGCTTCTAAAGAGCATTAAGGGCTTAACCATCCTGAGACCACTCAAATGCTCCCGAATCTCCATCCTTCCACTTTTCCAAGACCTTATATTCAACACAAAATGAAACAGGATCTCAAGCAATCCAGACTGGCCTGGAACTCACTAGGTAGCTGAAGCTAGCTTTGAACTCCTGACCCTCCTGCCTCTACCTCCCAAGAGGATGTGCATATCCACACCCAACTTGCCACAAACTACATTACATGCGGCTTTAAGCACCCTCTTGTTTGCTGATTGCCTTTTCGTTTTCCTTCACTATTCAATCTGCCCTTCACAAGTGAGAGTCTGTACCCTGTGTATTGACTCGCAGTGAGAAATGAGCTTTCATTCCAGCCTGTGAAGAAAGAATGTCCTTCAGTCTCCCTTCTGGAAGGTCTCCACTGATACACTAGCACCCTTTCTACAAAGGAACTTGAGGATCAAAGCACCCAGACTCCAGCCCAATGCCGTGCCTTGTCCTGAACTGGAGTTTCATTCCTCCAGCTTCTATTATTTACATGTTTTGTTTTTTCCTGCTTATACGTTATTTTTCTTTCCTCCTTACTAAACTCTCCCTGCACCTGCCTCAAACCAATGTTCTGAGGAACCCTCCCCTGGGTCTTTAGGTCAGTAGTGAAAGAAAGCGCAGCCATCCTGTAAGGGAGCTCACCCTCTGCCCAGTATCTTCTTTGGCGTAGGGCAAAGGACAGTTCAATCTCTGGCTTCATCCTTTTTCTAAAAATAACACTGTTAAATATTAGGTTATTACGTCTGCTGTGTCTAAACAACAGAGTAATTTTGGCATCAGTAATTTCATTTTGGCAAAGCCTTGTGGCTTAGAATGAATACTGAAATAGTTGCGGCCTGACAATGCATTCAGTATGCAGATACATAACTTAATTAGGACAGCTGAAACTGTTTACATTAGCCTTTCCAAATGGCCAGTAACGTGGAGGTTCAGATTTACACAGATTGGGGGGATAGACATTAATGACATTACTGTACTAAGAAGTACAGAGACTGACCAAAATAAGAATTCTCATAATGCTTCTGAATTCAGTCCATTTCTGCCAGGGGTGTTGTTTACACATTCAAAACAACAGCTCTGGGGTCCCAGATTACAAGTCCCTACTGGAGAATGTTTCACAGAGCCGGCTATCAGATTAGAGGATGTCTGTTCCCAGTTCTGTCGACTGAACAGGCTGCAGGCTAGCCTGCCTGTCCAGCCTGGGCACTGTGAACATTCTGCTGTTGAGACTGGGTGCCTCGGCCTTCCCTACCTGCCTTTTCCTACAGCCAAGGACAAAGTTGATACTCGAGGCCTTAGCAACCGTGCCCTCAGTCCTCACTTTGGAAGCAATTACTCTTGAACTAGCCAATTAATCAGGCTAGACAAGTCTACCCTTCCCTGGGGCTGTCTTAAAGACATTTTCTCTGCTGCATACAGAACCACCCTTATGTGGCGAGCAATACTCAGGCTTCTTTATGAAGCCTGGACATATAGCTCAGTTGAAAAGGCACGCCAAGACCTACTCATAAGGCCATGGGTTCACTGCTTAGTACAACACACGTGCACACACACACATACAGTTATTAAACTACACAGAACACAGCCCCCAAATATGGAGATCATTGTTTATTACTGTTAATTTGAAACAACAGAAGACTTAGAGTCTAATAAGGTCTTGTTATCTCAGCACTTTGGAGACTAAAGCGGGGAAGATGTCATGTTCTCAAGGCCAGCCTGGGCGACTTAATGAGAACTTATCTCAAAATAGAAATAAAAATAAACTCTCTTTAAAAAAAGAGAGTTGGAAAAATTAGAGCATAATAAAACGTAGTTTAAAGGTTTCTAAACTGGGGTTGGAGATACAGCTCAATGGCAGAGCATTAGTCTAGCACATGCCTTGTACTCGGAGGCCTTCACTTCAATCCCCAGCACTGCAAAAAAAAAAAAAAAAAAGGAAGGAAAGAAATGAAAATGGTCTCTCAACGGAGACCAGGAAGGCCTGTCAGCTGCACCTCTGGCCTTTCCTTAGAGGAAGGACAAGATAGAGTTCACCTGACCCTGCAAAATCCAGAGGAAAAAAAAAAAAAGAAGCAATGTAGAAAGCGCGGGACTCGGAGAGCTGCTGCCTGCCCCACCCAGTCACCTGGAAAACCTGGGTGTTGTGCAAAAGCAAAACAAACAGTTTGGGCTTAATCCTGTTACCCAGAAGCACACAAAGAGATCAAGCGCAGGAGCACCTCCAGGCAAGACAGGGCAACTGGTGGAAGATTTCTGGCTTCCAACATATCTCCTTCCCTCTGCTGGGCTGCAGGTACTCTTCATTATGCTTTCATAATTGTTCTGGGACTTGTTTTTCATCCCCAATTAATCATTATTCTTTACTCAGGGAAGAACTTGGTTCATACAGAAACATCAGATTAGCACAGTTAAGTAATAGCAAAAAGGGTACCAGCAGCTCGCGGCGGGGAGAGTATTGACTGAAATCTTAACAGCGTTACATCGAGGAGGGGGTCAAGTTATCCAGGCTGAAAGGGCTGAGAGAACCAGGTAAACTTGGATGAATTCTAGGGCTTCTCTTTGCAAGGACATTTTTTTAGATAGTTTGCTTTGAGGTTTGGTTTCACTTTGTGGCCACGTCTTTCTTCATGAGTGGCCCAGGCCAGCCTAGAACTCTTGATACTCTTGCCTCCTGAGTGCTACTGGGATGGTAGGCATGTCCCACCAGGATTGGTTCTGCAGTTTGTTTTGTTATGGAAGTAAGTCAAGTGACTCAGGGATTCCTCCTTAATTTAGGGATTTGCTTTTCACTTTGAACTAGATGGAGAAAGTATAGAACCTTGACATCCCCGTTTTCTCTGCGTGACTTCATCCCAGGCTGACTGACTGATGGTTCAGAAATGATGCTTTTAGTTTACGTTTCAATAGTGATAGTCATGTTGCAAGGTGGCAGGGGAGGGGGGAGAAAAAGAAGACATTTTCAAAGCTTGTCTTTAGCTAAAACAACAATTCTCCCACAACTCAGACATCTTCCAATGGGGTCCTCTAGAGAAAAACTTCCTCTGGGGGCCAATCATTTTACTCTCTATTCCTTTTACCTAATTAACAACAGAACAAGTTGTTACCTAGTCTGCAGAGCCCAGAACATTACTTTAAATTCTTGCCTCAGTGTGGATGGGAGCTTATCTTTTGTTGTTGTTGTTATTGTTTTGTTTCTCGAGTCAGGGTTTCTCTGTGTAGCCCTGGCTGAACTCACTTTGTAGACCAGGCTGGCCTTGAACTCATGGCGATCTGCCTGCCTCTTTTTCCCTGAGTGCTGGGATTACAGGCCTACGGTAGTGAACCTGGCTGGCGGGGGCTTATCTAACATGCAGAACTTTAAAGACTCCGACGATAAGCCCAATAGGTCACCAGTCCATGGCAACGTACAAGAGCTAGAGATGCTGCACCTCATGTCGTTATCATTGAAGCCATGGCTGACTACAAAGATCTTCCTGGCTACAGGTTGGTTTCATGCAAATACTTGGAAAACACAGCTGCAGTGCTTCCAGAAAAGCGGTTGTTAAGGTGCATGAGGTGCATGCCATGACAGCATTGCCTTTAGCAATCAGAAACAAGAAGATCTTGGCTTCGGGGACTAAGAGAATGGCAGGGTCTCAGTCTGTAGTCCAAGTTGGCTGACCTGGAATTCACAATGAAGCCCAGGCTGGTCTTGATTTCATTCTCCTGCCTCGACCTCAGTGCTAGACTCGGGAACCGCTTGTGGCTCAAACCATATTTCAAGATGTGACTTACATTTGTTTGTAGAGGTGTAACTGTTTAACCATGGAAGGGTAACAGACTCCTTAACTATGTCACCAAAACAAAGGTGCTGCCAAGTTGGGTGTGTCTGTAGCTCCTGAGTAAGGACAGAACAAATCTTTTGGTTTGCCAAAATTTAGTTTACCATCTCACTGCCGGGCATTGGGATGGGAGTGCTAACATACAAGATCAGGATTCTCACTGCAGGTGTGCAGTAGGTGCCAGGGGAGTCAGATGACATGCCTTTCAGCCCTAGATCATGAAGGTGGTGCAGGTGCCTGGAGCAACTTCTGAGAAAGCACGGACCAGAGACCAACATTATTTGATTCCCTCTCTCTCCACTGGATTTCCTTTATCATGGGGGGAGGGGTGTTTTGTGATTTAAGCATACACACAACGTAGAAAAAAATTAGCATGAACTGAAATGATGGATAACCTGTTCGTTACAGCACAGTTTATTACGGAAAGTGAATGGGTGGAATGGTTGTTCCGGTGATGTAAGATACTGGTTCTGGGGCATCCTCTGCTCCTCACTAGTTTTGGATGCTCAAATCACTTGTGCAAAATGACTTAGTATTTGCAAATACCCCATGCACAGCCTCATGTATATTTTTAAATCACCTCTAGACGACTTCAAATTCCTAGTGCAATGTAATTATCCTACAAAGAGCTGGCATGCTTTGTTATGTATAGAACATGAATAATGACAAGAGAAAAATCTGTAAATTACAGTATAGGTGCAATTGCTTTTAAGACAAGGTCGCCCTCGAACTCACTATGTAGCTGAGGTTGACCTTGATCCCCCTGGTCTTCCTGCCTCCACTTCCCAAGTACTAGGATTACAGGTGCACACCAGCACACCCAACTGCCAGGTGCAATATTCTTTTGAGAGAATCATTTCTATCTGAGGTCTGTTGAATCCGTGGGTTTCAGAGCCGTGATGTGACTGACAGACCAACCATACAAAGAAGAACATGAGAACCTGAGGATGCGGATGTATGGCGTGAAACGAGAGAAACCCTAGTCACAAGCCACCCCCACCCGACTCGTCTCTGATTACTGTGTATGAGTGGCTACCCTTGTGTGTGATCCGTCCTTCACCAGCCACTGGGAAGGATAACGTAACAAGTATCGCTGTGTGGAGTGTCTGGACATTCTGAACCAGGGCGGCAGGGGAGGAGAAGTGTCTAGGAAAAGGATTTAAAAAAATGAAAACAGAAAGAGGATTGGTGCTGGAGCACTTGCAGGAAGTCTGGGGTTGGTTGGATCCTCAGCTGTGCCTCCACCAAGTACTGGTAATGCATTTCCCAAATCCTAGCACTGAGGCCACGGAGGCCAAAGGGTCATAAGTCTGAGGCTGTCCTCTAGGAGAGCCTGAGAGCCTAAGGATGTGACTCCGTGGATACGGTGCTCACCACACAAGGGTGAGGACAAGGGTTCCGCTCCCCAGCGCTGGCATGAAAAAACCTGGCAGGCATGGCAGCCTGTCTTTGCTGCCAGCGTGAGGAACCTTAGGAGTGAACTGGCTCACTGGACTGGCTGCGTCTTCAACCTACAGGTTCAGGAAGAACCTGCCCGAGCAAATGAAGTGGAGGGTGAAAGATGTCAAGCTTTAATGTCAACCTCTGGCCCGTACATGTACCCACACACATGTGAACATGCATAATACACGCCTGAGCACCACAAACATATGCTCTTACAAACAAACAAACAAACAAACAAACAAACAAACAAACAAAAAGCCCAGCTGGGTGGTGGTGGCTTACACCTTTAGTTTCAGTGCTTGGGAGGCAGAGGCAGGTGGATCTCTGTGAGTTTGAGGCCAGCCTGGTCTACAGAGTGAGTTCCAGGAGAGCCAGGGCTACACAGAGAAACCCTGTCTCAGAAAAACAAAATCAAACAAACAAAAAAGAAGAAGAAAAAAAAAAACACCAACCAACCAACAAACAAACAAAAAACAAAGAAAAAGATAGAAAAATGCCAGTATTAATGAAGATCTGAGACAGTGAGAGCCTGCTGGGGAAATGTAATTAGTACAACTTAGAAAAATTGACAATAATCCAGCAGTTTCCCTCCCAGAAACTTGCTCAGAAGAAAGATACTTATTGAATCAAAGGACATAAAATTCAATAATTTCTACAAACTTGTGACTCATAAACTTTACCCAAAGTAAAAACAATTGCCTGTTAAAGGTTATTTCACCGTGCATTGCTCAGCCTTGGCACTATTGATACCAAGTCTTGAAATGCCTTCTAAAGGCCTGTCTGTGCAATGCAGGATGTCTCGGGGAAGTCCTGTCCTCCATTCTCTAGATTCCGGCAGCATCCTCTGCCTCCTACATTCAGCTGTGCACGAATGTCTCCAGACCCTTCTCCGTCTCTGTATTTGGCCATGAGAATTCTTGAATGAAATGCAACTGCTTGTCATAAGAAAAACGAAGTTTCCTGAACCTAATGTTGAGCCCAAGGTGCCTGCCATGTTGTATGTGTCTATTTCTATAGGGACACAAACAGGTAAGTGTCACCTGTGCTGCTGAACATGAGAGTAGCCATTGCCGTACCGGTCACAGGAGTGTGTGGCCTATGAAAGCGCATCAGACTGAACATGCGTGCGGTTATCCAACATGAATGAATGATTGATCCTCCTTCTGAAAGAGATGCTTAGAACAGCTTTTGCTGAAAACACCAGCCTACAGGAGGCTTAGCACAGGATGAAAGCCTGACAGTCTCTGCTTTCATTCCAAGTCTGTCTCCTCTACTTTGGCTGAAAGCCAAAGATGTAAATCATTGTCTGTACTGTTCCTCCTGAGTCACCTTGCCCTCCCCGAATAATAGCAGAAACAGACCCCTCCACCCCAGCCGAGGACATCTGTCCACCATGACAAGGCTGTACCCTGGAGCCGAAGGTTCTGCAATGTGAAGCAGAAAAACAGGAGAAATCAGCAGGTTAACACTTGATCCTAAAGGACACCCTGACTTCAAACAGAAAAAGGCAATGCCCCTTTAAGACAGCTGGAGTCTAGATTCTACTGGGAGGAGGAGGGATCTGACAGCCATATTGATAGTGGAACAGGAACCAGGAAATATGAGGGATGAGAGCTGATCACTGACCTTAGATGCAATTATAGTCCCCACTTTCCTGATGAGAAAACTGAAAATTGGAAAGCTAAGTCACTCTGATATTAGCAAGCCTGACAGTCATGGAGAATGGGCTCTTAGCTCACAGTCAGCAGCTTGTGGAACAGTTGAGCCCTGCACAGAGTTACTCCATGGTGTGGAAAGGAATAGCCTGCAGGCTCTGCATCACTCTGCACCATTCCTTGTCTCCATTTTGAGCACAAACACAGAGCTAGGATGACTGTATTTCACTGTATGCATAGACACCACACCTGCCCGGCACCTCCCGAAGGCACCATCAATAAATGATGCTCCTGGAGGTCCACTCTAAGTTAGTAAAGTACATTGGGTGCATAGAAACCAACCAACCATACCGACAGACAGGCCTAAGAACCTCCGCAAAACACTAGCTTGAAGAAGGCTGTAACCACTCCTACCTAGATCCCATAATGAGGAAGACACCTGATACTTGGACTGCAACAGCTCCCACTGATGGACAGATTGCTGGGAGACAGGGACAGAGGCATAGCTACTTTCCTCCATAAAAGCTTCTGAAGCATTCCCATTTCCCCACTAGGGACTTCCACTAAGCAAAACCAAGATTCATGGTTTTACTACTGAAAAAACTTCCAGGATGAGTCAGTATGAAACAGTGTTGGAGTTTATTAAATGATATTTTAACATAGATCTTAAGTACAAAAGTTAATAGAGAGATGCTGAAGGAGAGAACACAAATGCCCACCTGTGGTGTGGGCTTCATAAGGGGGAGTCTGTTGGGATCCCTAAGCAGGCATCTTTACGGCCAGCCCCAAGGGACCTGACGAACAGATATTGAGCATCTGTGAGGCCACCTACAGATCACCTGAGCATGCTCTGGGTCGTCCCCTCCCCCTCTCTCTCCTGCTCTGCCCCGGGGTCTCTGTGACCCCTTCCCCTTTCCTTTTCCCTTTCCCTTAACCCTTCCCCTTAATAAACATCCCACGTGGAACAAGTCATGTGGTGTGATTTGTGAACCCACTGTGTAACTGTTGCATAATCCTAACATTGGTGCATTGGCCAGGAATAGGTGCCTCCAGCGGCCAGGCCGCATGGTGTTTGCTGGCACCCGACTGAAGCTGCTGGAAACCTATTTCATCCAAATCCACCCAAGACCCACTTTCCAGCAACTAGATAACTATCTGCTGCATTCAACACCAGCTGGATTGGTGAGTTTTCCTCGTCGGTCGGCATCAACGTTTCTCTGGGTAAGAGAAAATTGACTGTCAAGCCTCTGGCAACTTCCCACTACCCTTTGAAGCAGAGGTACCCCCAACCATAGTCTTCACTGGCTACAGTTGGCCCTTTTTGCTGACTTCCATTTAGGGCTTCTTCTTTCCCTTGGGAAAGATTTTTTTTTTCCTCTACGTGACAGTTCCTCCCACTCATGCTCACCTATGAAAATCCTAGCTAGGTAAACTGTGTCTCCTAGGGGCAGCTGTGCCCTTGGTCACTGGCCACAGCTGATGAACTGTTGAATGAGGTAGGACCATTTCTACTGGGTCAAACCTTGCTCTTGCAACACCTTGACAGGTCACTGACTCCTACTCTCCCAATGGGAACTACCCATTTGTCTGTTCCTCCAGCATCCCCACTGAGATGTCTTCTGGAAAATTTTAAAACCTGAGTTAAAAGCCTCTTAGCTCATATACCTCTGTAATAAAACTTGGCCTACATATTCCTTAGATAATGGTTCAAATTGGCTGATTAATGGCACATTAAATCCCAATATTTTATGGGATTGTTTTAATTACTGTCAGCGATCTGATAAATGGAAGCAGGTATCTTATGTTCAAGCTTTCTCTCTTCTCAGCTCTAAACCTTCTCTCTGCTCTTCCTGTTCTCCTACCCAACTTCTTCTAGCTATAAAGTCTCAACCTCAAGAGTTCTCTACCTTTGACCCTGCAGATGAACCTCCACCTCATCATTGTCAACCCCCAGCTTCTTCCCAACCTCTGGCATCTTGCCCCTCCTCCTCTACTTCCTCCTCTTTCTCTTTGGCTTCTCCAGAACCCTCACCCCCCACCCCAGCAACAGGCTGTCCTAGTCGTCCTACTTTGGCACACACTTTCACCCCGCCAACAGCTATTAGCCTCCCTGCTACCCACTCTCACTCTATAGCAAAGCCCCCTTCTACTCAGCATAAACCAGCCTCAACTCTTCTCTTGCAGGAGGTAGATGGCTTAATTAGGGTGCTATGTTCCCTTCTCATTAACTGAACTTTCTCAAGTAGAAAAGAGACTAGGATCCTATACCTCTAAACCTACTTTCATTAAAGAATTTCAGTATCTCACTCAATCTTATAGTCTCACCATGCATGATATATATATGATTCTTACCAATAACCTATTACCTGAGGAACACAAGCGAGTTTGAGAACAAGCTAGAATGCATGCAGATGAGGTTTACCAAACAAACTTGCAGTACACCTAGTTGGGGCTGGAGCGGTGCTTGACCAGGATCCACAATGGGCTTATAATACTGCAGAAGGCATTTTAGCCAGAGATCAGTTCATGACCTGCCTCCTGGCTGGTCTCCACAAGGCTTCTCTTAAGCCAGTTAATTATGAAAAGCTCCAGGAGGTCATTCAGGACAGGAATGAAAACCAGTCTCAATTCCTAGAGCACCTTACAAAGGCCCTCTTAGAACATATTAATCTAGACCCCGAAAGTACAGAGGGTAGGCAACTTCTGATGACCTACTTTTTCTCACAGAGCTACCCCGGCATCAGGGCTAAGCTTAAATACTTGGAGAGAGGACCTCTGACTACACAGGCAGAAGTCTTAGTGTTGGCTTTTGTGGTGTACCATGGGAGAGATGAGAAAGCTGACAAGCAAAAATACCAAATGCTGGCCAAGGCCATTCGACCAGCCTCAGCAACAAGGATGACAGGTCCCTGTTTCAAATGTGGTCAAGAAGGTCACTGGGCCCAGTTTTGTCCTAACCCCCACAAGGCACCGGGGCCATGTCCAAAATGCTACTAAGAGGGACATTGGGGTGTTGACTGCAACTGTTTCTCCCGTGACATGGGGGTATCACTCCCAGATTACCCTCTGGCTAATATCCTAGGCCTGGCTACAGATGACTGAAGGTGCCAGAGTTCCCTTGTCCTGACCACTGCCATCACTAGCAGGGAGCCACGGATAATTATCATGGTATCGGGGCAGCCCATCTCCTTCCTTGTGGACACCGGAGCCACATACTCAGTCTTACAGAGTGTTGGGGACCAACCTCTCCTAGTTCCCCTATTGTCGGGGTAGGGGCACAGCCTTGCCAGCCTTGCTGGATTCCACCACTTAATTCTATTTTCAGGGGTGTTCACTTGACTCATTCCTTTTTAGTGATGCCAACCTGTCCAGTTCCCTTACTGGGAAGGGACCTTTTAGCCAAAGTAGGAGCCTCTATCTCCTTTACTCCACCCATTTGCCCAACCACAATCTCACCAGTGTTCTCTCTCCTTTTCCTAGCTACCCTACCTACCAGTTGTGACATGTCGCTTCCTTTACCAGCCTCTCAAGTGGACCTCCGTGTTTGGGAGGTCCAAACCCCTCTGTCAATAGGTACCATTCCCCTGTGGTCATTCAGCTACAGGATCTTACCTGGTATATTACCCAATCCCTGGGGATGAGAGAAGTGAAGAAGGTAATTAAACACTCCTGTAAGTGTGAAAAGCTGCTTGTTTGTCAAGCTTCTTTGTTATTTATCAAAAAACATGTTTTCACCCTGGCCTTCACTTTGAGACTGAGAAAAGAGGAAGTTTCGCCAAGTTCCTTAAAACTTGTTTGTTTGAACTTGGACCTTGTCTGCTATAGGGAAGTAGTTTTAGAAAACAAGTTTGGCAGTTCCACAAACTTCTTTCATGTATTGATGTGACTTGCTTTAATTATTTCAATCCTCACTCCCCACTCAGGAACTGTTTGACTCTGTCAATGGGGTTCTGGCATCTAAGGTCTTTGCCTCTCTGACAGCCCCCCACCTAAATAATACAAACCTGTCATTTTGTCTCCTACTTCAGACTCTGACCTCAGTCTACAAGCTCCTGAATGTGACCCAACCGGGCCATTTTAACACTTTCTGGCTGTGTATCCCACCTGGGACCAACTCAGAACTACCGCTGACAGCTTCTCCAATGACTCTGTCAAGTAATCTTACTTCACCATTCACTAACTGCCCTGACTCTGATGCTGCTACAACCCTCTACCTTTTTCACATCACCCTTTTCAGTGTGGCAAGCTGTTTTAAGGCATCTGGGATACACTCTGTAGGAATGCTAAGTTCCTTAGAGTGTAATAAAACTATATCCTTGATACCTCATCTCAACCCCAATGCCCTACTGCTAATAATACCTCGATTCTTTGTGGCACTCATGTCTACCATCATCTGCCCGCTGGTTGGTCAGGAGTTTGCATGCAGGTGCTCCTCTTTTCTGGAGGTGAGGGTGACAAATGAAAAGGAGCCCCTACCAATCCCGGTCGTGGACTTGATAGCTGCCCAGCAGGATAAGATGGCAATTCAAATCTTGCCCCTCTTGGCTGTTGCAGGAATCACGGCAGCTGTCAGGACTGGGACAGCAGGACTAGCCACTTCACTAACCTTGTATTATCAGTTTTCTTCCCAGTTCATTCAGGACCTCCACCAAGTGGCTCAGACAATGCTAAACCCCCAAGGACAAATCGACTCGCTGGCAGCAATAGTACTTCAAAACCGACGTGGATTGGATCTCCTCACAGCTGAAGAAGGTGGCCTCTGCCTCTTCCTCCAGGAGGAATGCTGTTTCTATGTCAACCAATCGGATATAGTAAAAGATAAAATCCAACAACTCCAGACAGATCTACAAAAGCAAAGGGAACAGCTCGAGGCCTCCTGCTCTGGGGCCTTCGAGAACCCCATATGGAAGTGGATTCTGCCCTTTCTCACACCTCTTCTGCTGTTTTTCTGCTTTTGCTTTTTGCACCCTGCTTAATTAACTTCCTTTCTACATTCCTCCAACAACAAATGCAAAAATTCTCTGACTGAACCATTAATCAGTTACTCTTACAGGATTATGAACCTTTGCCACAGAAAACCAGATGAACCTCCAATTGACCCTGATGGTGGGGACCAGCTATACCCTGAGAATGATAACACCCCTAATCATCAGGAAGTAGCTTGAAGAGCAAAGGTCGCCTCTATGCCCTCCTCACTATCACCCCTTCCTATCTACTCACTTTTTAATAAAACAACAAGGGGGGAATGTTGGGATCTGTAAGCCGGCATCTCTATGGCCAGCCCCAAGGGACCTGACGAACAGGTTACTGGGCGTCGGTGGGGCCACCTATGGACCTCCTGAAACCACCTGCACATGTTCTGGGTCACCTCATAAGAGAACTCGAAGCCCCGTCTTCTTTCCTGCCCTTCCCAGAGGTCTTCCCCCTTCCCTTAATAAACCTCCCACGTGGAACCAGTCGTGTGGCGTGATTTGTGAAACTGGCGCACAACCCTAACAGAGTCTAAATCCTGGCTAGCTACTGTCCTTGATAAAGCGTCTTTTGGAAAACACAAACTGTTTTGCGGGCAAATTTGGCCTGATGACTCCTGACTCTGTCAGCAGTTCAGGCATGCCTCCTCAGGCCCCCACAGTCATCCCTGTCTTTCGGTCATTCTGAATCCGGCCACATGGTGTGTGCCAAAGAGCCTCCAGAGAACCCCGGACTGTCCTCGTGGCTTCAGGTCAGCATGGTCCCCAGCACTGATGCAGCCTACGTGAGTTGCCATTTGTCCATCCATCTGTCTGTCCAACTGGACCTGGTCCAGAGCCAGTTATGGTGCCCACAGTCCTGTGCCTCACCTCTGCAGCTGAGCTCAAGCCTGAGGCATGGCTGGACTTTTGACCCAGCAGCTCAGCTCTGTTCAACTCTGGCAGCTGTTAAGGCGGGTTCATCTACACATTGTCTGATCACATACAGTGACTCGCCTTTGAGCCTGTGTTAGCTGCCTCTGCCTCCAGGGAGGCCTCTTACAACCCCTTAAACTTGTCTTCAGGGCTCTTTAACCCTCTTCTACCCATTGTGTAATCTCTATGTGTCCACATATGTAAATATAATTACTGAATGATATAGAATGTGTGAGCTGATAATATCAGTAATTAAGATGAAGAATTAAGAACCTATTTGCCTGTGGCCAGCTAACACCTGAAATTGGGACTACCTGGCACATGATAGCCAAAGAAACTGACAGAGACATACATAAACACAGACACACAGACAGACACACACACACACACGGGTGTGGAGGTCAGAGGACCATTTTCATAATCTTGTGGGCTGGGGTTTCAGACTGAATAAAAAAGGGGAAAAGGAGAAAGACAGTCGAGTACCAACATTCATCTGTCTTGACTTTGGAAGCACCTGACCAGCTCTCTCGTTCTCCGGCTGCTAGGCCTTCCCTGCTGGGATGGACTGATTTATACCTCCTTACGCTGAGAGCCAGAATAAATCTGCCCGTTCTCATGCTGCTGTCACCAGACATTCTGTCACAAAACCAAGAAAAGCAGCCAACACGCACCGTTCTTTTCTTTTCTGCAGGTGATGCTCCACTACATTAAAGTCATTGCGGGGACACAGTGGACACTCTGCTCCTACCCTCATGCATCCGGTTACACTCCATCATCCTCACCCATCAGCTCCAGGATTACTTCTGATAAACGTGTTAGTTTGTAACCTTATGAAGAGCATGTTTGGGACCCCTGGATGAGAAGCATATTGACATGCTATAATAGAATTTCATCAGAATCAGTTGCCATTTTAACAGGTTACATCATTGCACTGATTAGAGTCCACGGGGCCCTTTCTAGTCCCCTCCCTGCTTTTAGCCACACTAAGAGAGGGCTGATGGAAACAAAGAATGTTGGTGAGCTCTGGCTCTGGATGGGTACGCCAGTGAGGAGGTGAAAGGAGCTTAAGCCTCAGTTTCCTCATCAGAGAAGGAGGAGGTCTTAAGAGCACCCAGTGCTAGAAAAACAGCTTTGTTGCTAGCACTAGCTGATTCCCTGTTGTCACACCCATTCTGCTTGTCAGTCCAGCCCAACAAAGTCCTTCTCTCCTTCCTTCCTTCCCTCCTTCTTTTCTCCCTTCCTCCTTTCTTCCTTCACTTCCGCCCTCCCTCTCTTTCCCCACTCTCCTCTTCTCACCTCTTCCTTTCTTTTAGATTTTCCTTTTTCTCTTTGAGTCAGCCTGTCACTATGTAGACTAGACTGGCCAGAGACTCTTAGGGATCCACTTGCTTCAGACTCTTGAGTGTTGGGATTAGGAAGTGGTTTTAGCCCAGCCTTTACTGGTCACATTAAGCATAGCTATAATCTTTGACTGAAGTCTCAGAGAACCTGTTCCTTAAGAGTTCTGTTCACAGAGTGTTTTCTTTTTTTATTATTATTTTTATTTTTCTGCATTCTTTTATTTTTTTTTAAGAACCTCAGGAAAGGCAGTGGTGGTGCACACCTTTAATCCCAATATGTGGGAGGCAGAGGCAAGTGGATCACTGTGAGTTCTAGGCCAGCCACGCCTCAAAAAAAAAAAAAAAGATCAGAGAGAGAGAGAGAGAGAGAGAGAGAATGAGTAAAATTCTAGCATTACTAATGCTGGGCATTACAATATTCTTATAATGCTTTTCTACACTGGCCACATGCGAATTCTGCCTTTATATGTGGTGCTAGGACAAGAAAAGCAACAGAAATTTGCTGAAAGGATATAAGAACCAGCTGAAGGGGCTCCAACCACTGACAATAAGAGCGTCCGAGTAAGTAGAAATAAGTAACATATTGTAACTCACAGACTGAACCAGGAATCCAAATCCTTAGGAATACAAAACAAACATGGGGATGCCCGGCTCTACCTTACTGCTGAATGCCAGCTACTAAACAGAGAATGAAGAATTTAAGGAAAAACAGGATTTAGCAGCTGTAAGGGCAATGATTGAGTGATTGGAAACATATCTGCAGGAGAATGAAGCAAGACTGAACATTTGTCAAACAGGGTATCTAAAAAGTCTAGAATTATCTGTCTAAAATACCAGCTTCACTACCTCATTACAAACACTTTACAGAGGAAAAACTTGGCAGGCACTGTCTAAATCAAAACGATAAAAAGTAACCTCGTCACCATGGAGAGGAGTAAACAGCGCAGGCCTGGGCAACATTGTTTCTTTAGGCTCGCTGCCCAAAAGATAAACAGAATCCACTTAGGTAGGAGGATCTTGGACCTGTATTCTTCAAAGGTGAGAAGGTCACCAAAGAAAGACGGCAATGGTTCCAGGTGACGGTTAAGCACACAGCTCAAGACACTTGATCAGCTCACAGAATGTGTAGGCCATTATGGGTATTGTTCACAGCCTGTGGTTCTGGAATTGGGTTTGTGGGCTAAATAATGAGTACCTATTGATTATATAGGGGAGCCCTTGCTAGGACAGATTTGGAAATGTTCATGTAACTGGAGAATGACAAAGGGAGGGAGAGGAAGAGATGGAACAGGAGGGAGAATGAGACAGAGAGAGAGAGAGAGAGAGAGAGAGAGAGAGAGAGAGAGAGAGAGAGAGAGAGAGCTGACTGTGATGGGACAGGTTGGCTGTTACAGGTGGCACCTAGGAGAACTTTGTGTAATTCTTTCAAGTGTAATAAATTTGAATACTAAAAGTTGAAACTTATTAAACTCTTTAGACACTTTCTGCCCATTCAAAATATTAGTATGTTCACTGAATGCTTTGCTTGAGCTACAGGGAACTCTGAGTGACAGCTACTTGTTCGATTAAGCGATGCTGCCCTGACTTCAGACAGAGCTTCCTTATCTGCAACCAGAAGATAGCAATAGCTTCCTCTTACTGGTTACTCTTCTTGCTACTGTGACCAACTATCTGATAAGAAGCAATGGAAGGTGTTGGGAGATGGTGTCCTGCTCTGCATATTCAGATGCCGATTTCTGGGCCTGAGATAGGACTGCAGTCAGGCCGTGGGTCTTGTCATTTCTATGAAGACATTTCCTATCTCATTGTCATGTAAAAACTGTTTTCCATCATCTCTGATTGATTAAAAAAGAAGCTGATCAGCCAATAGCTGAGCAGGAGAGTTAGGGCAGAACTTCCATCTCATTTAGGAAGTGCCAAGTAGGAAGAGGCAATAGGAGGTCACCGTGAGGACAAAGATGGAGCAGGAGTGGCCAGGGCAGAACTAGAGGACAGGTAATGGGGCACATGGCTGGGTAACAGATCAGCGCGGATGGGTCAGAACAAACGAGTTCCTGCCCAGCTTAGTGCTTTAAAGCTTTTTGACAAATGTAATAGGTCTCTACGTCATTATTTGGAAGCTAAAATGGGTGTTTTAAAAACCTTAATTTTATTTTTACAGGAAGGTGCTAGAGAGGTGGTTCAGAGATCAAGAGCACATGCTCCCTAGACAGTTACTGTTCTATCGCTGTGGAGAGATACCATGACAAAGGCAACTTACAGAAGGAAGAACTAATTTGGGGGCTTGTTTACAGTTTCAGAAGGTTAGTCCACGAACATCATGGCAGCAGGCAGGAAAGCGTGGTGCTGGAGCAGCAGCTCTAGTTCACATCTGATCCATAAGCTGCAGGCAGAGAGGCTGGGCCTACTATGGCCTTTTTAAACCTCAAAGCCTACTCCCAGTGGATTACTTCCCAATCTCCTTCTACAAGGCCACACCTCCTAATCCTTCCCAAACAGTTCCACTAACTGGAGACCAAGCATTCAAATGTTTGAGCCTATGGGAGCCATTCTCATTCAAACCAATGCAGTGCTCTTGTAGAGGACCTGTTTCCAGCACCTACATAGTAGCATGAAATCATCTGAAACCCCAATTCCAGGGTATGCAAAAACTCCACACATGCAGGCAAAACACTCATAGACATGAAATAAATAACCTTTAAAAACAAAAAGCAGTAAGAGCTGAGCGCTCAGCTGTAACCCCAGCACTGGGAAGGAAAAGTCAGGCCAATCTGTGAGTTCAAGGTCAGCCATCTCTACATAGGGAGTTTCAGGCTAGTCAGGGCTAAATGGTGAGACCCTGCCTAAAAATAATGATATAAAATAAAATAAAAAGCACCACTTTGGCCTTGAACTCAGAGATCTGCCTGCCTCTGCCTCTCGAGTTCTCGATTGCTGGAGCTAAAGGTGTGGGCCACCGCTCCCAGCCCTAGAGGGAGGTTAGGATTGTAATCATCGCAAGAACTTGAAGTTGATTTTAAGAAGAAGGAAATGAAGAACTAGGGATGCATTTGTGAATATCCAGCATAAAGCAATTGTATGTGGAAAGCTATCAATATTGTCCCAAATTTGATGAACTAAGTAATATAAGAATTGTGGAGGCGGCAAGAACCAATAAGAAAGAATAGCTGGTGTTGGCACATACCTGTTATTCCAGCATAAAGGACATGTGCCGGAAACACCAGGAGATTAAGGTCAACCTTAACTACATAGTGAGCTTGAGGCCAGCCTGGGCTATATGAGAACCTGTCTCAAAAAACAAAAAAATTAACCAGCCAATAAAACCAAATATTAACACACAGAAAAGAGTAGACTGTAGTCAGGGGACAGGCTGTGAGATGAAAGAAAGCAAATACCAGAAGCCACAAACACTGCCTAGAATCCCAGAACAGGACTGAAGAGCTCCAAGCCAGGGAGCTGGGACAGAGGGACACAGGAGGAGTCTGGAAACAGACTCATATGGAAAGAAGAAACAGGCCACTTGGTTCCTATGAATCCACAGAAGGGGTCTAATTGCAGTAGCCACATGCTCTGTCTGCATCAAACAGCCTGCTTTGGTTTTTATTTCATTTATTTTTATTTAATTGCCTGGTTAGGCAGAAACTTGAATCCACCCTTTAATATGTTGGACAATTAATCTCTTTCCTCTTCCTCCCTCCCCCTCTTCCTCCCCTCTTTCCAAGTTGTCCAGGCTTGCCTTAAGTTCTGTCTTTCTGCTTCTGTCTGTAAAATATCTGGGATTCCAGGTATGCCCTGGGTTCCATTGCAAAGCTTCGAAAATGCTGAACAGAATATCACCATATGGGTCAGCTGTTCCACTTCTTACTGTCTATCTATCAAGGAGGCGTGAAAACATGTGCCACCAATGTTCCGCACGGTCCGTAGCAGTATCATTCTTCAGAGGCAATAACAGGAACAGCCCGAGTATCTGTCAGCAAACTAAGGGATGCACCCATCCCTGCAGCCCTGCTTGAAACTCTACTGCGGAACACGTAAGGAGCGAGGGACAGAGTCGCGCTCCATCACGGATGAACTCAGAACCATGCCCGACAAAAGGAGCCCCAACTGTGTGCTTCCATTCATACACAACTCCCAGAAAACGTGATCCTGTGTGAGGGCCGGTGTGGGAAGCGGCTGTCAGTGGGTGGCATTACAAGCATGGAGCATCATACCTGGCTAGGTTTCCTTCGGAGGGGGTGTTATTTTGTTCCCAGGGAGGGTCACACTATATAGACCTGGCTGGCTTGAAACTCACTAGGCAGACAGGGCTTGCCCTGAATTCATGGTGATTCTCTTGCAACGTAAAGATCAAAGACAGAAAATCCCTCCATCTAACAGAGTCCTAAACCACCGCCCTGCTGGGAGGACAGAGCAGAGTGAAGAGAGGCAGTGGAACAAGGCTGTGCTGCCTGAGTGGGACTGTGCAGAGGTGGCAGGAAGGAGGAAGTGGCTCACTGGAGGAGCTCAGTGGGCTCAGGCCCCAGAGCAAAATAATTAGCAATCATTCTAATAATAATAACAATAATATTAATAATAATAATTGGGTTTGGGTTTTTTTGGTTTTTTTTTTGTTTGTTTGTTTGTTTGTTTTTTCCTAAGCACAGAGGGACTAAGGGTAAAGCTGGCATAGAGGTCGATCTGGGAACAGCAGTTACTCAGGATTTCAAGTCAGAGCCAAACAGCCCACTTTGACTACATTTTCTGGATATTTTAAATCAAAGCCTCACAGGGCCAAAATCACTCAGGCAAATTCCATGAATGCTTTTTTTTTTCTTTCCTCTTTACTTCTCTAGATGGGGACCAAAACCACATAACTTCAATCTTCAGATCCATGAAGAGGGTTGTTTAAACTGAGCAGTCTGAGAAGTCCCACACGTCACCTACAGTCAGTCTCCAGAGTGTTTTCTGAATGGTGTCACAGAGGTGGCAAAGGATGTGTGGGAGGACATGAGAGGATAGACTCCTCCCTATTAAAAACTTGAGCCAGAACTGAAAATAAAAAAATCATTTATCTTTCTGCAAGAGAAGGGTGTTGTAGGATATTTGATCCCATTGTGAATCCAGATCGTGAACTGTAAAAACCCATTTCTTGTTTGGTGTGGTTCAGCCCTAATAACACACCTTTAATCCAGGAGCTTTCTGTACACAGGATTTAATAAAGTTAACCCTAGGCCCAGAGGCGGATCAAGAAACAAGCTGACAGGGATTAAGCAGCAAGGAGGGACTTTGAGTTGAAGGGTGTTTAAGACAGGGCGGAGAAGAAGAGCTTTTGGCTTTTTCCTCCTGGCTGTCAGCTGAACTAGCAAGCTTTTGGCTTTCTTCATTGGGACTTGAGCTGAGTAGGAAGGTCAGTCAGCTGGGTGCTTTCTCTGCCTCTCTGAGCTAGTGGGTTTTCACCCCAGCATCTGGCTCCTGAGTGTTTATTGGTAAAATCGAACAACTGGGATTTTGTTTTTAAAACAACAGAAGGGGGAAATATGTTTGTAGACAATACTTTCTAAGACAAAAGTAACAGAACAGCGTCTCTAGTGCTTGTGGGGCTCTCAGTTCTGGGCCCCTCTGTAGATACCAGAGTCAGCAATGCTCAGGCCCCGTCTGTACCGTGGCACAGTACCTGCACAGAGCCTACATATCACTTGCAGACTTTAAACCAGTTCCAGATGATGCTAAATACCTAACACAGTGTAAAACCCATGTAAGGAGGTTATATGACTATACCATATTGTCTATGCCTAGACTCTAGGGAATAATAATAATAAGAAAAAGGCCAGTATGCCGTTTCTGTTTTTTCCTGTTTTCCCCCTAAGATCAGTTGAATCCTAGGATGCAAATAGAACCTGTCAGATGAACGGTGGATCTCTTCCACCCTAATCATGTTCCTCGTTCCACAAGCTTTTGACACCTTCTAGTCGATGAGGTTAGGTGAAGTATAGATGGTGGTTGCAGACATTCAATTCACTTCCTCACATCTGCCATTGGCAGGGGACACAGAAACCTCTCCTAGCAGGAGCTGAGATAGTGAGGTCTGGTTCTGGGGGAGGAGAAAGGAATGGACTCTCAAGGTCAGCTTATTGGAATGAACAGCAAAGGTGAAGAGTATTCCATAACAAAGGGAGCACAGAACAAAGGCATGCAGACCATTGGTCTTGGGAGCAACAAAGTAAAGTGACCTAAGCTCCTAGGAGCAGCTTTTAAAAGCCCGCAGAGTTCGTCGCGTGGAGAAAAAAAAAATACCAGACAGACAGACCAGGTGATGCAAAACCCACACACCTGAAAAACCCCTGTGGCCAGCCACATTCCCCATCCTAATCACAATCTTTACCTAATGCCTTCAAAACTAAATGTGTATGGACATTGTTTTATCTTGTTTTCCTTAATTTTATAAAGAAGTTTTAGAATGGGGCTAGAGGTTAAGAGCACTAGCCAGTGCTCTTCCAAAGGTCCTGTATCCATTTCCCAGAAACCACATGCTCACAACTATCTACAGTGAACTCTGGTGCCCTCTTCTGGCACACAGGTGTACATGCAGGCAGAACATTGTATACATAATAAATAATAAATAATAAATCTTCTCAAGAGTCCACAGGAAGAAATCCATCCTGGAGGTGGCGGTGTATGGCTTTTATTCCAGCACTCTGAAGGCAGAGGCAGGCAGATCTGTGAGTTCAAGGCCTGACTGGTCTACAGAGTCTACAGAGCGAGTTCCAGGACAGTCAGGGCTACACAGAGAAACCTATCTCCAAAATAAATAAATAAATAAATAAATAAATAAATAAATAGACAAAATTTTAAAAAATGAGTGAGTGAGTGAGTGAAAGGGAAGAAACCCATGTTTTCACCCTCTCTTTTAGCATCAAGCAAGTTCTTACAAGGTCCCGTTTGTATGCTTTTTAATGCTCCTATCAGCCTTACAAAGAGAGAGTTCATCCTCAGAATCTAAAAGGCAAATTAGGCTCAGAGAAATAAGGAATCTTGCCTGAAAATCAACAGACTCTCTGTGGGAGAGCCAGGCTTTAAGCCAGGGTTGCTGGCTGCTGACTCCCATAGTGTAGCAATGGTAGAGCATTTTCCTGAGCATGTTTGCAGACTAGGTGCTACCCTCAGTAACACAATAGTGTTGATGATGGTGATGCTGGTGATGATAATGGTGATGGTGGTGATGGTGATGGTGGTGATGATGATGGTGATATCCTGCCAGTGAGTACCACCTGGCTGCAGAGTAAGCAGATGTGGAGGTTGTCTGTGGAACCCATCGAATGGTCTTCACAAAGCTAAAATGCATTTCAATTGACAGCGGTGGCTCTGGTCCCATTGTCTCCAACTCTTGAGTGTTTTTTTTTTTTTCCTTTTCTTCACTCAGAGTTTTTTAAGTTAAATTTTTAAAAAAATCCATCCATTTGGTATGTGTCTGTGTGTGGGTTCTGGGACTTGAACTAGGGTCAGCAGGCTTGGCGGCAAGTGCCTTTCCCCGCTGAATCATATTGTTGGGTCTTCCAATCTACTTTTAACCTCCTCATGATTAAATGAAGATAGGTCACCTCAGGAAGAAATGCTTCCTTTAAAAAAGAAAGAAAGAAAGAAAGAAAGAAGAAAGAAATTGCTGCTTAGAAGGACAATCCAATATAAAAATTGGCTTATGTCTCTGTTTGATCCTTTTTGATGATAAAGGGGCAAGGTGATCATTATTATTCAGCCTGTTTCATTTTCTTTGTGTGTCCATGTGAGTGAGAGTACACAGATGCATCTGGGTATATGTGTGTGGGGGTAGGTGAGGGTGTTTGTGCTCATGACGGTGGCGGCGAGAGACAACCCTGGGTGTTGTTCCCCGGGCGCTGCTACTTGTTTCTTTTTAAGGCAAGGTCTCTTGTTGGCCTGAAATTCACCAGGCGTTCAGATGGGCTGCCCAGTCATCTGCCGGGAGCTCCCTCCCAGGACTGGGATTGCCAGTGGCACTGCCACAATTGCCTTTAAACAACAACAGAAACAAAATCGTGTTTCTGAGGATCGAACTCGGGTCCTGGCACTTTACTGACTGTCTGTGAGCTGACCTCAGCCCATTTTCCATGGTAGTGTATGCAAGTCAATTCAACTAACCACCAAGGCAATTTCTTTCTTAATTTTTAATTTAATTTTGTTATTTTGTGCATGAGTGTTTCGTGTACATGTATAGCTGAGTACCACATGCATGCAGTGCCGTGGAGGCCAGAAAAAGGCACTGCTGGAAACTGAACTTGCCTCTGCAAGAACAGGTACTCCGGTGCTCTTAGTCACTGTGCCCATCCCTCCAGCCAGGATCAATTTCTGATACAGGGAAATAACATCTTTTTCCAAAGACTAAACTAAAATGTCAAAATCTCTGGTCGTCTTCAATTCTTGTTGGGTCACTTTTGATAGTGTTGTAATTTTCTGCAGCTAAGGCCCTGATTAGCATAGCTTAAAACATAGTGAGGAAACTCTGTGCCTTGAGTCCTGTCAGTATCTGACTTCAAGATGACACAGGTGTAAACTGTCCTTTTGCAAGAAAAGAATCAGGAAAGAACACTGTACCTCAGCTAGGAAAGGGGAAGAAGGAAGTTTGCTGTAGGATATAAGAACCAGAATACCACTGAACCAAGCCAGAGGCCAGAGGTCACCTAAGGGGAGAACAAAGTAGGGCAAGGCACATTCCTAAAGAAATGATGACACTCCTGTTTCCTTGGTGACACACCTGCATAACAGGTGAAGTTATGTGTCCTAAAATAAAACAACTACAAAACTTCAAAAGTGAAGCCCAGACTCCGTGGCATGTGCCTTTAGTCCCAGCCCTCAGAAGGCAGAGGTAGGCAAATCTCTGTGAGTTTGAGGCCAGCCTGGCTCACACAGTGAGTTCCAAAATAGCCAGCTACCTAGTTGAGACCCTGTCTCAAAATAAAACAAAACCAACACCCCAGCACATAGGTGTTCTAACTCACTGGTCTCCTTTCTCTGGGATATATGGAGACCATTTAAGCATAACTAATAGTAAAATTTATCCTCCAGCCCTGACTTTCCCCCAAATAGCTCTGGCCATAGACCCAGTGATGTCACAAATTTCATGTGCCTGATTGGTTTGGGGAGCATAAGTCCCCTATGGACATAAGCTCTCAGGCACATGATAGACCATGAATGAGTTGATTCCCTAGACCACGTTGGTTCAGATCTGTGCTTCCTGCTTCCATCACTTAAATCTCAGCTCCTGGCACCTGGGCTCAAGGAATAGACCCAACTGTCTCCATTGATCACAACATGGACAGTACTAAAAAGAAAAATGCAATAAGCCTGCCATTGCCAGGATCCAGAAGAGATGCTTGCTGTGGGATTTGACAAGGCTGGTCCAGAGTCTGGCTCCAAGAGCAATGGAATGTGGAAACAGGTGGAGTCTGCCTTCCAGGATCACCTCCAGTTCCTTCCTCTATTCCTTCCCCTTCTAGGCACTGTGCTAGTTTGAAACAACTCTGCAAAAACTCATTTGTTTCAGGCTTCATCGCTGAGGCAGTGGTGTTTGTAAGGTGGAGCCTTTGGGAAGCGATCAGAACATGGCGCTCTGACCTCATCAATGGTCTTACAACATTAATGGGAGATTGGAAGATGGTAGAAATATCAGGAGATGAAATGTACTGGAGAAAGGTCACTGAAGGGTACTTCTGTCCCTGCCTCATTCTCTCTATTGCTTTGCTTCCCAGAAGCCGTGAACCAGACAGCTCTGCTCCGCTGTGCACCTCTGACCACGATGTCTTAACATTGACCTAGAAATGACAGAGCCAAGCAACCGTGGGCTAAAACCTCTGAAACTGCAAGCTAAAGTGAATCTTGACTGCTTTACACAGATGGGCCTGGGGAAAGGAAAATCAAAGGCTGTTCCACCTCTCCCTGGTCATAATGGCTGTCATCAAGACACCAAATGCGACACCACAGGAAAACCTACAGAATCGACTAACCTGGGCCCATAGGGGCTCACAGAGACTGAATCACCAACCAGAGACTGAATCACCAACCAGAAGCATTAGAAGATGTGCCTAGTCCAACTATAACTTCATATGCTAAGGCGAGTTGATATCCCGGGCAGGCCTCCCCCTTTTCTGAGCATTTTTTCTGAGGAGAAAGGGAGGATAGGATGATATCAGGGAGGATAGGATGATATCGGGGAGGAGAGGTGAGAGGGAGGGGCTGGGAGGAGAAAAGGGAGGAGTAACTGTGATCAGGATATAAAATAAATAAGTAAATATATTGTTAAGAAAGAGGGAACAGCAGCTGAGAAAATGTCTTTATCAGATTGGCCCAGGGACAAGTCTACGGGGCATTTTCTTGACTGATAATTAATGATTGATGTGGGAGGGCCCAGCCCAGTAGGGGCAGTGCCACCCCTGGGGCAGGTGGTCATAGATTGTATAAGGAAGCTGGTGGCAAGCTGGGGAGAGCAAGCCACTGGGCAGGGTTCTTCTGGGTTCTCGGCTTTGGGTTCTGCCTTCAGTCTCCTGCCTTGATTCCCTTGATGATTCCCTGTAATCTGAAAGCAGAACAAACCCTTTCCTTCCCAGGGCTGTTTTTGGTCAGTGTTTGTATCCCAGCAACACAAGGCAAACAAGGACAAATGGGAAGGTAGGGGATAGAACAAGAACGGGTGATGGGGGTAAGTGAGCAAAGTTCAAGCCATGCACGTGTGAAGGTGACGTCGTGAGAATAAGTATTCTGCACAATCATCGTTTCAAAGTCTATTTTGGCTGCGCGCGGTAATGCCCTTCTTTGATCCCAGCATTTGGGAAGCAGAGACAGGTGGATAGCTCTGAATTCAGCACTGCATAGCTCGACCCTCTCCCACAAACCAAACAATAACAATGATAAGATAGTAAATATAAAAAGAAAAGAGCTGGGTGAGGTGGTGTACGCCTGTAATCCCAGCCCTCCGGAAGGCAGAGGAAAGTGGATGTCTGTGAATTTGAGGCCAGCCTGGTCTACAAAGTGAGTCCAGGACAGTCAGAGCTACATAAAGAACCCCCCTCAAAAAAAGATAAACAAAAAAACAAATAAATACATAAATGAAAATAAAGTTCTATGTTTTGTCACAGCAACAGGAAGGCAACTAAAATGAGCAGTTTGGCCATCTTTCTTTCCTTTTCTCCTGCCACTAACAAAGGTTAGTCTCCAAAAGCTCTTCTCTCATTTATTCTTGGTTTAATATATATTTGAAATAAGCTCTGATTTAAAATACTACTTTGGAGCAAACAAGTAGAAACCACTGGTCTGTTTTAAAGGTGCTAATGATAGCAAGGGGTAGAGGAGCAATGAAACTAACCCACCCTTATTTTCTAATCAAGGCTGGATCAATCCAACTCCCATGATCAGTAGCCTAGAGGGAAAACAGCAGGTGAATGAGCTCAGTACTCTGGTTTACCAGTAGTTCTTTTCCCTATTAAGGACTCACTCACAATCCAGTAGCATGACAGACTAAAAGTGAATTCTCATCTTGTCGTGGACTGGGTTAGAGAGGACCGGATAGGAGTTAGTCACATGGGAAGAAATGCAGGTGAGAACTGAGTGTTAGACCTAAGGAGAAAAACAAAACAAAACAAAACAAAACAATCCCACAACTGTCAGTTTAAAGCATGCTGTATTCAGAACAGGCCAGCGGGCTGCCTCTTCCTACTCGGGGATTTTAGAGAGCAGCCCCTCACTGGCTTTTGATGCTCCTTTTATGGGGAAGGGTTAGGGGTTGATAGAAAACAGCTGGCTAGATAATTGGCTGTTAGCACCTGGAGGGGGGGGGACTCAGGGCGCAAGGCTGCCTACAGGGTAGACATGACCAAGCCTAAGTCCTGTGAAAACGGAGTCAGCAGGGTTGGGAAGATACCCAAAAGGGCGATCATATATCGCAGTTCCAGTAGTTTAGCAAGGCAAAGGGGTGGTGATAGACACGTCATGGGGTCACAAGTTCAGCATAGTTTGAAAACAAACAAACCATGGTTTGCAGGAGGAAACAGAAGACTTAATAACAGTGTATGACAATGTGGCCCCTTAACCACAAACTCCTGTTTGGGTTTCAGGGACTTTTACTCCACAATGAGGACTGAAGTTTACCCGGTAATACCCCCAAGCCAGGTTGAACTCCCCGTGTGCTAAGCACTTCTCTCTGCCAACCTGCGTAGACCTGTCTCAAAGGTCGTCGGTGTAGGTAAGCCATTGCTTTTTCATTTTAAGCCACAGGACCACGTGGTTATAGCAGATGCCCCGCATCTGTACGGATGGAGGTTAATGCCCATCTCACTGCAGTTTTGACGTTTAGAGATGGCGGAACAGAGACTCAGACACTAGGGGGAAGGTGAAGAAGGTCCGAGTCACGGGTCACCGCCTCCCACAACAAGTGGGAGCTCTGAAATTCAGGGAAAAGAAGCAGATGAATCCGAACAGGCAGAGACAGTTATGCTGACTGCTGCCTCAACATGCTCCGTGTGTGACAGCCACACCGCCACATGAAGAGGTGACAGTTTGACTAACACACCCATTTGTGTTACCAACACACTTCTGATGTTGTCTATATTAAGTTCACCGGTTTCCTACCGTTTGTTTCAGTGCGGCTCCTATGAACTCTACAAGCAGACATGTGGCCGGCATTACATTTTCCCTGGGCAATGTTGTTCTGGTTCTCCGTGAAAGTGAAAGTCTAGAACCCGTTATCCTAGATTCTTCTTCCAAAATTAGGGTTGGTTCCATTTCTCTTTCGTTACACAATCTTAATTTGTTTTAATCTTAATAAAAAACTTGTGCTTCTAGGCATACGTGTTTACCTGTATGCACATGTGTGCACATGCCATTTGGAGGCTGTTAGTCAACGTTGTCTTCCTCAATTGCTAATTGGACCTTTTTTCCCCCCTAAGATTTATTTATTTTTTATGTGCATTGGTGTTTTGCCTCCATGTATGTCTGTGTGAGGATCCAGATCCCCTGGAAATGGAGTTTCAGGCAGTTGTGAGCTGCCAAGTAGGTGCTGGGAATTGAACCTGGGTCCTTTGGAAGAGCATCCAATACTCTTAACTGCTGAGCCATCTCTAAAGCCCATTAAACCTTATTATGCTGTGTTTTTTTTTTTTTTTTTGAGAGAGAGGGTCTCTCACTAACTTGGAATTCCTGCGGGTTGGCTAACCAGCCAGCAAGCCCCGGGGATCCCATCATTCTCCCTAACACTGAGAATACAGGAGCGTATGCCATGCTTTCATATGGCTGACAGGGGTTGAACTCGGGTCCTCATGCTTGTATGGTAGGCCCTTTATAAACTGAGCCATACCCGGACCCCAAATTTTTATTTCTGAACTGGAGTCTCGTGCAGGCCTTGAACTTTTGATCTTCTAGTCTCCACCTTCCAAATCTCTTAACTAAGATTCTTCAAACCTTTTTTTTTTTTTCAGACTGAATATTTTCTTTTGTTTACTCTGTCCAAGAATGTGCAATCTTTTGATACCATGACATGACCTTGTCATCTACGAATGTGTTGGGCCTCACTCCTAGCTTCCCTGAGATGCTATGCTCCAGACTCACTTGCCTTGGTCCTTTCCGGTTGCAAAATCTTTCCCGCTGTCCCTCTGCCATCTCGGAGAGCCTTCCTTATAAAGCTCCAATCACTGTGACCAGCATAATAATTCATCCGCTTGCCCAAAGCCCCACACACTAGACGAGCCCTTTGCCACAGAAGTGCCACGGGTTTCCACTCTGGCAGACCACCAAACAAGACACAGAACTAAGTATTGCAGGATATTTGATCACACTGTGTACCCCGAGATTGTGTTGCTTTACTGGAAAAACCCGTTTCCAGGTGTGCTGTGGCTCAGCCCTAGCAAGCACCGTTAATCCAAGACAGGATTAAATGAAGTCATCCATCGGCCAAGAGGCAGGGTAAACAACTAGCTGACCGGGAGTGAACATAGGGAAAAAAAACCAAAGAGAGCAAGAGTCAGCAGGACAGACAGAGGGTCACACGGGGCTGGAGAGATGGCGAAGTCATTACAAGCTAGGCTCAAAACCAAAAATATAACAGAGATGCACGGGGGGAGAAGGGAAGGAGATTCAGTTTGAGGGTTTTTTGAGACTTCGTGGGGAAGGAGCTTTTTTTTTCTTTTCTTTTCTTTTTGGGTTGCCAGCCAGGAAGGTCAGCTGGGTGCTTTCTCTGCCTCTGAGCTAGCAGGCTTTCACCCCAGCATCTGGCTCCCGAGTCTTTATTGGTAAAATCAAATGACTGAGATTTTGTTAAAAATAACAGCTAGGTCTCTGGTTCGCTTATGAGCATGCCTTCCTTGGAAAAGAGTTGGCAAGACACCATTCTGCAGCAAGGAGGGAACCTCCACCAGCTTAATCCAGGGGCTATTTCAGAGTTTGGCTCTTGGAAGAGTTCAAGCTCCATGAATCAGTGCCTTTAGTTTCCTGTGCTTTGCTGATGCCACTGCCCACCAGGGTACAAATGAAAGTCCAGGTCCAATAAATGAATCATGGCGAGAAGGCAGGGTGTAGTCCATAGTTTTATTCAATAAACTGGCAACAACTGTGGGCCCTGGTCAGGGTGGGAAGAGACTGTGGGTCAGCTATGCGTCCAACGTATGGGTTCCTTTACAGCACTCCTCAGCCTCTGCCTCGCTGGCTTTGCTTAGTGTCACACAACTTCCCAGTGTGTCTCCAGAGCCTCGGCTTCTGCCATCTCCTGTCTGCTGACCCCAGACAGTTTTGCCCACTGTGGTGTTTGTTCTTTCATCATTGACAAAGTTTTTCATTAATTTTTCAGACCGAATATCTTCTTGTTTAGCTTGATTGATTATTTATTAATTTATTAATTTATTTATTTATACAGCATTCTGCCTGTGCCCAGAAAAGGAAACCAAAACCTCGCTACAGATGGTTATGAGCCACCATGTGCTTGCTGGGAATTGAACTCAGCACCTTTGGAAGAACAGCCAGTGGTCTTAACCTCTGAGCCACCTCTCCAGTCCTAGCTTAGTTATTAAAATAAATAAATTAAAAAAAAAAGTGAGATGGGTTTTTGTTTATTTTGGTTTTTGGTTTGTTTTCATCTTGACTGATCTTCAGGGAACAAATCTTTAGAGTTGGATGGCAGACCTGGGTCTATGTCATAGTCTAAGAAATATGGAAGGAAGAAGTGGGGATTTCACCTTTCCTATTTTGGTCGCTGCTAGTAGCGAAAGCTGGCGACAATGGTTCATAACTGTAATCCCAGTACTGAGGACATTGAGACAGGAAGGATTATTGCTGAAAATCTGAGGGTAGCCTAGACTGTATAATAAAACCCTGTCTCAACCAACCATAGAAAGAGAGGAAAAAAGAGGAAGAGAAAGGAGGAAGAGGAGACAGAACAGGAGGAGGAGGAACAGAGGACCATGTTTAGGGTCTTCCACCTGTCTTTAAGGCCTGCTTCTTTTAACTCAGTACATCGTCCTCTTCCTGTTCTGAGAAAATCAGACTTTGAGCACTACCTGTATCTAGGAAGTTTTGTGTGCTAGGATCTAAAACAAGCCTTCCCCCGCCCCCCAGCATTGGAGCGCTGCTCACTCATTCCAGCCCCAGAGGGACAGCCTTTCGGGAGTTTCCTTGAGCGCCAGGTGATGATAATATGAATCATATATGTTGAATTTCCAAACTAAAGAAACTCTAATCTGACTAGAACACTGATCGCAGTTCCATTTTCTCCCCCTTGAGAAAGTGTCTCACTACATAGCTGTGGCCGGTCTCTATAATTTACTATATAGACCAGGCTGACTTTGAACCCTCAGAGATACAACTGCCTCTGTTTCCTGAGTGCTGGGATTAAAGGTGTCTACTGTCAAGCCCGGCTCTTGTTTTTTTTTTCCTGAAGTGCGTCTCAACTGTTACTTTGTGTTGAATTAAAATACAACTGGCTGAATTCACTGTAAACAAATTGAGATTATTCAAATCATTTGGAACTTGTGTCAAAGAAAGAAGAGTTTGTTCAGGAACAGCTGATACAAGATAGAAAATCAGCTTTAAAAGACGAAGCTCGGAAGACCCGCTTATTTATCACTCTGTCTTCACTACTGAGAGATGAACATTTGGTCTGTTTAAACTCTTGAGGTTGTCTGTGTTTCTAATTCAGCTCCAAAAAGGAACAGCCTAGGCTGGCCTTGAACTCTCGGTATCATCCAGAATGACACCAAGACCTCATTCTCCCATCTCCTCAGTGCTGGGATTATAGGCTTGAGCTGTGGTGACCAACCTGCTTCTCATTTAAAAGGATGGGAATTTAGCCATGAGGTGATGGGAACAAAAATATTTGTCACCACTCAAATTGTATCTATGCCATTTAGTTTTAATTTTATTCCCTTCTCCAATAAACATTCAGTTTTTAACTTTAATTATATGTACGTGTGCTTTATCTGTGTGTGGGTATCCACATGTGAGTGAGGTTTCCTTGGGTACCAGAAAAGGGCATCAGATCTCCTCCCCACCCCCCAGCTGCAGTTATGGGTAGTTGTGAGCCACCTGATGTGGGTGCTGGGATCTGAACCAGAGTCCTTTGCCAAAGCAGTATAAGCTCTTAATTGCTGAGCCATCCCTCCAGCACCATAAGGCTTCTGTGTGTGTGTGTGTGTGTGTGTTATGTATGTAGTGACAGAATCTTAATGTAGTCCTGGATAGCCAGATAATTCCAGGCTGTCCTTGAAGTTCAAGAGCTCTGGCAGCCGTTGTTTCTTAAATGCTGGGATTAATGATGTGTCTTGTCTCTCCCTGACTCATAATGGTGTCACTTTAAAATAGGTATTAGGCTTAATATTTTTTCCTTTTGAGTAACTAGTGTTTGCTCAGTGTCCTGCCTTGTGTCAAGAGAAAACACAAATCTAGGATGGGTCTACAGATCCAAACAAAGTCAAGTTTTCACCTTGACTCTGCTAATCCATTTTTTTTCCATCAGCTATAAAAGAGGCTTGAGTCAGATCTTCCAGTCTGTAAGTACGATTTCTGTAAAGATTTTGTTTTTTGTTTTTGTTTTTTTACTTTAACAGCAATGTGATACATACATACAAAATGGAATAGTGCTCAGCCCTATAAATAGGTGGAAATCTGGTCATCTGTAGCTACATCGATGAATCAGGAAGATATTATGCAAACTGAACAAAGCCACACAATGAAAGACAAAACACTATGATTTCACAGATGCATGGAACCTAAAAAAAAAAAAAATACAAACCAAACCATAGCAGCAACAACAAGAAAAGGAATTGATAGGAGAGTAGAAAAGTAGAAAGGTGGCTGTGGCAAGGGAGTAGAATTACTGGCCAAAGGGTCCAAAATCCCAGACGGACAGAGGAGTGGGTTGGAGCATCCCAGACAGCAGAGTGACTGTACATCGACTAAGACAGCATTTTCCAAGATCCTCCCCCAAAAACGATAGGCAAGCAAGGCACGTTAAGTAGCTTGTCATTCATCCCATACCGCTTGCTCGTATCAAAACACCTCGTACTCATCAGTGTATAACAGCACGACTTGCTAATTAACAAAATGAACAAATAAATATTACACACTCAAAAATTAACAATTGAAATTGCCAAGACATTTGTTAGGCTCAATGCTTTTTTTTTTTTTTAACCTCTGAGCATGCCTTTAAATCCCAGCGCTCAGGGGACAGAAGCAGGTGGATCTTCAAGTTTGAGGCCAGCCTGGTCTACTGAGTGAGTTTCAGAACGGAACAGCCAGAGCGGCACAGAAAAACTACCTTGAAAAACCAGAAAGAAAAAAAAAATCTTTTGAGAAGCCTATTCGTCATATATATATATAATGAATATATATATATTCAACTATTCATCATATATATCTAATGAATATATAGAAAATGAAGACAGGCTCAGTGGCTCATATCTGTAATCTCTGTAAACCCAGATAGTCAGGACAGCCTGCCCTGGACACAGCAAGATCAAGTCTCTTAAAAAAATAACGCTATTGAGAGGAAGATGAGAGTGTGAGAGAGAGAAAAACGGAATATACATACCAGGAATCCTATTGAGTGTCACCCAGAAATGCTCATCAGGACTATAGGTGTCCTTGGACCATGAGAGTAAGTCCAGAGAACGCTGGTCTTTGAGGACGAAGTTAGCAAACTCACGTGTGAGGGCCACATAGGCAGTGCCAAAGTAAATGGTCATGTTGTGAGGAGGGGGAGCTTTTAATTTTGCGGTGTTATGTACGTAGGGGTTTTTGTGGTCTAACAGCTCCCGGTGGACATACTTGGTCCTTCCAATGGCGTGAGCCGGAGGCAGCACCCCTGGGGTCAGATTCTTCCCAATAAACCCTTTCAGGTACTGAACTATTTCCTTGTTGGTTTTCAGGGGGAAGTCCTGGCCGCAGGTGTTGAGAACGTATTTCCAGGGGACCTCGGAGGCCACCAGATCCTTGATGCAGTTCAGGTCAGCCTGGAGCCGGGAGAAGCCACCGTAGACCACCGGCTCCATCTTAGAGGCCAGGAAGGCATTGGGGAAACAGCTCACCAACTGCTCCACCGCCCCTTTGAAGGTCTCCGTCGCCCTCCTGTCCACATGCACACAGTAGACGTTCTGGGGCATGTAAATGGCCCTGAAGAGTCTCTCGAAAGTGTCAAAATCTTTGTGGATGGTCAGCGTGAAAGCCAAAGGGAAGCCGGCTTCTTCTTTGGAGAGAGTTTCTGTTATGTAGTGATTCTGAACCCTGTACTCGGAGCAGGTGAAGTTTTCCAGGGTGGTTTTCAGCGCGAGGTCTGCTGCGTAAAAACCCTCCCCACTGAGCATCTGAAAACAGACCTCCGCTAAGACCGAAGCGTTGGGAATCGCCCTCGGGAAGTGACTGTTCTCCCACAATTTGCTGTCGTAAATAAATACAAAGGTCAAGGCGGCAACAAGAGACAGGCTAAAAAGACAGTACTTCCAAGAGCCCATCTTCCCAAAGCAGGAAGCGAGCAAAACGTCTTTAGAGACAGGATTGGAGCAGATCCTCCGTTACCTTACATGTTGTCCAGGTCCCGGCGTCATCCCGCACGGAGGTGGTTCCCTTCCCTCTTCCTAGATTGCTTATATTTTCAGTTTTAATTCCGAAGCAGCCTCATTGCCCAGCCTCTAACTAACTTAACAACCAATTACTTCACAAAGAGCCCTGCCCCAGGGAGGTTCCCGGAGCCAGTGACCCTACCTGTCCCCACAGGGAAATCACTATCAGTGACCTTCCGGGCAAGGCATCTGGGAACTCAGAGCCAAGCCTCTTCTCCCAGTGGAAGGCTGCGAACAGTGCCTGCTCAGCCCTCCACCCGGCTGGCTTCCTGTTAATCATTGCATTCAAATAACTCGGTTTGTTTGCTTAACCAGCTCTGCCCAGCTAAAAGCTTCAATTCGGAGCATGTGAACACTGCCTGGAGAGAGGCTGTCAATAAAAAAATGTCGTGCTTGACAATAAATTGCTTAACCCTGCCTTTTTCCACCCTTGCTTCCCCCCCCCCCCTTTGCGCCGGCAAGGCGGATGACTAACTGTTGAGCCAAATTCTTTCCAGGGCTTAATTTTCTGCGATGCTAGGGAAGAGGTCCTTAAAAAGGCATATTAACTGCTACCCAGACATCCCTGTGGAACTCCCCACTTGAAGCGACTGGGAGGATCTGAATAAAGGCTAATTGTTTAAAACAAAACACCCCAAAACATCCCATTACCCCCAAATTCCATGGAGGCTAAAGTTCCTGAATGTCAAGTTTGTTTTGTGTTTTCCCCACTCAGGACACAGATAGGGTGCCCTGGTGCTCAGAGAAGTAAGAAAGAGGAGCCAGATCGGTTTTAAATCCTGCAGACATAGAGACTCGGAGATTCTGAAGCTTTAGTTACTTACATTTTGCCCCGGGTTGACCTCTAACAACTGACATCAATTCATTTTGGCCCCTTCAGTTTTACTGGGGAAACTGAGGCTCCCCTTCGAGGTTCTTAGTGACATTCATACAAAAATTCAGAAATAGACTCAGAGCTGCCCGGTTCACGCCTTTAGTCCCAGCACTTGGGAGGCAGAGGCAGGTGGATCTCTGTGAGTTCAAAGCCAGTCCGGCCTAGAGAGAAAGTAGAGTTCCAGGAAAACCAGGGCTACAAAGAGAAACCCTGTCTTGTAAATCCCCCCTCCTCTTTAAGAAAGAAAAAAGAAAGAGAGAAAGAAGGGGACTCAGAAAGAGCCAGGCAGGGCAACTTCATTAGTGTTTGAAGAAGAACACTGTACAGGTGAAAATCCCGGCAGCTGCCAAGAGGAACAGTGGGGGTCATCTCGCCTTTTAAATTAGAAATTGGAAATGAACAGAGGAAAGAGCAGTGCGCGCCCAAGAATGGATGTGGGCTAGGGAGCTGAGGAAGGAGCTAGGGAAACCCTGCCAGGCAGCCCATAATATTTTAGAGGCCCTGGACTCAGTGAGTTGTATTTTGAGGGTTTTCTTTCTGCTCACAAGATGAAGCCGGAGTAAGGAGGGACTTCCTCTGAAAACTGGCTTTTTTTCACATCTTGATGGAGCTTGCCTTAATTCCTGTTCTGTCCCCAGTAGCCGGGACTACAAGCATGGGTCAATATATATATATATATATATATATATATATATATCCAGTTCAGATTTGTAAATAGTTCAAAAGGTGTGTCTCTATGTGTGAGGAATAAGAATGATTTCATCACCATAGGTCAAACATAAGAATAAACCTCAGATCGTGTATAAAAAGTTCTTTACCAGAGTCAGAAGGATTGGTAGAGTGCCAGAACAAACAAGAAGTCCACACACACACACACACACACACACACACGGCAGAGAGCAGGGGGGAGATCCCCTAACAGCCCAACTTCAAGAAAATGAAATCCTTACCGTCTTTTCCTTTGAGATCTTACTCCTCCCCTACCCCTCTTCCTCAAGCTCAGCTGACGAGTTCTGTATCATCCGGTAGCCGCCGGCATGCCGTGTGAAAGGGCGTCCCTGGTGACTCGTGCTCATGCGTCCTCATCTCAGGATCACTTGTACACCGCACTCGGAACACGATGGACACGGAATGCTTACGCTTTTATTTCCCAGCTTCCCCGCTCACCTTACTGAGAGGTTCCAGGCAAAGACGATTTAAAGAGGCAGATAGTTGTATCTGTAAATGGGTCACATTGAACATACCTGTTTGTCCAATGTATCTTAATTATAGAGCCAATACAAATATTGCAGCAGACACTCTTCATATTTTGTATGTTCATCTGACCCCTCCTCACAGACATACATGTTTTGATTAAAGACATAGGGAGAATAATCCCAGTGGAGCTCAGCGGGAGACCATGACTTAGCATGCTAGAAGCCACAGGTTCAATTCCCAACATTAAAAACAAAAAAACACCAAAGCTCTGTGGGTAAAGGTACATGCTGTAAAACCTGATGGGTGGGGTTTGGTCCCTGGGACCTACATGGCAGCAGGAGAAAACAGACTTCTGAAAGTTGTTCTTACATCTGCATGTACTTGCTACAGCATGTTTGCATGTTTGCACCACACACACACACACACACACACACACACACACACATTCACACCACAAACAAATAAATCAGACTAAAATGAAAGCCAGGGAAACTCCAAAACAAACAGGAAAACGCAAGTTTATGTCCTGTTGTTTAAACCAGGGCTGTTACTACACAGCCCTCCATCGTGTTTCTTGTCACTGTGTTCATAATCACTCTTGTAGGAGACGAGGCCAGAGTCACCGAAGGTTTGGTTCCCACAGCAGCTGAGAGCTGCTCCCCAGCTCTGGGTCATAAGCATCAGAGGCTTGGGGAAAGAGCTCCAGAAAGGACCTGGGGGCAAATCCTCAGGGCCCTTAACAGTCTCAAGTTGCTCCAGGGACTGGTTGTGCTGTGTGATTCAGCTGCAGATAGCTTCGTCCGCATGACTCCAAACCAAATAGCATTTCTTAATGACTTGTCAAAGGCGTCTATCCAGAACCCTGTGGAACACATCACTTCCATAATACAGAAAAACAAAACAAAACAAAAAAAACTTTCCTAAGAGGAAAGCAATTTCTCTAATTTGTACTTCATTTTTCACACCCCTCCAGGTAGACAGCGCACACTTCAAATGAACTGTACTGTGGGAAGGAGTAAATGAAGACATCGTCACCTAATTATGCCTGCCTCAACCGGTACAGCCACGCTCACTCTCTTGTCTCCTACTTTATCTGGATGACATCAGCTTTGTTCTGGCTCCCACCTCTGTCTTGGCCTCACTCTATCCCTCCATACTCTGGGAGCGCAAGCACCTGGAAGCTGGCTGTTCCTGGACTTTGCAGCCCTCAGGCTTTGGTTATGAAGCACGGATGTGGTCATAGGTGCTTGGCTGTGGTACAGTATTGTGCCTCATCTGAAAGGCCAAAAGGGTCCCTCTCGAAATGTCTGTGTCTATCTACAGCATTGTTTTGGATAACACTAGTCATTTTAATGAGTACAGGCCAGTGGGATGGCTCAGCCCTTGCCAACAAGCCTGAGCATCTGAGACCCACGTCATGGACGGAGAGAAGACTCCTACAGGAAGGAGGGAAGACTCCCACAGGTTGTCCTTTGACCTCCACATGTACAGAGGTACATACACAGGTGTGCACACACACCCATAAAAAATAATAGGAGACAAACATGATTTTTATTTTCTCTCTCTTTTTTTTAAATTTATTTTTACTTTATGTGCTTAAGCGTTTTATCTGAATTCATGCATGTGCATGCTTGGGGCTAAAGAAAGTCAGAAGAAGCTGTTGGGTTCCCTGAAACTGGAGTTGCAAACAGTTGTGAACTGCCCTGTGGGTGCTGGCCATGGCACCCAAGTCTTTTGCGGGTGCAGTAGGTGTCCTTAGCCATCTCTGTAGCCTCATTATCTCTGGAACCTCTTCAGCGCCCCAGAGGCAGCCACCAGGAGGTGATCCAGTGGGATAAGGAAACCAGGAACCAGTATAGACCTGCTGACCATTCAATAAATCTCAGGATGTGTATTTGTTTCGGAGGTCAGGGGAACATGTTGCTATGTCCTTAGGGCATACTGGAAAACTCTCACTGAAGGACATTAACCAGTTTTTATTACATCAGCTATACGGAGGGCTGAATTTAAAGCAGTGCCTTTGGGAAGGAGTTTTCTTCAGGCTCACCGGGACACCCAAGGTAGATTTCCCACAATTCATTTTATAATGACATCATCTCTGAGCCCAAAACAGAAACCAAATAAGTTGGTGGGAACTTTGTGAATCTGGAAAAGCCTGGTGAGGTTTCAGAGAGACAAGAGCCTGGATAAAAAACTCATTTCTTTTTAAATGAAGTTCCCAGGCTTCTTGTTGGCTTCCTTCCCTTCCTCCTCCTTTTCACATTTTTACTATTGTTGAATTCGGAGCCCTGTCTTGTCTTACAATCCTGGATGTTTGGAGCCACAGGAAATAGCCCTAAGCACCAGGGTTTTAAAATAGCCAGGAAGCCTGGTTAAAAAGTTCCCTGAACGGGGTGAAGGAAGGCGGCTCTCCACAGGCTCCGAGCCTCTAATAGTCAGTCACGTGTTCTCAAGCTCCAGGCCCGGTCCGGGCGCAATTTGAGAAGACAAGCCCCGCCCCAACCCCTCTGGCTCAGGTAAACAGTCTCTGGATCTGGGTTTCCCTTCGTAGCTAGGCCACCCTTGAATCTTAATTTGTTTTTTGTTGTTTTTTGTTTTTCTAGCTCTAAAAACAACAACAATGGTGTCCTGCAGCTCCTGGGAAGACCATGTCGGCAATGCAGCTCTACCCTGCTCATGGGCGCTCAGTGATGTCCAGGCTAATTTTAGACCTTGAAGACAAGCCGCCTTGAGGAAAAGGATAATGGGTAGAGAATGATCAGGTTCTGTGGTTTAACTTAAAATGGCTGGAATCAGGGCAATAGGAAAGGGAAAGTGAACCTGGTCTTGTCACGCACAGCCAAGAAATGTAGCTGAGGTGAAGCAAGGTTGGAGCTGGAGCTGAAAGCTTCTGAGCCCTTCGGTGCGGGAGTTCGTAGCCACTGCGGGCGTCGTCATGTGCTAAGCACTGAGGGAGGTGGTGAGCCCCAAGCCACAGGAGCGTTGACAGCCCCACGTTGCTGCAGAAAATCACCAGGTTTGACTTGAGTGTATTTACATTGTTAGGTTGGGTCCTGTTCTAGCTTGCTTTCTGTTGCTATTTATAAAGGCCATGATTAAAAGCAACTTGGGGAGGAAAAGGTTTATTTCATTTTACAGCATACAGGCTATCAGAAAAGGAAGGCAAGGCAGGAACTCAGGAGGGAAGCTGGAGACAGGAACTGAAGTACAGATTATGGAGGAATGATCATTGATGCCTTGCTCCTTCCTAGGCTCCCGAGTTTAGTGACCTTTCATTTTTCTTTTCTTCTTTTTATATTGCACAAGGAAAATTTTTTCCTATCTTTTTTTCTCCATTATGTATTTAAGTATGTATGTATGTAATTATTTATTTAACTGCTTTACAGTCTGATCCCAGCCCCCTCCTTCCTCTCCTCCCAGTCCCACCCTCACATCCTCTTCCCCCAACTCCTCAGTCTCCTTCTTCTCAGAGAAGGGGAGGCCTCCAAGAGGGTACCAGTCCATCCTGGCACCTCAAGTTGCAGTATGACTAAGCACATCCTCTCCCACTGAGGCCAGACAAGGCAATCTGGCCAGGGGAAAGGGATCCAAAGGCAGGCAACAGAGTCAGAGCTTGACCTTACTCCCATTGTTAGGGGACCCACATGATGACCAAGCTGCACATCTGCTACTACATGTACCGAGTCTAGGTCCAGCCCTAGTGACCTTTCTTATATAGCTCATAACCACCCGCTTAGAAATAGTACCCCCACAGTAGTTCGGACCCTCTTACATCATTACCAATCAAGAAAAGGCCTCATAACCACACCCACCAGCCCATCTGATAGGAGCAATTCTTCAACTGATGTGTTTTTGTTCCATATATTTCAAGTTAATGACCAAGATTAGCAATCAAAAGTGTTTTAAGGCTGGATATATTTTATGTGTCAGATACAGCTTATACACCGGTATTACTATGGGGCACAGGTCTGGTCCTCATCAAGTTCACAGTCTGATTTTGAAGTTAAAAAAAATGAAAGATGGCTTCCATGGTGGCACTTGAGAAGACCAGGCCTCACCCTCTCACCCCCCAAAAGTCACCAGTCCCAGGAACTAGGCCATAGGTCACCAATTCCAAAAACAAGACCATAAAATCCCCCTACCCAAGGAATAGCATGGAGGTAACCACAAGAGTGGGAAGGTGTCTTATCTCAGGGTGGGGCATCTGTGCTGGGCAGCCCACAGACCTTGTAGTAGAATATTATGACACAGAAATATCTAACATTCTTGAGGTCGATGTTAGTTCTGTTAGTCAGCCAATCACTTTGTAACAAGCTTGCCCTTGCTGAATGTCACCCAATCTTGTAACTGCTAAGCTGGAATTTCCTGAACTGTGCTGTTACCCTAAATAAAAACCCCTCTCTCCCTGAGCTCGAAGCTCTACACTCAAGAACGGCTGCGTCGGTGATGGTGTGGGCCCGAGCTCGTGCTTGTAATAAAGACCCTACTGTGTTTGCATCAGAATTGGTGCTCTTTGGGGCCCTCGAGACTTGGGCATAACAGGGTTGAATTCTGTATTAGGTTGAGACGAGGTTAAGAAGAGTGCCAGGAAAGACTATCACCTCCCTTCTTCCAGGTTCAGTGGACTGCTCAGCAGACTAGAGTTCAAGGGAACAGTCCACCCTGCTGCCGGGGCCCGGGAACCCCGCTCTCCCTGTGTCATACAGACCAATCTGCAAAGAACCAGTTGGTGCTTTACTCTCACCAGCTCAGGAAAGAGGCTCCACTAAGTTTCAGCAAAGGCCAGAGGTGAGGGTACATATCTGTCATCTCAGCCCTTGGGAGACCAACAGTGGAGGATGGAGCTTGAGGCTGGCATGAGTTACATAATGAGAGTTTTTCTCAAAAGTAGGTGAAACTTTGCTTTTGATCTTTAATATCAGAAGAAACATCCTAACACACTTGCAGATCTTCAGGGCCTAGGGTTCCTTTTTTCCCTTATCAAAAAAATTATTTGCTCGTTATTATTATGTGCCTGTGCGTATTTTGTGTGCATGCAAACTCTCACATAGCAGTATGTGTGTGTGTGGTGAGCAGAGAATAAGTTATTTTTTTTTTCTTCCACAACATGAGTCCTAGGGGATTGAACTCAGGTCTACAGGGTTAACTGTAGGCCCTTTTACCCACTAATCCATGTCACTAGTCCCCAGTTCAGGGGTTCATTTTCATTTTAGCCTGTTATGAAGTTCAAACTTCACAGGTAATATTCTGGGAGAAATAGATTAATGTACATTTATTTATTAATGTGCATTTTAGAATCCAGAGACCTGCCAGTTGTCTCCCAAGTCCTGTGACTTATCCCCTTGTCTGGATGTGAAAGAAACAGACTGTTGCAGTCCATTCTCAACATGAGAAGCACTTAGAGTCCATGAGAGCTAACAAAAGCTTGTCTGAAGACTAAGAGACCACAGTGGAGATGGGGCAGTATAGAGGTGATCTCTGTTGACATAGTATTAAGCTGTGTGTGTCTCCGTATCCTTGATTGTTAATTGCTGAATCAGCAGTGAGCTAAATGCTGACAGATTCTGGTCTTGTCATTATGATTGAAGAATTGCCTGTCTCGGTGTTGTGTCAAAATTGTTCTCCATCATCTCTGATTGGTCAGTAAAGAGCTAAACAACCCACAGTGAGCAGGAGAGTTAAGACAGACTTGAAATCCCTCCAGGGGTGGGGGGAGGGGTCCCAAGAAGAGGGAGAGAGAGAAAGAGAGAGAGAGAGAGAGAGAGGGAGAATGAGGAGGAGGTCACCATAAGGGAGTCACCATGGGGACAAGGATGGAGCAGGAGAAGCCAGGGAGAGACTAGAGGACAGGTAGCAGGGACTGTGGCTGGACAGTAGTCCAGACCAGCATAGCAGGGTTAAAATAAAGGAGAATCTGTCCAGCTATAGTGCTTTAAAGTTTAAATGTCTCAGCCTTATTATTTGGAAGCTAGAGCAGGAGTAGAAATAACCTTTAATTGAACAGGGCAGCCTCAAGCCCCAAACTCTTCACTGGGTGAGGCTTGTGTCCTCTGCCAATGAGATAGAAGCTGGAGTTCAGGAGTGCACTTTCCAACCCGTGGAGAAAAGGACAGAAATTTCTCCCAGTCCAAGGATTTTAAAAACCACCCCTTTAAGCCACATCCAGGGGATAAGCCATTTTTGCCTTTCTTTGTGCCAGTGTGTCCTTCTACAGAATTTTATATTAAGGACTGTTTTGTTTTTTACTAGTCTCTTGAATGTTTTTTTTTTTTATTTTCAACAAAGGAGACTGTGGAACATGGTTTAAACATTATTTTTCATAAAATGTCAAATGTTATACTGAAAATATCAATGGATGCTAATGGTTTAACAAGACAGAATATAAGAAATAGTGCCCTGTTGGGCTGGAGAGATGGCTCAGTGGTTAAGAGACCTGGCTGCTCTTCCAGAGGTCTTGAGTTCAATTCCCAGCAACCACATGGTGGCTCACAACCATATGTAATGGGATCTGGTTTCCTTTCTGGCATGTACTCATATACATAAATAAATTGAAAGAATATTTAAAAGGAAGAATGCCCTGCTTGCATATGTCAGAATTTAAAACCTCATACACATAAGCTGTTTTTTAAAAAAAAAATGAATACAAACCCAGTATTTTTTCACATCCCATGTCCTCATTTACTTTTAAGCTTTTATTTTTGCATTTTCCCCATATTTAAGTAAATGTATTTGATAAAGATAGTTTGTCTTATTCTAAATGTGAATTCACTGAGTAAAAGTGAAAAACTATCTTAAGAAACAAATTATTGTTGTTACAGTGTTATTATTTTGTTTTATTATTCATATATGTATACAATGTATTTTGAACATATGTACCCCCTTTCCCCTCCAGCATCTCCAGGATCTTCATCCCTTTCTCCCTGCAGCATGCTATTCATTAAAAACGTCTTTAGAAACAGAACTCTTAGGTGCCATGGTCAAATGGGATTCATTCACTCATTTATCTTTTCCTTTCTTTCTTTCTTTCTTTCTTTCTTTCTTTCTTTCTTTCTTTCTTTCTTTCTTTCTTTCTTTCTCTCTCTCTCTCTCTCTTTCTTTTTCTTTCTTTCTCTCTCTTTCTTTCTTTCTTTCTTTCTTTCTTTCTTTCTTTCTTTCCTTCTTTCTTTTTTTCTCTGACTGCCAATTGCTGTGCAGTTCTGGAAATACAGAATATAAGTGTAGCTCAAACGAGTCTAAGCCTCCTGGGTCTTAGATACCACAGGGAAATTAAACAGAGGTAATGGTGGGAAAGCGGGTCCTTTCCGTTTCCTCCTTCTTGTATTTTTCCAGCCAGTTCTTCTCTGCAGAACAGGCTCCCCAAGGGATAAAATTGCCTGGAAGCATTCCATAGAGGCATTGCTCGGGAATCCTCTTAGCCATGGGAGGCAAAGGCAGTTCACTGCATTGATTATACGTGGAACAATAAAAGCTGGAATGTGCAAATGGAAAGATGTGTTTGTCTCCAGTCACACCCCAGAGGCTTGAAAATACTGGCCACAGGGAACAGCCAGCTGAGGTTCCGACTCTCCAAACTAAGGCTGCCCCAGTGTGATCTTCCCTCTGCAACCATAGAGGGTTCCCAGCTCCAGAAGAGAAGAGGCCTGGGAAGTTACTAAGGTCTAAGGAACTGCACCCTCACCGAAGGTACAGGGCTCATTCACCCTAGGGATAGCCTTCCCCTTTGCCACTCAGAGCCTGTCTCTTCCAGAGACAACATTCTGGATTCCTTGTTCAGACCTTTTCTTCATACTTTAAGTTGTGCCCTTTGATTTAGTTCCTGTAAGGTATCCTATATGGCTTCAGACTGAAAAAAAAAAAGAAAGAAAGAAAGAAATAAAAACGAGGACACGACTACTCCCAAAGTACAGAGATTTTTACTGCAGATACAAGGGATTGCATAGCCAGATGCAGTGACATCTGAAAGAGTATCCAGTGAACATGACCATGAGTCAGGCAGTAGGAGGAGAGGAGAGAGGGGAGAGCCAGGAAACCAGGAGGGGAAAGGGTAGACAAAAAGGATTGGGTAATCAAAATGGCTGGATTATATAGGGAAGGGCATCTGGGAGAAGGGCAGGCCAGGGCTAAGGATGGGTACATTTAGAATAGGGGGTAGTGTATGCCAGCCATATCCTGTAACAGGTAGGGATGCTGGGAGAACTTGGTAGCCAGTTCCATCAGTTAGCTATTTGTCCCAGGTTTGAGATCTACCACAGACCCGAATGACCTTTAATGGATATCCAACTCAAGTATGTCCACACTGGGGATGGGAACTCCTGGGATTTCTGACAGGATTTGGTGCAAATCCTGGGCTGAGAATTTGGAGTTGGGAGACAGGTTATATATCTTGAAGCTGCCACTTTCTCTTGATTGTAGTTCTTCTAAAGCAAGCAGCTTTTTTTTTTTTTTAATTTTTCTTCCTCTTTCTTTTCAGGAATGTAACACAGCCCGCCATGCCTCTCTTCCAAGTATTTATAATTAGTACTTCTGGTGATATAAGGAGGAGGCAGCACCCCTGGAGTGATGTTTTTCCCCTTAAACCCTTCCAGGTGCTGAATTATTTCCTTGTTGGTTCTCAGGAGGAAGTCCTGCCTACAGGTGTCGAGAACACACTTCCAGGTGACTCTGGAGGTCACAAGGTCTTCCATGCAGTGCAGCTTAGCCTGGAGCCAGAGGCCTACGTAGACCACAGACTCTCTCTCTGAGGCTAGAAAGATGTTTGAGAAGCAGCCCAGAAGCCCTTTCACCAAATCTGTGAAGGCAGATGTGTCCTTCTTATCCACAAGGACACAGCAGACATCTTGGGGAGTGTAAATGAACCTGAAAAGTCTTTCAAATGTACCAAAGCCTTTGTGAACAAGTATCACATAAGCCAAAGGGAACACAGCCTCTTCTTCAGACAGAGGACTCATTATGTGGTGATTTTGATGCAGATATTCTTGGCAAGTTCTATTCTTCACTGGGGCCATGGGTCTATTTTCACCAAAGACATTTTCCCCCTCTGTCACAATCATATCACAGACTTCTACAAATACTGAAACCTTTGAGATGCTTCTCAGTCTACAGGACTTTTTTTTTTTTTTTTGGTACTAAATTGTTGAGAGACAGGAATAAAGGAAGAATTGTGGACAGAGCAGTCAGCCCTGTGACAAACCCAAGCATCTTCCTCACTAAACATACAGGGCTCAGGATAGTCACCCTGGAACAGAATGCCTCTCCCAGAGACAACTTCATATTTTTTTTTTCTTCTATGATGTTCAAATCTAGATTTGTCACTTGCCTGATTTTGTTTCACTACCAATGCCAGTCTTCAAGTCTACATACAGACACAGGGTGGGGACAGATCTGCTTTTAACTTCTCGGTTTGGTCAATGCTGTGTGAAGACCCTGAAAATTGGGCTCAGCTGCCTGTTCAGGGTAGAAAATAATGTGGAATGAGAATAATGTTATGCCCAGTTCATGAGATCCCTAAAGACCACCAGGAATCGACTCCACTGCAAATACATGAGGATCTTTTTATTACAAGATACAGCTTGGGCTCACACACCCTCAACCGCCAAAGTGGGGAGAGGTGAGAACCTCGTGCTCAGGTTAGTTGGGTGATTTAAAGAGTCTGGTCCCTCCCAGCGTGCCCAAAGCAGGGGGATTCCTGCCTGGCAAGCATCTATTGGTTGAAACACAAAAGGGGATGCTGAATTTTGAACTGATTGGCTATAGGAAGGCCCCCAAATCATAAATAGTCTGGCTTTCCTTGTTTGGCTGCCCTAGAGGAGAGGGGCTGGTTTCCTGGCAACTGTATCTCTGATAGGCAGGAAAAGAATGCAGTAAGGCTAGTTCTTCCCCTCAGGGAGTTAAGGCTAGTTCTTCTCTGCAGGTGGCTGGACATGTCTCCACCTGGCTGGCCTTCATTCAGGCTTGTGCTTTAAAACAATACCCACTAATTTTTAATTCTTTGATATCTCAAATGTGTGCTGTTCTGTGAGCATGTTTCCAATATAGAAAGCACCAACAAATACTAATGTTTAGTATAAGGGATGCTGATTTTCTTCAAGTCAGGCCATCAAAGCGGTCCTGAGGCTGGTCCCATTGACAATACCTCAGCTACAATTGCTCTATACTTGGATCTAAAAAAAATAAAGAACATGAAGTCCTGTTTTTCAAGGCTGGAGGACACGTTAGAATTCCTCACATCAACTCAATTTACAAACGGAGAAATATGGAAGTGAATGGTGGCCAATATTCTATAGCAGGTTTGTTTCCACGGCCTCACCCACAGCCAGTGAAACTGGAAAGTTGAAACTAAGACAAGCAGAGTGGCCTGTTGTTTAATAATGAGTGGATGGCACAGTGGAGTCTTAAACTTGAATTTTCCTTTCCTCTATCATTTCTTCTGCCCCTTCCTTCCTTCTGTCCCTCCCTCACTCCCAACATCCCTCCTTTCTTCTTTTATCTCCTTCCTTTTTCTCTCCTCCTCCTGCTTTTTTGAGGCAGGATTTCTCTGTGTAGCCCTATCCTGGAACATGCTCTGTAGATCAGGCTGGCCCCCAACTCAGAAATCCTCCTGCCTCTGCTTCTCCAATGCAGGGATTAAAACTATGTGCCACTTCCCCCAGCTATTTCTTCTTTCCACATGTTGGCCTCAAATTTAATACATTCCTAAGGCTGGCCTTAAATTCCTGACGCTCCTGCCTCAGTTTCCCCAGTGCTAAGATTACAGAAATAGGCCACAATGTCCTGTGCTTTCCTTCCCTTTTAGGATGGTATCAAACTGTATTGGTCAGGCTTTTTAAAACTCCTGGGTCTTATCTGTTGTTAGAAGGACCCTGATGTTTGGGGTTGCAGTCCTCCCAGACTGGATACCCTTTCTGAGCTAGATGCTAGATGGAGGACCCCCTCTCCCCAGTGGGGCCTCCTAGTTTTTGCCTGACCTCATCTGGAGAGTGTCTTTAGACATAGATGCCTCTAACCACATCTGATAAATGGCCTTTGGCACAGCTTCCTGCTAGTTCTCCTCTCCCTGTACCTATAGGATAATTAGGTACTATGTGTCTGTTCATATGGTAGGAGCATGCAGTTTAATGCATATCAAGCATCTTTGAAGTGCCTAGTTTCAACCAATTATGTATAACTATCCTGGGAGCTCCCCACTCACTCCTTAAAGGGTATGTACCCAGAAGTGGTTTCCTGGAGGTCATTTCTCGGACTTTTGAGCTGTGCTCTTCCTGCCTTCATGGGCTGGTGGCCAACAGCCCCCCAGAGAGGATGAATCACTAGCCATTATCCACCATAGTAGTGGGGACTACACACACACACACACACACACACACACACACACACACCACCTATCCCAGCAATGAATTCTGACTGTTCTGATTACATGGGCCTCCAAGTTGAAACAGTCTCTTCTTTGGCTTAAAGAACTCCTATTTACCTCTCAGGTCCTGCTGGGATACAGGCTCCCTGCTGATTCTTTTCTGCTTTCCAAAGTCTGGGCTGGAAGCCCCTCCACTTCACGGGATCCTGTCCCCCCATAATTGTGTGTTTGCTTTAATAAGCTCCTGGAACACTGTGTCTGTTTGTTGATCACTGTATTTTTCACACCTTGCTCATGGGAGACACAAAGGAATGGGTTAACGTGAGTCTCTTTCTTACCTCTGTGTCCGATGTCCTGGTTAGTTAGTTATTATTTTGTTTGTTTTTTGTCACCTTGACACATCTGGAATCATTTGAAAAGAGAGAACCTCAGTTGAGAAAAAACATCTCTACCAGACTGACCTGGGGGCAAGCCTGCAGTGCATTTTCTTGGTTAGTGACTAATGCGGGAGTGCCTAGCTTGCCGTGGGTGATGCCACCCCTGGGGAGACAGTCGGAGTAAGATGAGCGAGCCAGGAAGAGCACTGACCTCTGTTTCAGGTCCTGCCTCCACGTTCCTGCCTTGAGTTCCTGTTCTGACTTCCCTCAGCCATGGAGTGGTAAGCTTGAATAAACCCTTTCCTACCCAAGTTACTTTTGGTTATCGGGTAATAGGACCCCCGACCTTAGCACTGCTGACTCCATGATGGAAGGGCCAGTGAGGGCATGAAGTTCAACACGTATGCAACCCTGCTTGCCAAAACTAAAACAAAGGCCTAATCCGTCAAAGTCCATAGTTCTGGGAGAGTCTTGAAATGTACTTACCTTGCCTTTCAGCTTCTGTAGTGTCACTTCTGGCTAATTGTCCTTGACAGCAGAACTATGTCAACCCCAAACATGGTTTTTGTGTTTAAAGGCTCACCCTGAGAAAGGCTCGGGGCTACCCTGGGATCCCGAATACTCAGTGTAGTCACAGACCACGTGTTAAAGAGTTTTCTATTGGCTTAAACCCATGCCTTCCCTACTGGGTACCCCACAACAGTTAGGATTAGAAACCCTAATTAAGCCAACAGGGCTCAACAAAACTAAGCCTGGGAGCCCAATCTGGCTTGCGGACTAGTCTTATACAGTTTTAAAACTAAGAATGATTTAATATACTTTTAAGTGGTTGGGAAAAAATTAACATTATCTTGGTGGCCCCGCTGTGGCTCAGACCTTGTCTAGATGTGGTGCTGTCACCTCGTGGCCCTGTATAGAATAGCTCAGTGTGGCCCTGCCTTTCTTCGCAATACTGAGATAAAACCCAAGGCCTTGCGTGCTCCACAAGCATTCGACCACTGAGCCCCAGTCCCCTTTTACTCTGAGAGAGAGAGAGAGAGAGAGAGAGAGAGAGAGAGAGAGGGAGAGGGAGAGGGAGAGGGAGAGGGAGAGGGAGAGGGAGAGAGAAAGAGAGAGAGATATTCACTAATTTGCTCAGACCAGCCTTGAACTTCAGACTCATGCAGAGTTAATATTACAGGCCTGTGCCATCCTCCTCTGCACCCGCTTCCCCGAGACCCCCCCCGCCCTTTTCTTTTGAGAGGGCTCAAAGTTTGTGCCTGGAAGAAAGTGTGACTGTTCATACTGCCCTAGCATTTTGTTCCCAAACACACTGTAAGCAGTGGGAAGGGAAGAACAAGGTTCGGAAGACCCGAAAGAGGTGCCTCCCTGTGACCTTTGGAGGGTCCGAGTACCCACTGAGCCTGTGCAGTCAGCTCTGCCCTCCAGCAAAGCTATGTACCGTGATGCCTGAGAGGTTTCATAAGGCATGTGATAGTGAATTGAGTTATTATCTAAGATCGGCAACACAATCAAAAGAGGAGGAGGAGGAGGAAGCAGCGATAGTAGCAGCTGGGTGGTGGTAGTACACTTCTTTAATCTCAGCACTTGGGAGGCAGACGCAGGGAAATCTCTATGGTTTTAAGGCCAGCCTGGTCTACAGATCAAGTTCCAGGACAACCTAGGCAACATAGAAAAACTCTGTCCCCAAACAAACAAATGGCAAATAAACAAACAAAACAAAAGGAATGGGGAAAAAAAAGGGAAAAAGAAACACACGCTCATAGGATAACTTCTATATATTCTATTAAACCATTAGAAGCTGAGGACCCTCAATAGAAGCTCTAGAACAATGGGACCTGTGACAGGAGGATGAGAAAGAAAAGCAGCCAGGTTTAAAGTGCGGGCTGCCAGTGAGGATTCTTTGCAGAGTATTGGCAGGGCGGGCTGAACACCCAGGAGAGATGATGGACCGATGGTACGTTTGGGGCTAGGGACCATCAGTTAGGCTTGTGTAGAGATGCATCAAAAGTCCTGGCTAGAAATACAGCTCAAGGGCAGTGTTCTTGCCTAGCAGGCCTAACGCTCTGGTTTTCAGCTGCAGTACCACAGAAAGAAAGAGAGGAAACAAATAAGCATAATGTTCACCCCTCCACACAGTGTCCTAGACACACTCGGATAAAAATTAAGTTGTCTTCGTGTTTGAACACCAAACTTCTAAATTCTCACTCTCCTGTTGTTCAGAGAAGCTAAATGCTCTCCAGAAGGTCAGCCGGCTGACAGAAACGAGAGCTGACTTAGGTCTGTCTCATCTGCCACAACATTTTATAGGGAAAGAAAATGCTCAGAAGTCAGAGCAGCCATGGAACAAGTCGCTTCCATCTGTTCCACAAGATCCTATGGGCATGCCTAATGTCACACATTCAACAGTCGACACTCGGCTAAAGGACAAATTAAACAGAGCACGTGATTATCTCAGCGTCACAAGGTTTGCTCTTACACACACTCTCGGTACCCACACACCCAACCCACCCTTAGACAAAAGGCAATATTTGTGCTTTTCAGAAACCAGTAAAATATTTGTGATATTTGTACTTGGAAATGCAGAGTTGATAACCCTTACTGGGTCCTAATCTTATCAGGATTTGGAAAATAGGTTCAAAGGAACAGAAAACTGATTCTGGAGCCTGGGAGAGCGGGCGGGAGTTAGACGCCCTTTGAAGGGCACCTGATATATGCATGCCCTCTACGTCCTTAGTTATCTCAGGTGAATAGATTTTTTTTTTCCTTATAAATGCCAGAGTTAGACCAGGGCCCTGGCTTATTTCTAAGCACTGACTAGGTATCTCGGGTCTTCCGTCTGTCATTCCGTAGTTAACATGTCCTCCCACTTCTGCCAAGTTAGTTGTCCTGAAAGACCAGCTTTTGATGGAGAACCACCAAAGGGAAATCTAATCCTAAATCCTTTTCTAATCCCTGACACTGATGCCCAAAGCCTGAGACCTTCCCATTCCATCCCGAATCACGGATGTCAGGGGTTTTCGTTTTTTTTTTTTGTTTGTTGGTGTCTTGTATCCAGGGCTGGCTTTAACTTCACTCTGTAGTTGAGGATAGCCTTGAACTCCTCATCCTTCTGCCTGCCTCCATTTCCAGAGTGCCGGAATTACAGGCACGCATCGCCATGCCTGGTTTATGTGGTGCTACAGATTGAAGCCATGGCTTTGTGCGTTCCAGGCAAGCATACTGCTGACTCATATCCTGAACCCCAAGATTTGCTTTTAAAAGTTGTAAAAATAGCTGGGCACAGCAGTGTACACCTTTGATACCAGCGTGTGGGAGGCAGAGGCAGGCAGATCTTCATGAGTTTGAGGTCAGCCTGGTCTACAAAGACAAGTCCAGGACAGCCAGGCCTATCACACAGAGAAAACCTGTCTCTGTCTCGGTGGGGGAGGGAGGGGTGTCGTAAAAACAAGCCAGCACGATGGCAAATGCCTGTAATCCCAGGGAGGCAGGGTCATGTAGATTTCTGTGAGTTCAAGGCCAGCTTGGTCTACAAAGTAAGTTCCAGACCAGCAAGGCCTGTACAGGAAGACCTTGTCAAAAAACAAAATAAAACAAAAACAAAGAAACAACAGATAAATAAAAGTTTGCCATTGTAAGTGCCCTTGTATATAGCAGTGTAATGTGTGTTGTATATCACATTTTCAAAACCTTCTCATCGTTTCTACTCCAAAAATATCTGTGTACTGTTGGAGGAAGGTCCAGCTATGTTTTCAAATGCTGATTTCAGGGCCTTGAGATCTGGTTACCGCCCTGCCATGGGTATCGTTATAATGTTGAACTATTTCCAGTAGCCATGTGATGAGAAGGAATGTTCGCCAATTATCCCAGATTAGCTAATTAACAGGCCTATACCTGGGCAGGGGAGGAAGAGGTGGGTGTGGCTAAGGTTTGAGGGCTTTGGAGATGGAAGGATGACAGGAGAGACAGAGACGGGAAGATGGGGAAGAAGGAAGCACAGAGCCACCGTGGGTTAGCTTGGAGAAGCACATGGCCGGCATGGATGGAGGAAGAGGCCAGGATGAGATGATAAACAAGCATTTATGGAATTTTGGATGGAAAGTAGCCCAGATAGAAATTATTAGACCGATTGGCCCGGGATGGGGCTGGGAGGTAAAGGTAGTTTAGAGGGTTAAAATCTGCCCTGCTCCAGGTAAGGTAAGTCTATTCTAGAACCTATCAGGTGTCTGTGTCTTTTATTGATTATAATAGAGGGTTAGATAATACCACCATTATAATTATAGGGCAAATAATAAACATTATTAGTCATGTTTTAAAATCTGCTGCAACAGTGCACTAAACACTGGCATCGTAAGGAAGTATCCTTTCTCAATAATGGGACAGGGCGAGAAACTCCTCAGAGAAACAAGGCTCTTGAAAGTGGAAAAATTAGTAGGTGTTAGTTTTCCATCATTATTTATTTACGGAAGACTTGATTCAACTTAGCGAAGAGGACGCTGAAACACTGTTTTCCTGCTGGTCCTCTGAGGATGAGGAAAGGTTGGTGGAGACTAGAAACAGTGACTCCCGCCCCGGTCCACTCTACACCCTTCCATCTTCTGACCTCTTGGCTACTGGGGCAGAGATAGCCTCTCTGGGACCATGGCTTGATCAATGAAAATAGTGCCTAAAAATCAGGGTTGTTTTTTTTTTTTTTCCTGTTATTTTGTTTTACTGTCTTGAGAGGATGATTCTGCAGTTATACTAACCTTGGGATGAGGCTGCTTTTGCCTCAGGGAATTCTAGACTCAGAGCAAGGCTTCTGCTGCCTCTAGGTAGGACCAGAAAAAATTCAGCAAACCCTGATTGCTTTCAGACACCACAGTAGAGAATGCCACTCTTGAGGTAGCAGGCTGAGACCGTTAGGTGTTTGGCCACTAGTGACCGTGAGTGACCCATGTCTGACTTTGCACAGACTAGCCAGCCCAAAGGATTGACAACCCACACTGAAAAGCTTATTCCTTACCAACTGCCTTCTTGAGGTCGTTTGGATAAGAATGTCCCCCATAGGCTCATATATTTGAATGCTTAGGGAGTGGCAGTGTTTGAAAGGATTAGGAGTTGTCGCCTTATTGGAGTAGGTGTGGCCTCCTTGTGTGTGTCATTGCACTGTGGGCTTTGAAGTTTCTGAAGCCCAAGCCAGGCCCGTCTCTCTTCCTGATGCCTGTGGATTCAGACGTAGAGCTCTTTGTTGCTCCAGCACCAGGGCAGCCTGTGCCTGTGCGCCGCCATGCTTCCCACGATGATGATAATGGATCAAACTTCTGAAACTGTAAGCCAATGAAATGTTTTCCTTCGTAAGAGTCGTCGTGGTCATGGTGTCCCTTCACAGCAATGGAACATGGGCTAAGACACTTCCTAAGCAACCCAACAGGAGTCCTGCACGAGGGATCTGTTTAGAAAAGCTAATGATTACATTTTTGTTGCTGTTTTTTTGTTTTGTTTTGTTTTGTTTTGTTTTCCGGAGACAGGGTTTCTCTGTGTATCCTTGGCTGTCTTGGACTCACTTTGTAGACCAGGCTGGCCTTGAACTCACAGAGATCCACCTGCCTCTGCCTCCCTGAGTGCTGGGATCACAGGCGTACACCACTGTGCCCGGCTTCAATGATTTTCTTTTTACAACTGTGAACGCAGCCTTCCTTCTTTCCTGGTGCCACAATCCCTTCTCCAGGAGCTAGTCTGCCTCAACTTCCACAGCATCTTTGAATAAATACTTTATTTTCTGTCAGTATGGTTTTTTGGTAAGTTAATTTGAAGCCCATGTGTCAACTGTCTGTCACTTATTTTCCCAGCATGGCATTAGGCACTAGCTTAAAAGCCTGTCGGTTATTTCAGCTTTTATTTTGGGTCTGAAGCAGAGGTGAGGGTGCTCTGTGAAAATCTAGCCTACACTGTTGTTTGGGTTAGAATTTCATTTTGCTTTACGTACATGTAGTACTTCATTGCATACAGACAGCACACTGTAGACAGACACTGCAGTTCTCTCAGCCTTCCTGAGGTGGGTATAAACATCAAGGCCCAAGAATCTCCCGGAGTCCCCAAGTGCAATATTGGAAATATTGCCAGCGTTAGCATAGGCTTTGCTTCCTATTTCTGCTTCCCATGAGGAGTGTCTGGGGGAAGAGTATCACAAGTCCTAGAAAGTTCGGAGCCCTTGTATGGCTAGTTTTTCAATCTTGTAACTGTTGAATCTGAATGGACGTGGGGGAGGGACAGGGTCCACAGAGAGGGATGTGGAGCTTTGCCAGTGGGAGAGAGGGAAGAGCTAGCCCATCATTAGAGACACTGGAAAGCGTTGGTCTGACAACATGGTCTCTCATAAGTAGATCACAGGTTTACACCAAACTGATTATTTTATTTTTGTGTTGGGTGAGGCTTGTTGCTCGGTTATATCCTTGAAGCCACTCTTTAGAGTGTAAGGAACTTTCTGGGCCAGGGACATGATATGCCTGCACAGTCCCACATTGGGGAGGCTGAGCTGGAAGGAAATCCAATTCCAGTCTAGCCTGGCCTACAAATAAAACTAACAAAAGGCGTTCTTAAGATGCAAGGTAGAGACAAGCATATGACTCTCCACAATTTGGAAAGGATACATCAAATTCCTCTTTGGAGAGAGAGGTAAGAAACATGGGGAATGTCGGTGGGGGTGGGGGAAGGGCTCGGGTGTTGGCAGGGGAATCCACAGGAAACAGTAGAGAGAGACCAGGTAAAGTCCTGTCTAGATACTGAACATTAGCTTTACAAACAATAGACGCTAATTTGTGCTGCTGAACAAAACAGCAGGGAAGAGTTAGACTCAAACAGTAGAGATAAGAAAAGTCCCAGAAGCAAGCGCAGCAAAAGGAAAAACCTCAGCCAGAAGGTCTGTATCCCACTGGAAAAGCAGACCCTGGAGAAAGGGATGCCTAGATGAGGGACCTCCCAGTTTCTCTACTTGGGGCTGGGACTGAGGAAGAAATTCACCTTGATGAAAGCCCTACAACCAAGCCACTCTGGAGACAGAATAGGCACCCCAACACTATTGCATCTGTACCCCAACTCTACTGACATCAACACGGGCAGGTGCTGCGAGGCGCTCATGGACAAGTAGCTTCAGCCTGGGGAAAGTAATTATCCAGCCCTGAGGGTACAGACTTCTCAGGAACTCACTGCAACCCACAGGTGGAAATCACTGCCAGCCAGCGCACCCCAGACAGGATTTGGCAGGTTGGGTGTTGCACAAAGGGTGACCCTTATGGATGGTTGGAGAGAGCTGGGTTCAGCCTAAGGAACAGCTTGAGGCATGCTCCTGCCCAGGAATCCAGCTTAAAAGAGAAGACAGGTAGGAGGCTGGCTGCCTCCATCTTTTAAACCTGTTTAAATGTCACAGACAGACAGGTGCTGGCCCACTGGCCACCAGTAAAATGAGCAACTGCGAAAGACAATTCAGGGTCGGGTAGAAGGGGCTTACGCTCATCCTAGCGAGGAGGAACACATGGACAGGTGTTGTACTATTTTTAAATTTTACATTATTTTTTATATTCACATTTTTGCTTTTTTTTTTTTTTTTTAGTTGACTGGATCAGGCTTTATGATTATTCTTCTACGCCCATTATACCTTTCCCCTCATGTTTACTTTCCTTTCTCTTTCCCCCTTACCTCTTTTTAATTCTTAGTGCATCTTCATAAAGATCCTGTAGAAAGTTTGTTCAGTCAGAGTGGGTAAACATCCACTTCAAAGTGAGGTTCGCACCCTGCCAGATTTTTTTTTTTGAGATGCAGCATCACAGAGAAGAAGGGGTGTCAGAGGCTGGAAGCAGTTCTGGGGTGCACCTTGGTATAGACCTTGCAAAATACTGGATTACCTTCCAGAAAGCCCAGATGCCTACTGAACTTCCCGATTCAATGCCTCTTGGCACAGGCTGCTATTGGTTCGCCTCCTTTAGACTGCTTGGCTGCCCAATCCCAGCCTTTCTACTTGTGTGTCTGTGTTTCTTCATTCTTCATTGTTCCAGGTAGGTCAACCCCTAAGCCACATAGTGGTGCTGTACACTAGACAGGAGGATAATGAGTGCAGTGATGGCAGGAGGGGCTCAAAGCATCTGTCTTCCTTGTCACCTGTGTAGATTTATCATCTGCTGGGTCATGCACTGGAGATAGAAAGTGAAAAGGATCAGAAAACATTTGCTCTGTTTCCATTTAGAGTGTTATCAGATTAATTTTGAACTGTCATCCTCTGATATCATCACACTTTATAAAGTCACAAGCATGTGGCAATGAATACCCAGTGTCGGAGGTTGGTCTGATGCATGTTACTGGCCCTCAAGATCTGGTTACACCTATCCTTGTTTTGTAAACCTGCCTAAGACATATCTGATTGGTTGATTAGATGGTCTATACCTGAGCAGGGAAGAATGGGGTAGGCGTGGCTAAGGTTCCTGGGCTTCTGGGACAGGAGGATCATGTGAGACAGACAGACTGGAAGTGAGGAGGAAGGAAGATGCCAAGGTGGTTTATGTGGAGAAGGAACCACATGGGGCTGGGAGAAAGGACTCCAGTGATGGCGTGGAAAGGCCCAGATGAAGAATATAAGCAAGTACCATGGATTATGGATGAAAGGTAGTCCATATGAGGATGTTTAATATGGATGGCATTGGATGGAGGCTGGCAGATGGACGGTGAGGATATTGAGACAGGGTAGGTGAAATATCTTGTTGACCCAAGGTAAATAAGGCGATTATAAATCTAGCAGGTGTCTGTGTCTCATTATTTGTGATAGGCGGTTAAATAATATCGCTGTGATAATCAGAGGGCTAATAATAACTAATATATAGCCCAACACTCATTTTTTATTTACTACAACAACCCATGGTCTGAGAAGATAATGGTAACAGGGGTATCTACCTTTGCCAGTGTCTAAACCAAGATCCTCGTTGGCTAGGCTTGGAGTGACGGACTGCTTGAAAGGCTGTACCCGCAATTACTTATCACGTGTCTATAAATGGCAGCAACCTAAAAAAACTTAATGAGTGCCCTCCTTCCGATAGAGGGATCCAGCTGTAGATAATACTATGATGTCTTTCACTAGAAACCAGTTTTTAATCCTCTAGTTTAAGAGCAGGCTTGAGTGGAGAAAATCCATAGGCAATGTCTTTTTTTTTTTAAGCTCTGGGTCCAACTGATACAGTCTAGGGGTGGCTAGTTACACAAAAGGAATATATATTCGGATATCTTCTATCTCTCCTTTGTCCTCCCCATCAGAGCATTCTCTGGAGGCTCTATTATCTTTTCTGCCTTTGTGTGCTACTATGGAAGAGGCCTGTCTGACTAGTCATAGAAAGACTTGAGTTCCCTGTACCTTGTTTTCCTATAATAGGGTGATGAGAAAGGGAAGCCAAGAAGACCACATGCTCTTACTGATGTGAGTCTTCATGGCTGTGATACCTTGTGGCCTTGATGAAACCTTTGTGTGCTTTGCCTACATGTGTTGGTTCTGTCATTCAAAGAAACCTCTGTGTATATATTGACCATCACATTTCAGGGAAGTCATCCTATTTCTAATGGTTCTATGAGGCAGGGAGGTCTCAGCTCCCTGGGACAGTCTTTAATATCTCCCTTAAACATTCCCTGGGGTGTTTTCCCTCAAATTCTTAATTGGTCAATCTGTATCACGTTTGCTCTATCTACATAGGAAGCAGGCATGATAGTACTCAGGGTGAACTTTCCATTTAAAGAGGGGTAGCAAAAGGGTTGCCCGGACTTGAAGAGCCACATTGTAATTTACCACAGCCTGCTTGGGTATGAATGCCTGTTATCTAGAGACTCTGAAACACAGAAAATGACATTTTAAGAGAACTGAAAAAGAGATGATAATGAGGATGCTTTTTCTCCTTAGCCTGTCTATGTCACAGCAACTGGAAACCAAACCAAGAGCAGGGTTACTCAAAGCACGATAGGGCAATGGGGTTGAGGAGGACAAGAAGAATGCTATGTCAGCCTAGAGAAAAACCAGGTCTGGAGACTGGGTTAGATAGACTCTGTGGGGCTGGAGTATCCAGTCTCCCCCTCGTGGCTGCCTTAGCTTTAGCGGCACTAGTCTAACAGCTTGTCTGACAAACTGCCCTTCAGGGTTCAGAGTTGGAATCTGTGCTTTCCCTGGAGTTGGCCCTGGGCCATTGCAAATCTGCACAGGCCTTCCACATCCAGCCGCCTCAGAGCACTATTTCTCTGAGCTCCAAGTATTGTGGAGGGCATTCTGACCCAGACACAAACCTCAAATGTTGGGGGTTGGTCTGATGCTTGTATTTTGATGCTAATTACTGGCCCTCAAGATCTGGTTACTGCCTGGATATACCTATCCTTGTTGTGTAAACCTGCCTAAGACATTATACCTGATGGGTTGATTAAATGGCCTAAAACCTGGGCAGGGCAGAATGGGGTAGGTGTGGCTAAGGAAGCCACGATGTGTTGGCATGGAGAAGGAACCACGCTGGCTAGGAGGAAAGACTCCAAGATGGCATGGTTGGCGAAAACACTAAGATGAAAAATATAAGCAAGTATTTATAAGACCATGGATGGCAGGAAGCCCAGATAAAAATGGTTAAGGTAGATGGCATTGGATGGGGGCTGGGAGGCGGATGGTGAGGTTATCGAGACAGAGTAGGTGGAATTATCTGCCCAGCCCAAGGTGTTTTAAGGCAATTATAAAATCTAACAGGTGTCTGTGTTGTATTTGATTGTTATAGTGGGTTAAATAATACCGCTGTAATAATTATATCCTAATAATAAACATTTATGGGCCATACCTTTTAACTTACTACAACACTCTGACAATGCCCTATAGAACACACACACACATACACACTCAGGTTCAGGTTCCCAGCTGGCTCCTGGACTCCCAAGCCAACTGTGCTCTGCTCTCGAATGAAAGAGGGGTGCCGAGGAAACGGGGAGATAGGAGAAAAACCAACTAAGTCTTCTGTCTGCAGGAGAGGAAGGCAGGAAGATGAAAAATGAGGGAAAGCCAGAGCAGGAAAAGCCAAACTTTGTTCTGTGTTCTCACCCTCCTTCGGATTTCCAGCTCAACACGTTAGAAATGATATGGCAACGCTGCTGTTGAGAACATTGAGTCTTTCTCTTCTCAGGGAGCTAGGTCCTAGGAAACTGGACAGCTACCAAAGCTGCCCATGGCTTTTGGGTTCTTATGAATTTGAAGAGTGAAATTTACAGCAGACACATATAAACACATGTAAAATAGGTAGGTTTTGCTTGCATGATTGAAGAAGCTAAAGAGTTCCAAGAGCTGCAATTGGTAAGTTGAGGAAACAAGACAACCCGTTTTATGGTTCTGGTCTAAGAAGTAAGAAGGCAGCATTTCAGTTCAGGAGTCAGGTGAGATTCATATTTCTATTTTATTCAGAACTTTTAGTTGATTGACTAGTATCTGGTCAGCTTAAGGAGGGCTATCTGATTTTCTTTGTTTATCAATTCTAATGTGGGTCTCATGTAGAAGCAAACATACAGATAAATCCATGATAGCTTTTGGCTAGTTACCTGGGTACATCCTGATCCAGTCAAGCCTGCACATAAAAACTTACTATTGGTCAATTAGAAAGTTAAAGCTCTAGAGAGAAGACACAGAGTTTCCAGTCGGAAAGGAAAAGGGCCTCTTTGCTTCTGTGTGCCTTTACTTTAGAGCATCTAGCTGTATGCACAGCAGTGCTGCCAAATGTCAAAGACCAGCTCCAACAGCAAAGAGTAAACTGAGTCAGGGTGTAGGTCCAGCTACTGGCTGGTGACCAGCAGACTTTTTCTGAGGGTCATTTTCCAGGCCGGAACTTTTAGTTTCCAACCAAGGCTTCTGCCGTTAGTGGCAAACTGAGGGGCCAGAACTTAATTGTTCTTGGTGGTGGGCCAGTGCTGGTAGCTCCCTGGCATGGGCTTACACCTATTACAGTAAGCGGTGGCTAGGGCTATTGGCTCCTAGTGGGAGCTTTGCACTGATAGTGGCAAAGCAGGGGCTTCCACTTAATTGTGCAAAGTGTTTAAAAAGATAGGAAAGAAGGGAGAGAAAAAGAACCCCCCCCCTACACACGTACACTTGATGAAGTAAGACAGACTCAGCAGGCAAGTTCCAACAAGCTTCTGCTCTTTGATTAACTTCTCTTCATTTAGCTTCTCTTACTGGCTTCTTCTGTTTTATACATACACATATAAACGTACATACATACATACATACATACATGTATACACATTCACATACTGGGTGGATATAGCAAACTCCAGAAACAGAGTCCAACCCAACCTTACATACATACATACTACATACTACACACACACACACACACACACACACACACACACACACACACACACGTCCTGGTGGATGGATAAATATTCCAACAATCTTACACACATGCATATACGCAAACACACATCTTGGTGGATGGAACAAACTCCAAAGAGCAAGTTCCAACCCGCACTTTTACTGTTTTTCCCTCAGCTTATATATCCCTGCAAAATCTTGCAAGCAGTACAAAAATCACAGTGTGGTTACACTCTATTTTTCTTTAAGTAAACAATTACAATGAGTATGCACACAGAAGGAAAACATGTTCCCTAAAACCTACACACGATCAAGTGTTTTACGTATTATGGGTGAAAAACAAGTTATTTAAAGAATCATAAACCTAAGCTTTTATGTAGAAAATAATCAGCCATCCCTACCATAAATCTTTTAGGTGTGCATCTACTCATTAATCATTTTTATTACGTCATATCAGAAAGCTGAGAGCAAAGACAAGTATAAGAAAATCAATGGTTGTCTCGGTCATTGGCCCGGCTTGAGAGCGTCACGTCAGACAGTGCTACACGGGGCTATTTATTGTTCCTGCTCACCAACCTCAAAAAGTCCCCGGCTTTACCATCGAGAGCGTACTTTTCTTAACTTCAAATTGTTCTCTGAGATTTTCTACATCAGAGCCCCTGGCAAAAACATCTTTACCTAACCTTGCTAAACAATTCATTTTTCCAAATATTTTCTAAGGCTCTTGGTCATTGCTAACAATCTACGTCTCTAGTTTTTTTTTTTTTTTTTTTTTTTCAAGAGCGGCGGCTGAACCGTTAATCTGCTCCAGCAGCCAAACCTGAAAGAGATCAGGCATTGTTACTGTGAGTGGCGGTGATGCTGCCCCATGAGGGCCTGGAAGACCCGTTAGAGTTTTCATGCAACTCGTATATTGTGTGGTGGCCACAAGGGCAACAGTCGGAGCTGTACTCCATAGCAGCACGGAGTCCTCGGGACGCATGGTCCTTGGGGTTGTGCCTCTCCAAGACACCCACTGTGTCTGCTAACTCGTGGCCGCCTCCCATGAGTTCTAGAGCCGTTTTGCATGGCTCCTGAGAGCCAAACCCAAAGAAGTTACTCTTTGCACAACACGGAGGAGAAAACGCTGTGGGCGAAACCATCACATTGCAGGAGCACACAGCGCGTTCTCTCATGGTAACGTAAGCCAAGTGCTTGAAACACACAGGAAAATCCTGACTGAGCAAAGGCTCATCTTTACAAAGAACATTTACCCTCTGAATCTTTCACTTAGGACAAGATTTTTACCCTCGTGGTAATCTGACTGAAAAACGGTGGTTGTGAGCCTCCATTGTTTGGTCTGGAAACTGAACCAGGGTCCTCTGGAAGAACACCGAGTGCTCCCTAACCACTGAGCCATCTTGCTAATTCCAAATCAGTTGTTTTCATTCACGGCATGTGTGACACCAAATGCGTTGAGAGGTGAGGTGTTTCCTAACATTAACTGATTTTTCCAGCTGTTTGGACGAAGACAAAAGTGTCTCGTGATGCAGTTCTCTTCTGGCGTTCTGGCATTAACTTCTGAGAGAAAGAATCAGTCCTGGGTAGTTTTGTGTCAACTTGACACAAGCTAAAGTCATTAAGGAGGAAGCCTCCCTAAAGAAAATGCCTCAGTAAGATGTAGCTGTAGGCCAGCCGGTGGGGCAATTCCTTAGTTAGTGATGGATGGGGAAGGGCCCAGCCCATTGTGGGTGGGGCCTTTCCTGGGCAGGTAGTCCTGAGTTCTATAAGAAAGCAGGGTAAGTAGTGATGAGCAAGCCAGTAAATGGCACTCCTCCATGGCCTCTGCATCAGCTTCTGGTTCCTGGCTCCTGGTTCCTGCCCTGCCTGAGTTTCTGTCCTGACTTCCTTTGATTATGAGCAGTGTTGTGGAAGTGGAAGCTCAATAAACTCTTCCCCACATTGCTTTGGTCATGGTGTTTCATCACACCGATAGTAACTGTAAACTAGGACAGCACATGCATGTGAGTGTTCTTACTGACCTGACAAAATCTCTGCAGGGAAATGGGTTTGTTTTGGCTCCCGGTTGGAGAAGCTTCGGTGCCCCTTCATGGGGGAGGAGCTGAGGCACGTGGTCACATTGCATCCGGAAGTCAGAATGAGAAGAAGATGGAAGCTGGTGCCTCCACCTGCCTTCTTATTCACCCAAGGTCCTAGCCTATGGGATGGAAGCATCTTTATTCAGAGGATTCTTCCCTTCTCACTTAAGCCTCTCTGGAACTGCCCTCCCAGATGAAGGGATGTATCTCCTAGGTTTTAAACACTGTCAAGCGGGCAGTGAAAACAATCCAGCACAGTGCAAGGCCGCACAGACTTCAGGTATTCATGGCACAACTTCTCCTGCTTCAGATGTCACCACATGTGGGATATCAGATGTTGGCTTCTGTCCAACATGGCTACAAATCAGAGGAGTCTCAGAAGATTCTTTCTTCTCTGCATGTTTGATAATTTTCCAGAATGGTTTAAACTATTCCAAAAAAAAAAAGCAGTACTTGCCTTTATCAGTTTGTCTTAAAGGTTAGAAAGGAAGCACGAAGTTAAGAAGTATAGAAGGCCACATCTAAAAGGATTCAGACACAGGAGCTTCCATCCCACACACACTCCTGGGGGTGTGCGCACCACCCACTCCTGGCCCATGTTTGTGCTGGAAGCTCTCCAGCCTTGTCATTTCAGGCATTTTAATGGAAGTTCTGTTGCACAGGCTTGCCTTATAAATCATTGGCCATTGGTAGCTGAACTCAATCTTCAGTACGCTTTCTCTGGTAGAGGTCTGGGGTGGTGGGGTTGAAGTTATAGCCTTCTAATTACATGGCTGACTTCTGTGGCAGCAAACCCACCTTCTGAGGTCAACTAGGGGCCCGCTGAGGGTCACCTCATTATCATATGTTTCTGTTGCTCAAGGAGTTATATGTCAGGAACCAAGAACAAAAGTCCAATCCATATTTCCTGTTCTACCAGAGCAGTATAAAATGCCCCTCCTCTCTAACCATGAATCCCTTACAGATAGCAATGATGACTGCCAGCACATTTACATTTTGTACTAGTAATTTCCAAACAGATATAGCCAAAAATGCCAGCACAATCATGCCAATCTTTGGCAAAGCCAGAGTAGCATAGAGATAGATTTAAAGAAATAATTTATACTGTGAAAGGTATCTCTTGCTTTCTTAGTGTTCCATTGCTGTAAAGAGACATCATGACCACAGAAACTCTTATAAAAGAAAGCACTTATTTGGGGCTTGCTTACCATTTCAGAGGTTTAGTCTGTTATCATTAGGGCAGGAATCATGATGGCATGCCAACAGACATGGTGGTAGAGAAGCAGTTGAGAGTCTTACATCCACATTTACAGGCAGCAGAAAGAGAGAGAGCTTGGTCCTGGCTTGGGCTTTTGGAAACCTCAAAGCCCACTTTCAGTGACACACTTCCTCTGTTGTGGTCTTTCCTACCCCCAGGGATCACTGACCACCGACCCATGAGGACAAAGGGAGCAGAAGCAATAAATGAGGTTTGGACCAATGTGAGTGTGACAGACAAGGCTTCTGGGATCAGCTTCAGAGAGGCAGCTCATTTTATTGTTTCAGGGGTGAGGTATATAAAAATTCTTAGGGTTATGGATCAGAAGAACTGATTGATCATGACAGAGTACCTAATTATCATATAGGTAGGAAGGGCTAATTGGTAATAACATAGTACCTAATTAACAGGCAGGGGAAAGAGCCAGACTCATGTGCTGAGTCATGTAGCTTGCTGGAGGCTCTGTGCAGGGTCATCCTTTAAGCAAGGTCAGACATCTGTGTCTAGAGATGCTCTCCAGATAAAGGCAGGCAGAGAAGAGGAAGCTCTGCTAAGAAAGGGAGTCCTCCATTCTGCATGGAGCTCAGAAAGCTATCCAGGCATGGTGGCCTATGACCTTAATAGCAGGGTCTTCCAACACTCCATCAATGCTATACTTACTAATCCTTTCAAATAGTGACATTCTTTGGTGACCAAGCAGTAAGTCTATAGTGAGCCTATGGATGCTATTCTCATTCAAACAACCACATTCCACTCCCTGACCCCATAGGCTTGTAGCCATATCATAATGCAAAATGCCATTAGTACAAGTTCAAAAGTCCTCATTGTCTATCACAGTCCCAACACTGTTTAAAAAGTTCAAAGTTCACACACTTACACACACACCAGGAGCTATAGGTATAGCGTGTATATGAAGCCCCAGGTTGAATCCATAGTACCACACACACAGACTATATCTTGGTGCTATAATAATAATTATTATTATTATTTATAGTTGAACTTTTCTGAGATAATCCCATGTAGCCTAAGCCAGTTTTGAACGCCTGATTCTTTTTCCTCTATTTCCTAAGTCTTAGGACTAAGAATTTCTACTGTCATGCCTTAGTATCTTTTTCTTTTAATATTAGTATGCCAATATTACTCCATTGTATTCTATCAATACTAAAATGAAGCATTTCAGTTACCTATGAAGGCTTAGGCAGACTTGTATTGTGTGGTAGAGATGCAAAGACCACTCAGCTCTACCAAAGTCCAAATTGAGAGTCTATATTAAGTGTTTCTCTGCCTGTAGGGAAACATTTCTTAGAGAGCTGCCATGAATGCATTTTATAGGGACCTTTTAAAGGCAGGGTAAAGTAAAGCAAACAAGCAGTTTAACAGAAGCCAAAATCATGCAGTTAACTAGGGCATGTCAATCCTGAAATTCTAGAACAAAGTTGGGTAATTTCTCACAGGACTTTACTCAATGAGCATAGAAAGGGGAGAGGGGTCAGTTTCAGGTTAATCCAAAGATGGCTCTTGCTGACACAAGACTGGGAACCTTTGCCCTATCACAGATGTCCGGCCTAAAATTTTAACTGCCGTTAAAATATTTAATTAAAAAGCCGGGTGGTGGTGATGTACACCTTTAGTTTCAGCACTTTGGAGGCAGACACAGGCATATCTCTATGAGTTCAAGGCCAGGCTGGTCTGCAAAGTGAATTCCAGGACAACCAAGGTTACACAGAGTAACCCTGTTTCAAACAACAAAATGAGTTTAATAGCTTACTAAAAAACAAATAAAGGGGGCTGAAGAGATGGTTCCTTGGTTAAGAGAATACTTGCGGCTCTTACAAAAGTGTGGGGTTTGGTTACTAGGATCCAGATGGTGGCCCACAACCTTTTCTAACTCCATTCCAGGGCAGGCGGTGCCCTTCTCTGGCCTCTGTAGTCACTAAGTATGTACACAGTGTCCATGTATACATTAAGACAGAACACTTATACACACATATGATAAAAATAAATAAATCTTAAAGCAAAACAAGCAAAAACGAAGGGGGCTGAGGATGGAGCTTAATTGGTAGAATGCTTTCCTAGCATGCTCAGTGCTCAGGTTTTGATCTGCTGTCCTGCATACACATGACGTGGTAGCATATACTCAACATCTTAGCACTCGGGAAACGGAGTGGAAGAATCAGAAGCTCAAGGCCATTCTCAGGTGTGTAGAGTCTGTGACTACCCTGAGTCATATGAGACCCTACCTCAAAAACGAAACCAAAAACAAACGGGGATCCAGGTGTGGCGCTGCTGCACAGCTGTAATTCCAGCTACCTGGGAAGCCAAGCTAGGACCCTGAGTGCCAGGCTCAGCCTCTGCAACTTAAATAGATACTGCCTCAACATAAATAACTTTAAAAAGGGTACAGTTCTCAGTTGTAGAGAACTTCCCTAGTATGTATATACTCTGTGTTCTGTCCATAGCACCACAAAAAGTAAATAAGGGGCTGGAGGGATGGCTCAAATAAAAGAAAAAAATCCAAAATTCAAAGGCTCTTCCGAGACTCATGCAATCTCTTAACTTTAGTCCCCTGTACAATCAAAATGAAAAAGTAGATGACATATTTCTAATGTACAATTGGACAGAATATACATTACTATTTCAAAAGGGAGGCGTGGGATCTCAGTAAGGAAATACTGGACCAAAGCAAGACTGAAAAACAGCTGCTTCAAGTTCTGATATCCATGTTTGACATCAAAGCATGCTTCAGATCTCCAACTCCTTTCAGCTTTGTTGACTGCAACACACTTCTTTCTCTTGAGCTCGTTGTACTCCATGTTAGAAGCTCTCCTTGGCAGGTCTCCCATGACTTTGGCATCTCCTACATCTTGAAGTTTCCAAGGCAATCCAGGCTTCACTTTCAGAGCTTCACAGGATGGCCTCTCTGAGCCTGCATGCATGGACATCCCTGCACACACCTGTCCTCAGCTGACTTTCTTAGCCATGGAGGGGGTTTCCATAAATCTTTTTTTGTATCTTTGACTTTAAAGCCAGAACCATGTGGCTGAAGCTGCCAAGTTCTGCTGCTTGTTGAGACTGCAAGTTGGTGCTCTCCTTCAATTATATTTTCACTAGATTTCTGTTTTCAATGGTTTGCTCTACTGCCTAAATTTTTCTTTAGTTCCTTTTCTTAAGTCAGAAGCTTAGCTGGGGGTGGAGGGTCTTGCCTTTATTCCATTTAGCATCCCTTTATTCCATTTAGCATCAGCCTTTTCTTTAAACTTTTATCTCATTGAGCACTGGTCTTGGATCCCTAGTTCTCCTTTTCTCTTCAAACTGTACCTTTTGTATTTTTCCTTATTTAGTTTGCTGCTTTTCATGATAGATCTATGTAGAAGTAGCCACTGATAGCCATGAGACACAGTCAATACTAAGCTGTCTTGAAATGTCCTCTGCCAATACCACCAATCCAAACTCTTCAAGTTAGCCTCAGGCAGATTTTTTTTTTGGACAAAGGCAAAAAGAAGCACATTCTTTGCTAAACCAACACAAGAATGGTCTCTAGACAACTTATTAATATTCTTCCCCTCTGAAACTTCTTGAGCGAGGTCCCCATATTCAAATGACCTCATCCCTGTCTTCCATGTTCCCATTAGTAAGGCCCATTAAAGCCTACTTACAGTGTCCAGATGCTTTCCTAATCCAAGTCCTAAAGTCTTCATTCCACCAAGAAGCACCTTGGTCAGGCCTGGCACAGCAATACCCTCCACCTGTTTTAGTCTGGATTCTATTACTGTGAAGAGACCACACAACCATGGCAACCATGGAAAACATTTAATTGGGGCTGGCTTACAGTTTCATGGATTAAGCCCATTATCATCGTGGTGGGAAGCAAGGTGGAATGCAGGCAGATACGGTGCTAGAAAGGAGCTGAGAGTTCTACATTTATATCTTCAGGCAACAGAAAGAAGGAGATGTTGGGCCTGGCTTGAGCTTTTGAGCCTCTCACCCCGCCCCCATTCTCATTCAAACCAGCATACCTACATTTTCTTATTTTTTTAAAAACTAATTTGATTATTTTTGTTTTTCGTGCATCTGCTTACCTTTCTGTTTACCTTCTGCTGAGCTCTTGCAAAAATCTAGCATAGAAACCAGCTGATCGTCAGCTGCATCCAGCTTTCCTCAGACCTGTTGTTTTCCATGGTTATTGCATCCTCATAAGGTTTTGACTCATTATGCTCCTATCTGATACTCATTTAGATTATTTAGTCAGATCTTACAGCAATATCAGTATTCATGGTGCGCCACAGCTATAGCATGGGTCAGTTTATCACTGAACAAATCAGCAAGAATTCCAGAGACACTTCCCTCCTTTCCCAGTAGTATCTATTCTTGCCCATATGCAGGTATTATTAAAGACAAATGCATTATCGTGCTGTTATTTCTAAGGTTGCATCTCATCTCACAAGCTTGTACTCAGCCTGGTTTCCAGTGACTTCTATGGTCTACTTTTCTCCTGGCATAAGGACATAATTTTAGGTCCAAAAGTGTTGAGTCTTCTATTCCAAGGACAGATGAATATGGTTCGTATCTTGATGTGCTTTAGTTTGCGTTTGCCATAGGCCTTCTACAAATTCACTTGTTGTGAGGTAAGTGGAGGAGGCCTCCTTTGGTGAATGCAGATCTATAATTTTTTTTCAAGCCTACTGCTTTAATCCTGCCAGGACATGTGTTCCTCAGTTCTCTCTAACCATTCTGTGTTGTTTTGAATAGATATGGCTCCTACAGACTCAGCTGTTTGAATGCTTGTCCCATAGGGAATGGCACTATTTAGAGTTATGACCTTATTGGAGGAAGTGTGTCATTGTGTGTGTAGGCTTTCAGGTCTCCTATGCTCAGGCTTTGCCCAGTATGGAATCTAGTCAACTCTTGGCTGTCTGCAGAAGACAGTCTTCTCCTTGCTGCCTGCAGATCAAGATGAAGAACTCTTGGCTCCTCCAGAACCATGTCTGTCTGCAAGCTGCCATGCTTCCCACCACGATGATAATGGACTAAACCTCTGAATCTGTAAGCTATCCCTAATTAAATGTTAGCTTTTATAAGGGTTGCCTTGGTCATGGTGTCTCTTCACAGCAATAAAAACTAAAGACAACCTCTAACTAAGACAACCTCTCCAATCCCAGGAGCTCTTATGAAAGCACACACAACTCTACTGTACTAAACAACTTTAGTTGTTCTTAAGAACAGGCTTCATACAGTAGCCCTTTAATAGAGTTTCAGCAGAGTGTGGTAGTACATACCTTTGATCCCAGCACTAGGGAGGCAGAGGCAGGCAGCTCTCTGTGAGTTTGAGGCTAGCCTGGTCTACAAAGCAAGTCCAGGAAAGCCATGAATGTTACATAAGGAGATCCTGTCTCAAAAAAGTAAAAGCAAAAGTAAAAATAAAAATAAAATAAATTAGTTCAGCTTGCCAGCGCCCTTCTGCCTGAGCACATGACCAGGCCATTGGCTGCTGATCATGGGTTAAGGAAAACCAAACATAACCACTTTGAAAGCATTTATCACTGTGCGATTCTCCCACCACTGTCAGTAAATCAATACATAATTCAGCCCTTTGGGTCTACCTGTTCTTGCTTTCCTCAATTAGAGTCTTGTCCACTGGGCTAGATAAAGTGGCAGTCCAAAAAGAATAAATCCATTCACCCAGAATGGCCATTTATTAACCAAGAAGCCTCTTGTCTGTCTATTGGGAGCTGTTTCTAGGGCTTTGTTACCATTCTAGGAGTTCCTGGGTAGATCCAAAGTCAGTTGTAGGAGAGGAAGGGCCCCTCCCTCTTTGTGGATGTGGTAAATCCCTCCTTGCATTCTCTTGGCAGCATGTTCCTATATGAGTTCTGTTGATTAGGAAACTCTTCTGAGCACTGCCTTCTGCCGGAAACCCGAGGACAGATGTGTGGTGTTGGCGGAAGTGAAGAAGCTGACCACCTGATGATGGTCAAGCAAGTGGCCCCTGAATAGCTTGAGCCATCTATATTTATACAATCTCAAGCCTGAATAATGACATCATTGGTTATTTTATTTAACGAAATCATAATATCAGCACTACACAAGCCCCCTCATTACAAAAGCCCCCAATAGTTTCCCTTCTTTCCTCCCCACCACTTGGTCAATCACCCTCCAACCTTATTTTATACCACAAAGCACAGTTTCAACAGGCCAAAAATAAATGTCTCGCCAAACATGTCCTGTGGACATGAGCACAAATCAACTGATGGTAAATGTGGTTACACAGTTGTGCAAGGTGAGAGACAGATTAACCATTTATGGGTATAAGTTCATTCATCAGATAGCGTCCCTCTGTCACAACACTTTTTAGATTGCAGACAGAGACATGCTGACTGTAATTGTACTAAGCAACCTTCCCTGATATGTGTCCATCAATTCCCGATATCATATTTCCAAGAACCATTTTTTTAAAAGTTTCTATTGATCAGACACAGCCTCCTCAGAAGAGTTAAGCAAGCAGGACTCCCTGCTCCCCACAACGGCCACAGGCTTACTCAATGTGACTGTAGCTGTTTCTCTAGGGCCATGATTAGATGTCTCAAAACACCCAGGACTAATGGTCACATCTGGAAGACCGATAGAGGCAGAGAGAGGAGAGGAGGCACACCAACCTGAGGGATGACATGTTCAAGGAGGTCTGGACCACTACACATCTGGTGATTCGGTGGAGGTGGGGAACACCTCAATCCACCCTGTGAAAAGTGCCAACAAGGGTTCGGAGGTCGCAGGGTGTTTTTGTGAGTGGGCATGTGTCTGAGGTCAGTTTGTCGGTCTTCACTGGTTGATGTCCTCAGAACTGGAGCAGGGGCTGACATATCTGGAGAGCCCCACCCCCACCCCATGGGTTGATCTTGGCACATAGTTTGGCATAAAGCATGGGCCTGTAAAATATGGGCTGAGAGGTTGGTGGGCTCAGAAGGGGCCTCTATAAATTGGCTTTGGGGCCAATGTTAGGCTCTGTTGTAAGTCATAGATGATGGGAGATGCCTGTTTATGGGGAAGAATAAGACTGTTACTTAGGTAAAGCCATCTAAGTTTTGCTTGTGTGGCCCTTTTGTCAAGGAACTTGTTTGTTTTGTTCCCCCTCGGGCTGGTACTGAGGTTTGTAGGAGGATGTCAGGAAGAAGATGTTCCCTGTGGGTCTGAAGGAGCTGGAAGCCAGACCCTGGGCCACTGAGTCAGTGCTTGCATTCCCCAGAGCCACTGGATTGTGGAGGTTTTGTGTCTAGGGCAGTTAATTATGGCCACCTCTGCTGGGAGTTGGAGAGCCTCCAAAAGCCTGGCTATAAGGGGACCACTGACAACAGCAGTACCCTTAGTGTTGATGAAACCCCTTTCCTTTCATAGGACAGAGTGGGTAAGAAAGGCATACTCTGAATCAGTGTAGATGTTAGCTCCTTTTTCTTTGGCAATATGAAGTGTGTGGCTAGAGCAACTAGGTCAGCCTTTTGTGAAGAGGTTCCCGTTGGGAGATGGTTTGCCTCAATGGTTTCAGCTGAGGTGTGAAGTCAAAATTTCTGCTTTCTTTGAAGACTGATTTTTGTCATGTGATGTTTTGCTGCAAGCTGGGCACGTGATCTTTTTCCCAGGTTGGCTTGTAAGAAGGCATGTGATGTTTTGCTGTGACCCCTCGCGTGCGAGGGGCATGACTTTGGCCAGCTGAGAACATCCATGAGTGGACTTTGAGGAGAGGAGATATATAGAGGCCAAGGTGCAGAGAGGTATTGCTTTTTGGATTGACATTGCTCCACTGATCTTCATGCTTTGACACCTGGCTTTGCAGAGAGAAATGTTCCAGAGAGCTTCTCCAGGCAATCCAACTGAGTCTTTTAGTTTTTGCTGCTTTGTGTTGGCCTTTGGACTGGACTGCTGGTATCCTGATGACTGAGTATAGTAATCCCCTAACAACCCATTGACCCTGATCAGCAGGAAGTAGATAAAAGAGGACTACAGCCCTTTCCTTACTAATCTCCTACCTAAGGTTGCAGGGGATTGGAAGGAAGGTAAAGGTTCATAAGAACCCCAAATAAAGTAGCTTTGGTGAAAAAATAGAAGCCTACAGAGGTGGGTTCCTGAGTTATCTATAAAGGAACTTGCATCCATGAAAAAGGAGACTTGTGGGTTTGTGAGAGGTTGGTCTCGGAGTCTGAGACAAGAACCAGATTGAATAAGTCAGTTGGGAGAAGAGTTTGAGCCAGAACAGTTGCGTTAAAGAAAGAACTCAGAGCTCAGAAAGAACAAGAAACGGTGAGTTTATTAAGCAGTTTATTAATGGTGAGGCTGAAAACATTCTAGACCTAAGTTAGATTGTACGGAGGCTGGAAGCTTCTGGGACCAGGAGTAGGTGAGCAGAAGGAGGCAATAAAGCCTCCTAGACAACAACCAAGACAGGCGAATAAATGTACCTTTTACGGCTGTCTGCACAAGTATGGTGCAGTTGTTTAGACAAAAAAGTGAGGGCTGGCTGGGGAGGCCCAGTGGGTTGGGCCAGGACCCCTGTTACTACCCCAAGCCTTTCATCGGTAAAGAGGTGGTAGGGCTGAGTAGAAGGACCAAGGCTGGGGCTGTAAAAAGAGCATCGGTGGTGAACTATAGCTGGGTGGGTCAGAGAATCTTGGCTGCCAGCTATAGTGGCTTAGCTGGAATAGCAAAGCTGGTGATCCAGTGTCTAAAGAATCCCACCAGGCCCAAACATGAAAGCATTTGATTTACTGTAGTTGGGGGCTGTAGGTCTCTAAGGGCCTGGACCCAGTCAGAGGTGAGGGTCTTAGAGCCTTGGTTAAGCTGGACCCCTAGACACACAATTGTGGGAAAGCATAGCTGGGCTTCAGAAGGAGATACTCAGTATCCCAAAGAGCCAAGAGAGTTCTAAGAGTTGGGAGCGGCCTTTTGGGATAGGGAAAGGGTGGGACTGCAAAGTAACAGGGCAATCACATACTGAAGTAAGGTACCTCAGTGAGGTTGAGGGAGGATAAATCCTGGGCCAAGGCCTGGCCAAAGAAGTTGGGTCCATCTCAAAAGCCCTGAGGAAGTACAGTCCGAGTGAGCTGCCTCACAGACCGTGTGTCAGGGTCCTCCCAAGTGAAAGCAAAGAGTCTGGTCTACAAAGCAAGTCCAAGATGGCCAAGGCTACACAGGGAAACCCTGTCTCAATAAATAAATAAAACAAAATAAACAAAAACATCAAAAAGGAAAAGTGAGTCAGAGTGTAAAAGAGTATATAAAGTGTTCTCTAGGTCTAGGACCCTGAAGTGGGGAATATTGGGGATAATGTTAGAGAGGAGAGTCTAGGGGCTGGTGACCACGGGATTTGTTGGTACAACCTCTTTTTTTTTAATTTTTATTTTTCTTTTTAGTTACAATTTGTTAACTCTGTGTCCCAGCTGTATCCGGCTCCCTCATTCCCTCCCCCTCCCCAACTCCCTCCCTGGTCTCCTCCCTGCCCCTTTCCAAGTCCATTGATAGGGGAGGACCTCCTCCCCTTTCATTTGACCCTGTTTTATCAGGTATCTTCAAGGCTGGCTGCAAAGTCCTCCTCTGTGGCCTAACAGGACTGCTCCTCCCCTGGGGGGGGGGGTCAAAGAGCCTGCCCTTGAGATCCTGTTAGAAATAGTCCTTGTTCCTCTTACTTTGGAAAACTACTTGGTTACTGAGCTACCACGGGCCACATCCGAGCAGAAATTCTATGTTATATCCGTAGATGGTCCTTGGTTGAGTGTCAGTCTCAGAAAAGACCCTGTGCCCCGATATATTTGGTACTTGTGGAGCTCCTATCCTTTCCCCATCAGACTAACTTTCCTTCTTTCTTATGATTCCCTGCACTCTGCCGAGGGTTTGGTTATGAGTCTTAGTGTCTGCTTTGAAACACTGCTAGGTAGAGTCTTTCAGATGCCTTTTGCGGTAGACTCCTATCATACGTTCAATGCACATCCCATTTGTCTTTCTAAATGAGGATTGATCATCTTCACTTTCTTGATTATCTCCACTTTCTTGATTATCTTCTTTAGGTGTGTAGATTTCATTATGTTTATTATATCTTGTAGGTCTATATAAGCGAGTATATACCAAGTTTGTCTTTCTCCTTCTGGGATATTTCACTCAGAATGATCTTTTCTAGATCCTACCATTTGCCTGCAAATTTCATGATTTCCTCCTTTTTGATTGCTGAGTAGTATTCCATTGCGTAAAAATACCACAATTTCTGTATCCATTCCTCTGTTGATGGACATCTGGGTTGTTTCCAAGTTCTGGCTATTACAAATAAAGCTGCTACAAACATGGTTGAACAAATGTCCTTGTTGTGTACTTGAGGAGTGGTATAGCTGGGTCTTGAGGTAGCACTACTCCTAATTGTCTGAGAAAGAGCCAGATTGACTTCCAAAGTGGTTGTACCAGTTTACATTCCCACCAGCAATGGAGGAGGGTTCCCCTTTCACCACAACCTCTCCAGCATGTGTTGTCACTTGAGTTTTTCATCTTGGCCATTCTGATGGGTGTAAGGTGAAATCTCAGGGTTGTTTTGATTTGCATTTCCCTAATGGCTAATGCGGTTGAGCATTTCTTTAAGTGTTTCTCTGCCATTCTATGTTCCTCTTTCGAGAATTCTCTGTTTAGCTCTGTTCCCATTTTTTAATTGGATTACTTGGTTTGCTGCTTTTCAGCTTCTTTAGTTCTTTGTATATACTGGATATTAGTCCTCTGTCAGATAAAGGGTTAGTGAAGATTCTTTCCCAATCTGTAGGCAGTTGTTTTGTTTTGATGACTGTGTCCTTTGCTTTACAGAAACTTTTCAGTTTCATGAGGTCCCATTTATTGATTGTTGCTCTTAGAGCCTGTGCTGTTGGTGTTCTGTTCAGGAAGTTGTCTCCTGTGCCAATGAGTTCTAGGCTGTTCCCCACTTTTTTTCCAATTGATTTAGGGTATCTGGTTTTATGTTGAGGTCCTTGATCCACTTTGACTTTAGTTTTGTGCAGGGTGATAAATATGGATCTATTTTCATTTTTCTGCATGTAGACATCCAGTTGGTCCAGCACCATTTGTTGAAGATGCTGTCTTTTTTCCATTGAATGGATTTGGCTTCTTTGTCAAATACTGAGTATTCATAGGTGTGTGGGTTTATGTCTGGGTCTTCTATGCGGTTCCATTGATCCTCCTTTCTGTTTCTATGCCAATACCATGCAGTTTTTATTACTGTTGCCCTGTAGTGCAGCTTGAGAATGGGGATGGAGATACCTCCAGATGATCTGTTGTTGTACAGGATCGTTTTGGAGATTCTGGGTTTTTTGTTTCTCCATATGAAGCTGAGAATCTTTTTTTCAAGGTCTGTAAAGAACTGAGTTGGTATTTTGATGGGAATTGCATTGAATCTGTAGATTGCTTTTGGCAGGATGGCCATTTTCACAATGTTAATCCTACCAATCCATGAGCACGGGAGATCTTTCCATCTTCTGAGATCTTCTTCGATTTCTTTCTTCAGAGACTTGAAGTTTTTCTCAAACAGGTCTTTCACTTGCTTGGTTAGAGTCACACCAAGGTACTTTATGTTATTAGTGGCTATTGTGAAGGGTGTTGTTTCCCTAATTTCTTTCTCAGCCTTTTTGTCTTTGGTATATAGGAGGGCTTCTGATTTTTTTGAGTTGATTTTGTATCCTGCCACTTTGCTGAAGGTGTTTATCAGCTGAAGGAGTTCTCTGGTTGAATTTTTGGGGTTGCTCATATATACTATCATATCATCTGCAAATAGTGACACTTTGACCTCTTCCTTTCCGATTTGTATCCCCTTGATCTCCTTTAGTTGTCTTATTGCTCTTGCTAGGACTTCAAGTACTATGTTGAAGAGATATGGAGACAATGGGCAGCCTTGTCTTGTCCCTGATTTCAGTGGGATTGATTTAAGTTTCTCTCCACTGAGTTTGATGTTGGCTATAGGCTTGCTGTATATTGCCTTTACTATCTCTAGGTATGTACCTTGTATCGCTGATCTCTCCAAGACTTTAAACATGAATGGGTGTTGGACTTTGTCAAATGCTTTTTCGGCATCTAAGGAGATGGTCATGTGGTTTTTTTCTCCTTCAGTTGGTTTATATGGTGGATGACATTGATGGATTTCCATATATTGAACCACCCTTGCATGCCTGGGATGAAGCCTACTTGGTCATGGTGGATGATATCTTTAATGTGTTCTTGGATTTGGTTTGCAAGTATTTTATTGAGTATTTTTGCGTCAATGTTCATAAGAGAGATAGGCCTGAAGTTCTCTTTTTTTGTTGGATCTTTGTGTGGTTTAGGTATCAAGGTGACTGTGGCTTCATAGAATGAGTTTGATAGTGTTCCTTCTGTTTCTATTTTGTGGAATAGCTTGAGGAGAATTGGTGTTAGCACTTCTTTGAAGGTCTTGTAGAATTCTGCGCTGAAGCCATCTGGTCCAGGGCTTTTTTTGGAGGGGAGACTGTTAATGACTGCTTCAATTTCCTTGGGAGATATAGGGCTATTCAGTCTTTCTACCTGATCTTGGCTTAATTTTGGTAGATGGAATCTGTCAAGAAAATTATCCATTTCATTTAGATTTTCAAATTTTGTAGCATATAGGCTTTTGTAGTATGACCTAATAATTGTTTGGATTTCCTCAGTGTCTGTAGTTATGTCCCCATTTTCATTTCTGATTTTGCTGATCTGGATAGTTTCCCTCTGCTTTTTAGTTAGTTTGGCTAAGGGTTTGTCTATCTTGTTGATTTTCTCAAATAACCAGCTTTTTGTTTCATTGATTCTTTGGATAGTTTTATTTGTTTCTAATTGATTGATTTCAGCCCTGAGTTTGATTATTTCCAGCCGTCTGCTCCTCTTGGATGTATCTGCTTCTTTTTTTTCTAGGGTTTTCAGTCGGGCCATTAAGTTGTTTGTATGTAATGTTATGAATTTCTTCTTGCAGGCACTTAGTACTATAAATTTTCCTCTGAGCACTGCTTTCAATGTGTCCCATAAATTTGGGTATGTTGTGCCTTCCTTTTCATTGAATTCTAGGAAGTCTTTAATTTCTTTCTTTATTTCTTCCTTAACCCAGCTGTCATTGAGTAGTAAGTTGTTCAGTTTCCATGTGCGTGTCGGCTTTTTGTTGTTTTTGTTGTTGTTGATGTCCAGCTTTAGTCCATGGTGGTCAGATAGTATATAAGGAATTATTTCAATCCTTTTGTATCTGTTGAGGCTTGCTTTGTGACCCACTATATGGTCTATTTTGGAGAAGGTTCCATGCGGTGCTGAAAAGAAGGTGTACTCTTTTGAGTTTGGGTGAAAAGATCTGTAGACGTCTATTAGGTCCATTTGATGTAGGGATTCTGTGAGTGCTTTTATTTCCCTATTTGGTGTCTGTCCAGTTGATCTGTCCCTTGATGAGAGTGGGTGTTGAAGTCTCCCACTATTAAGGTATTAGGATCAATGTATGATTTAAGCTTTAATAATGTTTCATTTAGGAATGTTGGTGCTCTTGTATTTGGGGCATGGATATTCAAGATTGTGATGTCCTCTTGGTGGATTTTTCCTTTGATAAGAATATAATGGCCCTCCTTATCTTTTCTGATTAACTTTGGATGAAAGTCTATTTTATTAGATATTAGGATGGCTACTCCAGCTTGTTTTCTGGAACCATTTGCTTGAAAAACATTTTTCCAGCCCTTTACTCTGAGGTAGTATTTATCTTTGTTGCATAGGTGTGTTTCTTGGATGCAACAGAATGTTGGATCCTGTTTCCGCAACCATTCTTTTAGCCTGTGTCTTTTTATGGGTGAGTTGAGTCCATTGATATTGATAGATAGTAGTGACCAATGCATGTTAGTTCCTTTTGTAATGGAGTCGGTGATCTTACCCTGTTTCATTGCTTGTTTTCCATTCATTTTTGTTGGGATATTATCTGTATGCCCTGTTTTCTTGGGTGAAGTTGTTTTCGTTGGATTGGAGTTTTCCTTCTAGTATCTTCTGTAGGGTTGGTTTGCTGTGTAGATATTGCGTAAATTTAGTTTTGTCATGGAATATTTTGTTTTCTCCATCTATGTTGATTGAAAGCTTTGCAGGGTATAGTAGTCTGGGTTGACACTTGTGATCTCTTAGAGTCTCCATGATACTTGCCTAGGCCCTTCTGGCTTTCATAGTTTCTGATAAGAAGTCCGGTGTGATTCTGATAGGTCTACCTTCATATGTTACTTGGCCTTTTTCCCTTGCTGCTTTTAATATCTTTTCTTTGTTCTGTAGATTTAGTGTTTTGACTATGATGTGACGTGATGTGTTTCTTTTCTGGTCTAGTCTATTTGGAGTTCTGCAGGCCTCTTGTATATTTATGGACATCTCTTTCTTTAAGTTGGGAAAATTTTCTTCTATGATTTTCTTGAAAATATTTTCTGGACCTTGGAGCCTGGAGTCTTCTTTTTCATCAATTCCTATTATTTTTAGATTTTGTCTTTTCATAGCATCCTTGATTTTTTGGATATTTTGTGATTGGAACTTTTCTGGTTTTACTTTTTCTTTGAGAGAAGTATCCATTTCTGCAAGTGTGTCTTCAGCTCCAGAGATTCTCTCTTCCATCTCTTGTATTCTGTTGGTGATGCTTACTTTTGTGGTTCCTGATCTTTTCTCCAAGTTCTCCAGCTCAAGGGTTTTCTCATTTTGTGTTTTCTTTATTGATTCTAATTCTGTTTTCATGCCTTGCACCATTTTTTTCATCTGTTTGAATTTGGATTCCTGTCTCTTTACAATGGTCTCTATTTCTTTGTTCATTTCCTTTTTATATGCCACTAATTTTATCTCTACTTGTGCCTCTATTTGTTTGGCTATGTTTGCCTGTGTTTCTTTAAGGATTTTGTCTATTTCTTCTTTCTTTGCCTCCAATTGACTAGCCAACTCTTTGAAAGATTTGTTCATTTCCTCCTTATGAGCTTCAAATAATTGGGTAAGCATGGCTTTAAGGTCATTTTCCTGTGCTTCTGATGAATTGGAGTATCCATGGATTTTGGGGTTTGCTGGTGAAGTCATAATGTCCTGATTTATGTTGTAAGTGTTCTTTTCCCTACCCCTGGCCATTGAAACCTTCCCTGTTTGTTTTTGGATTCTGCAGATCAGACTGGTACTGTCTCTCTCTGGCATCTGGAGAGTTCTTCAGAAAGCTGAGAGAGGTCCCGTGTCCTTAGCGTGTGCTGAGGACTAGCTGTACAGGCAGGTCACTTGGCAGAGATCGGGGTATCCCGGCTCTCTGCTCTCTGGTTTGGCCCTGCTTCTTTGATGTGCTCCACCAGCTCTGTGCTGCTGTCACTGCCAGGTTATGAGGTCTTGCTGCAGCTGGAGATTTCAAGGTGGTCACGTCAGTAGGGATCAGGGTAACTAGGCTTTCTGTTCTCTGGTTTGGCCCTGGTTAGTCTTAAACTGGAGGGCTGATGTGCCCCGCCAGCTCAGTGCTGCTCCGCCGACAGGTTAGAAAGTCCCGCTGTAACTGGAGACTAGGTTGTTAGTCCAGATGCTTTCTGGGAAGTCCTGGGGTCTCTTCACTGTGCTCTCCCAGTGCCTGGTGTGCCTAGCTAGTGTGGCATTTCTGCCTGGTTTTGGTGTGTATATAACATATTCTCTGTCACTGTGGACGGGCCATACCATCAATGATCGTGATCCTGTGGAGCTAGTATGGCATCCAGCAGACTCGGGCCCTGGGAGGATGGTGCAGCCGCCGCGTGAATCTGGGACTCCGAGACAGGTACTGCTGGCATTTGCCTCTAAAGGGCTTGGAGCTCTGCCTCAGTGGCTGCAGATCCCAGGCAGTTATGTCTGCGCTGAGGAAGATGAGCCCGCTGTGCCAAGGAGGAGGGAGGTCTGGGGGAGGGGAGTGCCAAACAAGTCCCTGAGACCAAAGTTTTCACCTCCTGCGATGTTCCCTGTTGTTTAGAAAGCCTCACCGTTGTTTTCCTGGGTTAGAGGTCCTTCCATTCACCAACTCAGACGGTTAGCTCTTCCACAGCTCAGAAACTGTGTGTGCTCATCGCCATCTTGGCTCCTTACCAGATGAAACACGGGTTGTCTCACCAATGTTGCGGGGCCAAGCCCATGTTGGCACCAAATGTTGGTTCTCCTCTGAAGGGTCCAGCCAGTGGGTGAGGACAGGGGGTCCAAGTTGAGGTGGTGAGAGGCACCTGAGTCACTACACAGACACCAGGAGTCCAGTGAATGAAATCCAATTTCAGCGTTGCGGGTCCTCTCCCCTTTAGCTAAGCTGCACACTAGCTGCCGCCATCTTGGAACTCCTTTGGTACAACCTCTTGATGATGAGATGGAGGTTCTGGACTAACCATAGGATCCAGAGGGCTTGCACACCCAAAGAATGGGGGGTATTACCAAGTGAATTGGTAGGGATCAGAGAGCCCTGAGACAAAGTGGGTGTTGATGGGCTTGAGTCTCTGCGATAGGAAACTGAGCTCATGAAGGGAAAGAGGAGAGGTTCTGAAAGAGAACCATGATAGGTTGGTGAGGGTGGCCCCGAAATGGAGTAAAGGCACTGGGCAGGCAGGCCTGACCAGGAAGGAGTGTGAGAAAAACTGTCCAGCGAGGATACACAGCGAAGGTAACGCCCTGGGTGGAAAGGTGAGGTCCTGTCTACCCCTGTGACAGAGAGAAGGGTTGAAGGGACCATAAGACCCAAGTGCAAGATGAGGACTGAAAGGTTGGCCGCTGTGTCCACTAGGAAGGTGGTGGACTAACCCACTACCTGGAGCATCGCTTTAGCCTCAGATGGGGTAATGGGAGGTCTCTGAGGTTGGGCACCATCAGTCCTCTGCCAAACGGAGAATCTCAAGGGTCTGAGGAGTTTGTAATGCCCCTGATGGTGAAGCTGGGCCTCCGCAGCGTGGCACAGGGGTCAAGCGTCCACTGGGGCGCTCCCATTTCCAGTGGCCAGGTTGCGGGCAGAGCAGGTATACTGGTACGCTTGTTGGTGGCCAGGTTATTAGGACAGACGAGGAACCGCTGGCCTTCCTCGCACACCGAGAAAGCAGTCTCCCCGAACCAACTTTGCCCCGACGAGATGGGGCCTCAGAGATCTCCTCTGTCCCTTTTATGCAGATGTTGTTGGCCTTAGGGCCGCCACCGGGGCTTGTGCCCATTTACCAGTCTGCTTGTAGAAATTGTCTGCGTCCCGAAGAATGTGCAAGCCAACGGTGCCCTCTGGTGGCCATGTCACAGAACAAAGAGAACGCAAGCTTTTCGGGGCGGACGGCCTGGGAAAGCCCCAGTTAGACGAATTGTCTAACAGACTTTAGGAAATTGCTTCCCGACTGGGAAGCAGGTTTCAATCGGAAGCTGCCCGTCCCCCAAAGCTGTAGCCTAAACCTGGTTTAAAGTAGGGAGTCCCGTGGAGGCTGGGCATCTCTTAGTCCACAGACCTCCAGCCTAACAGCTCTAAATGGCAACACTATAGGTGGGAGCCAAGTTGAGGTGCGGATCTTCTCAGACTTGTGGCCAGGAAAATAAACACGAATTATAAACACTCTCTTTCCTTGTTATTCTTTCCTATCTCCCTCCCTAGTTTTTCTTTTAAATAAAATTCACGACTGACTTTCTTGTCAACTTGACAATCACATCACTATTAAGCCATAACCCTTCTTTCCTTATTCATCTCTAAGAGCTCACATTAAAAATATAAATAGCTCTAAAAGCTCCCACAGTTTCTACAATGTTAAACACATTAAAATTTCTGTCTCTTTAAAATTATCCAATCTCTCTTAAAAAAAAAAATCCAAAATCTCTTTTAAAGGTTTAAAGTCTTTCAGCTGAGGGCTCGTGTCAAAATCACAATTAAATTAAATACCTTCCTCAAGAGGGAAGAGCCAGGGTACAGTCACAGTCTGGACAAAGCAAAACCGAACTCCAGCAGTAGAAATAACTCACTGTCCAGTTTTCTGGGGTTCACTCGCAGTCTTCTGGGCTCCTCCGTGGAGCTTGAGTCACTTCTTCCGCTCTGCCCTTGGCAGCACACACAGCTTGTCCTCTCAGCTCTGGCTGGCTCCGCTGCGCTGCTGCTGCTGTTCTTGGTGGTCATCCCGTGGCGCCAGCATCTCCAAAACACGCGGGTCCTCTGCTGCAACTGGGCTGCATGGTGCCAAGCCTCAGCCTCTCTGCATGAGACCTTCAGTTTTGGGTACTTGACCTGCCACTGAGGCTGTGCCTTCACCAATGGCCTCTCCTGGCTGTGCCTTCACCAATGGCCTCTCCTGGCGCTAAACCCCAGCTGCTCTCCATGACTCTTTCATGCAATACCACCTCGGTGACTCTTAGACTACCAAACCCAGTGTGAGATACAACCTTGTTGTATTTAAGTGCTTTATCTGCATGTACACCTGCACGCCAGAAGAGGGCACCAGATCTCATTATAGGTAATTGTAAGCCACCATGTGGTTGCTGGGAATTGAACTCAGGACCTCCGGAGGAGCAGACAGCGCTCTTAACCACTGAGCCATCTCTCCACGCCCCACCTGCAGCTTCTTTGTGCTGACTCTCGGGAAACACTTCTCCGAATATTTCACCTCAGCAACGCTGGTCTCTTCTTAATCGTCACTAAATTCTCAGCTGACCAGCATTGAGAATCCCAGCAAAGCAAAGGTGTCCCTTCAGCAGTTCTGGTATCTTGTTAATTGCAGCTGACTTTTCAGCCCCGGCTAACCAGAACAGATTTTTTACTTGAAAGGCCAGTAGAGTCTCTGCTTCCCTCTGAAAAGTCACAAGCCAGGCCTCCATCATCTGCACTGCTCTCAACATACATTCTTATCTTCTAAGCATCAAATAGTCCACTGTCAACACTCAATGACATTTCTAGCTCAAAGTTCCAAAGTCCTTCCACAATCCTCCTCAAAATGTGGCTAGGTCTGTCACAGCATACCTCACTATGCTGTCTTAGTTAGGGTTTCTGTTTCTGTGAGGAGACATCAGGGCCACAGCAATTCTTTTCCACCCCCTTTGGCTTTCCAAGACAGGGTTTCTCTGTTTATCCTTGGCTATCCTGGACTCACTTTGTAGACCAGGCTGGCCTTGCACTCACAGAGAACTGCCTGCCTCTGCCTCCCAGAGTGCTGGGATCACAGATGTGTGGAGGAAAACATTTAATTGGGGTTGGCTTACAGTTCAGTGTTGTAGAAAAAAAAATGGTTATTAATATTTACTATCAATGCATATAATTATTACAGCATTTATTATTTAACCTGCTATCAATCAATAAAAGGCATAGATGCCTATTAGATTTTTAATATGCCTTAAACTCTGGGGCTGGGCAGATATGATCACTCTAAGCTGCCTTGTTACTTCCCAGCCCCACACTCCATGCCAATTGCTGTCATTATTCCTATCTGGGCTACATCCCATCCATAATTTTCATAAATACTTGCTTATGCTTTTCATCTGGGCTGCTCCCCTCCATCACAGCAACCCTCAGAGCAGGCTCCTCCCAGCCATGTGTTTCTCTCACTCTAACCCATGGTGACTGCTTCTTTCCTCCTCCTATCCTGTCTTTCTCTTCGCTCTTCTTCTCCCCCTCCCGTGATCCTCCATTTTCCAAGCCTGTGAACCTTAGCTCCTCCCACCTCACTTCTACCCAACCCAGGTACATAGGCAACTGTTGTTACCATCATCATCACCTCCCGTCTTCCAAACCCAAACTCTGCACCCATGAAACACTAACTCTTGCTCACCAGGGTACTCTCTGCCTCTATGATTTTGAAGCTTGTTTCATGTCAGGACAGAGTCTCAAGACCCAGGATGGCTTCAACCTCACTAAGTAACCAAGGATGTCTTTGGACATATCTTCCAGTCTCTGCTTCCCAAGTGATTGGATTTCCATCCCTTCCCCAGGAGCCCCCGTGGAGAACACTGTCATGCTTTGTGGAGCTCAGTTCTTCCTGACGCGATGGTTCATCTCAAGCTCCTCCTCCAGCACGCTTTCTTGCTTTCCACCAGCACAGCCCTGGGTGATGCTGGTGGCCTCCGCCAGCTCCTGGTGGCTGCCCTGTGCATATCTTCTCCCGAGTTTGGCTTTTTATCCTTGGGAAGAAATTCTCTCTCTCCAAGAAAACCTGATACTCTTAAGGGCAGTTGTAGAATGTCCTACCTCTTAGCTTTTCTTGTGGCTCAGGAGAACAAAGCTTTAGCACCAACACTTGTTATGGTACAGGTGACAATGAGGACAGAATCACACAGAATTACATCATTAGCACATTTCAAAACCCAGAGCGGAGCTACCGTGAGACCTGGGTGATTGACTTGAGGGGGTGTATAAATTAATTTTCTCAGCGCTGTGAGCAAATACCGGATAAGAAGGCACATAATAAGGGAAGGGCGTGCTTAGCTCGAAGTGTGAGGGGCTGAAGCCCACCACAGTGTGGGAGGGATTGTGGCCGGAGGGTGAGGCTGTTGGTCATGCTGTCTGCAGTTGGGAAGAAGGAAATGGACAGGAAGTGGGGCCTGCTTCATAAAACCTCAATCCTGGCACCCCACTGACCCTCTTCCTCTAGTTAAGCCCCACCTCCTAAAGGTCCCACAGTTTTCCAAACAGCTGCCTGCTGGGGACCATGAGTTCAAACACTTGAGCCTTTAGGAGACACTTCACATTCACACCATGATGGGGAAACACAACACTCTAAAACAGTTATTGGCTCTGCCTAGTAACCACTGTCTTCCTTTTCCAGTACTAGCACAGAAAGGGCTGGGTTCTGCCTGCCCCGAACCTCCTTAGTCCAGAGTCTGTCTGTGAGAGCCTCTTTCCAGGGTTTAACTCTTGCATATGACATGGATAGAGCGAAGACATACACCTTCCTGGCCCCTGACTTTTCCAAGCTTCTTTTTCTTTTTGTAGATTTTTTTTTTCAATTCTTAACCATTTCCTGTGTGTATAAATATCCTTGATCACCCTTCACCTCACTCACTGAGGCGGGGTGTCTCAACCAAACCCAAAGTTCCTCAATGTGGCTAGCCATCTTGGTATGGGAGCCCCTGGAGAGAGAGAGAGAGAGAGAGAGAGAGAGAGAAAGGCCGGTTGTCCTGGAACTCACTCTGTTGAATGAGCTGGTCCCGTGCTTCGGAGATCCCCCTGCCTCTGCCTCTTCAGTGTTGGGATTTAAGGTACACACCACTACACCTATCTGAGAAAGATTATTTGAGGCAAGTTTTGCTCCGTAGCTCAACTGGCCTCAAACTTGTGAGACTCGGGGATTCCCTGCTTCCACTTTTTTTTTTTTTTTTTGCATTTGTAATATTTTTTCAATTTTATTTTTTATTTTAATCACAGGTCGTTCACTTTGTATCCCAGCCGTAGCCCTCTCTCTCTTCCTCTCCCAATCCCACCCTCCCTCATCTCCTCCCTGCCACCTTCCGAGTCCACTACTAGGGGAGGTGCTCCTCCTCTTCCATCTGGCCCTAGCTTATCAGGTATCTTCTGGACTGGCTGCAATGTCCTCCTCTGTGGCCTAGCAAGGCTGATCCTCCCTTGGGGTGGGTGGGGGGAGGCCCATGAGCCACTCATTGAGTTCATGTCAGGAATAATCCTTATTCCCCTTACTAGGGTACCCACTTGGACACTGAGCTACCATGGTCTACATCCGAGTAGGCGTTCTAGGTCATATCCATGCATGGTCCTTGTTTGGAGAAACAGTCTCATAGAAGACCCCTGTGCCCTGATATATTTGGTCCTTGTGGGGCTCCTGTCCTCTCTAGGTCATACTAACCTTCATATGATTCCCTGCACTCTGCTGAAGGTTTGGTTATGAGTCTCAGCATCTGCTTTGATACACTGCTAGGTAGAGTCTTTCATAGGCCCTCTGTGGTAGGCTCCTGTCCTGTTACTTGTTTTTTCATACTTCCAATGTCCATCCCATTTGTCTTTCTAAGTGAGGATTGATCGTCTTACTGCGGGTCCTCTTGCTTGTTTATCTTCCTTAGGTGTACAGATTTTAGTAAGTTTATCCTGTCTTCCTGCTTCCACTTTCTAAGGCTGGAGCTACAGGGCACACGTGGATATCCACCCAGTACTGCTGTGCATTCTGGGATTCCAACTCCAGCCCTCTGGCTTGTGCAACAAGCGCTTTAACCCTTGAACCATATCCTCAGCCTTCAGCATGTTTGTAATGTGAGCTTGGGCAACTTTAAGCAGTAAGCCAAAAAGACAAGGAGGAATTAGCTCAGAAAGGCACAATCTCTAATCCCAGGGGACTGGTGGCAAATATTTGCAACATGAAAAACCAGACATGATAAGTAAGTACTATGAGGAGTAAATGCAATCCTGAGTGAATATTTTTGACAGGGACCCTGACGCTTCAGTCACGTGGGAATTATCAAAGGCTTCTCAAAGTCAAGTTTAGGGAATTGGCAAAGCTTTCCGCTGGTCCAAGTGTGGACGTTGACACAGCAGCGTACAGATTGCCTCAACCACAGCTTCCTCCTCCCAGATATTTACAGCGCTCCCCACTGAGCCTTCTCTCGAGGAGAGCAGTGGGCCCCTCCCCCGGTGTTGTAATAAGCAGCCTCAGGTTCTCAGCTGCGTGTGTGTCTCTGTGTGTGAGTGTCTGTCTGTGTGTGAGTGTCCTTCCACTGATGCCCCAGTCAGGTTTTCAGGACCAAGCCCTGCTGGATGAGGCAATAGAAAACGATAAAGACACTAACAGCGTTCTCTACCTGGAAGCTAATCCAACAGAAAGATAAGCACAAGATATGAGTGTGCAATTGACAAAAGAACCAAGACTTATAGACTAATGTGGACACATCATAGGCAAAGTGAGACTAAAACAACACCAAGGTGCTTATTTTGGAAATAGGATTAGAAAGTTTGCTGTACTCAGGCTGCCTGAGATTGAAGAGAAACAGTGTGCGTGTGCTGTGGAAGTTCTTGGCGTAGAAGCTGTCTGGGGCAGTGTGGCAGTGTCTCTCCTTGTACTTCACGCTTTCTGGATTTGTCTAGCCAATCCACTTGTACGGATTTTTTTTTTTTCTATAAAAATATCTCACAGGGGTGGAGAGATGATTTAGCAGTTAGGAGCACTGGTTGCTCTCCCAGAGGGTGGCCGTTTACTTCCTTATTCCCCCCTGACAGCTCACCACCATCTGTAACTCTACTTCAAGGGAAGCAGTTCTCAAGCTGTGGGTCCAGACTGCTTGGGGACTGGGGGTCGAACGACTCTGTCATGGGAGGGTCACATCTGGTACCCTGTATATCAGATCAGATATTTACACTATGATTCATAACAACAGCAAAATTACAGTTATGAGGTAACAATGGAAGGTTTTTTTTCAAGATAGGGTTTCTCTGGGTAGCATTGGATGTCCTGGACTTGCTTTGTAGACCAGGTTGGCCTGGAACTCACAGAGATCCTCCTGCCTCTGCCTCCCCAGGTGCTGAGATTACAGGCGTGCGCCACCTTGCCCGGCAATGAAAGTATTTTTTTGGTTAGGGGTTCCCATGACATGAGAAACTGCACTAAGGGGTCACAGCATTACGAAGGTTGAGAACCGTGCTGCCCTCTCCTGGCCCCTGCAGGCACTGCATACAGATGGTACACAGACCCGTAGGCAAACATACATGTAAAATAAAAAATAAGAGGGAGAGCATTTGTGCTGTTCGGATTCCTAGTTTGAAAATGCTATCTTACAAATGTGTGCAGGCACCTTGGAGAGAAGGACCTGGAGATCTCTTCCTCACTGTTCAATAAGAACACTTAAAGGTGCTGGGTAACTGGTCAGCAAAGAATATTGGCAGGACTCTGTTGAAATCAGGGCTCTCCTCTCTCCCTGCAAAGGGACAGTTGGTACATGTTTTCGTACATTTGCTTGCAAAGGGATAACTACTACCGAATATTTGTCAAACATAGATCTACATCCCAGGATAGGGGGGAGGAACGCCACCTAACACAAAATTATAAACTTAACACTTTATGGTAACTCCTCTCCCCCTCATAACTCCATTTCAGGGTTCTTGAGCATAAACCTGTAGATGATAATGTCGTTTCCCAGAATCTAAAGACCGTATGTACTTGAGGGTCTGGCCTTGAAGATCCTACTGCCTGTTAGGATGTTGTCAAATGCTTCAGACATTTCCCGCGATGGAGGGGAACTAACAGGTGGCTAACTGACTCAGTCTAAATGGAACAGCACAGTTTGGGCCTTCACAATTGCTGCTAAATGATTTTGTTCTGGAGAAACAACTCTTTTTTTTTTTTTTCTTGGTAGATGATATTTGTGAGAGATTGCCTGCCAACGTCACAGGAATCAGTGAGTGCAAAGGTAGTAATCTTTATGGTAACATGGGGAGGGTGACAGGAAAGAGAGGCAGTGGAGAAAAGGGAAGAGGGGAGAAAGAGGAGCAAGGAGAAGAGAGAGAGGGAAAAGGGAAAGGGGAAAGAGGAGGAGAAGGGGGAGGGAAGGAGCGAGAAGGTCAGAAAGAAGTGACGTAGCTCCGCCTGCAGCTTAAATGATGAATTACAGTGATTTGAGAAGATGCATTCGACATGCTTGACAATGACGTCAGAACCCCTTCGAGAACTACGATTTAGAAAGGTCAGAGGAAGACCCTAGCCACCTATTTCCGAAGGAAGGCCCAATTGTGCTCCCTTTCTGCAGGACGATGCCCGTTTTCTGTGGTGGGCCACCCTGTGGGTGCCCTGCCCCAGAGACCTATGGCCCCGGGGACCGTCTCAACTGCCCATCAGGTCAGTAGCATGGACTTTGTGTACAGCAGGAGCAGCAAGTCCTATTGCTAGAGCCCCTGCCTCGGCTCCTTCACAGTGAGTCCAGCAAAGACCTGACACACTGGATTCCATGAGAGTAAACCGAACGCTGTTGAGGTGGCTCAGGAACGCTCAGTGGCAACCCTGGAAGGCTCGTGCTGTTGTGGGCAGTGTGAGCGGTGATTGGAGAGATATTTCCATCCCTCAGATCTCTCGGACTAGCTGGGTGTGGTGACCCGTGCCTTTCATCCCAGCATTGGTCAGGCAGAGGCTGGAGGGCTGGGCCAAGAGAAAAATACACAGTGGGATCCTGTAGCAGAGAGAAAAGTCCCTATGAAAGAAAGACAACAAGCTTTTCAGAATGTATTAAGGACAGACTCTGGAGAATTAACAAAGCCCGGACAAAGCTGTGCACATGTGAAGTATGAGGTGTGTGTGTGTGTGTGTGTGTGTGTGTGTGTGTGTGTGTGTGTGAAGTAGTGGCAAAATACACATAACAGAAAAGTTATCATCATAATTAGTGTATAGGTCTATGATGTGAAGTTGGTTCACATGGTTGTGGAATTTCTACAGACTGCCTTATGTGGCAAAGCTGAAATTATTTTGTCCCCATTGACCTCACCTTCATGCCCCCACAGCCCCTGGCAACTAGTATTTCATTTGATTTCAATTGTGGTTCTGTATATTTATTTATTATTTATTTACTTTCTTATTTTTGTGTGTGTTGAAAGTATGTGGGTTTGTGGGTGTGTGGTGCAAGCGTGTGAATGTGTGTTTGTGTGTGTAAAGAGGCTAGGACAGGGTGTCTAGTGTCATCCTTTATCCCTCATCACTAAACTGCCTTCAAACTGGGTCTTTCACTGTGGCGGTTTGAATGAGCTGTCCCCCTTGTCTCCAGTGTTTCAGTACTTGCTCCCTAATGCTGGCACTGTTTCGGGAGGCTTAGGGGGTGTGGTTTTGCTGGAGGACATATATCACTTGCATTCACAGCTCTCAGCTTCCAGATCCATCCGTTGTGTTTGCCACCTTTTGCCATCCATTGTTTTGTCCCCACCACAATGGGCCCTAACCCTCTAGAACCATAAACTCAAAATAAACCATTGCTTCTGTAAGTTGTCCCGGTCGTGGTGCTCTATTACAGCAATAGAAAAGCAACTAAAGCGCTCCTCAAACTTAAAGCTCACTGTTTCAGTGAGGCCGGCCAGCCAAGAACCTGTCAGAGTCCACCTGTCTCCTCCTTACTATTTTCTGCTTTAATTGTTTTTAACAGAAGACACCCTAATGCTTCTGAGGCGGTATCTTAAATCCATAGAGCATGGATAGACACTGACACTGTAACAAAGTTGGACACATCTGATCAAAATGAGCCCGTTATTCCAGTTGCTTGTATCTTTCTTCGTAATGGGAATTGTGACCACTGAGCTACCTCCTCACTCTTGCTTGTGAGTTTCATTTAGCAACATTTTATCCCTGCCAGTGAACAAGCCTCTTCTTGGCTTAGTGCTAAGAATTTTAATTAGTATTGGAAATGGAATTTCATTCTTCATTTCTGGAATTCCCTCTCATACTTTGGAGACTTCATTGTGCACAGTACAACATCCATTTTCTGGGCCAGTAATATATTATTTTGTAATAAAGTCAATTTTTTAATAAATCTTTTATTAAGATTTATTTATTTATTTATTACTTATACAACATTCTGCCTGCATGTGTGCCTGTGCACTGGAAGGGGGGGGGGCACCAGATCTCACTGTAGATGGTTATAAGCCACCATGTGGTTGCTGGGAATTGAACTCAGGACCTTTGGAAGAACAGCCAGTGTTCTTAACCCCTGAGATGTCTCCAGCCCCATAAAATCAATTTTGTTTTAAAAAAAATAGTCATGTTTTGTTTGTTTATGATGGCCTTGTAGAGAATGTGTTTAAATAAATCAATGAATAAATAAGGTTAAGAATCTTTCTATGTTTATCTATCCAGTTTGTCTCAGTTGTGTGCTGACCTAGTATCTCACACAGTGAAGAGAAGCTTGCTCCTAATAATGTCACCTGCTTTGGCTTTAAGACAGTTATGAGAATGATGCAGACAATGGCTTCTTTACTAATGCTTGGCTATTGAGCTTGGTTTCAAACCTACCAGCTATTCTGCAAGGCTGTTCTGTTGCAAAGAGAAAGAGAACAAAGCACTCAATTATCCTGTGGGTGGGGGAAAATCTGCAGGTACAGTTGAAGGTCGTTGGTGGAAAACCAAGACATCTTTATTAGCATAGGGTGGGTATCTCCAGGAATCCCCGGGTGCCTGCTGAGCAGGTTTCCTGTCAGGAAAGTGTCTGTAGCCTTCCCTGAGGGCTATGTGATGCTCCTTAAAGGTTTTAGGTTTCAGGTAGAGGGTCTCTCCTCCCCACCTCACTGAGAAAGGGAGTCCACCATGATAGACCCAGCTCAGAGCCTATCTGAAATATCAGATTTTGACCTTAGGTAGCAGAGTCCCACAATAATGCATCTTTATCATTTTCCACTTTGAACTTTCCCTCTGTGATTCCTCTGAGGCCTCTCAATATCATCTCCCTCTCAGATTCATGCTCCTTCTTTTTCTTTGTTTATATAATCCACGGAGTCAAATTTGTGCTGCTCGTATGCACATGGGTTTGGGTTCATCCACCAGGGTGTGGGCAACCTGCTAGTAGCCACCTCCCTGCAAAAGGACTCTTCTTTCCCCAGTAAACATGAGCTGCCAATAACTCCTCAACCAGAGGTGGGGCCTTAAGAGCTCCTCCCCCACCCATGTTGAATTTTAACTGGCTTGATCCATGCAGGTCTTATGAAGGTAACCACTACTAGTTGGGTTCATGAGTGCAGCGGCTACATCATGGCCAGAAGAGAGCATTTCACAGCCCTCACCACCATCTTCCAGCTCTTTTTTTTTTTAGATTTATTTATTATGTATACAGTGTTCTGCCTGCATGTGTGCCTGCACGCCAGAAGAGGGCACCAGATCTCACTATAGATGGTTGTGAGCAACCATGTGGTTGCTGGGAATTGAACTCAGGATCTTCCAGCTCTTTACACTCTTTCTGTTTCCTCTTCGTCATGTTGCCACAGCTTTTACAGGGTGTGTGCGAGTTGAGGAGTAGAATGATGTGGATGTCCCGTTTAAGGCTAAGCACTCACAGTCACTTGTCCTCGGCTTAAGTAGTATTTGAATAAGCTATTCTATTTCATTGCCAAAATTTGGCAAATAAAATGTCTCCAAGCCAAGCCTGGTGATGCTAGCCTGTATCTTAGATACTCAAGAAGCTGAGGCATGACAGTCACAACCTGAAGTATTGCCTCAGCTACAGAATATGTTCAAGACTAGCTCGGGCAGCTTAGTGAGACTCTGTCTGAAAATAAAAAAGAGACCTGGGGATGGATAGCTCACTGGTAGAAAGTTTTCCTAGCATGTGTAAGACCCTTCCAACCCATGTTTTTAAAAGAGAGAAATAAAAGAAAAGCCTCACGTAGTAGCAGGAACTTGGAATCCTAGTGCCAGGGAACTTGAGGCATGAGATCCCTGGCATTCATTGGCCAGACGGCCTGGCCTGCTCGGTGAGTCCTTGGCTAGTGAGAAACACTGTTTATGTGGTGTCTGAGGAACAAGACTCAAGGTATCCTCTGTCCTCCACACACGCACACGCATACCCTTTCACACACTCACAAACAAACACGTGCTACTCCCCCGCCCTGCCCGCTCCTCCATACAAAGATACATAAATACAAGTGAGCTAATATCTGACAGCCCGCACAGCCCATCCCAAAACAGTGGAGAGAGAGTCCTCCAGCCCGCAGGCTGAATTGCTGTGGAGGTCATGGTGATTATGAATTACGCATGGTTAAGCTCACCGTTCCTCCCTTCAGAGCCTTCCTCTGCACCATTTCACAGAGACTTGGCATCTTAGAATTATTGGATCCAGATTTACCTGATTAACCAGTCAAATTGTTCAAGCCACTTCCCGAAGCTTCAGCCAACGTGCTGTCTTACTTTCTTTTCCTGTTGCTTCGATAAAAGACCCTGATGAAAACTTAAGGGAGAAAGAGTTGAGCTCACAGTTCCACACTACGATCCATTATTGCAGGGAAGTCAAGGCAGCAGGAACTTGAACCATCTGTGTGGGACCCTGCTGCTAAGGTAGAAGTCTGGCATTATGGGATAGGCCCTGAGCTCTGTGCAGAATGGCAGACTCCTTGTCAGCAGGGCTCCTTCTTCTCTGCCTTGCTGGGAGGAATTGCCTGCTGGATTGGCAAAGGCAAGCAACTGAGCTTGCTGGAGGCCACTCAGTTTTGCATGGCTGATGAATGGGTGTATCCCTGGCTTGAGCAAAGCCCCAAAGGGTTTTTGCCTCAAGACTGGTTATGGTTGCTATCTTGCCTTCCTATGCTTGTCTCATGGGCTTGGCATAATGCAGTTGATCATGACTAGACCCTCACTGCCCACAGCACATTATTCCTCCGTAGGTGCTACTCTCTCTGTTGGGCAGATTTCCTGCAGATGAGTTTATAATTCCTTATAATGATTCCTGCACTGACTCAAGTAATTGTCAACACCTCCTGCAAAATAACAAAAACTGTTAGGACCTCTATGATCTTCCCTGTGAACTACACCAGAAAGGAAAACAAGATTGAAACAATTTAATGATTAAGGAAATACATCCTCCATTCTAGGTTTAGTCCAAGGGTAAGGCCCAGGTGTGTACCATAAGATAGACCATATGAATATAGAAACAAAGAATAATGGTTATCTATACAAGACAAGACAGACACCTGTTCTTAGGGAAAAAAAAACTTGACATAATAAACTCTTACTTTAAACACCTATGTACATTTCAAGTAAGAAAAAGATCAAACTTTGTCTTTGAACTCAAAATGAGCATATAGATAAAACCACTGCTTTAAACTTAGAATAAACAAAGTATCTAGTTAGATAAATTTCTAATGAAAGAACTTAGAATCAATAGTCCTACTGTAACTCCCTTTTTATGTAACAGTTGTATCTATTTTTGAATGAGGTAACTTTTTCATAGATGATATAAAACCCCAGGACAGAAATAAAGTTGTTTTTGGTTGAATAGAGATTTCCTTCATTCACCATTCACCAAATATATGTCCACTTGTCTGATTGTCTATGTCTTTATGTATGTTTATGAATGATTGTGGGAGCTCCCTATGTTTGTGTGAGAGTATGGTTCTTTCTTCTTTTCTTTCTGTCTTTCTTTTTTCTTGATGCAACCAGTGGTCCCAAATAGTAAGGCTGCCAGAGTGGGGGAATGCAGAATGACACATCTGGTCACCTTCCAATATGCCCACAGCCAAGAGCAAAGAGCAATGAATGGATGCCTGAATGCTGGTGCTCAGCTTGCTTTCTCCTCTTGTATACAGTCCAGAAGCCTCTGCCCAGGGAAAGGCACCACTCACAGTGGGCAAGCCTTCTTATGTCCATTAATATGATCAAAACTTTCCTACAGATGTGCTCTCAGAAAGCCTTAAACTCTGGAGATTTTATTGTATAAAATTGACAATTAAAACTCAACAACACAGTTGCTAAATATGGTAGTCTAGTTGGTGCTCCATGTCAGGGTTCTCTCTCTTTCTCTCTGTCTCTTTCTCCTGGCTGGTTTTGTGTATCATCTTGACAAGCTAGAGTTATCAGAGACGACGGTGCCTCAGTTGAGAAAATGCCTCCATGAGATCCAGTTGTAAGGCATTTTCTCAATTAGTGATCCATGGGGGAGGGCTCAGTTCATGGTGGGTGGTGCCATCCCTGGGCTTGTGGTCAAGGGTTCTACAAGAAAACAGGCTGAGCAAGCCATGTGAAGCAAGTCAGTAAGCAGCACCCCTCCATGGCCTCTGCATCAGCTCCTGTGTCCAGGGTTCCTGCCCTGTTTGAGTTCTTGTCCTGACTTCCTTCAATAATGAACAGCAGCATGGAAGTGTAAGCCAAATAAACCCCCCTTTTTTTTCCAACTTGGTTTTTGGTCATGGTGTTTTGTCATGGCAATAGAAGCTCCCTCCCTCCCCTCCACCCCATGATGCATTGGGTGGAAACTCATATCTCGATGTACTCTACCATCAATCTACACATACCCAACTTTCAAAAAATCTCTCCCCGCAAGCATTTTCCAGGTTTACATCATACATTAACAAAACCATGTGTTCTTGTGTATATGTGTAAGAAAACTGGGGTGTGGGTGTTCTGCACCTTTTCCCCTGAAAGTCACTGAGCTCTGAACCATTTAGAAATAAGGAAATGAGCCACGTGGAAAAGAGTGGATGCTGGGAGAGCAGGCCTGCTCTTGTAGGGTGACATTATGGAAAGGTTCACAAGTGAATCTGGCAACAAGAAGTGAGTGCTACCTCTGCTGGCAGCAGAGAAGAGGCTTGGGTAACCCAACTTCTTCCCAGAGCTTACCCAGCCAGTGCTGTCACAAGAGAGACCTGGGAAGTCTATGAAGTTCCGTACCTACAAGTCTGTAGTACTTGGGTATGGCTCCTTGATAGTGTACTTGCCTGCTGTGTACCAGGCACTGGATTTCCTGGCCAGCACTGAGAAGAAGGAGGAGGTCGGGGAGAGGTAAGCAAGCCCAGATGTGAGGACTAACACAAGGATGAAGCCACACAGTGAGCTCTCACCAGATATTGAATATTCTGGTGCTGAGGCCATAGAGCTTCCGGACTTTAGAAGTGAGGGTGAGGGGTTGGAGAGATGGCACAGAGGTTAAGAGCACTGGCTGCTCTTCCAGAAGTCCTGAGTTCAATTCCCAGCAACCACATGGTGGTTCCCAGCTACTTACAACGAGATCTGGTGCCCTCTTCTGGTGTGCAGGTGTACATGCACACAAATCTTTGTATATATAATAAATAAATAAATCGTTTTTTTTAAGAAGTATTTCTGTAGTTATGAAATGACTGCTGTAAGGTATTTTGTTATAGTAGCCTCAATGGACTGAGGTGTACATGAGGGCTCAAATTTTGGAGCCTTCCTCTTTTAGATCCACACTGACCTCAGGGATCAGCTCTGTGTTCTCCAGAATTAAGCTGAGATTATGCTGAAATGTGGAGCTTAATTAATTAATTAATTAACATATTTATTTGAGTGAGTGTGTGTATATTAAATACGTGGCTTCACTTGTCATTGGGCTCATGTGAAGGTTAAGACAATTTGCCGGAACTGACTCCTTCTACCACTTCGGTCCCATAAATTGAGCTCAGGTCTCTAGGCCAGGCAGCAAACACTTTTACTTACTGCCTTACTTAGGGTTTTATTGCTGTAAAGAGGCACCATGACCATACCAGGTCTTGTAAAAAAAAAAAAAAAAAAACATTGAATGTGGGTCTGGCTTACAGTTTCAGAGGTTTGGTCTGCGTGCAGGCAGACATGGTGCTGGAGAAGGAGCTGAGAGTTCTACCTCTGGATGAGCAGGCAGCAGGAAGTGGCCAGGCTTGAGCTGAGACCACACAGCCCCCCCCTTCTAGTGGATGCTGTTCCCCCCACAAAGCCACACCTACTCCAACAAGGACACGCCCCCTAATAGTGCCAGTCCCTGTGAGCCTATGGGGGCCATTTTTATTCAAACCATCACACTCACAGAGCCACTTCACTGACCGTATTGGTTTAATTTTTGAGACAGGTTGCATTTGTAGCCCAGGCTGGAACTCCTGATCCCAAGTGTTGGGATTACAGGTGTGTCACACTACTTCTAGCCAAAACAAATGCATTAAAGGTTTGGTCCCCAGTGCAGTGATGTTCAGAGGTGGGGCCTTTGGTGTGTGATGGGAGAGCAAGCGCTCTGGCATCATCTGTAGATTCATAGCTAGTGGGCAATTATGAGTGTGTGGAAAAGTTGGGAGACCTAGCTATAGGAAGCGTTCCTCTGTCTCTGGCAGCGTTCCTCGAAGGGTGTCCTTTGTGCTCCATCCCTTCCTCTTTCTTTCAGATCCCCTGCCACCATAAGGCAAGCAGCTTCTCTCCCTACTCACTTGTGCTATGCTTGCTGCCTGGCCTAGAGCTAAGAGCAACCGGACTGAAACCTCCGGACCTGTGAGCCGAGTAAACCTTCCCTCCCCTTCAGTTGTTTGCCTCAAGTGCATTGCCATGGTGACCGAAAGAGGACCAGCCCACATTGCCTGAGCAGAGTGGGCAGATAGTAAAGACAGGTGTGGATAGGAACAACCATCAGGGAAGGGGCACAGGAGCTGAAATCGGTTGCTATGGTACCGGGAACGCGTTTGTCTTCTACCATGGTGCTTGTGATGAGGCACTTGGTAAGTGACTCTGGGAAACCGCTCTTTTCTGTGTTTTCCATTTTTCTAAGGCTGGAGTGTGATCTCCACCATGGCAGGTGTTTTTGTCATCTGAGTCCTCTGTGCCCACAACAGGCTGTCACAGGTACTCAGTGTGAGTCCACCGAATGAACACTCAGAATGTTCAGAATCAATCCCAGCGAGATGAAGCATCCATCCTTTCTGGGCTAGGGGGCCGGGCTCTGTGGTAAAGTGAGTTCTTAGCGTGGCTTCAACCCGCAGCACTGAAACCTGAAAGTAAAAACGAAATAGCAAGGGTTGGCGAGGTGGCTCAGCAGGTAACGGGACCTGCCGCCAAGCCTTGTGACCCAAATTCAATCCCAGAGACCCGCACGGTAGAAGGAGAGGACTGTCTCCCTCGAGTTGTCCTCTGATCTCTACACATGTGCCACGGCACGTGTGCACATACACGGAAGATAAATTAAAATGTAATAAGAAAGTTTAAAAGAAAGCTTGGAAGATGCTCCAGGAGGCTTGTGTTTGCGCGGGGGCTGGAATTTTAATCCCCAGCTGCCACCCAGCACTGGGGACCAGAGACGGCCAGATATCAAGAGCTGTGGATCAGCCACACTAGCTGAATTGTCAGAGAGAGAGAGAGAGAGAGAGAGAGAGAGAGAGAGAGAGAGAGAGAGAGAGAGGAGGAATGTTGAGGGAGGACTGTGGGAAAGTGGGAGAGGAAGACACCTTAGTAAAGAATAATTGCTGCCTGGTGTGGTCACACACCTTAAATCCCAGCACTCAGGAGACAGAGGCAGTCGGATATCTGCGAGTTCAAGGTCAGCCTGGCCTACAAAGTGACTCCAGGGCTTGATACCCAGAGAAACCCTGTTTCAAAAAAACAAACAACCCTCTGAAACAAGTTTGGCTATGAGTCTCATCCTCTGCTTTGATACCCTGCAGGGCAGAGTCTTTCAGAGTCCCTCTGTGGTTTAATTAAAATACAATTCCATCACTTTCACTTTCTTTTATGCCTCAAAAGGAGTCAGCCCACCTTGGCATATTTGTTTACCCTACTTTATTTGGGTTCTTACATCTATCACCCTTTTCTACCCCAACACCGGGTAGGAGAGACAGAAGGTTAGTGGGAAGAGGGGGCCTTGAGATCTTTTTAGACCACTTCCTTATGATTAGGGTCATTGAGTTTCTTGGGGCCAGTCCAATCTTTGTAGTCAGGATAGCTCCAACTTCTCATCAAATTGCAACAACAGCAACCAGGAGCAGCAGCTGCCACCTTCTTCTTCTTCTTCTTCTTCTTCTTCTTCTTCTTCTTCTTCTTCTTCTTCTTCTTCTTCTTCTTCTTTTTCTTCTTCTTCTTCTTCTTCATCCCTCTCTGGGCTCTGGCATTTATACCCTCTCAGAATCCCCAGAACTAAAATATCTGCAGCTGGCAAAGGTCACATCCCTGCTAGTGCAGGAGACGATCATTGTTAATGTGGCCGTGGACAAACTGAAGCAGCGCCATATCCCACACCTGGAATTAAAGCAAAAGCATGGTCACATGGTATAACTGGGTTTAAAAAAAATCCTCACTACATACCCAAAAGAGTGCTTTCTTTCTTTTTTGGAGGGGAGGAGTAAGAAGGCTTTGAGACAGGGTCTCACTGTGTAGCCCTGGCTGGCCTCAAACTCCCAGAGATCGGCCTGCCTCTGCTGGGATTAAGGACTTGTGCTATCGGGTCATGTCATGTGTTCTTCCTCTAGAACCAAAGCCCTCAGTATCCCTTCTGGTCCTCCTCATGGGGTAGAGTTGTCAGTACATGGGGGCTTCAGAGTCCCAGAAATCAGAAGGGTGCTTCGTGGAAAATTGGCCGAGTGGCATCAAAACATACAAGTCTGACCTGGGTCTCTGTATTCTAGTTCCAGCAAATGGATTCGAGTAGTTCTCAAATAAATCAATTGGCTCCAACAAAAAGCCACTGGCAGAGAAACAGAAACAGTATTGCAGCGAGCACACATTGCATTAAGTGTTTCATGCGCTTTGCACAAGCAGATGCTGGGAAATAACACTTCTGTTTGGTTGTGATGTGCTGAGCTCGCTGGTCCGCTCTGGCTTGTGGATGTGTCTTGAAAGTCACAGGAAGCCATTTGAGTTCCTCCTGCACAGCCAGGTTATAAAGTCCTTAACCTCACCGTCACAGTATTTTTGCTCTTGTTTATGAACGCATTTGATTTTAAATGTTGCATGCTGTTTATCGCTGCTTAAATACGGCAGAGCTAGTTCCTCGAGTTCCTGCGTAATGGATGCATGCACAGAACATCAGGGAATGTAAATACGGCTGAAACCTGCTACAATAACTAGAGATGACTTACAATGTTATTAGTCTCAAGATGTATTCTCTATAGCTTTTTCTTCCTTCTTCCTTTTATTATTATTTTTTCTATTTGTTGTTTCTTGCAGTGCTGGGCTCTTACTCAGGGCCACACACATACTAAGGACTCTACTGCTGAACCCCCAGTTTCTTCCCTGATTTTTATGTAGAAGACCTGTTATAAAAATATTGTTCTAAGTCCAGAACATTTTTTTTTTTTTTGCGGCGGGAGTGGTGGGGTGGTGGTGGTTCCAAGACAGAAAAACTTTATGTAGCCTTGGCCATTCTGGAACTCGTTCTATAGACCAGGCTGGCTTCAAATTCACAGAGATCTGCCTACTTGTGCCTCCCAAGTGCTGGCAATAAAGGCCTGTGCCACCACTGCCCACTTTAGAACCAATCTGGAAGGAGCTGAACAACTGATGTGTTTACCAGCTAGCTCAACACACGGCTAACAGTTTCCAGCGCTTCCTAGCCTACACAACTTCCATCTCCCTGCCCTGTTACCAACTCCCCAGTTCATCTCATTTTTTTCATTTTGTTTTCAGGAGGGTGAATTTCAAAGTGTGTCATGGGCAGCCTCACACTGCTCCCCAAGGGTCCATTTTATTAGAATTCAGTGATTATTTATGGGTTGGAGGGATCTGAAACAATGAAATGTGTCATTCAGTGAGTTGCAAGGGATGCCATGTTTCTGTGTTAGCAAAGCCTCTGGAAGAATTTAGTAGATTAAAGTCATCCCCAGGAAATTCTAGATGCCCAGCTTTACAGTCAGCCCCCACTCTTTCCTCAGTCCAATTGGTTTGGATTTCTCAGCCCCGACCCTAATTTGTTCACAGATTAGATTTGATTGATTCCAATTTTTTTTCTCTCTTTCTCGCACACCCACCCCCGCCACACACACACAGTCATTTGTCAAAGTGCTGGGTAGCTAGTTCTCAAGGTTATTCCGTACTAAAACGCTGAGATGCTCCGTTCGTGTTCTGTATTAGACATGTAAGGTCATAAACACATGTTCTTGTCTTCTTGCTACAGCAGGAATGCCTGACAAAAGCAAATCAAAGAAGAAAGCCTATGTTTTGGCTTACAGTTTCCTATTGCACAGTCCACTGCGGTGGGGAACGCATGGTGGCATGAGCTTGAGGCCGCTGGCCGTGTTGCATCCACAATGAAAAAGTAGAGAAGGATGGATGCTGGCTGGTGCCCTGCTGGCTGGTGCCCTGCTGGTTTGATGCTTTTCGTTCAGTCCAGGACCTCAGCCACATTTAGGACGAGTCCTTGCAGTTCAGCACAGTCTACCGGCTCCCTCACAGGCGTGCCCACGGGTTGCATCTCTGTTGATCGCAAATCCCACGCAGCTGACAAGGGTGGCTCTCCCTTGGCTCTCCTACACAATGGTGCAGTGTTGAGCAGAACCTGCACAAGTCCCCTCGGAAGCTTTAACTCGTCTCTAGATTCCTTTAACGCCCAGTGAAGTATGCATACCACAGAAAGAGTTGTTATACTGCAGTTCTTAGAAAATACTAGAAAAAAAATTTTTTAAAAAGCTCTTCATGTGCTCTGTACAGACCCAACTTTTTCCATGTGGTGTTGATCCTTTAATTTAATCTCCCACACTGGGAGATGGCTGATTAAAAAAGCAAATAACCAGCAGCTGGGCCTCGTGGCACAGACCTATAATTCCAGCTACTCGGGAGGCTGAGGTAGAAAGAATTGCAAGTTCAAAGCCTGTTTGAGCTCTGGAGTGGACTCAGGTCAGCCTGGCAATGTAGTGAGACTCTTCAAAATAATGAGCAAAAAGAGCGCTGGGTGGAAAGTAGGGGTGAGGGGGATATAAAGGAAGAATGTGGATGAGGAAGGGGGAGGAACAATACAGCCAATTTTGTTCTTTAAATGACATAATGAAATTCAGCTCTTAGTGTGCTAATTTAAAAGGATAAAAATTGAAGAGGCTGGAGAAATGGCTCAGCTATGAAGAGTACTTCCTGGTCTTACAGAAGCCCCAGATTTGGTTCCCAGCATCTATAAGGTAGTTCACAACCATCTGAAACCCCAGTTCCAAAGAATCTGGCGTTCTCTTGGATCTTGCCTCCATAGACATTGCATATATATACATGGTGCATAAACATACATACAAGGAAAAGAGCCATACACACAAAATGAGAATATATGTGTATTAAAAATTGAAATTAAAAGCCTTAGGGAGATTCTAGGCAGTGTGCTGGTTGGCTATGCCCAAGGTCTTGGGCTCAATTCCTTTAAAAATACTTTAAAGATAAAATAAAATGAACAGTAACTTTCAGTATATTTTAAAAATCAGCCATATTGTATATATCTGAAGTTCATCCCTCAGGTCTACCAATGCTTGGTGTCTCAGCATGCTCTGATCTTTGAGTGTATATCTATAGAAACACATCACCGAAGAGGAAAAGATCAGAGGCCACCATCAGCGGGCTGGGTGTCTGTCCGTTGCTTGAGCTGTCTGCATCACTAATCCTGTATCGCCCATCAAATGGACATGGGGGGCCCAGCATAGAGCTCAATGGATAGAACCCATGCCTTGTAGTCACAGAGTCTTGAGTCTGATCTGCAGCCAGTGTATCAACTAGGATGGTGGCACACCCCTGTAATTCCAAAACTTAAGAGGTGGAGGTATGAAGATAAGAAATTCAAGGACATTCTTGGCTACATTCTTGTCTTCGATTATGGCAATAGCCATTCCTCTGTGTTCTGATGCTGAAATCAGCAGTTTTCCTTAAAAGAGTTTCTGCTTGTCTAAGCCAGCATTCGAGAATGCATCTCTCTCCTGAACACCCCCTTTCTCTCCCTGTGGCGGCAGCTGCCTGTTGATTGCCCTGTGTGATCTGGGGATGTTCTCTGGCAGAGCAGTTCAGCCCTGTTTCACAGGTGAGCCTTATCTGAGACGTCAAGGTTCCCTCGGAATTGTAGAGTGGGAGGTATACAGAATGGGAAATGGATTTCAGGCATCGGTGAGTAGGTGTGTGGTTTGTAGAATCATCAGCTCATCAAGACACAGCCTGAGAGGTTATCATCAAAACTCACGAGATTCATCCCATGGGCTCCAAGCAGACATACCAGGTTTGGGCTGCCTTATCTCTTCCATCTTCTTTAATGGAAGGATGGCTAACCTCTCAGACATGGTTCCCTGATCCTAGGTCTCTGGTACTGCTGTTCCAATGTGTGCTTTCATTAGGAAATGTATTGGCAGGAGCAGCAGAGTGCAAACGCATAGTAGAAATCACTGACTTGGAGGAGCAAGTACTTCATTTCTCAGCATACTGAGTTTACAGCGTCCTCCTGATCCTCACAGCTTCTTCTCAAATCGCCAATTTGTTCCCAAGCTTTCTGTGATAGTAGCAGATACCCGATACAATCAGGTTACAAAAACAAAAGCATTAATCCCAGTCCGGATTAATGGCAGAGGCAGGCTGATCTCTGAGTTTGAAGCCGATTGCACTAGACCGAGTGAGTTCCAGGACGGCCAGTGCTAACTGAGAAACCCTGCCTCAGAAAACCCAGTAACAGCAACAAAGGGACAAAGAAGCACTTCCGGCTCATGGTTTTGGTTCCAACAATGACTGGTTGGACCTGTTGCTTTAGGGGCTGAGTGTCATAGTAAGAGCTTGGGTCAGAACAGAGTCCTTCACTTTATGGTGGGAAAGAGAAGGAGGAACAGGCTGAGGCCCCTCTGCCCCTTACAAAAAAGAACAGTTTCAGTCACCTGAAACTCTACCACTTGGACCCAACTCTTCAAGGTTCCACCACTCCTAAGGGCATCTCTCTGGTGACCAGACTTTGACACACAGTCTTTTGGGTAGAGACATCTCAGCTGAGAAATAACATCGTAAATAAAAATAACATAGTAAAGTGCAGGGTGTGGGGCCAACTTGAAATGTTCCTCCTGGGTGGTCACAGTAAACCTGTAACCCTTGGTACAGAGATGTTGCCCAGTGGTTAGACCATTAGCCTCACATATGCAAGGCTCTGAGTTTAGACCACGGTACTGGAAAAAAAAAATAAACCCACCACTCGCATTTCCCTGTCTCTTTGCTCCCAACAAAAGGATTTTACTTCTTTTTTTCTACTCACTCCAGTTGAGGCCAGCCCAGGAAACACAATGAGTCTGAGACTGTCCTGGGTTACATCATGAGAACCCATCTTCAACCCCACCCCTGAAACAAAAGCATAACAAGATAAAAACATCCGTTTTTATATTTTGAATATGTGCAATTTTACTCAAAGACTATAAAGATAGCTTCCTCAGTCTGCCTTTGTTCATTCTCTCTCCAACAAACTTTTCCAAAGCCACTGACAGTCCCTGGGCACCTCAGTCTAGATAGACAGAATTTGTCAACATATGTAGGTGGTTTATTCCCCCATCACATAACTATTAGCATACCATGGCAGGGACTAGAACTTATCTGTCCTGACATTGGTTTTGGTACTCTTTATAACCATCACTCTCAAATTTGGGGTATTGATTTTTGCTGTCCAGCTTTAAACAAACAAAACAACAACAACAAAATCCGTGCATTTTTTGTCGTCCTCTTGCTGGAAAATGTAGTTGCATGTGTATCATAGTGCCTAGAGTCTAAGCTTGTGCTGTGCTTTTTAAAAGCTTCTCCCCTTTGAGAGTTAGGGTGTAAGTTTCATGGCTCCAATAAAAGCGACCTTTTTGGACCATGAAGCAATCACTCAAGGACAGGAGAGCAACAAGATAACAATAAGCTGGGTTCTGGAGATCACTGAATCTGTTTATTAGCCAAGGCCAGAGAATATTTGGAGAGAGACAAATAAAGAGACAGAGAGAGAGAGAGACAAAGAGAGAAACAGAGAGACAAGAGAGGAGAGTAAGAGGGAGGGAGAGAAACAGAGATAGAGAAAGAGAAGAGGGAGGGAGAGAAACAGAGATAGAGAAAGAGAAGAGGGAGGGAGGGAGGAAGGGAGAGAGAGTGCATAAGAGGAATAACTTAAATCATTGTAGTGACACTGCTATTGTATTACTTGCAGGAAACAGAATTCCTTTTAATTCTCTGACAACGGCATATATGTATATACTGAGCTTTTGGTCATTTTCATCTCAGTTGCCTCCTTTCACCCACCCCCTCTTCGGCTAAACCTTTCTTCCCAGCAGCCCCCCTTCTACTTTGATGTCTTGTTAGTTTTACCCTCTGAGTTCCATTCTGGTTGATGCTCAAGCATGCTTTGGGTGCTATTTATTGGAACACAGGAAACTTATCAGTGGCTACACCAGTGAAGAAAGTAGCAGACCCAATAACTACCCAGAATCCCTTAGTAGGGTGAGGAGTGGAGCCTCATGAGCCCCTTTCCCGTGCACACTGAAATGGTGATGGAGTCAATTTTTTTTCAGGGAACCACAGCACCGAATTCAGTGTCCTGGGTGTGATAGTCATCTCAGATCTAGAAAGCGCCGTTTCACAGTACTCCTCCCCAGCCTTTGGCTCTTATGTCATGTCTCCCTCACCTTCTAAATGTCCTGGAGCCCTGGAAAGGGTGTTATAGATGTTCTGTTTAGGGCTAAGCATTCAACAGTCACTTATCAGCACTTTGACCTGTCCTGATCTCTGCACTGACTAGTCCCTGCTATAAGAAGCAGCTTCTCCGATGAGCTATGAGCAGCACTGGCCTGTGCCTGTATCTTGGAGGCTTTTCCATACTGACTCCTCTAACAGTTTGAGTTTCACATCCTATGTTGAGTCTCCTTGATCCATTTGGAGTTGGGTTTTTGTGCAGGGCAAAAGATAAGAATCTAGTTTCATTCTTTATATGTAGATATACAGTTTCTCTTTTGTTGTGTCTTTCGTCACTATCAGGGTAATAATAACAGGTTTCATAAAAAGACTTCAGAAGTTCATTATCTGTTTTACAAAACAATTTTTAAAAGTTTTAGCATTACTTCTACTTCGAAGGTCTGATAGAATTCTATGGTGAATCTACCTGAACCTGGGCTATTTCCAGTTGTGAGATTTTTTTTCTTTTAAGTATTGCTTCAATTGTGTTGCTTGTTACAGATTTATTTAAATTATTTATCTCACCTTAGTTTAAATTTAGTAGACATACTTATCAAGAAATTTATCCTTTTCTTTTAGACTTTCCAAGTTAGTGCATTTTGAAATTATGTCCCTCTGATTTTCTGAATTTTGTTGGATCTGTTGTCATGTCTCCCTCATGTCTCTAATTTTATTATTAATTTATTTCTTCTCATTCCTTTGATTAATTTAGATAAGTTCATTCATCTTGTTTATATTTTTAAAGAACCAACCCTTCCTGGCATTGATTCTTTGCATTATTTTATTTTTATTCCATCCACTGATGCTCTGATTTTATCCATCTGTCTGTCTGTCTGTCTGTCTATTCCATAATATGTCTCAATGAGCATTTAGGGTGGCTCCATATCTTGTTTTTTGTGGGTAGTGCTGCAATGATCATGGATGTGTAAACGATCTGTCTGGCACAATGGCTGGGCAAGTTTTGGGTACGTGGCCAGGAGCTGTGTGACTGGGATGTAAGATATCTCTGTTTCCAGTTTCAGAGGAAATGCACTCATTTCCATAGTGCCGCAAACCTTTGAAACCAACTCCGTAATGTTGTACTTGGTCCTCACAGCCAGCAGAAGCATATTTGCTAAGTTTGGGTCATAAACTCATTTTCCACGACCAGGTTTCTGGGCCACTCTCTCTGTTCATGGACTGGGTGAGCCAGAAGATCAAACACTTTATGATGGACCAACAGAATCAGCCTAATTATGAACAGAACATCGGTTGTTTCCAGAAGTAAAAAGCACCCCATCTCCATCCCTTATCCATACTTCACAGGTATCAATTTGGCCTGGGTTCTAGAGACAGGAAAAGACCATGCCTGTGATGTTAGAATCCCTGTGTATTTCTTAGAATATTGATTAAACAAACTATCCAGGGAATCTTTTACCCCAATTAGAAAAGGAAAAAGTAATGATAGCAGCAGGTAAGTTATAGTATTGACAAAAGATAAATTTTTAAAAAATCCAGCAAATGAGCTTTTGAACAAAATTCCAGTAGATGGCAGTGTTGACCAATTTTTGTTAAACAGTGCTATTCCTGAAGCTGCTGATTAGCATTGTTTAGATAAATGTCTTAAAATTTCTGAAAGACAGTTGCATGTGTTTTGATCATGGGGCTGTACTATATATTATAAAATAATAACAACCGCAAAGGAACAGCAACAACAAAAACCAGCAGCAACAGCGTCACCAAGGGATGAGTTAGATGTTGGTTTTGAGCGCCAGCGACTTATTGCTGAGGAAGTAGTGTTCCTTCACACATTCAAAGGCCAAAGCAGGAACTCCAGATATGTTTGTATTATAGGGCTTTAGGGAGATAAAGCTGCATGAGGTCTGGAGGTGGCGTCCTAATCAGCCAGGAAGAGTGTGTGTGTGTGGGGGGGGTTGTAGCTCAGAGACAGGGAAGGTGCTTAGCTTGGCAAAAGCCTGGGATCTGGCTTCATCACCAAAAGAAGAGAAAGAAGAGGAGGAAGAAAGGAGAATGAAAGAACAAAAGGAAGGAAGGTAGGAAGGAAGAAAGGGAAGGAGAGACTCTAATCTATCACACATACGAACACACAGGCATGCATGCATGCACAGAGGAAATAGATTGTCACATGAGGACACCACAAGAGAGTCAGTGTCAAGCTGCAAATAATCATATGTACCTGTGACCCCAGATCTCAGGAATCTGAGCCAAGAAGATCCTGAGTTTAAGGCCATTGTGACTTCATAGTAGGACTCTATCTAGATCTAGATCTAGATATAGATAGGATACAAAGTTTAAAAAAAAAAAGAAGAAATTAAAAGAACATAGTTGTCTTCAAGCCAGAAAGAATGACCCCATCAGGAACCAGCCCAAGAGGCACTTTGAGCTTGAACTTGAAGACTCAACAACTGTCTGAGCTTCAAGCTTATGGGTCTGTGCTAGAGATCCCTAGCAGAATGAAGCAATACTGTGCTGTGGCCTCCCTCAGACTCTATCAGCCTGGGCAGGAATTAGTGGTCCTGTTTGAACAGTGAGTATAGGAGGGTCATAGGGGCATTGAGTGGCTTGCAGTGCTGAGGTGCTGTGACCTGAGTTTGATTATGGCCATGGGATGCTCTGATTAAAAGGCCCCGCCCACTGACTTCTTGCCCAGGATCTGCTTCATTGGGGGTCACCGCAGACGTAGCACTTCACTCCTTTTACTGCAAGTTTGGCTTCTAAGAGTCATGTTCAGCGATTTTCCTCTCCCCCCCACTTGCCACACCCTTCTCAGGGGCGATTGGTAAATGTCCTTCATCTCCATGACTGAAAGAACCGAAGGCTCTGTCCTGGGTCTCCTCCCGCTCCATCTGTGATCACTCCCTAGGCAACCTCAACCAGAGTATTAGTTACTCTTCGGCGCCTGTGAGCAAAGCACTTGACAGAGCCAACGTAAGGGAGAAAAGGCTGGCTTGGGCTCCCGGTCTGAACAGTGCTCAGTGTCTAAGGAGTCTGGTTCCATGTAACAGGGCAGGCATGACAGAGAGTGCCAACCCCTGGAGCTGGCGCTGCTCTGGGGACAGATCACAAGGTCACATCCCAGGAAGCCTAGAGAGGAAAGGAAGAGGTGGCTGTACTCCCCAAAGCCTCTCCCAGGGGCTTCCCCCAGCCAGGCACCACAGCCCATCACCTGCTGAAGAAGTGTCCAAAACACGAGCCTGTGGATGGTGTTTCAGCGTCAAGCAACACTGCCGAGGCACACCTTGAGGTGTGTCTGGGAGAGTGTTTCCAAAACAGACCAACTCACCCTGAGTGTTGGTGGTGCCATCTCATGTGTGGGGAGCCAGACGAAACAAAAAGAGAGAAGGAGAAAGCCACACGGACACCTACGTGCCCTTCTGTCTGCTTCCTGCTTTGCAGGTGTGTGAGGAAACAGCCTCCTACAGCCTCACATTCCTGCCTCCATGGAGCTTCCTGATGGGATCCTCCAAAACAAAAAGGCTTCAGTTGCCTCTGATGGGTATTCAGTCACAATGATGAGAAAAACAGCTAAAGCAGTTAAGTACTGAAGGATGCTATGAAGAGCAATTGCCAAACCACAGCAGCAACTGGAAAACAGGACAGAGTTTTAACTTGCTGATGGTGTTTACATCACTGTGAAGGCCAGATGGGCACTTCTCATGATTTTCCAGGTTCAGATACATATGGCTAATAAGAACAAAGAAAGACAGAGAGAGAGAGAGAGAGAGAGAGAGAGAAAGCCAGGTGCAGTGGCACACGCCTGAAATCCCAGAACTCTGGGAAGCAGAGACAGGCAGGTCTCTATGAGTTCAAGGCTATCCTGGTCTACAAAGTAGTCCAGGACAACCAAGGCTACACAGAGAAACCCTGTCTCAAAAAACAAAAAAACAAAATGAGAAAAAAAAGTATTTTTAAATGACTTTTGTAATTTTTTGTTGAGTTTCTTTGTGTAGTCTTGCTGTCCCGGACCTTGCTCTGTATGCCAGGCTGGCCTCACACTCAGAGATCCACCTGCCTCTGCCTCTGTTGAGATTAAAGCCGTGAACTACCCCGCCCAGCAACTTTTACACATTTAAATATGCCGCTACAACGTGATCATTTGCATCTTCGTCATCTGCAGATGATGAATGACACTGCAACACTAACTGTGGATTTTTAAATAGCACAACTTTTTAATTAAAAAAATAACACAATTGATGATAGAGATGATTATACAGAATTCATTCAGGGCTTATCCAACTCAGTTTCCTTAGGGATACACCATAATTTTTACATTTTACATTCCTGGATAGTCTTGGCATGTTTTTCTATAGATCTCTTCACGGAAGACAACGAACCAATGAGCAGATTTTACCTTTTTTTTTTTTTTTGGATCAAAGAGAAGTCACTTGGATTTTGTAGACTGAGATGAGATGTGAACTGGTGGAAATGCTTTGCCACATATGCAAATAATGGCAAATGTAAATGAGATTAACACTCCCATGTTCTGACTTGCTCCGTGGGAAAGCAACAAAAGACATTCCCTGATTTCTTCCAGTCTCCCAACCGTGGTTTTTCAATTGTGTTTTTCAATTGGACCATCCTTTCTAGTCTGAGTTGCCAGGAGGCTTGAGGAGTTTGTACATCTGGGAAAGGTTCAGAAATCACTAGGACGGACAACCTTGCATTCCTGGTTGGGAAATGAGACCCCAGGACAAGTCAGCTTCTGGCTAGCTGACTTTGGAATTGGGCTCTGCGAAGTTAGAACCTGGTGCTGGGGAAAACACTGGTGAGCACAGATACAGGTCTTTCTAGAGGTGTGTATGGTATCTGAATCCCATTGTATAGGTTTAAAAACATATAATTAAGGCCTGGGAATGGGGATTGAGATTTAGGAATCATGGCCAGAGTGACAGAATTGTGGGAATGCAGAACAGGATGCAAACAGCCCCAGGGCTTTGCTTTTCCATCAAATTGACCTGTGGCCCTTGGGGATAACTTCATGCCTGCCATCCCACACATCCTCCAATTATTATCAATAACAATGTTCGTCAAATGCCACTGAGGAAAGAAATCAAATAACATGTCTGCTGTTTAGGTAAGGACGTGTGGACGTTTTCCACTCTGTAAACTTGTTTTCCATCCAGCTAAATGTTAGGCCACCTGGTAATGGAGAAGTTGAAAGCCTGTCTGGGTCAGCCTGGAATGTTTGTTTTAGGTTGTCGACGACTAGAGCCAGGTGTCTGTAAGCAACTGAGGATGTGATCGCTTGGTACCGTGTCTTGTGAGCATAGTCAGCTGATGCCTATACTGTCTGCTATTCATGCATGATGAATGAAGTAGGCTAACTTTTTTTTTTAAGATTTATTTATTATGAATACAATGTTCTATCTGTATGTACACCTGCATGCCAGAAGAGGGCAGATCTCATTATAGATGGTTGTGAGCCACCATGTGGTTGCTGGGACTTGAACTCAGGACCTCTAGAAGAGCAGCCAGGGCTCTTAACCTCTGAGCCACCTCTCCAGCCCCTGAAATAGGCTTCTTAAATATGACCATAAGTTGACATCCAATAATCAGCGACAAATCGTTTATCAATGGACGTTTTCGTGTGTGTGTGTGGGGGGGTAGATATTCATGTTTGTGCTGGTATATATAAAAGCAAAACATTGACATTGGGTGTCTTCTTCAGTTATTCTTCACCTTACTTTCGAGCCATGTCGCGGCTTTCTCCTTGAACATGGAGCTCCTTTTGGTGAGGCTGGCTGGCCAGCCCAGCAAATTTCAAATATGTACAAATAAGAAAAACCGTGTCTCAAACAGGGCAGAAACTGAGGAGCGACAGCTAAGCCTATCCTATCATTATCTCCACATTTGCACCCCGTGGCCACACTCAAGCACATACACACAAGCCATCATAATACTAATGGAAAGAGGCTAAAGATAGAAAAATAAATAAATTTGAATGCAGAGGTTTCAAACATATTAACGACTAAAGTTAAGTATCAATAACAATCAGAAAGTCTTGATACGATGGTAAATATTTAATAACTTGTGTGCTCAAACCAAATGGTAATTAAGCCTTTATCACTAATCGCTACATGGAATCTGGGCAAAGTGTCACCCATTAGAACACCCAGGAGGCTGAAGCAGGAAGACTGCAAGGGGTTGAGCTAGCCTGGGCTACTTAATAAGACCCTATTGCAAAAAAACTATAATAATAATAATAATAATAATAATAATAATAATAATAATGATAATAATAATAACCACATAGAAGAAGATGGAAGTCAAAATAACCTCAATAACTGTACACTGGGGTAGGGGGTGCAGCTCAGTTGGTAAAATGCTTGTCTAGAATGCGTGAGACTGTGAATTTAATCCCTGGTGCCATGTGAACCCACGGGGTGGCAAGTGCTGGTCCAAACCAGGTGTGGTGTGGCATGCCTGTAATCCTAGCACTTAGAATGTGGAAACAGGAAGATGAGGAGTTCAAGGTCATCCTTGGCTTCACAGTAAGTCTCAGGCCTGCCTGGGACACAGGAGACTTTGCCTTGGTCTCTTTCCCTCCTCCAAAATTGCACATAACCTGATTTACGGCCCAGGCTGCATGTGCCTGGAGTATTTAGAAGCTGCCAAACTCTAAACCAATTAAACTTGAATCTTTGCAGACTGTTTCTGTCCTTAGTAATAAAAAAAGATTAATTTATTTTTTATAATTTATTTACTTTTATTTTACATACGTTGGTGTGTTGTCTGCTTGTATGTCTGTGTGAGACTGTCAGATCTTAGAGTTACAGACAGTTGTGAGCTGCCATGTGGGTGCTTAGAATTGAACCCAGGGCCTCCTGAAGAGTAGCCAGTGCTCTTAAGTGCTGTGCCATGTCTCCGGCCCCTTATCTTATTATTTTAATTACACAGATGGGGAGGGGAGTGGCCTACGTGCACCTGAATCCTAGTGTCAGCTAAGGCCAAAAACTCTGACTCCGCTGGAGCTGGACAGTTACAGGCTGCGGTGAGTCACTTGATGTGAGTGCTGGGATCCAAACTCTGGCCCTCTGGAAGAGCAGTGTGTGCTCTTAAGCAACGAGCTGTCGTCTTTCCCGGTCTAAGTATGTTTATGGATTTCCCAGAAGAATCTGAGTCTCTGTACATAGGGATATGGACCAGTAAGTATGTGAATCTTTTTTATTGTGTGGGAAGCAGGGGTGATGACAGCTCAGTAGTGAAAAGGGCTTATTGTCTAGCCCAGTCACCTGAGTTCAGTCTTTGGGACTCACATGGTAGGAAGAGAAAGAAAACAAATTCCACATGTGCCGAGGTGCAGCGAGCCACAGCTCCGGAGTATGGAGCCCCAAGGACAGCTTGCTGGAGTCTGTTCTCCTCATCTACCACATGGATCCCAGAAATCAAGGTCCAGGTACTAGGCTTGGTTGCAAGAGCCTTTATCCAAAGAACCATCTCACTTGCCCAAATGTGTGACTCTTAAGCCAAGATCCATCCCTTTGGGCGAAGGAGGATCCCATCTTCTTTTCAGACACTTGATTGCTTGATAATAAAACAGCTCTGGGAAGAATGGAGAGAGACAGCATCTTCCTGCTCCCCCGGCAGCCACAGAAGGCCAATTTCCATTTTGAAGTCACAGAGAGACAGAGCACAAAGGTTGGCCATTACAGACATGGATTCTTTCTAGTCAGAGCTATTCAGGGACTGAAGCAGGTTTGCCAAGATGACAGAGAGCCGAGGTCATGGATTCCGATGATGAAACAGGAAACTCATTCACAAGCTTTTGGCACACTGACCTCTGAGTTGATGGCTTGGCTAGAAATGGGTAACTGGGTTTTCCAAAAGTCTCTTTTTTGTTAACCTCCAGGAGAATGATTGAGTTTAAGAGCTAAAAAATGAGACCTCAGAGGAGATTTGCCTTTTCTTCCCACCAGTTGCTGCCGGTTTCAAGTTTAAAGAGTTTGGGACAGAGTGATTTAGCAATGACAGCATTATCACAAAAGTCTGTGGCAAAAGTCAGACCTTGCTAGCTCGTTTCCACATCCTTTGTCTGGTTGTTTTTTTCTGTCACCTATGGCTCCTTTGAAGGTTTCTTTGTGTTTATGGAGACCTAAACTGAGAACTGGTTCTCAGCAAAGTCCCCCACGACCAGGAATTAGCTTTAACCATCAGTTTTCTAAAGGGACACACGAGGGCAGCAAAGGTTTAGGAAAAAACATCTGGCTCCTCAGCCAACACAAGTGCAAGATGTTTGGGAGAGGATTATTGGGGGTTGGTCTTGGTTTGTTTATTTGATGGCCCTGTGATTGTTATTTGTATGCTTCAACAGGGATTGGGGCCTTCAGAAGAAGTATCTTTTGCCACGGTTCAATCTGTTTCTAAATGTGTATCTGCTAAGAAATGATGAAAAGCAACTCCTTAGAAATAGGAAGTATGGGGTGGCAGGACAGGGTGATTGCTACCAAGCCAGATGGCCTGAGTTCATTCCTTGGTAGAAGGAGAAAACAGGTTTCTGCAGGGTGTCCTCTGACCTTTACAAATGAGCACATGTACACAAATAAGTAAATAACTAAATTGTTAAATAAATAAGTAAGTAAATTGTTAAAATAGAAGCCAAAAGCCTGTCTGATTTTGAATACTAATTTTCAATCTCATCCTTACAGAAATTGTGAGGTTTGGTGTGGTGTGGAGATTAAGAATCATGAAAGTTGGTGAAGATTTCTTTTTTTGCTGCTAACCTAACACATTTTTATCGTATGGGTTTTCTCTCTCTCTTTTGGCAGATTTTTGTTAAGTTCTTGCTCATTTAATGATTTCATTGTTGTTTCTTATATATCCCTAACAAATCTCAATGAAATTGTAACGATTGAATTTTCAGCTATTTTTCTACCATGTCCTGTTGATTCCAATAGGCATAGCAATGGCATGTGTCTGTACCTCCAGTTACTCAGAAGGCTGAAACAGGAAGATTGCTTGCAAGAAAGAGAGTGGGAGTAGGGACCAGACAGCCTGGAAGGGCTAGCCCAGGACATACTGAGAATACTGAAAGTGAAATCCTTGTTCTGGGACTTTTCTGGCATAAACTGTTAGTTCTGTGTCTAGATTCCTTTAAAAAGTGTTTATTTTTATTCTTTGTGTTTATGAATCTTTTGCCTGGGTGTATGTCTCTGCCTGCACATACATCTGTGTACTCATGTGCGTGCCTGATGCCCTTGGAGGCCAGACCAGGGCATCTGATGCCCCAGAACTGGAGTTACAGGTGGTTGTGAGCTGACTTTTGAGTTCTGGGAATTGAACCTGGGTCCTCTGCAAGAGCATCAAGTGTTTCGCCTTTTTTCCTGGGGGAGGGGAGACAGGGTTTCTCTGTGTAGCCCTGACTGTCCTAGAACTCACTCTGTAGACCAGGCTGGCCTCAAGGTCATCTACCTCTGCCTTCTGAGTGTTGGGATTAAAGGGGTGCACCAGGACTCGTCAAGTGTTCTTAGCTTCTGAGACATTTCTCCAGTCCCACAGTGTCGACTCTTCAAGGTGCATTAAGATGTAGGCAGGCACAGGTCTGCGTTATCAGGTGACAATGGCATTCTGGTTTTCTTTTTAGTGTAGGTTGAGCTCATTGCTGGAAAAACACACAAACATGCATGTGCATGCACGCACGCGCGCACACACACACACACACACACACACAGAGGATCAACATTAGAGTGCAGAGCTTTTTCTCAACTCTGGAGTTCTGCACACTTCTCATACTATGGAGTGAGTGAGCAATAGATACATAGCATCAGGCCATTCCATCCTCTCAGCTTATAAACATTCATTAGTTTAAAAAAAAAATCACCCTGGGCAGTGGTGGCACATGCCTTTAATCCCAGCACTTAGGAGGCAGAGGCAGGTGGATCTCTGTGAGCCTAGTCTGCAGAGTGAGTTCCAGGTTAGCCAGGACTACACAGAGGAATCCTATCTGTCTCCAAAACCAAACAGAAAAAGCAAGCAAGCAAGCAAGCAAACAAACAAACATCTTATCGGGTCTTTAAGACACACATTGGGGCATTGACTCTTGGGAAATGTCTATGGAGAGGGCAGGTCTGGATATCTAGGTGTGACCACTTCTGCCACTAATAATCTCAGTAGCTCTGGGATCACTCTGCGTGGGTGAACTGGGACCAGCACATACATTTGTAGAGGGTTCGGTGTACACACACTTCAGGTTTTACAAGGGGCATTACGATAAATGTCCTAATGATCCTTAATTCCAGTGGCTTCTTCCTCAGGATAAAATGATGGAAAATGTACTGAATTCTGTCTCTTTGGGAGCCTTGAGCCAAGCCACTGTTTAACCTCAAACACCACAAGTCAAATTTTCCCTATTGCATGCTGGCATCTCAACACATGGGAAGTTGCCAAAGCCTTAGAATGCCCATTTGTTATCCCCTCTTTCTAGTAGCAAAGCTAAAAAGTATGCATATATGTTAAAATAATGCTGACATCATAGGGTTTTTTGTTGTTGTTGTTAAATATTTGAATAAAACAGAAATCCTTAAGCTGGGTACATATTTTTTTACAGCCTTGTATTTGTAAATAAAAGGAGACAGTTTTAAGTACATATGCTTTATTTAGTCCACATCCGAGTTTCATTCAAATTCAGTTTTTTTTTTTAAAAAAACAACCTAAAATAGAAGCTAAAAACAGCCAAATGTTGCCATAAAATCCTTGCTCAACTAAGTGTCGTACGCAACTTTGCCTTTAAAAGTTCCCAAGGCAAATGAAAACCAGTTTTTCATAATTAGAAATAAACTATTTAGGTTGAAGACCACAATTATCCTAGTATCCTATAATTTGCGTATTTTACATAGCAATTCTCAAAGTCAGAAAGTGTGTATAAATTGTCAGGTTTGTGTATTTGTTTTCAATCATTATGGGGTGGGGGAGGGGCAGCAGGCTTTTCCCTTCTTTTAAGCACCACTCTTCAAAGGAAAATGGTGAAATTCTCACATTCCCAGCCTCGTGGCTGAAATGATCTAATTAAAAAAGGTTACACAATTTACATTGGGAGCTTCAGAACCAGAGGGTTTAAGTTTGGGGACAGATGATGTCAGAGCGGTCTGTCAAAAATACCCCAGCCTCTCCCTCCCTAGTGGCATGTATTTGATCTGGCTTTGTTAAAGTGCCAGTTTAAAATCTGAATAAAACTTACCATGTTGAAGAGAAAAATACAACGCTATTTGAAGAAAGTCTCTTCAGGGTGCCGAAGCATTGTTAAATACTGTTTTATTGGGGGGTGGGGTGGAAGGACTTTTAAAAAATACACAAAATTAAAACTTCCCCAGACTCTGAAACCCAGAAAGATCTGGCTTGCTGTTTTGTGATTGTCCATACATAGTCTTACAAAGCCCCAGCAAACCTCCAGCACTGAAGCTCATCCTCTATGCCACACTTCGAAAATAAGCAAGGCTCTGATCGGGGGTGGGGGATGAATAGAAGAACCTGGAGGTGACAGCAGCTCCACAAGACCAGCGGAGCCAACTAACCAGGGTCCAGAGGGACTTGGGAGAGTGACGTGCCAACCAAGGGCCATGCATAGCCCGGGTCCCCTACGCAGATATAGTCCAAGGGCTGCTCAGGCTTCATGTGGGTTTCCTAGTAAGGGGAGCGGGTGGTGGTGGCGGCGGTGGTGCTGTATCTGACTTGGATTCAGTTGCTTTCTTTTGGATCACTCCCCACTGGCTATGCTGCCTCACCAGGCCACAGGCAAAGAGGATGTGCTCGGTTCTGATTTGACTTGAAGAGCTCGGGTGGGGGGGCTCCTGTGGGGAGAGGGCTGCCCTTTTCTGAGGAATAGGGGAGGAGGAAGAAGAGAAGAGGGAAGGAGGGTGGAACAGGGAGGAGAAGAGGGGGCAATGATTGGAATGTAAAGTGAATAAATAAATTCATAATTCATTAAAAAACAAATTACCCAGCAAGGTGTTGGGGCCCAGTTCTTAACCCCAGCACTTGGGAGGCAGAGGCAGGCAGATCTCTACAATTTGGAGACCAGCCTGTTCTACATATGGAGTTCCAGGACATCCAGAGCTACAGAGAGAGATCCTGCCTCCAAAAACAAAACAAAAGAAGAAGAGGAGGAGGAAGAGGAGGAGGAAAAATAGATAGATAGATAGATAGATAGATAGATAGATAGATAGATAGATAGCAATCCCAGCACTCAGGCAGAGGCAGGGCAGACTCTGAGTTTGAGGCCAGCCAGCCTGGTCTACAGAGCGAGTTTGGACAGCTGGGGCTACACAGAGAAATCCTATCTCAAAAAACAAAATACATACATACACACATACACACACACACACACACACACACACACACACACACACACACACACTGGTTTTGAGTCTGGGACTAAGGCAGGAGGACTGCAGGATTTAAGGCCAGCCTGGATGACATAGTGAGACTCTGTCTAGGAAAGAGAAAGAGAATACAACAGGAAGTGAGAAAGGAAGGAGGGGGAGGAAGGCAGCGGGAGGGAGGAAATCAGAGACTAAAATATAGAGCTTTGGTTTTAAGGGCACCTGAGGTTTGTGATGGGAGAACTGTGGGGTCCAGGTAACCCTGATCTAGAGCCACCCCCTGACCAGCAGCAGATGGACCCCTTAAGGAGACTAAGAGGCAAAGCAAGTGTCTTCACTTTTTAAAATAAAGCACTTTAAATAAAAACTTTAAAACTTTTTTTTGTTGTTGTTGTTGTTGTTGTTGGAGAAGCCAGCGTATTTCCAGAATAGAGTAACAACTTGAAAAGTCTCAGGCCACGCCTTGTAGCGCAGCCTGCCATCTCGCATCTAAGGTGAACTGAAAGCAAACGCAATCTTATCCTGGCTCATTCTGGACTCGGATTCCCCGCCACGTTCCCCGCCTCTGCGGGCCAGTGCGTGGAAGGACCTAGATCAAGGGACTCTGGACAGAGCGCTTGGCGACCGCTCCGGTTTTGCGTGGCAGAAAGTTTGGAGGCTTCCTTCCCAGACTTCCGGGAGACGCGCTTCAATTTAGGAGACTCTCTGTCTCCACCGTCCTCTAAATTCTGAATGGGAAGGAGCCAGGTCGGCTCCCCGCCCCGTGGCCCGGCAGGATTTGGCGCCGCAGCGCTCAGCGGGGACAGTCCATCCCGAGGGGGCGCCCTGTGCTCGGCGCCGCCTCCTCGGGGTGGCTTCCCCCGGGAGGATCAGAGTCCTTGGCACGGTGGGCGGGGAGGGGAGGGCTGGAACTACAGATGGCCAGAATCTCCCCCTCCCCCACCGGTGCCCTCTTCGCGACGCCCACCTGTTTGCTCAGGTATGGCCCAGTCCGGGCGAAGACACCGCAACCCGTGGCCAGACTGCACCAGAGGCTCGGCTGAGCCACCGGGGGCGCACGTCTTCCCGCAGATTAAGCTGCCTAAGGGACAATAGCCTCGGGCCACGGGCTGCGCTCAGAGCCCCCTTAGGCTGTTGCATGAAACGGCGCCTGCCGCGGAACCAGGCCCATGTTGTTGCAGGCAAAAAAAAAAAAAAAAAAAAAAGGGTCCGAGCGGCTGCGTCCAGGAGACCCAGACACCTTTATGTACAAGTATAGGAAAATTGTCCCAGGAGAGGGAGGATGGGGAAGAGGGTTCTGCGACAGAGCCTGTTAAGGTCAGCAAACAAACAGCCTACAGAGGTTTTTTTTTTTTTGTTTTTGTTTTTGTTTATACCATTGGGGGAGGGCGGCGTGGAGACAGGATGGAGCGGAGAGAGACAGTCCCCTCCACCCAGTTTTAGGGAGAAGATGAGTAGGTCCAGGTTTAAGAAGTCGACCTCCGTGGCCACTTTGGTTAGAGACACTTGTTGCTCTTCCGGAGAAGCCCGGATCAGGCGCGGGCAACCCCACTGAGCCGTCACCATACCCCTGAAGCTCTAGCACCAAGGGATCCTAAGGCCTCTCCTGGCTTCTGCAGACCTCTTCACGGGGCACACACTTTAAAAAGAATTAAAAAAAAAAAAAAAAAAAAAAAAAAAAAAAAACAATCTTCTTTAAAAATTGCTTCAAGGGTGTCTTCAGTCTGCAGTCTGAGGGGGCTGGACAAGCAAAGCAGCTGGGTACAACGTTGATTTCGCCAGTCCCAGTTCCCACGATTTTCGGCAGAGCTGTGAAAAGTGGCAGCTGAGGGTTTGCATAATCGAACAAATTCCCAGTTGATACTGACGGCGGGTACCTATTGCAGTTGTGCTTTTTCTTCCTCAGTACTGGGGGATCAAACCCAAGGCCTCCCGATGCTAGGCAAGTGTCACGGAGTTAAATCCTCTTAAAATGTTTTTGCTCCGTTCCCACTCGGAGGCATTCTTAGGTAATTGCACCAGAAGGCCTCTTGGGCTTCAAACCTGGACAACTCTGCAGGTGACCTTGCTGTACAGAAAGCTGGAAAGCCAAGGCTTTTTAGTCATCCATTGCTCCCTGGAAAGCTTTTGAGCTGGAGAAGGGACTGGGGTCACCTCACCTTGGGCTTTTAGAAGGTTCTGCTAATTCCCAAGTCCCTGAAAAGCACCCTGTCACTGTCACATCTGACAGAGCTCTGGCACCAGTGCTCCCGCAGAGCACCGAGTTGTGCAGGGTGACGGGTTTTCCCGGGTCTTCAACAAGGGCAAATGCGAATCCCACAGCGGACCTGAAGCAAAAGTAAAACTCCTTTTGTCACCCTGGGCTCCTGCTCATCTTTTAGGACCCAACCAGATCTCTTAGAGGCTAGTAGCCCCAGACTTTTCAGACTGTGGTGGAGACACCAAGGCTTTCCCATTCAGGATGGCCTGTATGCAGGACTTTCAAACACCCACACACGGACATACATGGATGCTGGCCCTCCCGTGAATCTTGGTGGGAGATAGAATGGCCAGGGGTGGGGAGTGGTGAGCTAGGACACAGTTCTGAATGCTCAGGTACAGATTCAAATGTTGCTGGTAGTAAGGTGTGACGAGTGATACGAAGACCCAAAGAACAGTCTAGAAGGAAGACTTCCTTGCTTTATTTGTTTTATTTTATTGTTTTAAAATGCAATGAAGAGGCAGGCAGAGGCACGGGGTGAATCCTGCCCCCCCCATCACCCCAGTATGTGAGCCTGGCTACACAACACTCCTCTCACCCTGCTTTAGACCTAGAAATTTTGGAATGAGACTCCATAGCTTGTGGTGAAGACAAGGATCTCTCATGGTGTCTCGGGACAGACTTTTCCAGTTTTGCCTTGACATTTAGTGGGTACCACCTGGCTTCACTCTTAATCCTTTGCCCTCCAGAACAGATTCGGGAGAATGACCTCAGGTGCAGGAGGCAAAATCCACTGGCACCAATCAGGAATTTCATGAGTACCCCTGCAGCCAAGGACACCCACAGTTTCCAAGAGTTCACTGACTACACACACACACACACACACACACACACACACACACACACACCCTTTCCTCAACTATTGGAAGGGCCTTAAGAGCTTCTGAAGACTTGAGAAAAGTTAGCATTGGAGTTAGGAGGCAACAGATGGGCTCACTCCAAAAAGCCCAGTCCTGGGTGCTGGCTGAGCCCTCCTGCCACACCCCTTCTCCAGAGCGCAGGGTACGCCGGTCTGTCTCCACCTGTCCGGACAAGACTCATGGTACCCGCTGTGGCCAAACGGTTTACTCTTCAAGGAAGTCAGAGCGGTCTCCATTTCTTCTGTCTCCTCTCGCGCCTCCCACCACACCACGCGCGCGCACCGTTCTGTAGTCTTGCTCCCGGGCAGATCACTTTATGACAGGGTGTGACAAGTGGTGATTTTGTTCCTCTTTTGATGGCAGGATTGCTTTGTAAACAGAAGCACAAACTCGTTCCGATAGTGGTTCCGCGCCAGTGCACCGGCCGCCCTGGCACAGCGGGCAGCCGAGGCAACCGCCGCACCTGTCGCCCAGGGCAGAGAGGGCCTGGAGGCCGGGCGTGAAAGGCCTGCACCCGGTGATGGCGTGCTCTTCCAGCCTCCGGGGCACATTCCCAGCCACTGGGCCTTCCTCCCCTCTGGTGCACACCTAGGGCCTTTTGCCCAGGATGGCTCTTTCTACTGGCACCTGGGAGAGTCAAGGCAGGAGCAGCCCCGATGCACTCCAAGGGCGCAGGGCCTCATTTCAGCGCCTTCTCCCTAGGCAGTTTTGCAAAGCGGTGCAGCTTTCTCCTTTGTGGTTTCCTGGTAAGCCTCTTCTTTTGCCTTAATCCTTCTGGAGAGTCCAGAGGGCTTTGGGAGCTCTGGAGACCTCTCTTGCAGGTACAGTGGGAAAATGCCACCCACCCCTCTTCCCCCGTTACACCACGCACTCTTTCTTTTCAGTCTCCCTTCCTGGCTTGGACCCTAAGAATTAGTTTACTACTCAAAGTTGAGTTGAGGTTTCTCTGGCCTAAGGACAGCCAGAAAGATAAGCCTCTGCTAGGAAAGAGGGCGTTGCCCAGGACCTGCTCATTGATTCCTGACCCCCCCAACCCCTCCCACTCCCAAGGGGAAAAGCAAAGCACACACAGGTCACCGCGCCAGTGGCTTCAGTTAACCCCACTGCTCAGTTTTGGATCCAGGTTTCTCAAATACTTTTAAGGAACTTCAGGGACCATGGCTGGAAGACCTGCAGCAGACGGCCAATGAGAAGCGAAGGGTGCCCCCCCGGGGGGAGGGGTGTGTGTGAATGAAAATGAGGTGCAAGAGAGGATTCCTAACGGAGTATTCCTCTGGCGGCTTGGGGGCTGGTGGCGCTAAGGGAGAGCCTCGGGAGAGGCTGTGTCTGAGATACTCCAGGCCCGGCAGAACCCCAACTCAGCTCTCCCTACAGCTGGAGTGCCATCTTCCCCCTCTGCCTTTCCCGGGGAGCGCATCCTGGAGGCGCACAGAAAGTTTGAGAGCTGGCGCTGGGCTGGGTCCGAAGGCCCTGTTGGCTGCGGAGCCTGCCTGCCCCCATCCTGGGCATCACGACCTCTCTAAGAAGGCTAACCTTAAGCCTGGTGCGGAAGGAATCCGAGAGGACAGAGGTGCACAGAAATGGAAAGGCTCTGTGTGAGGCAGGGCAGCCGAGGTCTGGGTGGGTGGACAGGGTGTTGAGGAGGAAGTCCCGGGAGGGGGTGCAAACAGACACTTCAGCCTCGGTGGGTCCGCCATGAGGAAAATGGGGCTGCGCTCATCTTGAGCTGAGCTGCTTCGGGGTGCTATGAATCCAAGGTGTGTTTGGAGAGGTAGGGCTGGACCTTCTACTGGTGGCCCCTGGAGCGCTCGGGTAGGGCTCTGACAGTCATGTGACTTGCTCAAGGGGTTTGCTCAGGTTCCCTTCCTGAATTCTCACCGACTGCCCCGTTCTCGAAATGAGGGAGCTGAGCTTCAGGTTAAGTTCAGAATCTCGCCCAAGACCAGAGACTGAAATGGGCGGAGCTGCTGTGGACCCCCAAGTCTCACCGGAAAACTTAGTTCCAGGTCTTTTTCTCTTTTCGATCATCTTCCCTCCACCCTCCCGGGCGTCTGACGAGGGATTCCCTTGAGAAGGAGAGTCTTGGGAATGGATTCTGATTTCCCTCCCAGCTCTGAGCAGCGGTTGCCTTTGCACCCGCCGCGGAGACTGACGGCCTTGCTTGCCTCTTCCTGCAGGCCTCGCCTCCCGGCCAACAAAAACCGCCCGGGGTGGAGGACAACACTCCTCACGCCCCACCCCAGCCCCGATAGGTGTCTGTTCTGGTTTTCAGGGCCCGCTCGGGCCCACTCAGGAACTGCGCGATGTTATGGGAGGGAAAGGCCGGGCCGACGGCATCTGTAGGCTCTGCTCGCTGCGAAGTGAGCACAGCGCCCCCGAGGGGGACCCCGGGGACCTGCAGACACTGCCTCCACGTGCAGCTGGGACTACATTAAAAATAGGTTTCACCACTCTTATTTCAACCGCCTGTTAAAAAAATAAAAATAAAACAAAAACCAAACCAAACAGGGAGGGTCCAGCGGAGACATTCATGAGTTCCAAACAGCATTTGACTAGCAATGGTCGCTAAGACAAAATAAAGGGGAAAGAACCCCCCCCCAAAACTCCACCCACAAATAAACTCCAAACTCGTTGAGCAAGCTTTGAAGACAGGCCCGAGAAAGTTTCCAATCAAGTAGAAAATCGGCCCTGAGATGAAAGGCCAGCAGATTAGTGGATGGTTAAGATGCAGAAGGGACTCCAGGGAGAGATGGCGACACTCCTCCTCCTCCTGACACTCCATCAAGGTGCCCCATCGAGACCAGCCTCCCGCCGCCCCCGCCAGCGCAGGGAGGAGGCGTCCTGGGTGGAGACGTCTCCTCCAGCTCGCAGTTCGCAGCTGACCTTTTACACGGATTTGCTGACAGGTCGTTGAAACGACTGGAGACCGGTTCTTTGTTCCTCGCCAGGTCCGTCCCGGGTGCTCCGGGCCTGAGCGAGATCTCCGGGTCCCCGGGAAAGGGGCTGCCGCTGTCACTGTGGGAGCGGGGCGCCCACCCCGCCCCCTCCGGGAGGGATCTCCTCGCTCGCTCCGTCCCCGGCCAGGTGTGATGGCCGACCGAGATGAGCAAGACGGGAGCCCCAAGTCCTGTGGCTTCTTTTAAACTCCCCTCTAATTAGAAGCAGCAGTGAAGTCACTTGAACGATTTTATCTGTCATGGGAACGCAAACCCCAACCCCAAACCTCAGCTGCCCGGACCAGAACCACCAACGCCCCAAGCTCGCTTCTTCTTCTTTTTTTTTTTTTTAAGTTTTTTTTTAATGAACAAGAAAAGAGCCCGGAAGGCATAGGGGCTTGGAGGAGGGGCGGAGAGTCACGAACCTGGGCTGGTGGGCTTTATACGTGAGTGTTAACTATTCCGACGTGAGAAAGCGTGTGTGTGTGTGTGTGTGTGTGTGTGTGTCTGTCTGTCTGTCTGTCTGTAGTCCTCACCACCCCCACCCCTCTGCCCGTGGGAGGGGACTGAAACGAGGCAGGATTGCGAACATCTTCACCTATTGGGCAACGTTTGATCTGGAATCCAGCGCGGAGGCCGCCCTGGGGGTGCCAGTCAGATCCGCTAAGGCAAGCAGCGCCTCGAAGCTCGTGGGCGGAGGAGGAGGGGTGGGGGAGTGGGGTGGGGACCCCCTCCCCACCGCGAGAGTCCAGGTGCGCCCAGACTCTCCGTCCCTGCCCTTCTCCAGGTCTGGCCCATCCCCCTCTCATCCCCTCCCCCACCCCTACCCAAAAGTTTCTCGGGGACCGGGAAAGGGCGGCACGAGCCCGCTAACGTACCCACTACACTCGTGCTCAAGCACACGCTCACGCCAGCGTGGGACTCGGCAACTTTCAGCAGTCAAGGCCCTGGCTCCGGTTCGCTGGCCAGGGACTGACCGGGAAAGCGGGTTAGGGCTGTTGGGAAAAAGCTGGAGCTGATGGTGAGATTGCCGTGGCTATAAATCCATCACTTCCCAGGTCAGCTCGGAGAGGTGCTGGGACTGGAGCTGGCGGAGTACATTCCTAGGCCAGCGCGCATGCGTCGGCAGGTAGCAACCCAGCTCTTTATGACCAGGTGAGATGTTAGTGAGCAGGTAAAAAAAAAAAAAAAAAAAAAAAAAAGGATTTGCCTAAGCGATTCCAGGGAGCGGGCCCGGCCGAGCCCTCCAGCCCATGCCCGGCGGGGACCTGTCGCCAGGAGCGCCGGCGAGCAGCGATGTCCATACTTGCCAAAATGGGGGACTGGCAGGTACGGGGGTTTGCCTTGGCTGGGGCCGAGGTGGGCGGGGGTGGAGCGGAGGAGGGGGCCGGGGGTGGGGAGGCGGAGATGAAGCACCGTGGCCCAGGGCAGGGGAGTCCTAGAAGACTGGACAGACCGGAGGAGGCCACAGCCTCGGCGCCCTCGGGGCCAGAGCCCGGGAGAAGTCCGGCGCTCGCGCGCGTTCCACAGGTGGCCCCTGGGGGTCACTTGTGGCTTCCTCTCCAGCCAGTTTCCCACACCCCTACCCCAACAGAAACTCAAGGCGGGTGACTAATTAAGAAGTGGGGCGGGTGGAGGTGCGGGTTCCCCTGGTGGCTGTGCCTTCAGCCTCGCCCCAGGACCCCCAGGGCTGCGCGTCCGGGTGGGCTGAGGGTGCACCTGTCCGGTTGGTGTCCCTGCATTTCGGGGTCCTTGGGGACGGAGGAAGTGAAAAGCGGTCCGGATGGATGGCCAGATATAGCCGGGAGCACTTTCTTATTTATTTATTTATTTTAGGGAACACACTTTTTAAAGTTTGCCCGAAGTTTGGCTAATCGGCTTCCGAGGGTAGGTTTTTCGGTTGTCGGAAAACTGCAGGAGTGGGGGGTGGGGGGGTGTAACGACAGCAGGTTTTCAGCACAGGGACCTGGCAGAGGTGAGCGACCCTGCTAGGCCGTAGACACCCCAAAGCGGAGTAGGCGCCAGGTCTGGCCTTTCCCTAGCCACAGACCCCGGCCCCCGCCCCCCTGGAATGTCCTTACAGGGAAACAAGGGCGGCTCTAGCCAGGTGGAAGCAGCCTGCCGCCTCTCACCGGTTGGAGATTTCATAATAGGAACCGCGGGGCCCTGTTTTTGTCCTAGCCAAACAAGGCCTGCTTAGAGCGAGACTCTGTAAGCCGTCAAACCAAGGGCTTCGACCTTCCCAAAGGAAGAGCAGAGCTGAAAGCTTTGCTTCACCCAGGGCAAGGCCCCGGGCTTTAGCCTTTTCTTCTGCTGCTTCTTCTTTTTGCCTGAGAGTTCAGCCATAAAGTTCTGAGAGGTGTCATGGTCATTATGCTCCCTGGAGCTGGAGAACCGAAAGGCGTTTTGCTGTTTGTTTTCCTCTTACGTTTGTTACTTTTACTTGCTGGGTGAATATTTTCCTGCTCCCTCTCTGGTGAAACCTACCCAATGATATTCCTTCCACAAACGTAGACTTAGTCCCATACTGAGCACAAATGCAAGAGCCCGTTTCCTTTTCTCCCCTTCCTGTGCGTGTTTAACTCTCTTTCTGGGTCCTGAAACTTGGGGTATCTGAAGAACTCTGTTGGAAGTGAAAGGTGCCCCCAGCCCAGAGCTGTGGTTGGAGCCAGGCCTTCAGGGAGTCAGTCAAGGCTTTAAAAGCCAGAGGTTACTAAGGGAAAGAGGCGCGGTGGAGGCCGGGGCCTGCTGCTGAGAGACTACAGTTTGGCAAGCGGCTGGAGCCCTGAATCTGGGGATGAGGGCCAGTGGCTTTGAGTCCCTGGGGAACAGATCCACCAGGCTTGGCCCCTTGAGCATCTCCTCTCGGCGGATGTTGACAGGACTTCTGGCCCCTGCCTGTCTTTGTTTCTCCCGGGCTTCCCCGTAGAGTTGACTCCCCCAGGTCAGGCCTCAGCTCTAACTCCAGGCTTTACCGCTGCTGGCCTAGGGAACCAGGGTCCCTGCCCAGCTGCAGCGAGACGAGCTGTGGTAATGAAGGCCACGCGAGCGTGAGCTTCGAGCTTCGCCTAGCTCAGGGGCTCTCCGACCGCTCCCCCCAGCCTTTCATCAGCGCCCACACTGCGGGCGGTGGCGGCAAGGCGCTGGCAGGCCCAATCTGCACCTCAATGGTGCCCTTGGCGGGAATACAACAACAGTTTAGTGGCCCGGAGCTGGTTTGGAGCCAGAGATCCGCGGGGCACTGAGCAGCAGGGAGAGGGGAGGGGGATGAGGGTCCGCTTAGAGAGCACAGGAGCCCTTAAGCGCCCTTTCCCAGGTCACAACTGAAGGAAAGGAAAGCGAAACTTAGTTCCCTCAAACACTCTGGAGAGTCCGCAGGATGGATGTAAAACCCCCTGCTTGAAGGCCTTGCAGCCGGCCTGCAGGTCACAGGGCACCTGGCTGTGGCTGCCTCTGGGAAAAGTGGAGGTGCCGGCCCCTCCCAGAGTCTGAGCCCCAGGTTTCAAGCCATTTTGCTGTAGCCTTGAGGGGAAAACCTTGCGGAGTCCTGCTTGGAAGTTGAGCATTTTCTGGGCCGAGCTTCTACACCCATCAACCAAAGAAAGGACTGCTTAAACGTGAAAAGTCATCTCTAGGGAGTACCCAGGGCCTTGGGTCTCTGAACTAGCTTGTCGCCTCTGGCCTTGTCTCTGGCTTTTCAGGGAGGAAGGTTCTAGTTTAGTCAGGTGAGTCTTGAGGAAGGGGAATTGCACTTCTCAGCTCTGAGTAGATTGGGGCTCTTCTCTTCTCCTGCCTTTCTTCCACCTGTCCGACGGTTAGATTTGCCTTGCATTTGTCTTCACCCTAGTGAGGGGTTCACTAAGGAAATCAGGGAGGCCTGGAGATTTTTGAAAAGAAAGAAAGATGAAATAAAGAAAAAAGAAAAGAAAAAGAACTCAGATCAACCAGAGGTCTCTGAGGAGACCTGCTGTCGTTGAGCAGTTTGCCACAATTAATAGGAGAAAGACAGGAGGGGGGAAAAGGTTTGTTTTTTTTCTTTCTTTTTCTTTCTTTTTTTTTTTTTTTTTAGACTGCTAGTTGGGAAACTCAGCCAGAGAAATCCCTTTATTTCACATTACAGTCTCTACTTTTTTTTTCCCCATTCACTTTAAAATAATTGCTGAAAGGGAGGAAAGGTCCCGGCGGAGGGAGTGAGCCCCTGGGTGGAGCTGGGAGCGGTCGACTCGGGTACGGGGGTGTCCCCGCCTTCAGGTTCTTCACCAGCTAGCCATTGCGTCTCCAACGCGCCGGCGTTAGCAACATCAAATCATGAAGGATCGCGTCCTTTTTTAATTAAAAAGGAGAATCTTGGGAAAAGCGGAGCCGATTAACACAGGAAGGGTTGGTTCCCAGTGATTTATTTGGATGCACGGCTGACACGGAACCGGAGGGTCGCGGGCGCTCACGGACCTGCGTGTTTTTGGCTCACTCCAGAAGGAGCTGTGCACCCCCACCCGCGCGCGCTCATGTCCACGCCGCACCTGGGAAACCTCACGGCCCAGACACCCCGGTGACTCGTCAGTCCGCCCCAGCTTCACGCCAGCGGGAGGGAAAGATCATTTAAACCCCCCCCCCCCGGAGCTGTCGAGTGAATCTCTTCAGGGTACAACTTTTATTTTACACGTAGCAATTAAAAGAGATCGCAAACCCCTACCGAGCCACCGGGGCCGGTTGGCAGAATCTCCAACCTGGAGGGCTAGGGGGTGGGGGTGGGGGGAAGCGCGAAGCTAATAAAAAACTCTCAGGGCGCTGCAACCCGGGGGAGGGCGGGGGGGACAGCCACGAGCGGAGGCGATCTTCAGTTGGGGAAAAAAAAAATCCTGGAGTGACTTTGCTGGTCCTGTTTTGGTGGATACGATTCATTGCGAAAGGGATAATGATTTCTAATAAAATCGGACGGGGACGAAAGGCAGAGAGTGGCGGTGGTAGCGGGGGGTGGGGGTGGCTGGAACGTGGTCCCCCAGGCGCCGCCCCTGCTACCCTGCGTCGTACAGAGCTTTACTCCGAGGTGTCTTCGGCTGACGGGATCCGGAAACTAGCGAACGGGGAAGGGGATGGAGTCGGGCCGGGATAGGGGCCGCTGGAGCCCCGGGCAGAGCGCTCCGGCGAGCAGGCTGGCGCTGGCCCGCGCTGTGGGAGCGGGTTCGCGGCCTGAGGAGGCCTTTATACCTGGATCGGAGCGGCCGGCGGCAGACCGTGGTCCTGGCTAGCAATTGGACTGTTGTTGATATGCTAATGAGGCGATTAGGCTGTTGGGGAAGAGCAGAGGAAAAAAAAAAAAAGGGAAAAGTTTCTACCATTAGAGGGAGATCTCCGAGCGCACACGGGAGCTCTCTAACCCTCCTCTCCTCCTCCTCCTCCCTCCTCGCCCTTCTGCTGGCCCTCCTCCTCCTCCTCCTCTCCCTCCTCCTCCTCCTCCTCCTTCCTACCCTTCTCCACCTCCTCGCCCTCTCCTCTCCTCCTCCTCCTCTCGCGCTCGCCGCCCGCAGCCCGCACTTTGCGCTAACCCAGAGAGTGGCTCCGCTGGGGTGCGAGGCGCAAACGGGGCGAATCCGATCACGCCGATCCATGAAAATGCTTTGGAAACTGACGGATAATATCAAATACGAGGACTGTGAGGTAAGCGGCGACGCCGGCTCAGCCCGTCCCCGCAGCCGCGGGCTCGGGGACCGACCCTCCCTCTCCTCCTCCTCCTGCTCCTCGGCACGCAGCAAGCTGCGAAATGCGGGTAGGACAAACTCCGGCCGGCGCAACGCCCGCCCCTCCGATTCGCCCGGGGAGCACCGGGGAGAAGCTGGAGAGGGCGGACACGCTCTTCTTTCGCTTTTGTCCTTCGATGCTCGTGTCCCACTCCCTCCACCCACCCTTTTTCTTCCCCCCTGCTTACTTTTGGATCTGCCTGAGAGCGGGATGGAGGGAGAGCTTGGGTAAAAGAAAAAAGAAAAAGAAAATACTGATAACCGCGCACGTGCCTGTGCGTCCCCGTGTCTCCTGGGCAGCATTCTGGGGGCGCCTGGGGTAGCAGGGAGGAAAAAGGAAAACAGGTTCCCCCTCTCCCCTCTGACACTAATGTTCCTCCTTCTTTCATTCATTCTTTCCTCTCGCGCACTGGGAGAAGGGCCGCACACACTGCCCTGACCTGTAAGCGGGTACAGTTTGGGAGCCCTCGTGTCAGCGCCGGCCTCCTTCCCAAGCTTCTCCGGTCCTTGAAGTTGGGAGCAGTTTCTCCCGCCGGGCTGTGGGGTGGACACACCCCGTGGTGGTGTTTGGGTGCGGGTGCGTTACCGGCCTCTCCGAGTCCCGGGGCAAAAAACTCGCTCTCACAGCCGCCGGCGCTCTGCTGCGGGACCCCGAGCATGCTGGCGTGAGTGCCCACCTCCCCGGCTGCCCAGAGTCCGGTGGGACCACTGAGCGCTCTCCTGGGGGCCCCCGGAGCGTGACTTTTGGGACAGCCAGGGAGGCACTGAAAAGAACCTTTCGTGAACCCTGCAGGAGGTGGCCTCAGCTTACGGAGAGGAGCTGATGAGTGCGTGGGGCGGTGGAGGGCCGGGAGACCCGGGTTTGTCCGAATAAACGTGCGGCAGCCTTGACTTTCGCTGTTCTTCTTCTGCTTTATTTCTTTTCCCCGTGGGCACTTGGAGCCGGGGGTTCCGGCCGAAGCGCCTGCGCGCGGGCGCAGAGGCAAGGATTCTGCCTCCGCTTGAAATCAGAAACTGGGTTTACGTGAAGGAAGTGTCACCCACTCCCCCCCCCTTCCTTTGTAAATACTATTTTACATCTTTCCCCATTCCGGCACCTCTGTTACCCCACCCCACTCCCAACCTGGAGGACGGGACACCGGGTGACACCCTCCCGACATCCATGCTTCTCCGAGGGCGCGCCGGGAGGGGCACAGGGAGCCCACTCAGGACCAGAGGCTTTGTTTTCGAGGCCAAGGGTGGCATTTGCGGGCAGCAGGCCTAGGTCCTTTTTAAGAGAATGGCTTTTTTTTTTTTTTTCTTTTCCCCTTAGGGGTCTGGGCTCCCTCCCCAGGCTGGCGCCTTTTCACTTTCTTGGAACCCAAAACTCAGTTCTGGGTGCAGGCGCTCTGAGTGGAAGGGCTGAGGACCTTGGCGTGGCTCTTCACACCCAAGCGATCCCGGGGATTGGGCGCGAGCTGAACTTGAACTCCCAGAGGGACTCTGGAGGTGCGTGAAAGCGGGGTGGGAGTGTGTGTGTGTGTGTGTGTGTGTGTGTGTGTGTGTGTGTGATGAGAATGGTGTGAGACAGGACGGGGAGGCGGAAAAAAAAAAGTCTGGGCAATTTGAACAAGTTTGGTGGCGGCCAGCCGGGCAGCGCCGGAGCAGGCATTCCGGGTTTCCGAGCGGGCCCGGAGCTGTGTGGTTGGGCCGAGGCTCTGCAGGGACACGCCAGAGGCGAGGTGCCGCTTGTTCCGACAGCCAGGCGGGCCGACGGGCAGCGGCGACGCGCGGGGAGAGCTAGCCCTGTCATCTAGGGGGGTGTTGGCGGGAGTGGCCCAGCCAGTCCGACGGGTTTGTGCCGGGAGCCGGGAGCCCTGGCTGGAGGCGCCCAGGCTGGGCCGCTCCGCGTCTCTGCGCGCCCCGGGGCCCGCGTCCCGGCTCCCGCTCCCGGAACCCGGGTCCCAGCGACCGGCCGAGATCCGAACGGCCCGCGGCGGAGGAGCTCGGGGCCCCCGAGGTCCCCGGGAAGGCGGCCCCGCGACCGGCGGGGGACCAGGGCTGCGGAGCCCGGCGCTCGGGCCGGTCCCGGGCGAGAACCGGGCCCATGGAGGAGCAGCGAGGCGGCGGGCGGCCGAGCCCCGACTCCCAGGCCCCGCCGCGCCACCGGGAAGCCCGCGGCCGGAGGGCGCCGGGAGCCAGCTCCCAGGCGCAGGACCCCGGGGGCAGCCGCCCGCGGGGCCCGGCAGCTCCGGGCCGCGCGTCGCGCCCCCCGCTCCATCCAGAGGTCTGCCCCAGTCTTTTTTAGGTCCCCGATTGTCCTCCCTCGCTTCCTCTCCCCTCCCCCCCCCACCTCCCGCGCGGACTCCCACCCCCACCCTCCCTCTCTCCGCAGCTCCGGCTCGGCCCCCTCCTCCCCCTCCTCCTCCCTCCACGATCCCCTCCCTCCCTCCCTCCTCCTCCTCCCCGGCGCTCCCCCTCCCCCCTCCCTCCCTCCCTCTCTCCACTCCTCTCTCCTCCCGTCGCCCACACTTTTCTTCCTCGCACACCGCACGCAGACGCAGCCTCGGGTCTCCGCGCGCTCCCAGCCCCTCGGCCCTCTCTCTCTCTCTCTCTCTCTCTCTCTCTCTCTCTCTCTCTCTCTCTCTCTTCCCCCCCCTCGTCCTCGCCTCCTTTCTCTTTCACTTCGGCAGGGCCCTGGCACCTCTTTTTGAAAATGTTGCCCCTCCACCGCGAGTCTCCGGCCGCCTCCTCCGCCGCGCCGCGGCCCCCCGCGCGCTCGGCCGCCCCCTCCGCCGCCCGCTTTTTGTCTCCCGCGCTCCCTCTCCCCACCTCCGAGCTGCTCGGCTGAGGCTCCCCCGTCCGCCAGCGCGCTGAGAGCCGGCTCCGGCGAGCCGCCGCCCCGCTTCACGCCCGATTGCCGGCCGTCCTCCCCCGATTAAGCAGTCGTGTGATATTAATAGTTATGAATATCTGCTGTTAGGAAGCTCCGGCCACGCTGCCCCGCGCTCTTCTCGGGAGCCGAAGTGGAGCCGCCGCTGAGAAAAAGAGGGGGAGACACGGATTAGGGGACAGCGGCGCGCGCGCGCACACACGGGCGCACACACCGCTCTCTCTTTTTGGTGTTTGTTTTGTTTTTTTTTTTTTTTTGGTGGTATTTTTTGGTTTTGTTATTTTTTTTATTTTTGTTTTTATTTTTATTTTATTTTTTTCCTCCTAAAGAACTTTGAATCCCCGACCGATCGCGGCGGGATTGAGAGAGAGAGATCGTGGCTTCCGACCGGCTGGAGGCGCCGCGCGACCCGGCGGTGCAAGTTCGGATGGACCCGCGCGGGGCCCCGGGGCTCGCGGGAGCGTCCGCGCGGTGACGGGCGTCCCGGGTGGCGCGGGGCTCTGGGCGCCTTTTGTGTGTGCGGCTCGCTCCGGCCGCCGAGCAGCCTTGTGCCCGGGGCGCGGTGCTGGGTTTTTTTGGGGGTTTTGTTTGTGTGTTTTATTTTCTTTTTTTCACCCTGACTGGTTACCCCAGACTCTTCGCAGATGTTAGTTCACAGTTTTTCAGCTATGGTGAGTCCCACCCCCACCCCCCCACCCCTGTTTTCCTTAGGAATTTCTGCTCCGGAATCCCGCAGCCAGCCGGGAAACTGCCGGGGATCCTGGGCTTCTTGGCCAGGGTTCCCGGTGGTCCCCGCCGTCCGTTTGCGTTACAATTCGCCTTTCCCCTTCTCTCTGGCTCTTTTCCTTTCCCCAAACCCAACGCGTCGCCGCTGCCCTGTCCCTGCCAGACCTCTCCGCGCGCAGATCTACCCCGCAGCTCTTTCCCCGGGCCCCTTTCTCGCCCGGTTGTCTTTCTTGGCGCCTTCGCTACTTCCAGAGACGCTCTCCACCTCTGAGGCTTAATCTGTCTGTGTGTTGGGGAAGTGGGGGGGGGGGGAAGGCGCACCCCGGTGTGTGCCCTAGCCCGGGGCCTGGCAGCTGAACCTCGGAGGGTCCCTGCCCTCTGGAACCCGCTCTAGGCTTGCTTTGCAAGCGGATTACAATAGAGAAACGTAAAGTCGGGGGTTTCTCTTGCCCTTTGGGGTTCGGGTGGAAGGGGCGGGGGCCTCAGCCCCGGGGTGCAACTTCGCTCTTTTTTTTTTTTTTTTTTTTAAGAACCGGGTTAGACCGAATCTTTCTATTTTAAACCCTGGCTTGGCATTCCCTCGCTCCCCATTCATATCATAAAACGACCCTGTCGTGTAAAAAAAGCCTCCTAACAGGGGAAGCGGAAAAGACAGGCGCCCCCCGCCCACCCCCACCCCCCAGCCATGCAGTTAAAATCTTGAAGCTGGTAATTTAAATGTGTGCTTTCTTACGGGCCCAGTGCAAAACATGTTTCTATTTAAATAGTCATGAAATGGTAATAGTCTTTGAAGGTTTATGATTTTTTCCCCCCTCTCAAGATTAATGGACAAGTAAACAGTAACGCAGACAGGTTCAAATCCGGGAAAGGCGAAGGCCGCTTCTCCTGTTTAATATTTAGTGGCTGTTTGAATTTTGCCTAAGGGAGGTTTGGTGCTGCGGCCGTTAAGGGTTCTAGGACACTCTGAGATCTCCTTCCCTCCTTCGAGAGGAATGTCCTGGAGAGTCTGTTGTGCCACTAGATTCACATATTCTGATTTTTTTTTATTTTTTTTTTTTTAAGGCCTGCTTCACTTCTTGTATTTCCCAACGTGGACAATGTAGCGTTGATACCCCTCTCCCGGCGGCCTGCGGAGGGCAACCGCTGATTCCCCCGACTCTGGCCTGGGGAGTGGATTTGGTGGAGGTAGCTGAAACTCTGCGCCTCATTCCTGTTCTTTCCCTCTTCCTCTTGCTCTCTTCTAGGACCGTCACGACGGCACCAGCAACGGGACGGCTCGGTTGCCCCAGCTGGGCACTGTAGGTCAATCTCCCTACACCAGCGCCCCGCCGCTGTCCCACACCCCCAATGCCGACTTCCAGCCTCCTTACTTCCCCCCGCCCTACCAGCCTATCTACCCCCAGTCGCAAGATCCTTACTCCCACGTCAACGACCCCTACAGCCTGAACCCCCTGCACGCCCAGCCGCAGCCTCAGCACCCGGGCTGGCCCGGCCAGAGGCAGAGCCAGGAGTCTGGGCTCTTGCACACGCACCGGGGGCTGCCCCACCAGCTGTCCGGCCTGGACCCTCGCAGAGACTACCGGAGACACGAGGACCTCCTGCACGGCCCACACGGGCTCGGCTCCGGGCTCGGGGACCTCCCGATCCACTCCTTACCTCATGCCATCGAGGACGTCCCGGTAAGAGGCGGTGCGGGCCGCCCGGAGGGAACGCAGCCCGGGGCTCACCTTCCCTCTGGGAAGGTTTATGGAGCCCGGGCCCGCGGGGCCTTGGGTTTTCCTCAATAATAGTTGGGGGTGGGTGTGAGAATCACTTAACCGAATTTAGAAATTAAAAAGTCATTGGGAACAATGCTTCCTGGAGCTCGCTCAACAATGCCCGGGTCACCACTCGCAACCGACGCAAATAAATCAGGCGATTGTCACCCCTCTAGTCGCTTCCCGCCGCCGCAGTAAACTGTGTGGATCGAGGGAGGATCTAATTCCACTGCACACCGTGTCGTGGGGATTGCTCGCTCTTCTAGGGAAGAGGTTAAATTTAGCCCAGAGGCGTCTGCGGAGTAAAGGAAAGTGTGGGAGACTTAAGGAAAGGTCCCCGAACCGGGTCTGATAGCATTAGTGAAACCTAGTTGTGCTTCCCCTGTCCTGGTCAAAGGAAAACAAGTAGCAAATCCAAGCACAGGGACATTAAAATGCAGCTTTCTTCTCTTCCTGGGGGTGCTAAGTGGTGACCTCATAAATCATTAGCTAGGTTCCCAACGCCTATCAGAATCTGCTACACTGCATATTCAATTAAATGTTTGGAGACTATTGGGCGCTGCGTTGAGTTCTAATTCAGTTATCAATACATGCAGTTTAAAATGATTTCTAAATAAGCAAGGCCTTAACACATGTAGTACTTACATCATAACTCGGGCTATTGATAATCTGAAAATAGTTTTTAAAATTAAATTTCAACCAGCATCTCAGGCTCAGCTCTATAAATTTATGGCTTTCTCACAATCTTCCTGAAATGGAATTAGAACAAGCACGTATGCATATGCGTTTATATGTGCATGCTGTAAAGGCTTCTGTTAAAGGTGCTTTTCTTGGGAAAGGAAATGTATCTGGATGTGATTTTTGCTAAAATGCTATTTCAAATTACTACATCAAATATAGCAGTGGTATGTCTGCTGACAGTTTAATGATTACTGAATTAGATTGTAAGGAAAACGGCCACATGAACTTACCTGATTGCCTGGCGGATTTAAAACATTTTTGAAGTTCTACAGGAAAATAGAAAATTTATTACCTCTCTCATTTAGCCCAGTTAATCACTGAAATTTGTTGGTTATGCTTAACAGCCTTGCAAGAAACACAGGAAAGCAGGCGCTTGCCCCAATGCAAGGCTTAGTAAACATTCTGTGTCTCTCTGTGTGTGTCCATATTTATAATGTTTTTAAGAAAATGATGCTTAGTGAATTTCAGGCAATATTTTCTAAAATTTTTTTTAATAGAACTAGAAGTTAAGATGATTTTAGGTTTCTTTTTCAGAGAGTGTCCGAATTCTTTTCTTTGCCTGTTTTTTGAAAGCATTCAGATAACAAAAAAAATGTCTTAAGCTTAGGGAACTACCGTGTATTCGGTATAGGTCTGCTCATGCAAAAGCGTCCTGTGGCTGGTGGGAATGCTCGATACCTGTGTGGTAACTCTTTGTGGTGAAATCGGTCAGTGGGAGAAATTAACCAAATGATCACATAAAAGCAAGAAACCCAGTGCTCTTCTCACCCTCCCCCACCTTTCAAGGGGGAAAAAAATCTTTCAAAGGAATTTGGGTCAGGAAAAGGGTTGTTTTCAATTTTCTTTTTGCTGCCACAGTTAACTTTTAATAAGAATGACTGCTAAATATTTAAGAAAATCAAGTCGATGGTGAAAATTATTTAATCATTAATATCTCAGTGGGGTTTTAAACTTAACAGTCTTCTCTGTATGGGCAAGGTCTAGCTTGAAATAACAGAAATAAAAGTATTATGCCACACTACATTTACTTTATGGGTTTAGGGTGCGTGCATAAAGGGATCATATTTCCCCATATAGTTAAAACACAAGAACTGCAGCAGTAGTCATTTCTGAACATTTCTCAATTTAATTATACTTAAATCCAGAAGCACTTTAGGCAAGTTACAAATGAGAGCATTGAGTATAATAAAACCTGTAATAAAGCAACTTAGTACCATCCACCCGGAATCATTGCGATCAGGCACAATTAACAGGAGCATAAATCCAAGACAGAATGGAAAATGTTCGAATCAGTATTATTGTTGGACAAAGACTAGAGAAGGAAGTAATAGTTTTTTAAATGGCAATGCCTGTGCTTGGTAACGATTGCGAAATCTTCTATCTCAGCAGCCCTGGTGCTAATTTGTAAACACAGCCAGACATTATATTGCCTGTCAGTTTCTGCATTAGAAAACATGATTTCATTTTACTTTCTAATCACGTTTTGATTCTAGCACACACGTATACCCATCCATCTGGAGAGAGAGAGAGAGAGAGAGAGAGAGAGAGAGAGAGAGAGAGAAGGGGGGAACCCCACAGTGGTGCTGGACAGCAGAAAAGCTGCCTCAGAGGGTTTTTGTTCCTGGTATTTCCACATTTCTGCCATCTCTCCTGCAAGCAGCAGTCTTTTAAAAATTATTTCTAGTTTTCCTTAAGTAAAGGTGTGTTTGTGTTTGCGATTTGCTGCATTACCTACAGGGTTTCCCATAGTTTGCTGTTACTCCCTGCCACCTCTATTGTGTTTCCTTGGCTTTGGCTGTCTCCGCACTGGGATCCCTCAAGTCCCAAGCTGCTGAGGCACACGAAAGCTAGGTGCATGTCTAAAGGTTGAACTGACTGTGAAAAAGATTAGGAACTCCAAAACTCCCTTTAATTTTCAAAGAAAGTTTTATTCCCCATCCCATCCTCTTCAGTGTGGATTATCTGCTAGGAGAGGTAGAAATGGGACTTGGGTGTATAGTGAAACCTCTTGAGTTTTAAAGCTCCAAATTCAGTAAGCCAAGATGAGATGTTTATATAGAAGTGCCATTATGGAGGGGGAGGGGAGTGCCCCTCCCCCACTCCACCCTCCCCCAACCTTGCAGGGAATATTCATTTCCTTTTGTTTTGATTATACACTTACATTCATGTGTATCCTTTTGTTGCAGCATGTAGAAGACCCGGGTATTAACATCCCAGATCAAACTGTAATTAAGAAAGGTAAGCCATTTCCTTCTGCATTCCAAGCATGTCCTTACAAGCAGAGTGCTATTTAAAAGAACTTGCAGGACTGTATTTATTTTTTTTTTCAAATAGGATTTCCTAAAGGCTCAGAATTAGCAAATAGATAGGCATAGAAGAACAGTGCTTAAATAACCAGCTTTCAGGATCTTGGTAATGGCAACAGGCTAGCTTTGTTCTGATGGTGACTTCAGCATTGAATTTAGTTTAATGATATTTGGACAAAGTCAAATGCGCAATAGTTGACCTGATTTGGAAGTGGCATTTCAATTTGGAAATAGTTTCATAGTTAATTCATTGTGTGGAGTTAAAGGCCATGAGGGTTAAAACATGTATCAAGCTGAAATAATAACAAAAAATTTAATATTAATGAAAAGACACATGAGAAAAAGCGCTCTATGAGGGGAAGAGGCATTCTGATTTAATTTCTAGTCTCTTGATTGAGTTTAAGTATTTAAAACTTGGTGAATTAGGTTAGTAAATATTTAGCTTTTGGTTAAGATTAGCATCTTGAAGATGCCGCTATTGACCTATGTATTTAGAAAAGAAATCATTGAAAAGATGTTACTTAATTTGAATGGCTTTATCATCTGCATTGTGGCTAGAAATAAAGTTTCTTGTGCTAATGCAGTACAAGCATTTTTTGTTGTTGTTGTTGTTGTTATGGTGGCAGTCATTTCAGGATCTTAGGCACCACCAGAAGACAATGCTATATAAAACTGTTCTCATTTCTAACCCCAATCAGTATATCGTCAGCTAGTTTAAAGTTTCATTTTTGCATCTGTGAAGTCATTGTCACGTCAAATTAGACGTGCAAGGGATAAATCTTAAGAGGTGCTCTTTCCAAGTCGACATGATAATTGGCTCTTTTATTAGTAATCTCTCAAGAGTTCGTTTAACTCCTATTGTCTCTATTAGCCTCGCCAGAGCTATTAATGTCAAAAGTGATCTATCCAAAACCTAGAGCCCCTCTCCTCCCCACATCCCCATTTAAAAAACCGTGAGGAGGGCCGTGATGAGACTGCACACATTACCATTATATGTCTCCATGTGGATTTTGAAGATACAAATGCATTGGACTTAATGGTTGTGGGTGCATCTGAATTACACTGGTGTTAAGAAATGGACGCCTAGTTTTACTGGTCTTGAATTTGTTTTCTAACAATGGTTCATCCAACAATGAAGAGCTTTTGGGTTTAACTGATTGCATGTCCTAGCCCCCACCCCTTTGAAGGGGCTTAGGCAGACAGGGTTCATTTAGTATTTGCTCAACAAAAGGATGCATTCCTAGTGTTCAACTGTAGGCCTATTCTTGAGTCCCATTCATGGGCTTGAAATGAGCTCCAAAACCCGAGCGTCTTTCAAAATGGAACATAAGGGTCTTATCGATGAAAGGACGGGCGGGTAGTGTGTGACAGCAGAGTCCGCCACTGCCAGCCAACTGAAATGTTCATTTACTGGCTGCCGAAGCCCTCGAAACTGATTTTAACAGCAATTTCTTTCCGCACTGTGCCTTTCGTCGGCCAAACCCCCGCGACACCAACCCTGCCCCGGGTTTGCACGTGAAACCCACCCGCTGTCTCCCTAAACCCGAGCTCCTGCACCTAAGCCGGCAGAGCCCGGGGGTGGGGTGGGGGTCGCCATCTCTAGACAGCTTGCAGCGGGGGTGAGAGAGGGCAGGAAGCCGCCGCGGGGTTCCAGAGCTGAGCGGCGCGCGGCCGGCCCGCCCCCAACTCGAGCCCACGCCTGTCCCCGCAGGCCCTGTGTCCCTGTCCAAGTCCAACAGCAACGCCGTCTCCGCCATCCCCATCAACAAGGACAACCTCTTCGGTGGCGTGGTGAACCCCAACGAAGTCTTCTGTTCAGTTCCGGGTCGCCTGTCGCTCCTCAGCTCCACCTCGAAGTACAAGGTCACGGTGGCGGAAGTACAGCGGCGCCTCTCACCGCCCGAGTGTCTCAACGCTTCGCTCCTGGGCGGGGTGCTACGGAGGTGAGGCTCGGCCCCGCCCCGCCCCGCCCCGCGGACGCAACCCCAGTGCGCCTGCGCCCGGGCCGTAGCGGTCCCTCCGGCAGGCAGGGAAAGGGGCGGGGGAGGAGAGGAAGAGGGAGAGTGGAGTCTGGTGGGCGGGGCGAGGCGGCGCGCCTGCGCACTCGAGGGGCAGGGTGGACTCCGTCTTTCTGCAGCACGCACGCGCAGCTCTCTCCATCCAGGGCTCAGTCCCAGCCTTGGCAGCCGTGGGGCGCCGTGCCGCTGCCTTTTCCCCGGTTGCGCACAGGTTACAAGCTCAGAAAAGCTTCTGGCCTTTTTGCTTTGCCTTACCACCCTGTAGGGTCTCTGATGGGGACGGATTTTCACGTAAAGGGAGGGAGTGACTTCTGCTTGCTTGCACGCTTCCTCAACGCTGGTTGCTGGCACCTCCAGCCAGAAGGCACCCCTACCCTGACGCCCACCCCCACCCCAGAAGCGCTGACTTTTGACGGTCTGATTTACTGTGATGTGTGACAGGCAGTGTGTAGGGCACGTTTATTTCCAGTTTCCGTTCATTATATGAAGTTGCTTTCAGGAACTGCATCCTGTTAACCCAGGATTCTCACTTCTCTAGAGTGAGTCAGAGACGAGATTTCACAAGGGCCAGGGAGGTAGAGACTCTAAAGAGGAAAGCTACAGAGCCAGCTGTGTGTGTGTGTGTGTCCTTCCCCCCTTCTTAGGGTTCTACCCAAAGGTGTGAGTTGTAGGCCTCGTGCTAAGTTTGGCCAAAAATACTGTCTCTTACTTCCCGCGCCGCATAAGACCCGTAATTCATTGTCTAACTTTGTTCCTGTATCTTAAGAAACCTCCGTTGGGCCTTGGCGGCTACAGCCCACCTACAAACTCTTAAGAGTGTTCCTCAGGGTTAATACTAGCGACTTTCAGTCACTTGGCTTTTCCTTAGTTATCTTTTACTGCCACAGATCTTTTCTCTGCCCCTGCTTTTTCCTCCCCTTCCCCCATCCCCAGTATCGTAGACTGCTTACCTATGGGAGTATAATCTAATCCGCACAATTAAAGAAGCACTTGAGTAGGGAATAAAATCTGAAATTAATTAATTTGCTGTTTTATTTAAACAATTTATCTTAACCACTTTCTGACGATGGGAGTCTATTTAGACATCTATTTAGAAGTCCCTCCATTGTCTCTGAAATCAGGGACGTTTTTGAAGGCTGATATCAGCCGTCATCCTTTTGGCATTTCCAGTCACACTCCTGACACGACTCGAAAACAGTTGGTGGGATGCGTTTCCCAGTGGGGCCAAAGCCGGAACATGAAATGTGAGCGTGATGATAACTTTGGTTACTAGGAATAACCTCACTCACAGCAGAACTTGTGAAGACAAATTTAAACAGCCTGCTGGGGTTTGCTGTGATTGTAGCAACACAATTTGTAGCAACACATTGTAGCAACAGCCTTCTGGGGTTTGCTGTGATTGTAGCTGACCTCAAGAATACCCCCAACTCTAGCAATCAGAACTGTGTGGGTGTGTGCGTGTGCGCCTGTCTTCTTCAGATACTTGAAAATGGAAAGCTCCCAATCTGCCACAACAGTTGCAATAATTACTGAACAGAGTAGGAGTTTTACATTTTAACATGCCTTTATCTTCTATGATCTTTCTGTGAAGTTCTTTCTTGGGCTTTCTTCCCCTTGGGGCCATGCTCCTCAGTGTTTAAGAATACGTCTTAGAAAGTGTTCAAAACTGACTTTAATGTAACACAGAACAGGTCAAGATTTTCTAAATCCCCCATCTCTATGTGTTTATGAAACAGAGCAAAGTCTAAGAATGGAGGGAGATCTTTAAGAGAAAAACTGGACAAAATAGGATTAAATCTGCCAGCAGGGAGACGTAAAGCTGCCAATGTCACCCTCCTGACATCACTCGTGGAAGGTAAGCGAATCTGCTTGCTAACTAGAAGAGAGCTGTCATCTAGGGACTCTGTGTCTTCTGGGTGGTTTCACCTTTCCATGGAATATAGCTATAACTGGAAGTGAGCAGAATTCTGGGATGCCAGGGAAAAACAAGAAACAAAACAAAAAATTCCAAAGCCTATTTATGTACACTCATGCATATATGTTCTTCTTCTCCTCTATCACAAAACTTAATTTCCCCTCGGCGCAAATCTGACCTAAACAATGCCCAAAGTTAAGAGCCACACATTCTCCAAGTTCCTGTCTCCTCTAAAGAACTCAGCAGTAAATCACTTAAGTTATTCTGACATCTGCATTTGAGAAATGCGTGACCATTACTTCCTGAATTAATTTGGGAATCTTTGACCTGCATCCTGATTTAAGACCGTCCTGAAAGCTCGGGTTAAAAGCCCTTGTAGGCTGTCGTTTTCCCAAATATACTTTCCTATGTCTTGTTTCCATTGTGCTTCTTTCGCTCCAGGAGGGGAAGAAAGTGAGAAATTTTAGAATTTGGATTTTTTTGCTACAGAAGAGGAAAACAACAAAGCAGAGCAAAGCAAAACAAACCCAAACTTACGTTGTAAAAGGGTTTCTTTTGTCAGTTTTTTGGCACACACACTCTTCCAAAGCCCTCAAGATGAAAAACCATCCCTGTCCAGCTATACAAAAGCTATCCCTAGACTTGGTTCATATTCCTGCTGTCTAGAGTCCTAACTTCTGATATTCAGTTGGCTGAAGGCTGGGAATAAGGGTTGGGATGGTTCATAGCTTTCCTGTGCTTTTCTTTGTATTTTGTTATGTCTCATGCTAACAGAAAAATAGAAAGACGGTGATTTGCTTCCAGGCAGGTTTAAAAGTAGCGTTCATATTTTAATGAGGCATATTTTCTTATTTGCATAGCGCATTGGGGAAGATAATTGACATTGAATCCAAGTTCTTTGAAAGTTTGTAGAAAACATCTGAAACAATGTTTTTGAGGAGAAATTCTATGATTTCCATGTGTTAAATGGTGTTAAAGGTGGTGATAATGTAACTTAAAAATAAAGCCATTGTTCAGGGCCAGAAATTCAAATACAGCAACATTATATTATAATGGTTGTATGTGGAGAACTCATTCTTCATATTCTTCTCCCCAAATTCTATGCCATGAAAATGGTAGTGGAAGCTGAGGGTGGAGCGTGAGAGTTGCTCTGGGTCTGGGGGCTGAGAGATGCAGTGGGGAGGCAGTTTCTGCAGAACTGTTATTGTTTGTGATCCGCTCCATTTTATGGAAACAAGCTCTGCCGAGAGGGCTTTGATGCTCTAATTGGCGCATGCGTTCTTCCGGAGCTGGAGCTAATGGCAGGAAGCCCTGCAGTAAAAACCAACTGGTTCAGGAAATTAAAACCAAAGATTCGAAAATCAACAACACAGACAGACTCAGTGGAGTGACCCTCAAATCCTCTTGGTTAATCGGCTTGGATGAACAGATAATTATATGCGATCAAGTTAAAATGTAAACTCTCAGTTGTTCCCTCGCTGAAAAGCCCAAGGAGTAATTATGAAACCTCATTGATGAATGTGTTGATAGGTGTGAGGTTGGAACAGCAGAGCCATTTTCGAACAGAAGTTGGGGAAACATCAGTCGGGGATGGGTAGGGGGTGATGGGTGGGGTTGACATTTTCAAACCCTCTTGGCCTTGTAAGCCAACCCAGCACTTTTACTGAGGAGTACGTTCTCTGGATCTCACAGAGAAAGAGAAATGTCTAAAGTAAGAAAGCAAGGAGTTTCTGCTTCTTCCAACTTTTGGTGAAGAAAGTTAAGGGAGTGTGTTGTGGAGAGGAAACTTTGATCCCAACTTCCTGGTTCTCTGGCCCTCACTTCCCTCCTCCGCCTCTTGCCAGGAGAAGCCGTCCACCTAGCCAGGGACTTCGGGTACGTGTGTGAAACTGAATTTCCTGCCAAAGCAGTAGCGGAATTTCTCAACCGACAACATTCCGATCCCAATGAGCAAGTGACAAGAAAAAACATGCTTCTGGCTACAAAGTAAGGCATTTACCTCTGCGGGGTCTCGTCTGTTCACTGTCAAAAGAAACAACAACAACAAAAATTATCTCGTGCTTGCTTCTCTTTTCCTTTCTTATTGATCAGCTCTGTTGTGAATACTGCAATCGGGGCACAAACTTATATAAGTCAGTACAGTCTGTATCAAAGAGGAAGAGCGAGCGGGCTTGCCAGTGTGCTTCCTGTGTCCCCCTCGGGTCTATCTCTTTTTGCGTGTTAACTTTTAAATTAATGGGGATGTGTGTGGTACGCAGCAGGGCCTTCACTGAAAGAGCATGGATCTACGACACTGTCGTTTTATTAAAAACCAGAATCAAATCCTCAAAGGCTTACCAACCAGGCTTGCTAGGTCCATATTTTTTGCCTCTTAACATTGTGTTCTCAAAGGCAAAGATTAAGCAGGGGCCTGCAAAATGTGCCATCCAGAAACTGCCCTACTTTCACCTCTAATCCCAGACTCCAAATCTTCCATTCTATTCTAGCCTCAAATCTCTCTCTGTGTGACACACACACACACACACACACTCAGAGACAGAGCCACAGAGTCATAACAAGTTTTAGCCTATGGGCAAGCTGTCATGGCCCAAGTTAGGCTCCTATAGGTGCCTGGGCTGAATAGACTTGTCTAGTTTGAAAAGAAAATGACTGTTTTGGTATGTTTTCTGGAAACTGAAAGGCTTGTTTAGAAGTCCTTAATTATCAAAAGCTGGTGTCACTGGAGGGCCCTGCAGCAGAGTTGAGAGGCTGAGGCCTTGGTTGGGACAGTTTCTGGCCTGGTGACACTGCTTCCTTGCTCTCACCCCTCCCCCTCAGCTGTAGCCACCTCAGGAAGGCCTCTGCTAGTGCTGGCTTCCAGGACCACACAGACTTCTGGGTTACTTTCTCTATGGCTCTCCACAGTTTGTCACTAACCCCAGAGCTCACCTTTTGGGCTAAAGTGTCTGCCCAGCAAACCATTGGGATCCCCCTGTCTCTCTCATCCAGCAGTGGGGTTGAAGAAACAAGCCTCCAAGCTGGGCTTTTTACTCCAAGCTGAGTTCTGGGGATCCAAACCCTGGTCCTTATTCTTGTGGTCCTTCATCCAATGAACTCTCTCCCCAGTCCTGCTGTTGTTTTTAAGAAGCAAAGTTTGCCTTTCTGCTTAAATTCAAACCTCATTTGGTTCGAAGGTGAATGAGGGAAGACTCCATTCCACCGACTGTTACTGTGGTTCCTTTAGAGGTGTGGGGGAGACAGCTCTGATGTGTTGAAGAGCAAGCCTGGTGGTTCTGGACTACTGAAGAGGGATTCTGTGTTTTCACCTCCCAGTGTAACTTTTCTTTGTCCTCATCCAGCGTGTAAAATGCCTTCCTGTTTTCAGGGTGTTTGCTGTGAGTGAGAGAAGTGTAGGCAGAAGTTTGTCCTGCGTGAGGGCTGGGGGTGGGAAACGAAGGGGAGGTCTTTCTGAGGTAGGAAGAGTATTCCTTAAGGGAGGAGAGATGGTTCAGTAGTGAGGTGCTTGTGAGTGGCAGGCCTTGAGGCCTGAAGGGTGTAGGGAGACTGAGTTGGCAGAGGTGGCTGCAAGGCAGAGATTTTTGTTTTGTCTTCTTTTTTTTTTTGCTTCCCCCGCCCCCCCCCCCCCCCCCCCCCGCATCCCCTTACCCCACAGGCCTGATGGGAGCTTCACCTCTTTCTCTGTTCCACTGCAGACAGATCTGCAAAGAGTTCACTGACCTGCTGGCTCAGGACCGATCTCCCCTGGGGAACTCCCGGCCTAACCCTATCCTGGAGCCTGGCATCCAGAGTTGCTTGACTCACTTCAACCTCATCTCCCATGGCTTCGGCAGCCCGGCGGTGTGTGCGGCGGTCACCGCCCTGCAGAACTATCTCACCGAGGCCCTCAAGGCCATGGACAAAATGTACCTCAGCAACAACCCCAACAGCCACACGGACAACAGCGCCAAAAGCAGTGACAAAGAAGAGAAGCACAGAAAGTGAGACTGTCCTCCCGCCCCGCCCCCGCCCGCCTCACCGGCCCGCGCCCCCACGCGCCCCTCCCCCGCCCGGCAGGTGACAGCTCCGGGACCAGCCACTCCTACTGCTGCTGCTACTGCGCCGCCGCCGCGCCGCCCTTCGTCCCCGGGATCCTCCGGACTGTTCTCCCTCGACTGCCCACGAGGCAGAGGCAGCCGCGGCCTCCTCAGCGCCCTGCCTCAACCTTCCCCATCAGCACCAACACACCCCTTTACCCTCATGTGGAGCCTAAGAGAACAGAACAGGTCGCGAAGCCAGCAAAAGAAAAGTTCTGTCGCGTTTGTGAACCTTTTTTTTTTTTTTAAATCAAATCAACAACAAACATTAAAACTTTTTTTTTTTCTAAAAAAAAGAACGTTAAAAAAATTTAAAAAGTATATGAGCTTCATGGGACTAACTCATCGCCTTCCCTTGCATACTTCAGATTGTAGCCATACTTAAAAAAAAAAAAGGCAAAGAGGATAATGACGTTTTTATCAGTATTGTGAATAAACTTGAACACAAATACAGAAGTTCTATGTCCTGTCTTCAGTTGTAGAAGTTTTCTCTGCAAGGTACAGCCACCCACCTGAACTTCCTCTGATGACACAACCCACACTTCTATAAGGGAATCAGTGTTCACGTCTCTGTATATATTTATTTATGTGTAATTTAATGGGATTTGTAAATATGGTGAGTCTGTTTTAAACCTTTTTTTTTTTTTTAATTTATCTGGTGATCTCGTTTACCTCCTGTTTAGTGGGTTTTGGATTCTCCCTATTAGTTCTTCATGTGGTTTTTACCTACTTAGAAAACCAAGGTATGGGTGATACCCCTCCCCCACTTCTGGAATTCATGAATTTAGCCCCGTGGTAGCATGTTAATGATGATAATGAAACAGCTGAACAACAAAAAAAAAATTTTTAAGGTAAAATAAAATTTTATATATAATTAGTATTACATTTAGCTTTTCATTGACCTGAAAGGAAAAACCGGAGTGATATTGGGACACTGGAAAGATTTTTTTTTTTTTAAACTGGAGTGATTTGATAACTCTTCTATGGTATCGTGGGGAGAAAAATAAAGTTTATTTGAGTTCACTGTCCTCCCTTCAAAGCGTCCTCTGAGCAATAAATGAATATTGTCTTTAAACCAAGGGTTAGGGATTTCTCTGCACTCCCTCTCTCTTCCTCTCTCTCTTTTTGTTCAACTTGGAGCATTTGGGACCACCTGGTATTCTGTGTCTTCACTGGCCACGGGGAAAGCAGTTCTCCATGTACTGTGTTGAGTTTCGCTGGCAGTAGTTCCCATGCCTGTCAATGTATCATAGTCCTTTGTTGCCCAGATAAATAAATATTTGATACGCTTTATGTCGATTTTTTTTATTCAGTGGCTGTCTTTACCCAGGCGTATTTTTGTTCTTGGCAGTATTTTTTATTCAGTATGGTTACAGTAATTGAGTTTAACTCTCCCTTGGCAATTGCTCTTTGCAATAAGCAGCTGAACCCATTGTTTCCCTCAAGTATAATAAAAACTTACTTTCAACTTGGAGTTCAGAGCAGGGTATCATTTAGATATTCCACTGAGTCTGTATTCAGACAAATGACACAATAAAACCCAATGTATTCTTTTGGATAAAAGATTGTTTGTACTGCTAAAGGAATGACATGCTATTGCTTCCTGACCGGGGGCATTAACTTTACTATTAAAAATAAAGTTTTATTTTTATTTATGTTGATCCTTTAGGTTTTCATTTGCATTTTGGAAGCCAAAATATTAAATCCCTCAGAACGAAGTGTTAGAAAAGACCAAGCCGGTGGTGAGTGGAAGAGCAGAGTGCATCCGAGAATCTGTCCGGGGAAGACAACTGAAATTCAAATGATTAGTTCATTAGTGCAGGGAAGGTGGCCATTTCAGCCTTCCACGTGTTTGCTTAGGCTTTTATGGCTTAAACTAACTCCGTTTTCGGGGAGGGGAGAAGGGATGGAACACAGAAAGAGACGCCAAACGCCCTCGTTTGCTTTAATATTTCATCTAGAGATGAATTCACTACTGGAGCCAGGAGAGGGGAGTGGCAGAGTAGGTGGCTCCCCAGCGTCCTTGGCACCCCCATCCGCACCTCAAATACCGCCACACCCTTCTCTTTCTATCTCCGCTCGCTCCTCTTTGGACCTTTTAGAAAGACAAAAACGTCTCAGAAGTGGGGCAAAGAGGGTGGGGGAGGGCCGCCCCTGCAAACCCTTCCTCTCCCGTCTTCTACAATAACAGGACTGTGTGCCTGCTCTGGGGGAAGGAAGAACCTTCCTGCACAGGAAGATGGCAAATTCAGGGCTTTTGTAAATGGGATTTGTAATTCTTTGCTTTGGAAGTGAGGTAGCTGTGTCTTTAACGCGTGGCGTTTTTATTATTTTAAATTTTTTTTTAAACAAAGAAATGGAGGGTGGCTAGCTGGAAGGCTTAAAAGAAGGCTGTGTGGGTGGGCATGCTGAGAAGGGCTTGACTCTAGGTCCTGGGCTTTGGCAGGCAGAAGACTAAGGCAAAGCATCCGAGTGTCCATTTTGCAGCCCTTTCCCCTTCTAATCTCCTTACGGAAGGCAGTGTAAAAATCAATCTCCACAAACCAATGAGGGTTGGTGGAGTCTAAATTCTATTTTCCAAAGCCAGAGAATTCATAACAATGGTGGGTTAAAAAAAATTCAAATGGAAAGTGTATTCTCAGAACGCAACGCGGCAATTGTTTTTTAAAGCGGTTATTTATTATTTCCTAGAGAGACTGGTTAACTGTAACGTAGATGTAACAAAATAATGAGGCGAATGAACCCTAACTGTACATACTGTTGACAGAAATGAAATGCACACAGCGTCGTAGCAGGTGAAGTGAAGCATTGTCTATCAGGGCTGTTTTTCTTGGCTGCATCTCAGATTGTGTGGGGGATCCTAACCTCAGGCACAATAGCATTCATAAACAACCATACATTGCTGCTCTTTCTCCAATGACACATAAATACTCATTTTAAAACGAAAACAATCTTATTAAATACCATTCATTCATATCTGGATTTACAGATGCTTGTTATGTGGGAAAACCTGAACCCAATATAATCTTTGCATCCCAAGAAAGATAGAAAGGAAAATAGTGGCTGGAACAGGATGAGGTAAAAAAATAAACAATGGTTTTCAAATGCAGAGAACCAGTGGTTTTTATTTTGTAGTTGGGCTCATGATATTGCCACTGTTTTAAACAATAAAACTAAAAGGAGTTATGTGCATTTTAGGGGAGTGGGATACTTCCCTAAAATAGTGATTATTTTAAAAGGTGATTATTAAAAAAAATTTAATTGAGCTGAGCAAGGCTCTGTGAATTTTGGCTTTTTCTGTTGGAACTGATGCATGTTCTCCCACACATGTGCAGATCACTTGACAGGTTGGGTGTTTATGTGCTAACAACAAAGATTCTCTTTGGATTAAACCAGACCAGGATACATAGTTGAATTATAAAGATGCTCGCCAGGGCTATGCTAATTACCACACCCAAGTTTTATGGAAACACAATGCTCTTTTTAGGTAGCTAGCCAGTCACCCCCTCTGTACTTCAACACCCTTTAAAACTCACAATTCAACCCACTCCTCCCCAAAATCGAATATTAATACAATTTGTGTTCTTGATGAAACTACCATCAGGACCACAATGCCCTGCAGCTGAAATAATATTTAAAATAGAAGGGATTTGACATTTGAGAAGTCAGTGGCTTGAAATACCCAGTTGTACTTAGCTAATTCAGTCCTTAACCTCTGGTTTCAAATAAATCAATTACAGTCGATTCCACTTCAGTTCAGAAGTGCACAGGGTTTTAGTTAATTGAATACATTTTATTCACTTGTTAGGAATATTCATTTGTCAAACTTCCAAGTTTAATGTACATTTCTTTACAACTCAGGTAATGTTAGACTATACAATAAAATCCAGTTTACCTGGATTTCCCCAAATCCTGCTTAACACTCAAATTTTATCTACTCTGAAAAACAATGCCTCCCCGGTTCTTTCCACCAAAAGTGTTTTCACAATAATTCTGTGTCAGGCAGGAGAGTTCCCTCGTAAAGAAAAAAGTCACATGGTCACTAGCCTTGTTCTAAGTTTAAATAGGTTAAAAACAAAGCTGGATTGATTCTTTTTAAAACTAAAACATTAAAAAAAAAAGACTGTGATTACCTGCTTGGTTTCTATTAGAGCTTTCTTCACTTTGCTGGACAGGTACACAGCATTTTGTGGTCTTAAAGCCACAGGCTGCTTCTTAAGTCTAGCTCTTCCTTTGCCTCCCACCCCAGGGCTTTCTGAGAAGGGCGTGAATAAATAGGGACTGTTAAGCAAAGCAGCACAGTTGCATGTGCCCAAAAGAAGTTGTGCTTTAAACAGATATTGATGTATGCAGTGTTTTATATTTATTGTTTGCGGCATCCTGCTGGCAGCCGTTTACTCTTTGGAAAGGAAAGGGGTTAATTAGCGTCATTATCAATCACTAATGCTTGCCTAACGTGTCCAAAGAATAATCAAGTTAGAGGAGGGCACGAAGCCAACAGCTGCTTCAGCCCAGTTACAGATCTTTTAAGCCACTCGGTGATGGGGTGGAGGGGAGGCTGAGTGGGGAGGAATCTTCATAGCCTGGGTAAAAAGGCTATAAAAATCAGGTCAACTCGCTAGAGATCTGAGAGGCAGAACTAACAGCATAAATAACCAACATTTTTATCCCTTGAGTTACAGGTGCAGAGATTGCTGTGACTAAGACAAGAGAAGTGAAATTTGTTCTTATTTATTTGATTATCCAAAGAGGAGACTTGAAGAAACAGATCCAAATTTTCCTGTTGTTAACTGCTGGAGGTTTGGGTGGCGGGCCAGGGCGGGAGGGGGGTTATAAGAAACGAAGGAGGGAGACAGAAAAGATAATCCACGAACACAAACCAACTTGAACTGTCAGTCCACCCTAGATGAAGAAAATCACGGAGCTAGTGACAGCATCCATCACACCTCTGCATCTCTTCTTAGGATGTGTTGAAATATCTGTGCGTGTAACTTTCAAAGAATCATTTTCCCATTTTTTTTCCTATGCTAAACTGGGCCTAATATCTAAACCATACAAATGTGTCATCTCAGCTTCTCAACAGTCCTAACTACTGTCCTCCCTAGGACTAGAAACTGAAGGAATTCCCCTCTTGAGTATTCCTTTTGGAGAAGATCATCTTTAATAACACCTAGAATCAAGTTAACCATGAGCCAGAACTAAAAGTACTATTAATTATTTGAATTGAGCTAATTGCCACTCTGATGGTAAGGAGGGACTAAGCCAAGACAGACAGCTTCTGAACAAGTGGGCCGTGCAACTGAATGACACATTGATGTGTGGACATAGATCATACATATTCCCAACCAAATCATCCTACCTCCAAAGAAATAACTGTCCGTTTTCTGTGATGGGTTGTCTGTAAAGTGGGGAGAAAGGGCTCTGCTGGGCTGGAAAACCGTGTCATTTGGGTGTGTGAAAAGTTCCCAGGTCCAAAACAGGTCTGCTGAGTATAAAAAGAGGAGAGAAGTGGGGGGTCATAGGATGAGGCTGGGGGGCTCAAAACCAAAACTGTATCTGTTATTCCTATGGGAGGCTGTGCTTTTATTTTGTCTTTCATGGCACGAAGGGAACAGAGGCAACTTAGTTTTCACAGAGCAGGTTTCTTTTCCGAACAAAACAGCAATGCTTATGTTATGTTGCTGGAATGACCTGGAGACCGGCAGAAAGCTGAAGGTGATGAGGGGTCCACACTTGCCACAGACTCCTGCTCCCTCGTCCTTCTTCAAAAGAGTAGGGGTAAGTAAGATGATCCTGAGCTTTGTAGACTGACTGGGATACTGAGATATTTTTTAATTGCAAGGAAAGATTGTTTGTTGTTTGTTTTTTCCTTTTTCTCTTCTTTTTCTAAAGTGGCTCAGACATGCTGCGGTTTATCTCCGTTGAAATAAAGGTTCCATTTGGTAGCTGCTGGGCTGGTTCAGTGGTGGAGCACTTGGCTAGGGCTTGGCTCCTTCTGTAGCCCCTCAAAACCCAACCCAAAGACAACCTCTTATCTTTTGAGTTCCAGTAAGAATCTTAAACCCAAACAGTCCACATGAGATCAGCCTAGCCTCTGGGTGATCCCATCCATTGGGGCTGAAGTTCCTAGTCCATCCAGATTACCAGCTTCTACCAGTCAGAAACCTGGGCCACTGTTTTTGTCTCGGAACAGACCTCTGGGTACTCTCTAGATAATCACTCTTTAAAAATCCAACGTATCCTGGGGATATGGAATACACACACACACACACACACACACACACACACACACACACACACATGGTCAAACTAAATTTAGCTAATACAGCTTAAAATAATTTTTTTTTTCCTGAGGCACTGAGTTAATGCTAGGATCAAATTTCCGTTTGCTTTGTCAGCTACCAAATCCTATTTCAGGATGCCCCTTGTCTTTTTTGGAGCCCCAAGACTGGGCTGCGCTTTTGTCTCCAGCAGGGGATCGGCCTGGGAGGCGGTGATGGTGTCGGCCTGGCGCCTTTTGCATCCCCTGACGGGTTTTATCCAGCTTTCCCCTGACCGGCCTACTGAAAAGTCATTTCTTCTGCTGAAGTCACCTTCACCCCCCTCCCACACTCTGCTTAGAGGCCCTGGTATTGGGAACAATTCACAGCTCGATTTTGTTTAGTTGAGTCCAACCAGAAGTGGGGTGCCTATGAGCTAGGGTTGGATTAGGTGGGGGCTCTGAGAGGGGAGTTAGAATTAAGGGCGTTCTTCTGGGCGGTAGCCACTGCCACCTGTGTCCAGGTCAGTTCGATTCAATTAAACTGAAGCACGGGTCTGAGAAACAGCATTGAAGCCCATTGGAGCCCGTCTGGGACTCCTCTAACTCCACTCTTTCTCTATGGACCCAGCGAGAGCTGGAAGGCATGGGGTTAGGGTTTTAAGGGCCCCTTTCACCGGTTCGACTTTTAAACGAACGACTGCGGGCAGGATTTGGGGAACTTTTTGGTTCCACCAGACCCAGAACATCACAAAGTTCCCACATCCCAAGCCCAGGGCAGTCAACAGGAAGACTCTCCGCGTGGCACCCTTTCACTCCCACTGCCTTCCGGGAGCTGTCCATCCTCAGCCCATCGCTACCCCAGCCTTTCTTCTCCAACACCCAGAGCTCTGTTTCGGCTCCCCTTGTCCATTGGCCATTGCAGTCACCATCAAGATCTCTTGCTTTATTGTAACACTTTTTTTTTAAAGATTTATTTATTTACTATGTATACAGTGTTCTGACTACATGTATGCCTGCACACTAGAAGTGGGCACTAGATCTCATTATAGATGGTTGTGAGCCACCATATGGTTGCTGGGAATTGAACTCAGGACCTTTGGAAGAGCAGACAGTGCTCTTAACCTCTGAGCCATCTCCCGAGCACCTTATTGTAACACTTTAAGTCACCTTCCAACACAGGTTTAAGAGAACATCCCAGCCTAAACTAGTTAATAGTGTGGAAATGCCTTTCACCTGTCTTGGTCTGAGTCTCCACACTCAAGCCCGAGTGTCTCAGTAGGGGGACCCCGGAAGAAAAGTGGTTCCCCTAAGCAGAATCTGGCCCATCTGCACCTCTGAGATACCTCCCCCCTCCATCTTTCCCTCTATCCTCTTCTCCCTCCCTCCTCCATGTCTCCCCTATTTCTTTCCTCTTTCTCTGTTCTTTGAAAAAAAAAAAAAAAAAAAAAAAAGCCCACTCTGACTTTTCGGGGACGGGGGCGGGGGACAAGCTGGGCTGTGCGGGCGAGGGGGGGCTTCGCAGATAGTTGATATTCCGGGTCCAGCCGCTCTCCGCGTTCCCATTCTCTAAGCTCAGCCGGGGGGAAGTGTCGCCCCGGGCCAAACATATGCTTCTTTCCAGCGCGCTAATCCACCTTCAGCGTGGAGGCGTAATTGCTCGAGTGTCCATGGATTCTCTGCGCTTTGTCCCTCGCTGGCTCCCATCAGCCCTGGCACACGCCATTTCAATCAAATCTTTTCAGAAAACTGTCTCCTTTTATCAAGTCGCAGCCCGTGCGAACGACGGGAGCATTTAACAAAACACCCTGCGTGATCTGCCGGCCTCCCTCGGCCCTGAGCAGGGAGCTGCGATCACAGCCACAACTTTCCGCAGAGTTCTGTGGTGGGAACGGAGGGATGGAGAGGGGAGAAAGGGAGGGAGAGGTGAGGGAGGGAGGGAGGGAGACAGAGAGAGAGAGAGAGAGAGAGAGAGAGAGAGAGAGACAAACACACAGAGACACACACACACACAGGAGAGAGAGGGAGGGAAGGAGAAGTGAGGGAGAGAGGGAGAAGTGAGGGAGGGAGGGAGAGAGACAGAGAGAAGAAAGGAGGAGGTGAGGGAGGGAGACAGAGACAAACGCGCGCGCGCGCGCGCACACACACACAGAGAGAGAGAGAGAGAGACAGATAGAGAGCTAGAGAGAGAGAGAGAGAGAGAGAGAGAGAGAGAGAGAGAATGAATCAGAATCAGCAGGCCGGAACCAAAGCCAGTCTCTTCTAAGGCCCTGCTAGGTGTTCTGGAAAAAAAAAAAAAAAAAAAAGGTCAAAAGCCACATTCAGAGATTCAGAGCCGAAAACACGTTTCATCTCAGTTATATTTGTTAATTTTTTTCCCTTGAAATCTAAGAAATGAATTGCTTCTGCGGACTGTTTGGCTAGCCCGGTGGCGGTGAAAAGGCTGGTAGAGGCTAGCTCAGCAAAGTCTGCCAAGGGTAAGAAGAGGCTGGGATTAAAGGACATCGCGGTGGACTCTGCCTCTGAAAGTTGAGACAAAAAAAATTCCCCTAAGCTGATTTCTACGTGGACATCACATCTCTTCTGTTGTCAGTGACGGATGCCAGTGAAAGCTGTATGTGGCCTTTTCAACCTGCCGTCACCACCCATTCCCTAGTCTATGTTTTAACTGTATTCTGAGTTTCTGGAGAAAAAGGGAGGCAATGACAGAGTGAAAAGAACCCTAGAAAAGACCCGAGAAACAGATTAAAATTATTATTATTTTTTTTTTTACGCTACAGGGGGAAAAATGAAAGCAAATGTTTAAAAGGAAGCATGAGGTTTGATTTTGTGTAGCAATTATTATGCAAATACACACAGGCCTGTTTATAAAATGAAAGCAAAGGGGTAAAGAACAGATCTCAAATCCCAAATCACCCCACATTGAGACTGATTTTCACTACTTGGTGGTCCCCCCAATAGTTTATTTCTGATTACCAAGAGGAAGAAGACGCTGTTCTTCCTCTCGTCCTGCACACACCCCTCATCCTACAGGTTTAGAATTCAGCAAGTCTGTAAGTCACGAAGCTGTACAGAGCTGGGGGCGGCTCTTGCCTTGAAGTTCTTGATTGGCAAGGTCTTTATAGCTGTGTGGCTCTTCAGTGTCAACCCCACTGGTCTGTTTCCTAAGTCCAACAAAGCTGCTCAGGGCACCTGAGTCGACCACACAGTTGAGTCAAGGCAGTATCTAATGTGTAGGTAAGTATTTTAAGCCAATTTCCATAATCACATTTTAGTGTGTGTTTGGAAACATGCTTCATTGAGCCTCTAAAACGGTCAGGCTTTGGGGTGCAAAGTGAAGCAAGGGTGGGAGGGATGGGTGTTGGGTGGATTCCTCTAGGATCTGGAAAATGGGACATATTCTTTGCTAGGCAGGATCAACTTTTTCAGTGGTTTTAAGTACGGAAAGGATGGTTCCTCTGGACAACCCAACCAGGAGAATTATCTGGAGAATAATTTTAAAACTTGTTCATTTGCTTAGACTACTACCTGTCTTTTGTCTCTGCACCTATATAGTCAGAGGAGTGAATTCAGAAAAAAACCCACTAAGTATCTTGGGAAGAAGCTCAGTATGAACACCAGGATAACAGGAGCTGAGCATGTGGGGTGAGGATGGGGGGGAAGACCATACTTAATAAAATAAACATATTGCTTATTCTTTTTTCTCATTCACCTTCCATAGACAACTGAATGAAAAGATTCAAGACAATGCTTCCCAAAAAAGGGAGGGGAGGAAGCTTCCTTGAGGTATCAGGTAGCTCGGAAATAACAGGCTCTGAAGCTAAAGCTGTTTCTTCAAAGCTAAAACAGACTTGAAGGTTCAGATGCTTGTGGGATGGAAACTGAGTAGGTTTTTCTTTTTTCATTATTGGGGTGAGGTCCCACACACCCCGGGATGGCTCCCTCTGTGGCTCAAGATGCCCTTGAAAGTTTGCTCCTCATGTCCCCCTGTGCATGCTGGGATCACAGGCCTTTGCTACCAGGCCTGGTTTGAGTTTCTACTCTCTTTTCATCATGACATATGATCAGGTAGGTTCAACTTCTTGGATCAACTGGAATGAGGTGGACTTGGGGGAGTCCCATAATTAGGAAACGATGCATTTGGGGGAGTTTCCAACCAGCTCTTTGGACCACACCTGTGAATGCTTTAAGAACAAGAGACTAGAGGAAAATTTAGGTCAGGGAAACCTGAAATGAAACCAGCTCCTCAATAACAAGATCATTTTAAGGGGAGTTTTACCTTCTTAAATGCTCAAAGGTCAAGACCTCAACCACCCCCACCCACAATACTGCTTTCTGGCTGTCTGGTTTAAGGCAAGCAATGTCCTGCTGGGCTTAGGGGGACCAGACACAGAGATTCCAGGAGCAGCACTCTTTTAAAATATCCAGGACTCCTCTGGCCCCTCCTTCTCAGTGACTGGTTTAAAAAGCTGGAAAAGCCACCTGCTTGCTATTCCGGATTCCTATCGCTCCTAACCAAAGGTATCATGCAGGAGCTGACTGGGCTAAAGGTACCACTGGGAATGCCGGTGCCTTAAAAATCATAACCCTTCTATACCCTCTAGCTCAGGTCCCAGCCCTTAGCTCTGAGTGTCACAGGGAGTGACAATCCAGTCAGTGAATAATTGTGAGGTGTTGCTTAGGGGGAAGAAAAAAAAAAAGGAATTAGAATGTTAGAGAGTGTTCTGAGGGGAGGAATGTGGGAGGAAACAAATTCAGATAATTCTCCTGAACTGCCCCCTTCTCTTTTCCCCCTTCTCTCTTCCCCCTTCCCACGGAGCATTTTGGCTGAACTTAAGGTTTCTTTGTATTGCTGAGGAAACCTTAAGAACCTTCCATAGGCTTAGGTTTAACCACAACCTTGACTGAATCTGGTTTATGAAAACCAGACTTCTCCAAGAGCCTGGTCTTCTGGCAGCAATTAGTCTGACTTTTCTTTAACAAAATTCTTTGTAATGCCATTCAGAAAACCAGTTGGTAGGAGTTTGTGGTACAGTGTGTGTGTGTGTGTGGTGGGGGGGTGAATATGGAAGGGGTAGATGGAGTGGGGGATGGCATGAGAGAAGGCCAATTTGTACGATTTGGTGGAAAAAATTCTCAGTGTTAGCACATTAAGTTGGGGGAGCTGTGAAATATTTAATTAGGTCCTGGCTGGAATCCTATTAAAGCGGCCCTTATTTTAAAAAGCCTGCTTGTCTCTTTCCTATGAGCAACGTAAGGGACACCATTGTCCTCCTGCCTTGCCACCAAATGATTTCAAACAATTTGCCAAGGCGGTCTGAGATCTGGGCTCCATGAAGAGAGTCAACGGAAGGGCCTGTTGGTGAACCTATGGGAGGATTCTGCCGGCCTGTGGGTGGAATGGCACCCAGCATCTTGGGGTAGGAGATGGCTCGTTTCTCTTCAGCTCATCACCAGCGTCTCTGTTCTTGATGGGTGGGAAGGCCACAGCCCCGGGGACCCTTCCCCCTACACGCTTTTCAAAACTCAACCTCACAACACATACTGACAACAAACAAGAGATCCATTCATCGGCTCCACCACCTTCTCCGGTTGGTTATGCAAATACTAAATTGAATCAACTGGCTAGAGCGTTCAGCCGGTTGGTGAAATACGATAGAAAAAAGAAGTTGAGTATTCGAAGGAAATTGATTCCAACAGTTCATTTTCGGTCTTCCAGTCGGTGTGGATGTCTGCCTGTCTGAAGGTGGAGAGACACAAACACATCTTGTTGGAGTTGAGGCTGCCGTTCTGCAAAGCTGCAGGCACTTTTGGAGATCCAGACCCTTCCCCTTTGCTCCTGGGGAGATAAGCATTGGAGCCCTTTCTCAGGCCACGCGCTGAACTCTGGGCGGCTCATCCCTAGGGCAGAGAGGACTTCGCTCTGAACCCTTTCCCTGGTCCGGCTTTCGCAGACAGCAGGGCAGGAGGTCTGTCAGGCCAATTTAATTTGAGAGTCCACCTCAGGAGTGAATGCAGCTAGCTCCCGCCTCTAATCCTGCCCCAAGGAATAAAGGGTGGCGGAGACGGACCTCGAGCCCGCTGAGAGCAAACATCCTCTCTCTTTCCCTTCACAGCTCAGGCACAGGGACTGACTGCCTTTAGGTGAGAGGGAGCAGAGCCTTGTTGCAGAAAAATCAGAATATCCTTTCTCTTTTCTAGGCCCCCAGAGCATTCGACTTGGCAAACTTATGCCTCAGTTTCCCTATTTGAGAGATCAAAGAGAAAAGTTTCTCGGGGGAGTGGGACAGAGGGGATGCTCCTCTCTCAGCCCACTGCGGTGCAGGCTGGAGGGAGGAGAGATGCACCAGCCTGGGCGAGAAAGTCCAAGCCTTTTTGCCCAGCTAGGAACACCCCCCACCCCAAACGTCACCCAAATGCCACCCAGAACCACCGGGGAGAGCCGCAACGCTGGCGGCTTACCACCACCGACGCCTCATCCCAAGTATGGGGGGGGGAAATCCAATCTTTCTGCAACCCAATACATCATTCCAATAAGAATGACTTCACTTTAATAAAGATTTAATACGCTAAATCTGTCTTTGTCGCTGATTGATGTTTCTTTGTCCTGAAGCCGATTTGGGTTTTCCTGATCAGGAATTCGGAGATCGAAGCTGGAATTCAGACCCGGGGGTTGTTGTTACTTTGGATAACGCCCTCGAGGAGAGGAGAACGTCTCCGTTTGCGCCCAGCCACGCACACGCGCTCGCAGACCCGCCGCCTTGTTCTCTTCTGGGTTCGGGGTGGGGGTGTGTGTGTCTCCGCATCCAGAAAGCTCTCTCGCTAACTGCCCGGGCCGTGGGGGGAAGGGAGCTGGAGCAAGGGAAGGGGATGGGTGGGGAGGAGAGGGGAAGGGAGGGGTTGGGCCACGGAACGCCGCCGCGTCTGTCGGAGAACCATTTGCTCTGAATCACAAATTTTCACGGCTTAGGAAGAAAAGGTAGAGCTAATGTCTGGCTCAATTAATAAACATGGTAATTTCACACCCGGAGAAGGACATAATTTCATCCGAGCGCTATCGGCGCCATCACAAAGGGTCAGGGCGCAGCTGCGGCGAACCCGGGTCATTACGGAGTCGCCGAGCAGCTCCCGCGCCCCGGCCCTGCGCGCGCCTCCGGGCGACGGATGGCTGCGGGCGAGGCCGGGGCTTCCCCCGATAAAGGACTTACCCACCGTGCGGGGAATGGAGCGGCTTTCAGGACACCGGTAATCAGCTCGCAGACCTGGAGCCCCTACGGGGCCCCTCCCCTCCTTTTTTTTTTCCAATAAAAGGTGCCTCGAGCTAGCACCCTCCCCCCCCAAAGCATCTCTGTCTCTCCTGCGTCCTTTCCTCTGAAAACCACGACCACCACAATGGACGGACGCTCACTCAGCCCGTTTTTATTTTTGGAGAGGGCCTCTCTAATGCGTTGGCCACAGAAACCTATTGCATTTGGAAATTTTCAGACAGTTGCGGTTGATAAATTTCTGATGTCAAGATTTGAGTCCAGAAGCCGGGAGACAAGATATTAGTTAGCCTCAACCTCGTAATCTTTTAATCACATTACTTTAAGTGAGCACAAGTGATTTCACCCGTCAGTGATTTATTTAGGCATTTGGGGGTGGGGGTGGGGGGACAATTCCTTGCGTCCTGTGCGAACGCCAACTGGAACATGGTTGGTTAAAAAGAGAAACCCTGAGCTTGGGGTAGCCGAACCATCTTCGTGAGGTGCCCAACCTCAGCATCAAAATTCACGCCTAAGGCCCGGCTCCTCAAAGCAGTACGTCCCAAAGGCAAATCGACTCCAACCGCAGGGGAGGTGACGCTCCCCCCTTTCTGGATTTAGGTTTTTTAAAGCAGATCTTCAAAGCTAAGATAAACGCCCATTAAATAGCCTCATGCAAATGGGATGGAGTCGGGTAGCCAAACACACACAAAGCTCGTCTCAAATAAAACAGTAGCACGATGGACGACAACCCGGACGCCGGGGTGTTTGGGGGAAAAAAATTATAGTTGTGCAGTCTCCCAGGTGTCTGAATTATTGAAGAGCGATGCGCATATTTCAACGAGGGAAGGTGGCGGGAGAAGGTGGCCGAGGTTAGGGACCCGTGGTTGGCTTCGGGAAAGCTGTGCTTGGTGTGTGTGTTGGGGGGGGGGGCTCCCCAGCGAAGACTTTTTTAACACATTCTCCCCTGAGCCGCCAAGGAGACAGCCTCACCCTGACAGCTGTGGGACAAATGGGTAGAGAAAATGGATGGGTTTCAGCAGCCGGGGACCTCCCGTTTCCGGCCGGGGTCGGAGGGTCCTTTCTCTGGGCTGACCGCTAAGGTCAAAGCGGCCAGGCACGGATGGGCCGGGGTAGGGGGTTGGGGGTGATGGGGGGGGGGCAGCGCAGAGCCGGGCGAGCACGCGGGGATAGCGGTGCTCAACCTGAGCGCTGAACTTCCTCCTGCGGCCTTGTTGGGGACCTGGGCATCTCCCAGTGTGGCCCCACGGTGAGGGTTTCCTGGGGGTGGGGTGGGGTGGGCGGACAAGCTCCCGGGCGTCTGTTCTTTGTCCGTGACTTTTCCTGACCACTTGCGAGGCCAGGAGGTGTCGCCTCCACGGGTGGCCAAAACGAGGCTGGCGTGGCGGGGCGGGGGGGGGGGCGGGGGAGAGCGGGTGCTGAAGCAGCACCATCTCTAGGCATTGACTAGGCAGGGCGTGTTAAAGAAAGCGGAAACAGGAGTTGCCGGGGTCTAAGCCAGAACATCTCGGCCTCCTCTCCTCCCTTTCCTTGTCCTTCCTATCCACCACCTTGTTTCTTCTCAACTCTCTGGAGGTATTTCGAAAAAAGTAAAGAGACTCCTCATGTACCCAGGGAGAATGCACGGAACGTGTGCAGGGAGCCGTGAGTTCGGATCCCAGAGCCACATAAACTAAATTTGGTGGTGTATGCCAGTAAACCTAGCCCTCCAAAGATGGGGATGGGGGATTGCCAGTTCAAAGTAGTCATAGGCTGCACACAGAGTTTCAGTCTGTGAGACACGGGGTTCTGTCTCAAAATTAGAAGAGAAGAAAGAAAGAAAAGAAGGAAAGAAAGACCTACAGGAATTTCACAATCATATTGCATTTGGAGACAGGGAATGTGGGCTACGGGATCCGGTTTGATGGCCTCTAATCAGTGAGGTGGCCCCAGACTCTCCCCTTTTTGGTGAGCTGGGGGTGCTGCCTGGGCCCAAGGTTGCAGAGAAGCCCCAAACTTGATTCCATCTTGCTGTTCCAGTCAAGCTCGGTGGATTCGTAATAGCGACGACAAAGAGTAATTACATATTAGAAAACAAAACAATCATTACACCACCCAGTCCACACACAAGTCAGCGGAGCACAGTCGCCCGGCTGGAAACATCTAAGCCCCAGGCTCCCCGGGGCTGAGTCAGCAAATCGCAAGAGCCTGGAGTGGGGGTCTGTGCTGACCTCTTCCCAGTAAGGATAACAGATGCCTTGGGGTCTGTTCTGGTCACCTGCAGGCTTAATATCATGTGATTTCAGAGCTGTCTGTCTGAACTGCATGCTTTCTTTCTTTCTTTCTTTCTTTCTTTCTTTCTCTCTCTCTCTCTTTTTTTCTCTCTTTCTTTCTTTCTTTCTTTCTTCCTCTTTCTCTCTCTCCCTTTCTTCCTTCCTTTTTTTTTTGGGGGGGATAGCTTTTATTTTCTTGTCAATAAGAAACAAGAGGTGGGTAACACAGATTTTTTGGGTCTGAACTACTGTTCTACATTTACACTAGAGACCACGGGTCTTTGCATGTTAATTTCTCCCAGCACCTGTCACCCGGTTCCTTGGTGACTTTACTGTGCCCTCAGGCACTGGCATCTTGGGGTTCCGGTGATGAGAGGCGCATTTACTTCCTCCTGGGGGCTTGGAGGCGGACCTACTTAGAGGAGAGAGTGTCTCCCCAAAACTCACACTCCAGGCCACGCCCCCAATTTCCTTGAGCCAGCAGCGGGGGTAAAAAACCCCTCACTTTCCAGCCCCCCTGTGAAAACCGAGCTTTATAGGGGGCTCCGCCCTCGAAGTGGATGCGGCATTTGAGAGACTGCCATAGTGGAGGTGTCACCCACACCCCAGTCAGAGACCGCCCGTCTCCATTTGGAGTATTTTGTGTGCACACATCACAATGGCGTCAAATAACTCGGTACTGAAACGACAGAGCCAGGGCCTCTCCTTCAGCTATGGGAAGCCTGGCTTCCTGGGGGGCGGGGCGAGGTGGGGTATGCGTGGAGGAGTGGAGTAGGTGTGTGTGTGTAGGGGGGTTGTTGGAGCACATCTCCAAGGTCGGGTGACTTGAACCCTTTTAGACCGGGGATGCCCTTGTAGTCAGCTGCGGATCGTGACTGCATGCTGTCATAACACCAGAGTCCCTTTTGACCAAAGAAGGAAAGGGCGCGGAGCTGGCCTCTAGGGAGTGTTAAAAGCCCACAGCTTGTGTGGGAAACCTGTCCTCTCACTGGCATACCTCTATAGGACCCCAGAGGCCAAGTTGTACGTAGACAGCTCTCCCTTCACGTCCTGTCTCCACCCTCCCCTCCCCCACCAACTCCTCCAGGGCTAAGGAGAGGACAAAGGACCTACAAAAAGGAAAAAAAAATTAAAACAACAAAATATCAGCTTGACCTCCCCCCCCCACCAAAGAACACTGTTTAATGAGGTGGAAAATTCTTCCACACAAATTGCTTTTTCTACTACTTTATGAGAGTTCATAAATGTTAATGAAATCCAGTTACCAAAAAGTAACTATACATCATTGCCTCTGAAGGGGAGGCAGAGGAAGGAAGGTGACGCTTAACAGGCGCACTCGTAATTAAAGCAGCAGCTGCAGCAAATGGCGTTGCCTCTGACCAGGTGGCTGAGGCCCAGGGCACCGCTGCTCTGCTCAGCCCATCAAAGTTGGCCACTGGTGTCTTCTCCACCGGAGAAGACCTGGCGCAGCCTAATTGGCAGGTGCAACAACAATAAACATCATCACCATCACCGTCATCACCGTCAGCAACAAAATGGAGAGGTGCAGGAGACGGCAGGTCAGAACGAAAACACATATGAACACTTCTGAAATGCTCCTTGCTTCTTGACCTTTTGGTGAAGAAACCTTGCTATTGACCCAAGAGTCATCAGGTCCCGTGTGCAGAAAAAAGCCCTCCTGCCTAGAGGAAAAGGACGGCCAAGCTCACTGTCCAGAAAATCAGAATGTGTGCTCCAGAGCAAGTGAATTCCCTCTCTCCCTCTTACCCTCCTCTTTACTTCCATCCTCCTTGCTTTCATCCTCCCTTCCTCCCTCCTCTCTGCCTCTTTCTTCACTGCCTCCTTCCTCAGTCTCACCCTCCTCCCAACCTCCCTCCTCCCTCTCACTCTGCCTCCCTCTTCCTCCTCACCTTCTTCTCTACCTGGAATTGAATCCATGGCCTATTGGAAGCAAAGCACCATCTCTAGGACTGATCTACATGTAGACTTTATTCGGGTGTTTTATACCTGCCTTGTGTGTGTTGAGAGAGTGAGGGATAGAGAGGATCTATGGCAGGAGGTTAAATAAATCAGAGGACAATATGCTTGATAACATTCAAAAGTGAGGCTGTGACTCTCAAGCACTCATTCTGTTCAGTAGTCAGCTAATGTGTGTGATCAGAAGGTTAGAGTAAACAAATCAAACATTAACTCTCTGTCCATCTGCCTCTGTGACATGGTCTCATGTCACACAGTCTCCCCTCAAGCTTGATATGCAGGTGAGACTGGCCTTGAACTCCTGATTCTCTTAACTCCACTTCCTAAGTGCTGAGATTACAGGTATGTACCACCACATCCAGCTCTCTTTTCTCTCTGAGAGATGCGAAAATCAAGTCATTTTGGATTTGTACACAGTAATGTTCCATGTAATCCAGATTCAAGTACTAATACTAATAATTGTTAGTTTATTATTATTATTATTATTCTTTTTGTATTTGTTTTTGTTTTCAAGGGTCTGACTGTGTATCTCTAGCTGGCCTACAACTCACTCTGTAGACCAGGGTGGCCTGGGACTCACCGATACCTCCTGCCCAGGCACTTAAATTTTCATTTATTTTAAAAGTCAGCTTATAGAGTAATGGGTTTCACTACAGATTTTTGTTGTCGTCGTCGTTTTGTTTTGTTTGGTTTGTTGCTTGTTTTGAGAAAGTGTTTTATTATGTGACCCCATGTGATAATGAACTTGCTGTGTAGATTACATTAGCCTGGAACTCACAGAGATTTCGCTTGCCTCTGTCTCTTGAGTGCAGGCTAAATACCTGCATCACTACATCAGGTATATGTAGCATTTACACCCCCCCCACAATTATACTTTGGTTTTCTTCCCTCCCCTCTTTTACTTCCTCCTCCTACTAGTCCCTTCTCCCAGTTTGCTCTTTCTTTTCCTCCTCACAAATGGCCTTCCCTTCCACTTTCATGTCACACATATTTGTATTACATTCGTCCCTCTTGACTTTCCCTCCTTTTCTGTCATATAGATCATCTTTTGTCAGCTACTGTAATCTGGGCCACAAGAGCAAAAACTCTGGCCATCTTTGAAGAGAATGTTCCACTGTCTCTCTGCCCCTCTGTTGCTACACCAGCTCTGGCACACAGCAACAGCCCAGGCACTTTTTTAAACGGGAGAACAAAAGTTGAGAGAAGGCAAGTCCAGTGTCTTAGGCACCCGTGTAGGTGACTGTCAATGTCCCCTCTGGAGCTCAAGTCTCTGTAAGTCACTTCTGGAAAAGTTCATTGTCATCCATAGCTTAGCTTTCCTAGCTGTAGTATTCACAGTTTGGTGAAGAAGAAAAAATTAAAAAAAAAAAATCACATCCACTAATGAAATGCTAGCTCCTCTGTGAATATGTGGAACTTCACACATTCGTCCTTGCAAGCTCTTTCTTCTCTACGTTACTTGGAATTCTCAAAACCCACTCTGCAGTAGCCACAGATGAAACTGACCGAACTTCCAGTGAGCGTTGCTTTGGGGTACAGAAGGTAAAGGACCAGATGAGAACGAAGTATCACGATGCTGCTGGCTAAATTCGAAAATGTTTGTTAGGAGAAGGTGAAGTTTTCCTGCATCTTGTGGGGTCTTAGGGTTTGGCAGGAGTGGCTGAGCCCACTGCCCACCTCCACAATCTTTCTTGAGGGTTAGCCTCCCTTTTAATTGCAGGGTGCTCTGTTCTACCTTGCCCAGGCCATTAGCCCTGCTGTTGCCTGTGCCCTTGGTGGAGGCAATACAGTGAGAAAGGTTAAGTGTTCATTTTTGTGCGGAAATTTGCAATGGTGCTTCGAGACGACATAATTACTACTTCCCACAAGGTATTGTGTCTAGTAGAGGAATGACCACAAAGACATCAAACAAACACTGGGTCTCTGCCTCCTGCACCTGTCATCCTTCAAAAAGTGGGCAGAACCTGTGGGTTTTGAGACTCTTTACTGTCTCTGCATTCTAGTTACTTGTCTGGGGCAACACCTGGAGGGGCCTTTAATGTTTGAAATTCTCGTTAGTCAAGGAATAAAGGGGCAGGTCTTCCAAGGCCCTCTGGTTTCTTAGGGTGACAATGACCAGTTTTCATACTTGACATTTTCACTCGTTCATTTATTCAAACTTGAATTCCATTGTTAGGAATTAAAAAAACAAACAAACAAAAAAAAACCAAAAACAAACAAACAAACAAACAAAAAAAAACAACTTACTGAGAAGTTTCTAGGCTGGTGTGTGTGTGTGTGTGTGTGTGTGTGTGTTACAACAAAAGCACAAAAAGAACAGTAGCAGGGGAAGCTCCCATAATGTTTTATACATCAAGTGGGACTTTAATCACTTTGATATATGAAATTAGGCTAGGAAATGTGTTCCCAGTTGGGCTGATGTTGCCCTCAAAGGGGCAAAAATTGTCTCCTGGGGACAACATAACCTCAGTGAGTACAATGATTCTTGAGGTCCTCTGTCCAACCCTATCCAACAATATCCTATTCCTTCTGATTTAATTTCTCTTGTTAGATTTTAAATTGAATTTATTTTCTTCTCCTTGGAGGAGGTGATAATGAAATAAAGAGCTGATAAGCCATTGGGCCAGCTGGAAAGACTTGACTCATGGATTCTGTGTTTTTCCTTTTAAGGCTATCACAACTGTGAGTCAGGCACAGTCAGGTGGACTGCTTTGGTGAGGCAAAGGTTCAATCCCAGCACCAGTGGAAAAAAAGAGACTTGAGCAGTTTGTTTAAAAACAAACAAACAAACAAACAGCCGGCAAATGGGGCTGGAGAGCTGTCTCAGCAGTTAAGAACACAGGCTACTCTTCCAGAGGACCCAGCTTCAATTCCCAGCAGCCACACGGCAGCTCACAACTATTTGTAACTCCAGTTCCAAGGGGTCTCACGTCCTCTCATGACCAGCTCAGGCTCTGGGCATGCATTCAGCACATACACATACATGTAGGTGAAACATTCATACCTATAGCATAAAATGAAGGAGTGGTGCTGTGTCTGGAGAGATGACTCAGTGATTAAGAGCTTTTGCTGCTCTTGTAGAGTCCCTGGGTACAATTCCCAGCACCCACGGGTGGCTTGCTACCACCCACAACTACAGTTTCAAAGGCTCCTATGCCATCTTCTGACCTTCTTAGGCATTAGTGCGCATATCTAGTACATAGAATACCCTTGTACAAATAACTTTAATTTTAAAATTAAAAAATAATGGTAATCCAGAAATGGCGGGGCACTCTTTCAATCTTAGCACTCAGGCAGCGGCAGAGGCAGGCAGTTCCATGTGAGTTCTGGGCCTGGCTGATGTCTCCAAAAATTTGTCATTACTTTACAGATAAAACAAACACTCTATTCTGGGTGTGGTGGTGCATGCCTCTAATTCCAGCACTCAGGAGACAGAGGCAGGGGGATCTCTGAGTTCAAGGCCAGCCTGCTCTATAGAGTGAGTTTCAGGACAGCCAGGGTATAGAGACACCTTCTCTCCCCCCCCCCCCAAAAAAAAACAACCAACCAAACCAAACTCAACCAAATTCAAAAGGAAGGAGGGAGAGGAAGAAGAAGAAAAGAGCCCCGGCTGGAGACGGGTTGCTGTAGTTCCATGGGAGAACACATGCTTAGCACATGGGAGGTTTAATTTTTGGCACTTCCTCAAAATATCGAAGATCCATATCTTGGCACAGACACTCCCACCTTGATATCTCATAAAATAACCAAATGAAATTCTCAAGTATTCCTGTAGCTTCCTCTGAAACAGGTTAAAACTCTTGGGGAAGCATGGAAGCTGTCCTTTAGCCTTAGTTTCACCACTGAAAAACCAAGCTGCTAAATAAGGCATCGGTACCTGGAGATGCTCCGGACTTTGCGCAAATGAATTATCATGTTACCACTTACAAACAGAGGGCTGTTGAACTGGCAAGCAAGCTCCCCTCCGTTCACACAGAGGTTAAAGGATCAGATTTTAATATACGGAGAAAACAATAAGCCTCCTTCCAAGACTGTCCGTAATTTATTCTTTTGGTTTGGAATTCTTATTCTTTGGGCTAGCTGTAATTACCTCTCCTACATCTTGCCCAAAGCTTAACCTAAGAAATTGCTGAGCCCAAGATTTGGAAGTTTTAGAGACAGCTTGGAAGGAATTTTTCACTGTATAAAGACTTAAGTGGTGGAACTTAAGACAAATTTGGAAAGTGTACTAAAAGCTGGACTTCCACAATCAAGAAAGCAGAAATAATGATAATTACTGAGTAATGGGAGAAACGTAGCCTGAGGCAGAGGGGGGCAAAAATGGCCTTAGAAATCACTTTACCCGAAGTGGCCCCATTTACGAAGAATAGTAACAACTCCTGTTTCCCCTTCACTAAAGTTTAAAAAGTAAAAAGCCCTGCCACCCACAAAGACGGCCTGAGTAGTTCTAAGAAGTGTCTGAAAGAGGCCATGAACCTGGTAGGCTGTGTGAGCAGAAAACCTGCCAACCGAGTGAGTACAAAGTGGAGCCAGCTGGAGTTAGTGACTTCCCAAACCAAGGCCACGGGGATGAAAAAAAAAAATCCAGCCCACAGTGCCTCTCTCTGGAATAGCGTTTCAGTCCACATAGGTCAGAAGGCTGCATCGGGGGCCATGGGAGACATAAACGGTTATGTAGAAACCCTTCTTGAGAGACTGCTTGTGCAGTTCCGTACTGTAGTCAAACAGTCAGGGACACAAAAGCCATTTGTTACTGCTGTAGACAAGGCATGAGAAGGCTGACAGGCATTCCTCAGCCAATGTAACAAACAGTTCTTCCCATTCGCACCATATTAGTACTGACTGTTTTATTGTAGCCATGTTATTGTGGCTGTTACTCCTTTAAAGACACCATTTCAAAAGTTGGAAACTTGGCTGCTAACATTTGCTTCTCTCTAGATCTCAGTGCTGTTGCCAGGAGGAGAGAGAGAGAGAGAGACAGAGACAGAGACAGAGAGACAGAGAGAAAGAGACAGAGACAGAGAGACAGAGAAAGAAAGGGAGGGGAGACACTGGATTAAAAATGATGTATTTACTTTTATTTTCTGTGTATGAGTGTTTTGTTTGCATGCGTGCATGTGCGCCATCTGCATGCTTGGAGCCTTAAGAGGGTGCCTGGTCCCCTGGAACCCCTGGAAATTATAGGCAATTGTCACCTCAACCTCCGACCCCTCTCCGTATCCTGCAAGAACAGCAAGTGCTCTGAACCGCTGAGCCAGGGCACTGGATTTGAAATTTCCAAATATTTCAAATGTTTTTAGCTACAACACAAGCTGCTTTTGAGTAAACATTTCCTGGTGCGAAGTATAGATGGATCAGCTAGAAGTTGGCTGAGGTCTAGGGGAAAGACGTGTGATTTGAAAGCTGACAGGCAGGCAGTGCCCAGCTGTTGGCAAGCCACTTACTTTGGGTGTGCCTCTATTGTTCTCATCTGTGACACGGGCAAAATGATATATGGAGTGGGTCTCCTAGACAGCTCAGCTGAATGACAGGAAACAGTCTATGGTAAAACTACAGAGTACCTTGATAATTCAAGGTGGTTGTATAGTCTTCTTGGGGATGACCTAACACAGCAATGTCCTTCCTGATAGTCCCGTATCTAGTTTTCCCCCTGCCTCAGTCTACACCGGGTTTAATTGGAGCATTTCATATAGTGTACAGTGATATCTCTGAGCATAAGTTCAATCAAACCAACTGCTTTTCTGCCAGCCTCCAGAGCTCCCCTTTCCTCACACATCTCTAAGGTTGGCTTGTGAGAGCATCTTTGACTTCCCCTGGTCTGCTTTTCTGTATTTTTCACTCCAGAGGCCACAGGCAGAAAAGCCCCAGTCTCCTAGCATGTCTTTGATGCATCAGGAACTTACAAGGATCCTGCCTGGCTTTGCTTAGTCTAGAAACTCAGTCTTCTCATCAAAGACGGGTTTTTGAGATAAGGTTTCTCTGTATAGCCCTCACTGTGCTAGAACTCACTGTGTAGACCAGGCTGGCCTCAAACTCAGAGATTCACCTTGCCTCTGCCTCCTGAGTGCTAGGATTAAAAGCATGTGCCGCCCCCACCCCCACCCAGCTTCAAAATATATTCTTATTTATTGAATTCATGTCCTGTAGCATCTTTGTTTTGCAAAGCTGGGGATGTGACTTGGCCCTCTACACATGCAAGGGAAGACTTCTACCACTATGCCACATCCCAGCCCTCGTAAGTATTCTTCAGAGCCTCCTGTATCAGCTGCATTTATCTCCCCTGTGCGTTATTGCATATGTCTTGTGACTTTATCCAGTATAGTTTTAATTTTGTTTAAAGCCTCCTGCCATGAATGTCATCCGCCTCTACCTTTATCATAAAGTTAGTCAACACGTCACCATGTGTGCTGTGTGCTGGCACAGTGCCACCCTGGTTAACTCTTCCGCAAACATTAACCGTTAATGTCCGTTTCCTTTACCTGATGATAGGTTTATGGAGGGCAGAGATGCATTTTTCTCTGTCTCTGCTCTTCCTGGTGATTGGAAGAACTTAGGACATCCTAACAACAAAAATCTGGTGTGGTGGCGCACCTCTTTAATCTAACACTTGACAGGCAGAGCACATGGATCTCTGTAAGTTCCAGGCCACCCTGGTTTAAATAGGGAGCTCCAGGCTATCTAGGGCTACATAATGAGACCCTGCATGTGTGTGTGTGTGTGTGTGTGTATCCATGTATGACCACACATACATGTGGTCAACCAGATTTTTTTTTCTTTTGCAGTGCTGGAGCTGAATAGGCCTAGTTCATGCTCTGTCGCTGAGCTACACATGCTGCGAGCAGTACAGTGAGTGAAAGTTTTTCTATTTTATGGTGAAAAGCCTTAAACAGAAGTCATCAGATGAGATTTAGCAGTGGGTACATTTAGGGATGACATTTTCAAGCATGGGTGGACAGACAGATGAATGGATGGACAGACGGATCAATGGATGACTAAACTTATGTGTCAAATTGGCTCTGATTTTTCCGTTGCATATCTTTTTGTGTTTTATTTATTTATTTATTTATTTATTTATTTATTTATTTATTTATGTATTTATTAATTTTAGAGAGAGAGGGATTTACCTAGGAGCTCAGACTGGCCTCAGACTCATGAAGGTCCTCTTGCATCAGCCTCCTGAGTTCCGGGATTACAGGCATGCTCCACCCCACACTCAATAGGTCTTTTCAATGTTGAGTTTTTTTCAACTGGGAGCGGACTTTCGGTGTTCGTTTCTGCATAAAAGAAAGATTCTTATGTTTGCCTTCCTTTATGTCAGCCTTCCTTCAAAGCTTAAACTGTTGCTAGCACACAACTAAACTGCTTTTTTTTTCTTCAGTGTAACAAAGAAATTCCTCCAGGACCTTGGAGCTGAAACTCACAGCTGAGTTTCCCTGTTAGATTCTCTGTAAGAGGAAGATTCTTATGTCAGCCTTCCTCCAAAGCTTAAATTATTGCTAGCACACTACTGAACTGCTCTTTTTCAATGTAACAAACAAATTCCTCCAGGACATTACAGCATCAGCTGCTGTGTGGATGGTTGCCTTTTTGCCACCGAAATTTTCCATGGCTTTCTAGGTGAATGAGTGTCATCAGAATTAATGATAGAGCAATTAGGTTTTATTGGGTAATTAATAAATGCTGAGGAGGATGATACTTCTATGCCCCTTTCCTGTATTTGTAAGAGAAGAACACAAACCCGAAATAAGTGATGCTTTGTGTCAATCATGTTACTAGGTCTCTGGGAGGGAGGGAAGTGGGGGTTTCCCTATGACTGCCTCAAAGTAATAAAAAGCTCAGATCTACTGAAGGCTTCTGTAAGCACGCTGGCACTTCCCTTGTGTGGAAACATATGGATGTGTGTGTACATATTTTAAGCTTGTATTTTAGTACTCTGGGAAAGAAGTACAAATATGCCCCACCTCAGCAAAAGCAACTCTGAATTAAGCAAGTACAGATTGAATTCTCCACCTTCCACCTCCTGCTTTATTGAAAATAGATTTTTTTCTCATACAATATATCCTGATTACAGTTTCCTCTCTGTATGGGCTAGTTTTATGTCAACTTGACACAAGCTAGAGTCATCAGCGAGAAGGGAGCCACAATGAGGAAATGCCTCTACAGCCATTTTCTTAATTAGTGATTGATGGAGGAGGCCCCAGCCCATTGTGGGTGGTGCCATCCTTGAGCTGGTGGTCCTGGTTTCTATAAGAAGCCTCCAGTTCCTGCAACGCTTGAGTTCCTGTCCTGGCTTCCTCCGATATTGAACTATGGTGTTCAAGAGTAAGGCAAATAAACCCTTGCTCCCCAAGTGGCTTTGTTTGTGGTGTTTCTTCACAGCAGTAGAAATCCTAATTAACAACAGACACCCTCTCTTTACTCCTTTCATACACTCCCCAGCTGCCCTCCTGGCTGGATCCACTCTCTTTCCACATAGAATTCTTATACAGCAACTTTGTAGAATTTAACCAGAATGGAGAACAACTACTTCCAGCCATGTACTAATTTGTTTGTGTTTAAAGTCTATTTAGCTTTTAGCTTTTAAATGACCTGTGTTTCTTTTGGTAAATATGTGTGTGTGTGTGTGTGTGTGCGCACACACGATATAAATATATATGGTATCACATACATTTACATGTATATTGTATCATATATATTCAGTGGCTGATTTTGTGTGTCAACTTCACACAAGCTAGAGTTATCAGAGAGGAAGGAGCCTCAGTTGAGGAAATGCCTCCATAAGAGCTACCTGTAAAGCATTTTCTCAATTAGTGATCAATGGGGGGAGGTTCAGCCCATTGTTGGTGGGGCCGTGCCTGGACTGGTAGTCCTGGGTTTTATAAGAAAGCAGGCTGAGCAAACCATGTAAAGCATGCCAGTAAGCAGCACTCTTCCATGGCCTCTGCATCAGGTCCTGCCTCCAGTTTCCATCCCTGCTTGAGTTCCTGTCCTGACTTTTTCCAGGGATGGGCTATGATCTGGAACTGCTAGCCACATAAACCCTTTCCTCCCCAACTTGCTTTTTTGGTCATGGTGTTTTCTTCGAAGCCATGGAAGCCCTGACTAAGACGATATATAACTATATGGAAGAAAACTCTGTAAAATGTACCCCCACCCTGTTTGCGATGAGTTATGTGGTGTGTAGGCATTTAAGGGCAAAATGCAATGAAGTCCTAAGTACTCCATCTGCTGTGGAAAGTGGGTTGTTGAAGATCTGTTTTTTATTTGAGGCCATACTGAAGAGAAGAGGCTTTAAAGCAACAGAAGTCTTCACAAAAAGGAATTTGGACACAGAAAGACAGCGGAAATGTCACACAAGGGCAGGGACAGAGAATAAAGTAATAGAGTTCAGGGAAGGCTGGCCACAAGTCACGAAGTTTTAACAGGATCAGCTCACTGCTAATGTCTTGATTTGGATTTGTAGATACTTGATCTATAAGAGGTCACACTATTGTTCTCTTAAGTGACCCATTTGTGGTACTAGATTATCATCTTTCCACCTTTGAGCTCTGTCTTGAAGAAATCAATGTCCATATTTACGACAGTAATACTTTTTTAATTTAAAAATCAATGTGCTTGACTTTTGTTTCCTGTTTTAATTATTTTATTACATTTATCTATCTATCTATCTATCTATCTATCTATCTATCTATTTATTTATTGTGTGTGTGTGTCTGTCTGTGGGCAAACATACGTGGCCCACACGTGAAGGTCAGAGAACAACTTTTGGGAGCCAGTTCTCTCCTAACGCCACGTGGATCTCAGGGATGAAACCCAGGTTGTGAGGCTTGATGGCGGCGCCCTTTGCCTGCTGAGTCATCTTGCTGGTTCATGCTTGACTTATGAATACATAACAGCTACAGAGCAATATGCAGCAGAGAATCTCTCTGCCCATTCATTTCCCATCTGTTTTAGCTATTCTTCTATTGTTGTAATAAAACAACATGGCCAAGGCAACTTATAGGAGAAAGTGTTTATTTTGGGCTTATCATTCTAGAAGAATGAGTCCATCACTGTCACTGTCACAGCAGGGAAGAGAGGCAGTAGGAAGGCGTGGCGGCTGGAACAGTAAGCTGAGAGCTCGCTTCTTTTTTTTTAAATTGTCTTTCTGTTTCCTTCACTCACTCTATCTATGTATCTATGTATGTATGTATGTATGTATGTATGTATGTATCTATCTATCTATCTATCTATCTATCTATCTATCTATCTATCTATCTATCTGAGACAGGATTTCTCTACATAGCCCTGGCTCTCCAAGAGCTCACTATGAAGATCAGACTGGCCTGGAACTCTAGGTTCCATAGTGAGCTCACCTCTGCCTCCCGAGCTCCCACTACACCCAGCAAGAGCTCTTAAATCACAAGCATGAAACAGGGAGAATGAACTCCAAATGGGATGAGCCTTTAAACTCTCAAAACCTCCAGTGACATACCTCCTTCAACAAGGCCATGCTTCCTAAACCTTCTCAGCAGCAGCACCATGATACTGGGGACCAATTATTCAAATACCAAATGCCACAGAGGATATCTCCTTCAAACCACCATATGATCTTATCTAATCTTGTCTTTTCACTGTGGTCATTGATGTAATTAGTTAACTTATATGTGTTACAATTTTTTATCCTTTTCACACATAACTCTTCATTTTATCTTCCTATTTTCCCCTCTTATGAAGAGTGTTTCTGCCTCATTGTTAAGAAGAGAGGAAGCATGTGGCTTCTTTAAGGCCACCCTCTATCTATCCCAGAGTTAGAATGCTGTACTTCTCAGTATGAAGATGTAGGAGAAATATGCCAGCCGAGGTTGGGAATGTCATAGCTTTCCACCTTGCAAATTATGCATCCAGAAAAATTGGGGTAGCCTGAGGTGGCCAAACTTCTGAGCCCCAAGGTGTCCTCTTAGGCTGGTAGTGAAAGGGCGTGTGAGCAGGATGACCTTCTGTGTCTCTGCCATCTCCCTGATGCTGCACCTCCGGGTGTGATGCTCAGAGTGAAAGGTGTCCAGATCCCAGACAGCCAGCTCAATCTGGTGGGCTATGTGCTTCCACACATTCAGTACAGCATGGGGTTAATTGAAAGTGTGGCTTTCAGAGTCGTGGGCGTGATGTGAATTCTTGTTATCAGCTGGAGGTTTGGCCTACATAGTAAACCTCTCTGCAGTTCAAATTCATTGTTTGAAGAGAAAGAATGGTCTTGAGGACCACAGGTGATTATTAGTTGTTGTTGAATGCTCTGATTGGTAGCCTAATATTAAGATGGTGTTGGGAGGGCTGGGGACGGGGCTCAGTGGTAGAGGGACTGCTCAGAATGCACAGGTCCTGGTTTGGGTTCCCATCCTGGATAAAGAGAGAGAGTAGAGGGAAGATGGCAAAATGAATGTGAGATGCTAGACTGGGAGACTTAGAAACATAGGAAGATGAAAATTTGGGCTTAGACTGGACTGAGGAGAGTATTAACTTTGTTTTAGTGCCTTAGGAATGCTAAGCACACACTCTATTGCTACGCCACACTCAACTCTCTTTCACCCCTTCTGTGAGTGGGTTAGTGTGACCTCCTTCAACAGAGGCTGGAGGGGACTGGAGGATACATACAAGAAAAGACATGAGCCAAGGGGAATTTAATGTTCATTTTGCCCTCAATTAACTTACAAAACACATACGAAATTATATGCAAATAAGCACCAGTTATTTTCCATCAGGATCTTGTGTCGCTTTTGTCATTTTGACATCTGAATTTTGCTAGGTCCCTTGTCCTTTGACGTTCTGCATTGAACCATCACCCTTGTGCATTTCCTAGCACCAGTCTGCACTGCCAGCTGAAAGCTAAGATCCTCCTATTTATTCCTCGGTCAGACCCTCACTGCCCTTGTACACTTGCTCATGCTCTAGAACAGATAAAAACAGCACTTCATAAATTAGTAAATATGTTGCCTTTTAATACCACACCAGCAACAGAACCAGGAGTTGCAGAATTTACAATGTGCATTCTTGATTTCAAGTTTCCAGGTTTTCAAGCACAGCTCCCCACCACCTCCGTTAAAGCTGTCTATAACGGGAGTCTACCCTTCAGAAAACTATATATTGAAGCTTTCTGCAGGCTAATTTTAAGGCAAGTATCCTTTTAATTTAATATTAAGAAAAGTCAACTATGACAAAAAACTACAATGGTGTAAAACTACAATGAACTCACTGAGTTCAGCTAAGTATGTCCCAGGTTTCTTGAGAATGATAGCTGTGCTTGGGAAGAGGTATTGACATTTCTGATAGATGTAATATCTAGGGAATGTATTATTAAAATAAGAATGCTATTCTAAATCAGCACTTCACATTAGCAAGGTCACATTCTTCTATCCAATTGTAGGGTCACAGTTAACATCTTTTATCCTTAGGCTTATGGTAATAGAGGCATTTTGATGTTAAGTTTGTGTCACAAGTGAGAGCACCAATGAATAGGTAGCAGAAAGGATAGGTACGGAAGTTGAGTCAAGAAGCCTCCTCCTGCGTAGGAATTCAAAAGGCCCAGTGAAATGGTGCATGCTTGTAATCCTAGCATGCGGGAGGTTGCGGCAGGAAGATTAGGACTTTAAAGGCAGCCTGGTTTACAAATTCAGACTATGTCTGTAAAATCAAAATGAAACAGAAAGGAATGAAGGAAGAAAAAGAACATTGACTCTCCTATGGACAGTAATGAGGGTGGCATTGTTTACATGAAATTTAAAAAACGTTTTATATGTTAATTGAGGTAAAATAAACATTAAATTCCCCCTGGCCTATGCACTGTCATTACATACATCTTCAGTTCACTCTGGCTTATGTTAACGAAGATCACATAAACACATTCAGAAAAGTTAAAGAGGGAGCTGGGGTACAGCTCAGCAGTAGAATGTAAGTTTAGCATTGGTAGTTTAATCTCCGGTATCAAAAATACATATTGTAAACTTGGGGGTGTGGCTTAGTGGTGGAGCATGCTTTTAACACACACACACACACACACACACACACACACACACACACACACACACACATCCAGGCTGCTCAGCCAGTATTTTGGGTGAAGAGTCTTCATTTACATCAAAGGACTATCTACCCAGAGGAAGTGAATATTTTTGAGTAAACTGTTAGCTTGAGTTCAGCTTACCTAGAACTGGATTCTAATCCTGCTTCTATTTCTTCATCAATACCTCAAAAGAGTAAAAGCAATTAGATCAAAACCTTTTATAGCCAAGCTACTGATGCTGAAAACAGTCTTTGGCTTTGGGAATCTTAATTCTCTCTTGAATGTTTCCAGTGAATCCTTACTGACCTGGGTAATTTCTTCTCTTCTATACATATAAGAGACAGAGTTTCTCTGTGTATCCTTGGCAGTCCTGGACTTGCTTTTGTAGGCCAGGCTGGCCTCAAACTCGGAGATTTGTCTGCCTCTGCCTCCTGTGTGCTGGTATTACAGGCGTGTGACACTTCGCCTGGCTACTATTTTAATATATATTTTTTATGCTACTTTTTTATTCTCCATCACAAATACTCTCTTGGACAGAGTATGAAAAAGAAAGGTTTACTTTATTCTACAGGTTTGGAGGTTTTATCTCATGTTTGTCCTTGAGCATGTGGCAGTACGGCATTTCGGGAATGCAACAAGTCCTCCTCCCCACCCCCGCCCCGCCCCAGCTATGGCCAGAAAGTGAAAGAGGAAGAAGAAAGAGCTAGAGTCTCACTGTCCCTTCAAGGGTGTGTCCCAGTGACCTAACAACCTTCCATTAGGCTCCATCATTTAAGAGCCACTTAGGGTGGGCGGTGGTGGCACAGGTCTAGGACAGACAGGGCTACATAGATAAAGTCTGTCCTGAAAAAAACAAAACAAAAAAACCCCAAGCCAACAAAACATCATCATCATCAAGAACAACAAAAAAGGAAGAACCACTGCGGTGAGACTTACCGCCTACACGATAGCTGCCATCTTTCCCCTCCGACTCACTATTGTAGCCCAGGCTGCCCTCAACTTCATCATTTTTGGTCTTCTGAAGCTGGTGTTACCTGCATGCATCCCCGTATCCAGCTTAGCTTCATAAATCTCCAAACTACATCGTGATAGCTCTTCAGAGGCACATCTGAGTCCCTTGAAAGCCACTGCTTCTGGGACGGTGGCACCTTGTTATCATTTTCTTGCAGTTGACGACCATGTTGTTCATGGGGAACAAAACTAAACGAAGCGAAACGCCCACATATCTCCTTAGCATTTCCTTATAAAAACAGTTCTGAGAGTAAATGCCACTCATTATGGTATGACTGTACTAGCTATTTCAGAAGACAACCAGATCGGGAGGTTTCAGGATCTACCAATGTATCACCTTTTTAGGGCCGATAATCTCAGCACAAAAATCTCTGAAAAAAGAAAAAAATGGGGTCAAGAGACCACTAAATCAAAATAGATTCATTTAGGGTGACAATGAGCTATGGAAACAACAGGGATTTTCTGGCATTGTTGCCTTCTGTCCTAGAAGTTGTCAAGTCTTAATACGGAGGGAGGTAAAACAGAACACAGATACAATAAGCCAAAGCAAAGCATGGATGTCAAGGAAGACTTTATGTTCTGCCCTTGATCCTCACATTCTCTAGTAGGCTCTGAAGAATAATGCCTTTCAGGAGTGTTGCTATGTGACTAAACACCACAGGAGAAATGGGAACGGCACGCATCATGCTCCTGTGAATCAGAAATGAGGTGAATCACACCTCCTAAGACCTGTTGGAGGAGTTTGGGATCCTTGGGAAACAGAGCTGAGAAGACCCACTTCCCTCTCTCAGGCTGAGAGCACTCAGGTTGCCCCTACACCCACTGGCTGCTGGGAAGTGTCTCCTTTGTCTATCCCGTCTCCTGCCAGATGCTTGAGCTAACCTAAGGTATCTTCAGCTGCCAGGTAACACCTGGGGCTTTGGCTGAACCTTACCGATGTTAAGTCCCTTCCGGAAGTACTTTGGTTTGACCTGCTCTTTTCTTTTCTTTCTGCCTGTGCACACTGGACTCATCTTTGAAGAGTTCCCTATAGCATAATCTTCCTACAGCTTGATCTCTATGACTAGTTGTAAAGGCACTTCCTTTGCTCTTTTTTCTTGTCTTATAGCTTTGTCTTCTGCAGCCCCGGGAAGGTTTCTAGTGCTAGAGACACAATTTACATTTGTGTTGCTTGTTTATTTTTCCTTTTCTAGGACATGAACGGATTAGGACATGTCTCATATATGCTTGACTTTTCTAATCTACGCTTGGAATTCAAGCTCTCTTTTCTTCATCTTGTAATGCTGGGGCTAGCTAGAACCCAGGGTCTTCTACATGCTAGTCAAGAACTCTACCACTGAGCTACTTCCCCAGCTAGAAATACCGGTCCTTGATGATCTGAGGTAGACAGTCCCCACTCTCTCTCCCCTGAACACTTCTTAGCCCAAGACTCTCAATTTTTAAGAAAAGATTTTATTTTCATTTTTATTAACATGTATGTGTGTATTTATGTGAATGTATGCAAAGTGAGTGTAAGTGTCTGCAGAGGCCAGAAGAGAGTACTGGATCTCTTGAAGCTGGAGTTAAAATCAGATAGGAGCCAGTTGATCTGGGTGCTGTTAACTGAACTGGGGACACTCTGGAAAGGAATAATTGTTCTTAACTGCTAAGCCATCTCTCTAGCGCTGAGTCTCAATTTTTTTTTTTAATTAAAATCAGTAACCAACCAACCAAAACCCACTAAAATGAAGAACACGATCAGACCTTTAACACACGAGCCTTTGGGGAACATCAAATATCTGAACTACAGCACTCAGCATATACTTATTGATAGCGTGCTATGTCGGTTATTTTGTTGGATCATCCAATTGATCAGTGGACTTGGAGAGGGGCATAGGAGGAGATGAGGGAGGGAGGATGGGATTGGGAGGGGAAAAGGGAGGGGGCTACAGATGGGATACAAAGTAAATAAACTGTAATTGATATAAAAAATAAAAATTTAATAAAAAAAGTCATTCAAATGACCCGATGTGACAACATTTTAATACTCCCCCCCCCTTTAAATACTGGGAGTTGAATCCAGGGTCTCACACACAATAGATAAGCACTGTACCGCTGAGGTATGCCCTCAGCTTCCCCTTTTACTTTTTATTTTATTTATTTAATTTATTTATTGAGGCAGGATTTCCCTACATAGTCATGGCTAACCCGGAACTCTATATGTCTATATGCTAATATGAACCAGGCTAGTCTCAAACTTGTAGATATCTGCCTGCTTCCACCTCCTGAGCATTGGAATTAAAGACACGTGACACCATACCTGACTACTTTTATTTTATTTTACTTAATTTTTTGTTGTTGTTGTTGTTGTTGTTGTTTTGTTTTTGAGACAGGTTTTCTCTGTGTAGCCCTGCCTGTCCTGGAACTCACTCGGTAGACCAGGCTTGAACTCAGAGATTCACCTGCCTCTGCCCCCCAAGTGCTGTTATTAAAGGTGTGTACTACCACCACCCGGCTTTTACTCAATTTTTTAAAAATTATATTTTATCTATTCGTCTATGGGCGAGGATGCGGCATACCAATGCGTGTGTGGAGATCAGAAAACAACTTGTGGGAGCTGGTTCTCAGCTTCTACCATGTGGAACCTGAAAACTGAACTCAGGTCCTCTGGTTTGAGGGTGTTTGTACCCACTAAGCCATCTTGTCAACTTTGACTGCTTTGAACTCTAAGACAAGCTCTTACCAGGTCCCTAGAACGGCTGTGAACACTCGCGTTGCAGCTCAGACAGATCTTGATAGTCTGATTCCCCTACCTCAACTTTCCAAGTAGCTGAGATCACCTGTGCTACCAGACCCAGAGGATTAGTGTTTAAACTCTACCTCTTTTCTGGGGTACAGTAAGATAACTCAGTCCACGCATGCAGCGTATAAGGAACAAATCATACCCGTTAGCATTAAAAATCTCTGTGCGTTGCATTGTGGGTTGGATCCAGGCTCTTGCATATCCTAGCCAGTGTTCTATGACCGAGCTACATCTCAGTCCACAACCTCTGACTCTGTGGAATTGTGTATGTGCTTCTGAGGTATGATGGGATACCTCATATGTGAGGCCCCTTGGCTAGACCATTGCCCTCAGTTATGTTCTCAAACACTACTTTGGTTATTGCTCTGTAGATATTTTGTAGATGAAGCTACCATGTTAGTCCATGCAGGAGGACTTTATCTAATTATTCAAAGGCTCTAAGAACAAACTCGGAGGTCTCCCGAAGAGAAGGTAGAAATTCCCTCATAGACTACAGCAGCAACTTCTGCCTATGTTTCCAGCTGGCCAGACTGGTCCTATGCATTGCAGGTTTGGCAGCCTGCACAGTGGCACGAGGCCATCCTTTAAAACACATTCATCTGTGACTGGAGAGATGGCTCCGTGGGTGTTTGCTGTGCAAACACGAGGACCTAAGTTAAAATCCCTCACACCTGTTTAAACAGCTATATATTCCCTGAGTGCCTGTAGCCCTGGTGCTGTGGCAGACAGAGACAGGAGAATTGCTGCACATTGCTGGCTTCCAGCCTAGTTCCAGGTTCAGGGAGGAACTTTATCTCAAGGGAGTAAGGTGTAGAATGATTGAGCAGGACAGTTAATGTCCTTCTCTGGTCTCTCTATTGCCCTGCACATATGTATACATCTCTCTCTCTTCTCTCTCTCTCTCTCTCTCTCTCTCTCTCTCTCTCTCTCTCTCATACACACACACACACACACACACATACACACACACACAGGCATGTCAATCAATGTTCATATTTACTTCTGTTGATTCTGATTGTGTGAAGAATCCTGACACCAGGTTTGAGGTCCATGTTTGAATTCTGGCTCTGAATCCTGACTCCCACAATTCTTATTTGTATGGCTAACCATTTTGCTAAAGATCTCAATCTCTACCCCTGTGAAATGAGACAATAAGAGTAAGTGCCTTCTAAGGATGCGGAAAGGATGAAATGAGTTAGTTCGTTGAAAGCACTCAACAAATTGCGTGGCTTTGGGTTAGGAGGAATGGTGGGTCTCTGCTATTTTTAGGTGTGTTTCATGCCACAATTTATTTGAGGCATAGAGGGAATGTGAAACCTCGGTATGGCAACCTGAGCTTTTCTGGGGCAAAGTATCATGTCTGTTCTCAGAAGGGCTTCGGGTCCACCATTCCCCAACTGCCACCTGAATAACCACAGGATTGTTGTGATTCTGGTGATCCAGTGGAGTGGGTCACCCACAAGTCTGGGAATGATTCTGGGAACGTTCCAGACCTAGGAAGCATCAGAGGAGAAGAGCTGGCCGCAGTGACTCAGGGCTCAGGTTATAGCTTGGGGTTCTGCCTGTGCCAAAGCACTGGGTATAACCCCAGAGGAAGAGGTAGTACCCCAACAGCATCTGTCTCAGTGCATCAAGCTTTCTGACCACCATCGTCTCTTGGCTAAAAGGTCTGCTCTACAGAGACATATCCATCTAGTAACAGAATAGTACATGCTGTGTTGAGCCCTTCAGTGTTTTCACTTGGCAATTTTACCTCATTGGTTTGTGTGTCTGCTTGGAGTGTACAGAAGGGCCTGTATGGTATAAATTAGTGGAATGAAAAAGCCCAGTGTGTAGCCCATGGTTGCCTGTGCTGTGCCGTTCCAAGGAGAGTCTTGAGGCCAACTAAGAGGCAAGTCCCAGCAGGCATCTGTACGGAGTACAGAAATTGGTTTGGAGTGGAGCTGTCCTCTGAGGGGTCATCCACAGAGGTGGCTTGGCACTATTCAGATGGCATACTGCATGGATAGCAGAAGGCTAGAGGGTTAGGTGTGATGTTCGGTTAAAGCTGCTCGGATGTAAATCAGTGAGGCTGGGATACTTGGGGAAAGAACCGGTTTTCAGTTTGTGGAGGACGGCCTTATATAACGGGGATTGACTTGGGAAGAGTGGGAAGCATAGATATAATTCCTTGTGATCTTTCCCAAATACTCTAAAAACCAAGCATATGAAAACTGGTATACTGATTAGAAGAGATTCCTTCTTTTTTTTTTTAAAAAAAAGGGCGGGGGATTGAAATTGGATCTGGAGAGATGGTTAAGAACGAATACTAGCCTTCTTTCCCCTTTGAGATAGGATATCATTATGTAGCCCTGGCTTTCCTGGAACTTATTATGTAGACCAGGTTGGCCTCAAACTCAGAGATCAGCCTGCCTCTGCCTCCCAAGTACTGGGATTAAAGGCGTGTCCTACTGCACCCCACATGAATACCACTCTTGGAGAAGACACAAATTGGCACGTGCCTTTAATCCCAGCATTTGGGAGGCAGAAGCAGGTGGAGCTGGAGCTCTGAGCTTGAGGCCAGCCTGATCTACAAAGTGAATTCCAGGACAGCCAGGACTACACAGAGAAACCCTGTTTCAAAAAATAAGGGAAGCTGTAGTGATAGCTTAGTGGTAGAGTACTTGCCTTACATATGTGAGGTTCTGGGTTTAATTTCCAATAAAATACACACACACACTCACAGAGAGAGTGGGACAGGGAGAGGGAGAAAGAGAGACACAGAGAGAGACTAAAAAAGAGAACGCACTCTTGTTCCCAGCACCCATCATCAACAGCTTACAACTGCCTGAAACTCTAGCTCCAAAAGATCTGACTCCATTTTCTGGCCTCTGAGGGCACTGGTACTCATGCACACACACACACACACACACACACACACACACACACACACACACAGAAGCACTCACAATTAAAAACAGTTGAAGCAAATTTTTTGCAGCTCATACAGCCGGGCTCTATCATTGTCGCCTAAAGGAGTAGCACCTTCTGTAGGCATAAACTGTGGGCCATTCTACGGACTTAGGATCCTTTCTAGGGCAAGTAGAAACCCTATGTCTGTATAACAAACATTTCTGGCTCTGCAAACTTTGGGCACACAGTAGGTGCTCTGGTTTGGAAGTGGTTTGTTCTCAAGGCTCACACTGCAGAAGTTTAAGTCCTGGGTGTCACAGTCTTGGGAGATGCTGAGACCTTTAAGAGGTAGGGCTGAGCTGGGTGGAGGGGGCACCATCCTCATGATGGAGAGTGGATAATGCAGTGTCTTCCTTGAGAGACTAGGTTAGCTTTTGAAGACTGGATTGGGCCTTATGGGAACAGGTTTGGTGGCAAATACCTGGATTAATTCTTGTCAGAGGGGATGTTTAAAAAGCAAACCAGCTTCTTTCCTGTCTCCTCTGCTTCACAGACACCGGTTTTCCCCACATCTTTCCCATGCCATAGCACCTCTTAAGGCACTTTCCACATGATAAGCACATGCCAGCCCCGTGCCCTTTAACTTTCCTCTCTTTCCATAATTGTGAACGACACAAATCTCTTTTTTTCCCATTTTTTAAAGATCTATTTTAGATGTATTTATGTGTTTGTGGGTGTGTGCCTGAGAAGACCAAGGAGGGATCTGGGGTCACAGTTGTGAGCTGGGAAACAATCTCTAGTCCTCTGCAAGTTCTCTTAGCTACTGAGCCATCTTGGTAACATCTTCTCTTTGTTAATTATTCAAGCATCAGGTATTTTGTTATAGTAAAAGGAAACACACTCAGGTCATGAGATCGAACTTTGTGGCTCCTTTTCAGTTCACAGGGCCATATAATTGATTCTGGTCAGTGAAATACCAATGGCATAGAATGACAGGGACCTGACTCACTCCTGAGCTGGACTGCGTGATGCTTACTTTTTATCATGAATAACCAGTGGCACTGATTGAGGAAATGACTCCCCATTGTCCCGAGTTCCCAGAGGTTATAGTGAGAATTCTCCTGATGATTGAAAATGGACAAATAGCACAATCTTTTTCTTTTTTCTTTTGAGCCATCTACGGAGATATACTTGTTTCCCATTCAGCGTAACGCATCTTACCCTGACTGATAGAGAAATCCAATCATTGACTCAAAGGTCATCCTGTATCTAGGCTTTCTCACATTTTTTGGGGGGTGTGCCCGCATCTGGAAGTTGGCTCAGTGCTCCCCTGCCACATCCCACAATCCTTTTATCTGGATCCCACTGAAAACAGAGCAGATGGAGCCGTGTAAACAAAAGTGCAGCTCCATGTCTCATTTTAACAATGAACATTTGAGGACTCATCTGGAATTTGGTCAGGATGCAGAAGTGCAGAATTCAAGTCTTTTCAAAGTGATGCGTCGTGGAGTCTTTGGAGCCAGTTGTTCAAAACTTCAACATTATTTAAGGAAGAAATTGAAAGTCCTAGAAATGAGTTGAGCAATTTAGCTAAGCTTGAACAGCTTGCTAGTAGATGGCAGTAGAGGCAAGATGAGAACCCTGGACTCTTTATTACAAGTAAATTCCCCTGAGCATCAGAGGGCTCCGGTCAAAAGGCATCCACTGAACTCCAGGTCAGCTCTGCCCAGCGTAAAAATGATGGGAGGAACAAACACGCCACTTTTCAGCAACTACACAAAAAAGTAGAAAGAAATAGATGAAACTAAATTTAGTAACATTTTGACTTAAGCCGAAGTCTAGAAAATAATATTCTGTTGAAACATATAATCAGCATAAACATTATGCACGGGACATTCTAAAATTTCATAGTGCCTTTAAAATTTGTCCTGTGTGTTGTTAGAGAGTTTCTTATTCAGAAAGGATGAAGTTCCAGGATTTGCTGTGGAGTCTGCCATGGACAGCTTAAGTATTTATTTGTTTGTTTGTTATTGTTTATTAAATCTCTCTCTGTGTGTAGGCATGCATGTACTACCACAGGCACGTATGTAGAGGTCAGAGGACAACCCAGGGCTGACTACCATTCTCCACTTTGAGACACGGTCTTTTATTCTTCGTTGCTGCATATACCAGGCTAGCTGACCTGCAAGCTTTCGGGGACGCTCCTATCTCTGTCTCCCTCTTTACCACATGTACACCAGGAATTACACACACACACCCTGCATTGTCCAGCAGTATGTGGGTTCTGGGGATCCAAATATGAGTCCTCAAGTGTTCTATCTATCGAACCATCCCTCCAGCCCTGAATTCTTGGTAATCCAAGGGTTTCAACTCAGAGCCCTCGTTAAAGATCTAATTTTGTACCATACAGCATGTTTCTCAATTTTGCTATCTGCCACTAGACACCTTAATATCTGGCCTCTAGTTACTTCATCAGGCTGTGAAGGCAATTAATGAGATAATGTCTGAGTTCAGCAGAAGGTCCTCTCTGCTCAAGTTCAAGGTGCTGTTCTCTTTTATGTGTCTGCGGGGAAGTCCCATTAGCACTCATGGGAACTATGCATGCTGTAGCAACATGGAAACAGAGCTGGCCAGGGTGGGAGTAATAGTAGGTTGCCAACACGGATGTGTTCTTCTGTGTGGGTGGGGACTTTCTGGAGAGGGATGGAGACTCACAATGTCTGCTTGTGATACCACACCAGGAAGGCCGGCTAGGCTATCGGGTAGGAGAGGTGAGAAAGTTAAAACCAAAGCATTCAAGGCTATTGTTTTCAGAGTCCGTGTGTGACATCACACTGTCCCCTCCTGCAGGGCTCTTTATAGAGACAGACAGAATGCTGTTCTTCCTGCCTTTGAAACGATGAGTTCAAGTTTATTCTTTGTATCGTTTTAACGATCTTACCTTTCCAGATGGCACCACTTGACACAATTTGGCTCTGCAGGTTTGAGCATCCCAGCATATGGGCTTTGGCCTCCGTGGAACAGAGCTGCTGTGCAGCAAACAGGCCACAGCTGTCACTGTTTGCAGATTTGCTAACTTTAGGAAATGCTGGTGTTGTAGCTGGAGACTTCTTGCTCTAAGTTTGCGGTTTTCAACAGCCCTGTTCCCATTCCGTGTGTTAAAACAAAACAAAAACCTGAGTTAATAAAAAAAAAAATCTTAAAAAAATTTCAAAATGTAACTTAAAATTCAAAACCCAAAGGATTTCTCTATAGAGTAAATTTAACTTTTTGTGATTCTGAATACCTGGGTAAATGTTTAAGCCTTTTTTTTTATTTTTTATTTTTTTGGTTCAGAAAGATGGCTCAGCTGGTAAAGGCAGCTGAGGGTTTTTGCTGCCAATCCTGCAAATTTGATTTCTCTACCTGGACACACCCAGTTAAGGAGAGAACAGATTTCTCAAAGCTGTCCTCTGTGTCTCCTGTGACACACATACAGACACTCGCATGCACACATGCACGCACGTACATGCCCACTAAAGATCATACGATTTTTAAAAAGTTTCCCTTTTATTCAACAAGCTGAAATTCAGAGAGTCGGTTGCATTGTTTTCCTACATACATAAATGTTGCCAAGTTGCAGAAAAGCACAGGTGACTCCACAAAATGCTGGGCCTCACGGCTGTTACCTTCCTGCTTAAACTTCCAATTTCCTAGTGATGAAATAGTTTTGAACCCTGTAAAAAGAAAACACTTCTCTAAACTCTAGCTGGGTGTGGCTCGCTTTTAAACCAGGCTGTTGCTTACAAAAAGGACTTATTTTATGTGTGTGGCTGCTCCACCTGCATGTCTATGTGTGTATGCTCCATATGCGTGCAGTGCAAACAGGGGCGACAGGTCCTCTGGGACTGGAGTTAACAGACAGTTGTGAGCCACTATGTGGGTACTGGGAATCGTACCTCAGTCTACTACAAGGGCAGCCAATGCTCTTGGCTTCTGAGTCACCTCTCCAGCACCTTATGATAGAATCTTCTTAGAACCCTAAAACTGAAAAAGCTTTAGGCAATTAAAACGAATAGCCAGTGAGAGCGGGGATTCGGCTGTATTTCATTCTTGTTTCTTATAATCTGCTTCAGCGTCTACCTAGTAGGTTCTCATCACCGTGTGTGTATAAAGTATGTGTGTGTGTGTGTGTGTATAGATGTGTGTGTGTGTGTGTGTGTGTGTGTGTGTGTGTGTGCAGAGCCCAGAAGAGAGCATTGGATATCCTTATCTATTGTCGATCTTGAGACTCTCACTAACTGCTTTTCCAGCTATGCTGGTGACCATCAAATAGAAGCAATCCTCGTGTCTGCTCCCCACAGTGCTGGGGTTACACACGTGCTGGGGGTCTAAACGCACGTCCTCATGATTGCACACGTGCTCTTACCCACTAAGCTCAATTCCCAAGCCCTGTATCATTGGCTTTTTTTTTTTTAATCACATTTCTAAATCCGGGAGGGGGGCATTTATTTTTATTTTTTGTGTATGACTATTTGCCAGCCAGAATTTCTGTGCACCACATGTTTGCAGTGCTCAAGAGGCCACAAAAGGATGTTACATCCTCTGGGACTAGAATTACAGGCTGTGAGCCTCCATAGTATTGAACCTGGCTCCTCTCGAAGAACAGCCGGTACTCATAACCTCTGGACTGCCTCTCCAGCCCTCAAATTATTATTTTTAAATAATTTATTTATATCTATTTTTTATGTTCATTGGTATTTTGCCTGCATGTATGTTTGCGTAACAGTGTTGGATCTTGGAGTTACAGACAGTTGTGAATTCCCATGTGGGTGCTGGGAATTGAACTCGGGTCCTCAGGAAGAGCAGCCAGTGCTCTTAACCACTGAGCCATCTCTCCAGCCTCCTCATATTACTATTTTTAAAGACAAGATCTCACTATGTAGCCCAGGCCAGACTTGAGCTCATGATCCTTCTGTCTCACCTCTCAAGTGTCTTATTTCACTGAGGCATTTTTGTTGGGCCAGTGAGTGTATGACAGCTATGAAAAGAGAGACATTGCCTGTTCTTTCCTCCCTCTGGTCCTTGTTCTAGTCGACAAAGCAAGATAGATGCTGAACTCATTTATGTCTTTTGCTTCTACTGTTTGTTCCAGTAACTTCTTCCAGATGTTGATTTCCTTTGCTGTGAAAAGAGCTGGCTCCTCTTTTCTTTTTTATTTATAGTTTCCTGAGTTCTCGGTCCTGTCTCTGCTTGCTTGCTCCCTGTACACATGCCCAGGAGGGCAGAGCCGCAGTGCTGATGGCTGTATCCTGGATAAGCAGGTTCTCAGCAGGTTACCTGCTACTTCTAGACAGGTCCCCCAGCTGTCTCCAGGCTCGTGACAACGGCTGGGATTTTTTTGCAATACAGATGCGCCGCCAGTGTTTCTCTGAGCCAAGGTCCCGTCCCTCTTCAAGTGAGCACAGCTCATATGGTGGGTGGCTGGGTGGAAACCGACCACTGTGCTCTCTCCAGAGCCTGCAGCTACCTGATAAAACAGTCAGTCTTGGAAGAGCAAGGTGAGGCCATCTACCAGCCTGAAGGAAAACGAGAAATTAGCCATCCAGCCTCATTAACAGAGAGAGGGTGAGGAAGCTGTTTCCAGAGAAAGGCGCCTTGCTCTTTCAGAGTAACTTGGTAAGCAGCACCTGCAGAGACGGGCTCCAGCAGGTCATCTCTTTTAGCGTCCCGCTCTGAATGAAATAATAAATAAGAGTTTGCCATATAGTTTTGGACTTGACCGTAGGGTGTCATCAGGGCCCAAAATGGCAGTGCCCACCCATTGGGTGGTTTCAGGCTTTTAAACAGTCTATGGTTTCATGGAGTCAGAGCCTAAGAGCCACCTTTTCTCAGGACCCCACTGCAGCCAGTGGTGTCTTTCTTCCTGGTCAGGTTCTCCTCTTGCTCATCCCAGTGAGGGCTCACACATGCTGGGAGAGCCACCTTCATAGGTGTGTTTTCTCCTGGCTGCATGGAGAACAGGGCCAGCCTCAGGGTTCTACTTAGAGCAATGCAACGAAGCAGGCTGCCTATAAAGAGTCCTGGATTGTCCAAGGCTCGGAATGATACCTGCTCCATGTGGGAGTGTCTAAGGCCTTTTCCAGAAAGAGGTCTGGGATTTTCACTCTATTAAGGTGCCTTATGGGAAGGCAGAATGGTATGTGGATAGGAGTCAGAATGCTGTGCCTCTCTTTCCTCCCCTGTCAAATAGGCTGAATCATGGCGGTATCCACTCAATGCAAGCTGTGCAGCCTCATTGTGTGGAGATGCTATAGAAAATAAGGAAGTGAACACGTGCAGAATATCTGATCCTGGGTCTGAGATACTGTTAACTATAATCATTGAAAACTCCAAACAACAGCATCAGAAGCCGCTGAGTCACTCTTTCTGTAATAGTCGGTGGGGCACTCTCTGCCATTTCTCCTGATAATCACATCCTTGAATTGGTGGGAACTGGGTGTGGCAGCCAGGCAGCCAAGGAGCAAGTGGCCTGGGATTGCAGGAAGGTGTGAAGAAGGTAGCTTTCCCCTCCACCCAGTACAGGTTCCAGCTTTGGACACCTTCCTTGTCAGAGCAGTGAAGGAGGAAGGAGCAGTGAGATGGCAAATAGGCGGGGCCATCATCCATCACCACTCTCGCTGTTGCCATCCTCTGGTCCTTTTCCAAGTAGCTCAAGATGGTTAGTGATGAAGCAATACACCATCTAGAACATTTCCAGGCTCTCAGAGGCTTCCGCCCTATCTTGGTTGCAGCAGCTCTTGGGGAACAGCGGCAGTTCAAGCTACAGATGACATACTTAAGTAAGCTGCTCCCTCTCCCCAGTTTTCACGTCTAACTTTCCTTACTCTAGTCTGCTTCTTCCGACTCCAGCTCTCAATACTCCATCCTGCCTCCTCACAGCTTAGGTCACTTCCCTCTTTCTAGAGGATATGAAGACCTTTAGCATGACCGAATTATCCCTGATCATCCTGGGTTAGCCATGCTACTCTTCAGTCACTTTCTGCTTTTCCTCTAAGGGAAACGGCTCAACCTGCCACTTTTATCCTGTCTCAACAGCACTCTTTGCTGAACGTTCTATTGCTCCTAAACAATCGCTTGCTTTGCCTCTGTTAGCTTGTTTTTCTTAGCCACTGAGCATGCCCACGTCCTGTTAAACATCCTCTCCTTCTCCCCCAACAGTCTCTCTGAAAGTACCATTAGGTCTTGCTCCTTTCTACACTGCAAGTTTCTATACAGAGGAATTCTCTCCCTCCCTCCCTCCCTCTCCCTCTCTTTTCTCTTTCTCCTCTGCCTATTCTCCTTGGATGAGTTCATCTGTTTGCACAGCAGCAGCAATTGTGACATTCCTTTGTCATCTGCTCCCAAGATGCTACCTACACTTGCAGCTTATTTTACACATCCCAACCAAAGCACATGCTATTCTCTGAAACAGCTGGCCTTCTTCCTGCCCCCCCCCCCCCTCCATGCTGAATAATGCTGTCACTACCTGTGCAGTCCCTGGCCAGAAGCCTCAGCGTCATCCTTATTAACTCCCAGCCTCTGCAGCTCATGAATCACAGAAGGATCTCACCCGGAGATAAGCCCCGGTGCACAGGGGGCTTAGATGTGGCTCTCAGATAGGACTTCTTCCTCCTCACTGGGCTGCCATGCTCCTCACAGCTTCTCACCTTTCACCTGGAGCACTGCGCCATTTCAGCTGGGCTTTTTCTTCTGCAGTGTTTCCTGCGCCTGAAGTTTCCCCCCACACCCCAGTTCATACTTGGAAACCCTAAACCCCCAATGTGATGCTCTCAGGAAGTAGGATTTTTCAGGAGGTGGATAGATCTCGAGGTTTCTTCTAAGGTGTTAGCATTTAGTGGGAGGCAGCGCTTCTTGATTCTAGGCAAGGACTAAGCAAGACGCTGCATTCGGTGAATCAGGCCACAGGTCTCAGCAGACAGTAGACGTGTTGGATGTTCCTCACGGACAGTCTTGCCTCCACACTGAGGCAGATCAATGTCTGTGTTTAGAAGCCATCTAGTCTGTGGTATTTCCTGTGAACGTGTGAATGGACTAAGACAAGTCCCTTCTAACTCTTGCTGGTGTAACTCACATACAGTGATGCCACTCAGACCTCCCTCGTCCTCTGGTGCTCTTTAAAGTCTACATGACTTCTTAACATTTTTTTTTTTTAATTTTAAATAATGTTTTTGTTTCTTCTTATTGTTTTTTTTTTTTTCCTTCAGGCAAAGTCTCAATATGTAGCCTATATTGGTCTCAAACTATCCATCCTGCCTCAGCCTCCCCTAATGCTGGGAACATAGGTATGCTGGGCCACACCCAGGAGTTAATTTGGAATCCAATGATCTTACATTTCTCCCTCTCTGAATTACTGTGACACACCTCTGCAGCCTGGGAACTCTCCAAAACAAGTGCCCCACATTCTAGGCAAGCTGTTTCTGGCCCTGTCCCACAATGTCACCTCTCTTCATTCCCATCTCCACCAACTCCCTTTTCTTTCAACTCTCCTCTTGACAGATTCCTTTTATTTATTTATAATAGAAATATGTGTGGGAGGTGGGCGTGGTGGCACAGACCTGTAATCCTAGCCCACGGAGAGGTAGAGGCAGAGGATCATAAGTTCAAAGTCACCCCAACCTACCAGTTACTCCAAACAGAACAGCCAAAAAGAATGGGCCTGGGCTGCAGCTCAGTGGCAGAATGCATCTCTAGAACATGAAAAGTCCTTGGTTCATCCCCAGAAACACAACCAGGGGGGAAAAATGAGTGAATTTAAAGTTAAATATTATTTACTTTTTTGCTACACAAGTTCTCTAATTTAAACAAAGCAAAGCAGGACTACAGAAGAAAGGTCATGAGCCAACAGTTGGAGTAGACAAACTGTGTGAGAAAGGTTTAATAATTGATCCCTCCATTCTCGGTTATGATAATTTTACTCTTTCCAAATTCTCCCTCCTCCACCTTTTTTTCTTCCTAACTGACCCAGAACTCTCTTTATAAACAAGGCTGGACTTGACCTCACAGAAATCTGTCTGCCTCTTCCTCCTGAATGCTGAGGTTAAAGGAGTGTGCCACCATGCCTGGCTTTTCCCAAACTCTTTTGTGGACATTACATTCTTTACGGCTGTACTGACGTATACTTGACATATAAAACTCAATAATTTTTATTTTACTTTTGGAGGCCCTGGCTGGCCTCCAACTCATGGCAACCCTCCTGCCTCAGCCTTCTGAGTGCCAGGATAAAATTGTAGACAACTCAGCTTTACAACATGGTGATTTAACTCCCGTACACACAGTACGGGACACATTTATGACGTGACCTAGGTTTCCACGTCGCATGTGTACTGCGTTAGTTTTAGCAAGCTCAAAGCATATTATATACGGTTATTGGCTATACTTACCAGGCTGTGTATGGGATCCCTTAGTTCTGTGTGTGGGATCTTAGTTCTCTTTTTGGGGGAGAGGGGACAGGGGTTGAAGCCGGGTCTCACTCTCTAGCACAGCATGGCCCCACACTACAGCAGTTCTCTTGCTTCAGCCTTCCGAGTACTAGGCTCTCATGCTAAGTTTAACCTCCTTTCTCGTGGAAACTCTGGACCTTTCGACAAGTGTTTTCACACTTGCCCACTCCCAGCCCGACAACCTTCACTCTACTTCTGCCATCTCCCCATATCATGCATTCCACCTGTAAGCGAAGTCAGGCCCTTCCGGGTTGTGGCTCTCTGCTTGACTTACTTCATTCAGCGCAGTGACCTGCATGTTCATCCAGTACCCTGAGAGCGTGTGTCCTTCCCTCTTCTCTTTGCAGGTGTCTAATTCCCCCACTCCACACTGCTTGCCCACTTCTTCCTGCTCCCCATCTTTTGCTTCGTTGTTTGGCTTTTGCTCTACCACCCAGTCGCATCCTCATCCTCTTTGCTTCTTCTTCTTCTTCTTCTTCTTCTTCTTTTTTTTTTCCATTTATCCTTTTGGAGAGGCTTCATGCTAGTTGTTTGAACATGGGAGCAGGTACAGTCTGCAGCAGGTACAGGTTGAAGGAAGGGTGTGATGACAAATACATAGGTTTATCCTGGGCCCTGGAATGAATGTTTTGGATGAACCTTTGCAGAAACAGGTGGCTTCTTGACAGAGGAGTTCTCTTACTTAAGCCAATTTCCAAAGTATGAGTTTTCGTTTAATCAGCGTTAGTCATGAATAGCTAACTATGGGCTACATCTCTTTGAAACTTCTCTTTTGTAAAGGCTTATTTATTTTAATTTCATGTGTATGAATGTTTTTTTTTTGATCATATGTGTTTACCTTGTATGTGCCAGTTGCTGGTGGAAGTCAGGAGAGGGCATTAAAACCCCTAAAACTTGAGTTACAGATAGTTGTGAGCTGCCACATGGGTGCTAGGTACTTAATTCAGGTCCTCGTAAGAGCACTTGGTGCTATTAACAGCTGACTTTGGAAAGCTTTAAGGGTTTGGTTATATTAAGTGGAAATACTTTCTTAACATAAACTCTGATATGTACTGAAGGCTGGCCTTGAACATCCTATGTGTCCCATTGGTGTTCAACTCATGATCTTCCTGTCTCTGTCTCCTGAATGCTGGGATTATAGGTGTGGACCAGCATGCCCAGCTATTCTAAGTGAACTATTTATCAATAGCAAGGCCTTTAGCTATCATGGCAACAGCACCCTTCAGTTTCTGTCTTTTTATAATATGTATGCCAACCAGAAGATTGAAAGTCTGCTGTATGTGTGGTCCTGGAGCCTGGAGATGAGCTTAGGTGGCAGAGTGCTTCCCTAGCACGAGCCTCAGTGCTGTATGTCCTGGACCTGCTCTCTGGCTGTCCTAGAACTCACTGTTGACCAGGCTGACCTTGAACTCCCAGAGATCCACCTGCCTCTGTCTCCTAAATGCTGTGATTACTGGCATATGCCATCACATCCTGGCTATGGACAGCCTTTTAATCTGGGATATATATAGAGAGAGGAGTTTCAAACGATCAAATTATGGTCTGAATATGAGCCAGCTTCCTCTCCAGTCCTTACATTGAGACAGTCTGGAATACTGGGGTGAGTGTGTGGCTTTGGTTGGTGATAGCACCCTGGGAGTTCCAAAATGCATGGAATTTGTTCCTTTATTGAAGAGACTGCAGAACATGCTACCATGTTAGGACACAGGATTTCACCAAACACCACACCTGCTGCTCACTTGATCTTTGACTTTCTAGCCTAAATAGTTAAACAGACAAACAAAAAAGGAACACATGTCTAATATTCATAAGTTTCTCAGTATAGCAACATGGAGGGTCCAAGATGGAGGGGTAAGAATTTAAAACGACTACTTTTAAACTGGGAGAACTGATATTTTCTGTAGGAAACCATCGACAGGGCAGCTTGTCTACAGGGTAGGTGGACAGGTAGCAAAGAGGATCTTTCCAGGCACATGACAGCGGTGTTTGGATGCCAAACTAGGAGAGGGGGACACCTTGGTTAGAGCAGTGGAACACTGAATGTCTTTGCTTTGGGGACAACACAGTCAAAGCTTTGAACCAAGAACTAAGCTATGTTAATATCCAGCAACCCCTTCTTTCCAATGTTAGTTTTTCATGCTGGGGATGAACTCAGACCAAGTGCCTGCAGAGCAAGCATTCTCACGCTGAGCTGTGTTCTCAGCTCTCTTTTCCTCTGGCTTGGCATGCTTTAAGGCCTCCATGAATGTGGGTTTAAGGGCAATCCTGTTAGCTGTGCACAGGGTCTCATAAAGAGAGAGAGGACTCACACTCCATTTACATTCGAAGCTTATTTTGGAGGTAATGATGGGATGGGCCTCTGGCTTCCAGAATTTCACATTCTTCAGTGCTCCAGGGTAGCCTGTGCAAGTCCGTGAGCCTATCTGTTCTGCAGGGCAGGAGCTTCTAGCAGCAGATGGCTCAAATCAATGCAAAGAATGCACCTGCTAGATGGGAATCTTGATCTGGCGACCACACCGTCTAATTTCCAGAAAGCCAGGCCAAACTAGGGGACAGGACAGGAATGCTGTGGCGCTTTCCAGCCAGTTTTACAGAGTTGGAACCATGAAGGTGATTCTTCTCATCTGGAGATTTCATTTTGCTGGATTAATGGAAACGAGCCTGGACCCAAGATGTGCATTCCTTTCCTCTTGCTTCCTCTTTCCTCTTCCTCTTCTTTTTCCTGCTTACCCTTCCTTCTATCTTCTTTTTTTTCCTCTTGTTTTGTGGTTGTTGTTCTAAGACAGGGTCTCATATTGGAGCTTAGCCTGGCATTCACTATGCAACCAGGCTGCCTAGAACTCGTGCTTAGAACTTCTTGCCTCAGCTTCTTCCATTCCTTATGTAAATGGCTGGCTTCTTAGAAACACCTTTAAAGTGCTTCATCATAGATTTGGTACCATATTAATAAAGAAGCCAAGTGAGATTTCCCTTTTTCCTGTATGAAATACAGACCCCAGAGGGAAAGACAGAGAAACATGACCATGCTCTAGTCCACAAATCGAACTTGGTGTTTTTCTTTTGGGAAAACACCAAGGATGCAAGGGTGGGAGAGTGAACCTGGGGAGGCATGGGAATGATATGCTATTGGGGTGCTTTGCACAAAACTCCCAAATAATTAATAAAAATATTATGTTGTTAGGGGAAAGACGTCAACAAATTGATAAACAACTTCATAAAGTGACAAGAAGACAAAGAAAGCTATGGCATCAGACTGAGGCTGCAGCTCAATAGCATGCTTGGAGTCCTGGGCTTTATCCCAAGCACAGAGACAAAGCAACAAACAAACAGACATCCCAAAACAATAACAACACCCCCAAACCAAACAACAAAACAAAAACAAATGCATTGAAGGAAGAAGATGATTGTTTTCAAATTTTGAAGGTGAGCAGGAACATTGATAGTGATGAAAGGCTAAGCGAATGGCAGGAAGTGGTAGAAAAGAGTACGTGGTCAGCAGACGAAGAGGAAGTAGGTATGAAGATATGCTCAGACCTGATGTGACTTGATGTGCTAGGGAAGATTGATATAGAGTGGGGGGACTCCCCTTTTCTGGGGGAAAGGGGACAGGGGAAGGGGGAGAGAGGAAAAGGGAGGGACTGGGAGGAGAGGAGGGAGGAGGCACCCTTAGGATGTAAAGTAAATAAATTGAAATAAAAAAATAAAAATAAATAAAAAAATAAAAAGTCTGGAAGCTCTTGGAGAATGGGGGAAAAAACTGGCTGTAGGCAAATCGGCTATTTGGCTTCACAGAAGAACAAGTGAGGTTTACATTGGTGGCTTGAAGTATGCGACTCTGGGAATGTGATGAGAGGTAAGGTAAGGTAAGGTAAGCTCAGAAAGTTTCAGGCGTCGACCAAGAGTTCACCAGTGAATGACTAGGTATACAGTAGGAGAGAAAGTGATGAGGTAGGGGTGACTCCCTGGTTTGTTGTCTAAGTAGCTATGTGGTGGTGGAGGTGTTTCCTGAGTGAGCTGGGGATAACGTGGGGGGAGACACAGAGCAGACTGGGAAATGAAGAGCTCTGCTTAAATCATCTTACGTGAGGATCTTGAGTCTAGATTGATACAGAAGTTTGGGATGTGAGCCAAAAACCCAGTTAACCCAGTTAACCGAGAGCTAAACTTGAGTCACGCGAGTGCATGTGTGTGCGTTGTTCTGAAAGCACGATGTTCTTTAGGAGAGTCAAGGATATCAAAGTCTGCTTTAAGGCTCTAAAATGAGGACCTGGAGTGGGGGAAAGATTTGAGGCAGCAATTCTGAGCAGAACAGTGGAATGGGGATGGGGAGGATTGTGATGAAATGAGTCACAGAGGGCACAGGGGTAAAGAAGCAGAAACCTTATGGGGAGATGACCCCTGGGTGTTTGTGGGGAAAGAAACATGGACGTATGGGTTCAGGGCTGATAGCTCTCCTTCATAAAAAGGGAATCATGAGAACTCTTTGGTATATAGGTAGAAGAGAGGAAAACCAATGAATCAGAAAAAAATGGGGACTGTAGGGGCCGCTAAACCCAGAACCAGGCCAGAAACGTATACTCTGAAGCTCAACTAAAAACTTGTCTCAGAAGTTAAGAAGAGAGAGTTGATAGAACTGATCTGTGGGAGGACAGAGATGTAGCTCCATGACAGAGAGCTTGCTTAATGTGTAAAACATTCTGGGTTCTGTTCCCAGCACAAGAAGGAAAGGAAAGAGAGAGAAAGATAGAAAGAGAGAGAATACCAAGTTCTGGGAAGGCAAATGGAACTGTTATTATTTTTATTTTCTCCACAAAGCAAGCCAATGTCCAAAAGCTGGGGAGAGGAAGAAGGTTTTCTAGAACTTAGGGAAGACAGGAAAAAATATGAAATAGTCATTTTGGAGAAAGAGAAGCTGAGTTGATTGGACATATAATGCTGGGACGTTTTGAGAAGCTGGTTGAAAGTTTTGCTCATAGATTTTAAATAAATTTGACTTAATAACAGCAACAAGGGGCTGGCAAGGTGGCCCAGTGGGTAGAGCACTTGCCCTGAAAGTTACATGACCTGAGTTTAATTCTTGTACGCCAAGTAAAAGTGGGAGAATCCACTGTCTTCTGACGTCCAGTCAAATGTGCCCCCCCACTAGCTAAAACAAATTTTAGTTATTTAATTTCTGGAGATTTATTTATCAATGTATTTTATGTATATGGGTGTTTTGTCTGCATGTACAGAAGAGGACAGACATCAGATCCCATGGAACTACAGTTATAGACAGTTGTGAGCCAACAGGTAGGTTCTGGGAATTGAACCTAGGACTTCAGGAAGAGCAACCAGCGCTCTTAAAGACTGAGCCACATCTTCAGCCCCCCTAAAGCCAAATTTAAAAGGTACAAATGATGCGATTTCCTCTGGTCACATTCAGCTGGGAACAGGTTTTGCAAACAGCACCTTTACCAAGCCTCTCATGAGTATAATGGCCTATGATAGATAGTTACATGCGTATCAATTGCATCTCACAAAACCTCATTCTGAAGAAAGTTTAGGTGTGAGGAATATGTCTTTATATCTAGATCACAGTCCTCTGAGAGGCCTGGGATCATGCCACAAGAGCAGGGGTTGGTCAACACTCGAGGGGTTCTTAAGTCATTCTTTCCATGGTCTGAAGGAAGAGCTGTAGAGAAGGCATGGGGCAGAGTTTTTCTGCAAGTGCTAAGGCTGAACTCACAGAGGCCTGCCTGCCTCTGCCTCCAGAGTGCTAGGATTAAACTGTGTGCTACCACTGTCTGGCTTATTTATTTGAGACAGGGTCTTTTACTATATATAGTCTTGGCTGGTCTGGAGCTTGCTATGTAGATCAAGCTGGTTTTACAGAGACCCAATTACCTCTTCCTCCTGAGTGTTGGTACTAAGGGTATTGAGTATCATATCTGGCCTTTGGAAATCTGTAAATTTGTGTGTCATCTTACTACTGTCCAGGAGTCAATCTGAAACCCAGCCCTAGTGGTCTTGACAAACATCCAGAGGGCAGTGTGTCTTGAACCTTTCCAAGGGGTTTTCTCATGGGCTGAGACCATTCTGGCATGTCTTGGGGTGAGTGGTATGTGCATAGGGATGGTAAGAAAGGGAGGGTGACTAGTGGGCCATTTTCCCTGGTGGGAGAGTCAGAATGTCAGAACATTAGGGGACCATGAGGATTCCTGGCAAACACTCTATTCCAAGAGAAGAGTTTACTTCAAAAAGCTATGAGTGGTGACATACATTGTTAATCCCATAATTCAGGAGGCAGAGGCAGGTGGATCTCTGTGAGTTTGAGGCCAGCCTGGTTTATAGAGCTAGTTCCAGAACAGTTAAGTCTACACAGAGAAACTCTCTCACAAAAAAAAAAAACCATAGAGAGAGACAGAGAGAGAGAGAGAGACGAAAGAGAGAAAGAGAGAGAAGAGGAGAGGAGAGGAGAGGAGAGGAGAGGGGAGGGGAGGGGAGGGGAGAAGAGAAGAGAAGAGAAGAGAAGAGAAGAGAAGAGAAGAGAAGAGAAGAGAAGAGAAGAGAAGAGAAGAGAAGAGAAGAGAAGAGAAGAGAAGAGAGAGTACACTAACCCAGCAGGTCCACTTGCTAGTAGACCATGCGTGTTCAGTGAGGAGCCAGGAAGAAACGAACCAAGGGTGGCACGTCGGATCAAAATCATGATGACCCCACAGTGAGTGAGAGAGGCTGTGCTTGGTGGCCTCAGTCTCTCTTCCTCCAGTGTTGCTAGGCTATTGAAGAAAAGCAATAGGGGTTCAGCTTTTTGTGTTCTCTGTGTGTCTGAACTCATTTTACGTCTATCCTCATTTAGTGCAGTTGGTGACGGTCATTCCCATTTGGCAGATGAGTAAGCAGGTCTCATGGTAGTCAGGAGATGAATGAGAAAGCTGGAATCTACTTAGGTTGTGACTGACTCCACTGCACAGGTGATGTTTTCCCTCTCCTGGCTACATAAAAGTAAAGGGAGGTAAATGACGTCATGTATACCATTGTCTAGTGGGTCACTCACTGACGAAAGGTTACTTATTTTTATTAATTATGTTATCACAAAGATTCAAATGGCCATCATTCTAATCTCATGAGATGGTGCAAAACATAGCTTCCAACCATAAAATTGCCAAGAATGACTTTTCTCGGTATTCTTGAGAGGCTTTCACTTCTCATTAAGCTGTGAGTGTATTCCACCATCATTTTGTCCCCTGTTATCTCTGTGTGTCTCATCATGGAGATGGCTACGTCAGAGTTTATCAGATATCTCTGAGTCACCTCCAGAGCTCCACCCAATTCTGCTCATACCTCTCCCAGGTCCGCAAGGCAAACCAAACGGTGAACTGAACGACGCCCCTTCGACAGCTCCCCTCTTTTCCCACCAAGCCTCATGCTCTCCTTTTTTTCCCCCCCCGTAATCTTTTCAGCAACTTCCCCACTTGGTGACTTCAGCATAAACATCTAGCAAATCAGTACCTGAAAATGTACAGCTATTTAAAGTCCCAAGAGAAACGGACCATGGAGATTCTGACAAAAGATGGTTTGTAGATGATACCCTCTTCCTCAACTTCTCTGCCTCTGGGTCAGTCTCATCTGGACTGTGCTACATACCCTTCCCATTTTTGTTGTTGTTATATGGGTTATATATATATTTTGTGGCCTCCTTTTCATTCACCTAACAACATAACAATCTTTTACAGTATATTTTTTATTACTTGAATAGTTTCCCTATATGTCATTATTTAATCAAAACCATTATAATTGCACATATGCATTGCTTCCTTTTTCAACTGTAAATTACTCTGCTTTGTATATCTTTGTGATGCAATCACAGTATATATCTGGTTATTATTATTTTAAATGTATGTATGTATTTATTTATTTATTTACTATCAGATTTTTGGTTTTCCTTTTTTTGAAATTTCATTTTATTTATATATTTATTTATTGCAATTTATTCACTTTGTATCCCTGCTGCAGCTCCCTCCCTTGTCTCCTCCCAGTCCCACCCATCCTCTTTCTTCTCCCTCTATGCCTTTTCCCTAGTCCCCTTGATAGGGAAGAACCTCCTCCCCTTCTATCTGACCCCAGCTTATCAGATCTCCTCAAGGCTGGTTGCATCATCTTCCTCTGTGGCCTGGCAAGGCTGCACTCCCCAGGGGGAGTTGATCAGAAAGCCAGCCACTGAGTTCATGTCAGAGACAGCCCCTGTACCCCTTACTAGGGAACCCACTTAGAAACTGAGCAGCTAATGGGCTTCCTTTGAACAGGGGCTCTAGGTCCTCTCCATGCATGGTCCTTAGTTGGAGTATTGGTTTCTGCAGGTCCCTCTGGGCCCAGGAGCTGTAGAGTTCCTGTTCTGTCTCTCTCTTCTTCCATAAGGATTCCAGCACTCTGCCTTGTTTTACATCTATCTATCTATCTATCTATCTATCTATCTATCTATCTATCTATTATCTGGCTTTTTGGTTTTTCAAGATAGCATTTCTCTGTAGTCTTGGCTGTCCTGGAACATGTTTGTAGACCAGGCTGGCCTCAAATCCATAGAGCCCTAACTGCCTCTGTCTCCCAAGTGCTAGGATTAAAGGTGTGTGCCACCACTGCCTGGCTTATTTTTAATTTTATGTATACAGGTGTTTTGCCTGTGTGCATGTATATGCACCACCAGCATGTCTGCTGCCTGTGGAGGATGTCAGAAGGGGTCACAGGTCCCTTGAAACTGAAGTTATAGATGGTAGAGTGCTACCAGGTGGGTGCTAGAACCAAATCTGAGATCTCTGCAAGAGCACCCAAGTCATCTCTCCAGCTCTCATAGTCATTGTTATTATTATCATTATTATTTTAGTAAAGAGGGCTGGGAGAGATGTGGCTCAGTGGTTAAGAGCTATCTCTCAGGTTCGCTCCCAGCACCTAAATGGCACCTCACAATTGTCTGTAGTTCCAAGGGATCCAACATCTTCTTCTGACATTGGAGAGCAAGGGGCACATATATAGGGCTTTCACATAGGTATGCGGGCAGCATTCACGCCCATACACTAAATACAACAAAATAAGAATAAAAAATAGAAAAAAGGACACACAAGGCACATTCATGCCTGAGGCATGGGGACATCAGATTTCTCTCTGGCTCCTCTCCTCCAGGGCTGAGGATAGACCCTGAGGTCTTGTGCATGCTAGACATTTTACCACCCAGACACACTGCTAGCCCTGTGATTACTTTCTTAAGGAACATTTCTAGACGTAGAACCTCTGGGTCAAACTCTATGGGTATACTTAAAGGTGTTGTAAAAGATCTCTTAAGTTACTCTTTTAGACCAGTTTATCACTGTTTACTGTCTTACCAGAAGCGTGGGGAAGGTCCCAGCTAATAATTCCAAATATGGTGCTGCAGAATTTGTCTCAGCTCATCAGTAACTGGACCCATGGCCTTTAGTAAGCAGTGTAGCCTTTACTACTCTGCGGATTCTTTTTTTGTAAAGCCAGGGCATTGATTTGGCTGGAGCACTTTTCTCGAGAGGAAACACATATACTGGTGGCTTCAAACACAGGAAAATGACTGAAACCAAGTGGAGGGGCTTAAACTTAGAGAGAGGGAGAGAGAGAGCACCAATTTTTTGCCAACAGTCTTCATTTTCATTTTTATATCTTCCAAGATTCTCAGCGGCACTGAAGACTTGGTAGAACTGCCTTCAGTTCAGACATCATTTCAGTGATGGTGTCTGTCCTATTAGTTATCTTCATTCCCATTATTCAGGTAAAGAAACAGAGGTCACAGAGAGCCGGCCACTTGCTCAACCTCTCTGTGAGTCAGCAGTTAGGCAGGACAGTGTGCAGGAGGCTACAGACACGTACCCTGGTCCTTGGACTGTAGAACGATTTGCCTCGGGACGTCGTTCGGTCCACAGAGGTTATGATGAGTAAGCTAAAGTCTTTCAAAACACTGTCTTCCAGCAGGACCTAGGGGCCTTCAGCAGATGGCCACTTTCCCCCACATCATGTGATTGTTCTTTCCGTGGTTTGAATGTCTCTGTCCATGAGTATTTGGTTTGTAGGGCTTCCTTGCCAAGGCTTGAAGCTTGATAAATTAGTAGGCACACTGAAACTTGGGATGGTAGAAATTAACCTAAAAATGATGACCAAATAGCATTGCCAAGGGTGGCAAAAAACGAATCTTACTGAGTAATTGAGAGCTGTAGATCCCCTCCAAGAGCAAAGAGCTCAGAACAGTCCATACACAGGGAGATCAATCAGGGCTGGTTGAGTGCTGGGTTCTGGAGGTGCAAACATAAATAATGGTCTTTCCCTCAAGCAGCTTATGATTCATCAGAAGAGGTAGATCAATATCACCCTAATATCAAAATATCAAAAATAGGAGTTTAGATATGTATATACATACCAATGTATTGAACTAGTGGGAGATATTAACCTCAAAATTGTACCAGAATCAAATGCCCCTCAACCATAAAGTTATTTAATTGCTACTTCATAACTGTAATCTTGCTACTGTTAAAAATAATCATTTAACTATCCAATATGGGACCACTGGGTTAGAGGAATTCATTTACTAATATATTTACTAGAAATACACCTCAAATAAATGCTTTTGTTATCAAACGGCTACTTCAAAAGAGATGGTGAGCTGAGTTTAACAGGAATGAGTTCTATGATTAGAAATGTCTGATGATAGCTAATGGATACAGAACCATTTTAAAAAATGGGTGGGGCTCAGCGGCCGAGCACTTCCCTTGGGTGGGCCTGGCCCTCGGTTCAGTTTCCAGAGCTGAAAAGGAAAAGAAAGAAAAGGGGTGATCTTAAAGGCAGCAACCAATCATTACGCATAAAATTGCACGGTTTTGCTGTGGTGAAGTTCATGGTGGGTCTGGTGAGGATTATCCTTAATTCAGTCTTGATAGAAATAAGGAGACAGGGGGTGGGGGGCAAGGGGGTGGGGTGGGGAGGAAATGACTCACCTGGAGTGACAAACAAGGTGATTAAGACACAGGAAGGGAAATAGAATGTCCTGGAACTTTCCCATACTAAGGAATGAGAGCCCTCGCTCCGTTGCCTTACGTCACCCAGACCATCTGATTTCTTTATACTTTAACCGCTCAAGAACATGTTCGGATGACGGAATCTGAGCCTTAACATTTTCCAGGCGGTTCTGCAGGAAAGTGATACCAGTTATTTACAATTTCCACATGTATTTGGCCCCATGGATCCACAGGTTCCACATCTGTGAATCCAACCAACATATACAAGGAAAAAAAAAAAAGCCTGCATCTGTGTTGAACATGTAGGCTTCTCTTTTGTCATCATTCCCCAGACAATACAGCAGAACAAATATTTACATAACATTTGGTTTACGTTACCTGGAGGTGACTCAAAGCATACACGTAGATTCTAGGCCATTTTACACAAGGACCAGGACAGAAATCTATCCAGCAAGGATGCTCTCTTCGAGTGCTTCCAAAATCTTTGAAATGAGAGCCTGTCGCCTTTACATTTTTAATCAGATTGAGAAATGGGGTTGTGAATGAGCCTGATGATAGCAGATTGAGAAAGGCTCCAAGAAGTCTTAAGAGCGTTTAGCTGCTCAGGATTGTGACTTGGCTAGATCAAAGCCTCACAACCCAATCAGATGTGAGTGAATTCGGGGCTCCCTCTCATTTCTCAAGCAGTAAGGTTTTAATGATTAGTTACAAGGTGTTGGTCATTTGTAGAAACCCACGCTCAAGGAATTTATAAACAGTGACTCAGTCTGTCTCCCTGGTGTGTCCCCAGGGTGTAGGGTTGGTACATAAATGATAATTAAACGTATGTGCAGGATGATGACTGCATAGTCTTCAGGTCAGTTTGCTGTAGAAGTGTGGAGAGATTCATATTGCCCAGCGTCTATTAAAATTCTCCAGTGTACTTTCATAATCTCCAGTATATATTCACAGTCTTCTGTATACAATCTCCAGTATAGATTTATATTCTCTAAGGAAGTATTTAGCAACGTATCCAAGTGATCTCTTTGATTCTGCCACACTTTAAAATTTCCATCATCATTATCACCTTCGTTCAATGAAACAATCACTATTTGGAAAATAATTGTTTCCTCCTTGAACAGTTCAGGTCTGCAAAGGGCCACGTTGGTGACTATGTTGTGTGGCCTGTATGTCTATGTGGCCCACTTGCCAAGGTGGCACGGGTCTAGACAGACCCAGAACTGGGTGTCACCTTTATAACAAACACACTGGAAGAGATCCACTGCGCTGTAACTTCATGGAGACTGGCCTTACCTGGTCACTCATGGAGAAAGGGCCTCCCAGCTCAGTACTGTCTCTCACCCAGCCATTCCTTCCTACCACTTACTTCGACTCTGATGTCAAACAGACTGGGCAGCAAAGAGAAGGCTGAGAACAGGAAGTTCGGCTCCCCAGCACCCACGTAAAAAGCTGAAGGGGTATGGGTTCCAGTAATCCTGGTGCTGTGGAGCCAGAGACAGGAGCATCCTTGGAGCTCATCCTTGGCCAGATCGTCTAGCCTGTTAATTGCTCGAGGTTCAGGGAGAGGCCCTGTCTTAAAAAATCAAGATGGGGAAGAAAGTAAGGAGAGTGCCCGATGTAGGCCTGTAGCTTCTACCCTCGGCAGTACCCATGTATTGGTACTGTATGTGTGTATGTGTGTGTGCAGTGAAACCCCTACGGGTGTGCCCACACACCACACTTTACTGATTTGGTACATGTTGTGCAATTATCACTCCAGGGCAACTGACATCTCCATCTCCTCAAACACGTATCATTTCTTTCCTCTGGTAATGGTTAAACTCCTCCCTTCCAGTCCCGCAACGCTGGAAACCAAGCCCAAGGCCTTGTGCATCCTAGGCTCTACTCCCCAGTTCTGTGCACAGCCCTCTCCCGTTTCTTTACAAAACACACGACAAATTGTTTAAAGCAGTGGCTCTCAACCTTCTTAATGCTGTGACCCTCTAATACAGTTCTTCATGTTCTGGTGACCCCCCAACCATAAAATCATTTTGGTTGGCACGTTGTACCTCTAACTTAGCTACTTTTATGAATTACAGTGCAAATATCGTTGTTTTCTGATGGTCTTAGGTGATCCCCATGAAAGGGTCATTGGACCCCTTATGGGGTCATGACCCACAGGTTGAGAACTACTGGTTTAAAGCCATACTCTCCCTCCTGTGAGGGGAGTACTAACGGAGTACACATGAAGACCTAGGCTTAGTCCTTCGGATAGAATAAACTCAGCATGGTGGCACAGGCCTGTAATCCCAGCACTGAGCAGGCTAAGAGCAGCAGAAACTCAGTGTCATCCTCAACTACATAGCTAGTTCAGGGCCAGCCCAGGTTGCATGAGGCTGTGTCTGGGGGAAAAAATATGTATATATATGTATATATATGTGTGTGTGTGTGTGTGTGTGTGTGTGTGTGTGTGTTTCTGGCTTAGAAAGTAAGATAATCTGCCACATGGTTATCTTGCTCTTATTCCTCAGGGAGGACATAGCTTCGAATGGTCACGTAGAGTCCTCCGGAGCAGGCCAGGTCGGTGGGAATCCAGAGGTCCTGGTCAGTTCCAACTGGGTATTGCTTTCTTTTTCCTGCCTTTTATCTTTTGAGAACTCAGCGGGGCCTGGACACCCTGGCAATGACAGCAAATGTGGAGACACCTGTCAGGCACTGCAGAGGCAGCGCATGACTCGATTAAACATCGCGGGTGACTCTGCTGTCACACATGCATTTGGTCTTGGACTTGCCTTTCACACTTGAGGAAAGGGGAACGCTCACTCCTGTGGAACGCAGCACTTACTGTTAATTTTTTTTTTTTGACCACATTTGGCTTGGCAGTTAAGAAAGAAAACCAACAGCAGGATTACGTTTCAACGGCACAACACCTAATCCTCAGGCAAATGATTTGTCCACGCTTAATATAATGCTCTTAGGATATGTTGTTTCATGTAAACACTAGCTCTCATAAAATGGTGCCTGAGGTACAGTTTTTCCCTCTAATACCCTATTTGTGTTGGCTTGTACAATCAGATATAAAGCCATTATGATAAAATACATCCCCTTTTAGCCTGATTAAAAAAAAAGAAAGAAAGAAAGAAAGAATTGAGGCTACAAGTCCACACCAAGAAAGGGATGTAAAACTCAAGGCCCCTTACGATGTCTCTAGGTGGGCCTACATTCCGTTTGTCTTGGAGGAGTGACAGCAGAATCATTTAAGCTGCTTTATTTGAATCTGACATCAGGCTGAGCCTAATTACAGCCAGGCTCTGCCTTTGCCATGCCTTTCTAGCCTCCTACTAAGAGGGCTACCAATCCCTCAGCCTCCTTGGGTAGCAATCTTTGCCCTCCATTATCAGTCTGGCTTAACCTCTTTCTTCAAGACCCAGGGCTGCCTAGGCAAGTGTTAGGTTAACAATAATGCTAAGCGTTTCAGCGTGCAGCGTCGGCGTCACTGGTCCACCGAGGTGGGGATGAGGCACAGTCACTTTCTACCTCCTTTCCTGCTGCTCCTATCACCTGTGGCATGTGAGCTGTTCCGCAGGGTCCTGGAGAAAGATCGCTGTGCAGACGGGGTTATGAGACAGATAGGCGTATCTGCTGGTTTCCTCATCTGATCTGGCGCGCATAACCCAGCAAGGACACCCTCTCCACTTCCCTCTGTCTCTGAAGAGCAGGCAGGCGCTCAGTCTAGCAGAAGCACTCAAAGTCCGTGCCATGACTCACTCCACAATACCCATGGTTCAGAGCTTTCTCTGTAATTGTACCTCTAGCCAAAGGATAAAAAAATCACAGGGTCTGAATGGAAGTGACTTAGGCTTTGCACTTCCTGGTCTGAGCTCATCTGCCGTTTGTCAGGAAGTAGCAGGGAAGCGATGCTCGATTTTTACTCTTTATCTATCTATCTATCTATCTATCTATCTATCTATCTATCTATCTATCTATCTATCTATCTATTTCAGATTCAGCCTTAATTTTACTTCCTTCCTTTTAACTTCTTCTCCCTCCCTCCCTCTTTTATTTTCTACCCTTGCTGGCGCACTAACCGCCCCCATGCTAGGCACGCGCTAGGCCACTGAGCCGTGCTCCCAGCTCCACCACTGTCTAATTTTCTGTTTTTTCCAAGGACAGATTTGAAAACCGAGGCTTGGGCACTGTTTTGGACTTAGAGCTTTGCTTTGATAATATTTACCAGTGGATCAAGCGTTCAAATTCAGGGATGATCTTTGCTTTGACTAAAAGTGGGGAATGAAAGCTAAACACAGGAATCGGTAACAAAGGGGAAGAAGGAGGAAGGAGGAAGGAGAGAGGAGGGAAAAGGACACCTGCCCCCTGCCCCCATCCAGTGCAGTGGTTCTTAACCTATGGGTGGAGAAACCTTTGGGGGGGTCAAATAGGCCTTTTACAGGGGTCGCCTTAGACCATCAGAAATATCATATAATTGTATTAACATTCATAACAGTAGCAAAATCGCAGTTAGGAAGTAGCAACATAATTTTGTGCTTACTGAGTGGTGGTGAGTGAGACACACCTTTAATCCCAGCACTCAAGAGGCAGAGGCAGGCAGATCTCCGGAGGAAAGCCTGGTCTGCAGAGTTCCAGAAGAGCAAGGGTTACACAGAGAAACCCCGTTTCAAAAACAAAAACAAAATATTATGGTTGGGGGTCACCCCAACATGGGGAACTGTATTCAAGGGTCGTAGCATTAGGACGTTGAGAACCGCAGGTCTGGTAGTAGTGATAACCAGGTCAGTGCTCCAGACGCCAGTGTGCATTTATCCCCACGGAAAACCATGGAGACAAAGGAGACTTCAACACTTCTATCCCCTCCCATGGTGGGTCATACAATGCTGAGCACTGTGCTTTGAGGACAGCCTTCTCCCGATGAAGGTTCCCATTCTACCTTCCTGGTCCATTGCCTGGAGGAAGGAGGTCTGGGGTCCATCCCGGGACTCTAGTCTTTGTGCTTGGTGAGAAGGATGCAACCCAGGGCTTTGCACATTCTGGGCAAATGTTGGATCCCTGAACCACATCCCAGCCCCTAGATGTCTGCTATTTGTGTCAGGTCTAGAATTAGAACCCAGAGTACAGGACTTAGTTGAGTGCTGAAGCCATGAGCTCAGGGGGAAAACCAGACTGGGAGCTTCTGGAGTCTTCTGGGGCCTTCTTTTAGTTTGGACAGATGATTTTTCCCCCTTCTCTCTACTGAGGAGGGAATAAAGCTGAGAGCAGATTCCTGGCTGAGAGGCAAATTGGAACTGAAGGGTAGACGTTTCCCTATGTGATAGTGGCTGGAAAAGGGGAGATTCTAAGTCCGCCTATAAAGCCACCTCTCTCGTCAGATCTTAAGTATTTCTGAGACTCCTTGTTTGTCAATATTTGGTCTCATGTCAGAGAGTGTAATTGGGGTAGCTGGCCTCTTCCACCTCCCCTCTGCATCTCATCTGGTGACTGAGAGCGAACAGGTTCTAAAGATGGTCCCAGTAGTCACTAGGAAACCACTCAATCCTTCTGCCAACCTTCGGTTTTGTTATTCCATATGTACCATCTCAGTTCAACAATGTGTGGTGGATTGGGTCTAAAGATTCCTGACTTAGGACTTTTTTTTTTTTTTCATTATAAATGGTAATTAAAAAAATGAAAATGTAACTGATAAGAAAAAAATAAAATTAAAAAAAATGAAGCAATTCAGCTTTAATCTCAGCACTGCGAGGGGGAGGGGGGTACTGGCAGAAGCATGCAGATCTCTGAGTTCAAGGCCAGCATGGTCTATAGATCAAATTCCCAGACAGCCAGAGCTACACAGAGAAACCCTGTTTTGGAAAACCAAAATAAATAAACAAATGAATAAAATGAAGAGATTCTATGTCAGTCGTGAATACTGGTTCAGAAAGAAAGTGAAGGAGATTAGCTCCTTTACACTGTTACCTGGGAGGGGACTTAGTTTTAGCATTGAAACTCTTACAACATATGCAGTGGGAAACTGAGGTACTGTTCTGAGGGTTCTCTATTGGAGGTCTTCCCATCTAAGGGTTTACAGTGGCCTTGGTGGAGGCAAAAACATTTATGGTGGCCCTAGGAACCTGTGATAGGGAGGAGAAGGAGAAGGCGCCTGCACTTCAAAACCTGTCTGGTAGCCTGGGATTCCAGGCTCTGCACTTGTGTCTGAGGTCAGTGTCGCCAACTGCAGAGGAATAATGGCTTTGTGTCATTTCTGCTCTTCACTATTGTGATGAAGGGACACCTGAGTTTGCTGAAGGGTGTTTGGAAAGCTGCCTGGGCTTCCATTAGGACCCTTGTAAGGAGGAAGTAGAGGGACTGTGGCAAAAGATCTGAGCTGGATCTTGGGTCTCAGTTCACAAACATGCGATGTCTGGCCCAGGACCAAGTCAGTTTTTGATGAACTGTGTTTCTTAGATGAAGCAGAACAGACTGCTGGGAATTCTGAAGAAACGAATTCTAGTTGTTCTTCCAGAAACTTCCACTGTTCTTACCTCCCTTACCTTCTGTTCATTACTAAGTCTCTCTAAAACACCCAACCATTTCTATCTCTCACTTGGATCCTAGCTCAGGTCTCTCTCTCTCTTCTGTTTTTGCTTCTGCCTCCTGTCTCCTCCCTCCTTTCTCTTTTACCTCTTTCTTTCTCTTACTCTTCTCTTGCTCCTTCTCCTCTTTCTCCTCCTTTTTCTTCCTCCTCTTTTACTTATCTTTCTCATTTCTTCTCCCCCTCCTCTCTCTTCTTCATTTTCCTCTCTCTCCCTTCCTCTCTATCACTATTCTGTAGCAATACACTGCTGGCAATATTGAGTCCCTAGCACATCCTGCTTAAAGCCCCTTGCTGGTGCTTCCCCTTTCTCTTGTATCCCATTGTATGAAGGAAGGTATCGGTGACAGACAGCTTCTTAGCTCTGCTTATTCTGCATCCTTGAGAAACAAGTAGAGCTCATTCGTGTCCACATGGTTGGAATACTTTTCTTCCCGGGCCATCCCTCAGCATCTGGTTTGAAGGAAACTTTCAGAGGCTCTTACCAAGCAGCCCAGGGCAGACTGTGCCCATTTTCTCAGTTGCAGTTCCCATGGCACCCTGACACCACTGCTTTCAGGTACCCAGAGAGTTTGTTTGTACCAGCCTGGGCAGATTGGTCTTCCTAGATTAGCAAGCATAATGTTGTTCGCTTGTACATAAGAATAGAGGCCACATGCATCTGTGTTGAATACCAATAAGCAATTTATGAATGAATATGGAGTCAAAGGCTGGGCACTTTCCGTTCTTTGTTAGTTAGCTGGCTGGTGCGTTAGAGAAAATTTACATCTTCTTGTCCAAGAAACTGATTCAACTTCACAGAGATTCAAGAACTGTCTGGAATTTCCCTTCTCCAGTGTTTTGGTAGAGAAGGAAAAATAGACTAATTAGATCAAACAAGCAGATGTACTTTGATGTCCCTCTCCCAACCCCCATCCCTTACATATGCAAATAGGTTTCAGAAGAGGGGAAAAGCCCAAACACAGATCCAGGTATGTTTGGCTTTCCCTAATCAGGAGATAATAACAGCATTCTTTATTTTTGTTGTAATTACGATTCAAAAAGAACTGTGCATCACCATTGATCTGCACGCAGGAATGTGGGGGTGGCCTAAACGACTTAGCTCTGCAAAGGCCACCGAGACTAGTCACCTGTGTGGGAGTGGAGAGTTAAAACTCTGTAACATGGCTAGGAACTCGGGAAGCAAAGGCAGAGCTTTGTATCTAGTTAGCCTCAGTCCCCACCCCTGAAAGTTATTCTGTTGTTACTATTTACGGTTCTCTTCACCTTGGGAAGCATCAGAAAAGAAGCAGGAAATAGGAGTCTGCTCTGTTATGGGGGAGAACCAGGTGGTGGTGGTGGTGGTGGGTGGTATGTCCTGGGACAGACAGAATTAGCTTTCATGGGCGAGTAGAAATGTGGGCATGAAGCAAGCAGCCGGGGAGATTGCTTAGTTGATACCTAGTTAGGATGAAAGGGTTTGAGGAAGGAGTTTCAAAGAACAAGCAGGCGGGTGCCTTGGGTGTGCTTCAGCACAAACACATGTTTTAAGGTCAAGAACGTTAGTGAACACAGAAGACCTGCAAGACCACAGAAGGAGGGCAGTTGCTCCAGAGGGCAGTTGCCCCATTATCTCCCTCATGGACCCAAGACTTGCAAGTGCTCAAGTCTTTTCCATGAAATGATGGCATTTGCATGTGACCTACGCACATCTCTCCGCATGCTTAAAACACCCAACACAAAACACTGTATTGTTTAGGGAACGGCAAAAATGACCAGAGAGGTCGGGAATGTAGCTCAGTGGCACAGCATCTATCTGGGTTCAACCCTCTACACCCCAGAATAGAAAAAAAAAAGTCTCCAAGTGTTCAGTGAGATGCATAGTTCTTGAAAAAAAATTTTTTTTTTCAGTTGGCTGCATCCACGAGCGTGTCTTCCACGGAGACAGAAGGCTGGCTGTAGGTAGAATCAGGTTCTAGAAGTTGCCGGACAGTTCCAGAGTATCCTGAAGATTTGGAGAACTGCTGGACTCTGCTGGGCTGCCTCCGTGAGGATGCCAACATAGGCAGAACAGGAGCAGAACGAGTCTTCCACACACATTGATCCCAGCTGAACGTCCCACGCAGTGCAGCTTACGGGGGACAGCGGCAGCTTCCACAGGTGACCGTCTGTCCATTTGTGTGAGATGTACGTGGCTGCCCTGACTCAAACCAGCTGTGGCCCCATCTTCCTCCTTCCAGTTCTGGAGGAAGAAGATACCATCAGGGACTTCTCTCCGGCTGCCACCTGTTGACATTCACCCAGGAGCCTTTGCGTGAGAACCAACACACCCTGAATAGATATTTTTCACTGCCCGTCACGACCTGGATTTGGCAAGAGAAAATTCACCATCTGTGTTTTTTCTTCTTCTCTTGGCGACATTATTTTATATTCTCTTCACAGAAAGGCTAGTGAAAGCACTGAAGAACATGAAAAAAAAAATGGTTGCCCTGTCCTTCTATTGGAAATGCTGTGGTCTTGAGCCGATTTGATAAAAGAGGATGTCAGCAGAGGAGGAGACAGGGAGATGGAACAGCAGAGCTCTGAATTTAGAAACCTCGCTGCGCTCTCAGGATCTGATTTGGCCTGAGAACGCATCAGATAAAAATAACAAGTGGCACAGTAGAGGACAGATTTGCAAGCGTCTCCTCTGCCTGGGGCCGCGCATGCCCACTCTGCACCTCTTTGGTGGCGAAGCACCGAACTGCATTCCCTAGCAGAAGGCCAGAGTGAGAAAGGGCCTGTGTTTGATGTATGAGCTTTGGCTTGCCATCGTGAGTCACCCCAGAACTAGCTGCAGGCAAAACAAAAATCTTTTGTGATTAATTAGAAAAACTGGACGATTATGAATTGACTGCACACAGCCGGGGTATGGTAACATAAATAGTAATGACTCCAGCGCGCCTGATGAACACTCGTGTTTATATGAGATCACTGGAGAAAGGCAAAATTTTAACATGGAATCTGCTGAAATAGGATGACTTCTGATCTTGGACAATTGGAGGGTCTTGACTGAGATTTTTACTGATGCCTTCTAAAGGGGTTCAAGCTGACTCCCCTCCCCCACACCATCCATCCAAATTGTGCCAAAGCAGTCCTTTGCTCTCTTTACTTCATCTTTTTTTTGTTGTTGTTGTTTGTTTTGTTTTTGTTTTTTAAGATTGAGCCCAAACACCCCTTTCAGCATTTCTGTGGAATCCCTCCCGGCTTTTGCTAAGCTCTCTGCCTACACATGGAGTAGACGTGTTGTTATTTTGCCCCTTGGTGCTGTCTGCTTCTTAGAAACGGAAGGCTTGAAAACAGGTAGGTTTCGATTTTGAGAAACTAGCTGTCTTACTATATGAGGGAAGAGGGCAGTGACACCAGCAAGCTGTGTGACCAGGAAACCCAAAGATTAGAATAGGCTAGTGTTTCCTGTAGCAAATGGTTTATTCTATTTGGGGAATGTCAAGTGGATGGGCCTGAACACCTTATAGTGCAAAGAGCAAAGGTTTTAATAAACACACACACACACACACTCACACACACATATTTGCCTATTTCTCTCCTCTCTTTGAACATCCTCCATCCTAAAGCTAGGGATGATTATGATTATTTCTTTTCAAGGAAGTTCTTGATGGAAAATAATTAAACCCTGACAGTGCCGGCAAATGTCAAAACACAAATTTCCTCCAATGATCAGTTTTTAGCCACCAGGGTGAGCAAGTTACCCTTTGTCCTGGGGCAGCGGCATGTAGCCAGAGATGGCCACAGACCTGAAAGGAGAAAAGAAAATGCCATCTCGTGCCTGCTCTCTTTTTGCCTAGTCTCTACCCCTCTTGAACAAAAAAAAAAAAAAAAAAAAAAAAAAAAAAAAAAAAAAAAAGAAAGAAAAGTCTTCCAGACCTTTGAAATTTGGTTTCTGTCAGGCAATTAACTTGTCTTAACAGTGTGTTCTCCATCTCCAAGTGCCTTTTTGGGGGCTTCTGTTTGCACTCGCCAGCATTCACATTGTTTTCTATTATTATTCAAGCAGGGCCGCCTCAGTAGTAAACCCATTGACCATTCAATCAGAGCGGTAGCTGCTGCGGATAATTAAAAGTTCCCAACCTCCTGCCCCAAGGCCAGGCTAGAGCCAGTCAGAGAGGAGCCAGGTCCTAGCTGCTCAGGGAGCAATCGATCAGCTGATTAACCCTTCTTACTGATTGGTTAGAGCTGATTGCATCTCCAGTAAAGAAATCTGCTTTGGCCCTGGGGCACAAGAGGCAGCTATACATTTAGGGTGGCTGAGCGAGCAGGCCACAAGTCAGTGTCCTTACACAAAGTGAAGGCAGGGAAAGAGACCTTCTCTGATAGAAAGGTTTTTAATCTCCCCGCCATCATTCCTCCCCATCGCCCCCCCCCATCATTTTTCCCCTTACCAGACTATTTCTGCTTTTGTTTCTAAAGAGAAGGATTTCTGCTTAGGATGGTGGAAGGATGGTGGAAGACATTCCTGGCGTGGCAGTTGTTGATTCTACCTGACAATAAATAGAGTGTACCCTTGCAAAAAGCCCGAGGCCAGAAAGCACCGTAGACACACCCTTCATAAAACAGGTCCCTCTCCTGGCTGGCTTCTTTGCTTTCAGACCAGGTGACGGGGGCTGACAGGGTTTGCATTTGCTGGGACATATTTATCTTTGGGTCTGGATAAATAGCTCCTCTCTCTTGTGCTTACACTTTGGCACAGTGAGTAATATTTACTACATTGGAAAAGAAGCATTTAAACAAACGATTACCCTGTTGTCCTTGAAGGGAGTATCTAAGAGGCTGTCGGATAGGTGTGGCCTGGCCGTTCTGAGAAGCTCTCTTTGGCAGTAAAGCTGGATCTCTCTGGGTTTGGTAAGAGCCCATACAGAGAGGCCACTTAGAAACTGTTGGCCTCGATGCTCCCAGGCTTGCTTCCTTGTATAGCAAAAGGGAGAAAAGATGAATTTTGGCAAAGCAGACTTTACCCGTACTACGTTTACAGTGCCTTAAAAAAAAATCAAGCTTCCATTTATGTCTAAGGCAGCAGTGTGTGTCAGATACATTGGCGGAACTCAGAGCTGGCAGCAGTGGGGGAAGCGGATGTTTTCCAAAAATGCTCATATTTGCTCCTGTTTTCATGTATTTTTAACTGTAACAACAACAACGACTTGGAGACTTTTCAGAAATCCAGACATTATTCACCTCCTAGTGAAATTAATGACAACGGAGACAGATCTCAGTCAGATTCTAGTGACAAAGCTAGTGGCCTGAGGTGTGGCCCTGGTCCTAGGGATTCAGAGAATGCAAGCTTTATGATCTGTTTCCAGCACCACGGTTAAGTAGTACTTGGAGGTATGTCCTGCTCCCAGGAGGCTGTGGGCCGGCCAGCAGGTGTCAAGGCAGTCTTGGAGGGAGGAAAGGGCATTGCAGAAGCCCAGAGAAGCGTGATTATTTTCATGCTGAGCTTAACCCAAGTAAGACCTGTATGAGCTCGGACGTTTGTTAATTTCTTGACAGTTTTAATTGTCCCGTTTCACAGAAGGTTGATCAGAGCATGCGTGTGTATGTGTGTGTTCTATTAGTTTGTGGCTATTTAATTTACTCTTCGTACACTGCTGAAAGCAAAGCTGAATTAAAAAAAATATGTAAAACAGATTTATGCCATTTTGGGAAAAAAAAAAAAAAAGAGGACCAAACCTAGGGCATAGGAAGGACATCATGGGCCTTGTCAATGCAATTGTTACTAAGAATTACACAATACTGCCAGATATAATATAGATAACATTGTCAGTGCCTGTCCTTGGCCAGCTAGAGGCTTACAGTCCTGTTTGTCTTGCAAATGCTGCTTATTATAAAGTCACTTGGAGTTTTAAATGTTTTGAACAAAGCCCTGGTACTCAAACTTACTTGTCTCTGTGAACTTAGGAAGGTGTGCAGTGGATCTCAGGACATGCGCAGAGAACACGGACTGTTCCATGGCTGGGTGAAACTGGACTGAAATTTAAGAAACAGGCTCAGGTATGGTCCGTAACTTAACTGAAAACCCACTGACATTTCCATTTGGCCTTTGAGATTGCGGTGTAGACAGTCCCCACAGAATCATTTGATGTGTTTGTTTGTCCCCTCTCCCCTCCATTATTTTATCACTTCCTTTTCATTACAAAAGGATTAGAGTGTTGTATTCTATAAGCAAAACTGAAAAAAAAATGTTAGTTACAGCTAGGCCTGGCTATCAGTGCTCTCTTTCTGAGGGAGTTAAAAGTTGCTTGCAGTGTTTCTGCCGATGGAAGCCACATCCACAAACAGTGCGGGTAATGAGTGGAAACCCAGCCCAACTCAAAGCAGGTAGCATTCCTGAGAGAGAAGCGCTGTAACCTGAGACCCAGATTAACCATTTTCTCCGCAGCACAACAGACCGCAGAGCACTGCACTCAGTCAGCAGCAGGCAGCTTTAGGACATGTTTATTTTCCGAAGAAAGCTGGTAGAAATTCTGAGCGATATGTAGCTTATTAAACGAATGCAACTGGTTTTCTCTTAGTAATCTGTCTTATATTTTGGGAATCACTCAGAAATGTCTCAGTGTCACAACAACAGCAACATCAAACAAATAAAAGAAACAAAAACCAAACCAAACCAAAACCCAAAAACTGGAGTTGTATAAATGTTTCCAATGTGTGAAACAAAAGAGCAGTTTGACACTTTTTCCTCTTCTTCCCCTCTCTCTCTCAGAAAGTTTTTCTCAACCAACCAAGAAATCATGGAGCCATCACCCCGACCAAATACTAAAGTTTGCATTATATGGAAATCTGTAAAATCAAACAAGTTTGTTTTCTGACTCCTTGAGTTCCAACTTTAAGCTCCTGTCAGTGAATTTAGAGTAAGAGAAACACAAGCAGCCACCAGACTGTGTCTGTTAGAAAACACTGCACCACAACAATATCGTGTCCAACCGAGACATGGACCCCCAGACACCAGACACTAAAGCAGAAAAGGGTATCCTGCGTGCAGCTCTTTTACACAGACCGGAAGGCTCTGTTTAGCTTTTGATGTATCAGTCTGCTTAGGAATTGTAAATGAGCGAAGTACAGTGTTTAGCGGTAAAGCATGGTTAGAGCGATTAAATGTGGGCTACATCTAACAACCGTGTATTGATTTCTTTCTTGTAATTTTATTTCCATGAACATTTCTAGTTTCTTAATTAGTAGCCTTTTAGAGAGAGAGAGAGAGAGAGAGAGAGAGAGAGAGAGAGAGAGATTTAACAGTCTCTCCTCGAGAGGGTATAGCTCGTAGGTGCTACAACTTGTGAAGTTGTGGAAGGGAATGGCCTTCCCCGTCTCCTGTGAGTCTGGGAGGCAGAGAACCAGCCGCTTTCTTGCGCATGTGCAGATGCACGCACCCGTGCACAGCTTTCCACTCTCCTTGGTCTGCCAGTACAATTAAGACAAAATAATGTTGGGGACCTGGTGACAAAACTCAACCATCTCCGATAGCGCGCTCACCCCGTAACGGGAAGGGCTGTTTACCCCATGTTCCTTATTAAACTCAAGTATTTTATTTAATGAGCATGAGTCATGCAAGGTGTTCCCATAAATCATCTGCTGGTTTACAAACTCAATAACTAGGCTTCCTGCTCTAACTAGGCTGAGCACACCTTAAATTATTAACAAGCCAGGCCCTTGAGGCAGATCTTTGATGACGATGATATAAACACTGTGAAGACAAGGTGCTCTCTCAGCAAAAGATTATTGACTCTAATTACCATTTACCACAGGAAAAAGAAAAGAAAAGACAATAAAATAGGAGGGAGAATTTAAATCCGAGATTTAATTTTATGAGCGCTTTAAATACTTCACCCCTCCCCAACTTTTTTTCCTTTCTCTTCTTTCTTTTTTTTTTCCCCCTCTTCTTGTTTGTGGCTACCCTACCAAGCTGGGCATTGATGGGTAATGATAGCCCATGGTTGGCTAAGCTTAAAAGGGTGACAGTTGTAGAGAGGCAAGGGGGGGAAGGGCTGGAAACACAGGGGCCCCTGTAGTTGATATTATGCATATTGTTTGAAATGTGATGGAAAAAGGCTGGGGGGCTTGGGGGCGGTGGTGATAATACACTAGGTGAAAAAGAGAAAGAAAGAAAAAAGAAATTCCAGATTTAATAGTTTTCGTGTAGGTGTGGTTATGGAAAGGCCGAGGGACTGATGTAAAGCACTGCGGTCACCCTGGTTGGTAAACTAGCACTTGGCTCAGCTGCTCTGAAGGAGACCCCTGTTCTTGTGATCGCTCGATTCTGAGTTTACAACAGGGTTGCAAGGATGTTAAAGTGAAAGAGGCCTAATGATAAAAGAGCTGATTAAAAATAACCCTGAAAATCCAGTCAAATGGGCTGTGGTGTGGAGTAAACTCATGAATAGAAAGCTTTCTTTCTGAGTGTTTGGAAGGTGGCCATAGCGGCTGAGGGAGGAAGGGAGATCCTAGAGGCTGGAGTGCCTAGGACAGGGGAAGGGTGGGGAAGAGACTTGGTGCCACTTCCTGCTGAAGGGAGGGCCTCCATTCCCACCTCCCTTGTCAGTGCACATACTCCCCCTTTTAAGGGTTATAAGCTCAGTAGTGTATTGTCTGTAGGTTAAACTGTTGCCTCTAATTTTCCTTTTAAAGAACTCCCATGGGCATGGTGGCCCACACCTGTAATTGCAGCACTCAGGGAGGCAGAGGCAGGTGGATAGCTGTGGGTTTGGGGCCAGCCTGGTGTACAAATCGACAGCCATGACAGCCAAGGCCAAGAGAGAAACCCTGTCTTGTAAAAACTGAAAAAAAAAAGAAAGGAAAAAAGAAAGAGAAAGAAAGAAAAAAGAAAGAAAAGAAAGACAGAAAAGAAAGACAGGAAAGAAAGACAGGATAGAAAGAAAGAAAGAAAGGAAGGAAGAAAGAAAGAAAGAAAGAAAGAGAACGAACTACCATCATGGGGCTGAAGAGTTGGTTCAATGCTTGCTGTTCTTCCAGAGGATCTGAGTTTGGTTTCTATCTCCTATTTTGAGCAGTTCACACCAATCTCCTGTAACTTTAGCTCTAAAGTGTCTGATGTCCTCTTCTGTCTCCCACAGAATCTTCACACACACACACACACACACACACACACACACACACACACAAAATCATAATAATAATAATAACAATAAATCTTAAAAAAACCTTCCAATTTTCATTGAATGCTTTATCTGTGAAATCATATAATGTGAGAGTTGGAGTGTAGTTTGTAAATGACTTATTCCTTTCACCAATGTGTAAATTCCATGTCTGAAAACTGAGGTGCTTTGGCCAACAACACCTCTCCCAGGGTGACGGGTGTGCAGATGAGGTGATTCGCCCGTCAGCTCATGTCTGTGCAGCAGGCGGTGAATTGCAATTTAGCCCAGAACCACAGAATTGCAGCTGGCGATTTGGAAACCGACCCTCAGCCTTACGCATGCATAAAGCACACAGCGGTGAGTGCCAACTCTGTCTGTCCCTGTCATATGTAAGATAGACCTCGACTGTCAAGCACACCTGGCCATGAGCTAAGAAAAATATGCACTATTTATTAACTTTTTCTTTTCACTTAATGGCTCTTTTCCAGGACTGTGTAGGACTTTGGGGTGTCGGCAAGACTGAAGGGCTGCTCTCCCGCAAGCCTCATGCCATTCTCTAAGGTCTCTTGGGGATCACTCAGCCATCCATCCGTACATCAAGGAGCTCTTGTGTGGTTAAGGTACAGCCAATGGGAGGCTCCAGGAGCTTTACCAGAGGCATTTGGTAGACGGGCGTCTCTTTCCCCATCTGCCGAAGGTGGAGAAAGGTTTGGCTTTTGACCCTAACCCTCTGCACCCATTAAATCCCAGGTCAGAATTCAAATCAGGGCAGCTCCTAGGGGACCAGGGCTTACTGCATCCCCTCCCCGGGGAGCAAAGAGTGAATCTGTGTAGAATGTCGCTCCAAACTTTGGGGAAATCCTCATACAGCCAGTTTTCTCTCTGTTGTTTTTTTTTTTTTTGTCACCCCCCCCCCACTCCTAGGAGCCAGAGCACCTTGGTCAATTTCTAATCAGGGTTGTTTTCACCGTAATTCCACATGGGGCTTCCAAGATATTTTTTTGTAGTTTTTTTTTTTTTCTTCTTGTCAGAGGAAATATAATATGATTTTGCCCTTCTTCATTAAATACTATTTTAATGCTCTCTTCCTGCTGTATGTTATTCATAAATACAGAGGAAAATAGATTACATATAAAAAGCCCAATTTAAAAAACAAACACACCCTTACAATTCTCTTTGGATCGCCAAGTTAGTACATTTTGCAATTTCCTGGTGATCCAATAGTGAGCTAAATAAATACTAGGGCAGAAGAAATAAAACAATAAATATGTATGCATCTATTTATGAAATGCTAGGGTGCAGCATTCACTGTAAAGCACAAAATTTACACCCTCTTCAAGACTTCCACAAGCCCGTTGCTCTGGAGTGACTGCGATGGGGAGAGCCTCAATGGATCTGTCTTTTCAGAGGCACCTCCGGGTGACCTGGCCAGGTTCTTCCCAGCCTCTGTGTCTGGGCTCTGTGCTGAGAGATGCCCTGGGGCAGAGGAGACTGATGGCTCTGACTGGCCCTGCTCCCTGGGTCAACGCAGGGCTCAGTGTCCACCCCTCATCAATCTAACCCTGGGAAGGGAAGGAGCAAGAATGTGTATCTGTTGTCCAAATTCAGCTCAAGAGGGCCTGGCTGGGGGTGCAGCTTGGGTCTTCCTGAGTGTGTGGTGCTCTGGCTAGGACCAGGATTGCTGCAGCTTAAGACTGGAGAGCCAGGATTTAAGTTGTTTGGTTTTTGTTTTTTAAAGATCTAAACACGGTTTTAAGTTCAATCTCCATCAAAACACACACACACACACACACACACACACACACACACACACACTCACATACACACAGACACCCTGTTTGATATGGCCAGAGTGCTTTACATCAAGTGTTACTGTGTCGTTTGGTATTTATTCTATTACACTTCTTTTGTTTTCTTCTTGGTGCTGGGGATCAAACCTGGTGTCCTGAGCCTAACAGCTTCAATTATCTTTTTTTTCAGACAGGGTTTCTCTGTGTAGCCCTGGCTGTCCTGGACTCACTCTGTAGACCAGGCTGGCCTCAAACTCACAGAGAATCTCCTGCCTCTGCCTCCTGAGTGCTGGGATGAATGGGGTGTGCCACCCCTACCTGGCATTAACTACTTTTTTTTTTTTAATCTTAAGGCAATTTGTGCATATGTGATACTGCTGTAGACATGCACAGATAATCCTTCAAAAAGCGTGATCTCGTTCTGTATTCTGGGTTTTCTTTCATAATTTAAACATATTTAGTTAATTACAAAGGTGTGTGTGTGTGTGTGTTGGGTATTGAACCTAAAACCTTGGTTAGATCTTTAAAAAAAAAAATTCCTAGGGAATTACACAAAAGAATCCAAGCAGCTTGCCATCAGTGGCAGCTTGTGAGGGTTCTCAGCTGGGATCATTAGTAACTCCTGGCCAACTGTGTCTTTCTGACCCACTCTCTCTCTCTCTTTCCTTCACTACTGATCTGTTGAGGCAAATCCTAGCCCCCAAGGCAAATGAACACACTCGCTCTCTACTTAAAAAAAAAATCTGGAGAGAATATGCAACACAGCACTGGCCATTTCCACGTTTACTGACTTACTGGTTCGAGGCCTTGAGCCTGCTGCATCACGCAGTCTCCCGATCTACACTTCCGGCCTCCATTTTGACCATTTTGAAGTTAGTATTTAATACCAACGAAGGAGGTTCATACTGTTGTTCAACAATCCTCCACACATTTCTTCCGAACAATGGCCCACATCTGCCCCAGCAGCCACCACTCTAACCTCGAGTCTACGGCTGTGACTTCTGAAATGGTGTGGGATTGCCTCGCTAGGATGGATGATATGGTTTCCTTTTGCGTCTAGCTTATTTCGTTTGACATAATGCGCTCAGTGTTTACCCACGGGGTAGTGTGAGTCAGAATTCCCTTCTGCGCAGAGAATGGTTTCAAGACTCAAGTTAATAGCTTCTCCTTTTTTTCCTTTTGATACACTTATTTGGAAAGTATTGAATAACCTATTTTTGACAATTAAGTCTCCCCCCCGCCCCCGCAAAGCACCCCCCACTGGGAAGGGAGTTAGTGGATCTGTGACTTCAGAAACACAAGACAGTCGTCTTACAGGAGTTCATTTGTGGAATTTTGTACCTGCCTGCCTATTGTGTATCCACGATACGGCAAATACATCCTAAGAGCAGATATTTCATGAGTGCTGGGATCCCGTGGTACCCAAGGGGGATCGGTTCCAGGACTTCCAACTCCATATCAATATCCTCTAACACCTCCTATAAACACCTCCTATATTTCCGTGTAGCTTATGCATGTACTATACCCCATGTACTATAAATCATCTGTAGCTTACTTACGAAATCTGTAACAATGTCGGTGCCACGTGAATTACACTGTATTATCTAGGGACTGACAAGTGACAAGAAAAAAATAAAAAAATAAAAAAGGTCAGTATATGCCCAGGTTTTTGAGTATTTTCAAAAATTAAATAAAAATTGTTAAGCCCCCTAATGCTGAGCCCTCAGAGGGGAAGGAGATATGAAGGGCAGACTGTTCTTAACTGTATTTTCTGTGGATGTGGAGTCTAGAAAGCCTGAGGGAGCTAAGTGCTCTAGAGGCTGCTGGTAGGATCAACACACGCTGAATCTGAAAACATGTTTCTCAGGGAATTCAGGTCTTTTGGGGGCCAGCAAATTAGTCCTCTAAGTATCTCTAAAAACAAAGCAAGGGGCTGGACAGATAGCTGAGTTGCTGAAGTGTTTGCCACACAACTGTGATGACCTGTTCAATCTCCCCAGAAGCCAGGGAAAAATTGTTAGGCCTCCTCGTGCATGCTGGGGAGACAGGAAGATCCCAGAGGGTCCACTCTCCAGCCAATTGATCTGATCTATGAGTTCCAAGCCAGGAGAGACCCTGTGTCCAAGCGCATCAACTCCCAAATCAGCACTTAGGAGCAAGTAACAACGCCTTGCGTCTTGGTAACATGGTGGGTATTCCCATATGTTGAAGGAAAATCAAGCCTTGAGCTAGTCTAAAAGATATGGTGGAAGGGGCTGGATATATGGCTCAGCAGTCAAGACCACTTTCTGCTCTTGTAGAGGACCCTGGTTTGATTTCCTGCACCCAGAGCTGAAGGCTCTCAAGGACCTGTAATTCCAGCTCCAGGAGATCCAGTACCACCTCCTTCTGGCCCTTGAAAGCACTTGTACATACAGGCACATAGACACACACATCTACATAGACACAGACACAGACGCAGACACATAAATAAGAGTAAAAAAAATACATTTAAAAAAGATTTCTTGGATCCAGGAGCTTGCAGAGGGCTCATTGCCTCTCAGGACCCTTCCTATCCTCCATGTCCTCTATGCCCTGTTTCCTTTGCTGGGGTGGTGGTGTCTGCTCACCTACTGACCTTAGAGTAGGGTAAAAAGCTCCTGAGACTAGCGAGATCCAGCATTCCTTGCCTTTTTCCACCTTGTCCCTGTTTTCCATGGTGCTGTGCTGACGGCAGAAACTGGCCTCAGGCTTTCCATAGCCCATGCCCCAGGCTACCCCTCTGATCTTATTTCTGTTCAGGGCTCTGACCACTCCTCCTTTATCTCCCTCTTCCTTTGGTGAAAACAGAAAAGAAGTGGGGCACAGTTAGAGAAGATATGGGTCATGGGTGTTAGTGTGAAGCCAGAGCATTTTTTTCTCTTTTTCTTTTGGCATGGGTGGTATGTGGGCACACAATCATGAGAGTGTAATGATAGCTTTTTCTTCCGGTCTCCTGCCCACCTCCAAGCCACCTCCATAAAAGCTCCTTGTCTGACGCACTGATCTGTCCCTTAGTCATCGCCTGCTTACGGTCGTCATTTCCAGTTGCCTCTCTGTTTATTTCAATCTGTATTGTTTTTTCACTCTGGTGATTCACAGTGGCTCCTTCCGTCCTACGGCCCCTTCTTTCAGAACCGGAGAGACAGGACCACAAGTTCTAAGTTTATGTCCCTTTAGCAGGGTTTGCTTTCAGGACATTTGTATGGAGTGAAACAAAGGCTGCTCTCTGCAGGTCAGATGGGAGGGACAGGGCTGCAGCTAAACCCCACAGGGCTTTCCGGATGGAGCAGAAGTAGGACTGAAAGCAGAAAGCAGGCTTTGCTTTCCTAGCTCTGGGCCATTGACCATGGCCCAGAAGAAAGCAAGTCTGAGCAGGATCTGCCTGTGTGGAACGGTGCTCCTGGCTTCTTCCGAGATATCACTAGATAGAGAGATGACAGGAACAGGGCACATCCTCAGGAGCTCTTTACCTGCATTGCTCAGCTGCTCACCACACCAATGGAGGGTGCTAGGATTGGGTTGCCTGGACTGACTTCTGGAGTATAGCAAAGCCTTCCTCATGTCTTTTCCTAGAGTTCTGGCTGACTGGGCTAAAGCACCTGCAAGCCCTAGCCCTGAGACAAGCAAGCAGAACCATAAACTCTTCAGCACAGCACCAGACTGCCAATGCTTATTGACAGTTTCTGTTTGAAAGGCAGCAGCGTGGCATACACAGCGATGACACCGTTCAGAGCCCCAACGGTCTACCGATCTTATTTGCTAAATGTCTCCTACTGAACCCCGCCGAGCAGGCCATAAAACAGACACAATATTTTTTTTTTTAATTTGTTTTCAGAAAAGCTTAATCTTAATTCAGTAATTCATAAAACATTTCTGTAATGAGGAGACTTAAAATGTAATGCTTTTGTACCCCTGGATCTCTTGGGGAAAAGATAAAATGAATTAGTAAGTCCATGAGACAATCCACGCATTCAGCCCTCTACGTGCTTGCCATACAAGCATCTTCTCTCTGACATCACTCTTCTTGATCAAAAGGGCATAGTCATTCTCCTGCAGTAGAGTTTACGGCCCTGACTAGTGCCAGTCATCCATCTGTACTCTATTAGTTTTGTATATTTGTACATGAAAGGGTTATTTGTGTCTTTGCAATACAGCTTACACACACACACAGTCTTCTGTTTGGGGATGCCTGCAGTCTAATTTCACTTATCCAGGTGAAATTAGCTTCTGTCTGTGATTGGCTTATGGAATCAAAGAAGGCCGGAACCCTTCAACTCCCACCCTCCCTCCGCTAGGTTACATTTACGGGGATTAACTACCTTATTCAATGTATTTCTTAAGAATTAAATTAATTATAATGCACTTGGATTCCCTGAGCATTCTCACAATTAATTTGTGCTATTGAGTTATCAAATATCCCCTTTCTTAAGGGATTACCTCATTTCTGACGGTTTTCGCTGGTGTCCCAAGAAGTCATTTTGGATTGAAAAATTGGATCCTTATTCCAAGGATTTGTTTTTAATCTCCAAAGGAATTCTTGGAACACAGGAATGACACGGTAAGACAGTGGCTAATCCCTTAAGTAAGGCTATCTGATCACCCAATAACACGAGTTACTGAAATCAGCAATCAAAGAGAATGCTTTCTTCTCCTCAGCTGCTTTTCGTATGTCGAGCGCCAGCTCAGAGCCCACAGAAAACGCATCATTCCCTGCTCTCTAGAGACCCATTAAGCTCAATTTAAAAAAAACTGCACATTTAAATAACATCTTTCAGATGGCCAGATAGTTGGGAGAAAAAAAAAAAAAAAAAACCACCTCGAATTTTTAAAAGATCTTAGCTCATGTTTAAAAAGATAATATTTTCCCCTCTGTGATGTTATGTAATTTCCCTCCCTAAGTCAGATCATATTGTGCTGTACAGGTGGTGGCCTCTTGCGAAAGAAGTCTGGGAGAGAGTGTTAGGTATGCCATTGCTGAAGACCAAGGGCACTCTATGGCAAAGGGCTTTTCTTTAAGGTACACACTGAGATTGCTAATCCTTTTAAAATATTGGGCCTGTGTCTTAAGGACTACAATGGGGCATAAGGCTAGGTAATCTCTTTACCCACATTTATTTACTTAAGGTAATCTAGTCAAGGCCTCATTTGCCTGTCAAAGTCAAATGGTAAAATATTAACCCTGTGATGTCATTAGGAGAAAACTCCCCCCCCTCCCAACAAACGTAGTCACTTTAAAGCTAGGTCCCTGGTGCTGCCAACATTTGGCCAGTGGCTTCAAGATATATTAAGAAGTTGTTGTAAGTCAGAGCTGTCTGACCTAGCTCTCATGTGTTTGGAATTCACAACAGCAACTAAAACTAAATGGAAATTACATAAAACCAAACTAAATTAAACGTGTCAATAAAACATTACCCTGCATTTAGCAACATTGCGTTTATTTTAGAGAATTTTATAAACTAGATACTTTTTGATAAAAGCACACCTAAATGTTTTCCGACAAGAATTGCCTTTTTTTGGTAGCTTGGAAAGTGGTCTGTGCAAATGGAAGAGAAAAACCTTTTTTTCTATTTTTTTCTTCTTCCTTCCTTCCTTATCTTCTTTCTTTTTGGGACACAGTTTCTCTGTGTAGCCATGGCTGTCTTGGACTCCCTTTGTACACCATAGTGACTTCAAACTCACAGAGATCTGCCTGCCTCTGTCTCCCTGAATGTTAGGATTAAAGGTGTGTGACCTACACTACTATATATATAAATTTATATATATATATAAATTTAACTCGTGGGCAATATTGGAAAAGGTATTATTTAACAGGCACCCAAGAGATGACTAGTGAATAACTACTCTCTCAAACGAGAGAGCTGGGTTCGATTCCCAGCACCCACATGATGAGTCGCAACCACCTGTAAGTCCAGTTCCAGAAGACTGGATGTCTTCTTCTGGCCTCCTCCATCAGGCACACATGTAGGCCAAACACCCATGCACATAAAATAAAATTAAAATAAACAATTAAGATTCAGTTCAATGTGTCCCAATTGTCATTGCCATCTGACCTGTGTGAAATGAGTGAGTGATGAAAAGGTGGCTTTCATCTTTATGGTCCCTGCCCTGAGTCAGCCTGCTTATTCCGGCAGGTGGAGGCTGAGCTGTGTTTCTGTTCCTACTTGCCCTTCTGCTACAGTGAATCTCGTGCAGCTCCCAACCTGAACATCCTATTTTTGTTTTTATTTTAAAGAGATAACATAGCTCCAACAAGAACTCCAAAGTTTGCTTTACTTTCGGTAGTAGCCATGTGCTCCTCTTCTCTCTTTACTGGGCGATGTTTTACTTTGGTGACTAAGTTTCGCTTTTCTGTCATCATGGCCTTAGTAATTTATTGTTGTTGTCTTTCATGGAAGAGGATTTGGTAAGGCTGACTAGCCACCTGTTGGTAGAGCTTGTGTTCCAGGCGGCTCAGCAGCTGTGTGAGTCAGGGACCCATTCCAGTCCTCGTCAGCTCTGTCCAGGTTGTCGTAAACCTTAGCAGGGGACACACCCACTGAACACCACTGTGAACAATGGAGTTTGCCATGGTGACATTTCGCTCTGATTACATCTTGGGCAGATTTGATTTATATGAAAACACGTAATAGTATTATGGCGGAATTTTCTTTGATCCTCTGGGAAAGGAATGAAAAGAGTATTTTGTGTGCCAGATGGAGGTCCAGTAAGCAAAGAGCAGAGCAGTTATTCAGTGTGAAGCCAATGCCTTCTAAAGGCTTCCCTTCTAAAGGCTGCCTTCAACCCCCTTCCTGGCAATATATCACCCTCGTCAGCAGGCAGCCATCAGCAGGATTCTCTGACTTCCTAAATATGTATTTCTGGCTTTCCACTCTTGCTGGCACTCATGTGCTTTAATACCCAGCATTATACTTCTTCTTTCTTCTTCTCCTTCCTCCTCCTCTTCCTCTTTCTCCTGCTCCTCTCTCTTTTCCTTCTCTTCTTCTTTTTAACTTTTCACTGATTGTTTGTGAATTTCATATCATGCACCCCATCCCCCTCATTTCCTCATCCCTGTATATTTACCCTCCACCCTCGCAATCTCCCCCTCAGAAAAAGAAAGAACCGACTGACCAACCAACCAACAAAAAAATCCATCTTGCTGTGGAAGCTGCAGTGTGTCACTGTTCCAGTGATTGTTATACTTGTGTTACCAGTGTCCCAGTAGCTACCTTATCCTCCTCTTGTTAAGCCACCTCATACTGTCACTAGGATGATATTTCTATAAAATAAGTCTGATCTATGTTTGTACGACACTGGAGTATGCTGAATGCCCTCCATGGTTTTGTCTCTTCCTTCAAGGGGTTATGTCTGTACTCTTGAACCTACTTCACAGTCCATATTTATTTGTTTTTGGAATATTTTTATTTATTCTTTGACAGTTCCATACACGATTACAATATATCTTGATCATATCCACCCTAACCCTGCCCAGACTTTCCCCAACACTTCCTCTTCCAGTATTCATCTCCTCTTCTTTCTCCTCCTCCTCTTTTCCTTCCCTGTAAATCCTGGGTGTGAGGTCACTGACCAGAGCGTGGGCAGCCTACCAGAGGCTACATTCCTAAAGAAAAATGACTCCCCTGCCCCCATCCCCAGAAGCAATTAATTGATAACAGCTCCCCAGGCAGGGAGAGATTTGCCCAGACTATGGAATGTTGACTGGCTTCATCTTACGCAAGTCCTGTGCAGGTAGCCAGAGCTGCTGTGGGTTCCTGAGTGTGGCACTATACCGTGTCCACAAGACAGAATTTCATCTGCATCCTTTTAGCCCTTACAGTCTCTCCACCCATTTTTCTAAGCTGTTCCCTGAGCCTTCGGCAGGAAATGTTGATCAATATCCCTTTTTAGGGTGGAACATTCAATAGTCACTTATGCAATCAATGCACTGACTTGTAACTTACCACAAAAAGAAGCTTCTCTGACCAAGGTTGAGACTGGGACCAATCAACGGATATAAACACATTTTGAAGGCAGCTTGAAAAAAAATGTTCATTTAGCAAATAACGATAGAACCTCCCTCCCCCCAACTAAGTTTTATGATTTTTCCCAGCCATGAATGGGCTTTGGCAAGTACCTGGCATGACTTTCCTCCTGTGAGAAGGGCCTCACATCTGTTAAGAGAGTAGTTGGTACCAGTCATGCCACTAGTGCATCAATGAGCACATTTTCTTAGACAGATGAGTGTTGTAGCACACAGGATCTACCACTAGATATAATCACTGATGCCTCTCCTCCTCCGACAGTCCGTATAGCATCTTCCAGCACGCGGAAGCTAGCCAGCAGGAAGTTTCCAGATCATTCTCAGCTTGATTTCTCCATGTTCTATAGCTCACCTTTACTTTTATCTCCTTTCCCCCTTGCCCCTTCCTTTTCTTATCTACCGTCTTCTGTTCTCTTTTGTCTCCTTAGCCCTCCTCCCTCTCCTTACCTTCTCTCTCATTCTCTCTTCCTCTCATTACTCCCTCTCCCCTTCTCCTTCCTTCTGGCACTGGGGATGGAAACCAGGGCCTTGTTCTTGCTGAACATGCACTCTGTCACTCAGCTAAACCCCAGCTCCATTGCTTTGTATTTTCCTCAACCTCTATGGCTCATTGCATGATAGGAAGCTCCTGCTTTCCTAGTCATTCCCCACTTGATGTGAAGGGTGAAGTCTTTGTGGAATCTTCATCACTCCAGCTAGAGTTAGGGGTTCTCTTCTGGGTCCTGTGTCCCAGCATTAAAAGATGGTGAAGTGGGGCTAGAGAGACAACTCATGGGTTAAGGGTTAAGAACATTTGATCCTCAATGGTGAGGACTGGAGTTCAGCTCCCAACAGCTCCATTGGGTATTCACAAAAACCTTACAGTGCTAGTACCAAGGATCTCGTTCTCTCTTCTGGCACACCCACATGTGCACGTGGGCACACACACACACACACACACACACACACACACACACACGCACGAATGAATATTAACAAATAACAATATCTGGTGAGTGAATCAGAGTGTGGCGTCTCACATCTGTAATCCTAACATTTAGTAGGATTTTTCTGTGAGTTCAAGTCCAACCTGAGTGACACAGCGACACCTGTCCCCTAACAAATTCCAACTAAACCAAACCAATAAAAACTACATAGTGGGCCAAGTACTAGCTCTTGGTTCCTATGCTTGTCTCATCTTCTGTGTGGTGACCTCTTGGCGACAGAGCCCTGAGTCTGCACACTCAGGAGACGTCACCGTGTCTTCTCCTCGGTGATGGCAGATTCATGCACAGGGCCGGACTATGGAATTTTCCATCAAAGCACATGGAGTAGACCTCATTCCTCAAAGTTTTTGCTCAAAAGACACCGAGCCTTTTGAGTAAAATTTATTCCTCGTTTCACCCACCCCCATTTTTCGGGAAGAAGACCCTTGTGTTTTTCTCAGCCACATTCATTCTTGAAAACTTTCCACGATGTAGTTTCCAGAATGCGATCCGAACGGGTGAGAGATGTTGAGATCCAAGAAGAATCTAGAAACCCGAGTGACTTTGTTGTCATTATCTTTTCCACTTGGGGAGTGGGTGCTCTAGCATCTCAAGCTTGACTGAACTTGTCTGTTGGGTGTTGGTCTGTGGACATAGTGTAGGTTTTTGAGTTGACTTAGGAGTCCATGTTTTGATGTGCAGCCTGGAAGTCATAAACCAAGGGTTTTTTTCCTAGATGTATTTTAGGTTCTGATTGTATACCCAGGAACAGCTGATAAGGAGGCATTTCTTTCTCTTCTCACTTGCGGTTTTTTGATTGGATCCCATACACTAACTGACTAGAATTTCTGCACGTGGTTGATATATCCGAGTCTTCCTGAGGTCTCCCATCCCCCAGCGGGCAGTAGGCAAATCCTCTCACACACAAATACTCTAAGGTGTCCACAGCATTTCCTTGTAGCTTACTCTGATGGCTACCAGGAGTTGATGGTTGCCACTGTCTCTCCCCTTGTCACGCCTCTTAGGAAAATACTGTTCCCAGTTTGTCACCAATTTAAGATGCTCATTTGTTATCTTACTTTAAGCAGGCTCTACATTATAATTTAGCTGCATAATGGAATCCCCATTGTAGTTGACATACACTGTGGTGCAAATGATTTAATTTACTAGCAGAAGCATCCGTCTACGTATTATTGTACGGATCAGTCATTGCATACTAAAATCACTCATCCTTAATGTAATGATTTGGTATCCCTACAGAGAATTCCAGTCATCAGAATGTCATTAGATACAGTAAAAAAATGAAAATTACGATTACACAGCAGTAAACACTATTAACTGTTAGTTAAAATAGCATTTAATTTAGCCGTTGCAAGAGTTTACAAATTTTCACAGTTTACTTGGTCCTCAAATAATTGCCCCAGAAAAAGTTAACGACACTTCTGCCAATGAGGTGACAGCATGAGGAGGGGCCAGTGACGGTGGCAGATTGCTTGGCTCCCTAGGGACATCTCATTGGTCAGGAAAGACAGCACACCAGTCTTGGAAATGACAGAGCAAGAAAGGAGAATTTGTATTTGTGTTCAAATATGCTTTTCTTCAGAGGACCATATCTGAGGAGAGCAGGATTTATCCTTCTCCCTCAGCTCAACCTACATTCTGGTTTTCTGGGCGTCTGCAGTAAGGCTGATAGCACAAGGGACCAGGGCTGCTGTAAGATCCTTGTGGGTGGCACCGGCTAGTAGCCCTCTTGTTTTTTTTTTAAGGATTGTGGGATGGCCTGAGACAACACATTATTACACCAGGAACTTCCAATAAAGATACCCAAATAATGCATTTGTCTTTAAATGTCCTTCCCCCTTGCAGTCTGAGTCCAGCATTCCCTGCTTTAAACACGACCTCCCACAGTGGGAAAGTGGATCGACGGGGGAACTCCGAGGTTGCCTGGTGCTAAGCTTTGTCTTCATCCAAGCTGTTGTGATTCGTGTCCTGGTTTATGCCCCAACTAAATGGTCTCAAATTTAAGTTCTCTGCCCCAGATGTAGAGCTTAGATATGGAAAAGGACAACAGGGACCTCACTGAGTAAGCAGAAGACAATACTATCAAAATGTCGGCTTGCCCCTCTCAGCTTTGCTCATGCCTCTCTTGACAGCTCTCGGAAGACGGTAGTAGAGGAAAACTGAATCCAGCACGGAAACTCAGGACAGAGAACTCAAGCAAGGGACGACTCTAAATCACTGAAGTGGCTGGCACATGTCCGGATGTCTGTCCTCAGGAAGGGTGAGCACTCTAAAGTGTGGGGTCCATCGAAACTGTGTAGTAGAGTCCAGAAGTAGATGTGGTCTTACGTGGGGCATGGCTGAGCAGAAACACTGAGCAGCAAACAGTAAGCAGTGTGTGAGGACACGTGAAAGTTTCTGCTAGGTGAGGGTGGGATTCACTCGGCCCTGTTCTGCTGGCGGGCCACAACTACCTGTTTACAAGAGCAGATCTTGGCTAAAGTGTTCATCTGCTTTGCTTGGGTGAAGTTTCAGAACTGTCCAGAACTGACTGTAATCAACTAAATTGACAGACGTGGTGTGTGTTATACAGTTACAATACACCATTTCATTAAAGCAGTGGGTGGTTTTCACCTTCCTAATGCTGTGACCCTTTAATACAGTTCCTCATGTTGTGGTGAACTTCAACCATAAACTTATTTTTGTGACTGCTTCATAAGTGTAATTTGGGTGCTGTTATGAATCATAACGTAAATATTTTTGGTGACAGAGGTTTGCCGAAGGGGTCACTACCCGCAGGCTGAGAATCACTGCAATGTTTCTTCTTATTAAACATATATGATATAAATGTGTAAAACACATCAAGCATCTGCAATGACTTATTTTTCTTACTATTTGTGCGTGTACCATCTCTGTGTGTGCACATACATTTGTGTGTGAGGAGCAGGCATGAGCATGTCGTGGAGGTCAGGGGAGAACCTCTGGTGTCTGTCCTTTGCTTCTACCTCGCTTTAAACAGGGTTTGTTGCTGCCCACTGCTTCATACCACAGGCTACCTATCCCAGCAGTTCCTGGGGGTTAGTCTCCCTCCGCCTCCATTTTTACCACAGGAGCCCTGAGATTACGGGGCACAACACTGAGCCGTCTCCTTAGCCCCTGTACAGGTTCTTAACCGTGCCTCTAACCTCACTGCTTGGAAAGTTGAGACTGGATGGTTGTGAGTTTGAGGCCAGCCTGGTCTACATAGTGAGATCTTCTAACATCAGAGCCACAAAACAGCACGGTGCTCCATGTACACTTGACAACAGCGAAGCTTGGCTCCCAACTCACTAGTTGTGTAGACTTGGCCTAATTAACCATTCCATGGCTCAGTTTCCATGTAGTAAGCACAGGCGATGTTCTCATTTGTTGCAAAAATGAGATCAAGAGAGGACAGTGACAAACAAGTAGACTAATAGAGCTGTATGTGAGCTAATTATCAATATTATCATGGCTAGAGTTACGCAGAGTACTCGTTACTATTTGTGACTTTTTCTAATGCCTTAAAGAATTTAACTTTCTGCACTGAACAGTCCTCTGACCATCCCTGAGGCCACAGCGAGGCCTCAAGGCTCCATTCTCTTTTTAACCATATCAGAAGCTCATGGAAGTGTCCCTTCATGTTTGATGTTCCATCAGCTGATGGGATTATCTTGAGTACATGCTTTTCTCCAACAACATCTCCAGTAGAGTGGAAGACTGGTCCCTAGTACTTCTGTTAGTTGACTGGGAACTGAGGATGACCCTGTCTGTTCCACAATTTATGCCATCTCACCAGAGACATAGCCAGCCATATTCATAGCTCCAATTGGAGCGCATGGTTAGATGTTAGCTTATCAAGCTTGGGGTAAACAACTTGGGCCCAACTTTTCTGAAAGTATCTGCTGGAGATTTGACAGTTTCTGGAAGAACAGAATAAACATTAGGGCTTATGTGACTGCCCAGTCGCTTTTCCTTTTTCGGGTTCTGTTACATTTCTGTTGTCCATAGTTCTATTTAGTGTTACTGTTAGCAGTATTCCAGTATTCTTTCACAAGAACATTGTGTTTCCTTCTGTCCGCAGGACTTGCCATAGAGTCAGCCTAAGACGAAGTGATGGGCGTTGCTGGATGTTTCTTTAGGTAATTTTTTGGAATGCTCTTCTATAGTGTAATTTCTCATCATGGATTGTAAGAACAGTATTACGATTAACACACTTTCTTCCTGAATTCTCCAGTAATTATTCTGTTCAGTTTATTTTATATAAATGTCTGGGTTTCCTTCTAAATAAGAATACTCTTCTAGACAGCGTTCTTTTTATTTTACATTTAACTCGAGGAATTTATTCTTTGGGACTTTTTTTTCATTCTTCTCTCCCTCCTTTCCTCCTCTCTCCCTTCTTCCTTCCCTTCCTCGTTCCCTCCCTCCTTCCCTCTCTTTCTTCCTTTCAGAAGTGGAGTACTAAACAAGTACTCTATGAACTGATCTACATCTCCAGCCCCCAAAGAATGGACTTTTTTTTTTTTTATGAAGAAGTCACTTATGTGAGGTACAGAGAAGAAAGCAGAAGGACTGGATTGCTCCCCCCCTATCTACCCTGAGGCAGCCTGCCAACACAAAGGTCCAAGACTCTAAGGAGGATCTGTGTCCTGTCGGGTCACCAGTTAGCCAAGGGACCTTGTCTTTCTCTCACACGGTTTCAACTTAAAAAAGAAATTAATAACCCCTGCCTTAAAGTGCTGCTATACTGAGCTGGTTGATACCAAAGAAGTTAGAGGGATTCTGGGAATTTAAAAATGCCACTTCGATATCGTTTGTAGTAGTGGAAATTCTATCTATGTATCTATGTATCTATCTATGTATCTGTCTATCTATCTATGTATCTATGTATCTGTCTATTTATCTATCTAGATTGCTCAGAGCTTTCTTACTTTCTAGCCAAATCAGAAATCCAGCATGTGGGAGGTTGAGGCAGGAGACCACAAGTTTGAGGATAGCCTGGGATACAGAGCTAGACCCTCTGCCCCAAAGTAAACTAAAATACAATAAATAGTTTTCAGTTGCCTGGCTTGGTAGATTACTGGTGATTTTTCAGTCAACATAAAGATGAGTCCCATGTACTATGGCAGTTGAGCATATGATACTATTAATTTGCTGGATAATAAATGTACCGCTCAAGAGGCCTAAACTGTAATTTCTTTCCATCACAGATTTTTATGTATATATACATATGTATATGCTTTAAAATAGGCATATACATCAAACTTCACTGACAACGAATTAAAGAGAAATTTATTTTAAAACATTATTTGATGTACATATAATTTTGAAAATTAATATGCAAATCTCATATATGCCAAATAAATCTGATTATTTATTTTTATATTAAGAATTAAATATTGACTAAATATTTGGTCTTGCAAGGCAGGATATCTTCATTGCTTTTCAGAGTTGATCAATGTTTTGATTTATTACTGTCAATCTTGAGAACATTGCTTTATATAAATATATAGCACTAAATGACATAATTATGTTTAGGGTCATTTCACAGATGGGTAGAAATTCTTTCCTAATCCCAAGCCAAAATTTACTTAACAATATAGTTTTTTTTTTTTAATATATAAAACACAAATCAGCAACTCAGTCATTTTAAAAATCAAACATTGTAATGCTATCCGGGACACAGACATCCTAATTTGCTACTTCTCTGCGGAGGAAGGATGGTAGGAAAGTATTAAAAGCCTTTGCTTCCTGTAATTAATACGTTACGTTTCTGTGAGAGCAGAAAACTGTACGTAAAGTAAAGACCCTGCAACTTACAGTAGACAGTACTCTCAGCTTCCAGCCAAGACTGAAGTAGGCATGCGCAGTGTGCTTGCCAGACGCTCAGGGTTTAGGCTGCTGTGAAGTCTTTCAGGCGAGCACTGCCAGAAGCATCTCAGACTCATTACGTTTGATCTTGGATTAAATTTTTGTCGCTGTACAAGGGAACGATCGATGTTCACGTCCTAAAGGCAAACCCATATTCTGAGGGCACCTCCCCCTCCCTTTTTTTTTTTTTTTTTTGAGGCAGGATTTCTCTGTGTATCTCTGGCTGTCCTGAAACTTACTCTGTTGACCAGGTTGACCTAGAAGCTCAGAGATCTGCCTGCCTCTGCCTCACAAGTGCTGGGATTAAAGGTGGGAGCCACCTCCACTGGACCCTTATTTTGTCGTTTTTATACTAAAAATTAAGATGGAAAAGAAAATAGAGTGATGTCTAAAACCAGCAAGGGTTAAACACACCCATGCTTTAGGTTAGTGAGGTCTGTTCATGGTATAAAAATGGCAAAATATGGGACTGGCTAAGGCTTATGGAACGAGCTTTGCGTGTGCAGAATTTGTCTGATAGCAGGAATCGCATTCCTCTTTCCTCATTCCCAAGTGTTACAACAAAAGGAATGACATTGAAATAGGAATAACAAAAAACATTTCCTTAAAAGTAAAAAAAAAAAGTCCTTCTGTTTACACAACAATGCCACACCATTCTATCTTGCTGAAACAAAGGAGCTGTGAACCCACCTTTGCTGGTGTGAGCAGGATGAAGACCTCAGCTTGGCCACTGTACTTCCTGCTATGTCTTCAGGTCTGTGTACTTCTGTGCCCTAATCAGCTAGTCAGACCCCTCCCCATGAGCCCATATTAAAACAGTTAACCATAGTAAAGGCAATCTTATCACAAGCCACAATCTGAGGTCTGGAGAACCAGGACTTCAATGTGTGAAGTTTGGGGGAAGAAAAGTACAATTTAGTCCATAGTGGTTATTATCATGTTGAAAAATCAGGCAATCTGCTTAGCTTTCCTGTTCTTTAACTGATCTTGTTACCAGGATGATTCCTTCATGCAGCATTGGTTTGCGTGTTCAGACTTGTGAAGAACCGGCTGGCTGGCTAGTTCAAACCATCAAGCCTTGTTTTCGTGAGGAGGGAATTCTGTTGCTTGCCCTCCCCCACCCCACTTGTGGGCTGAATCAGTCCTTTTAGGGTCCCAAGGCCACACTTAGTGTCGGTATTTTTCTGGTGTGCTCAATCATGCCTTGGTGCTTGGAAAGAATTTATATGTTGTAGGTCAGAGGGCAACTTGTTTCTAGAATCGTCCTTATAGATCAGTCCTAGAAGCACAGTGTTAAGCTTGCAAACTTTCTGGTCCCTTCCCGGACTCCAATGTGTGCTCTTCCCTCAGAGCAATGGCTGGATCCAGAGGGGTAGAACCCAGTGACAGTGTCAAAGACATTTCTCCCTGGGCTCCTTTTTCATAGTCAGTTGCCATGATACCCCAAACAGCAGCTCTCATCAGGAGAGCAAAGCGGCCTTTCCCAATGAGACAGTTTACGTAATTTTTCGAGGGCCTAGGGTTATCATTACTTTGCTAGTTTTAGCGGACTTGGAAGTGCAATATGGAGGCTGAAAAGATGGCTCAGCAGTTACGAGTGCTGGCTACTCCTCAAGAGGACCCTGAGTTCAGTTTCCAGCATTCATGTCGGGCAGCTCACAAATGCCTCCAACTCCATCTCCAGAGGATCTGATGCCCTCCTCTGGCCTTTGGGGGCACCCCCACACATGTATACATATGTGTGCACACACATGCACACAGGCACACTGTAACGAAAAGAAAATAAAGTACCATATATTCACCCTATGACAATTTGACAGTACGTTCTGCCTCCAGGAGGCAGTTTTCATTGTGGATCTCAGTAGCTCCTCTATTTCTGGAACATGTTTGTTTCCTTGCTTTATTGCTTTGAAAAATACTGTAATCTTTATTCTTGGTTGTGTATTTATGTAAGCCTCATCTACAAATGTAGCTCATAAACGTTAATGGAGATGAATTTACATTCGAAAATCTATTAATCTAACCCTATTCATTATATAAGTGAACCAATAAATAGCAAATAAATCAAACTGTGTGAAACAATAAAACAAATTAACCAGTATCATTTAAATAATTACCATCATGAACAGTCACGAATTAACACTTGAAAGACTTTCTCAGTTTACTCTTAGCATTACAGAAGGAAAAGCAGACTTCAAATGGGTTTTGGAAAGCATTTGAGAAAAATAATGGGAAGCAGGTTTGTGTGGATTGGACCTGAGTCTTTCCACTCTTCCCTGGGTATTTAAATCTCCACTATTTCTAAAGAAAGGTTTTGTTGGTCTTCCCTGAGTTACCCTCTGTTTTCTAGATTTGAACAGTTGGCCACCTCATGTCCAATGCTACGCGCAGCTCTGAAGGTCGTTTCTATACCTGGGGAATCGCCATATAGCGCACCAGCTCTCAAGTCAGTATTTATTTCCTTGTTTGGCTACTTCAAGCTGGGTGGTGTTATACTTCTGCAGGCTTCAGGTTCTTTATCTGTAAGGTGGGATGTGGATAGAATTGACCTGAATTGACCTTCCTAGATGGCATCCCACGTGCTCAATGCTCAATGCCAACATCATTGCTGTCGCTCGCTGCCAATTCCATACCGTTTTTGTAGTTTCTTGCCCTGTCTTTTTGTCTTAAAAAATAAGTGTTTTTGACACTGCTTTGCCCTTGGGAGATAGGACTGTGTGTGTGTACATCTGATGGCCTCTGTCTTATGGTTGATGTCCTAAAATCAATTCTAATTCTCAGTTGGCTTTCTGTTAGGTATCATTAAACATCTTCTCAGAGCCTCTCTATCCCCAACCCCAGCGAACACTTTCTCTTTCTTCCTTCTTGTAATTTAACAGATAACTTCACACAATGAACACGCATACATGTGCTTACTACACAGAAAAGTCTCAGTTTTGATAATTTCTATTTGTGTGTGTGTGTGACTGTGTGTTAATGGTATTCCAGTGTTCGCTCTTTGTGTACATTTCCTGCAGAGGCCCGAAAAGGGTGTCCTATCCTCTGGAGCTGGATGGAGTACAGGTGGTTAATGATGCCCCAGACCTGAATATTTGGGAACTGAACTTGGGTCCTCTGAAAGAGCAGCTCTTAATTGTTGAGTGCTCTTAACAGCCCCAGTTCTGATGATGTTTAAACTAGGTTTTTTTTTTTTTGATGTTTTAAGATAATAGTGGACTCACATGTAAGAAGCATGTCAGACTAGCCATGTGCACTATCTCTCCATAGTAACATCTTGCAAAGATGTAGTTCACTGTGGCCTTATACTGTTGACAGTGATACAGACACAACACAGAACACTCTGTCCCCAAAGGGATGTCTCATGGTGACTTTGTTTGTTGGTAGATTAAATTTAAGGCCACTTGATACTAAGTCTTCTGAGTTCAACCATTCAACTTTGCCCCCACCACATGCTCTTTTTATAGTCTCTCTCTCTCTTCTCTCTCCCTTCTTCTAACCTTCAGCTTTCACTCAGAAAATAATACAGTGTTCTCTATTTGTGTAATTTCCTATAGTGTGTGTGCGTGTGTGTGCACATGGAGGCTAGAGGTCAGAATTACATGTCTTCCTCCATGGCTCTCCATCTTATATTTCGAGACAAGGTCTCTCACTGAACACGGAGCTCCTCACTGACTTGGGTAGATGAGGTGGCTATCAAGCCCCAAAGATCCTTCCAACTCCACCTTCCCAGATTAAATGCATGTGCCTCTGTGTTCTACTTTTTATGTGGATACTAGAAATCTGAACTCAGGTCCTCATGCTTTTGTGACACACACTTTCTCTACTGAGTCATCCCTCCAGTCCCCATCTGTATAATTTTGATAAAACATGAATCAGTCATATCACATAGAATATGCCGTTTTGAATTGTTTTCTCCTGCTGTGCTGTTCAGCATAACTTTTTGAAGCTGTTGCATGTACATGCTCATGTTTACATGTGCGAGTTTTTGTGAGTTGTGCTCCGTGCTATGGATTTGCCCGATTGTTTAATCATTCATCCGTTGAGGGACATCTCAATTGTTTCCAGTTTGGGGCTGTTATGAATAAAGCAACTACAAACTACAAATATTTGTACATAGCTTTCTTTCCTTCATCTCTCTAGAATAAATGTTGATAGCTCCATGGTGTGGTATATACAGGTTTAAAGACATGGCCAGGCTGCTTTCCAAAATGGTTGTGCTATTTTATGCTTCCCAAAGTCATGCATGAGTGATTGACTTTCTAGGCATTCTCACCAGCATTTGGTGGTATCACTATTTTATTTTATTTTATTTTTTGTCTTAGCCATTTTAGTAGGTGTGTAATGATACCTCATTATGGCTTTAAATTGCACTCCCTTAATTGCTAATGATGGTGAACATCTTTTCCTGTGCTTATTTGCCATCTGTATATCTTCTTAGGTGACATGTCTCTTGCCCATTTTTCTGATTAAAATGTTTTCATAAAATGTTGAGTTTTGAGAGTTCTTTATTATCCTAGCTACTTGGCTTATGCCAGATATGTGGTTCGCAATTGTTTTATCCTTTTAATAGGGTCATCCACAGGGCAAGAGATCTATTGATTGATCGAATTTTTAGACAGAGTTTTATTTTGTAAGCAAGGCTAACCTTAAACTCACTAGGTAGCCCAGGCTGGCTTTCATCTCTACATCCTCTTGCTTTGGCCTCTTGAGTGCTGATGTTATCAGCTTGTATTATCATGACCAACAAAAGTTTTAACTTTTATGCAATTTAGTTGCTTGTTTTCCCTTAAATAGGTTGTGGTTTTGGAGTCAGCCTTAAAAACTCTGCCTAGTAAGGGGAACAGGGACTGTCTCTGACATGAACTCAGTGGCTGGCTCTTTGATCACCTTCCCCTGGGCGGGGGCAGCCTTACCAGGCCACAAAGGAAGACTATGAAAGACAGTCCTGATAAGACCTGATAGGCTAGGGTCAGATGGATGGGGAGGAAGACCTCCCTTATCAGTGTACTGGGGAAGAGGCATGAAAGGAGAAGAGGGAGGGAGGGCAGAATTGGGAGGGGACGAGGGTGGGAGCTATAGCTGGGATACAAAGTGAATAAATTGTAATAAATAAAAAATTATATTAAGAAAAAACTCTGCCTAACCTAGTTCTTCAAGATTCCCACTATGCTTAAACCTTGATAGATTTTGAGTTAAATGTGGGATGAAATGGTTAGTTCAGGAATTTGGCTTCTGCTCTTTGATCATTTACTGACCTTGTGGAAAGGCTCTCTTCATCACAGAATTGCTTTGGTACCTGTATTGGTTGATTTCCTGTTGCTGTAATAGAACACTCTGACCACAAACAAGTTAGGAAGGAAAGTGTTGATTTTGGCTTAAAGTTCCCAGAGGGCATACCATGATGGGGAAGGCATGGCTGCAGGAACATGAGGCTCAGTGGACAGTCAGGAAGCAGCCTGGTCACATACCATCTGTACAGGGAAGTGGGGTGAGAACAGGAACTAAAGGCAATCAATCTATCACCTCAAAGCCAGCCCCAAGTTACATACTTCTGCTAAGAAGACTCTCTTTCTAAAAGGGCCCATAACCTTTCCAAACAGTGCCACCAACTAAAGACCATTTGCCTCTGGAAAACATTTTTCATTCAAACCACCATCCGACCCTCGTCAACAATCTCTGGGAGCAGTTGTGTGAGTCTGTTTCTGTATGGGTTCATGGTTCTGTTCTTTGATTCATGATTTTACTTCTCCATCAGTATTTTACAGTGTTTACTGGTACCATGTAGGTTTCAAATTATTTTTCTAACTTTGCTGTTTTTCCTTAAATTAAACAAATTAATCTATTCCTTTTGCATTTCCAGGTGAAGGGAATTATTAGCTTTGAGGTGCTGAACAGGATCCTCCTGAAACATATCCACAACATGAGTATGTGATCATATACAGGGAAAAAAATCTTTACAGATATAAGGAAGTAACTTACGGTGAGGCATGATTGGATGAGAATGAAGAAATACCATGACTGTGTCCTTTGTAGTTTTCCATATGGAAATCCTGTACATGTTGCTTTAGATTTACATGCTGTATTAAAAAATATTTTGAGCAGCTGTAGATGATCTTATAATTAAACTTTTGTATCTATGAATTCATTGAGGGAATGTATGAACACATACGGTATTTTGTGTGTTGATCTTGAAGCCTATCACTTTGCTGGCTCAGTAAGTTCATTTGATGAGACTTTCCTAGATTTATTGAGAATTTCTATGTAGACAAGGGTGCCTTCAGTAAGCATTTTTTTATAAAAATAGTTTTGTTTCCTCCTTTAGATATGCATGACTTCTTTATTTTTCTTGCCTTATTGCACTGGTTTGATTTTCCAACTCTACTTAAGAAGAAATGAAGAATACCACATCTTTGCTTGGTTCTACGTCTTGAGAGATCATTGTCCTCTTAATATTAAATGTAATGTTAGGCTTATATATAGGCTTACAAACAAAACAAAGAAGTAAACAAAACACACCAGCATATAAAAACAAATATGTAGTTATTTATCAATTTTTAGAAAGTTTCATTCTATTCCTACATTTATGAGCATTTTTGTCATGATTTTAGTCTCTTAATTTTGACAAAGGCTTTTCCCTCATCAATGTGTATGACTATATAGTACTTGCCATCAGAATGCTAACATGGTGGTTTGTATTGATTAATTATCAAGCACTGATTTGGCCTTGCATGTCTAGAATTAATCTTATTTGATCAGGTTATATAACTCATATATATATATATATATATATCTTTTTTTTTCTGAATTCTACTTGTTAAAATTTTGTTTACTTTTCTATTCATGAGGGTCCTTGGTTTGTAGTTTATTATTTCTTCTTTTTTTTTAATGGTCTTTGTTTGGCTTTGGTATGAGGGTGATAATAGAACCATAAACTTGGATGGATTGCACTCCCTTTCTACATTTTGGAAGTGATTTGTAGAATTTCTGCTAATTTCTTTTGAAACATCTGGTAGAATTCACCAGTAAAATCATTTGGGTTTGGAGATTTCTTTTTGGGGAGTATTTAAATCACAAATTCAATTTCCTTAATGGTTATAAGGCTGGACAGATTGTTTGTTTCACATTGAATGAACTGTGTCAGTCCATCCTTTGAAAGAGTTGGTCCATTTCACCTAAGTTGTCAAATTTGTGTCTAGAAAGTTATAGAGAGCTAAACTCCCTTCACTGGTTCACCACTTATTCCATTTTTACTTTGTTGACACATGAGGTTTTGTTAAAGAAAAAAATATATACTCGATACCGTTTATTCAAGAACAGATATTATGATGGGAATTTGTTGAGAGAAAGAAAGAGAGAGAGAGAGAGACTTAACATTGACTGCAACAGGAAAAATGAAGATTTTTAGTCCCCAGAGCAGAATGGGGTCAGTAGAGAAATACTGAAACATTATACCATGAAAGCCATGGGATTCTGCCTAAAATGAGTTGTCTGAATTACTGTCTGGTGAAAAGTCGGGGAGGGATTTGAACAACCATTAAAACACTCACTGAACTCATTAGCATGTCACTGCCCAGGTTCTGAGGTTCCTAACTAGCAGTTCTACTCCACACAGCTGTATGTTTATTTTAGATATCCAGCTCGGGTTTTTAGTTGTATGGAGCAGCAGCAGCAGTTGAGAACTTGTGTACCTCTTCATTTTCCAACCGATGCCTCTTGGCTAAAGAAAGATGTGAATTCTTCAGAGTTCATTGCTATGCTTTTCTCGTGTCACCTCTCTTTTCACAATCTCCTCTTCCCCACACCCTCACTGGAAGAGGTTTTGCTTCTGTTCTCTTGGGTCACAGTCTGGTCTCCCAGATCATCATATTTCCTCTCTCTCTGAAGACTGGCTTCCTCAATTTTCCTCTCTTGCTTGTGTGGTCATCCTCATTTGAGAAATAGCCCCCGTCAGTTTGAGGCAAATTTGTCTAAAAGAAACTGACTTTTGACCAACCACTTTTTCATCTTGCTTCCCCCTAAGTCTTCCCGGAAACACCATCTGTGTCTCCTGCTCTTCCGCCATGTTATCTTCCTCCCTACTCTTGCCTCCTTGCAGTCAGTCTACCCGCCCCCGCCCCCCCCCCCCCCCGCTATCAAAATTGCATTCTCAAAGGTTGCCAATCACTTCCTGATGCTCAGGTCTTTTCTCAGTTCCCTTCTGTATTCATCTCTCTACAGCATTTGGAAACACGGTCTGTTGGGAATTCTCTTTGGATTTTATGGTTCTGGATGATTTTCTTCTTTTGGTGGCTTCTGTTCTTCCTTCCACATTAGGCTCCTCTTTCAAGGGTCTAACCCCACTTTTATTTTTGTTTTGTATTAGTTATTGAAAATTGGGTCATATTCACCCTCTCCCCAACCCTTCCTATACCTCTTCCCTCTTTCCTGGCCACCCAACCATTGTGGAAGAGGGGATGGAAAGACTAAAAGACTGAGGCAGTGGACGAGTACAGGGGAGGTTCCCCCAGACACAGAGGAAAGTTGCTCATACAAACACACAGCAGTTATGGCAACATGTAAAAGCTTTGTGCAAGCTAGACCCAAACCAAACCTCATTGTTTTGAAATGACTTTTTGCTTCTCTCTGGTGTGTCAGCTGGACATTTCTGAGTGTCCTGCGCTTGCAGCCAAATGTCCAGCCCACTTTCAATGGCGGAATAGTCTGAAGCATCAATCTTTTTTTATTAATTACATTTTATTTACTTTGTATCCCCCCCATAAGCCCCTCCCTCCTCCCCTCCCGATCCCACCTTCCCTCCCCCTTCTTCATGCATGCCCCTCCCCAAATCCACTGATAGGGGAGGTCTTCCTCTCCTTCCTTCTGATCTTAGTCTATCAGATCTCATCAGGATTGGCTGCATTGTCATCTTCTGTGGCCTGGTAAGGCTGCCCCCTCAGGGGGAGGTGATCAAAGAGCAGGCCAATCAGATTATGTCAGAGCAGTCCCTCTTCCCATTACTATGTAACCCACTTGGACACTAAACTGCCATGGGCTACATCTGTGCAGGTGGTCTAGGTTATCTCCATGCATGGTACTTGGTTGGAGTATGAGTCTCTGGGAAGACCCCTGTGTTCAAATTTTCTGGTTCTGTTGCTCTTCTTGTGGAGTTCCTGTCCTCTCCAGATCTTACTATTTCCCACTTCTTACATAAGATTCCATGCACACTGCCCGACAGTTGGCCATAAGTCTCAGTGTCTTCTTTGATAGTCTGCAGGGCAGAGCCTTTCAGAGACCCTCTGTGGCAGGTTCCTAGCTTGTTTCCTGTTTTCTTCTTCTTCTGATGTCCTTCCTCTTTGCCTTTCAGGATGGGGATTGAGCATTTTAGTCAGGGTCCTCTCTCTTGATTAGTTTTTTTAGATGTACAGATTTTAGTAGGTTTATCCTATATTACATGTCTATATGAGTGAGTATATACCGTGTGTGACTTTCTGCTTCTGGGACAGCTCACTCAGGATGATCCTTTCCAGGTCCCACCATTTACCTGCAATTTTCACGATTTCCTTATTTTTCATTACTGAGTAATATTCCATTGTGTAGATGTACCACAACTTCTGCATCCATTCTTCAGTTGAGGGGCATCTGGGCTGTTTCCAGCTTCTGGCTATTACAAATAAAGCTGCTACAGACATGGTTGAGCAAATGTTCTTATTGTGTACTTGAGCCTCTTTTGGACATATGCCTAGGAGTGGTATGGCTGGATCTTGAGGAAGTGCTATTCCTAGTTGTCTGAGAAAGCGCCAGATTGATTTCCAGAGTGGTTGTACAAGTTTCCATTCCCACCAGCAGTGGAGGAGGGTTCCCCTTTCTCCACAACCTCTCCAGCATGTGTTGTCACTTGAGTTTTTCATCTTGGTCATTCTGATGGGTGTAAGGTGGAATCTCAGGGTTGTTTTGATTTGCATTTCCCTAGTGGCTCATGACGTTGAGCATTTCTTTAAGTGTTTCTTTACCATTCGATATTCCTCCACAGAGAATTCTCTGTTTAGCTCTGTTCCCCATTTTTTAATTGGATTACTTGGTTTGTTGTGAAGCATCAATCTTTATCTTATAGCCCCACTCCCCCACCCCAATGCTGGCCTCTGAGTCTCCAATTTGTGCATGTGGATCCAGCCATGGAACACTGACAGTTCAAGGAGTGGGTGGACAGGCTCCAGTTCTCACACATCAGCTTCAGCCACGGATATTGTCCTTTCCCAGCTCAGGTGAACTTTCGCTTGTACCTGAACTTCTCTGGCAGCCTCCAAATTTGTCTCACTGCCAGTCTGTTTCCAGGATAATCAGTTCTATATGCAGACAGGTGAATCTTCCTTCATTGGCCTCTGTCTGGGTCTAACTTGCCTTGGCAGGTACTTACTCAAGGCTGTGGTGAGCTGGCTCTGACTCCCTTCCCAGCAACACCCCAGCATCCTCTCCACTTTGGGGTAGGGAGCTCCCTCAAAATGCTTGGTCCTCCTTTTGCAACTAACTTGTCTTTTTTAGGGCACTTCATCAATTCATTGGTTGTAATAGATTTTCTTCATTGTACAGTTAGCATACTTGTATGTGTGTGTAGTCAGTTTAGGGTGGAGCTGATCATTGATTGACTTAAGTCATCCATCCATCCATCCATCCATCCATCCATCCATCCATCCACCCACCCATCTAACGTCTAATCTAATGGATGCTAAGCTCTGTGTGAAGTGCTGGGGACATGATAGCAGGAAGACTTTTCAGGGTTGGGAGGCCCTCAGGCTCCTTATTCGTTGTTGTTATTGTAAATCTGTCCTTATCCTTTAAACAGTGCCTGCTCCTAGATCAATGCTAGCTTATAGTGAGTACTCTTCAGTGAATGGATGAACTGGCAAGTCTACAGCATGATAAATATGATCGTTCAAATTGCATTTTTACTTCATTTTAAGCTCGCTGGCATTTAAGCCTTTTTGATAAGAGAGAAAATAAAAACTGAGCAGCCTAGACAAAATATTTATTAGAGACAAATGCAAATGCAGAAGTGTGTCCTCTGGGTTCTTGGATTAAGGCTATACTATAGCAGATGTTTCAACCCGTTTTACAAATGACAGCAATATTTAAAGAAGTACTTTTTAAAAGATGTCTCGCTCTCTTTTTTGAGGAATAAATAAAATGAAGACTGCAGGAACTGTCTCTTTCAAGTTGCTCTATGTACTTAATTTGAGGCTTTTTAGCATAATAAGACATTTGTCCTCTCTGTGTTTGAGACAGGAATTTTACTTTGCCTTCTATTGAGGCGCCCAGTGTACAGCCTGTCCCACTTATGAAGCGTGTCTCCTTCTCACTGAGGTTTCTTTTCTTTTCCCTTTTTCAGTTCTGGGATGGGCTTCTGTGTTTGAACAAAAGAGTTGCTGGGAAAAAGACAGAGCAAGCCAGGAAAGCGCATAGCATCTATGAATGCCTGCACATGATCTCAGAGTCTTCAGGGCCCTGGAATGTCACTAAGCCAGACTCACAGCTTGAGCTGTGCCCTCCCCAAATCTCAGCACTGTCCTTACAGAGTCAGCTACAGGGAGCAGCTGCTTTCCCATTCCCCAAATACCACACTTCAGAGCTTTGCTCAGCTCTTCCGAACGCTTTCCCGCTGCCATCAGTGGTCAGCAAGAATAAGATGACGTCAACCTCAAAGGCTTGTATTGCTGTTTCTTCAGTTCTTAATTAAGCCTACACCTGGATGTCTCCTAAATTTCTTTCTTCCTTCCTTTCTTTTTTTTAATTATTATTTTTTATGTGTACAAGAGTTTCACCTTCATGTGTGTCTGTACACCACATTTGTGCTGGTGCTTGAGGAGGTGGTGCTGAGTCTCCATGTAGGTGCTAGGAATCAGACTCAGGTCCTTTGCAACAACAACCAGCGCTTTTAACCACTGAGCTGACTCTCTAGCCCTTCCTAACTTTCTTAAAACAACCACCACAACAAACCTCAAACTCCTTTCAAACACACTGAAGTTTTAAAGGCACCACTTAGGCTCCCTTCTCAAAGGCTCCTTCCCAAAATAGCCCCAAGGCCTTGGAGGTCTCGGGGTGAGTTTCCTGTAATGGCGTCACAGTCTGGGTATGCTTTCATCTACCCAAGTGGAGACAAAAGACAGATCAGAAAGCTGAAGAGTTTTTTGCTCTTTACTTCACTCATTCATTGAGACAGGGCCCTATAGCGTAGGTTGGCCTGAAACTCAGAGTGTAGCCTCTACTAACCTCACACTTGTGAAGATGCCCCTGCCTCAGCCTCCCATGTGGCGAGATTACAGATGCGAGCTATCATATCTGGCAAACAAAGATAATTGTTACCCCCCTCCCCCACAGCCACACACTTTGGGGTTTGAACCTAAGGTCCATTATTTTTTTGTTGACATAGAATCAGGCTTTTGTGCTTGTTAATCATATGGCGTCCCACTGAGTGACATCTCCAGTCCCAAAGATTCTTCCTCCAGTGGGGGGTGAGGAAAATTCACTCCACCTTCCTATTGGTTTCCTCCATTAACTTTGATGCACTGAGGAGATCTCTGGGAAACCTGTCGTCAGGTTATGTAGGCACTTTCCAGTCAGTGCCAGGGAGCACGGGAGCTGCCTTCTCTCTAGGCCAGCTATGCGACCTGAATTTTACATGCTATTTTAGAAAGGTCCACCTTCCTGCACCCCTCCCCTGCCTGAAAGACTGACACTTGAGCCTGCAGAAGGATCTTGCTCGTATAGGAGAGACCCAAGTTTTCAGGTCGTATAGAACGAAATATTCTAGACTGAATTTTCCTTTGAGGTTTTCTTGCTGTTTTGTTTTTGGGTCGTTTCTGATGAAGTACTGAGGAGCCATTCATAAGCAAACAGACAGTACTCACGGGCATGAGGCGGTGGGTTTGCTCTCCATGTCTCTGTGTAGCTATAGATTTATGTATCTGCTGATGCTGTCGAGGGGAAGGTGATGCTGGAAAGGAGCTTCTGAGAAGGTGTAGAACTGGGGACCTTGATGACGTCCAGCACACAGCCAAAATGGCAGCCGCCTCTGAGCTCTTAGGGACACGTAACCCAAATGCCAGAAATAAAAAAAAATTCTAGTCAAGCATTTCCTCCCCTCTCTATAGGAACCGAGCCTGTCAGCAGCATAAACACTTGCAATCCTGCCCTTCCTAGGATGCATGTGTTATCGAAAAGGGAGGTGTTAATTGCTGTGCTAATTACAACATGATTGCCTTGCACTTGCTTTGCACTTGTAGGTGATTAAATTTTTAACGAAGCATATTACTTGGCACTGTTAGCACAGTTAACACATCTCTCTCTCTCTCTCTCTCTCTCTCTCTCTCTCTCTCCTTTTTTATGCCTTGGGAGAAGTCCCGCACTGCAGCCCCTTCCCTGGCTGTGATGTGGTTGTTGTGTTTGGAACCAGCCTCTGTTTAGGCTCTCGGTTACAGGACTCCAGCTTCCTGCTTGGGAAAGAGCAGCAGCCTATTATAATCATACCCAGCATGATGGCACTGGCCAGATGCGAACGCAGAATCCACAGAGGTATTAGCGGAAACATGAGGCGGCGCTGCCAAAGCCGGTTCCCAGCCTTCATTTAAAAGCTACAGTAGCCTCAGCCAGTGGAGCGACGGTGTCAAAGGGTTTAGAGGGAAGGTAGAGGGATGACAGCAAGTTCCATGTGATTTATCTCTGCTCTCCAGCACACGCTCCCAGCTGAACCCGAGCACGGGAAACTCGCATCTGTTCGGTGGGCTGCCTTGTCTCCTGGTTCCCACTGCGCACTCCGTGGAAGCTGGGCTCTGTGTTTCTGCGCCTGTGTAGGCTCTCTGGTTCGTTTTCCCTTCTTCCCTAGGCCTCCTTATTCAGAGGAGCCTGGGAGTGCAAGTATGTCTGGAAGAAAAGAGCTGGGTATGGCTGGGGGTTCCCACCCTGGGCCTTGGGGGTCAGAGCCATGACATGGAGTTAAACTGTCTTCAATGAGGCATGTCAGCAAAACAAACACGCCTACAGAGCCAGACAAGTCCTGCGTGCAATTTGGTGTGACTAACTCTCATGACTTGGCAGTTTTTGCAGCAAGGAGCCGAAGACCATGGTCTTAGGAGAACTGAATGGATAAAGGAAGCCAGTGAATCAGACCGAATGAGAAGCGGCTGCTTGTCCATAGGCATTTTCTGCTGTCAAATAGTTCTTGCAAGCTCCTTAGTCAGTGGCAAGCTGGCTTGGGCAAGAGGCAGTTCTCCAGAGGAACATAACAATGTTTCAAATGCCAAGGATTAGGAGTCCGGTCGTTGGGGAGGCGTCTTGGTTGAAAGCACTCAACCAACTCTGGCTGCTCAAGCCTGGGCAGCGGGGTTCCCACCCCTAGCACTCAGGTACAGAGCCAGGTGTGACGTCAAAGCAGTGGATTCTCCGCTGGTTCTTGTCTTGCAGGAGTTTTCATTCACCGTGTGAAGCCGTTTTAAATGGGAGAATAGAAACGAGAGTGGGACAGTAGAAACAGGATGCCGGCTGACAGAGAGAGGTTGCCAGTGATCCCGGTCTCAGTTCTCGGCAGGCAGGCGTCAGGTACCTAGCAGTGATGCCACAGCACTAAGCTCTCTCAGGGTCTAGGGATGCCGATGCGTTGCTGTACGGAGTGGGGCAGGGCCGTCGTTCTCCTCTCTCTGGCAATCCCTGAAGTCTCCTTACCGTAGATGAAGGAGCGGATCTCAGTCTTTCCTCGGGGTCTGTCTTGTTTTGAAGACTGGAGCAGGTCCTTCTCAGGTCTCAGTGTCTTTGATGAGTCTTTTATTATTCTCTTTCCTCTTCTCTAGAGCCGGGTAGCCCCTGGGGGCTGGCTGAAAGCAGGACTCCAACCAGGGCCTGGGCTGGCAGAGGCACGGTGTGCATGGTTTCCTGAAGTTCCTGATTGCTACAGTAATGTTCTAAACGCCCGTGCGCCAGGGGCTGCCCCGATCTCTGACCGAGCTGTCCTGCAGCATGGTGGCTCCTGTCAATCAGTGGGGCTGGTTATTTGTGACTTGTCAAATGCGACCTGTTCCTGACTTCAATTGCTCTAGGAGCTCACCCCTCAACTGCCGCTGAGATGACAGCTGGGGCTCCTCCTATCCTGATCAGTGGTATCCTCTTATAATTCCAGTATCTCGGAAAGAAGAGACAGGTGGGTTCCTGGGATTCTCTGGCCAACCAGCCTAGCCAAGTGGTGAGTTCAGGGGCAGTGAGGAAACCCTGTCTCAAAAAGAAGGTGGACAAAGCCAGTGACATGGCTCAGTGGGTAAAGCAATTTGTTGAGCAAAGCCTGGTGACCTGACTTCGACAGCCAGAACCAACCTAAAGACAGAAAACAAACAAACAAACAACAAAAAACAAAACAAAACAAAAACCCAGAAAAACCCTGACCTCCACAAAGTTTCCTCTGACCTCCACATCCATGCTGTGCTGAATCTTTGCTTGCCAAACAATTAAAAAAAAAAAAGATAGATGATGACATCTGGGTTCATGCACATATGCTTCTCATGTGAACATACCCGCTTCCTTTACTGCACTAGGATTTTAGCTTCTTCTAGCCCTAGGGAGGCTGAGGCAGGACAGTGTAGAATTCCAGTCCAGCCTGTGATCTGTGTAGCTCCAGAACACTTTATAAACACACTTTATTGGTCCAGGGAGAAAACTATCCATATGGTATACACTTAGGCTTACTCGCCTGTCAGGCGCTCAGCATGGTAACAAAACGTATGAACTGAGCATGAAGAGGAAAGTCAAGGGGTTTGCTGATGGTGTTTCAGGAGCTCACGCAGTGTCATGGCGGAGATTTCCAGAGCATCCTTTGCCCTGGAGTGTCCTTGACTGGGATGCTGACCCTTATGACATAAAAATTAACTCCATTTTTAACTGTCAGCTTTGTGATATCCTCCCATTAAAAGGAAACGCTCCCCAGTCTAATGAATGATTGGCTGGGCTTTCTTTCTCTCCCTCTCTGCTTTTGACTAATGAGTTTAATTACTTCCTTTTGCAAACTCCACCCTTCCCATCAACTTTGCATTTCAGACCGCCTGGTTTCCTCCGGATACAGTGACTCTGGAAGCACGGGAATGGGTAATATGCTAATGCGGTCATCCCGGGGCATGCGATCTGCCCTCCCCAACCCCAAAATTGTGCTTTGGCCACCAGCTATTTTATCATAATGCTGTAGATGTCTCCTCATTTAGTGGGAGAGTGATTTGAGGAGAGAAAAAAAAAACTGTAATGTAAAGTCAGATGGCCTGGCATGTCCAACAATATTTCAGTTTACTATTTTAAAATATCTTCCAGTAGACAAGCATGTCTAGGGTCTGCAGATGGAGAATACAGCATCTTTTAGTTGAATTTTGCCACCGCTGAGGTAGAAGATCTCTCAGCTTTTCAGCAAATCTACACTGTTCCTTCATCTCTTTTACTGTCACCAGGTTTCTTTCTCTTTACTTCTCTGTTCCTATCCTATAGCTTCCGTCCCTCCCTTCTTCATTTCTCTTCTACGTGTGTGTGTGTGTGTGCGCGCATGTGTGCATACAGAGGTCAACATCAGATGTCTTCCTCTGTTGTTTTCCTTATTTATTCAATGTGTGTACGGTTAGGGATGTTCACGTACAAACCAGAGGAAAGCTTGGGGTGTTGGTCCACCCCATCTGCCTTGTTTGAGACACTTGTTATTGTTCACTGCTGCACACAGTAGGTTAGCTGCTCTATGAACTCCTGGGCAATTCTGCCGACTCTGCCCAGTGTGAACACACTGAGTTTATAAGTGTGTGTTCTACTCTGTTTGTTTTTTTAAACATTTGGATTCTGGATTTGGGCTTGTGTGGCACGAGTTTTACTCACTGAATCATCTCTCAAGCCCTCTATCTTTTGTTGTTGTTTGTTGTTGTTTTTGAAACAAGGTCTTTCGCTGAACCCAGATCTTACCTATTTGAATGGACTGATGAGACAGAAAGCCCTAGGGAATTCTTCTGTGTCTGCCTTTCTAGTGGTGGGAATTGCAGACCCACAGCACTGACTATGGATTTTCTATGACTATGACTTGGGATCTGCATTCAAGAAATCACACCTGCTTGGTAAGCTCTTTCCTGACTGACCTGTCTTCTTAGCTCTCTGTAGTGTGTTTCTACATTGCAACCTGCTCACTTGTCCCTTCTGTAGCCTGTGGATTCCATGTTGAACTGGATGAAACATCAGTATTTCATTGCTTTAGCAATTCACTCTTCCCCTCCTTCCCTCCTCTCTCTCTCTTTCTCTCCCCTAGCTCCAGTTAACTTAAAATTTTTAACTTAAGGTATGGTAGCTCTCTCTTAGGAAATGGAGACAGGAAATCATCACAGATTCAAAGAGGATCAGGAGTTCAAGGGCAGCCCAGGCTACATAAGACCTTGTTTAAGTGTTCTGTATCCAAAGTTTTGGGATCTTTTGCAAATTCTAACCTCCTGAACATCTTTTTGTCGGTTTGATTTTTTTAACAGCTATAGTAAGCCACAAGTTCTTCCTGATCTCTCTCTCTCACACACACACCCCACAGTCCAAGAGTTACAGGATCTCCTAGTCATTCTCTATGAGGACAAGCAAGTCAGTCTTGCATTTTAGCACAGGGCTCAAAAACATCTAAAAGGCACAGAGTTCACGGATTAAAAGGGGGTAGTGCCTGGACAGATGCCAGCTGCCTGTCATCTCACACCATTGCTCACACACTGCTGCTTTCAATTCCTTAGGGGATTTTTCTTGAAGACTGTGGTATTTTTGTTTCCTTCTCCTTTTCCTCATTCTTTTATCCCAATTTTCCCTCCTTCCCACCTTGCATTTTAGCCAGCTTCAAACTTTTGTGTTTCCTGCTTCTGTGCTGGGATCCCAGGTCTGGCCACATCTGACATGTTTCTTGCCTTTGCAAATGCATTTTTTTCTCATCTCATTGCAATATTAAGATTCTCATTGTCACATCTATGGAAACCTGATTTTGGACAAAGAAGCCAGAAATACATACTGAAGAAACATGCCAGATGTGGCCAGACCTGGGATCCCAGCACAGAAGCAGGAAACACACAAGTTTGAAGCTGGCTAAATATATATATATATATATATATATATATATATATATATATATATATATATCAGTATCTCAGCAAATGGTACTGGTCTAACTGGATGTCTGCATGTAGAAACATCCACATAGATCCACATTTATTATCCTGTACAAACTCAACTCCAAATGGATCAAAGACCTCAACATAAAACCAACTACACTGAACCTGATAGACTAGAAAGTACGCATTGAACTCATTGGCACAGGCTAACAGTCACCAACAACCGATAAATGGGACCTCATGAAATTGAAAAACTTCTGTAAGGAAAAGGACATCATCCTTTGGACAATGGGGCAACCTACAGAATGGAGAAGGAGTTTCGTTAACTATACATCTGGTAGAGGGCTAATATCCAAACTATAAAAAGAACTCGACACCAAATAGATCCTAGTGCTGAAAGGAGAAGTGGACATAGGATTCCATCCCTAACTCATAAGCTATCTCAAATTGACAACTACCTGCAAATGAAAATTTAGTTTCCTTAAAAGGAGTCTCAGTGGGGAAATAAACTACTCTATTGCATGCCCAGCAATAGATGGCCAAGAAATCAACAGAACCGTTGGAGGTTTCTTGTCTCAAAGTGTCTTCGTAGGGCTTTGTAATTTTATTTTATCTTGTTACTTTTAATTTTTATTTATTCCTATATTTGCTTCTTTCTTTTTACCTTACAGGTTTTTTTTTTTTTTCTTTTTTTTTTGCATATACATTATAGCTTCCAGTTTAGTGCTTTTATGGAATTCTTGACTGTGTCAATGTGTATACCTTCTCTTGGGCTCTTCTCTTTCTGTTTGTTTATTTTGTCCCCATTCTGATGTGTTAGTTTTTGTTCCATATTAATATATCAATTACATTATATTATCCCTTAGGAACCTTTAAAAAAAATGAGAGGCAGAAAGGAGGTGAATCTGGACAGGAGGGAAGGTGGGGAGGAGCTGGTAAGAACAGAGGGAGGGGAACCATAATCAGGATATATTATGTGAGAAAAAAAATACATTTTCAATAAAATGAAAAAATACTCATTGTCCTTTAATACTTAAAAATACTTTATTGTTGTGTGTGTCTTAGGGTGTGTGGACCGTGTTGTGCATGCGGGGCTCAAAGGAGAACTTTACGAAGTTTGTTCCCTCTGTCCACCTTTGTGTGGGTTCTAGGGATTGACTTCAGGTCACCAGACCTGCATGACAAGCGCTTTTACCCTCTGAGCCAACTGGCCTATCTTGAGAATTTGACTGACTGCTTTTTTTTTCCCCCTGTAAGGTCAACCACCTTCTTCGCTGTAACGCAGTGTTCTGTGGCTATAGTTTAGGACTGAGAGATATTTTAGGTAGAGTTTAACCGTTCATATTCTGAGTATCTAAAATCTGAAAGACCCCCATGTCAAAAACTCTGAGCAGTGTATGACCGGAGGAGAATTCTGCGAAGTGTATGTCCCATGGCGATGCAGCCAGGATGTAGACGTGCTGAAAATGTTGAACCAAGTTATCCTCCAGTCATGTGTGTACATGTGTATGAAGAAGTCTCCCTGAGTGGCTCTGGTGGCCTGCCACTCACTCTGTAGCCCAGGCTGGGTGTTTTGTTTTGTTTTGTTTTATTTATTTATTTATTTTTTGTTTTTAGCTTGCAATCCTCCTGTCTCCTGAGTAGCTAGAATTATAACCACTGGCATGGCTTTCTAGTTTCTTTAAAAAATTTTTTTTTATTATAATTTTTTAAACACAGGGGAGGGAGAGTTACTTCTGAGTCTCATGCCCTGTGCGTGCATTGTCTATTTAAAAGGGAAATGAAATACTTTTTTTTTTTTAAAAAAAAGGTGAGAGACTGGAATAATGAAACTCTAAATTCTAGAAATCTGACTGCTCTTCTGTACATCCCGCCTTTCTTGGGAAGAAGGAGGCAGGCAATGTTTCACTCATTTGTGTTTTCTCCTGCACAAGCTCCTGGCTGATCTAGAAGGCCACGCTTTCATGCGTTCCCAAGTGGAGGGACAAGACCATTGCATTTATTGTCCTCATGGGAGAAAAATCCTAGGTGTGACGGGAGAGAGCTGCTGTATTGCACGTTCACTGGGCTCCTATCCCATGACATTCCACGTTCTATGGGACTTGTTAGGCTCGCAGGGGCGGGGCGCGCTCACAGACTCAGATCCTGCAGATAGACAGGTGTGAAGCTGCCTCCGTCCTGCTGCTCACGGAAGATTTCAGCCCTCCGGTTTCTCATCTTAAAGGAATTCACTAGCTGATATTTCCATCTCAGGCGCTGTGTTGTGAGAATCAAATAGGATCAGGTACACAGAGCACTTGATAACCAGCCGACCTGCCCTTGGTTCCGAGCCGTACATGTTACTGTCTCTCCGAGGCTTGCAGTCAGTGAGGTCGTGATTCCATCGGCGCTTGCTTTTCCCTGGAAGTTCACAAAACAGCAGTGGGGATGCTGATTGATGAGAGTCTTGGGTTCCACGGAAATACTGAAGCTGACTCAAGAACCTAAGGAGTCTTACCAGCCAAGAGAAGGCTCATTTAGTTCCTTTGCTTTACTCAGTTCCAACCCAAGCTGGCACCACCATGCTTTGCTCTGCTCCCTCCCTGATCCACCACTGTGGTCAAGCCTTGTAACTTCTGCAGAGATGCAGTCTCACCTTCCAATGAGGTGGTGTCTGTGTCTCCTTTCAGGGCCGCAGTCCTGAGACGTTGCTGGCTTGGGGAGGGCACTGAAGGAGACCAGCACGCATATGGAGGGAAGGACAGCAGAGTCCCCGTGCTAGTCAGCAGCCTCCATGAAAAGGTGCAGCCCGGATCTCTAGCTACCGTAGAGACCTATGAAATGGAAGTCCCCGGCCTCTCATCAGCTTCCGTCAGGCTCACGTGGTTGTTCCCAAGGAGGGCAACTATGGGGCTAGAGTGGGATCTTTGTCTGCTTGGGGAATGAAGTGGGTTAGTGCTGGCATCACAGCCAGATGAGAAGGCTGGAGGGGCTCGGGGGTGGGCAGATCTCTTCTTCCTGGTGGCTGTCTCATTGATTCAATTCCAGCAGGCCAGGCTGTGACAAAACCAGAAGCGGGAGCACAGCAGGGTGCTCCTTCACATTCACAATGGCTCCTCTCCCCATCGCATGGCTGGAAACTCCACTGGTCCACAGCGTGGCTTCACCTCAGAAGGTCAGATTTGCCCAGGTGCAAGGGCCTTTGTGACTGGAGTTCATAGGCAGAGCCTGCAGCCACTCAGCGGTGCACACGCAGGCTTCCCTCCCCCAGCACTGGTTCAAGAGGCTTCTATTTTAGTGTATTGCATGCATGCTTTGTATCTGCGCATTCACCTTTAAAACTTGGGGTTCAGCGGGTTAGCCTGTGACCTCACTTTTCTGACAGATGGAGGTAGAGTTGCTGGTTTCTGGTTTGCTAGGGTCCCCCATCCCACCTGTACCCCAGTGCATCCCAGGAGAGAGGCAAAACTTCCAAGCCTTACATGCTCCAAGCTGGAAGTCTCTAGTAATTTACTTATTTTTAGTTTTCTTTTTCTTTCTTTCTTTCTTTCTTTCTTTCTTTCTTTCTTTCTTTCTTTCTTTCTTTCTTTCTTTCTTTCTTTCTTTCTTCCTTCCTTCCTTCCTTCCTTCCTTCCTTCCTTCCTTCCTTCCTTCCTTCCTTTCTTTCTTTCTTTCTTTCTTTCTTTCTTTCTTTCTTTCTTTCTTTCCTCTCTCTTTCTTTAATTATTTCTTTCTCTTTTTTCCCCCCCGAGACAGGGTTTCTCTGTGTAGCCTTAGATGCCCTGGGACTCACTCTTTAGACCAGGCTGGCCTTGAATTCATAGAGATATGCCTGCCTCTGCCTTTCAAGTGCTAGGATTAAAGGCATGTGCCCCACTGGTTGGCCTAGTTTTAGTTTTTTTGAGACAGCATATTACTCTGTAGCCTATCTTATCCTTGAACTCATTATCCTCCTGCCTCAGCCACCAAACTGCAGAGATTACAGGTGTGTGCTACGATACCTGGGACTAGTTTCAATCTTAAAAATAAAACAGAAAATAGTGAAAGAACCCTCGTTTTCAATAAAATGTGGTGCACAATAAAATTCTAGCCTGTGGAAGATGGGAGTACTAGGTTCAAGGCTAGCTTCAACTACATAGTAAGTTGGAGACCAGGTTGGACTAGAGGAGACCCTATTTTTTTTTCACCCCAGAAATTCCAACAGTTGGAGGGCTAAGGTAATAGAGTTGAGTCTTTAAGCTTGGGCTATCCTGTGAGTTATAGGGGTAGCCTGAGCTATAGACAGACACTCTTTCTAATGAACAAACCAAAATCAAAACAGAACCAAAAAGAACTCTTCCTCCAACCACCCCCCTGTCAAATAGACAGAGTCTCTTTGAAAACTGTGATCTGTCGTAGGTCAGTGAGTTGTATTGTTGGGATCTGCAATGGGGTCAGGGAGCTGTATTGATGACTCATCCTCTGAGTCACAGACAATGACCTGACACTTGGAGTCACTTGATGAGTCAAGAGAGAGTGACATGCAGAGACTGAAAGACAGGATGCCGAGGCGTGGTTCCTAGGAACGTTGAAGGTTTTGCAGTTATCTTCATCAATATAATTGAGTAAAAGGTGGAAGAGTTCTAGTTGCCCTGCTTTCTTTCCCTATGTGTTCTTCAGATGTGAATAAGAAAATTGTTAGTCTTTGAGTTTGGGAAGATAACTCATAAACATTTCCCAGCCCAGCAAATAGATGAAAGTCCAAAAAAGATCCAGGAGAGTATAGAAATTAATAAAACTTGCCATTTTTGTTTCTACCAGTCTCATGGATGATATCAATTAAAAAAAATAGATTAATCGATGTAAAGAGTTAATACTGGATCTCATACATTAGCGTTCAGTAGATAATTAAATATTGAATGCCACACAGATGTTTGCTACTTATTAAGAATTTTGGTTAAGTTGGATGTTGTTATAGTTTCTTCTTTGTGTCGGGGAAGAGCACCGGTAAATGGACTTAGGGGCTTGACTAAGCTTAGCATGAACTCTACCACTGAGCTATGTCACTAGCCCCTCACGTTCTCCTGAGGTGACTAGAACTGTAGTTCTGTGTTGCATAGGTTCAGCGGTTGAAACCCTGCTGTCTACTGACTGTGTATCTGGCCAATAGTGAAATCATTTATACCCCTGCAGTAGTTTGCACACAGCTCTCCCTCTCAAGGGCTCTTGTGTTGGAAGCTGGGCCCTCATTGTGATAGTGCTAGAAGGCAGCCTAACAGGACCTTAGGCCAAGTGGAGGGGCACCATTTGAAGGACTGTGGGATCTAGTCACTGCAGCAGTGTGAGCTCTGTTTTCCCCATATGCTCTCCATCATAAAGTCTGACTAGACGCTGAACCATTGACACTTCCCAGCCATGGACTTACAGCCTTCCAAACTGTAAACTAAATAAACCTCTTTTCTTCGTAAGCCTCTAGCACCACACATTTCATTACAGTAACATGCAGCGACTGGCTATAGCCTCTTCCTATTGGTTTGCTTATCTGTAAAATGGTAAAGGGCGACCTTTCTCCAGTTAGCATGGAATTTCCTTGGGGCCATACCCATACAACTTTTGTGGGGTGGGGACGGGATGGTGGACATCTAGTAACAAGCTCAGCAAATGTCACTTATTTCTGTTGTAGGAAGATCACATTCAAATTCAGGATGGCTACTGTGACTGTTGAAACACACAAGATATTGGAAAACAAACAAACAAACAAGTAAACGGAGAAGTTCACTATGGAAGAGTATGGGGAGGAACTCCCTTCCTCTTTCTTTCCTTGATACAAAAGGCTACACAGGTCTCACTGTGTAGCCCTGGCTGGCCTGGACCCCAGGCTATGTAGACCAGGCTGTCCTGGTCCATAGAAGTCCACCTGCCTCTGCATCTGTTGTGTTGGGATTCCGGGTGTGCACCATCATACCCCTTGAAAGTAACCTTTCTTCAAACACATCTGTATGATCTTTCATATCTACAAAGGAGGTGTTCATTGCTCCTTCATGTCACCCACCCCCACAGGCAAGGACAGTTTTCTAATGCAAGTCCTAATACAAGTCGAGTTGAAGATTATAAACACATCGAGTAGGGCGAAGAGCTCAGTAAAGGAACTGTTGGAAACCCTGGAATAATTTTACCCTTCTGACACCAAGAACAGAGTAGGCTTCGAGAGTTCCCTGTCATGTTTGAAACCCGAAGCTGACAAACTTTGTGGAAAGGGCCAGATAATTAACTAGCTTTGGGGGATAGACAGTGTGCATCAAAGCCACACAACTCCACTTTCAAAGCACAAACACACCATGGACAACAAGGGAATGGATGGAGGCTGTGTTTCAGTGTGACTTTGCTTACGGAGTGGTGGTGGGCTGTAATTGCAGGAGTCTGTCTTCAGTACCCTGAGGGAGATGGAAAGCCATAATTACTCCGACTATGAAGTTGTCTCAGTTGGGAGAGAGACCCTTTGCCCCCTGTCACTTCCTTCTCTCCCCACATTTTATGCCCACAGGGTATTAGCTTTATTCTGCTGTGTGGAGGTGACCCAAAGACCAAGGCTCTATTCCCTGTTGGAGCACAGCAGCACACAAGCACAGGCTTGGAGGCCCGTGTTCTTGGAATGGGGGATGTGTGTGAATAGAGTTGGTGTGGAGATGACTCAGTGGTTAAGACCACACTGCTTTTTCAGAGAACCTTGTTTTGTTTCTGGAGCCTATATTGGGTGGCTCATGATTTTTTGTAACTCCAGCTCTGGGGGACCCGACTCCTTTGTCCTTTTTGTCTAGCATTCAATCATCCAAACCAATACACAGACTTATGCACATACACATAGTTAAACATGATAAAAATATTTTCTTTCTTCTTCTTCTTCCTTTTTTATAGAAAAGATTTATTTATTTATTTTATGTATACTAGTGCACTGCCTTCATAAGCACCAGAAGAGGGAGTCAGATCCCACTACAAATGGTTGTGATCCACCATGTGGGTGCTAGGAATTGAACTCAGGGCCTCTGGAAGAGCAGCCAGTGCTCTTAAGTGCTGAGCCTTCTCTCCAGCCCCCCACTCCAAAACGATTTTCTTTTGCTTTCTTCTTTTTTCTTATACTTCTTCCTCCTCCAGCTCTCCCTCCTTTCTTTCTTTTCCTTCTCTTTCTCTTTCACACTCATCCTGCCCCTCTCTTCTTCTGGCTCCTCTACCTTCTCCTTCCTTCATGCTGGAGATTGGTAAACACATGCTCTGCCCCTAATCTTCATAATCTTTATGTTGATGTCCCCTTACAGCTTTAATGTCACAGTCTATTAGAACATTCTCTCTTTGTCAGGATTACAGAATGGAAAGTAAAGGAAGAGGTCTAGAATGTCCCAGAAGCTAGAGATTGTTTTCAATGACCATGACTGGTACCCCACTCAAAATATTCTTCATCCTAGATGATGAGATGACTCAGTATGTAAAATGCTTGCCTCATAAACATGGGAACTTCAGCCCCATCCCCCAAACCATATAAAAATGGTGGGAATGGTGGTATCCTTGAAATGGCAGTTCTGGGGAGAGGGGAGCAGGAGGATTACTGGGAATCTCTGGTCAGTCCGTCTCATCCAGTTGTCAATCTCAAGGTCATTGAGGGACCCTGTTTCAAAGAAGTTGGATGGTTTTTCTGAGGATTTTGTGGTTATGTGCACATCCATATGTGAGCCCACACTTTTATCCACACATATAAATAGGCAGAAAAATATTTTCTTCACCAAACACACATCTGTGACCTCTGAGGATGAGGCCCAGTCTGCAGGTTCTCCTGGATCCGAGGCCTTCCTTTTCCTGCTTTGGGAGGATGGGTGAGGTGAAGGGACGAGGTCCCCAGTAGAACTAAGCTGTCTCTGTTATACAATTTTGTTTTGACTTCTCCCCACCTGTTGATTTAATATGTTATTTACCACCTCACCCAGAGATCCTCACGTCCTCTCAGGACCCTGTGTGGGTTCCAGGGATTATCAGGGGGCATGGAGGAACAAGTAGAACTGCATACAGTGCTTGCACATCTTCTTTGTTCTTTGATCATGGTGCTAAGTGAGGTGGCTCAAACATGTGCTTCCAGCGCATGATGGGTGGAGGCTGAGGGGATCATTGCAGTCTGGGATACCTAACAAGGCTCCATCGCAACGACAACAGCAACAATAAAAACAAAATAGCAAAACAATAAACAAAACAAACAAATGAAAAACACAACACCGGCCAAAAGGGAAAAAGATCTTTGAACAGAGCATGTGTATCCCATCCTTCCCTTATCATGGAGGCTACAGTTGCCTCCTCCAAGTACTTGTTGCTATTATTTTGAGGACATGATCACTGGGATGATGTCTTTTGGTGAGATGAAGGATTGACTTTCCAGTTTCAGAATCAGAAGTGAATCTAATTTCTCTTCTTTTGAAAGAAGAGAACTTCTGCACAGACAGAATAAAGCTCATCTGTGGTCCCAGCTCTGGAGAAAGGCAGGAATGTGGGGTCATGTGCCACTCTTTAGGGGAGTTATGTATGTACAGGGCTTTCTTTCTACTTTTGATGGGGGATTGGTACAAGAAGACCCTGGAAAGAAACTGAGTCCTTTACTGCTGAGTGGGAGAGAGATGCATTTCCAGGTGCCAGGTGGCTTTTTGCACTATTGCCTGGATCTCCCATAGGGAGATGCCCAGAGGGCTGCAGAAGGCAAGTGGCTGGGCCTGATCTATTCTTATCAACAAGGTCTGTCCCAGGGGCTATAGCTTTATCGTCTCTGGGGCAACCGGTTATTTCACCAAATTGCCGGGCGGTCCTTTAGCAACCAGGCGCACGTCATTACCTTGCCAGCATATCACCGATGCCTCAGCTTGAGCAGCTACGTTATCGTCGAGTTACATCATCGAGCTTTATCTGGAAAGGCCTAAGGTTTCAAATACTTCGTGGGACACCCCGATGACCTGAGGGGAAAAAGTTGGCTTTCACAATAGCGCTTAAGTGGTTTTGTGCATCTGCACACGACTTCTGAGAGAAGATGGAAGGTCTATCCGGAAACCCAGCACAGAAATCACTTGCTTTTCACTGAGTTTTCTTTTCATTCACATTCATTCCTTTGCTCTTAGCAGTGTCCTTTACCTGCTACTCCTGAGTTCTGTGGCGACCGCAGTGGATGGAACTCATGGCATACTTGCCCTCCATCAGGTTTACAGGGAGAGTGCCACAACAAACAAGTGAAATCTGAACAACGACAACAACAACAACAAAATCCAGCAGGGTAAAGAAGTTAAAAGGCAGAGAGGGCCAGGCGGAGTGTGGGGTGGGGAGACTAGATTCTCTCCTTGAGTAGGGGGAGTTCTCACTGGGAGATCATCAGCTTCCAGGAACCCTGAAGGCACTTAGGGAATAAGTCCTATCTCAGCGGAGAGCATTTGTGCCTAAGGGGAATGCTGTATAAAGTCCCTGGGGCTGGAATGCCATTGCTTGAGCAACTGGAGGCTAGTGTGGGCCGAGGGAAGCTCTTGCTGAGGAGAGGTGGAGGAGGGTGACACAGTGAGGCAGAGGGCCCCGGGTCCCTCCATCGTTCAGCAACCAGAAGGCGAATTATGGAGTCCCTTTTGCCTGCGAAGCACCCAGCGCAGAGTTTGTGTTTGTTTGAAGAGGGTGTCCCAGATAGTGCTTTTGGCTTGATGAGTGGACACAATTGATGGAGTCAAGTCAATCTGTGGTGGGCTCTAAGAGACATGCCCGGGCATGCCAGGGCACACATCACGAGGCATGTATTTTCATAAGACCCCCCTCGAAGATGTGCGCTCACATCTAGGAAAAACATTTGAACTTCCGTTAGAACCTTTTAGGGTTCTGAATCACTCACTAGATTCACTAAGTCTGCTAACATTGTTGGTGTTTCTCAGTGTGGGAGGAACAATGTGGGAGGAAACAGACTAGAAATTTGGGTCAGAACAAGCAATTTCTTTTTGGACAGATAACTCTGAAGAGGGTGAGAGGTGTCAGTTCCACGGGATTTCCTCAGGGCTCTCTCCTGGCTGTTCATGTCATTGGTAGGAGATATACACATAAGTAGCCTCCCCCAGGGGCAAGATGGGTTTCACAACACATTGATATTTGAACAAATGACTCAACTTAAGGCAAGTACCACTTTCATTATTAGGAAATAAGGAGGGTATGCCCTAAAGAGCAAGGTCTCACAGTGTTTGAAACATCTCTAAAACAGACAGCCCTGTGTCTGTTCTCTTCACTGATAATGTCATTATTGTGCGTTCTTCTCCTCAGGACCACGCTACCAGCTTCTCTGGGCTGTTTGATTTCTCTGGAACATTCTCTGGCTCCCTGTTTTGTTTCTTCCCGGTGTTTTCTTACATGCAGACCACGTGTCTATCAAAAATCCTACACACAGCCTGGTTTGCTTCGGGCCTAGCACACTGGTTCTCCCCTAAAAGCTCAGGAGGGCTGTGGCTACATGTCTGGTGTTGAACCTTGTCCAATTTTCTCTCTAGTCTAGGGTTTCTGGTCTGCTTTCAGGACGCCCATCCTGGCCAAAATTCCTGTCCACAAGCAGGCAAGGCTGCTACCCTTCCTGGAATTGGTTACCCGAAACTGGGGGTCTCAGGTCCTCATTACAACCCTGTGTGACAGACATGCTTATCTCTACCTTATAAAACCAAGTACCTGGAGATCCGAGTGTGCAGCTAAGGCTTCCAAGCACTCTCTTGAACTCGGGCCTGTGGTGTCAAAACATGAGTTTCAACCCTGTACTCTTCTCTTTCTTGCATTTTATGCTGGCCTTGAACTCCGTATACAGTCAAGGATGACCTTCAACTTCTCATTCTCCTGCCTCTATCTTCCAAGTGCTAGTATCAGAGAGATAAAGCACCACCCTCAGTTTACGTGATGCTGGGGGTTGGACCAGGGGACTTGTGCCTATTAAGCCAGTACTCTGCAACCTAGACACAGCCCAGTTCTTGTCGCTTGCATTCAATGAATCACTAATTATTTAAATGCAGGGCCTTTAGTATACTACACAAGAACTTTATCACCAAGCCCTGTCTTTTAGATTTTAAAATGATCATTAGTTTCGTTAAAGTCTGATAACAGCATAACGTCTTTAGAATTTTATTTTATTATTACTACTCTGTGGGTGTGTGTAGATCAGAAAACAATTTTCCACGGGTTGGCTCTCATTTTCTGCTATAACTCTGGGGACTGAACTCAGGTCGTCAAGTTGTGACAATCAGTTTTACTGATTATCTTGCTGCTCCCATTTCTGTTTTGATATTGTTGCTAACGATATTGATGTGTGAAACTTTTACAGTGTACATGTATGTATGGTAGCAGAGAAATATTATGTAGTATGATACATGTATTAATGTATGTTAATATATTAACTTATTATATTAATATATATATATAATATATCATGTTATAAGAACATAATCTCTGATATTCTGGTTAGCTGACCAAGAGTGCAGATAGCCACACAGGCCTCTGGCAGATTGTGGATAGTTCAGGGCATTCTAATCCGGAATCCTGGGTTAGGGATCACCTGTAATCTCTTCCCATTCTCTCAGCTCTTCAATGGGAAGAGAGCCCCTGGGAAAAGTCATGAGTGATTGTCCTGTGACCTCAGGAATTACTGCTTGTGTTGATTCTTCCTCCTCACTACCTTAGCAACCAGGGTCAGGGTCTTTCCTGGCTGCTTCTCCCTCACTTCTCCTTGAAACTCACACTAAGCACCTCCAATTCCAGCCAGACAGCGAGAAGGGCCTTTCTCTGTGATTTCCCAGCATGTTCTCTTATCACTGTCGTAAGGGATCATGGTCCACTCATGCCATGTGTTGTCTGTCCCTCCAGGCAAACAGTACAGCATGGGAACAAAGGATTGTACGTGTGGCCGGATCATGTATTTCTAAATTCTGGAAATGGTCTCCTCACCATGTCTTATAATAGGCACAGGCCTGGTTGTCACTGTTTGTCTTTACTGTGTTGTAAATGCTGGCCTCCCCCTCCCCCCACTATTTTCTTGACCTTGGCTTTCTAGCGTGTTTCCTGAATGTGGTTTCTTACTTGCCGGATGTGGGTATTGAATCCCTGGTCTCGGATTTGACTTTTTCTTGGGTCTGTTGTTTAATTCTCATCCCCAGTGAATCTGCTATAATGCGTCTGGGCAGCAACGGTGTCGACTACCGGAGGCCCTCATTACGATCTCGGTGCTGATGTAGTCTCAGCCTGTTCACCTCAGACTTTGTAGGAGAAACATAAATAAATAAAGAAGTAAATAAGTAAGTAAGTAAATATATACGTAGAAACCCTGTGAAAGAATGTGTACTATCGCATTCATGAAAAGCAGTGCGCCTGTGGGAAGCTGTGGTAGGCGCAGAGAGCCAGCCCCTAGCTGATGCTGAGTAACTTTTGATTTGTAGACAGCAAACACATTTGGCTTCAGGGGATGGAAGGAGAAGCCTAAACAAGCTCTGGCAGGAGGCCTGTCAGAGTCTAACTTGAATCAGGGAAGGAAGGCTAGATAAGGCCGCAGACTCCAAACTCTCCACCCAGCTAATTCAATTGTAGGCACAGCTCCTTTACGCGGTGTCTAAACTCATGCCCATAAGTAGTCTAGCTTGTCTTAGGAACGCCGGATATATCCACGTTCAACAATGCTTTTCTAGTAAGGGCCATCATTTTGCCCCTTTTGGTTTTTATAACTCTCAGCTCTGTCCAAACGCAGTCTTTTGGAGGCCATTCTTCACAAAGAAGCAGTTTTCTTTTGCGAATAATGACTTAAGCCCTAGATTAGACCCGGGTTAAAACCCAGCTCCTGTGACTCCTGGTGGGGTGACCTTGACCATGCTACTTAACCTATTTGTGCCTCATTTCCTTTCCCTATTAAAAGCAACACTGCCCATAAAACTCTCAGCGTAGCCTTCTTGGTACAGAGTAAACACTTAGAGGCAACTATTATTATTATTATTATTATTATTATTATTATTATTTTTGCTGTGTCAGAGAATAGCAGTGCGAACAGGCAGTGAAGAGCAGCCCTGAGACCCCTAGGTTGGGTGGTCGACTCGACTGTTACAGACCTGTTAATGAATACCCTTTACATACCTGTGGTTAAAGTTCATGGCATGGACAAAAGAATACAAGCTGCAACATGTCATGAGCCTTCAAAACGATACACAATGTTTTGAAATTCCCATGTCAAATCTGCCAGTGACAAGAATCTATGATCCTTTCTTCTCCTTCGTCCATTGGGAAGAACAGCTGGACACCAGGCTGTGTATGCTTGTAAACATTATTCAATTACCTCGTAGAATTGTCCTCTCCAAGCAGAATGAACTCAGCTCTTTTAACCTTTTCCTAAGCGTGGTTTTGATTTTCTGTCCCTTTAATCATGTCTGTGGCTCTCTTCTGAAGCTCCTCCAAGCTCTCCACTTCTGCCTTTGTGCTGGGGAGCACCCGGTGGCTCAGGATCCTCGGAGAAAAACCGTTTTCATGACACTTTGTCATGACTATGAGAATATCATCTCTAGATGCTCTACTGTACAACAAAGGCCATTTTCAAAGGATCGCCCTACATGTCATGTCCTTTGATCTTAACGCAGTCAAGCCTCATTCTTTAGATAATGATAATGGAGGGAGGGATCCTTCCTTGCCAGAGTAGAGGACCTGGGAGATTCAGAGGACCCAGAGACTTGACTGAGTCTCTGGCCCCTTTGGGTATAAAAGCTGGTGCTGGGGCTGAGGTCATTGGCTCCAGTGTTCTTTCCACTGTGTCTGAGCTCATGCCTATAAACAATTTGCAAAGTACATGGTCATCTAAATAATTTTATGCTCCATTTCTCAATAGTTCTTCCCCCCCCCTCACTGAAGTTGGTTTGGGTTGTTATTAATTTCTCTCCTTTAATTCTTTCTTAGTCTGTCTTTTGACTCACAGACCCTCAGTACTCTGACTGCAAGGTGCAAGTGGCATGTATTGAGTATGTTAGTTAGTAAGGACCTGGGAGAGACACTTTCAGAGTCACTGTTATTTCAAAGGTACTGATTTGGAGGGTTACCAGAAAGACCCGGGTTGTAATGAGAATCTGTTACCTGTTGCTTGTTCTCTCTTATAGTCCATACAAATACGATGTGTGAGTGTGTGTGTGTGTTTTTTTTTTTTTGTGTGTGTGTTTGTGTTTAATATGACTATGAGCCCTTCCCAGTGCTCCTTCTTGCATGCCCAGAGCAAGAATGGCTTCTCATGTGTCTGACCAACGTTTGTGGAAGAAGGGTCAGGATCAAGGCGGAAGAGGACCGACCTCTTTATAGTGATTGGTCTTCTCACTCCTTGCGAACAGGGAAGGAGAAACTTGAGGATAGTGTTTCCCAGACTGCTCGTGAGTATTACTCAGGTGGGAGATGGCAAGAGTTCTTTCCTGCCTCCACCGTTCTGATTTCATTTATTTGAGGTGGAGCCCTGCATTGATTTTATTTAAAGCTACCCAGATGACTTAAAGCAGGCATGGTTGAGATGGAAGGATAAGAGAAGAGAAAGATACCAGAGCCTTGGGGCCCGAGCAGGATAGGATCTCTCAGTCCTGGCTTTGGATTGTCTGGCTCTGACCAGCCAGCCCAGTTCTGGGGAGCACTTAGCTGTCTGGGACTGGCAGGTGTGGAAGGTATGCGGGTGGCTGGCTGAAGTTTACAAGCTTGAGTGACTTAGATATAGGTCCAGCTGTCTAGATTTTGGCTCTGCGGACTTAGTGCCATGGGTTCCCCTGTATTCCACTGCCCAGTAAGCCCGAGAAGGCGACCTTCTGCACTGTTGTGCTAGTGGGAACTTCCTGCTCTCTAGGGAAATGTGGTGGTTTGCACATCCCTCCTCCAGTTCCGTGTTCAAATGTGAGTTCCAATGGGATGGCGTTAGAAGATGGGGCCTTTGGGTGGTAATTAAGATGCGGGGGTTGGGCCCTCAAAACCCAGCTTAGGGCCACCTGTACAAGCACCGATGAAGTTTTCTTGCCCTTATCCCACCACGTAAGAGGTGTGGAGAAGATGGCAGTCTGCCACAGGAAAGGAGCCCTCCAAGAACCAGCCATGCTGGCCACCCCACTCTTATGCTTTCAGCCCTCAGAACTGTAAGAAATGAATTTCTGTGATCCATACGCTTCCTGGTCTATGTCACTTTGCTGTTGCAGCTTCAATGAGATTGGGAGCACCTTCTTGAATGAGCTAGATCATAAGGATTTTCTCACAAAGGGTTCTTTCTTATAAAGGGTGAGTATTCCTAGATATTTCCCTTGGAGATTTTAACTCATGAGCCCACGTCAGTGCTGTGGTTGGGCACTAGCTTCAATTTGGGGGTCTCACGGGGTAGGTGACTCTCCTAAGGCACCTGGCATCACACTCAGCAGGCTAAGGGCAGGGCCCAGGAATATGTCCTCTTAGTAACATCCCACCCCTGGCCTCAGATGGGTCTGATGTGGTTCTCACCCTCACCTCCAGAAATGCTGATTATGAGAGAAGCTAGCTGATTGTCAAAGGGCATCTGCTTCTGTCTGAGATGCTCTGCTGGGTGTGTCCCAGCCTGCAGGGTACACATGTCCCAAGATACTATGAATGGGACACACTTGGAGATAAGAATGTCATTTCTCAATGTCAGAGGGTTGGACACGCCTGTGAATCTCTGAGAACCATTACCAGCTGTTTCCACAACTGCCCTCCTAAGCTCCTGGATGCTGGTTCCTGTCAAGGACCTTATTGCTGTGCTGTCTTCTTCCAGCACCTTCTCATTCTCATATATTATCAAGGTTCCAGGCTGCGGCTGGCTAGCCATGCTTGCCAAGAAGACTGACTTCTGCTCTGGCAATCAGTCAGGCAAAGTGTCATGATGCGCGTTCACAGATCTCCTGGTTGGTGAAGTCATCAGATGGCGCACAGACGTAGATGGATACTTGAAATTTAAAATTTGAAATTTAAAGAGTGAATTCATATGTAGATTGAGCTTAAAGGGCAATGGTAACATAATGACTTCAAGGCTACTATTTCAGAAGATGCAGTCACACATGTACATCGATGGGGTGTTGGTTTCAGAACTCCAAATCTGCAGATGAGAGAGTTCTTATACAATGCTGTTGTATTTCCGTAGACAAAATGGTGTACTGTCTATGTATCACAGTGTTTGTACGGAATCACAGCAAACGTCTAGTTTACTTTAACCACCCCTGGTTAAAATCTTAGAGTGATTTCCTTAAGAAAAAGGTGTAAATATCTTCATTATTTCATTTAAAGGTTATAATTAATAATACCCATTAATTATGCATATTGCCATCTCATTGGGGCATTTCCATACAGATATAGTATTTTGCTACATCATAGTCATTATATTGAATTGTTTAAGAAATAATGAGAACAAAGCCTCTACATGTTCAGTACAGGCATGATTTTAAAACAGTTTTTAATATGTAGTGTGTTAAATGTGGAGCCGAGGAACCCATAGGTACAATGAATGGAGCGTATAGTGAAGTTTTCCACAACAGCCCTTGAGAAACAGTGATAATGTAATTTTGAATCATGATAAATGTTTACTTCTAAAGTACATTAGATCTCCCTTGCCCTAGGACCTAAATCTCAGTGGGGAAAAAAAAAAGACTTTTGGCTCTAGAAATTAAAACCTCTGATATTTATGGAAGCCTTTGGTGACTCTTGGCCTCTATTTCTTTAAGTTGCTTTTGACTTTGTCTCTTCTGGGGATGCATCTAGTCCTTTCCAGAAACTGGCTGAAGTAGCTCCAGTTCTTTCGTGTGCAAGCCACACCTTCCTAGAGGAAGAGAGAATAGCTACCCTGACCCAAGCACTAAGGAAAACCCCAGTTCTCTGTATAATGAGTTAGCATGGGTTATTCATCTTCCCCAAGACAGAAATTGGTCAGGTTGACGCAGGGCTATCGGGGTTGATCCTCAGGGTGGCATAAACTGATATTCCTGATGGCAACCGGATGAGGCGGAGCATGATTTGAAGGGAATTGAGGATGCCAGTTATATAAAAAAGCAATGCGTTTTTGTTCTGCTTTGTAAATAAGACACACCTTCCCAGTTGTGATGTTTTCTTTATTGCCGTTGATGTTTATCTTCATTTTGGTGGTGCTGAGGGTGGGACCCCAGCCTCACCCGTGCTAGGAGAGGGCTTTACCACTGAGATGCAGCCCCAGCCTTGGCTGCTGTTTTCTATTTTTTCTGCTTCAATAGGAAATGAGATGGGGGCTGGTGAGGTGGCTCAAGGGTGAGAGGGCGTTTGCCGTCCAACTTTGTTACATGAGCGTGATCCCCGGAACCCACCTGGTAGAAGGAAAAGAACTGAAACTCTTGAAAATTTGTTCACTGACCTCTACATGCACACCTTGACAGACACACATGTAGGGACAGACACATACACACACACACACACACTGTTTTGGGGAAAAAAAAAAACTAGTAGGTATTAAAAAAAGAAAGAAAGAAAATGGTGTAAGATGTGAACAGGGTCAAACCATCTCCCTAAGTACTTGAACTAAAGGCAGTAGGCTTGAGGTGCCAGTTGGGTCCAACAGGACTCCAACAGAGGTGGCTGTGTTAGAAGCTCTGTCTCTGGGACTCTCATGGGTTTGATAAGAATTGTTACTGACAATTAATGTTTTGCTTATTATTTCCCACAGTTTAGCCCAGCAAAGGTTCACAAGGTGGACACATTGACTAAGGTCACTGCGGCTCAGGGGAATTAACTGCAAGCTCTCCCATCTAGCCAGTATCCGAGCAAGCATGGGTGGGGGACCCAGGCACACCTGTTAATAAGGAAGAAAAGCCTCATGCTTCTCTGTCACGTGGTTTTACCTTATCGGAAGGTGTGAAATAGGATTCAGAAAGGAGAAAGGAAGTTAATCCTTGACCCCACCTAATCTTTATTTCCTGTTTCACGAGCAGTCAAAAAAAATGACATATAATAATTCAATATTTGCTGTGTAAGCAGTTTTGCATAAACAATATAATGTTGAGCTATACCCCAGTCTCAGTGGTTATGTTAAGAGCTAAAGCCTGGGGATAGTTCCTCTGAAGCAAGAACAGGCATTTGTGAGGCTTCTCTGTACTGTCCCTCAGAGAGAAGATGCTAAACAGCATAGGTACTAGGTCCCTGTGACTTACTTCTCAAGGAGTGGTGGATGCTGGCTAAATAAGTGGTCAAAAGCAAGAGCACGATCAGCGAGATGGTTTAGTATAGAGCACCTGCAGGGCAAACCTAATGACCTGCCTCACAGCCGGAGAACCCACACAGTGGAAGGAGAGGACTGACTTATGAATGCTGTCCTCTGACCTTCGCATCGTATGCCGTGGAATATTTGCTCCCACATTCATACATCTCATGTACACACACATACACACACATGCATAGACATACACACAGACACATAGACACACACACACACACAATTTAAAATAAACATAAAAAACTACCGCCTATTAGATTTATATACTCAGCAATGGCAGAGCTGCCAGTCCTGGGCAAAGCAGGCCAGATGTGATGTTATTGTCCCTTTTAGCACAAACGTCCCGCTGGCTGCATGGACCTGAGTCCTGTGGACAACACTGCTCTCACCCTTGACCCAAGAGACTTTTTGCATCCTGGATTGTCATCTTGTCTATGTGAGAAGACAACTTAGCTTAATTGATTTGTGATAATTAATAGCTTCTGGATGAGTGGTCAGTAGTGGTGCCTCGTGCATGCTAGGCAGGAATTTTAAGCAAGAAGCCATATCCCCCAACCCTTCCTTATGATTGAGAGACAAACAAGATAGAATCTGTTTGCTTAATTTATGGAAGACTTCTCTTGTCAAAGGCCCTTTTCCCCTTCATGAAGAGACATACGTTTTGGGGAAAATAGGAATGCAGGAAAACCAGGTGTGATGGTACACCCTGTCATCTCAGCACTCGGGAGGACAAGGCAGAAGGATGTCGAGTTTGAGGCCAGCCTGAGCTGCATAGAGTATTGTGACTTCAAGTCTAGTCTGGACTCTGTAGTGACACCTTGTATTTAAGGGGATGGGGCAAGGAGGAGGGGGAGGGAGGAGGAAGAAGAGAGAGATGAGAAGAGAGCTATGGAACACACTGGGGAGATGGCTCATCAGGTAAGGAGGAAGGAAGGAAGGAAGGAAGGAAGGAAGGAAGGAAGGAAGGAAGGAAGGAAGGAAAGAAGGACAGGAGAAGAGACTTACACAGAAGAGCTTCAGAACACAGTGGAGCTTTCCAGGGAGGAGAACTGAACTGCCTGGAGCTGAGTGACGTATGAGGTGGAAAGATGAGGTCAGTCACGCAGGGTGCTACCAAGAACAGTATTTTCTCAGCAACAATAGAACTCGAAAAACAAATTAATCTGTTGTCATTAGGTTGAGACACGGGGCAGCCGGGGCTGGGGTAGAGAACACAGGTGAGTGGCTTTCGCTGCTCTGCTGCTGGGAAGAAATGGAATTTCAGAACATTGAACCACAGGGGCCGTGCTGGCTGGGAGTGGGGGGCCGCACCTGGGGGCCTGCTTGAGATGCCAAAGGCTGAGCCACATACTCAGACAACCTCTGTAACATCTGTGTTTTATTTTTCTCTAAAAGCCCTGCGCGTGAAAGCTAAGGCAGATAAGGCTTAGAAAGGTAATCTTAAGAATTTGGTGTTATTTGAAAATGATGGCAAAGGTCCCAGGGCTTCTTTAGGACTCTCAGAAACCCCAAACAAAGACAGAACCAAGAACCACCTTCGCTGTGTATAGGCTAAGATCGGAAATTTGATTTTAGGTGTAGATATTGTAAGGCTTTTGAAAGACCAACCGAACTCCAAGCTGATCCCTTGCCGCTTTCATTTTCCATAGGAAAAACTGAGACTGTATCTCCAGAATCAGGCTGGGAGTGTTCGCCACACCCTGAGGATTAAGCTGGAGAAACCAGCAAAGGAAAGTTGTGAGTCAGAGCCAGGCCTCTGCCCACACCCCGCTTGCGTCCAAGGAGGCCTTTCATCACCACGAAAGGGTCTGAGACTCTCCACTGCCCATACCAAATCATGACTTACACAGTTCTGTGTTTTTTTTTTAATTTTTGTTCTGAAATTTTATTTTTGTTTCTTGCGAGTGGGATATATATGGCTTAAAGAATTGGTTTTCTTTGTTTGTTACCCCTGGAGGTAAATAGAGTGCAATGTACAAATGAGGTCTGACAAGAGTAACGCGAACACAACTTGGTTTCCAAAAGACTTCATTTGTGGCTCCTCAACTGTAGGGCCGTAAGCAGGTTAGTTCTCTGAGTGACAGATTCTGCTGTCTAAAATCAGAAATGTGAACTCTGTGGATTTTTAGCTTTCCCTCTATCTCTAAGGTTACAGCCCCAAACCTCACAGGAGATACTCTGAGCCCAGTCAGGCCTTCATTTGTCATGGCCTCAAGGCCCCCAAGAGAAGGTCAGGTTTTATATCCTTAGGTGAAGTCGACATTACCTGTATTGGAGGGAAAGACTGGCAGGAAGGGGCTCCATCTTTATCCCTCTAGAATGTGAGGGGTTTGTTAGTACAGACAGGGTTTATATATTTTCATCTTTCTGAATCCTCAGGGGCGCTATACTTCTATCCCAGCTTCTCTTTAAGCTTTATTTTTTTTTCTTACGGAATCAATAATTTCAACCTTCTCTCCTTTATCAATCCGTTTATCTCAAGTACTCATTCATGGAGTGACTTCTAATATCAGCTCTCACTGATGGTCTCAGTTTCCAATCCTCTCTCCTTCACCCTTTCCCTTGGCTTAACATTTTCCTTGTTAGAAACGACAGCCTTAATTTGGCCTCCTCTCCTGTACCACGGCTCTACCGCTGGCTTGCTTGGTGACCACAGCATGAGTGGTTGAATCTGGATCTAACAAGCAGTTAACGTGAGTGGACATTTATGTTCTGCTGGTTGGACTAGTCTTGATTGATTGACACTGGAATCACTTAGTTTCCCAGGAGTCTTAGGGAAACTAAAAAGTCTATCTTTTCTGCCCAAGGATGACTGTGTAGCCATGTTTTTATGACCTTTAGATGCCTCTATTTTATTTCATTTGGTGTTTTTGAGATAGGGTTTTTCTGTGTAGCCCTGGCTACCCTGGAACATGCTCTGTAGACCGGGGCAGCCTCTGCCTCTCAAGTTCTGGGATTAAAGGCGTGTACCACCACACCCAGCTCCATGCCTTTATTTAAAGCTGTCCTTACATGGGAGAGACAGTATTTGGCAAATTTCAAACCGTAACAGTTAAAAAAATATCTAAATAACCTAAGAATGTTGGAGATGTTTTTCAGTACTATACAGGGTCCTGACAACGGTGTGCCCGGATCTATGCCAGCATGGAGCAATTGGATAAAGGAGCACCTGTCCTGAATGACTGGCCGTCCCGAAGGCGCATTGTTGTGAAACTCCAGCATAGGAAGGCTCCATGTATTTACCAACGCTGTTTTCATGCAAGACAGATATGCAGTGAAGGACTTCATGCTTTGGGCCTCTGATTAGATCACAAGAAGTATAAATATCACAGAGCTTTTATGTGTTTGCATTATGTGAACCAGCAAAGTTCTTTCTCCTGACCCTTTGTTTTTAATACAAGCCTGTGAAGAGAAGCGTGCTATTTCTTGCCACTGTACTCGCTCAGTGTACAATTCTCGGGTTTGCGTTATTTGAATAAGCAGTAGGCTTACAGATCAAGGAAAATTTAAAAACAAAACCAGTAACCTCTACAGATCCTGCTCTGCATCACTGAAGCTCGGGAATGAGGGCTCCCAAGAGGGCTATGGGGACAGGGAAGGCAAACTCAACCCACCAGCATCCCTGTCCAACAGGCGCCCCCACTTCACAGGCTAGCAAGCTCTGCTTTAATAATGGAAGTGTTAGGCTCCTCAGCTGGGTTTAAGCATTTAAAAATATAATGGTTTGCATACTGTGCAGCGATTTGTAAAATGTGAATGCCTACAAAAGCCGTGGTTACCCAGCATAACATTATCTTATTTTTAGTTACACAACCAGTAAAACAGCTGGAGGTCTAAAATCATGGCCTAGCACTAAATGCCTTACTACATTCTATCCATGCAGTAAGGGCCTGTCCTTTTCAGCGAGGCGATGGGAGAAAGTGGAGTGATTACTGGCAAATTAACACTTCCAATTTTAATAGAGAATCAGGCCTACATAACAGCATTGAAATTAGAAGCTGTGCCAGTCAGCTATTGCGCAGCACAGAATGCGCAGCGGATGCGCGCCAATGGGAGGCTGGGTTTTGCCATCAAGCCGATCCTGATTCATCAGCCAGGAGGTAATACCTACCCAGCACCACTGAAGAAGTCAAAAGCAGGCTCTTTCACTCCACGGCTTCTTAACATAGTCCCGGGAGTCATCTGGGCAGCGATTAGACGTGCTTGCTTCAGCCTTCTCTGTAAAAACACAAAGCGATCTCTAACCTCCCGGCCCCTTTTATATTTTAAAGCAACCTTTTTGTCACGACCGGTGCTTTTTCTGTTTCCAGATCCAGAGAACACTGCATTTTTTTTTTTTTTACATTAACACACTGATGCTGACTCACTTGACTACAAAACAGCAGTTTTATTAAGTGTGAGTCAAGATAGCTAGCTCATCAATGCACACAGACACTTGGGCATGTTTGTAGCTTACACAGTTGTTGGTTTCAAAGATGGTGAATTTGGAGCACACAAGGTGGCTCATCAGGTGGAGGTGTCTGCCATCAAGCCTGGTGGCTTGGGGTCCATCCCTGGAACTGGTATGGTAGAAGGAGAGAAACAACTCTGAAAACATATCTTCCAACCTCTGTACCTAAGATAAGTAAGTAAATAAATAAATGTAAAAAGAAAAATTTAAGAACCATGAATTTCGAAATTTACCCTGCCTACAAAATGTGCAGAGGTAAAGGTGGAGCAGAGACTGAGGGAATGGCCAACCAATGACTGATCCAACTTGAGACCCGCCCCATGGGAGAGAGCCAACCCCCGACACTATTAATGATGCTCTGCTATGTTTGCAGACAGGAGCCTCGCATAACTGTTCCCTGAGAGGCAGCAGATGTTGAGACTCACAGCCAAGAGCTGTGGGAGAGCTCAGGGAGTCTTGTGGAAGAGTGGGGGGAAGGACAGAGAGATCCAGAGGGGACAAGAACTCCATAAGAAGAACAAGAGAGACAGCTAACCTATACCCATGGGGGCTCACAGAGACTGTAGCACCAACCAAAGAGCAGGCATGGACTAGACCTAGGCTCCCTACACAGATGTAGCTGACAGGCAGCTTGGCCTTCATGTGGGTTTCTTAGCAAGTGGAACAGGGGCTGTCTCTGACGTGGACTCTGTTGCCTGCTTTTGGATCACTTTCCCCTAGCAGGCTGCCTTGTCTGGCCTCAGTGGAAGAGAATGAATTTAGTCCTGATCTGACTTGATGTGCCAGTGTAGGTTGTGGGGGGAGGGTCCCCTTTTCTGAGAAGGGGACGGGGAGAGAGGGAAGAGGGTGGAAAGACAGTGGAAAGGTGGAATTGGGAGGAAAGGAGGGAGGGATCTTTGATCAGGACGTAAAGGGAATAAATAAACAATCTTTTTTAAAAATTTAAAAATAAGTATTTCTGATTTCTTCCCTATGCCCCCCCCCTGCCCCGCTGCATTCTGGGAGTTGTGTCTAGGAGGTGCCTGCAGAAGTGGATAGCTGTCATTTGCCTCTGTTATGTTCCTAAAGCCCATGCTAAGGTTCCCAGCTTGGTGGTCCTGGGAGGGGTACAACTTTAATCGGCAGGACCAAGTGGAAGAGCTTAGGTGATGGGGTATGTCCTTAAAGGGATCCTGATTCATATTCTCTATCTCTGTCTCTTTCTCCCCCCCCCCGCCACCCCTACATTTAACCATGAACTGACCGGCTCTTTGCAGCTTTGTTCTGCAAACAGTCTCTACCAGGACTGTGTCATAAGACCCAAGACAACTAAGTGACCATGGAAGTGAGTCCTTTTGAACTGTGAGCCAAAGAAAACCTTCCCCCCCCCCTTTTAAGTGAATTATCTTAGGTATTGGTTATAGTGATGGAATGCTGACGAATATAGGGCCATGCAGCCTAGGGAAAACGATCCACCCATGAGTCACCCAAGCCTGGCTACCATATAACAAAGGCAGATAGTCGGCCTCATGGCAGATCAGGTGGACGGCTTTGCAACTTTGTGAGTGCCCGGTGCCAGACATAAGCATTCCGTAGAAGCCAGAGCACTGTGATGTCTGCATTCCACCCTTTCCCCTGGCTGGCAATGCGAGGTCTGTTTTCTTCTCTTGTGGCTAGGTAGTATCAGGGACCCACAGCCCTCCTCAGCCATGTAGCCACAATGGGAAGCAGTTAATGCGACAGCAAAGTACGTGGCTGAGCTGGCATGTGTGTTGAATTACCTGGATTATGTGAGGTTTTTTTATTTTTTAATTTTAATTTTTTTTACTGATGCTATTTTTAAATTTGGATGGGTTAGTGGGGGATGCAACTCCCTCTGTACATTCAAAACATGTTTTATTTGTGAGAGTACAATGGGCATAAAAGTAGGTTTCCTGCATTTATTGATGTAAACGAACACTTGGTGTTCAAGGAAGTTTTAAGCTTGCTCGTGACTCTGTCCCCTATCAGACACCTGTTTCTATACCATCCTCTAACTTGCTTGTCACCTCTTGGAGTGACTTTCCTTCTGATATCCTGAACTCAGCTGTCTCTCTTGACAGCAGACTTTTATCTTTACAGGTAAGCACATTACTCCCTCGTGTGTCTTGCCTTTGAGGCATCCACTGCTTCTCTCATTCAATTTCCCTTTCTTCCTGGTTTATGCTGTTATCAGTAGTAACATTTGAAATTATTCTTGGCCTCGCAATATGGCTCAGTTGGTGTGATGGCTATTCTTGTGGTCAACTTTACTGCATCTGGAATTAACTAAAATCCCCAGATGGGTCACAACTCTGAGGGGTTTTTGCTTACTTTGAAATGGGAAGATTCACTTCTAATCTGGACCTTGTAGATAGTGTGCTGTCTGGTGTTGTGTCTGACACAAGCTACAGTCATCAGAGAGGAAGAAGCCTCAATTAAGGAAATGCCTTTATAAGATCCAGCTGTGAGGCATTTTCTCAATTAGTGATCAGTGGGGGAGGGACCAACCCATTGTTGATGGTACAATTCCTGAGCTGGTGGTCTGGGCTTCTCTAAGAAAGTAGGTGGATTGCTGTGGGTTTGGAGGTCAGCCTGGTCAACAAAGCAAATCCAGGATAGCCAAGGCTACACAAAGAAACCCTGTCTCAAAAAAAAAAAAAATCAGAAAGCAAAAACAAATCAAAACCAAAACAACAATAACAGAGCAGGCTGAACAAGCCATGTGAAACAAGACAGTAAGCAGCACCCCTCCATGGCCTCTGCATCAGCTCCTGTGTCCAGGTTCCTGCTCTGTTTGAGGACCTGTCCTGATTTCCTTCGGTGATGAACAGCAATGTGGAAGTATAAGCTGAATAAGCCCTTTCCTGCTTTTTAATCTTGATTTCATTGCAGCAATAAAAACCCTAAAAAAGACAGATAGAAAACCACTTCTGGTGTTGATCTTTGAGGTGGAGAAGACACACCTTTACTCTAGATCTTTTGAGGTGGGAATACGAGCCTTTAATCTGGGCAACACTTTCTGCTGGAAGCCTATGTAAGGACATGGAAGAAGGAAGGTTTTTCTTTCTCCCTGCTTTTTTTCACCTCACTGGCAAGTCCATTTCTTTGCTGGTATTAGAGCCTACTTCTTTGGGATTCTGTTGTACACTGAAGACCAACTGAGACATACACCTGTGGACTGAACAACTACTGGACTCTTGGACTTTCCATTCATAGCCAGCCATTATTGGATTAGCTGGACACTGTAAATCTTTCTAATAAATCCCCTTTCTGTATATATAGAAAGATTCATTCTATGAGTTCTGTTACTCTAGAAAACCCTGACTAATACTGTAGGTAAAGGTGCTTGCTGCTAAACCCAATGACCTGAATTCAATCGTTGAGACCCACATGGTGGAAGCAGAGAGTCAACTCCTGAAAGTTGTGAACCGTTTTAGTGATCAAGGATTCAACACTTTGGCTGCACATGAGTGCTCACCATTTATCACACCTCCTATGGTGATTACTAAAGAGAAAGACTGTGGCTTTTCTTTTTCCTAATCCATGTTATTTTTAAATCTCTTTCTGTTTCACTCTCTTCTGTACCGGTAAGACCCTCTAGCACAGTGGTGAATAAGATCTGTATCTTTTTGCTGATTTTATTTTTTAAAGAGAAATTTATTATTAGTTATTATTAATTATTTGTTGTTGTTATGGTGGTGGTAGTGTGTGTGTGTATGTGTGTGTGTGTGTTTCTGGGTCTCTGTATTATACTTCTGGAGTATAGGCCTATAAGTGCCTCATGGAGTGCTTGTGGAGGTCAGAGGACAGTTTTGTGGAGTTGGTTCTCTCCATGGGATTTCATTTCGGACTTAACTCAGGTCATCAGGCTTGGTATAGCAGGTGCTTTGGGGCTTTTACCAGGTGAGTCTTCTCCATGATCCATTTGTTGTAAGCAGTGCCTAACAGATTGTCCTTACCAGAGCCTGGAAGACATTAGTGTTGAGAGTAATGCGTACTGTGGGTGGAGGCTGAGCTCCAGAGGTTTCTGAGGGGAAACAAACTCTCTACTAGCAACTGGCTACAGGCCATGCTTGTGTTACTCTGGCAAAGAATCTGGCTGCCTTCTGCCCTTGTCCTAAGAACTTGCCTGAGGCTGAAATAAAAGGTAATGGAATAATTTCTTTAGCAAAGGAAATTTCAAGGTAGTATAACAATGAGACCTTGAAATGGTAATTAGTGGTTACTCCTTTGCATGGCTTCAATGATAAAAAACAAGGGGAAGGAACAAAGTATAAAATGTGCAATTTGGAGAAGAAAAAAACCCTTAAGGTTAAAGAATATGCTAAAAGAGAAGTTGTAATTGTTAAGCGAATGAGCATGATTGAGGAGAGGTTTCCTGCTTTGCACTGGAATGAGGCAAGGGTGGCTTCAGGGAAAGACCCCACTTAGCTAAGCAAAAGTAAAAGGGTCCTGGGTTCTTCATCTATGCTATTGAGGAGCTGCTGAAGCTAAGCAGCATATAATAGGGACATCCCTTCAAGGATGCTGTGAGAGGCCATGTTTGAAGCTGTGAATGTGAGTCCTGGGTTGCCGTAGAGACCCCAAGATGCTGGGGATGCCAGAGCTGTGAGAAATTTATGGAGAATTGTGTACAAGAAGGGGAACCAGCTCAATGGTGAGATATATGATTATGCAGCAACACTGGAGGAGCTGAGCCATCTAAGCCTCTTAAAGCTAAGGTTCCAGACACCAGATATAGAGCTACAGGATTTGGAGGCTACTCTGCTGGATTTTGGTCTTCTTTGTGGCAGTATTTCCCCACTACGCCCACTCCTCCCTTTTGAAATGGAAATGTATATTATTGCCTGGAAATATGTAATTTGTCTGTGACTGTACAAGGGTTTACAGTGAAGAGATCTTGAGTCTCAGAAGAGAGTGGACTTTGGAGTGCACAGTGTTGAGACTGCTATCGACTATGTGGGCATTTGAAGTTGGGTCAAATGTTTGTGTGTGTGTGTGTGTGTGTGTGTTATGATGTGGCCATGAGCCTATGGAGTCAATAAGCTCACCATCCATCTCCTAGCCCCCATTCAATGCCATCCTCCTTAACCATGCTCATCTGAACTATCTTCCATTCATAGTCCCATGGTACTTACTTGTATTTTTTATCTGGGCCTTTTCATGCCATTATAGGAGTCTTTCCTCTTGGTCCATATGGATTACATCATGGCATCCTCCTTCCTCCTTCCTTCCTGTCTGGGAACCTTAGCCATGCCTACCACATTATACTTGCCCTGCTTAAGTATAGGCTGTTTAATCAACCAATCAGATATAATTAGGTAGGTTTCTATACCAAGGATAGGTTTATACAATAAGGAAGAGGATGCTCAAGAATTGGTAGAATTAATATATGAAAATGAACGTCCCTCCACCTTTAAGTGTCTTCCTCAGCCTCTTCAGAAATTCTATCTATCTATCTATCTATCTATCTATCTATCTATCTATCTATCTATCTATCTATCTATCTATCTATTGTGTATGAGTGTTCTGCATATGTGTATTATGGGCAATATGTATATACTCGATGTCTGTAGAGTCCAGAAGAAGACATTAATTTTCTTTTGGAATTGGAGTTGTGATGGTTGTGAGCTGTCATGTGGGGGCTGAGAATCAAACCTGGATCCTCGGGAAGAGCAGCCAGTGCTCTTAACCACCGCTGACCCATCTCAACAGCCCCTTTTTACAATGTTTAAGTTTCCATTAGAGAGATTGCCCATTTCCTTGGCTAGGTTTATTATTTTTTTGAGGCTGTTATGTTTCCTTTCAGCATGTTTGTTATTGATGTGTAGATAAGTTACTGAATTCACAAGTTGATTTTGTGTTCTGCCACTTTGCTGGAAATATCGACCATTTCTAGAAAAATTTCAATGGGATCTCTGATATCTCTTACAAATTATATCATATCATCTGCAGCTAGGGATATCTGACTTCTTTCTTCTCTTGTGTTATTGCTCTAGCTGGGGCTTCAAGCACTATATTGAAAAAGAGTGGAGACAGGCCAGCCTGTCTTAGTACTTACTTTGATGGAATTGCTTCAAGTTTTTATCCACTTAGGATGAAGTTGGCTGTAGGTTGTCACAGAAGGCTTTTGTTGTGTCGAGGTATGTTCTCTCCAGTTCTATTCTCCCTAAGACCTTTGTTATGAAGATTAGTTGGAGTTATCAAAGGTTCTTTTTTTCCCTGTATCTACTGAGATGATCATGTAAATTTTGTCTTTAAGTTTGCATATGTGATTTATTACACACACACACACAACCATTTCTATATCTCTGGGCTAAAGCTAACATGGTTGCAGTGGATGATCCTTTGGTATATACCTGTATTCAGTTTTTGTTGAGGGTTTTGCATTTATTTCATAGGAGTATTGGCCTATCATATCATTGTTCTGTTGTGTCTTTACCTGGTTTTGGCATTAGAGTACAGTGACTTCACAGAAGGAATTTGGAAGTGGTCTTTCTGCTTCTTTAGTTTTGAATACTTTAAGAAGTATTCTTTGAAAGTCTGCTAGAATTCTGCTGAAAATCTACCTGGGCCTGTTACTTATTTATTACTTATTTATTTTTCCTAGAAGTAGGGCAGAGTGAATTAAGGTCCACAGACATGCGTTGGCAGACCTCACGGTTTTTTGTAGGTTCCTAAGGTGGTGGTGGTAGCAAGGTCTGCATGTGGCTTCTGCTGTGACGTGCAGACCCACGTGAAGAGGTTGGTAATTAACACTGTTTCGAGTCACCCACAACGTACCCTCTGAATTCCTGAAAACCAGCGTAGGCAACTGTCACCATTGGCACCCACACGTCAGAGGTATTCTCTGCAGTCAAGCTAGAGCGAGCCTGGTGATGCATTGCGTAGCTAGGTGACCTTTAGAGTGGGTGAGGAATGCAAGCGGAACAAGCTGAGTTTAGAGGGTGTGTTCCAGTTTTCCCCCTTTTCCGTTTCCAGGATTGTCTGCTCTTTGGATCTTCCTGCTGCCTCAAACAAACAAGCCTTCTTTTTCTTTTTTACTATTTGGAACTTTTCTCTGTGAAACTCCTAGGTCTCCGTTCCTAGAATTCTTTTCTCATAAATGGAGTGGCAGTCCCTCAGTGTCTGTGAAGGACAGGAACTGGGGTTTCCTGAAGATAGGAAAACTCACGCTGTCCAAGCCTCTTCTACAGAATGGTGTACCATGCATACACACTTCCGACATAGTTAAATTATTACAACCTCTAATACGGTTTCTTTTGTTACTCTACTGGATAACTTAGGGAAAAATGAAGAATATTTATATTAATACATATAGCTTAACTTTTCATTATTATTTACTTATTGATTGATTTACTTGTACGTGTGTGTCCTCCTGCACGCATAGGAAAATGAAGAATATCTGTATATGCTGTATATATGCTAATGTATATGCTATCATATATATAGCATGTATGCTATAGTTCAAGTTGGCATGGGATTCTTGTATCTTAGCCTCTCGAGGGCTGAGTTTTGCAGGTGCGTGCCATCACACTTGGCTAAGGTACAGGTGTTGCCTATTTTTATCTTAAATATTTTCAATCAGCTGTGCCCGAATCTACAGATGTAGCATTTGCCAGTTTGGGGCAGGGTGGGAATTGGGGGCTGAGGGTTCTAATACTCTTGAAGAGGATTTGAGCTCAGGGGTCAAATCCATCAGTGTGCCAATCATTCTTCTTGGATATTTCCAGCCAGATTTTTGTTCGGTCTCATATTCAGTTCTTCCACCTGAGTGTTCAGTGGTGCAAACCGAATGTCTGAGTTTTTGCCAGCCAGACACATTCATTTAGTTTTCTTCCTGGCAGCTAATGGCGACAGCTTCCTCCTAGAGCTTCTGAGTCAGGGTTGTCATTGACAGCCCACCCCAATCAACTTAGAAGTAAGTCTACTACACTCAGATCTCTGTTATTTCTCATCTCTTCTACTTCCCACATTTCCATTTCCCAAGAGGATTATCTCACCTTGGTAATGGATATTTAAAACAGTTACCTTGTAATGAATACTGAAATTTTATCAAGAGTTTTTGTTTCTAAAAATAATTAAATAATTATTCTTGGTTTTGTACATATGTGTGCGCATGTGCATTTGAGGCTGTGTACACACTCTGAAGGCAAGTCATTGTGAGCTTGAGGACTTTTTTGGGTTCGAGGCACTGTTGGACCTTCCTCTGCCGCATTGGAAGCAGGAGGGGTGTGGAGTACTGTTCGGATGCTACCTACTGCCTTTGGGGGGCCAAGGCTCTAAGTAAGGTGACTTCTTAGATTTCTCATTTTCCCAGGTTTCTTCCCAGCTCCCAGAGTCCTAACCTATAATTTCTGTCAATTCCTCTCTCCCCAAGACTTGCCCCAGGAAGATCGTCATGTGGCTGGTGACCAGAGCTCTCCTAGAGACTCCACATCAGCCTCTGACTTTGTTGCCATTCTTTCCTAACTCTCTACTGGAGTCAACAATGCTGGTTTCAGTCAGCTGCACGCCTTGCAGCCCATTGTTCCCACAGCAATCTGTCTGTGCTTCAGTAGGCTCAGTTTGCTGAAATGTAAACCCCTGGCTCTCGAAGCCAGAACCTTTGACGTCTGCAACAATTATCTCTGCCGTGAGTGAGTTCTGAGATTCAAGCCATGAGTTGGATTGGGCTCATTTCCCTTGTGCTTTTGATATAACCCTGGCGTTCCAGAGGCAGAGGGTGCTGGTGTTTGGATGAATATTTAGGAGTGGTGAGGTAGGAGGGACAAACTGACAAGGAAGTGTGGTCAAAGTGCCCAGAGCACAGTGACTTAATATTCCACAGGACCCCATTGCTTTCATTTTCATAAAATCAGTCAGGAAAAACATTTCACACTTTTGTCCTATGTCTGAGACTGTGTGTTTCTTTCGCTATTGTCTCTCTTTACAGGCTTTCAACCATTGGTTTATATAATTTTTCTTATTGTTTTTAGCTTATGAAATAACTACAGAAAATGTCTTTGCATATATCTATAATATGTTATTTCAAAGGGCATGGAAAGATGGCCTTAACCTTAGCAAAGAAAATTCTAGGTCTATCTTAAGTGTATGAAGATCATAGTCAGTAACCAACCACATACTTTAACAAAAGGACAGAAATCAAAAGAAACCCATGAGATCACTGGACATGGTGGCACATGCTGGGAGGCCGAGGCAGGTGGATCTCTGGGAGTTCGAGGATGGCCTGCTCTACAGAGCAAGTTTCAGGGCTACACACACACACACACACACACACACACACACACACACACACCCTGCTCCTAAAAACAAAAGAACAGACAATAACAACAACAACAACAACAAGAAAGAAAGACAGAAAACCCTGATTGCCTTCTCAAAGCACATGTAGGTGAACAGACATAGTCCAATTGTCTCTTTTGAAGTTGATGCTTTTATTTCCTGCTTCCTAGTCATAAAGCTATTAAAGTATGGGGCTTCCTAGGCTCAGAGAAAAGAAATGATGAGGAAGGGTGGCACAGGAGTAGAGAGGCTAAGCTCACTGACTACCCAGGGTCTACCGTCAAAGAGTAGGCCATCTGCTCACTCAGTATGTCTTTTCTCCAGGCATGTGGGAATTCTGGAAGAAACGCTGCTCCCAACAAATCAAACACACACTGGAGATTTAAAACCTGTTCCTGTGGATTTCCTTTCCCATTCTTTATCCCAGATCTGCTGCTGTAGGGAACAGACAGAACCCTTCATAGCAGGAAGGTTCCCATGGACACCGGGCTGGGTATGAGCGCTGGGATGGAGGGAGGGCAGAGGAAGCCATCTCTTCCATCCTTTAGGTACATCCAGCCCTCTGTACCTATGGGTTTGCATCTTGAATTTAGCCAGGTGTGGGCAGGAATGAATGATGTCTGTACTGAACATGCGTAGATAATTTTTCTTCTCAGAATTCTCTAAGTGGTAGCAGATAGCCACTACTTGTGCAGTCTGCTGAGCATTTGAAGGCAACTAGAAATGAGGTAAGGTATGTGGGGTGATACCATTTAATACACTGGTCCAATTTTGCCCCTTTCTTTTCCAAATAATTAAGCATAGCCTGGGGGAAGCAAAGTTGGATCCGCTGTTTCCAAGGTAGGAATGTACATAAGTCAACACTCTGATTTCAGTGTGTGAGTCCTCACTGTCATCTTTCTTATGGTTTCAGCAGCTCAAGATAAGGTCAGACATTTTCAGAATCAGTTAAAATGGATTCTGCAAGACCCCGGAGATCATGCAGGTCCTGTCATTTGGGGGTTTGTGAGCTCGGTGTGATAAGGAGTCTAACAAAGACACCTAAAGGGAGTGTGAGGGCCAAGCACAGGGAGGGATGTGTTAATGACTCATGTGGAGTTGCTTCGTCCAGTTGTTTGGACCTCAGTCTGGAGCTCTGTTTCTAATAGTTTCCAGGCCTGCCGGTGGGAACGCCACACATGGGCTCATTGTGAGCTGCCTACGGGGTGAGAGGGAAACAGACGGCCAATAGGCTTTCAATTGAGTCTGTACCGGTCTTCGTTTGCACGCACTTCTCCAAGGCTGTGAACTTGGGTTTGATCAAAGTCAAAGTCTGTGGTACTTGGTGAGAAATGGGTGGTTTCCTTTCAAGAGCTTCTTCCCTGAGACCCATTTACACAAAGGACACTCATTTGAGAATGTATCTGTTTCTTATCAAAGTTAACACTATCTACTGCCCTGCCTCCTTCTGTCAGGAGTCATGCACCTGGGGGGATCTAGAAGGAACTAAGTTTTCTTTTGCTTGTGGTTCTGGCAGCCCAAAGGCATGGGCAACACGTGGCTGGTGACTGTCTTTTACTGTCTCAGTTCACTGCAGAAAGAGCCGAAACCCAAAGACAGCCTCTCCTTTCGAACAACCAACGCTTGTGGTAACTGATCTGGTCCGGTGAGAGCAAGATTTCACCATTCCTTTGAAGGCCTGCCTCTCAGCACCGCCTCGTTGGCAGTCACACATCAACACACATGAGAGGACAGACTGCATTCAAATCACAGCAGGTACACGGGTGGAAAAGGCTGCTGTCTCATGCGTCATTTCTCCAAGCGCTTGTCAGCTGGCCCCCAAAGCCAGCATCAGTGCCTATAAGCAGGCAAGTGATGACAATGTGGAGGACCAAGTGGAATGCAGAGGAATAGTAAGGAGTGGGGCTCAGTCTACAGTTCAGGCCTATGGTGCTGAGCTCTGTTACAGACACAGTGGAGCAGATGGGCTCAGCAAAGAGCATAGGACCTTCAGGATCTCCCGATGCCTGCTACTGCTCACTTTCTTATCTGTTGAGGAAGCACCTGGGTCAGAACCAGAGATAGCCGAGTCAAGCCTGAATTACTTTTCTTTTTTCTTCCCAGTGCCCTACCCTGGACTTACCGTAAGAAAGTTGAGAAGCAAAACAAATCCATCAAGGGGCTGGAGGGATGGCCCAGAGGTTAAGAGCACTGGCCGTTCTTCTGAAGGTCCTGAGTTCCATTCCCACCCACCACATGGTTCGTCACAACCATCTATAGTGAGATCTGGTGCCATCATCTGGCCTGCAGCCACACATGCAGGCAGAATACTGTATAAAACAAATCCACCAGACACAAAGAGGTAGCCAAGAATCTCTCTCTCTGTGTTGGGGATCTGAACTCGCAACATTCATCATGCTCATGTGACAATAACCTTACTGAAGGAGCCATCTTTCCAGCCCAATAGTTGCTCTGATATTATTGTGCCTTATACTTTCACCTGCATTCTTCCTTTAGTTTTCCTCATCTCTGTCCACATTAAAGACTTCCCAAGTCATCATTTTTACCATCCACCCTTCAGGAGATAACAAACAGAGAAACAGCATCTTCAGTTTTGTCCCACTGAGTCACTGAAACTGTGCTGAATACAGCTTTTCTTTTCTTTTTTTCTTTTTTTTTTCCAGACAGGATTTTTTTCTGCATAATCTTAGCTATCCTGGCTTTGCTTTGTAGACACTGTCTTTCTGTTAGCTTTGCTTGTCCTGGAATTTGCTATGTAAGCCAGGCTGGCCTCAAACTCACAGAGATGCACCTGCCTCAGCCTCCCCAGTGTTTGGACAAGTGACATCTATCAGTATGCTTTTGGCAGCATTTATTTATTTTCAATGGTCATTCACTAAAATGACGTAAAATTAAAAAATAGAAAAAAATACACATGGAAAACTTTTGTTCTCATACAATTCATCAACACTATTTTGTGTGTGTGTGTGTGTGTGTGTGTGTGTGTGTGTGTGTGTGGCAACTCAGTGTTTGTTTTGGCTTCCAGAGATACTATGTGGGGAAGTTACTCTGGCCCCAAATCTTTTTTCCTGGAAGACTGAAGAAATTCAAAGATCATCTAGATAATTTCCAGCCTTAATCTGCTATTGGCACATTCAGTGACATGGAGCAAGTCTTTAAAAACCAAACCAAACCAAACAAAAAAATTAAATCTTGTGTGTGGACAATAAGATTAATAGGGGTCACAAAGAAAGCCACCACTAACCTCAGAGATGTGAGTCCTGGACCTTCAGAGAGAACCACATAGTGGGAATCTACTTATGGACCCAAGCATTTTCCCCTTTTGTGCTCAGGAGTATCCTGACAGCAAAGTGTTACTGCATGGTTCCAGGGACACACTAAGCAGTCAGTAACTGATCAGCAAGTGCAGGCCAGAACTAGGGAAGGAGATTAACCTTAGGAGGCAAACGGATGGAAAAAACCAGATTGCTGACCTGGTGCGACCCACAGTTCTGAGCCTTTGGAGCTGTGACAGTCCCCTCTGGACAAAGAGGGAATCAGGAACAAGATGGGTGTTCACTCTAAAGCACAAGAGGAAAGAAAGCTGAAGAGGAAGGGGTGTGGTGGTGGAGACTCATTGGAGGTGGGGGTCAATCAATTGCCTAAACAGAGGGTTGCAGAAATGCACTGGATGTTGCAAAGGCAGGTGAGAGTCTGCTGCCTGTCAGGGGGAGGTCGGTTAAGCATTTGGCCAGCACCGAGAGGCACATCTGTGCGCCACAAACATCAGAGGGAGGGTTGGAACCATGTCCCAAGGACACTGAAGAGAATGGAGGCCACCAAGCCTGGGAATGCTCATGACAGGCAATCTGATAAACCAGAGGCCCAGAAACTGGCCAGGTAAGTGCTGTGGTATTGCATCCATCCTGTGGGAATGACTGGGAATGGGTGTAGTTTTGGGAATAAGAAAGGAAAAAAAATCCATCTGTATGTATTGTGAGGTCAGGTATGGTGGGGACAGACTGGAAGGCTGAGGCAGGCTCCAACTTGGAAGTCAACCTGGGATTCTGTGTCAAAGGCACTAAATATAGAGACAGACAGAGATAGAGACACAGAAAGATACAGAGAGAGAGAGAGAGAGAGATGCACACACACAAAGGTCGCGAGGCAAGTGTTGAGAATGTTTGATGATCAGTGGAGTCACAGAGGGGACAGATTTCCTTCAGTCTCAACTATATGCCACCAAAGGATGCCTTTGCTGTCTAAATGTGTGGATGTGTTCAGGGCCCAGCCTCCTCCACAGATCCATCAGATCCATCAGATCCATCAGATCCATCACACAAGTATAGGCACCGAGCATCAAGAAAACACAACACGCCCTCTTTGGGATTTCACTAACTAGAAGCTTCCTCCGAGTTCCAATCACATTGATGATCACATTCTTATTCTGGAAGTATCACATGCTGATAAATTGTGTCACTGGAGTCCCGAGTCTTTTTTTTTTTTTTTTTTTTTTTTTAATGCTCTTGAGATCAGGTTTGGTGGCAGCCAGGCTCATTTGCTCTCTTGGAGGAGCAGCATTGTTCTGCTGCCTTTCTGCCCTTTCTCCTTGGGTCTGACGAGGGGATAACTATTGTGTACATGCCCTTGACCTTCGCCCTCCCTGCCTGGGGTTCTCTAGATTCATTGACTCACAAATCCTGTGCTCTTTTGTGGCTTGAAAACGATGGATGACGTCACACCTGCTCTTTCCCAGGTTCCCCTCCATGGCGTTCATAGTGGTATATAATCGTGACATATCAGAAGCCACAGAGAGGAATGGAAGGATATGCTTGTTACCAAAGGGATCATAGCTGCCTAGTGCCAGCGAAAGCCTGGGGAATAAGCTACTTGGTGTTTCTTCAGAGCTTTTCATCGTCCACTTCTGTTTGGTTTTATGAGTTTATTGGGGTTAGGGTACTAAAATAAGACAGCCTGGGATGCACTTACTGTGGAGGCCTTCTTTATTCCATCCTAGAAAACATATACACACACACGCACGCACGCACGCGCACACCACCCCCACTCCCCCCACCCTCATAAATATGTGTCTGTAGCATTTGGTTATCCATGACAGAGAGTGGAAATTGCCCCAGAACATGACATGGTTTAAAGAACAGTAAACAAAGCAAAAACAAAACAATAACAAAAAAACCCAATAATCCCCCTACCCCCAAACAACAACAACAAAACCCAAAAAACTGGATAAGGCTGGACAAAAACAAGAAAGAAGAAAGGGAGAAGAAACACTCCTGTTAATCAAATCCTGTGTCTCCCCTAGAGCAAGCCGTTCTCAATTATGCTTAACAGACACAACAACATGCCATAAGCTTGTCCAAACAGCTGGACGAAAGCCTGACTTGAAGGTGAACTTGGCTTCCCTAGTTGATTCCCATGTTTGTTCTCCTGGTTGAGGGGGCGGGGAGGTATAGTTTCTGATATGTGGACTCCTGAGCCTGTTTGGGACCGTAACAGACTCATTTACTACAGCTGTTTTTTTTTTTTTTTTTTTATTGGTGTCTTTTCTGCAACTCAATATTCCAGCCAGGCTTTCTGTGGGGTCTTCCATATCTGTCATCTTAGTCTATTGTCCTAATCGGTGACTGTGGAGAGACTGGCGTTTCTCCCCAAGTTCACTCGATGCTCCACAAACAGGAGGAATTTGTCTCCAGCTGCAGATTAAGGGTGTTCTTCTCTCAACCTGTCTCTTAACGACAGGTTTGTGAACAGAAAATAAAACATCTCCCCACCTCCACCACACCCCGTGGTCCCTCCTTGCTCACCCACCTCTAACTGTAGGTACCAATCTAATTACATCTCCAGTTTCCTTGGCTTTGCAAGCCTAGTCTTTTAGGTTAGCAGTATACAAACGTATGCAAAGCAGGGCAGACTTTTTTTTTAAATACATTTTCTTTTTAAAAATTTATTATTTATTCAGTGTTCTGCCTGCATGTGTGCCTCAGGACAGCAGAGGGCATCAGATTTTACTACAGATGGTTGTGAGCCACCATGTGGTTGCTGGGAATTGAACTCAAGACCTTTGGAAGAGCAGACAGTGCCCTTAACGGCTGAGACATCTCTCCAGCCCCAGGGCAGACTTTTAAAATAAATGTCCTCGAATGTTTACAAGAGCCTTTTCAGCCCCTCCCCACCTCTTCCAGATTTCACTTCTTCATCTCTCATTGGAACCACAACCCAATGGCAATAAGGGAAGAAAACACATTGCCTAATTTGGGTTTATTCAATTTCCCATCATCTGCCTTTTCTGTTTCTTTCAACAGGCATTTTATCAGCCCCCAAGATCTGAGACATTTTTCTGTACAAATATGTATCTACGTCAGTAACTTCTTCATTCTGTTTTCTGTTTGAGTAGGTTTTTGTTTTCTTACTGACTTTTAGCCTCACCCTCAACTTTCAATTTGTAAAATTAGCAATAAAATACACTACTAATTCAACTTTAAATCAAGGAAGCTTTTGTATTTATTCATTAGCTGATAAGCCTCTCCTACATTTAAATAATTATACTTTTGCTTTTTTTTTTGTTTAATAGTATTTTTAACAGCAGGTCATATGCTTTGTTAAGATCAGGTTTTTGTTTGGGTTTATCTCTGATAGAATTTTCACCGTGAAACCCACATTTAGTAATTGTCTCTGAGATGGTGATTTTTTTTTTCACTTTCTTATTATTTTGATTGGCTTAACAGGTAGTCAAAGATGTTCTCATTTGTTGTTCTATTAAAGAGCCACTACAAATTAATAATGAGAGTAGCTGCAAATTTCCCCCTAATATTTTCTCAATCTTCCACTGATTTAACACTACTCTGCACATACACTGAGCCCATTAAAAAGCTCTTTCACTTCAGTGTAAACAGCTTCTATTAATAGCCAGGATGTGAAGGCTGTGGCTTGCGGCCATAGCCTCTGTGATGTTATTCAGTCCTTCTGCCTTTCGCTCATCCTGCCTTTAAAACATCAGGCAAGATGTTTTAACGCTACCTGGGTGACAAGGAAGGTAGCATCATGGATATGCAGGCTGATGGAGAGGACACTAATACAGATTATTTAATTATAGATGAACCAACTCTGTAGGGGCACCAGGTCTGGGTCAAAATGCCTCCATTTGCTGTCTTCTGGTTAGTATAACCCATTAGTTGGACTGGGAGAGTCTCGGCTGTGGCTGAGCATCTGTGCTTTTAAAGGTGTGGGGTGTGAGTGAGCTGTAACGCTGCTCAGGCGAGTCCCTCGCTCAGTCAGGGTTAAGAAGCAGCACTGCACCCAGGATGACTAGCACTGAAATTCCGTTCTTCATTCCCTTTCTCTCCCTTAAGGAACATCATGAGTTTGGGAGAAATGCTTTAGGTTCAACAATCAATTTAAGAAAGGTTGATTGCAGCCATATCTATAAAGGGCTACAGTACTTGTGTCACAAAGGGACAATAATATCCTGAGAAGGAAGAACACAATCTGGTGAAAAGGAAATTGGAAGGCTAACTCGAATGGGCTTAAAGTGGCTGGTCTTACTGTCAGGTAAGCAGCCTGCTTTGAGCTTCTCTCCTGGGTGCAGCTGAATTATGAAAAGCTGGAAGTGAGGGGAATATAATAGCTTGGGTATATGTACTATCCAAAGGCACATGGAAGACTGGGTTTCCAGGCTAATGCCACTTCTGGGAAGATACAGAATCTTCAAGAGGTGGGGTTTAGTGGGAGGAAGTTAGGTCATTAAGAACATGCCCTCGATGGAGATTTTGTGAGCCTGGTTCCTCCCTGCCTCTTTTTGCTTCCTAGTCTCCATGAGGTGAGCAGACCTTTTCTGTCATATGCTTCTACCAGGACCTCCTGGCCTGCCGCAGGGCATAAACAATATGGACTAAATACTCCAAATAAGTGAACCAGAATGAAGGTTTGCTCCACGCACACTGAGTGTCTCAGATACTTGGTCACAGCAATAGAAAGCTGACTTTACACCATGGGTCATGTCAGTTCCTTCGGCCTGTGAGAATAGTGCCCTGAAACTAGTTCTGGTTGAGACCATTTTTTCCCTCATTACCACGTACGCAGTTTTTTACCGTGATGCATTAACATCCAGTTTTTTAAATACCTTTTTTCATTGCATAGAAAATCAACATTTTCCCATATCACTGACAAATTCTCAGAAACAATTTTGTGATATTCTTTGAGATTGATGTCACGTAATCTATTGTTTTATTGTTAGCGTCAGTATCCTTTGAACTTTTTGTATTTATAAATAGTGCTTAAAGTAAGCAAAAGCTTTAAAAACATGTGTGATGAAAGGGCAGAGCAGAATACTTATGCTGTATAAAGAACTTGTATCATTGATTTGCCAAACATCCATTTGTTTCCCCTGTGGTTACAGCTCAGTAGTAAATGCTTACTTAGGGTTCACAAAGCCCAAGGTTCAGTCTCCAGAACTGCCACAGAAGTAATAACAAATGACCTTTTTCATTTGTTTCTTTAAAATTTTATTACCTTTTATTTATTTATTTATTATTTATTTAGTGTGTGTATGCACGCATGCATGTGTGCCTGTGTGTGCGTGCGTGTGTGTGTGTGTGTGTGTGTGTTACATTTATCATGGTGCCAGTGTGGAGGGCATCGGACAGTTTGTGCGGGTTGGCTCTTTCTGCTGTGTGAATCCCAGGACTCAAACTCAGGCTGTCACGCTTGGCAGCAGGCATGCGGTTACCTACGGGGCTGCCTTACTGGTCTGTTTTTGTTTTGAGATGCCATCTTACACTGCTCAGGCTGGCCTCATAACTCACTACGTAGCCGGGAATGACCCTGAACTTCTGATCCTCCTGTTTCTCTCTTCCAGCTGGTATGATTATAACAATCATAGGCAACAATCTTGTGTTTGCTTGTTTCATTTTTTAAAGCAATCACACAAAAAATATCCATGTCTATTAATGAACAAAATATTGCAACCAAAATGGCAATACAATACTGTTTTCTCCCCACTTAATTAGAAAAAATTTCCCCAAATGACATTGATGAAGGTTTTTCCCAGAACATGCTTAAAAAAAACCAAATCATCATAGAAACTTTGGGAAAAAACTCTGGATGAATGAATCATGGTATTAAAATCTTTATGCTGAAAGTTTGCTTTTTAGGTTTAGAGAGAGATTTGTGTATAAAGATGTTTAGCATGTCACTAGATAAAGGCACTGAAAGCAGAGGCAAACTAAGTTGCCACCTACTTTTGTTAATTACAGCATGCAGAACAAGAGGAATTTATGGGAGAGAATGGAAAAAAATTGTTACAACATTATGCTAAACAGATGCAGCAAGAACATGAACTGTACAACAGGATTCGCCATTTGCATATTCAAATGAGTGAAAGGAACCACTTGCTTTCTAGAATCACCATGGGCGGGTTTTAGGTTTTTGTTTGTTCATACTTGCGTTTTCTCTAAGGAGGATATTATAGTGTAGATTAGCATTCAAGAAGTAGACCCTGAGGTTGTTCCTGCTCTACCTATTACTGGGCTAACCTCTCTGTGCCTCTTTTTCCTTCTCTATAAAGTGGTACAAGAATAGTTTATCCATCCAATGGGCTTTTACAGAGATTAATTATTTAATCACATAAACCTTTGGGACCCTTCCAGGAACAGAGTAAGTGCTACAAGAATGTGAACTATTTATTATGCTTTGAATAATCAGAAATGTCTTAAACTATGCAATGTGCCCATCCCTCCAAGAATACTTTGATAAGCATGAATGCATATAGCCCCTCCCACTTCTACGTTATTTCCCAAGGACTGATTTCAGCAACAGAATCCCATGTCTTTGGTCATTTCTGCTGAAGTGTGTTTCAAATCTCCTAAAATACATTTTTCGTGCCAGAAATACCTGCCATTGCTCAATTTTATGCAATTTTATTGCGTATTATTACTGAAATAGAGTAACAGTGGTAGAGCAGAAAAAAAGTCATATTTTAAAATTTAATTGTCATACATACATACATACATACATACATACATATGTGTATGTTACTAAGTAGCACAGGCTGGCTTTGAACTCATGACCCTCCTACTTTTACCTTCTGATCGCCATGGATTACAGGCATGTGACGTCACACCAGTCTATGTAGTAGTTGTTAATATTTATGCTTATTGTTGCTAAACTTCCTCCTATTAAGTAATCTTCATCTTTCATCTACTTATTCATTTATGTCTTTGCATTTTCTGTACTGCCCTTTTCAGCTCTTTGTTGTCTTCATTGTCAGCTTGACTGGATTTGGAATCACCAGAAGACTCGCCTCTAAGAACATCTGTGATGGTATTTTCAGAGGGGTTTAGCTCAAGAGGGAAGACCTTGCGAATGAAGGTGTTTTGAATCAGGAGTTTTGGTTCTAGACTGATGAGAGAGAGAGAGAGAGAGAGAGAGAGAGAGAGACAGACAGAGACAGAGACAGAGACAGAGACAGAGACAGAGAGACAGAGATAGATAGATCGATAGATAGATAGAGCATCAGGACTCATATCTGTCTACATTCAGACCATGGACACAATGTGGCCATTGGTCTCACTTATGTCCTGTCATGACTTCACACCACAGTGGATTCTACTCCATCTCTTTTTTTTTTTTCAATGCAGTTTATTCAGGAACCTTGAACAATCATCTGACCCTGGGGAAAGCCAGCCCACAGCTTAAATAGCCTCTGGGTAGCCAACCCAAGCGTGCCACGTGGGCAATGCAGATAGGTCCACATACATGGAAGCAAGCCAGATCCTCAGCCTTAGCCAAATGTGGAATTGTTCGTGACAGAGAGCACTCACCATCGGGAAGGTGGAAGGCGGAAACCAGCTCCATCTTTAAGGCACAGCATTCCGCAGCTTTTTGTTTTAGACACATCAGGCAAGAGTAGAGGTCTGATCTCTGATATTAGAAATAAATTGGGACTTTGTACCGATGTTCATTTAGGTGTCATCCACCCAAAGAGCATCAGACCCGTTCGATACCTTTTTCTCAGAGGCGGGACCTGGGGTATCAAGCCGCGTGCAATCAGACATGCTCTTCTCTGGGTCCAAAGTGGCTGACCCTGAGTGCAGTGCTTAGCCTCGCATCCTGAGCGTAACATTTTAGCTTTTTATGGTATCCAACCATGCTTGGGGAGAATGTCCTGCTTCAATGGCTGTAAAGGCCTGAATGATCATGGCTGTATCACACTGTTGTGAGACTCTAATCTTGCATATATACCACAGGCAAACCAAGGAGACCAACACCAGAAGGCCTGCTAACGCTCCCATGCCCGCCCATTCCTTCAGATGATTCATGGCTGCAGCAATCCATGATGATAATCCTGTGGCTAGTCCTGCGTCCACTCTGGTAGAATTTACTGTGACAATGGCCACTCTCAGCTGCTCCATCGTAGTATCGAAATCTCCAGTCCAATTACCTAAAATATAGCTCAACAATTGTTTAGACAGATTTGCAGCACAGGAAAAATTCTCATGTTATATGCTAGTGACTCAAAGTCCAGCATATTTTCATTGACAGCCAAGTTGAGTGATTTGCCATAGGGTATCAATTTGTTCCTGCACGAGGTCAATCCTCTGATTGAACACCATCAAGCTTCCTTTTAGTTGAGCATTAATTCCTTTATGTACAACTAAGGCATGAGCTACATTGGCTAAATGATTATTCAGGGTCTGAGCAGTCTGCCCAGTATGACTCATGGCTAATGCCCCGGTGTAGCTCCAACAGCCGCCAATGAGATGGTAGTAACAATGGTGGCTGTAGTTCCAAGATCCCTTTTCTGTCTGAAGAGAGTCATAGCGTGAGGGGCATCAACGGGCACAGGCACCCAGTGAGGCATGCAAGTAACCAGGGCATACCTAAATTTACTAGCATTCCAGCATTGGGCAAAAAAGCAAGTATCATTACCACAATTACTTGGCTCTATCTGGCTAATAATGAATAAAAATGGGGGATATAGACAAACAGGTGTGGGCTTATAGGAAATATTATGAGAAGCCTTAACCCCCTCGTTGAAACATCCTGTGTCAGTTCTAGAACTAGCAGTGGTGGTGTCCGCTACTCCATCTTTTTAATTTCTTTAAAACAACCTGTTTACTTTTATTTTATCACACTGATGTTTTGTCTGCATGAATGTGTGTGGGTGTCAGATCTTGGAGTTACAGACCTTTATAAGCTGCCATGTGGGTGCTGGGAATTGAACCTTGATCGTCTGGAAGAGCAGTCAGTGCTCTTAACTGCTGAGCCATCTCTCCAGCCCCTCTGCTCCATATTAATCTGTGTGCTGCCTAGTTTTATATCAACCTGACGCAGGCTAGAGTCATCTAAGAGGAGCGAACCTCAACTGAGAAAATACTTCCATTAAGATCGCTAGGTAGATCAGCCCATGTTCTTGATGAGTGATTGTTGTGGGAGGGCCTAGCCCACTGTAGATGCTGCCTCCTCCCCTCCTCCCCGCCCCGGGCTTGCAGACCTAGAAGAAACCAGGCTGAGCAAGTCATGGAGAACAAACTGGTGAGCAGCAGTCCTCCAAGGCATCTACATCAGCTCCTGCCTCCAGGTTCCTGACCTGATTTTCTTTGATAATGAACTATGATATAGAAGCGTAATCAAAATAAACCCTCTGCTCCCCAAGTTGCTAGTGGTTATGGTGTTTCATCACAGCAGTGATAACCCTAACTGAGACATTCTGTGAGCCAAAATAAATCCCTTTCTCCAGTTGGGTTGCTTCTGCCAGGTATTTTGTCACAGGAATGAGGCAATAGCCAATGCACTCTTTGTATGGCAGAGAGAGTAGCCGTCTTCCTATAGAATAACTCTTCCTACACAGTTGACCCATTTGTGGAATTAATGCTGGTTTGTAGCTTGAGTTAACAAAGTCAGGTATTATCTATTGTCTAATCTGTCTCTTTTTTTTTGTACTCGATTCTATTCCTTATAACCTAACACTCTCAGAAGGAGAGGATCACACATACATATACATATTTTCTGCCTAGCCCTTAAAACCTTCCCAAAGGGGGTTTTAGAAATGATACTTGTTAATTTGATTGACCCACAAATATGCATAAACTTACCCATTAGTCAGGCAGAAAGACTTTTTCAAATTCCATGTAACTAGCAGGATCTCTGGGACGGAAGCTCACTTTTTCCTTCATCTGTTTCAACACAGAAGAAGCATGAGTTTTCTCACTTCTCAGCAGGTACATTTGCCCCTACAGTAGGCAAGCAGGACTTAAGCCACCTTGACCTGTACGTTGCTAGTTAGGAATGTGGCATATGTCCTTCCTGGAGATTTTCTCAACTGGTCAATGCCATGGCACAAAACTGATGCCCAGAGAATGATACAGTTCTTGGAAAAATGGGCAGGACAAGGATGTCAGTAGAACCATGAGGAGAAAGACCAAGTCCAACACTGCATGATACCTTTGAGAGGCCAAAAAAGACATGGAAAAGTTAAGGCCTGAGGCACAACATATAAGAGGATCCAAAAACCCATAACAAGAAATTGGCTTCTAAACTTGCCATGGCCCACCAGAATTTCTTTTTTTTCTCTCTCTCTTTTTTTCTTTTGGTGGACTTGGGTTTGTTTATATTTTGGTTCCTTAGTATCTCTATTTATCATTTCTTTATTTCTTTCTGTAAACGTGTAGAAGCAGTCCAAAGTTTCATATTTGAGTGAAAGAGAATTCATATTAGAATGAAGCTTTTGTCAGAAAAATATGGTTATATAACAGCAAAATATCACCTGCTTTGTCAGATTTCAAAGTGATATCACTTACTTGGCATTGTATTATTATTATTATTATTATTATTATTATTATTATTATTGTGTGAATGTACAGGTATGTGTGTGTAAGTAAATTTGCATGCATACAGAAGCCAGAGGACATATAAAAAAGTAACTGATAAAACACCATAACCAAAGCAACTCAAGGAAGAGAGAGTTTGTTTGGGCTTGTGGGTCCATCGTGGTAGGAAAGCAAAGCAAGCAACTGACATGGTAGCAGGCACAGGAAGCTAAGAAGTCAGACATTCAGCTGCAAGCATGGAGCAGAGAGCGGTGAACCAGAAGCGGTGCTCGCTTTTACTTCTCAAATCTTCCCCTCAGTGACGAGCTTCCTCTAACAAGGCCACACCTCCTGAACTTTCTCAGACAGCACCAACTGGGGACCAAGTGTGGTAAACATCTGTGCCTATGGAGAACATTCTCATTCAAGCCACTGCACCACCCTGTATCTGTGCTGTTGCTTTCGTGATGTCAGAAGGACTCTTTCACCGGCCTAAATGTTAACCAACTTGACTAGGCAATCTGTCTAGGGAGCCCCAAGCATCTGCCCATCTCCTCCTGCACTGGGTTCATACATTCAAGGCAATCACTTTACCACCTTAGTTATCTTGTGAGCCTGGAGAAAAGATCTCTCTTTGTAGCTGAAGCTGTCCCTGGAATTCATTATCCTCCTGCCTGAGTGCTGGGATTGCAGATTTGTGGCACCATATCCAGCTCACCTGGCATTTTAACGTGAATGAAGCCCATGTGCCCTCAACAGCTCCCCCGTGACATGCCCAAGGGTCCCTTTGACAGTGCCATTGTAGGATACCATTGACACCCAGCCCTTCGGAAGTGAATGGAAGCTGACAACCTGGTTTAACTCAAATTGCAGAGACTGTTGTCTGGCTATTCAAGTCAGGACCAGAGTTTATATAACCACCTTGCATGGTCTCTGGTTATATAAAGTGTGACTGAATATCTGTATCCTGGATCAAAAGCCTCCTCCACATGAATAGCTTAGTTAGGATGGGAGGGGGCGGGGGCAGAGTGGACTGTGCCAGCAAAAGCATGGATCACTTCACATTCGGCTTTGTGAAAGAGCAAACGTTAAGACAGATGAAGAATATGCACAGGGCACATCAGAACATCAGGTCAGTGGAAAAAATAAGCCTGGAAAAATGGGAGGGCGAGAAGCCGGTGACTCAAAGGAAGGTCATGAGGACTTGGCAAACTTTCAAGAGAAGCCAAATAATAGGGGACAGGAGACTCTTAACTACAAGACTGCTGGGTCATTAGACTCAAACGCTGCCTTAATATAGATTAGGCCATGAGCTTTGTGAGCCAAAGTTCGTCTAAGTGAGGAAAAGGCATAAAGAACTATGTGATTTTTTTTATGCCTTTGAACTCAAAGAGTTTATACCGTTTAGAGCTCCCAAATTCTTCAGAGGGGAAGAGTGAACAGAAGAAAAGGGGCTGCGAATGTAGCTTGGGAGTAGAACACCTGCCCAGAGCAGCGATGTGCTTGCAAGGCCCTGGGTTCAGTCTCCAGCCTTGCAAACCAAAACAAAGAAAGAAAGCAGCAAAAGGAAAGGAAAACTATATTTGTCCGACATGTAGGGGAGTGAGAAATAAGTGACCAACTGCAGCAGTTGTGTGGTTGTGGCTAGGGCAATGTCCACGGAGAGAAGAGAGGGTGATTTCTCTGACTCTGAGGTGGACTTTGAAGCAACAAAGATTACTTGGCTACAGAGAAAAGGGGGGTATCCTGGGAAGGGCTTGAGCATCGACATAGGTTTAACGACTGTCTTAGGGTTCCTATTGCCATGACGAAACACCCTGGGCGTAAACAGCTTGTGGAGGACAGGGTCTATTTCACATTTACCTCCACATCTCCAAGGAAATCAGCATAAGACCTCAAGGTTGGCACTGGATGCAGGAGCTGATGGAGAAGCCATGGAGAGCGATGCTCACCGGCTTTCTCCTTGTGGCTTGGTCAGCCTACTGTCTTAGAGCTCCTGGCACCACCCGCCTAGGGGTGGCATCGCCCACAGTAATCTGGGTCCTCCTACATCAATCATCCATCAGGAAAACGCATCAATGGCTTTGCCAGCAAGCCACCTCAGCTGAGGTTCCCTCTTCCTCAGATGCCTCTAACTTGTGTCAAGTCGACACAAAACAAAGAGAACAAAGATGGTCAAGCATAGCAGGTCCAGATGCCTGGCCAGAAGACCTGCTTGGCAGTACTGAGGGATATATGCTGTAGCTGGGTGAAGGATGGCGCTGAGTGATGGGATGAACTGTTTGGCCATGAGACCATTGGTAAAGAGACACCCAAGAGTCACAGATGGGGCAGCAAATGACACCCTTTATCAGTGCTGTGCTTGATTAATTGTGATAACTGAACCAAAAAGCACAGTGACAACGTAAATAAAAATCAGGAAGTGCTGAATAAACGGTGAGGTCAACAGTGAATGTCTAAGCCCTTTGGGCCTCAGTATTCTCACCTATAAAATGGGTCTAATAACTTATGGGGTTGTTAGGACAATAAAAGTAAGTTAAGATGGAAACGGGCTTATAAAATATAATACAAGTTTAAGACGAATGTGGTGACATGTGAAAGGCTTTGATCTGAGATGACTCTAGGAGCAATTCTCCCTCCTTTACTTCTTAACATTTTTATCCCTGGGCAAAGTGTTTAATTCCCTTAAACCTCAATTTTAACATTTCTAAGCCAAGGGTAACAAGTATCTATGTGTTGCACAGCCATCACACAGAAAAGCTGAGCAGCAGAGAAGCCTTGAACAGAGGTCCTCTTGTGACCCTGAAGTTCTTGGGAGAGAGAGTTAGCTTCTTAAACAGAGGTTCGGCAGACGGGGGAGAAGGGCTTTAGCTTCTGTTTCCTGAGTTCTCCTTATCCTCTATACTGGCTATTCTCTGCCTATATAATTATTGGCTCCTTTTCAGCCATTTCTTTATTGAAAAACAAGAAGTTAAGGCCAGGTGTGATGCACGTGCCTTTCACTGCAGCACTCCGGAGGCCGAAGCAGGAGGCTCTTTCAGTACTTGGGAGGCAGAGGCAGGCAGAAGCCGGAGGATCTTTGTGAGTTTCAGCCACTCTGGTTTACTTTCTATTGCTGTGGTAAAGACCATGGCCAAAAGCAGCGTTGGGAGAAAAGGGTTTATTTGGTTTACACCTCCACATCACAGTTCATTATCATGGAAGGAAGTCAGGACAGAAACTCAAGGAAGAACCTGGAGGCAGGAACTGGAGCAGAGACCTCGGAGGGGTGCTGCTGACTGGCTTTCTCCCCATGGCTGGTTCAGCCTGGTTTTTACACACCTCAATCACGAAAACGTCTGACAGACTTGTCTACAAACCAGGCGGATGGGGACTGAGGTGTTCATGGTCTTCCATCTGTGGTGGAGACCAAAAAAAGGTCACACTGTGTGATTCATGTCCAAAGGCCTAGGTACTAAGAATGCTGAAGTATAAGTTCCAACCCAAGTCCCATTCAGAGGGGAGACCAAAGTCTCAGTTTCATTCCTCTATTAGAAAGAGAACCCACATTTATTAGCCTTTTGTTCTACTTGGACCCTCATGGGTTGGATGGAAACCCATCCATATGAAGAGGACAGTCTCACTTACTCATTCTACTTATTCACACCCTGGTCTCTTTAAGAAAGGTCACAGATACACCTCACGTGGTGTTTGACCAGGTGTTTGAGGATCTGGTAATCTAGTAGGGCCGACACATAAAATGAACCATCGCTGAAGTGTTATGTAACTCTTCCAGAGGAGACACTGTGAGAAGGGGAAGGGATACGGTAGTGTAAGTTAGGGTAGAGTAGGGTTGGATGGGGTTTAAGAAGCTAGCTCCCTCTCCCAAGAGCTTCAGGGTCACAAGAGGGCCTCTGTTCAAGGCTTCTCTGCTGCTCAGCTTTTCTGTGTGATGGCTGTGCAACACATAGATACTTGTTACCCTTGGCTTGGAAATGTTCAAACTAAGGTTTAAGAAAACATAGTTGCAGTGAAGAAAGGCCAGGCAGCATAAATGTCCATGATGAAATGGATGTCCATTCCCATGTCCTATTTTGTACGATTTTTCACTTTTAGTGTCTGGGGTCATAAAGTGGGAAGACAGTCATCAAGAAACCATAGGCAGCCGGACACCAGGAAATCCACAAATTTCAGTGACCAGTTTCCCACGTAAGCAGGAGTAGTTAGTGTCTCTAGACTTAAAATATCTGCTGATGCTTGAATTATTTTGTGAAAGGTCCATTTGCCAGTAAAACAAAACAAAACAAAACAAAACAAAACAAAACAAAACAAACAAAAGACCTACTTTTTATTTTTTTATTTTTTGGAGAGTTGAGAGCTTTATTTTTGTTTAGTAATTTAAAATGTGAAGAATGGTTCTGCCTTCATAGCCAATACCCGAAGTTTTAGTTGGGGTAAAACACCAAGTGCTGGGTGTTTTATTCTGTAAGAAAAAGATAATGCTGGGCTAGGAGATGCCTCAGCCAGTAAAGCTTTGCCTTTCAAATAGGTGGACCTGAGTTTGGTCCCTAGGTCCTCTGCAGAAGAAGCTGGGCACAGTGGTATGCTTTTGTAATCCCAGTACCGAGGAAGCAGGAACAGGCAGATCCCTGGGGGCCTTCTGACCAGTCACACTGGCCTACTTGACCAATTTCATGGGGAAAAATGTGGCCATGCTTGGAAGGACATCTGAAGATGCAAGGTGCTTTCTCATTTGGAACACTGGAAGGAGTGTCTCAGTGAGGTTTCGCAACCGAACTTAGAGCGATCGTCACAGGTGGATTCTTCCAGCTGAATGTGCTTGGGGCTTGCAGAAGAAGGGAGTCTGTGATACCAACCACAAAGCTCAGGAGGGTTTTAATAATAGTGACTATTCTGGAGAAACTGAAGGTTCCTCGTACAGCTAAGGATAACTGTCACCCATGATGTTGTGTGCCTCTAGGCAAACAGGTGTGTCTGTCAGGTGATACTGACCCGATTGCAGGCCATTTGGGCCAGAGAGGAGCAGCTGGTGTGTGTGGAGTGGATTCACAGCTGGTCTGGGTTCTGGCCAGAGGCTAGCTGAATGGATTAGGGTCTTCATTCTTGGAAATTAGAGTTGGCCCTTTTTGAGTTCTGCCTCTGTGGGGTCCTTCTGTGGAAGCCAATCCTGGCTTTAGCCAACCATGTATTGTGAGTATTTGAAAAACAAAACAAAACAAAACAAAACAAACAAACAAACAAACAAACAAACCTTATCCAGTAATAACATAGTCTGCTACACATACGACAGTTTTGGTACCTGTCTGGATTCTAGGGAAATGTCCTGCCTTCAATGCTTAGGTCTCTTATTTGATGCAGGTTCTTGAGAGACTGTCACTGATGGCGTTCCCCTCTGTCATTAGCTTTGTCTTTATCTGGGGGCGATGGTGATAGGGAGATATCTTTACTCCAAAGGGGTTGACCCAGAATTCTTTTTACTTGTCATTATCTCCTAAATGACACACTCTACAGCTGGTTACAGAGTGTTGCATTGTATTAGATTATAGGCAACCCCAGGAGATTATAAATATATAGGAGAGGATATTTGACTCTTGTAAGCAAATCCTATGTCTTGTCGAAGAAGAATCTTGAGTAGCTTTAAAGTTTGGTAACTTCCTTGGCACAACTGTACATCATAACATACCGGAAGAGCTTGGAATCGCTTTGTTTAGAAAGAAAAGCTACAAGGCTGTGAGTGCATCCACACAGCGGCATGAGACAGAGGTAGGAGATGTGAAATGTTGGGAAACATTGGAGGTTTAGAAGAACCAGAAAACATGGAGTGGAGACGAGAATAAATCCAGCGATGGTATAAGGAGCTAGATGGTACCTGTTAACACACAGTCATGATGAAGCTGTGCTGTGTTGCCATGAGAGCCCTGGGACAGTTTTCTTACCTGATGCTGAGGCCTGGGGCCATCTTCAAGCTGCAGAGATCATCCAGCCCCAGTTCATGGTTCAACTCTGATTTCTGCAGACTGTTTTTCTTTCTTGTTACATCTCACACACATACCCTGAAAGGTGATTACGTGCATTGGGCTAATGTAACCCTAAAAAAGAGCCCAACTAAATTATGGTAGATAGCTGGAGTGAAGAGATAGTTGGATGGGAATGTCTAGTGATGGCAAGATAACTTGTACCAGTTGGTATAGTCAGAGTTCTCAACACATCTTGAGTTATTTTTCTGTATTTCTCTTCAAGGCATTTTGTATTTTAGATGTCTAAAACAACAGTCCCCAGTGACATGGGATTTATTATCAGTACCAGGTGGAGAGGATTAACATAATAATAGCTATTATGAAAGACTGACATATAGTATTCTGGATCCATTAAACATCTATTTGTTGTATGGAAGGGGAGAAGGGCTTCCTGGGAAGGCTTTCCTGAAGAGGTGGCAGTATGGAGGACTGTGGGTCCTCCACGATCTGTGGGTCATGCCCCTCCCCAGCCCTCTGGAGGCCAAACAAACCTTTCCCAGGGGTCACCTATGAACATTGGAAAACACGGATGTTTACATTACAATTTATAACAGTAGCAAAATTACAGTTATGAAGTAGTAATGAAATAATGTCATGGCTAGGGAGTCACCACGACATGAGGAACTGTATTAAAGGGTCACAGCATTAGGAAAGGTGAGAACCACTGCTCCAGGGGCTGGAGAAGTGGCTCAGTGGTTGAGTGTTTGCTCCTCTTGTAGAGGTCCCAAGTCAGTTCCCAGGACCTCCATGAGAGCTCACCACCACCTGTACCTCCAAATCTCGGGCACCCGACACTCCCTTTTGGCCTGATACTTTAAGCACAGGTACTTATTCAGGCTTGCACACATACACATAAATAAAAATAAATAAACATTAAATTCTATGGATGCAGAAGAAATGAAATGACAGATAAATGTAGAATTCTGACTGTGATCTGAGGCTCCCGGCATAGTGGGAAGGCTGTCATTAAGGAAGAGTGCAGGGAATCATATGAAAAAAGGGGAGTTAGTATGATATGGAAAGGATAGGAGCTCTACAAGGACCAAATATATCCAGGCACAGGGTCTTTTCTGAGACTGACATTCAACCAAGGACCATCTATGGATATAACCTAGAACTTCTGCTCGGATGTGGCCCGTGGTAGCTCAGTAACCAAGTAGTTTTCCAAAGTAAGGGGAACAAGGACTATTTCTAACAGGATCTCAAGGTCAGGCTCCTTGACTCCCCCCCTCCCCCCGCCCAGGGGAGGAGCAGTTCTGTTAGGTCACAAAGGAGGACTCTACAGCCAGCCCTGAAGATACCTGATAAAACAGGGTCAAATGAAAGGGGAGGAGGTCCTTCCCTATCAGTGGACTTGGAAAGGGGCAGGGAGGAGACCAGGGAGGGAGTGTGGGGTTGGGGAGGGAATGAGGGAGCGGGATACAGCTGAGACACAGAGTTAACAAAATGTAACTAAAAAGAAAAATAAAATTAAAAAAAAAGGAAGCTACTTTCAGCAGCTGGGGGTGGGGGGGTTAATTCAGTAGGAAGAAGTTAAAGCAGTTTCACCTTACAGTTTCGTAAACCTAGCCCCGGGGCCACGTTTTAAGGAAAAACATCTGACTTATGGAGACTGGTCTCTACTCCAGATTTAAATAACTAAAGGACAACTCAGTAGACTGTGAAGGCAAAATAGAAAACCAGGCCTTATCCAGCAAAAACATTGGCTGCTATAGAGAGGACACTTCTGGGAACTGTCTGGATGCTAGGGAAATGTCCTGTCTAGAATGCTCAGGTCTCTTATTTGCTACAAGTCCTTGTCATCACTGATGGGGTCCCCTGTGTCATCAGCTCTGTCTTTGTCTGGTGGTGATGGTGGTGGAGACGGATCTCTACTCTAAAGAGCTTAAGTTAATATGGTGCAGTCATCTTTTAAAATTAATAAGAGGAACTACTTACAGGACGCCCCACCTCTGGTACCCAAATCCATGGATGCTTAAGTCCTTTAGATAAAGTGGCATATGTTTGTGGAAAACTTATGTAACACATACTTTATAGCATTCATGGAGGACTTATAATCCCTAATGCAACATGAATGGTATGGAAGTGGGTATTATAGCTTATTAAGGGATGATGATAAGAAATGGCCAAGTATCATAGAATGCGCAGCATACACACGAGGCCTGAAGTGACGATGTTCAAACAATGAGCTCCAGGGAGAGATGGCTAACCTGCCGATTGTGGAATTGTATGTGTTTGTGTGGGGGGGAGAAGGTGGCTATGGCAGGCAGCGTGCACCCACACACCGATGCATCAGATAAATTCACTGAAGTACATATGTGGTGAATTCATGTTGTTCTGTGGGAAGAGCTTTCTGGAAGTTTTCTGCCAAATGTTTTTCATCTGTGGCTGGTTGCACCCATGGTTGCAGAATCGCTGAGTACTGAGGGCTGGCTGGACTTGTTGAGAGTCTCAGTAATAAGTGATGGAAGCCCCCCTCTCCAACCAGCTAAATCGGAAACTTGCACCCCCGCCGACACTGGAACTAGTATCACTGGCGTCATTGGAACACACTGAAGTGATAAGAAGAAGAGGATACACCCTTCCATCTCTTGAATTGATTTTATTTTCTGCTTGACTTATTATGCACGGTGAGTGGCCTTCTTAGCAGCACCACTAAGAGACCATTTCTATCTTCATGGTTCTTGGATAGTTTTGGATAGACCAACTTCTCTGGTTAACTTTGTTCACACTCTTGCATCAGTTGCTGTGGTCCATAGAGACTTCTGGATGTCACAATTCACTGCCAGGTCTCTCTGCCTGGGAACATGACAGGTTTTCTCCAGGTGCATTGAATAAATCCTTGTCAACGCCTAATGAGTCCCTTAACAGATACAAAAAACTGGAGACTTAGAACTTGTAACAGCTTGGGCTGTATTAAAAACTATCAGTGGCAAAGCAGTCTGTGTGATGTCCTTGATGCTTTGGGGAAAATCTATGTTTGATGAGAAAACTTTTAGCAGCAGATTTTGCCGTTGGATTTCACTATCGGAGGCACTGAAATAGTCTACTATGTGTAACCCATACTTTTCTCTAGTCGTTAGCTACAGATCTTTCTAGATGTTAATCCTGAAGTGGAAGACACATTTATTGTTTTTCAAGAAAAAAAATGTGCTAAATAACAAACACTGAATAATCATAAACAGTCTGTCAGTTGCCAAGTAACACAGGGGCTAACTCAAGCAAGCATTGTGTCTATTTGTTGTTGTTTTCCAAGAAGGGGAAATGCTTTATGCAGAACTCCATTTAGTTCAACAGAGCATTCAGAGAGTTCATATTTATTCCTCAGAGAGTCTATAGTAGATCTGGTTCCTCCTCTGAGTGCTGGGCAGTGCAGGATGCTGTGGTTGCTGACTTGACTGGATGCTCTTCCTTCTTTCGCACCAAGGCACCAGTGGTTGCATCCATCCCTTGGCATTGCCACTGTAGATGTCAATACAGTGAAAAAGTAGAATATCTCCTTCATTTTCTTACGAAAATGGGTTTGAGCTGGAGGGCTTCAGGAACCCACTGGAGTTCCTGCCATCATCTTCATGGTGGCATGCAGGCAATCGTGGTTCTGGAGAAGGAGCTGAGAGTTCTTGATCCGCAAGCAGCAGAAGGAGACTGCGTGCCACACTGAGTGTAGCTTGAGCACATGTAGAGGGAGATACAAGAACACCTGTCTAGAAATGTCTATAGGACACATGCAACTATCTAAAGTGTGGACTCGACAATTGCTATAGAGTCTTTGGTTTTATGGTATTTGTGCCATGGGGAGATTTCTAGCCTCCTAAGGCTATTTGGGTAACAAGTGGGCTAAGTTTTCCCTCAAAGGTTATGATGGAAGAGATGGAATTTACTCTTTAGAATCTCTGAGCAAGTCAAGTTCTATTGATGGGAAATCTAATGTTCCCTGCAGGATTGAAGTCTGAATTGGCTTAAATCACTTAGGTCAGCAACCAACTGTGATTGTGAGGATATGAAGAGGGTCCCTAGTTAGTCACAGTCACAGGCCGAAGCAGAGAGTTTCTTTTTTTTTTTACACCTCCTCACTGGGTTTGGACTGTAGACTGAGTCAAGGCACGAGAAAGAGACAAGGGCCATGTTCTCCACCAATCCACACACAAGTCCATAACAGCATTTTATTTTCCACAATATTTTTGTTTAAAATGAAAAATGCCTATTAAAGACCAGGTATGGTGGCACATGTCATTAATTATAGTGGGAAGCATAGGTAAGCAGATCTGTGTGAGTTTCTGGCCAGCCTCGTCTACACAGTGAATTCCAGAGCTACACAGAAAAAGTGATTAATAATTTAGTGTGGAGTGTACCTGCAATCATGTTATGAGGCAGGAGGTTTGTGAGATCAAGATCAGCCAGTACAGTAAAATAAAAGCTAATTATGGCAAACTATTTTGTCCTAATCCACTTTAGAAAGAACTTGTCTGCATCTTATTTTAATAAGAATAAATGGGCAAAGTGGAAATTCTGTGTAGGACCTGGATTTGTACTTTGTTCTTCCTGTAAAAGAGTATAAAAATGAAGCATTTAGTTCCAACGAAGATGCAAACCCATAATGATCATTATCAACAAATGTCAGCAGCTGTGACATAATTCAGCTATGACATATAGTCCCTTGGCTGAGGAGGATCGTTTCATTTAGATGTTCCTGAATCTTATTTCAGCCCCGTTTTACACAGCAGACCTAGATCCTGCTATCTTGAGATCAGTCTTCTCGTTGTCCTGAGAACAACTTGTGTACTGTATGTTCTGCGGCAGAGTACCGTTAAGTCATATTGAAAACAAGTAAAAAGCCATATTGGTCACTGTGGAGGTTGGTTTTTTGTTTGTCTGTTTGTTTTGTTTTTGAGACAGGGTTTCTCTGTGTAGCCTTGGCTGTCCTGGACTCACTTTGTAGACCAAGCTGGCCTTGAACACGTAGAGATCTGCCTGCCTCTGCCTCTGCTGGCTCTCAGATTAAAGACCACGCCACTACACCTGGCACTGGATAGTATTATTGCTAGTTTGCACAGTCCAGAATCACCCGGGAAGGGTGTCCAATAAGGGACTGTCTCGATTTGGTTGGCCTGTGGCAACATCTTTGAGGATCACCTTGATTATATGAATTGATGGGAGAGGACAGATTGATGTGAGTGCACCATTCCCTTGGTTTTGATCTTCGATGGTATAAAAGAGGGGAAAAGTGAGCTGATTCCAGGAAGCGTGGCACACCTTAATCCTCTCTTTGTTTTCATCTGGGTGTGACTAGCTGTGACTTGTTCTTGCCTGGATTTCTCCACATCAATGGACCGTAACCTTGACCTCCACACATGGACTGTAACCTTGAACCATGAGGTGATTAAACTCTTTCTCTCTTACAGATTTGTTGTTGTTGGAGTATTTTATCACACAGAAATGAAATGAAACCATAACAGCTACAGAGTGATATTACTAGTAGAACACTGTTTAAATCCAGAATTGGATCAAATCTACTATTTTCAGCATTAGAAGCCATTTCCATGTTCTTTTTGTTTTGATCACTGTAAGAGAAAGCACATGTCCCTGAACTTCGTTTTGCCTGTTATATTACAAACCCTCTGAATTCTATATTAAGTAGATATTTTTTATTTTGTCCACGATTTCACCAGCAGACAATCATATGTGTGATTAAACCATATTATTTTCTTTTAAAAATAAAGTTTATTACAAAATAATTTACAAGTAAAATGAACATCACACACCAAAACTTAATCAGACCTAAACTCTGTACGTCTCAACAAATTATGTAGTTTAGAAAAGTCACTGTGAGGCTGTAGAGCTTCACACTGGATTTTATCCTCTCGAGATTGAATATATTTTTATGACCTTCGGGACCACGAAACCTGAAAATTTCATAGCAGAATTGGAAGAACAACTAGCTATTACACAGCTCATGTTTATTACCTGCACGCAGGTCTTCCTCACCTGCTAACATTTAGTCCTTCTGGTTCTCCTTTCTTCCTGCTTTGCTGTATCCACATGTATGCTTATTTACGTATGTGCATGTATTATTGGCCAAATACCACACCTATTGCTTTACATTATCTTTATTTACACAATTAGAAATGAAACGAAGTGGATGAGTGTTCTTAGGAAGAAGGAAGTAGTTAGCATTAGTGTGCCCTCTTTCTCGCTTTCATTCATTCTCTTGCCCTTGTTTGCTTTCTCTCCACTTCTGTAGTTACATTTCCCCATGTGTAGATTAGATAATCGCTGTACAAATAGAGAGTTTGCATACCTTTGTTGACACTGAAGTTTTTGAAATGCATGAATACACACATACACACACATACACACACACACACATATGAAACCTTTGCTCATTTGTGGCTAACCTAACGGCAGAGTTCAGCGCCATGCTTCTGAATGTATTTCATGTATATACGATCTTGACAGGTTTGCTGAGTTCATCTTCAAATGGCCAAGATCCTGTCTCCCAAACTCCCTCAACACAGTTGCCAGATTGTTTAAGTGGAATCCATTTCAGAACAACATTTATCATCCTCACTCAGATGAATCCATGAGTCTCATCTCAATGCAGTGATTAAAGTGAATGTCCATAAAGAGAACTTCTCTTAAAGTTAAATGATCTATACAGACAATAGAATAGGAAACTAATTGCTCTAGCTTTACAAAAATATGACTTCCTGATTTTAGGAAAGACATAGGCTTCTGGTAATGGTTGTTCCATAAAAATGAAAAGCTTTATTATTTAAGACAAATCTTTGTTCTTATTTGTTCAAAGACTTATGGAACAAAACTATTTTCATCATTATTATTTCGTTGACTTTGAGAGGCATATTTTTGTTAACATCATATAAAATCTTTTTGTAAACTAAAGCTAACTATTGAGTGATGCATTTTGTCCACAGCATGCAAAAAAAAAATAAATTTAGGTGAATGAAGGCAACGGTTTATCAGTTATTTGATGAACTTAATTGGTTATTTGAATTATTTCATCAGTTTGGCCAGTCATATGAGTTCAGCGATTTCAGAACAAATAGTCTTAATGCTTCTCAGTAGACTAGCTGAAGCACATCATTCCTGGGAGAGAGTGATGCTGATACGCTTCTCACACATTAAAACATCTCCTTCCCTGTGGGTGAGGAGGATGAATTGACTGAGAAGGACTTGGGAAAGACACACCATCCTTTACATCTCCCCCTTTTCCTGCTGGAAAACATGGAGAGCTAGAGACAGGATGAGGTAAGTGCAATTAACCAGAAGTAAATATGGCATGCAGGATGGTGGCTACATAGATGACTAAGACGGACCAAGATGTCCTCCTTCTCTGTGTAGTTCTTAGAAGTAACTAGAATCAGGAGAAAAATTTTTCCCAGAAAACCTTGGGCTTTGCTTGCATTCATTGTAGAACAAGAAATACTAATGGTTTAGCTCAACCATACACTTCTGTGGGGGTAAAAACAACAACAACAACAACAACAACAACAACAAAACTTAGCATGGACTGACCCCAAGTCCCTTGGCTGTGCTGCAAAGTGGGTAGGCCCTGCCCTGGTTTTCTTTGCTGGGTCTTGAGATACCGGCTGCCCATGAATCCTATACTTCTGTGCATCTATGCTATCTATCTGCAAGCCAGGAAGTGGCATGGCGTGACCTGGTTTGGGAGTGCTTTGTCTCTCTCCGTCCTGGCAGTCTGCTTTATGCAAAATCTCTGGCAGTTGGTTTTGTGCAAATGCCCCGCCAGATCTAGAACCCTACTCTAAAGCCTGAGCAGGTGCTTCAAACATTCTTTTGAGACCAGTGACTGCTTCATGACTGACGATTTAAGGGGCAAGGCTGCAGAGACAATAAGAGGCCCATAACTCCTGACCGGAGATCACTGGATTGCTTTTCCACACCCCCTGCCCCCAGCATTAAGCTTCACCAGGCACCTTCATCTTCCTCCTGACTAAGAAACGGGACTTAGGCCTTCCCCAAACCTCTCAACGTTTCTTTTATCTAATGTCACATGAAAGTATGTGGGGCCATCATGCCCACGGTATTTAAAAAGGGGACATTATTATTATTATTTATTATTATTATTTTTTGTCTTCTGGGATGCCTGTTAACCTGTGATATTCACAATAGGAAAGTCATTTTCTATGGTGTCTCTTATTCAGGAAGCCACTTTTCTCAGTGTAGTGGATCATATCTACTGGCTGAAATGAGAGCACGGACAGGAGCCTAAAGTTTTTTCACTCTTATGTTTCCAAGGAGCAGATCATTGTCAAAATTTAGTGAATTCCCTCATGTGAAAAGCTCTAACGTGGGTTCGAACGAGGGATAACTGGAGACAAAGAAAGTAGTTAGAAGTTCTTGTATTCATTTGCGATCACACTGGGCAAACATAACACAGGAGTCCCAGTTGGCTTAAACGGCCAACATCACACAGCCTAGAATCACCCAATAAGGGAGTCTCATTTGCTGGTCTTCCCAGGCCAGGCTGACTTGTGGTTATGCCAATGCAGGGTGGCCTTGATTGTTAATTGATATGGGAGGGCCCAGATCTTGGTGGGTAGCAGGTGGGCAGCGGCTATATAAGAAGGCTAGCTGAGCCTGAACCTAAGAAACAGCACTCTTCCATAGTTTTTGTTTGAAGTTATTTTTTGAGCTTCTACCCTGACTTCCCTCAGTGATGGACTGTGACCTGGACACACAAGCCAGTCAAAAACCTTTTCCTGCTCAAGTGTGTATTGGTCAGGACAATAATATTCTTCAGTGAATGTTGAACTAGCATTTGGTTTCGCCAGATACCTACATCCTCCTGCTGCCTTCTATTCATTAGACATTTCTTTCCCTTCCCTGTGTTAGACACTGTACCAGAAGTACAGAGCTTAGTTGGAGAGACAACATAGGAACAAATAATTATGTAGCAGCATGTAATTATTTTAATAAAGTGTATGGAAAAGATCTTGTGAAAACAGAGCAGAGGATGGACTACTCAAGATGTGTGGAGTCTTTCACAGAGGAGGTATTGTGTGATTCAGTCTCAAAAAGAGGGTTGGGCCAGAGTAACCTTCCATAGAGCTGGAAGCACCTTGGAAAACAGGAAAATGACTTATGTGTGTATGAGTTGCTACTAGATTTCATTTGGCAAGATGGGATGGAGAAGGGGAATTAGAGGCAAATGAAGAAACTTGGGAAAACCAAGTGTGGGATTTATTGCCCTGCTTTACAGACAGCCCTGCTACTTCCTGCCTGTATGATGTGGCATGAAGTTCTAGGCCTCAGTTTCTCCACAGATTAAAGAAGCATGAGTATGAAGCATGTCCATCCTTGTTTTGATAGCATTGATAGCATGGAGCTGAAACAAGGGTTTGGCTCGGATGTGCTCTACAGAGCCGAGTATGGAAACATCAGGGCAGGGAGATGCCTCAGTGGGTAAGGTGCTTGCAATACAAGCAAGAGGCCCTGAGCTCTCAACCCTAACAGGCATGTAGAAATAGCTGGGCATGGTAGTGTATGTCTGTAATCCCAGCACGGGGAGGTATGTGGTCTCCACTGTATGTGGAGAGAGAGAAGGGTGGAGAATTCTCTAGATTTAATTAATAAAGGCAGGGCGATCCACCCTAAATGAGAACGTGATGCTCTGTGGGTTGAGGTTCCAGGGTGAAAGAAAAAGAGAATGTGTCCTCAACACAGGCATCCTTCACTGTCTACTTCCTGACTGTGGGTACGATGTGACCTGACTTTTCCCAGTCCTGCCGTTGTACCTCCCTTGCCTTGCTGGACTATAGTTCCTGGATCATGAGCCAAAAGAAACCCCCTTGTCCCCTGAAGTAATTTTTTTTCAAATATTTTGTTGCAACTATATCTGACTAGAGGGAATAAATGTCCCCTAAGTGTTATTTGAGGCACCATAGTTTGGATATCTGTCCTTCAAAAGCCCACGTGCTAAAAGCAGCTAGCCACCGTTGGATTACCCACTTCCTGTAGTGTAAGCCAGTCTAATAAATCCTCTTTTACGGTATACATTCAATGACTTACTTCTTTTCATCTTGAGAATCCTAACGCAGAATCTATGAGAATCTAGAGTTTCTATGTGCGGCAGGGAGCAAGGGTATGTGATAGTAGCAAAGGCAATGGACAAGTGAGGCCCAGGAGTAGAATATGGGCCGGTATGTGGATGAGCAAGGGACACAGTGGAAAACAATTCTGGACACAGGAGAATCGAGATATCTGTGACCTGGGCAGCAGGGCGTTGGGACCATGCAAGGTAGAGAATTTAAAACTATGGTTTTGGTTCACAGTGACACTGGGATCTAAAGTGACGTAGATGGCAGATGGCTGAAGACATCCGGAGACTAGGCATTGTGTAGGGGTCGGAGTTTAGTGTAAGAAGACTAGCAAGTCAATGCTCGGAACTCCACGCCGTCAGTGCTATACAATAATCCATACTGGTTATGACTGTGGTTAAGACAGACAGAAAGTGGCTTGTGCAGCCAAAGGGAATCAGGCCTCCTCACCCACGAGGAAAGGGAATGTTCAACCAGGGACACAGCTGGGGAGGGGCTGGGGTTAGGTTTGCTAGGGAGGGCGGTACTGGGATGGGGGATAGATGGAAAGAGCACTGTGGAGCACCACATTAGTACCTACAGGAGGCAGAGAAGGAAGCGTGGGCTTAGGGAAAAAGAGCAGGAAAGAAAACCAGGCCATCCTGCGGCATCTTGAATAGCCAGGGCGTACCCACCTGATTAGAGAGAGGGGTGCATAGTCTGAGCCCCAGTTTCTCTTTTCTCTTTCATCCCTTACTCCCTCTCCATCCGCTCCATCTGTAAGAGGGGATGTTTGAAGCAGACAGACATCGAAGCTCTTTCCTGCTCTGGGGTGCCCTCTGAGCCTAACAACGCACAGCTGTGTTTCTTCTTTGGGTCCTGTCGGATAATTACTTAATTAAATCATTTATTTCTTTAAGACGCGTTTCTGTACTGAGTGTGTTGCGTGTGTGCCTATAAGCATGTGTGTGCGTGCGGATGTCAGAGGACAAGTTTGTGGGGCTGGTTCTCTTTTTCCACTTTTCTCTACGTGTTGAGGGTTGAACTCAGATCGCCGGGCTTTCCTTTAGCAGGCACCTTCACCCGCTGAGCCATCTTGTTGGTCCTCAAGCTGAACGATTTACTCTGTTATTCATTAGCATATAATTGGAAGCCTTATGACCCAGAGGAGGTAATTCACGTCCTCATGGGGGCTCACTTACTCTGGGGCATACTCAGTTCATACACTTGAGAAAACTTCCTCATTCTGTCTCCCCAGGGATCCTTTCCAATGGTCAGGTCACTGGCTGCCTGGTGGGAGGGACACACAAATATTTATAAAGGTCATGTTGGAAAATATTCTAAAACCATTGAACTGCAAAACATGTGTTTAGCATTTATGGTGCTTGGAATGGAAGATAGTTTTATTCATCGTTATTCTTTCTGGAGTTTAGCTAACTTCTTCTATCCCTTAGAGAACTTCTGGATAGGAATGAATAACAAGGGGCTTGCAACCCCCTCCTCGTGACTTAGATGAAGGCTGGATTGGAATCGCAGTATTCTTAAATAAACAATCCAGCTTGCGGCACTATTGAAGCATGGCCGGAGTCAGCTGTCTTTCCGAACTTCCTAAATTTCCGAGGGGTCAGAGGTGATGGCTTACGAATTGCCAGGATCTGAGTCATGGCGTGTTTTAGGGGATTCCCTGGGAGACATACCATTAGTAGTAGCTAACCAGTGTCAGAAAGATGCTGTTCAGTCTCCTTGTCACTGCAAGCTCCCAGGTGAAACGGCAGGAGGATTCTATGTGCAAGGGGGCTTCTATGCGCACACGTAGAAAGTAGACACTCACTAGTAGGCTAGGCTCGGTTCTGAGTTTCTGTGGAAGCTGGTCTTCCGGATGTAAACTGGCTCTTCTCCTCAGCTGGGTTCATCGGATGTGCGTTACATCTTGCAGGCAGGTTGTTTCTCTCTGGACTGCTTCCAGATTCCCCACCTCTCCGGTCCAGCCGAAAGGGTCTTCCTGCTCTATCACAGACAACCAGCTGCTGTTTGGAGAGTTCCTGGGGAGGCACGATGGCTTAGAGTGATTGCCAGCTTGACAGGATCCAGAAACACCTTGGAGACACATCTCTGGCCACATCTGGGAGGAATTATATAGGTTGGGTTAACCGAGGCAGGAAGACCACCTTAAACGTAGGTGGCGCCATCCGGGTTCCAGACTGTGAACAGAGGAGGCAGTGAGGCAAGCATGGATGCTTCTCCTTTTCTGCTCTGACTGTGTGTACCACGTGACGAGCTGCTGCCACACCGCCCCGCCATGAAGACCCCCCCCCTTGAACTGTCGACTGAAATAAATCCTTCCTCCCTGAAGTTGCTTTTCTCAGGTATTTTCTCCCAGCCAAGAGTCTAATAGTTGATACAGTAGGCCTCCCAACCCCCGAATAATCGGAGGCATCTCTGAAGACGGATCCGCTGCTATTCTTACTGAATAGGTTACGGAAGCTCGTTTATTCAGTGTTTTGAGCTGTGCCTCTCTATCCCTCTTCTATGCTGTTCTGTTCTCCTCACTCTTGCCTGCAGCCATCTCTGTTGGCTCACTTCCTTCATTTCTAAGCCTACTGCTGTCTGTGAGCTGAGGCTGACTGTGTCAAAGGCCAGTGTTCAGGATGCTATAACCGAATACCTGAGGCTGGGTGGCTTACACAAAACCGAAAGGTATATTTTCATAGTTCTAGAGGCTGGGAGGTATGAAGGCAGCCAATTCAGTGTGTGGTGAGGGCATTCTTTCCTGGTTCATTCACAGTATTTTTTACTGTGTCCTCAGATGGACAAAGGGCAAGGCAGCCATCTCTCTGGGCTTCCTTTTATAAGCACACACATCCCATTCACAAGGGCTTTCTCATGACCTAATTGCCATCCAAAGGCCCCACTTTCACACTGAAGGTCAAGATTTCAACACATGGACCTTGGAGGGTGGCATACACTGGACCATTCAGCACTAGATTGGGCTAAAAGCTCTGCAAAATTGGCAAAGCCAGCCTTGCACAGTTCTGGTATCTAGTCTTGCCTTCATCCTGTCTCCATCACCCAACCCAAACTGAATTTTATGTCCTATATGTGAATAGCATTTCATAAAGAAGCTTTCTCTAATGTGTGTCTGGAGCAATGGCACATTCTTCAGATTTCACGCTCATTCTTGGAGCTTCGCAAAAATTATTCACATATTAAAAGGCTTTAGGAAGTTCTGTGGTCTAGAAACTTGTCTAATTTGAGTTAAGCATTTTCAAACAAAACAAAATACAAACTTCTTTTAAAAAAATACACAATTCTTTTTTCCCCCCTCAGTAATAGCTATTTAAATTCCCAAACAAAGCTAGTGTTTCATGGAACACATTTAAGCATTGTGATTTGAGAGCATTACAAGTCTTTCTTGGCCCTGTTGACTGAAGGTGTTAACCTTCTACGCGTGAGCATTCCTGAGCCCCTAGCCCTGCCCCACCACAGAATCTGTGGGGACAGCATTTGCAGAGATGGAAGAGTTGTGGCAAGCTTTGTTGCCTTTGCCTACCTTGTGTTAATGCCCCCCTCTTCTGCCAAAACCATTTTCAGTTTCTGAGAAAATGAAACTTAAGAGGTTGAGCTATGTATGCCCCTCCAACACTGACATGCGAGAGTCCTTAGGACCTCAGAATATGACTGTCAATAGGGGCAGGTCCCTGTAAGAGGTGAGTGAATTAAAGAAAGGTTTGTATAGTACACTGTGAAATGTCCCGGTCCTCTTTAGAGGCTGGGAGACGGATGCATGGGCCATGTGAAGTCTCAAGGAGAAGGAAGACAATCATGAACAAGCAAGGAGTGAGGACTCAGGATAAGCTGCCCCAGTGACATTTAGAGCTCAAACTTGTAGCTTCCAAAATCAGGAGGAAACAGGTATTTGGTGTTCAATGAACTGGTTTGCGGTACCTTGTTTTGAGAGGCATTGTAAATTAATATATCAGGTCAAAGTGAAGCTGGTGCCACTGCACGGCCCCTAAGTAGATGCCAGACAGACGCAAGTCAGCTATTATTATAGCCACAGTGCTTGGCTGTGGTTTGCCAATGAGAAATAAGCCAATGAGATCAATTCCCTATTTTCTGTCATTTCCTTTTTTTCCTGTGGGGTGTGTGTGTGTGTATGTGTGTGTGTGTGTGTGTGTGTGTGTGTGTGTGTGTGTGTGAAGGCACACAGGTACCATGGCAGGTATGGAGGTGGAAACGGGAAGCGGCAACCTCAGATGTTAGGCCTTGCCTTTCACCTAGTTTGAAGCTGGGTCTCTCATTCCCTGTTGTGTACATGAGGCTATTTGGCCTGTCGGCTTCTGATTATTCTCTTGTCTTTGCCTCCCGTCTCACTGTAGGTGCACTGGGCACATAGTTGAGCATTACTGCATGTGGCTTTATTGGAATCTAATTCAGGTCCTCACCCTTGTATGGCAAATGCTTTAATTACCCACTGAACCGTCTCCTCGACCCCATCTCCATTCTAATTTTATTTTTAATTACAAGTCTCTAAAACACAAAACAACCTCTTCCACCTTCACTGAGGTGGCCGACCACATCCTCGACCAAAGCCACCTCTGAACAGGAACTCCATCGTTGTGGCAACCCAGCCTTGGCTTTCTTGTCAGCATCAGGGGCACAGAGCGCCTTCCCAGCCTCGCCTTCAGATCCCCTTTGTGACTGTTACTGGTTTCCTACTCTCTGATCCATTGATCCCAGCCTGCCAGTCTCAGGATGGCTGATGAGCAGAGTGGCAGGCACGAACTAGAGGTCATGGCAGAGATACTGGATGCCCTCCTTAGTGGGGTACCAGTAGAAATGTCTCCAGGCAGACTGATGTGAAGATGGAGTACATTCTTGTCTGCCAGCTCTGTGTGTTTGGGGATGTGGACATTTTTTCCCCCCTACTGTTACTCCATCCTTAAAAAAGAGAATTCTTCTTGGGAATCAACATTTCAGGGGTGGCTGTATCTGAGGCCAAAGCTAAGGCCAGAAAGGCAAAGGCACATGCTCCCGTCCCCTATTTTCTGGTACCACTAGAGAGAGGCATTGTCATTCTCCTAATGTTTATGATGCTGCTCTGATAGCAAGCTACTGGCGGTCACCCTGACACCACATAGAGAGGCAGTATCCCTGAGAACACAGCCGAACTAGTCAGGCATGTGAGACCAACGGACTCAGATTCCTGATCTTCTGTGCTCCCGATTCTAGTCATGCCTGGAGTATTTTTTCAGGGCATGAAAATGTCCAAGGCATCCCTGAAGTTTTCATATTGTAAGTATTCTTTTCTTCTCTCTCTCTCTCTCTCTTTGGTATTTACTTATTTATTTATTTATTTTCCGAGGTAGCTTGAGCTACAAAGGAACTTCGGACAACACGGCGGGTGTTGTGAAAAGGTCTGAGTGTGAGTTGTTATTCCCGCTGCCCTGGCTGCCATCTCAGAAATAACAGTGTGGACAGAGGCCCCAGCAGATCCCACTGGATGTGTTTTTCACAAACAGTGCTGTCACGTGTGTACGGATCTGGGGTGATCTGAAATGATTCCACCAACCAACGTGCCACTAAGCAGGGAACCGGACCCATTTGCTTCGCGTTCGTAGCAGAGATGTGTTAAGTTAGGGGGATGTCATAACTAATGAGCGCCGTTATCGTTAACGAAAGCTTTTTGATAAACAGTTTTGAAGTTACCTGTGGTAATCATATTCCTTCACAAACAACCCGTCAGGATTGTATTGTATTTTTTGTATGAATTTTTTTTTATTTGAATTTAAGCCAAACACCTCTGTGGTTGTGAGGTCGTAGGGCACCGGAAGTTTCTCTGAAATGAGAGTCCCTGAAGTGTGGCATCAAGGAAGCTATCTGCATGTTCCCAAGGTATCTATCTGTGTGCCTCTAGCCATACAACGAGAGTCTCACAGCAGTTTACTCTCCTCCCCTGTCTGCGCCCATCTATCTCATCCTGGGTCATGCTTGTTTTCTGTAAGGTGGATCAGAACCTCAGAACATGCATTGGGGAAACTTAAGAAAGTGGAGCTTTATGCAAATTATTCATTTGGCACTTCAAGCATTATTTCTGTAGTAGGCCCAGGCCCAAAAATCTGGTCCCAACCAGTTTCCTTTTGAAATAAGCTTGAAATAAGTACTGTTTACCTTTCTCTTATCAGTGGGTCAAGCTGGCAGGCATCTGCCATTGGTGCAGTGTCCTGGAATGTCCGGATGGCATGTGGCCAGCACTCAGAGGTGGTGAGCCGAACACTTTTCACCATCATCAGCTGGCCAGCCCAAACCATGAAGGGACCCATGTGACACTCTCTCTGCCACAGTCATGTCTTTGGGGAAAATCCAGACAGACTGAGAACGAGGAAGAAAACCCTAATATATATTTTTTCCTCATGGCTTTGCTTAGTTCTCAAAGGTCTCCTTTGTAAATCTTCACATTCCCTCCTTCTCTCCCTCTCTCTGCAACAATTCAACAGAAGATTCCTTACCCGGATTAAAAAGAATTTGCTCACAACTAAGAAATGCTCTATCAGCCCGGTGTAGTGGCACACACCTGTAATCCCAGCATTCTGGGAGGCAGAAGTAGGCAGTGAGTTCGAGTCCAATCTGGTCTACAAAGTGAGTTCAGGACAGCCAAGGCTACACAGAGAAACCCTGTCTTGAAAAACTGAAATAAATAAATAAATAAATAAAGAACGAAAGAAAGAAAGAAAAGAAATGCTCTATCAGGGCAAGAGAGATACTCAACCAACCAGGGCTTGAGGGCACTTGCTGCTAGTCCCAGTCCCAGGAGCCTGGATGGACCAGAGGTTAGGTTGTCTGGATGTGGGAAATATTATGGTCTGCAACTACCCTGTCAGAAGGAGCCCAGGCCGTTCCCCAGTTCAGGTGAACCTGGGGCTGAAAGAAGCCCTGATAAGGAATCGCCCCAAATCTGTACCGGGGGACAGAGCAGCTTCTTCATTACAGCCAGGCAGCTGTGACAAATGAAGACACAGCCAAGAGCAGATAATGAAAAATTTTGAATTATTGCCATTGTTTCTCATATTCCTGAAACTCTTGGATTAATATAGCAAACGAAGGCTGAAGATGAAGAGCCAGAAACTTTATCAAATACATTAAGTCTGGCAGACTGTCTGTATGAGCAGACTCCAAGTCCCCAAATCCTGGTTGGGGTTTTGTAGAAGAGGAGGCCTGGATTTACCCAGGGCTTTTCACCTGCTTCTGCCTCCTTTCCTGTGGTACAAGGGTGACTTTGTTTTGTTTTGCCTTTGTTTTTTAAATCTTTCTTTCTTCTTTGTCTTTTTGTGGTATCAGGTATGGCGCCCAGGGCTTTGCGCATGCTCAACAAGCACCCTGCCACTGAACTACCCTGCAGCCCTCTGAGTGCACTGTTCAACATCATGCTTTCTATACTTTTCTGTTGAGGTAGCACATGTCTTTCTTTCAGTATTAGGTTTAATTTTATTTGTTTTCTAGAGCAAGGAGGTGTTCTTTCATTTAGTTCTCAGGAGTTCTTTTGGGGGTGAGGAGAGACTAAATTTATAAATTCTTGGTTAGCATAATACCCAGGAAGTACTTTTTAAACATTGAAGCTCAATTTGTGCAAGAATTAGTTACAACTTCTGTAGTGGGTAAAATTTACGATGTAGACGAAGAAATGCTTAGCCTTCACATTTAAATTGGTTCGAAAACTACCTTGAATTCCAAATTTACCCTGTATATTTTTTTCCATAGCTCTACACACAAGAATGGTATTTTTCATTTTACGTCCATTGCACACAAACTTCAGAGTAATGTGGGTAGCTTTTGTTACACACATTGTATAAACACAAAATATCAATCTTGTCAAAAATGTGGCGCTAGACACTTGCTAGAGGATTTAGGATTTTGTTTAAATTCCATGTGGCAATTTTTTTAAAAGTTGTTTCATCTGCATGAAGTCGTTAATCCCAAATTAGTAATAAAATACCCCACCCTCTCTGTATACACCATTGCCTTTTCCACTTCGTTCTTCGAGACAAGACAAGAACCTGGTTGGACGCAGAGGGCCTCTGAAAGACTCTACCTAGCAGTGTATCAAAGCAGATAGTAAGACTCATAACCAAAACTTGGGCGGAGTGCAGGGAATCATACGAAAGAAGGGCGAGTTAGTATGACGTGGAAAGGGCAGGAGCTCCACAAGGACCAAATGTATCTGGGCACAGGGGTCTTTTCTGAGACTGACACTCCACCAAGGACCATGTATGGATATAACCTAGAACCTCTGCTCCGATGTAGCCCATGGTAGCTCAGTTACCAATTGGTTTCCCATAGTAAGGGAAACAGGGACTATTTCTGACAGGAACTCAATGGCAGGCTCTTTGACCTCACCACCCCCCAAGGGAGGAGCAGTCCTGCTAGGCCACAGAGGAGGACTTTGCAGACAGTCCTGAAGATACCTGATAAAACAGGGTCAGATGAAAGGGGAGGAGGTCCTCCCCAATCAGTGGACTTGGAAAGGGGCAAAAAGGAAATGAGAGGGGGAAGGTGGGATTGGGAGAGAATGAGGGAGTGGGATACAGCTGGGATACAGAGTTAATAAAATTTAACTACTAATAAAAATTAAAAAAAAAAAAAAACAAACCTGGTTGGAGACAGGAGATGGACCATACTGGATGCCTCGTTAGGGTTACAGGAATGAGTCACCATGCCATCAGCTCATAGTTTGCCCTTTATAAGAATGTGTGTCTGCCAGGAGGCAGTGGCACATGCCTTTTATCCCAGCACTTATGAGGCAGAGGCAGGCAGTTCTCTGAGACCAGCCTGGTCTACAGGACAGTTCCAGGACAGACAGGGCCACACAAAGAAACTCTGTCTTGAAAACAAAACAAAGCAAAACAACAAACAAAAAGAATGTGTGTCTATGTCTTAAAAAAATAGAAGCTACAACACTTTTCCTAAACTCTACCAAGTCCAGTATAGAAAAATGGGACAATATCATTCATCTGTTTTAATGACATTCCTTTTTTTTTTTCTGCAGCTAACATTTTGCTTATCAGAGTAACTTAATTCAACATACATGGGAAGCTTCAAGGTTCTAAATACAGAAACTATTTCAATGTTAATTTCCCCAAAGAGACTTACTAGTAAGTGTTGTAGAGTGCATATTAAAAATAATACATAAACAGTCTCGTTTTCATAACTCCCTCATGTGGGTATAAACCTAAAGATGGTTACTTCCTATTGCTCCAATACTAGACTTACAACATACACTCTCATAAAAGTCAAGTAACATTGTAATGCAAAAGCGACAATCTATTTTTTTCTCCTAAAACACCCCCCACCACTTTTTCAGGTAGTCATCAGTATAGAGTCAGTGCTAAGCCTTCATCTTCATCTTCATTGTTTCTCGCTGTCTCCAATGGAGATGACACATTCCTTCACTTTTTAAAAATTACTTTATTTTATTAATTGTAATTTATTCATTTTGTGTCCCAGCTGTAGCTCCCTCCCTTGTCCTCTCCCAATCCCACCCTCTCTCCCTCTTCTTCTTCCATGCTCCTCCCCCAGTCCACTGATGGGGCAGTCCTCCTCCCCTTCTATCTGACCCTATCAGGTCTCTTAAGGACTGGCTGCATTGTCTTCCTATGTGGCCTGGTAAGGCTGTTCCCTCCTGAAGGGGAGGTGATCAAAGAGCCAGCCCCTGAGTTCTTGTTAGAGGCAGCCCCTGTTCCCCTTACTAGGGAACCCACTTGGATACTGAGCTGCCATGGGCTACATCTGTGCAGGGGTTATAGGTTATCTCCATGAATGGGCCTTGGTTGGAGTATCAGTCTCAGAAAAGATCCCTGTGCCCAGATTTTTTGGTTCTGTTGCTCTCCTTGTGGAGCTCCTGCCCCCTTCAAGTCTTTCATAAAAATCCCTGCTCTCTACCCAAAGTTTGTCTATGAGTCTTAGCATCTGCTTTATTACCCTGCTGGATATAGTCTTTCAAAGGCCCTCTGTGTTAGGCTTCTGTCCTGTTCCCTGTTTTCTACCTCTTCCGATGTCCATCCTACTTGCCTTTCTAAATGAGGATTGATCATCTTACCCAGTGCCCTCTTTCTTGCTTAGCTTCTTTAGGTGTACAGATTTTAGTATGTTTATCCTATATTATATTTCTAATATCCACTCATTATAACTGAGTATATACCATGTGTGTCTTTCTGCTTCTGGGATACCTTACTCAGGATGATCTTTTCTAGTTCCCAGCATTTGCCTGATCAAAAACTCAAGTGACAACACATGCTAGAGAGGATGTGGAGAAAGGGGAACCCTCCTCCATTGCTGGTGGGAATGCAAACTTGTACAACCCACTTTGGAAATCAATCTGGCATTTTCTCAGAAAATTAGGACTAGTGCTACCTCAAGATCCAGTTATACCACTCCTAGGCAAATAGCCAAAATATGCTTAAGTATACAACAAGGACATCTGCTCAACCATGTTCATAGCAGCTTTATTAGTAATAACCAGAATACCCAGATGTCCCTCAACTGAGGAATGGACAAAGAAATTGTGGTGCATTGACACAATGGAATGCTACTCAACAATTAAAAACAAGGAAATCATGAAATTTGCAGGCAAATGGTGGGCACATTCCTTCTCAAAGTTGGTTTGATCATGTGATTGATCTGGGCTCGTTTGTGTGTTCCCGATTATGTTATGGCCTTTATATGAACTTAGTTGTGTGTCTGTGTGTTTGGGTGTAGGCCACAACCTTCTCACAAACAAGACAACAGTCAAATAAACTCTGCAGGAATCTGACTTCTTCAGACTCATCTGCATTTATGCACAAACTATCTCAACCGCGTACTTACTTTTGTCATCTAGATGGTATGCTCACACAACACGGGCAGACACTGCAGGAGGGGTGTGTGACACTTGGGATAAATTCCAGGAAAAGCAGTTGGTTCCAGGGCTTCCCGCTTTACTGAAGTTAACTTCCCTTCTCGTTTGCTGCCTCCTAGCCACCCAGGCATTGGCTGCTCAGGGAATCTGGTCCTTTCCTCGTGGGCATCAGTAGACAAGAGATGCCACCTGTGAGTGAAAGCGGGAGACACGGCAGCTTTCCTCTGTGGCATTAGTAAATAGTCACTACTGTCCCCTGCAGACTCCACTGCCTTCCTGGCCGGTTAGGCATTTTGAAAGGCAGGTCCAGGCCTGTGTGAATGCTTCCCTTTGCTGTTTATGAGCACAGTGGCTCACTGTGAAAAGCTGTCATTTTTCCTCTGGGTGTACAGAACTAGTTTCTCTGGCTGCCAGACCACCAAGCCAATTTTTTTTTCCTATGTAGGGTCTGGGGAGTAGGGTTCCATGGGAAACCAGAGCCTAATTACTTCTTCAGGATCAAGAGGAAGCAGAACAGGCAAAAGCAAGGAGCACCTGGACCAGTTCTCCGTGGCTACACACTGCGGGACTTGGTGGAAGCCGTGTGGGACCTGGGCTTTCCTTTCCAGGGCAAGCAGCATTTACTCACTACTGACCGGCTGGGCCAAGCCCTTGGCAGAGTCTCATCCTCAACACGTTCGGTTTCTTCTGAGAACAAATTTCTTTTAGAAGGAAGAAGAGGAATGAAAAAGTGCTTCCTGGTGATGCGTGACCCTGAATCAACAGCAAAAATAACTGCACCTGGATTTTTTATGCTGCTATTGATCCATTGATACACAATTCTCATGTTAAGGTTAAAAACTGTGGCAGTGGCAGTGGGGAATGAGGAGGTAGAGCAAGGGACACACATCACATATGCAGTAATGTACGATTGGAGGTCAGAGGGCAACTGTCAAGAGTTGGTTCTTCCCGTCATACCTCAAGGCAGGGTCCCTCCTGTTTCTGTTGATGCACTGGGTAGCATTCCAGCCTAGCTGGCCCTTGAACTTCCAGACGGTTCTCCCGTTTCTACCTATATGACTTTAGGAGTGCTGGGGTTACAGATAAGTGTCAGCACATCCAGCTTTTTAGGTGGGTTCTGAGGATCAAGCTTGGGGTGCTGGGCTTACATGACTAATGCCTTCAACAGCAGCGCCATCTCCCCAGTTCCTGTATTCTTACCCTAAGGTTAAAAGGTGTGCGTGCGCACGCATGTAAAATATCTCGGTGCTTTCACCTTAAGATTAAAAATTTTATGTATCTGTCATCAACATATAAAAGACACATACTATAATATAAATACGTAATATATATCATGTAAATACATATGTTGGAAAGACATCTGTAAATGCTTTCTCTACGGTCAGCAAAGTCCGGGCCTGAGTTCTTCAGCCAGCCTCCTGCGTGAATGCAAATGGGGAACAACTTTTCATAATGCTGTATAAAAGGCAAGCTCAGCTAGGCATTGATCACAAAATGGACTTGCAAATGACTGTGCCTGCTGGCATAAATCAGTGCCACCCAGAAAACAGAGGCGCCAGACCAGAGCGTGGCTGTTGCTTTTCTTGAATTCTTTCTTAATATATCTGTTATATATATTTTTTTGAAAAAAATGATTCTAACTGTCAACTGGGATTATTAGACTGCATAATGATATTTTTTATGTCCAAAGATATGAATAAAATTACTTTCTCACCATGTATATTATAGTTATACATGTTTTCTGAGAGTAAATTAACATAGAAATAAATCTGTGATGTCAAGAATATGCATTAACCTGTTCGGGCCTTATAAATATGTAAAAAGAGCACCTAGCTCTTTGCCTCTCCCTGGTAGGATAATATCTTATACTAATCCAGAACTGGGACGTTTTGTATATTAGAATACCCAATTATATGTATTCAGTCCAATCTAACAATTATTATTTTAAAAATTTGTGTACCTGGTGCTCTAGGGGATGTGACAAATGTCTCTAATGGGTCTTTCTTTTCTTATTCAGATAATTTTGTCTTAGGATTGACAAATCTGCCATTGTCTTCACTGTGGCTTCACTTCTATCTCTCTGCAAACTGTCCTTGGCAAGTCTTTCTAAAGAAATTTTATCCTGGCTGCCTGCACCCTTCTCTTCTTTTGAATCAGGACAACTTCACTGTCACTGCCCCCTGAGGAACCAGAGCTCTGGTCTCAGGAATGTGGTGACTTTCACCTGACATGATTACACATCTCAGAATGTTCCAGAGAGCTCTTCCTCTGCTCTTGTGTCACTATGTCTTGTCTCACCCTCCTCTTTTTTATTACTTTTCTAGAACTCTTTACATGAGACCATCTTCTCTGCAGTTATTGGTGTTCCTGACTAGCTCCAGAGTTCTTGTTGTCCAGGGTTAGTATCTTATTGTTTTATCCATCGTTGTACCACCGCCATAAAGCATAGTGGGACACACATCTGGTAAATGCCTCTAAATGCACGGTGTCTTCACCACTTAAAAAAAAAAGGCTTTCAAACAGCAATGCAGCTGAAAATAGGTATCAGATTCATGTTTCTACAGTGAAATGCCTGAGCTAATTAACTTGTAAAAAGGGGTGAGGAGAAGTTGCCCTGGCTCATGGCTCTGGAAGCTGCAGCCCAAGATGAGGCAACCAGCACTTTGGGTCCATCGTGATGGGAACACTCGCTGGCCAAACTGCTTACCTGCATTATTAGCCAGGAAGCAGATCAGAAGGGGAAAGGGAACAGACTCCCACTAACCACAGGGGCCTGTCCTTAGGGTCCACCCCAAAGGTTCTTTCATATGTGATCCATAGTCATACCAGAGCACTGAAGATGAGATAGTCCTCATGTAGCCTGTATTGTCAAAATCAGTTTTGTTTCCATGACTTAAGATCCATCACCTCTTTCTCTTCCTCCTCCTTTCCATTCCACTGACTGTTTCACATGAAAGAGATCATGAGGCAATACATTAAACCCACCTTTCCACAGAGAAATGCTCCACCACAGCTTTCCTCATCTTTCGAGTGAAATGTAGGCCTTCCAAGGATCTGCTAGGCTAGGCTTGGTCTTCCCCACTGCATGTGTTGGTGTGCTCATCCCTGACCACTGTGTTCAGGGGTACAGACCTTTTGGGTTCTAGAATGTTCCACAGTCTTCTGCCTAGAGGCTATCACACTTGTGGTTCTGATTGCTAGACCCGTTTCTGTTCCTTTTCCTTGGGGTGGGTTCCTCATCTTTTAGGTGTCAGCCAAAATGCCACCATCACAAAGTCATGTCATTCTTCCTAGCCTGCATCCTACCCTGTTTTCTCCTACAAAGTAGACCCAAAAGTGGAAACTTTCCTTCCTTCCTTCCTTTCTTCCTTCCTTCTTTCCTTCCATCTTCCCTTCTTAGTTTGCTTGTTCATTTTCTCCCTTTTTCTACAAAGCTCTACCTCATTGAGGAATCTACATCTATCTATATCTATTCCCTTGCTGAGTCCTTCAAGGTCTCCAATTACACACAGCCCAGCCAGTGATAATATTTTTTGAATGTCAAATGAACGATTAACTCAAAGCAAATTTGTAAAAAGGTCTTCCTTATAAAAAGATTTTCATGATAAACAAGTGAAATGCATGTAGAAATTGCTACAATTACTTTGTCAGTGAAAACACCAACAAAGGCCATGTGAGAACATTGTGAGAAGGCTCCTATCTGGAAGATGGGAAAAGGGATTGATTCATTGACCCTGCCCACACTAGCGCCTCCATCTTGGAAGATCAGGGTTTGTTGTTTGAGAACCTGGTTTACGGTTTTCAGTTACAGCTGTATGGGCTGGCTATGACATGTGTGAAGCCCCAGCTGACCTTCATCATTTTGTCTAGTCTTGCTTCCCTGACAACTTGGTGATAGTCTCTGCTCTCTTATCTTTTAATTTTAAACTAACTCGCACTCTCCAGTTGTCTTCAGCTTGTGTTCTGATATGTTCATGCCTCTCTCTCTAGACACACACATCCCATACAAGCTTCATGGAAAAACCTGAACTGTTTTCGGTCCAATTTTTCATGATTCTTTAAATTCCAACTTTTAGTGAGTTGTCTTTTAAAGAGTGTGCACTCTCACGCTCCTCCTGCCACACCTTCCCTGCACCTTGGTCTGCACCCTCAAGGTATGGGCCCTTTTACACCTCTTCTTCTTCAAGTTGCTTTTGTCAGGTATTTTGTTATAGCAACAAAAAGGTAATTAATACAGCCATAGCACAGGCTCTCATTATGTTTGCAGGGGCATGTTTAAATATCGTTACCCCTCTCACAAGCCGTTGCAAGATTAATCAAGGTTTGAGCCCTCTGCAAGCTGATGGGTGCTTGTCCTCTGCGGCCTTTCTGCTGAGAATGGTACTCGGCATTGATGCAATGGCTAAGCACACATGAACATGGAGATTAGAAACCCGTAAGACCTAAAGGCAAACCAGAAAAAGAATCTTCCAGTTATTTAATAATCAGCTTTACGAGGTCTGCTGAGCACAAATGTTGATTTTTTTTTGAGCAAATATGTAGGAACCTCCAAACTACCCTGACTACTCCAAAGAGATGCAGCCTCCTCCAACTCCCATTGCACTGGTAAAACCTTAAGTAGCCCAAATTATGCAGCATGCACATTAAACTCAGCTTCAGCTTTGCTTCCAAATGCTGGAGAGCAGGTGTGAACGAAGGACTTCCTTATTGGCAACTGTCTCAGTTGCAGCTCATACGGAGGAGTGAATCTGAAAGCACCATCCATGCCTTCCAGCTGGCACTGACTTATTACTGTAGCAAACATGGATGGGAGCTCTCTCCTAGCCAGGCACTTCATAGCTGTGCCAACTACCACTGGGTCATGTGTCTGGGGAAAAAGAGGTAAGGATGCGCAGAAGATAAGAGTCTGTTGGAGCTGGTGATTGAATTAGAAAGATCTCCAACCAGATGTGAGGTTTGTAGGTCATGACAGTCTCTGGGGAAATAGGGAAAATTGCACATGGTTCTTATTCCCAAGACATCACAGTTTGGGCATAGTCTGATCTTTGAGATATAGTCTTTAGAGAAAGTAACAAATCAAAGGGCAGTATCAATTCTCTTATTGGAGAAACAATGCATATGATTTATGTTGGAATTTGCACACTTCTGTAGCCCCACAGAGACCAGTGCTGGTATATGCCTAGGCTGTCTGGTGCTGGTGATTGCTTTGGAGAGCAGAAATTGTTTTTGATTTAAAAAGTATTTATGATGATGATGATGGTGGTAGTGATGTATGTGTGTGTGTGTGTGTGTGTGTGTGTGTGTGTGTGCATGATATGCCCATGAGTGCCTGTTCTACCGTGCACATGTGAAGCACAAGAGGACAACCCAAGAGATTTGGTTTATGCCTTCTACTTTACATAGACTATGAGAATCTAACTCACCATCTTCCAAAACAGCACTCCCTGGGAACCAAAATTTCAAATCATTCTTCCTGGGACATTTTTCATTCAAACCACAACGGGAGGTAAGTGTTTTGCCACCAGCTCCAGCCCTGGTCCTGAGCTCTTTGCTAGAATGCAGGCAACACTAGCTAAGACCATCATCCTTACGTCCTGAAGAGTTTTCACCTATTATTTGTACTGTGTAGGGAAAGAAGGCTCCTTATAGGCTCTGTTAAAAGCCTATATTGAAGCTGTAATTTGAATTCCTGCATTAAAATGTCAACAGTCTCCAACAATATCAATTTTTATTGAAAATAGATTTTTCATGTAATATATGCTGATTGTGGTTTTTCCTCTGCTCCTCCTCATCTCCCCTCTCATCCAGGTCAACACCCTTTCTGTCTCTCATTAGAAAGCAAGCGGGCTTCTAAAGGATAAGGAAATATAATATAACAAGATAAAATAAACACATCGGAATAGGATAAAACAAGCAAACAAGCAAACAACCAACCAGAAGAAAAAAAGAGCCCAGGAAAAGCACAAGAAACAGAGACCCACTTGTTTGCACTCTCAGGAATCCCATAAAAACACAAACCAGAAGCCGTAATATCTACAACCTGCAGGGTAAGAAAAACAAAATAAAGAAAGAAGGAAGGAAGGAACGAAAGAAAGAAAGAAAAAGAAGGACAGAAGGAAGGAAAGAGGTCTGGCACAACAGTATGTTGTGCTTCTTCATTTTCTGTTGGTCATCTATTCCTGAGCATACACCCTACCTTTAAGAGCAGTTTGTTTCCCCAATGAGACCCCTTTGGAGAAACTACATTTTCATTTGCAAGTGGTTATCAGTGGGAGATAGCCTCTGGGCTAGGTACTTTCTGGTACCAAGAACACTAGTCTGTATGGGTGAAGGCTCTGTGTAGGTACCATCTCAACCTCTCCATATTCAGTGAGTTGTGGAGGTGTTGTTTCCAGCAATTGAGCCTTGCCATCAGTTTGTGGTGAACAACCTATAGCCTTGGCAACAAGCTGGGTTGTTCAGAGGTTACCATGAGACCTCCATTGGCCAACAACTCAATTAGATGTAATCCATTCCCAGCATTGGAAACTTTGCTTGGATTTGTTGACAAAAGGTGTCTAGTTTGTGCTCTCGCTCCCTCATTTTTGGCAATTTTATTAAGATTACCTTCACATGTGTGCACAGTGTAGGAAGCTTTTCCTGTTTTAGGCTTCCATACTACCCTTTAAATAGCCCTTAGCTTTAGCTGTCTCTCCCTGCATTCTCCCCTTCATCTCCCTCTTCCCTTCTCCTCCCCACTTTATCTTCCTGCTCCACTCACTCTTCTTCCATCCATCTACAACTATCCACTCTATTTCCAGTGATGTTTATTTTTCATCACCAAGTGACACGTACTGAGTATACTTGTAGCTGCTTTACTTTTATTTAACTGGCAGTATGGTGGATTTGTGGAGTTTGTCTTCACTGCAAACGTGAGTGGTACATTGCACTATGACCCCATGACAGCAACAGCAATGCCATGTAGGTGATGAGAACTTTGCAGCCCACCACCTACACAGTCCCTTGTTGCCTGAAATACGTCTGTGTGCCACTTTGGCTGCAGTCATTTTGCGTAGGAGGTACACTCTCTCACTCTATTCATCATGTAGTTATGCAAAACCTACTCATAATATACCCTTTGTGACTGCTCCCCAGAATGGTCTCCAGTCATGTAAGAACCAGGGTCCACTTTCTAAAGGTAGAACTAATTATATATTAGATATATAGTGATCATGCCAGGAAATCCTGTCTTCATAATTACCAGAGGCAGGTGCCTACCCACCACTTCTTCCCTGGCTTTGCCTTCCTTTGGGAAAACAGATGAAAATAATATTCTTTTTTCATGTCTGTGTTTTAGAAGATGTAAAGGATGGAGAATGTTGAATGACTGATAACATGTCTTTTTACATTGAGATCATGCCTGGGGGATTTCTTGGCCAAGAGTCAGTTAGCTGCTTATTTCCATGGGGAGGCTCTGGGGAGCAAGTAGCTCTAGCTGTTAATCCTACTTATTCAGTATGTCCTAGGATCTCTTTCCCCGTTTAAATTCTGAATCAACACAGAACTCACTCTCTTTGAGGTGCTCAGTGCCCTGGAAAGGGCAAGAATGATTCTTCAGCCATGTGAAACCCCTTCACTTCCAATTCTGGGTAACAGTTATCTCCTTAGGATATAGTTCCCAGACTTAGAAAGGGAAGAATGATCCGTAAAAGCCTCCAGGATTCACTAAACAAGGACCACCCCAGAGCAGCTTAATTCTCCCTTACAGGGTTGTGAGACCCTGGATACAGGAAACTGAGGATGGTAGGAAGCTAGGTGGCAAGGTCCTTAGGAGGCCTAGCTTCAAATTTGTGCTGCTTTATGAAGCAAGTGATTTTCAAGTAATTTTAGAGCAGGTTTGTTGGCTTCTCTTAGCTTTAATCACCTCATGTATAAAATCAGATTTAATTAGTCTGAAGTAATGGTAGGTACCTGTAGTCCCAGTACAGGAAGAGACTGAGCATAAGTTTAAGGACAGCCTGGCCTATGTAGTTGAGTCCTTATCTCAACAAAAACCAAAAGTAAGCTTGTGAGGATTAAAGGAGAAGTTTAAACATCAGAACACTGTTAGGTAAATAATTCAACATATGTATGTGAAGGCCACATATACAGACAAAAAGCAAAAACAAAAATTTTAGTCTTAAATAAAGAAAAAAAATGGCATAACATCGCATGAGATATGCTTGAAGGTACCGGGAATGCTTAGATGAAAGAGAAGTGTCAAGAAGGAATGACAAGGTGGGTACACAGTGGGGGGTTGGGTGGGGGATGACACAGCAGTGTTCAGTGTCCAGTACCTGTTCCTTTGTGTGGCCTGTGAGGCAGGAACGGGCAAGCAAGTTTGAGATGGGTGAATACGTCACTGGAGGACAATGCCACAGCTCATTGTCAAGCCAAGCTTTAGCCGAACATATCCACAATCCTTGCCTAACTCTTCCCTTCTGCTTGTGACTCCAGCAGCTTCAGCCAGTGACCATGGCAGACACTGTGAGGCCCGAAAACCTAACAGTACTCTTTGACAGTATAGAAAATGTTTTCTGACACCTGCCACACTCCACAGCTGGTAAGGAGAAGAGGAAACACGAATGCTCTGTCTCCCCCATGAATTGAATAGAACTGCTGAGGAAACTGGCTAAGCTGGCAGTTAATTGGGCCCAAAGAAGAACTGTTTAATTATTGGAGATACCAAAAGGTGAGATAGACTGTTTTGTTAGTTGAGACAGGTTCCTGCACAAGGAACCAGCTAAGCAAAGCTGTGTCTCCTCTGGAGGAGATATAGGAAGAATTCAGGTAAAGGATGGAGGTTTTGTCAGAAAATACTTGTGAAACTTTGAGTTTATGACCTAAAGTTTTGCTAATTTGAGTCTCTTTCAACTCCAAAATAGGCCTTTATATGCGGCTATCATTTAGATTATTAGATCACTATAAAGATTTAGGGTTATTTTGAAAATTAATGTCATTTATAAAAGAAATGAGTTGAGTATTCTAACCCTTAAGACTAATAATCTGCCATAGTTTTAAACAAATTTTTAACTCAAGCTAAGAGGTACAAGCCACATAGAGACCCCCTTGTAGTTTACTGATTCAGCTATTTTTTTGTCAAGGGATTTGGTTAAGGATAAATTATGCCTTTTGCTTCTTTGGGTATAAGAATTGTGTAAGAATTATACAACTGAACAAGTATTTATTTTTGTGTGTGCCTGTGTGTGATGTATGTATGGCTGTGTATGAAGGCTCATGTATGCAGAGTGTGCACATGGAGGTCATTGGGTAGCCTCCTCCTCGGGCATTGGTCCTCATCTTCTAGCTTGTTTGAGGAAGAGTCTCTCCTGTTGCTTGCCTTACAGCGCACGCGCCATGTCAGCTGGTCTGGGGTATTTTCCCATCTCTGCCTCCCATCTCATCTCAGGACAAGTAACCACGTACGGAAAACTTTGAAAACACGAGCCAAAACCAACCCTTTTCTTGTTTTAAGGGATTAACTAGGCTATTCTGTCACAGTGAGGTCAAGCTGGCTAATATAAATATGAAACTATTTTTGCACACAAGGCTCTCATATCCCATGCTGGCCTTGAACTTGTTATGTAGTGAAAGATGACACTGAATTGCTGATTCTCCTGCTTACATCTTCTAAATGCCGGGAGTACAAGCCTGTACTACTATGATTGGTTGATTGAAGCCAGAGCTTTGTGCAAATTAGGCAAGCATTAAACAACCCCCCTCCCAGAGCAGGTTGACCTCAAATTCACTGGGATCTTCCTCTGTCTGCCTCCTGAGTGCTGGGACTAAATTCATCTGCTACCACTGAAGTACTTCTTTAGTTTCACCATCTTTTTCCTCTTTGGGCATGGAGTATCAATCTCAGTAAATACTGTGGTAATTTGAATGAGAATGGTCCCTATATATAGGCTTATATATGTGAATGTTTGGTTCCCAGCTGGTAGACTGTTTAGGAAGGATTAGGAGGTGAGCCTTTGTTGGAAGAGGGGTGTCTAGGGGTGGGCTCTGAGGTTTCAAAAGTCCATGCCAGATCCGGTCTTGCTCTATCTTTGCCTGTACCTAGTGACTCAAATATGAGCTCTCAGCTCCAGAGCCCTGCCTGCCTGCAACCACATGATGATCATGGCCTTACCCTCTGAAACTGTAAGCAAGCTCCCAATTAAATGCTTGCTTTGATAAGCTGCCTTGTTCTTGGTGTTTCTTCACAGCAATAGAACAGTGACTAAGGCAAATACTATTTGCTCTTAAAAATTAATTTGCTATTTTTAGATGCCAAGAAGTAAATTTTTTCTTAATATTTCATATATATTTTTTTTGTCCCCAAATTACCTATTTCTGGGAAAACTCAAGCACCAGAAAGACAATGGATGGAGAAACAGACAATGGGACACAGTCAACAGCTCACGTGCTTCTCAGCTGTTAGTGGTTTAGACCAAATAATGAGTTTCTTCCACCTCTGTTCCATTAGCATCTGTATTAGGACCAAAGCACACCTGCAGTCCTGGCATTCAGAGGGTGGAGACAGGAGGACAGAGATTCAGGGCCAGCTTCTGCTATACTGCAACTTCCATTTCGGGCTGGTTTGGGCTACATGAAGAGACCCTGTATAAAAAGACCAAAATAAAATAAAACCAACAAGTGAATAAAGTGAAATGAACAAGTAAGAACAAAATAAAGTAAAATGAATGCGGAACAGATGTGTAATCTGAAGGTGGTTTTCACATACTGTCTGATTCTGAATGAGAATGCTCAAAACCCGCAAACACAATGGGAAGTGACCTACATATTTTCCTCAGACCACATTTTTCTTCCATTGACCTCAGAACTGAAATGGTCTAGGGATTTAGCCCTTTGCAACACACTGGCCCAAGTCCTTCTTTTCTTTCCCGCGCCAGACTAGCAGGGTGACTTTTGTTTCCTTCAAATAAGCATCATGCTCTTACCTACTGTGATTAATGTCCAATGCAAAAAATCCTGAGTGCTGCGATTTATATAATTATAGTCATGCTGGTGGATCCGTTTCTTTTGGAGAGCCACAGTTCTGAAATTGAGGCTGGGATGCAGAAGGTCCACCACGCTGGTATGGCGCAGCCTGTGGGCAGAAGGCCAGCCAGTCTTCCACAAGAGAGATAATTAAGAGACAGTGGCACAGAATGCATGCTGTAGCGCACAGCAACACTCCTGTGTATTGACCTTGCAGCTCCAAGCAACATAAAGAACTGCTTGCTTTTCAAAGATGCAATTCCTCCTCGGTTCTGGAGAAAGGCACAGGCAAAAATCCTTCCGATTTTATGCTGGTTGGGTGAGATAAAAATACCTAGTTTTGAGAATTCTGGTCTCCTCCTGGGAGACCTGGCTGAGATGCCAGAACCTCACGCGCAGCATCACAAATGCAAGGCACAAAGACAATCTGAAAAGTCGCCAGAAGGAAGCAATTTATATTTATGTGAAAAGCTTTGCGATGTCTGGAGGGAGACATTGCATAGAGGGAGAGAGCAAGAGAAAGGAGAAAGAAAGAGGTGGTTGAGCCAGGTGATGGGCTAGGCTCACTCTTTCTTTTCAGGATGTCCTGGAAAGATTACCAATGCTTCATGCCCTTTTAATAAAAAGAAGAAGGAGAAGAAGACGGGACTCACTCAAAGGATGTATGTCAGCTTTGGAAGACGATGTCGCTAAAGACTGAGAGAAACAGGGCCTCCCACACAAATGGCAGAGGGACGTTGGGAATAATGTCCCTTCCAAGGGTCGGCCCAGCAACAGTGCCGGGAGCCGGGGGCAGCCAGGGCAGCTGGATCCCGTGGTGGTTACTATGGTCTCTTGATTGGCATGGGCTGAAATCAATACTAGAAGCAGAAATGGAGTTGTGGGGATACTGGGGTAAGATAAAGAAATATTTAAAGCAACTCCAAAACCCAGTAATAACACTTAACATAGTATATGCATGTATGAAAATTTCAAAGAATAAAAAGCTCCCATAACCCACTGTTAACATATTAACAGTAACCCTGAAAGCAAGTCCTTTGCTCCCAAATATCATCAGCTTTCTTAGCTTTGAGTTTGACTGCAGGCTGAGCCTACACACATACATTCCTACGCAGTAACTGAATCAGTATTTTTCCTCCCTGTTCAGAGTGTTTGGGGATCCACTAAGTGGAAATAAATAAGGTTTCATGTGTCGACCCTCTCCATGTGTGCTTCCTTTTCAAAATATTGATTTCTTTTTATTCTATCCAAAAGGGAGACCCATGAGGAGTAGAGAGAGGAGGTGCCGCCTCTGTATGAATGCTAATAAGGAAATCAAGGGAGACGGTGGCACTTCAAGTTTCATCTTTCCATTTCCTAGAGGCACGGACCCTGCAAGTTGTCACCTTGGTGTATTCAGGGCCTTTTGAAGCACTAGACTCCTCCAGAGAGAATGTCAGCCCCAGCCCAGGGCAGTTTTGACAGACAGAGTATATATTGATACATGATAAAGTATGCTAGGAATCACCCCAGCGCTAAAGGCTACTATAGTTTTAATATCGCCATTTGAATTAACAAGCATTCTGTGGAGAAATAATGAGCTTTCATTATTCCAAGCATCATCCTTTCCCCGGGAACTCAGAAACCATTAGCTCTTGAGAACTTAATGAAAAGATGATAAAGAATGTTTTAGATAAAAGTTTGAACGAGCACACTTGATAACTGAGGTGAAATATTAATGTTTGCTTGGATGATGGATTAGGGCTACGCAGCGAGGCTCGTGGAAGTGATGGATGTCGAATGTGCGGTCACCTCACCCCTGTGGGATCTGGACCTCCCTGGAGACGGTGGGAGGTGCCGCGCCTTAGTGAGCCTGTGCCCCTGAAAAGACCACCAAATTCACAGCATGGAAGAGTCTCTTTTAGCTTCCCGGACAGCAGGGAGCGGAGGCAGATAGCTGACAGGGGATGCGGGAAGATAAAGTATGGTCAGCAGGCATGTATGCCCATGTTTGGCAAGCCACTGTTTCACAGCCCAGAGATTATAGTGGAGGACATAAAATTTAAACACATACTTCAGTTTTCAGGGTGAATATTTTACCTTTTTTTCCTGGCCAAAGGTTTAGAAGGGTCTGCCTTTCCTTTCCAATTTTTAACGTAATAAAATTCCACGGGGAAGGTGTTACAGTCTGTGGACTGTCCCCAGATAGGCTCATGTGCTTGGGTGCGTGGTTCCCCGTGGGAGTGCTGTTTCGGGAGGTTGCAGAACCATTGGAGTATCAAGTATGCACTCACTTATATGTTACTCATTTATTTGAGAGCTCAAGTGGCCCAGACCAAATCATATGTCATATTTTTAGATTCCTTTTCTGATTGTTAAAGTAGTCCATGATGGTGGCTTAAAATGAGAAGATGCTGGAGATAGTCTTTGGTACTCATGCGCATCATGCTGAGGAGTTCAGTGAGAGCACTGTTCCTGTTCAGACGTGAAACGTCTACAACCGTCTTAAACTGTCCATTTCCTGGGGTGCAACTGTCGGGGTTAGAATCTTGGGGCTATCGCCTAACAGTATGTGCACACACATTCATTCACCCTGAACACGGAAGTTGTTCTATATGTAAATTAAGAATACATACAGAACGTACCTCAGGGCTGTCTTAGGGATCATATGACCACAAACAAATGGACGATTGGTTGGCATGTAGTGTGAACTCAAATGTTAGTGGTAGTACTGTTATGGTTCATTTTACTGTAATCTTTACCTGCAGTTACAACAAGCTCCCAGAATGCCCCTTGATGGACCAATGGAATTACCACATGCCCCTAGCCTTTCTCCCTCTGCACTTAAGAATATCTTTAAGATGGTATCGAACTGAATATGGTGGTATTCTATATCCCTTTCAGGTTTTTCTGCTATGAATTCTTGTATATTTTCCAAAGTTTTTTTTTTTTTTAATTAAAGTTTCCAAATATGATTTAAACTCAACAAAGCAGAAAATTTTGGTATCCAGATATAAGATTTGGGAATTGAGAGTGAAGCAGAGGCTGCCCTGTGCTTGGTTGCTGTAACAAGCAGAGAGAAGAACTTGATTTTTCTTTTCCAGCCTCAGGAGGGGCTGGGCAGACACTGGGTCGTGGAGCGGATGGCTGTATGTGTCCATTTGTGGGTACAGATCCTATTGGCCTTCTGGTCGGGACTTAACATCTCTATTTGGCAGAAAGTTTCCAGGCTTCAGATGGGCCTCACTGGCTCATCTGGATTTTGTGTCTCTGAGTCATTCTTTTTCTTTCATTTTCTCTTCCCTTCCTTTCCCTTCCCTTCCCTTCCCTTCCCCCCCCCCTTTTTTTTTTATCTGAGACAAGATTTCTTTGTGTAGTTTTGGCCTTCCTGGATCTAGTTCTGTAGACCAAATCGGCCTCAGACTCACAGAGATCACCTGTCTCTGCCTCCCAAGTGCTAGGGTTAAAGGTGTGTGTCACCACTGTCCAGCCCCCTGAGCCATTCTTGAGATCTAACCTACAGGCTGTTTCCTCACCTTTCTCAGCCCTCCACTGACTATCTCCAGACTTACAATAAGTGGTTTCTGCTAAGTCAGGCAGAATGGATCTTGTTCTTTGCAACTTAAACCCCACAAGTAGGATTGCATATACTGTTTGAACATCAAAATAACTGAGTAGAAATATTCTCAGGTCTTAGAAGAAATAGGATCACAGAGATAACATATACCACACAGCTCAAAAATACACCTCATGTCAGTTTATTATTTTTCAGTTTATTTACTCTTTTTTGAGACAGGGTTTTATAATGCGTATACTTTAAAGCTGCAGACAAAGAATTTTGGCAATGAAAATGGCATCTTTGTTGGGATCAGTAGATCTGCTTTGTGGAGCACAAAAGGCCACTTTTTATGGAACTGTGTGAAAACTTTACAAGTGCCGGCACAGAGAGCACAATTTCTAGTTTGAGGTGATCACTGAGGAAGTCAAGCCCTCAAAAGAGTAAGTGAAGGGTATGGCCGGGGAAGCATAGCTGATGTTGGGAAATTAACAACCAGAGGCAAAAGAAGCCTTCAAGGGGCCCTGGTGAAACACTGTAGGATAGAGGGCTGTCTGCTGCTGATCAATTCGAAAATAACATTCTTGGGTAATGATTTTTTTTCTCCCGACGTCTTTGGTTGTATATCGAGCCAAGAAGTGGCTGTGCGTAATTAGTAAGGGCCAACAAGCAGTCTTGTAAAAGAAATTCTTTCAGTTGCTGTCCATCTGTCATAATGAAACTTGGCTGGGTAGAGTTTTTTTTCAGTGTCTTAAAGTTTTGTTAAAATTTTTCTACTGTAGTCTGGTATTCAGGGATCAAGGAACAAAATCTGAAGACAGCCTAATTTTTAATACATGGCAGATGATATTTCTGCTTTTGCATTCATTGAGGGAATTTGGTGAAAAAATAAAAAAAAATCCAAACAAACTGGCCCACCCAGCTGGGAGGGACTTCTGAGAAGACATTGCATCTTGGAAGGCATAGTCTTTGCAAGTACAATGATTTCTGGGAAATGGAACTTCTTATATACATTATAGGCTCTGAATGGACCACCTGACTGTCAAATAATATTCTACTATCGACAAGGTTTGCCTTTTTGCAAGGATGGAAAACAACAACAATAACAACACGCCCACAGAGGATGTGTCCAATATCAGATAATCAGGTTGCCAAGATCAACATCTTGGTGCCTTAGAGAGACACAAACGTTACTGTCACTAGCAAGGCTAATGCAAGAGGACTGGTGTCAATTTGAGGCCAGTCTGGACTGCAGAGTAAGGCCTGGTCTTAAAACCAAAGTAAGCTTGAGTCAAAATATAATTTAAAAAAAATGGACTAGTTAGTTCACTTAGTGGGTAACGTATTTGTCCCATAAGCATGAGGACCCTAGTTTACATCTGCAGCACCCATCAAAAAGGTCAGGGATGGGGCGGGAGGAGACAGCTCAATGCTTTTAAGAGCTGAATGCTCTTCTAGGGGACCCAGTTCAATTCTCACCATCTGTACTGTGGCTTACAACCATTCTTACCTTCAGTTCCAGGGAGCCCAGCACCCTCTTCTGACCTCTGAGGGCAAGAGGTGTGCACGTGGCACGGACGCATGCATGTAGGAAAATGTTTATGCACATAAACACATCTTTAAATAAAAAAAAGTATAATCAGGTACGGCGGTGGCACTTGTAACCCCAGCATTGGAGAGGTGGGACCAGTGATCCCCGAAGCTTGTTGATTGGCCAGTCTAATCGAATTGTCCAGCTATAGGTAAAAGTGTGAGATCATGCATCAGAGAACAAGATGGACTGTGTCTTAAGGAATGGTACCATTGTTGACCTTTGGCTTCTACTTGCATAATGTAAGTGTACATACACGAACACACACACACACACACACACACACACACACACACGGAAAGAAAGAGATGGGGGAGAATGAATTTGCCTGTTTCAGGTAACTAAACTGTGTAAGATGGTTGGTTGTTGGTACTCACTCAGGTAATCAGGAAAGGGAAGTGAGTTATCTTCCCATGATGTAGGGTAGGTGGGGTTGTATGGTGCTATGCCTTTTCATCAGTTGGAAAAAAGGCAAGGTATTGATTGATTATCCACAAGTAATCAATTGACACTATTATTCTTAAAGTAAGTGTCATTTTATTCCAGATATTGTTCATTTGTTGTCTTATTGTTCTATTCCTAGGAGGAGATACCTTACCCAAGATGACTCTTATAAAAGGAAGTATTTATTTGGGTGCTTGCTTACAGTTTTAGAGGCTTAGTCCATGATTCTCATGGTGGAAGGTATGGTGCTGGAGCAGTAGCTGAGAGCTTTACATTCTTATCTGCAGGCGGCAGTCAGAAAAAGAGTAAGAGAGAGGAGAGAGAGAGAAAAAAGAGAGAGAGAGAGAACGAATCCGCCTACCAGAGGCTTTTGAAACCTCAAAGCCCACCCCTCAATGGCACACCCATGCTAACAAGGCCACACCTCCCAATCCTTCCCAAACATTTCCACTAACTGGGGACCAAGCATTCAAGCAAATGAGCCTATGGGGGCCATTCTCATTCAAACCACCTCAGTAGTCTCTTGGTCTTTCTTTCCAGTGTTATTGGCTGGTATAAGCTGTGCCCCACCCTCTCACTCCAATTCATCCGTTGAGGATCCAGCTCCTCAGTCCTCAGTGTGTGACTATATTTGGAGACAGGGACTTTAACAGGTAGTGCAGGTTCCCAAAACAAACAAACAAATAGTAATTAGCATTGCACAGGAAGTCAAAGGGATAGAAAACAAAGCTGGGAATGAGCTCAGCAATAGAAACTTTGTAGGGAGGGGGAAAAAAGAAAGAAAAAGAAAACAACGGACATGAATTCTGGAAAATAATCCACTGAGTCCAATTTGTGCCGCCATATACCCGTGAGAATGGGACTGTGCACTAAGGTGTCTTTGACTACCTCTGTGAACGCTGTTAATTACAACAATGACCTATTTGATAAGATAAGCCCCCATGGTCACATGAATGTTATTGGTCTAACCAACCACTTCTGATTGAACTTAAAGCCTACTCCACAGAAGGAAATGCTGTAAATCTGGCCAAGAAATCAGAGGGGGGAGTTTATGGGTGTCAAGGATAGGCCTACTACTATTATTTTGCTAAATGGATATAGTATCAAACAGCCTTCCAAATTTATAATCTATATCCATGAATTATAACAGTTTTAGGACTTCCTCAGAGAAGTTTCTTTACACAGTGAAAGGTGATTAATCTAGAAACCCACAACTGGTCAAATACAGAGGATAAGTATTTGTGATGTGCTCATCCATAAATCAATAGCACATCCCCAACCTTCAAGGCTTAGGTACTATTGCAGAAGTGGGGATAGAGCCAGTGGTTGGAAAGAACCCCGTGAGACAGTGGCTTCTGGACCACTGTACTCATGAACTTGGAGCAGCTATGGTTGCCCCCACAAAAGCAAAGCAACACAAGACCAAACTAATCAACATCCTAGTAAGGATGAGGAGAGGCCTCACAAGTTCCCACCCCTAGCTGAAGAGCTATTGATAGCTGATGGCTACAGGAAAAAGGAGAGTCAGTTCTCTTTAAGTTTGATTTTTTTAAAAATACTTTTAGTCATTTGAATTTTCTCTCCCATGAATTATCTATTTGCATACTTTTTTAAATTAAATTTTTATTTTTTATTTCATTACAGTTTATTCACTTTGTATCTCAGCTGTAGCCCCCTCCCTCACTCCCTCCTGATCTCACTCTCCCTCCCTCATCTCCTCTTATGCTCCTCTCCAAGTCCATGGATAGGGGAGGTCCTCCTCTCCTTCCATCTGACCCTAGCTTGTCAGGTCTCATCAGAACTGGCTACATTCTCCTCCTCTGTGGCCTGGCAAGGCTGCTCCCCCATCAGGGGGATATTCACATACTTTTATTCTTATGAAATTGCTTCTCTTTTCTAATTGGTTTGTACATTTAAAATGCTATGTTCATATTAGCATATATTAATTACACATAACGTTTTGTTCACTGTGACATTTTCAGATGTTCACATAATATTTCTATAATACTTACCTCCACATTATCTTCTCTTGTTCACTCTCATGCTCATTAATCCCTGTCCTCTTTCCAGGTAATTTTACTTTCCTGCATCTATTTATTTATTTTGCGTGACCTAATGAGTTTCTTTAGAATTGCTCACAGATGGAAGAAGTATTTACAGGATCATGAGTGCCCTGAAGAGGTGCCCTAGATGTCCCATCAATGGCTGAGCATTCAATGGTCATTTGTTCTCTCTACTTTAGGTATGAGTCTAGTTATGAGTCTCTGTAGCCATCACAGCCCACAGCAACAAGCTTCTCTGATCAAAGGTGACTGCAAAGCGAGTCTAGGCAAACACGCGGCGATTTAGAAAGCAGTTCAAAGTCACATTATATCCATTTACCAAACTACAGCAGCAGTTTCTTTGCATAGGTCTAGGATCCCCTTAGTCACAAGGTTTTGACTGGATTTATGATACCAGATGTGCGGCTCTTCCTGTGGAGCGAGACTCAAATCCAGCTAGAAAGTAATTGGTTACCCCCATAACCTATTTGCTCCTAATACGCAACTGGGCTCATCTGGACTGTATGGTCAGTATTATAGTGCACAGGGTGGACTGCTGGATAAGACTGCGGATGACAATTCTCCCAGGAAGTGGCCACAGCCCCTTTTTGGCACTATGAGGGGCCAAGCCAAGAGGACAGAAGCTTCTGGACGAATTTCAGCTCCATGTCCTATATCTTAAGACTATGGCCTTTGGCATCTTCAGAATCAACTACTTCTGGTGAGCAATCAAGAGTGGTGCAACCGCCTGTATTGTTCAGGGAGCATCAAGGAGCATAGCCAACAACTCAGAGAAGACGAGCCTACTCTCAGCACAGGGCTTTCTGTTTAGTGACCCACAGCTTCTGCCAGAAGCTTCATCCGACTACAACAGGTATCGACACATAAAATCTCTTTTGAAAAGAATTTTTGTTTTTTGGTTAGTCAGCCTTATAGTTTTTCATATAATATTAATTTGTTCGACTCTTATACTCTCATCTCCCACATCTCCCCTGCCTCCTGTACCTGCTCAACAGCTTTTTCCTACTGCGATTTAAGCATGCTTGCTGGGAGTGTATTATAAATTGTGAACAAAGCTTTTTATCTTCATTATCTTCTGATGTACATATTAACAAGCCTCTTTATAATACTCTAGTTTGTATCTTGGTTGTATCAAAACACAGATTATTATGAACCTTGAATGACAAGTGTGACAACACAATTTATCCATGAGAACACTATTTTTTATTATAGCATAATATATCATTAACATTAACTGTGGAAGTTTTATTAACCTTATTGGGTAATTACACTTTCTGTGAATTAAATGCTTTATGTTTTCTTTTTTCCCTAAGACATCATTTATTTATTCATAATGATTTTATACAGGTACATAATGTATCTTGATCCTGTCCACCTCAGTTTCTTACCCCCTCTTCCCGACCCCCTCTCCCTGCAAACCCACTGATTTCAGTTAACACTGCCTGCTGGAATGTTGAGCGATCTTGTTGGCTTGATCTTGTGTAGGTCTTGTGCAGGTAAGTACAGTTGCAGGGATTTCATGAGTACAATAGTCATGTCATGAACAGCAGACAACTTTACCTAGCACGCCTCCTGCTGTTTTTAGTTTGTTTGTTTTCTTTTCTTTTCTCCCCCTCCACAAGCGGCATATTATCAGGGTTTCCATTACTCAGCTCATTGCTTTGTTTTCTAGTGGTGACAAAGTTCACTTGATTTTCTATGTGATACCGATATCTGTTTATCCACTTGTTTAGCTAAAGTTTACTGGCTGTGTAAAAAGTTTACTTACATGCAAATATACTTTACAATGTTATTTCGGATATCCATAATTAATGAATATGTATGAACAAATTATATGTATTATCTATATTAGATTCAGGACATATTTAGTACACTAATTTTTGCATTAAAAAAAAACTTCCTAAGAGCTTTCTGCTTTGCAGTCTCCCTCCCCTGTATATTCAGAGCTTCCCCACTGCCAGCTCCCTTAGCAGAGCAGTAACAGTAGTTACTATTGCTGAAGCTCCAGGTACACATCGTCATCAGCCAAACACTGCAGTTTACATTCTGCGCCACTCTTGATTTGTTTTCTTTCTCTAGCTTTCGACAAGCAAATAGCAATGTGTTCACCATTACTGTGGGATTTTTCTTTCGGAAATGTTAGCAGATATCCGTTCATCCCAGATGGAGTAGTGGGACACACCAGAGAAATGATTTCACCCAGATCTAGACTGCTGAACCAATGAGTTTCTTGGAGTTACTTTAAGGAGTATGGCTAACTCAAAGATAGTTGCGCCCTCAAAAGGTCCACCCCTGTATGAGTGATAACTTAGGAAAGCTTCAGGCACAATTCGAAGGCAGCTGGACTCTGAGAGCGTATCTTCTCTGATAATTGTTTACTGTTTCTATAACTCTCAGAGCTTCCTAGGTCTTATGATCCTCTATACTCTCTCCAGGAGGAAATGTTTCAATTAAAATTTCATAAGTGTGAGTACATTGTGTGTGTGTGTGTGTGTGTGTCATAGCTGTTTCACCTTTAAGTGAATTCCAGCAATCAAACTCAAGACTCCAGGCTGGCACCTTTACTTACTCATTATCTTGCCAGCCCTTGTAACATCTGAATTCAGAGGAAAGACACAGACAGCAACTATGGCAATATCAGCAGAGTTCTTTCACTAAAAGCCCTCTGTGTCCTACTATTCCTTCTTTGCTGGCTTCCACTGATCTGTCTGCCATCCCTGGCCTCAGCCTTGGTTTCCCTTGATGGATACTCTGGCTTCAGTCAATATATCTGTTGTCCCTCTCCTCAGCCTCAGATTCCACTTATCTCTCTCTCTCTCTTTTTTTTTGGTGTTTTCCCTTTCCCAGAATGACACCAAGTTGGAATCATACATTGTAGAAAGCTTTTAGGTTGCCCCCTCTCGCTTATTAATATGCACTTTAGTTTCCTCTGTGTGTTTTCACCTCCCCCCTCCAAATAAAACCAGAAAAGAAAAGGAAAAATAAAAACAAACAAACATATAAACAAACAAACCCAAGTAAGGTTATTGTAAGCTGACATGTTGATATCTGTGTGGATGGAGTGTCTCAGGTCCTTTCCCCTCTCACTTCACTGAGTGTGAGAGATGCCTGTCTTCCTGTTTAACATTGAAGTTCTCATATGGGACACACTTTCAGTCAACTTACCCAATCTGCTATCGTCATAGCAACTTCACAATAACTGAAAAGAAGTCCTTTGCTATCTTAAAGAACAGTTGGTAAGATTACTAAAATAAACTTTGTGTTATTTATTGAAACAACCCAATGCAACATTTTAGTTCATTGAGAGTTTATAATATTTGCTTTGTTGTAAAACTTCACTATTTTAACCACCATAATGCTTCCTTATTAATTTTTTAGTTCACTTAAAAATGAAAATTGTCCCCAAGTTGAATTTGTAGTTGAAAACCCTCCACTAAGATTTTCCTGGGCACTGGGGCATGCAAAAAGCCATCTTCTTCCTGTAGATTTTAATTTGTGTTCATATATAGATTGGTGGGTAAAATTTTAGCTTAAAATAATTCCTTAAATATCTTTCAAACGTAGAAATTAGTATCATACCTCAAAGCATAAATTGTTAAAACTTTATACATCTCTTGACTTGGGCTAAAGCTTATTTACTGAAATGTAGATAGGAAGAAAGATTTATTTTAGCTGTGTAATCTCCTATGGATACACACTTTGTTGTGTGTGATGATGAAGATAATGAGAAGCGATAAAGATCAAGAGCATTAATGACAGAAGGACCAGCAGAGAGGGAGAGAAAATATGAGCAGAACAGCCTGGGTTTACAAACAGGCAGGTCTGAGGTATTATGGGAAATGGTAGTTGCCACTCTTAGAAATCCTCTTTGAGTAGTTTCCTATGTGTCTCTAATAAAACTCTTGCTCACCAACCGAAGAAAAAAACGTAAAACATAAGCGTTTCAGTTTTATTGGGTGTAAAATCATTAAAGAGGTGCTGCTCTCTTGCATTGGATCTAGTTCACAGAGTGGAGCTTGGGTGTGCTGTGCCCTGGAGCATGGATATTTTCCTGCCCAGGATAGACCCGAGACAGATGGAGCAGAAATCTACCTGCCTCACTTTGGAAGCAGAGGTCCGCTTCGGAACCGGAACCCATCATGCCTGGTAGGAATCATTCTCCATTGGATGATGGCGCATGGGGGAAGCATGGGAATACGCACCCTGTTCCCATATTTGTCAGAGATGTTTGCTAACAGACACGTTAAGGTTGATGCTGCTACCTCAAGAAAGGCTGTCCTCTGGGGATCCTTACCATAATTTTATTTTAAATCCAAACAGCTGTTGTTTAACTACCACAGACCACAATTTATCTACCGCTCGCAGTCATAAAGTTAGCTTTAATGCACTGTTTCTCTTCTTCCCTCTGTATTTGATTTAATTTCCATGCATCTGACACTCACATGCTGTATACCATTTGCATATTTCAATATGTACTTTTGCAGATCCCAGAAGTATTCAGGTGTTCAAAGTAGAAGAATACATAGAAATGCAAGCTCTAGTGACAAACTGCAAACAGAAGGAAGATCTTGGGTTTTGCTTCTGTGTAGAATATTCTTAACAAAAGCTGTTTTTTAGGACAAACCCCTAGGGTTGTTCATTTACAATGACTATAAAGAAAAAAGATATATATATCTATACCTATATCTATGCCTATACATATATAGTTGTTTCCCCCCCCCCTTTGGACAGGGAAACATAGGTTACTTCTCTGTACGGATTCCTGGGGTTTATCAGGCAGAATCTGAGACATCTTTAGCTTTATTTAAGAAGTCAATGAATGGCCACATCCACAATCCACTTTTCTTCTTTTTCAAAACTACTCATGGCATGTTTTTTTCATTCCTGGAACTTTTATAAATGAGGTTTTAGTTTACAAACAAAAGAAAACTCTGGAGAGGGTAGTAAGGAAATTTTTTAAAAAATTACTTTTGGGAAAAATTTCCAAAATGTTCCTGGTGGGCTGTCGTGTCCCATTTATCCATGGCACTTTGTCAGACAGGCTATGAACTAGCCCAGAACTTGAGCGGTCACTGGATGGAAAATCAATTTTGGTCAGGGTTAGATGGACCCAAGATTTGTACTTTGGTCTTAACTCTACCGTCTAAAAACTTCCAAGCAGAGGTCGGGGAATACCAAGCCTTTTTTCCTTTGCTTAGCTCCTTGGCTTGATGGCATAGATCCCTGATAAAGATGTCGAATCCCAGTCTCGCAATTTCTGAGGAGACAGCCTTGCTTAACTCTTGGCATTCAAAGTTATTCAGTGACCTTTAGGCCTCAGTGACTTTCACATTCTGACTGGAAAGAAGAATGTGAAGTTGAAGGAAGTGAGTTGTGCTCATTACGGCATTGGAGCAAGGCAGACCCACTTGCTGAGGAAGAGACTAAGTCTACACACAGAAGCTAAAATCAACCATGGTGGGAAAAGAGCCTTCACCTGCAAGTTTAAGGGTAGGATCGGACTGTCACACAGAAGGCCTGCAGGTGGAACTGAAGAGGCCCATGGGCTTTATTTCTGAACCAGTACAACTGATGGTGGCGGGTCCTCTAAAGAGGAACTATGAGAGGTTGGAGGGGGTGCAGGGCCTCCCTGGGGCATCTGCTTTTGCAAATGAAGACACCTTTGAATAGCAAGGAGACTTGTACCCTAGAGGGCTCACTGTTGATTCTTTTAGTTGACTCTGAAATTAGAAGTGATTAAAGATGGAATCTGTTACTTCTCAGGAAGTTTGGTGCTCTAGATTTCACGGGAATCTTTGAGTAGAAGAATTATGAACCGATTTCCCAACTGAGCAGGTCTCTGCAGTCATGATGCCAACCTTTCCCTGGGAAGTTTAGGAGTCTAACAGGTATCAAATAAAGAAACATCATTACACTTGCCGAGAAGAAAGTCATTTCAGCACTTCTGGGATACAAGACAGTCTCCCTGTCCTTCCCTTTCTCCTGAACAGCCCTAAGACTCTTGACTCAGAAAGTTAGGGAACCACAAAGAAAGACTGGGTGTGGGGCTTGGGGAAGGCGCCATCTTTCATGGTTATGGGCTGCATCTTTGGAAACCACATGATTTGGAGATGATGACATCTCTCTCCCAGGAAAGTTGTAAGCAGGCAAGCGGGGAGGGGATTCTGGCTCTGCTTTATCTACTTTTCAACAGACAGAATCTAGCATAGGAGGTATTCCATGGACCCTGGGGAAGATGCTCATTTATTGAATGAAGGAACTCACCCTTGAACTACCCACAGTGGGCTGACTGACAGAAAGATGATTCTTTGGTTGATACTTAACTAAGGTGAATTATCTTTCTAAATTTGGTACGGTTAAGGCTATTTGAAACTGGAAAACAAAATACCTTTCTCATTCTTCGGTAAAGTATAGAACTCAGTATTTTCAGTAGGAGACAGAAGTTTATATAGAATAAAAATGGCAAAAAATAAAGGCTTTTTTTTTATATAAAGTCTTGCTATGTAGCCCAGGCCATCCAACCATGTATTCTCTTGGTATTGGGATTATGGTGTGTACCACCATCTCTGGCCTGTTAAAATTACTCCACAATTTTAATGGAATTTGGTGCATATTGCCTATGTATGTATACACATTCTATTATGCCATTTCTGGACCTTTTCAGATGAAGCTTTCAATATTCAATCACCATTATGTATATTTTTGTTAAAATACAGAGAATTTTGAGAATAAAATGGAAATATCTTCATGACTAAGGTAGTTTACGTATATATAGTGATGAGAGAGAGTGAGAGAAAGAGAGAGAATATAAGAATTTTTGATGTGAAGAAGATGAACTGTATTGGACATTAATGAATTAATTTTTAGCAGTATTAGAAATTAATAAAGATCAAGACACAATTAATTTGGTAGTAGCTATTAGAGAAGCCTTCATGATGGCTAAGATGAATGGTCCAGCTGTATCCTTTGAATAAAGGAAGTACTGTTGTGTTCTCAGTCAAGAACTACAAAGGACCTATGAACAAACTTACAAAATAGTAGCCAGGGGGTCATAAATATTAGCAGAAGACACAAGGCTCTTAGGTAGAAATAAAGAATTTTGTAGCCTCTGGATTTCCTGAACCCTAATTCTCAGAGCTACATCAAAATAGCTAAGAGACTTCTGTACATCCCAAGGGTCAGACAGTGGAGAACCCTAAACTTTTCTGGCAGGAAGAGAGACACCATCCCTCTTTCACTGGACTGGAGCTTTGTGCTCCAAAGGGAGACAGAACCTTTCAAAGCTGTTTGCTCCAAATAAACAGCAAAACCAGCCAAGTGTAGAAACTTTAGACACATAAAAGGTTGTTTTCTAAAATGATGTAAACCCTACTTGTAAGCCATCCAAGTTTATGGTAAATTTAGCTATGAATACTCACTTTACACTCTTTGCCACACTGACTAATAGGACCAATGCAGGCCAGGTCCAAATCCATTCAGTTTTTCTCATTCAGAATTTAAGGGGTTGGAGAGATGGTTCAGCGGTTAGGGCACTTGTAATTGTTCTAGATATCCTGAGTTCAGTACCTAGATATTGTGATTGTAGTTCCAGGGGATCACATGGTGCATGGAATCACATACACACATGCTCACACAGACACATGCATAAACACATGATGGAAACAATTTTAAAATTCAAACTTGGAGAATCACCAGCAGCAGACCCTAAGCAGCAGCATAAGGCCAGGCTATGGTACTAACTCCAACAAGATTTCAAGGGATTCAGACTCCACACCATAAGCAAATCCAGAAAGCACTGATTCTGTCACAGAAAACTGGTAGCATTCACTACTGGTTTCCACACTGCCTTCATTAGCTCAGGACAGCCTCCCAACTGCAGCAGGATGGACTAGCGAGGTTAAGGATGTCAGCATGCCCTTCAGTGATGAGGCCTCCCGCAATTCTGCCATCCATGATAGTCCTGGCCAGCGACTTTCTGCCATAAGCCAAGATGCTATCGATAACCTTATTTAAAGATGGATTAGCTTCTGAACTTCTTTCTCTAATTGGACAAGTCTTGTCGTAGTGATAACAGGCTGAAGAGTGTGCATAAGACAGATTAGCTTCCTTTCTGGAAGAGTCCTCTGGATAACCAAGGGTAAGCTCATTAGATCATCCCCAGTCTTCTGAGGGATGTCAGTTCATTAAACACAGGAAACTATATGATCTCCTTTCTTTCCATGCTCCTGATATGTTACAAGTTACCTTGTTTTCAGGTGAGTGGGATGGGTTGGGAGTCAACTTCATGCTGGTTTCTGGATATAGTGTCTCTAGAAAGAAAATATCGTTTAGCCTTTTATGGGTTTCTGCTCTGGGTCTCTATCAGATTGAGGGCACAGTGGACAGTCCTCTTAACAGTTTTCTGGCCTCAGGATATTGGCCTTTTCACTTGGCTTAAGAACCAAGCTTTTTTTCTTTTCTTTTTTTTTTTTTTTTTTTTTTTTTTTTTTGAGGGATTGTCTGAGAGCCATGAATCCAGCCGGTCCTGTTTGTCCATGGCACCAGCCAACTGTCATTAGCTTGTCCCATAGAGTGATTGATCCGCAGCTGTGAGAATGTGGGCTGGAATGACAGAAGGAAGAGACAGGTGGTTTTGCAGGAGTTTTAGCCAGCTCTAATGCTTCTGCTCAGATCATCAAGGGAAATGATGACTGACTGTAAGAGTTAGAGCTTGATAGACTCAGAAGCTTTGGAGAGCTGCCTCATGATTGTTTTTCTTGGTGAGTAATACTCCACAGAGAGCTCTGAAAGGCAGATATGAGCAGTATTCACCCCTCTCCCCAGCCTCACAGGACCATAGTTACCCTCCCTAGGCATCAGGTTTTTTGGTCAACATCCACCTACACAGCCTTGGTGCTGCCTTCCTATCCCTATCACCCTTCACTAAAACTACGTTTAAAACATTTCTATATATAGTGAGGAGGGGGAGAAAGAGAGAGAGTGTGTGTGTGTTTATACACACACACACACACACTCACACACACACACATATATATGCACGAGCATTTATATGCCACAAGTGCATACATACAGATTAGAGAACTATCAGGGATCCATTTTTTTCTCTCCTCCATGTGGGTCCCAGGGATGGAACTCAGGTCATGAGGCTTTGTGTCAAGTGTCTCTACCCACAGGGCCATCTTGCCTATACATTTTGTCTGGAAAATCCATGCACAAATAGACAAGATATTTTAGTAAAGTTTAGAGGGGTTCGTCAGGTCATTTTTGACCCATCTGAACCACCCTGAAGGTACTTAGCAAGCAGTGTGCTCAATCACATGGTCATTCTCTTTTTTGGTTAGCATCTCTGTCAATCCAACGTGAGATTCAAGTGGCTGGATCAGAATGAATATAAGCCCCTCATCCCTTCTTCCGGCTCTATTGAAATGTTCAGGGTCTGAATTTGCCACTAAGGGAAAGAAAAGAAAATAGTGTTTCCAATAGTTGTCAGGAAGGAAATAAGTCTATCAATTTATGTCATATCGGTGGTTTGATCATTCCTCTGGCTACATAAGAGAAAATATTTTGCTTTTATGTGACATTCCAAGATCCAAAGTCCTCAGTAAGTTTTGTAAAATAGATTCCAATGAATTTATGCCATTCTCCTTTGCAATAAGGCGCATTTTCTCTGCCAGTTACTACCAGGAACCTATTCTTATGGAGGGGGCAAGATGCACCAGCCTTGAAGGAAGTCTGCTTGAGTTGGTGGTATTCCTGCAGATCTTTTCATTTTTTTCCCTAAGATATCTGGACTGTTAGCATATGAACTACCCTAATGCAAACATTCTCTGCTTTCTTATGTTACATGAGTTTGAAGCCCGAGGCTTGGGTGGAACTAGGGATGTTTCTGTTCTGTGCATCTTTCATTGACCCATTAGGACCCATACAATAGTCTTGGGTTTGTTCACAGCAGTGGCAGAGGTGTAAGTGACCAAAGTGACATGAGTGGGATACCTGATAACTAGAGGATCATCTTTTTTTTTTTTTTTTTTCCTTATCCCGTTGGCAAAGGAAGTACTCAGTTGAGCTGAGATCCAAAAGGTGGGAAGTGGACTGCTTTGTGAGGGTGGCCCAAAAGTCCCATAAAGAAGAGTGTCAAGACAAGACTGCAGACCTTGAGCCCTTGACACAGTTTGTCACACATAGTAATAGAACAATGTCCATAGACACAGCTGACCATGTGCTGCTCTGTTTGTCCCCCCATTGTCTGTTTTCTGACTTGGCATTAACACATCCAGTGCATTCTTAGTTTTCATGGGTGTGGTACTCACATGCAAAGTTTAGGAACATCTAAATTGGCTCATTCATAAGTTTCAAGTGAGGTAACAGACAAACAGACCCCTTTAGCTGTCTCCTCTCCCTCCACCTCCTACTGTATTCATCTTTGTTTAATCTAATCTGGTTGAGTGTGCACCAAATTTAGTGACTTGCCTCTGAAAAAAAAAAGTAACCTAAGATTAGGTTGTAAAACTCATGGCTTCGGTTTTGCTCTTGTGCTCTCTCTGGCCCTGTTTAATTAGCTTTTTCTGGTGAAGTCACCCGCCATGTTGCGGGTGCTCTGTGGAGAGACTGACAAGGTCAGAAATCATTAGCACTTCCAGAAAAGTTCCAACAAGAAACTCAGTCCCTAAGTCAATGTGTCCCAAGCACATGCAAGTTTGGAAGCGGACTATGTCCCAGTCACAAACCACATGACTCTGTCCCTGAAGGATACTTTGACTACGGCTTGTGCAGGACATTGAGGTAGAGGGCTCTATAAGCCATGACCAACAGAAACTCTACGACAATGAATAATGTTCATTAAAGCAATAGTAGGCAACAGAAAACAAGGTATCACAGGGCTTAAAGCATGTTTTTATTATGTTAATTTATTGTTTGTATGTGTTCCTACACACATGCAGTGGTGTATATATGGAAGTCAAGAGAACCACTTTTGGGAGTGAGTTCTTTCTCCTCCTGGATGGATCCTGTGTGGGAATGGAACCCAAGTTGTCAGCTTGTCTGTCAGGCCTTTGCCTGCTGAGCCATAGGTGCTTTTGGCTTTACCTGAGATCTGTAGTCAGAGCTGTCCTTTCTCAGAGTTTGGCTTGATTTGGCATTTCTTCTTTACTCTGTGTTTAATGCTTGCTGTCTACTTAAAGAAACAGCTTAATGTTTTACTAAAGAATAAAATCAGAGTTGGTTTTTCATCTTACTGAGTTTGGGTGGCTTTCCACCCCTCTCCCCCGCCATTGTAAAAATAAAAGTACAAGTCTGACTTTGGACTTTTGTCTTCTATGTGATGTCTGAGAGCTCCAGCTTTAGACTCGTGTGACAGTCATTGACTCTGGTCTACCAAGTTATTGAACAGATCATATCAATTTTGTGTGGTCCTGCTTTGGCCCGGTATCTGCTCTGGTCTCAGTCATCCCTAGAAGCAGGAACTGCTGCCATAGCTTGAGCTATGGACATCAGATTATTCATGATTAGCTCCGCCGCTCACTGTTGTGTGGTTTCAGAAAACCGTTGTCCTCAATTTCATTTCCCTGTCTCTATATATCTTACAGTATTGAGATCTGATACTATTTATTAGAAGAGTCAATGATGGGATTTGTCTCTAGCATTTTATATAGTACCTGCCAGATGTTTAACAGTCAATAAATGTTAATTACAAGGAGTCCCACACATTCCTTGAATGCGTATGTATTGTTTGTCTGTTATTGTGCTAAATAACAGGGTCTCAAAAATAAATTTAAGTATTCATTTTCTAAGGAAAGCACAATTTTATAAATGAAAGAACATTTGTACAGCATGATTGCTTCCAAATACCGTCCTAACCTTTAATAATGCCAGCTGGTAAGTTCATCTTTGGAAAATGATTCCTCATATCTTGCCTGGCATCCTGTCTACTCACAGACCAGAAAACTTTCATATCTTAGGTCCTTCCAGGAAACAGTCAAGTGCACACACCTCTTAAGTCTTACTTCTGGAATCCTTTTAGAAGATTCTTACATGTATATCTTTCTGTTGTTTATAAAGTGATAGGGACACTGGATAAAGAGAAAACATTTGCATCTGTAAGTTGGTTAGCACACAAAAATATTGCTACCCTTGTTCTCTCCTCTGGCTTCCAATTGGCCAAAGCCAATAGTTCAAGTTCTGAAATTGTAGTTTAGCTACAATTTTAGGTCAAATCTAGATTTTAGATGAGTATCTAAAGGGTCATCTCCTAAGCAGCAGGTGCCTTTCTTTAGGTATTCCCACATGTGGCATGAGCAGGTATGTGTGTGCACTTATACACACACACACACACACACACACACACACAAGTGTGTGTGTGTGTTGGTTTTGAGGTGCATCAGGACATCCTCAAGGCTGTAGAATATAAAAAAGTAGAGACTAGAATGTCAAGTGAGCAGGTTCAGGAGATGAAACAGCCTGGAGATGGAGGAGAGGAGGAAGTGAGAAGGATCACATATTGCAACTTTTCTGAGAATTAAAGGGAAAAAGCGGCTTCAGTGCTGAAGGGAGTTGATGTGACATGAACAAGGAGAACACAAGGCAAACACCTGTATTCCTGTTCAGCTTTCCTGACAGGGATATTTTCAGAATGGAAGCCGTTTAGCCTACCAACTACCTTGCCAAAAGCCCAAGAGAGAACAGTGATTCCTGGTCCTGTGCTCCAAATCATTCACCAAGCAGACAACAGCATGGAAAGAATGGCACCATCAGAACTGGACCATTCTGTTTTTCAGACCCGGGTGAGCATGTGTCGTGCAGGAATCGGACTGAGCCTCTGAGTTCTCAGAGCTTCTGGCCAGAAGCTGGGAGGCCGGGTGCCTGTAGCGCCTCTGCATTGGTGTTCATTTGTGTGGCCTGCAACACTGTCAGGCATGTTTCATTAGTGTTTTCCCCTTATTAAATATGAAAATCATGTCAAAGGTAAGTGTCAGGAGAGTATAAAATTACCCTTCTTATCTTCCATCCATTTATCATTTGATAAATGGAAAGACGCTGCTGCCAAAATAACTGAATGAATAATTTATAAGTGACTGATGCGTCTCGTATGTTGTTGCAGGCAGAAAACAGTAGGGCATCAATAATCAAAATAAGTTGGATTAATTCAGCATTGTTTCACTATTGATATTTTTATCTTGGCGCTACTGACAAGAAGCCAATGACTGAGGAAGTCTTCCTGCAATGTTGGTGCTTGTGTATACCTGGGGCAGGAGTAGAGAGGAAGAGCCCCACCCCTTACTTTAAAGGTCTGTTCCCTTCCTCTGATTAAAACAAACAAACAAACAAACAAACAAACACACTGCTAGCTTTAGCAACATGGGATTTGATCCCACATTTTCTCTCCCTCTTATGGATTTGCTCATTGTACTTAAACCAAGAATGTGGAATTATGTTTTTGATTTAAGAAAGTCTCAAATCAGCACCGAATGTGTGTGTGTGTGTGTGTGTGTGTGTGTGTGCTACCCAGAGGGTGACATTGGGTGTCTCTTGATCACCTCTTCACCTTTTTGTTTTTATTTTTTAACAGAGTCACTGACCCTGGAACTCACTGATTCAGCCCTGGGTAGTGTCCTGCTTTTGCTTCCTCAGCAGTAGAGTTACAGATGGGTGTCACAACACCTGGCTTTTTATGTGGGTGCTAGGGATTGAACTCAGGTCCTCATGCCTGCATAGCAGGCACCTTGCTAAGTTATCTCTCAAGCCCTTCCAGCCTGAATTTTAACCTTTCTGTGGGTCCTTTTTCTCCCTGCCTTCTTAAGTTATATTAAGCCATTGCTGCCATCGACATTTTGGCTTCTTTAGCAGAACATTATTATAACAATTACTGCTGCTGCTGCCGTTGTTTATGTTTGCATGCGTGTAGGGTGGGCACACATGGCACAGCACGCACATGGAGGTTAGAGGACAATTTTTATGGAGTCATTTCTCTCCTTTTGCTATATGGGTGTCAGGGATCAAACTCAGATTGACAGGCTTGCTTCGTAGACGCTTTTGCCCTTTGAGCCAGTCCACCCAAACATTCAAAAGTTATTTTAAAAATTAAATGCTTTTAAAATTCTATGGGCCCAGAGATATTACTGCTCCTTGGAGTTTGGTCTCCGGTACCCATGTAGAGGAGCACTGTGCTGCATGTAACTCCAACTCCACTTTGGGGCTACGCGTGTGTAAACACACACACACACACACACACACACACACACACACCCCTCACCCCATACACATAAACACATACACTTTTTTAGAGTAAAAGTCCTAAGACATTACAGTCTGAATCACCCTAAAGCATACACCTGCCTTGCCTCCATTTCTCTCAAAAGGTGCTGAATGAGAAGGCACAGCTCCAGGCTCGGTCTACTAATTCTGTTCCACCTGAGTGAGGTACCAGCATATTGCTAACCAGGAAGAAGACACTGGTGATGGGGCCTCACTGAAGTGATAGACAAGTGACAGCGTATCCCAGACAGGTGCAAAGTGCTAGTCTAAGACCCCTGCTTAGATTTAGAGATTTCAACCTGAGATTTACTTTCCTGGACTATGACAGCTGCATAGTCCAGGAAACAAAGAGTAAAGAGTTGTATGATTCACTTGATTCACGTTGGTGTTGTTTTGAGTAAAGAATAAAAACCTTTTTTTTAAAATTTAAATTGTAGTGGCTTATCTGTTTGTGTGCATGTGTGTGTGTGTGTGTGTGTGTGTGTGTGTGTGTGTGTGTTGGGGTGTGGGTGGATGCCTGTGTAGACGAGGGGACAGTCTGTGGGTGCTGGGATAGCAAGCCTGAACCTCTTAGTCCTTCTCAGGGCTGATATGATTCTTAAAGAAACATCATTTCATAAATAAAAAATTAAAAAAAATCCACCCTCAACAAATCTAGACGCCTGCTTCTTTGCCCATCCTCAGTCAAGAAGGGCCTTGTGTGGGGGGCCCCGACCCCACTGTGTGACAACAGACACAGACTCTCAGTAGCTACCCATGTCTCCCAACATCCCAATAGGCTGGTCCTCCAAGCCCAACCCTGCCTGGGCTCCAAGTGGGCCCATGGGCAATCTCTGGCCTCCCAAGGCTCCAGGGTTCCCTGACTCCCTAGCCAGGCAGTTATCAGCAGCTCCACAGTTAGCTTACCGCTGTGACTGAAGGGAGGTGGGCTTGGATGAAGGGTAGTCCCCTCCCGGGGCCGAGGGCTGATCTGCAGAATTGGCCCAGACCCTGGAACTTCACAGACAGTGGCAGAAGGCTCCCTTGTTTGGGCATTTGTTACCCGGAGCAAAATGTGCAGAGAAGGGAGATAATGAAGTAGTGGGCTAATTCAGTGCGATCCAGCTGGCTGAGCCAGAGGGGCTGGCTGCCGAACCTGAGCTGGCAGCAGAAGACTTTACTGTTAGCCATTTTCCCTGAGCACCTCAGAGACAAAACACAGGCTGCAAGATCAAAAAGCAGAGGTATCAATAATAAAGAAGGGGGCAGGGTGGAGAGGAGGGAAAGGGAGCAATGGAGGGGGCTCTCCTCTGTCTTGAAGAAAGTTATTATTTCCCCTTCGTTTGACTTGCAAGTTATCTCCCTTCCACTCTTTGGACCCTTACATTCTGAATCAACTTTTGTTAATGAATTCCAATTTTTGCTATATTTTTTTCCCTCTCTTTTAACTTGCATGCTTCCCAGTGCCTTTTGGCACAACAAAACCAGACAGATTTGTTTTCACATGTACGGAAACATATACGGTACTCGTGATAAAGATGAAGGGAGTGCGCTGGGCCAACCACCTGGGGACTGGACTGGGAATGTGACAGGAGACTGTGGGAGGCCAGCTGCCCACGGGTCCCATTCTTCTGTACCTCCTCAGAACAGGGGGTAGGTCATGTCCTACCTTCTCCCCTCCCCCCTAAACATCATATGCAATAAATATTAGCTCTTGTGTGGCCAAGTATGTTTGCATATAGAGAGGACCATCTACTTGCAGAGAGTCAATGAAACTCCAGGCCGACTAACTTTAATACTAGATATATTGTCATCATCTTTTAAAAGCAGACACAGTGTTCATCACGGGTTCCAGGATATGAATGCTAACTGTCCTGGGGACAGAGTGATGCTCAGACTGGCAGAGAGAGGCTCCCTTTACAGCTGGGATTGTCTGTGATGGTGAAGAGGAAGCAGGTGCATGTACATGAGTCCATCAAATAAAGCTGGGTTTCTGGATTGCTATCAGGTTGACTCGTACTGGGTGGAGAGGGCAGAAAGCTTCTGCTAGGAGTTCTTTCTTGCCTGCAAACAACAGTCTCGTTTTAGAAGGTCCAGTGATGTCTGAGGTGAGCTTCCCAATGCCCCTGCTCCCCATTTTCTTACTTTGTTCCGTCGTCATTTCCCTTTACTTGGGAGCTTTCATGCTGACTGTATTCTGTGATCATGAAAACTTCTCAAGGTTAAACACTTAGCCTTAAAGGTAAAAGACTACAGGCACTTCATGAACTTTTAGGTCTCTTCTGTCCATAGATTTTTTTTTCTTAAAAGAATCAAATTGATAAACCCAAGGGATGAAGCAACAGATTTTGAATCATTAAGCCTTAGGGTAGAAATTGTGTACACACACACACACACACACACACACCTTAGCCTTAGAACCCATAAGTAAGAATCAATTCACATGCCATCATCCTTGAAGCACAATGTTGTGCAAATATTTTGTGATTCCGAGTACACATTTGTTATACTGACCATGCTGGGTTACTTATTTTGCAATGAGAGAGAGAGAGAGAGAGAGAGAGAGAGAGAGAGAGAGAGAGACAGAGACAGAGAGAGACAGAGACAGGACAGAGACAGAGAGACAGAGAGAACAAACAAGAAAACCAGGAATTAAAATATTGACCTTGATTTTTAAAACTTTAGTAATGCATAAGCAGAATGGCTTTGGTGGCCTTTTCAGTGTGAAAACATACTTTATCCTTTGGAAGAAAGTGGTTGTCACCAAATCGAATGTCTTGGGTTTCAAGAGAACTGAGCCTCACAAAGAGGAGGGCTAGGGGAAGGAGCTTGGCTCTGGAGAGGGTCATGAGTCATTGGTGTTGTGTTCTGTTATTATAGTGATTTGTTTGACATCCATATGTCTGTTATCTCTGGTCTCTGCTCCTCACATTGCTTTCCTTCCCTTCCCTTCCTTCCTTCCTTCCTTCCTTCCTTCCTTCCTTCCTTCCTTCCTTCCTTCCTTCCTTCCTTCCTTTTCTTCCATCCATCTTTTTCTCTCTATCTTTCTTCCTTTCTTTCATGCTTTGTTTTCTTGACAAGTCTGTGGTAGCTCAGGACTTGCCATGTGGCTGAGGATGAACTTGAACTCTTCCTGCTCCTGCCCCACTTTCCAAGTGCTAAGATTGACTATAGGCACCTTACTTGGTTATATTATTTCTAAGTGACAAAAGTTGTATATATTTATGGATTCTAATACAATATAAATACATAGTGTAAGATGATTAAATAAAGATAATTGACATCTCTTGCCTTGCATAGTTATAATGTTTGTGGCAAGAACCTCTAAAATCCCCACAGCACTTTTCAAATGTGTATTATTGTACTATCCATTCTCAAATCCTTGTGGGACATATATATGAGGCACTGAATGAGGTGACTGAAGGGACAGTGATAAAAGGGGTATCTGCACAGGCCTAGTGCTGAGTCAAGAAAAGCAAGACATGATAGCAAAACACTCAAGAGCTTTCACCTGTGGCAGGCTGCTGTAGAAGGTGATGGTTCTAGGAATAAGCACTTAAGGGAGTATGTCTGGGGACGGTCATAGTCCCAAGGTACAGCGGAACATCACATGGCAAAAAACAAAACAAAACAGGTGGTGTGTGTGGGTGTGTGTGTATGTGTCTGTCTAAGGGCCTTTTGCCTTATTAGAAACCACCAAAATTCCATCATCACGCTGCACCCCATGACTATCCAACAATAATGACCTTCCCAAGGTCCAACTTGTAAACACCACAGTTGGATTGGATTAAGTTTCCACCCTCTTAATACTTCAAAATGGGGATTAAGTTTCAACACATGAACCTTGGTGGGGCACACTGAAACCATCTCCAATCCATAGCGACAATCCAGTGTTGTCGCTAGAGTGTTGCCATAGCAGCAGGCATGAAAGGAGGCTTTCCTGGTCTGATGAGGGAAGGACTCAGGACAAGTATCTCTCAGATCCTCCCCATTTCTTCTTGCCAGCATGCCTCTCTTAGCCAAATCAGGCAGTTGTCAGATGACAAACAAGAGTTTGAGGTGGGGTCTACAGAGATCATTAAGAGCAGGGTATGGGGTCCATTGGGGTCAAATATGTCCATAAATTGAGTTCATAGAGGTATGACTTTCAGGACATGGTCACAACAGAGAAGCATAGAACACAGATCTGGAAGGAGAAAAGGAGTGTTATAGGTACCTTATTATTACTTGGCTTTACCTGGGGGAAGAGTGAACTAGGCAGATAAATCTGTTTAGGTTATTCCTAAATAGACGGCATCCCTTCACATTAAATGCTCTTCGTTGTGAGACCATAATGGCCTAGGGTTACAGAGGAAGGGTCTAAGGAGCTTCAACGCTGAATACCTCAGACCTGAGGGCCACAAAAGTTGCTCCCCCTCACTCCACAACCTGGCACCATAAAGTTGACTCCCCCATCATCAACCCTAGTTATCAGGTTTCATTCCTTGTCTGACCTTATAAGGTGTCTCCCCTCCCACTTCCCCAATAAACTGAATCAGCTCTCTGAAGCTGTTCCCAGGGGTTTTTTGCCTGCACGCCCATTGTGGACCAAGACCCTGTATTGCATCCACCAGTGCCAAGCTAAGCTTCCCTCCGTCCAGTCCAGCCAGGTGTGCAACAGGCCTGGCTAACCTGAGGGAGAAGTAGACACAGGGAGGCACTTTGTGATGTGATTTCATTTGTAATGCTAGAAAACAAACAGGCAGGCTTGATGTTTTGAAACTAAAGAGATCCCAGTAACTTTGATGAACTGCCTTTTTAAAATTACGTTATTATTTATTTTATTTTACCTCATTTTCTGTGTGTGTGTGTGTGCGCGCGCGCGCGTGCACGTGCTGTGGTGATTATGTGGAGGGCAGAGGGTATCCTGTCTTTGTTGATTTTCTCCTTTTACTACATGCCTCCTAGGGATTGAACTCAATATCTCAGGCTTGGCAGTAGGTACCTTTATTTACTGAGCCATCGCACCAGCACTGATAGGCTACTTTAAAAATCTTACTTGAAGCAGGGGAATCCTCTAAAGAGTAAATTTAGAAGAGTAACAACAAATTATCTTGTTCTGTGGGTTCGAGGACAGTGTGGTCTACAGGTAAGTCCAGGACAACCAAGGCTACACAGAGAAACCCTGTCTCAAAGAAAAAAACAAAAACAAAACCAGAAACAAAACAAAAACAAAATTAACATGTTCCTCAGCATTATATAAAACTATCTGAATCCCAACATACCCTCCCCTTCAGTACTGTGTGCTCAAAAGAGTAAACACATATCCAAAGGGCATTTGAAATTTTCATTGGAGAAATATGTTTCATGTTTTCTGACTTGCAACGGGAAGACAAGTCTCCCCTGTGCTGAGCTGGCAAGCCTGTCTGTCTATCACAGTAGATGCTGTGTAACGTCTCTGCATTTAGTGGTTATCATGCTGACAGGTGGAATGTCAGTTTTGGTGAGATGATGCTTAAGGCTGGCCATGACAACTCATGGTAGAGCTGTGGCAATGTCCAATCAGAAAAACAAAAACAAACAAACAAAAAAACATCATTTGAAAGACTAACTCAATTTTAACTGTCAGGCATGAACTTAACTACTGGAATATATTTTTACAAATAAGTGTGGTCTATTCATGGAGGAGTAGTGGTTCAAGCCTCCACCAGTATCTCAAGATACAACTGCTCAAGCTCCTTGCATAAATCATAGTTTTTGCCTATATCTTATGCACTATCTCTTATAGGCATTGGCTCATGTCTAGATTCCTTACAACATCTAACATGATGGAAATGTCATGTAAGTAGCTGTTATGCCTTTATAGAATGATGAAGAAAAACAGTCTGTAATGTTCACTACTGACAATTTCAGTAATATTTTCAGTCTGTAGTTAGTTGAATCTACAGATATTGAAGCCAAAGGTTTGGAGGTGAACTATTTCTTACTGACATTGCAACTCTAAAGAATGCATTACCTAGACCGCATAGTTCATGTAGCTCAGGTTAATACATTGGTTTTTTGACCACTTACTTTGCAAAGCTGAGAATAACCACTGTGTTAATTATTTTTCTTATTGCTGTGGCAAAAATCCAGACAGAAAAAAAGTTAAGGGAGGAAAAGGTTATTTCGAGTCCTAGTTTGCAAGGTGTGTTACATACTCTTCTCTTACTGTGATAAAACAATGTCATCAAGGCAACTTATTGGGTGAAAAGTTTGTTTTGGCTTAAGTTTCCAGAGGAATGAGTTTATCATCTTGGGAAGGAATGGTGGCCGGAACAGGAGGATGACAGTTCGCATCCTCGGCTGCAGGCACAAAGCAGAAAGAGTAAACTAGAAGTAGGGGCAAGAATTGAAGCTCTCCAAGTCCTCAGGGTTATAATTTCTCCAGCAAGTTTTCACTCCCTAAATCTCCCCAAACAGTGCCACCAACTGTGAGCCACATATTCAAATACCACAGCCTATTGGGGGAACAATCGTCACTTGAATCACCTCACAGATATATAGCCATCATGGCAGCAAGGGTATGGCATCAGGAGTGTAAGGTAGTTGGTCACATTCATTGCATTGGCCTTCAGGAAGTATAGAGCAGACAGGAAGTGGGGTAATGCTACCAAGCCTCAAGACCTGCCTCCAGTGACTCAGGGAGGGACCACCTCCTAAAGGTTTCACAACTTTCTCAAACAGCCCTAGGTTTTCAAACACAGGAGCCTCTGAAGTCACTTCACATCCAAACCACCACGGCTGTGTTTCAGAGGGTTCCCTTCTACTGAAAGAGAAAGCAAAGCCTTGAGTTGTATACAACATCTCTGTGAGCAATTCTGTACGTGCTGTAGGAACACAATCTGTGGTTTAAAAAAACAAACAGCCCCGCTCTCCCAGTCACCCCCGGTTCTGGCTATTCTAGTTGCATGTCTTAAATGGTGTTTCATTTTCTGTTGACTCAAATGACAAAGCTCTGGAGGAGCCTTCGTGGGGTTGTGATATGCATGTCTTAATGAATGACCATTAGTAATTATGGTTATTATCTTTGATGATAACAGCAGTAGTCATGGTAACCTAAGACAGTTATCGTGAACATCTGTGACGGTGCAATAATAGTGTTTCTTGTGCCAGGATGCTGTGGCCCAGGATTGGGTGTGTTAGCGTACCCTTGTGAGAGGGCAGAGGAGCTTGCTGGGAGAATTTGGGACTGGGAAACAGGATGCTTAGCCCATCTTGGCAAAAAATCAGACCTGACACGTTCATATTCCTCAAGAAATGGCACAAGAATTAGAACTTGGCAGTAATGAAAGCTCACAAGATGGCTCAGTGGTTAACAGCATGTACTGCTCTTCCAGAAGACCCCACTCTGATCTGTGTCAGGCATCCCTCAACCACCTGTAACTCCAGGCTCATCAGATTCAGTACCCCCTCTTTTGGTTTGAGTGGGCACCAGCATTCACATGCTCAGACCTCCCCATCTCCCCATGCATACAAATAACTTATAAAGAAATCATTAAAAATAAGTATCTTCCACATACCTGAAGCTCCTGTCATGGAAGGTGAGTATTCCTTTGCTGAAATGTTTCTCGTTTCTAGTGTTCTTGGCTTTTCAAATAATAAGATATTTTGGGGAAAGGGAAAGTCTGAATTTGGAATTTATGTCTGTGTCATAGACAACTTCTACACATGGCTTGAAGGTGATTTGAGTAAGTTTGTGCATGAAGCAGCTTTTACGATGTGGAATTTGGTGTCAGGGCTAAAAGAAGATTTGGATTTTGGAGCATTACAGATTAAGGTCAATGCGAGCATTGCCTTAGGTTCCCTGGCAGTCACTGGGCACACAACCTGATAATCACAATTTTTCTTTTTTTGTTATTTACTGGATATTTGTATTTAAAGCGGAATAGAAGCTGGGGGAAGGAATTTTTGCACAATCTCCACTGAAGGATCTTAAGCTGTGTCTACAAAATAATGTGCCACAGTATTTTGTTCTCAAGTGCCCTCTCTTCTCAGAGTGAGACATAGCTACAGTGAAAAACACCTCAGTGAGCCCACACTAGTGAAAATGCAGCTTTGTCTGTGGTTCCCAGTAAAGGGCCATTCTTAGATTAGAGACGAGAGTTTTGTGACCCTAGACAAAATCCTCCCTATAGGACATGTGAAAGGCTTGGTCTCATTATAGAGTTGCCAGGTTACTGAAAAGTAATAGATGTGGCTTTTACCCACCTACCCACCTGGCAACAAGAAAGTCTTTGAAGACATCTCCTTTCTAAGGAACTAGAGACTGAACCTAGGCCTTGCATCTGCGAGGCACATTCTACCACTGAACTGTACCGACGCACCAGGGATAACCACTTCACAACGGAGATAGGCTGCACTGATACCACTCTTCACTGACTGGAAGCTTGTACAAATTGCTGATGCTCAGAACACAAAGGCTTGTGATTTGGGAGCCTCCCACGGCCCAAGAGGCTACGGGAGAGCTATCACTAAACTTAGGTAGATGTCTCTTTTGGACCCAGTGACGATGACTCCTACGCTTATCTACTTTCTGGGGGCTGTTATGAGGATTAATTAATGCTTATGAAGAGCTATAATCACCGTGGATGAAAGGAGGGCAGAGGAATAATGATACTTCAGACCAACACGGCACCTTTCATCTGCTGATCTCCAAGCACTTCACAAGTCTGAATTAATTACATCAAGGTAATTGCAAGGTATAATGACAATCACAGCAATGGTGGTAATTACCTTGCGAGTTGGCCTCCAGAATCTGATTTGAAATCAATTTCTGAACCTGCCTGGAAGAGGCACTGCTGCCCACCCCCTTGCTCTTGATGGCTTGCAGCATGGATGCCTCAGGACTACATTGCCTTGTCTACTTGAAGCCTCCTCCCCGCCATGCTCCTGGCTTCTGCCCTCACTGCAGAAGCCAGAGAGGCTTTATGCAAAAGGAAACTTAGTTTTCTGGCTTGGTGCTTGCATAATGGGTGAGTTTTGGAGCTCTAAGGAACGTGTCTGGGAGAAGAAGATTCATACCCAGTGAGTGTGTTTGGGCAAATGCTTCCTCATCTGTTACTAGCACTTCTGAGGCTCTTGTAGAACTTTCAGTGCGGTGAGCATTAAGTGCTCGCTATGTAGTAACTTACCTGAGCTTCAGAATGTTGTGGGTGGTAGGCACTTTTATCGTTATTGTCTCTGTTTCATGATTGGGAAACTGAGGCATTGAACAATTAAGTAACTTACACAGGTCACAGAGCTGGTGAGTGGCAGAGCTTGTAGTTTATGTCCATGTAGAAGGCCTGCCCCTGATTACCCCTATTTAGAGGAATCAGACCAAGCACTTTGCTCTTGTTTTTATTTTATTTTTGAGGTCTCATTGTGTTATCTAAGATGACTACACCACCTAAGACTGAGCCGTCAAACTTGTGACCCTGCCTCACAATACAGGTGTGCACCAACACGCAAAGCAAGAATAGTTACACAGAAGAAAAGAACAATATGTGTGTGTGTGTGTATGTGTATGTGTGTGTGTATGTACATGTATGTGTTCATGCATGTAGAGGACAGATGCTTACACCCAGTATCCTTCTCAACCACTCTCCACTGTATCTTCTTCCCCAGCAGTGACCACGGCTTCTCCCACCATAACGGAAGGAATATGGGCTTTGTGCAATGGGAAAGTGAGCTTCTTGATGCTTGTGCTACTGGTGAGTTTTGGAACAGTAAAGAATGTGCAGGGTCTCATACTGAGCCTGGAGCTCACCAGTTCTGCCAGACGGGCTGATTACCAAGCCCCAGAGATTCTCCCCTTCCTGCTTCTCCAGCGCCGGGATTACGCGCACGTGCAGCTATGCCTGACTATGACTATGACTATGACTATGACTATGACTATGACTATGACTATGACTATGACTATGACTATGACTATGACTATGACTCTCCTGGGTGCTGATCTCAGGTCTTCACATTTGTGTGGCAAGCGCTTTTCTGATCGAGCCTCCTTCCCAGACACCAGTTCTTCTATTCTTACAGAATATTTTTGCATTTTCCTTTAGACTGCGTCCAATGTGGCTTCGGAGTTAGGCCGCCTGGATTATAACCTCAATTTGCTGCTTAGTGGCTTTAGGACCTTATGCCAGTTGTTTAATTTTTTTTTGATCCCTCCGGTGCTCTCTCTGTAAGATGGAGACGGAGGAATCCTTTCTTCACACAGCTGAGTGATGCCTTAATCCATATAAGATGCTTCTAACCATATATGGTATACAATCCACGATCCACCGTGGAGAGCTGCTAAGGTCTGGAAATGACCTGTCTTCCACAGGTCTGTGCACTGGAAACTTGTTTCTCAGTGTTATGATAACCGAGATGCAATAGCATATTTGAGAAATGGAATCTAACTAATATGACCCCCCCTCCCCTGCAATGCTGCTCCTGTGGACTGAGCTGAGCTTCAAGAACTGAATGGATTAGTTCCCCAGTTAACAGGAGGTTATGAAAGAGCAGGTTTGGCTCCCCTGCTTCACCTCTCTACAACTCCTACTGCTTTTCTTGCCTCATGGCCTTTCTCACGCCCCTCTCTTCATGATGATGCCTGCCAGGAGGTCTTCTCTAGAAGTGGACATGGGCACTATGCTCTGTCCCTCCAGAACCAAGACCTAGATAAATGTCAGTATAAAGTACTGATCTGAGAAGCTGAGAAGGGACTGCTGTGATTTTAAAGATGCCTAACTTCAAGGCTAGCCTGGGATACATATCAAAACCTGTGTGAAACAACAAGCACAATGATAAAATTTCAAGAATTAAATCACTCTGCCTCAGATCTTTTGCTATAGCAACACAAAACAGAGGAAGACATTTGCTCCTTCATGGTTAGCAGGAAGTTTAGAAAGTGAATGTCTAAGTCTATGATGTCATGGCTAGCGTTAAGAGATAAGTATAGAGGCCAGGTGTGGTGGTGCATACCTTTATTTCCAGCACTCAGGAGGCAGAGGCAGGAGGATCTCTGAGCTTGATGCCAACCTGGTCTACAGAGTAAGTTCCAGGACAGCCAGGGTTATACAGGTTATAAAGAAACCTGGTCTCAAAAAAAAAAAAAAAAAAAAAAAAAAAAATTAAAAGGTATCCCAAGACCCAAGATCTCAATGGTCCATTCTGTGATGAAAAAAGAGAATCTGGAAATCTCTCTGCCTTTAGTAGGTTGAGCCACCCTCATAGTGGTAGGAGGCTTCACACTTCATGTTTCTTCAACCTATGAACCTATGAACCAAGGTGAGTTTAGAATCATCTGAACCACTCAGTGTCTTTGTGCTCTCTATTCCTACCCCATAGAAACTGTCTGGGGAGTGATTCTGTCATTGGCGTATTGCTTTTTCCTTCACTCACAAAGTTTGATGTTATAGTTGTATTCCCCCCCCCCCTTTTTTTTTAAGAAATCTCCCACCTAAGTCATATCCATGACAGGTTACTGGATTGCCTGTCACAGGCTCTATGGGAAAGCAGAAAGAGAAAAGTCCATTGCTCCAGGAATGGCTGAGAGGCCAGATGACACAGATTGACTCTTTATTTCTCAAATAAGGCTTGCGTGTGTCCGTGGTATGGTAACATCCCCTGTTTTCATGTCCTGAGGGCAATAAGAGATCAGTTTGACACTGGTCAGACTTTCCTTATGACCCAATTCCTTTTTGGCAGGGGCTGTCTTTAATGTCTCTCACCTTTCGATAAAACAAGTTGCCTGTTGGCCAATTCCAGAATTACTCAAATGGAGTACCCCTCGTGGTATGCTTTGTTAGAAGTCAGAGGTCTTAAATAGGAGAAAAAACGCCAGCCCAATCCCTGACTATGTTATCAGGAATGGTTTTGTTCTTTCCTACAGTACAAGATGTTTTTCAGGCACGTGTTTAATGTTGGCACTGCATTAAGGTTTCACCTTTAGCAGCCGTAGGCTTTCTGCATAGGGCCAGTGTTTAAACAAGCCAGTTCTGTCCTTGGGCTCATCTGTTTTTGAATTAGTTAAGTATTGTAGACTGTTTATCAGAGAGATTGCAGAGAGAAGTGAACGGAAGATGCAACTTGCCCCTCGTTCTTCCATCTGCATGTCTCTGAGAACTATGGCGATATCTGACTAGCTGTTGTCACTCAAAAGCAAGCCTGGGGATAAAAACAGATGAAGAGGGTTAAATGTGGGTGCAAGGACCACAGGCATAGCGCACACAAGCTTCAGGTAGTGTTTGATGATGCTGAGCCTATGAGCATTTATCTCACACAGAACGTGTGCTCAGGCTTTCCATCTGTCTTCTCAGTCAGTTTGCTAGGCACCTAGGCCTTGATCTTGAATTAAGGTTCTTTGCCTTCTCTTCTCACCCACATCCACACATCCAAGTCAAGCCCACACCACAGCTTGAAGTCTAGACTATGGGTGAAATCAGGTCTGTGGAACAGCTCTTCCCTCCCCCCTTTTTTGAGAAAATGTTTTTCTTTCTTGTTTGTTTTTCTCTCATATATCACATCCTGATGGCAATTCTCCCCTCCCCATCTTGCTCTCTACCCCAGTCTCTTCCTTCCACTTCTCTTTCCCCCCAATTCAACCCCCTCTTCGCCTCCCCTCAGAAAAAAGAAGGCCTCTCAGGACTTTCAACTAAATATGGCATAACAAGCTACAGTAAGACCAGGCACAAATTCGCACACCAAGACTAGATCAGGCAACGCAGTAGGAGGAAAAGGGTTCCAAAGGCAGGCAAAAGAGCTAGAGGCAGCCCCTGCTCCCCTGTTAGGAATCCCACAAGAATACCAGGCTACACAGCCGTACCAGAGGGCCTACGTCAGCCTGATAGAGGTTCCCTGATCTCTGTGGGGCCCTCGAGTCTGGAAAGTTGATTCTGTGTTCTTGTGGTATCCTCGATCACTCTGGTTCCTGCGATTCTTCCTCCTCATCCTCCTCAGGACTCCCGGGGCTCTGCCTAATTTGGCTGTGGGACTCTGCAGCTGTTGCCATCAGTTGCTAGATGAAGTCGCTCTGGTTTCTCTGACGACAGTTACGCTAGGCTCCGATCCCGGCACATCCTACAGGCACGACAAACTATAAGTCAGAGTTTCTGTGGCTGGGTTGGTGTCCCACTCCCTCCACTTGAGGCCTTGCAGAGGATGGCCGGTTCAGGATCCACGTCACCTAACTTTTCAGAGCGGCTCCCCACCACTCATTTTGCCTTTCAGCTGGCACTGACTGGTTGGACTTTCTCAACGTAGCTTAAATCGAGATCTCCAGTGAGTGGTTCACTCCAGCTGTGAAGAGACCATTAGGAACCAAATGAGGCTACATGCTAAATTATGGTCTGCTGATAGGAGGAGCCTGTCAGGTAGCCAGGCTGGTAGACTCTGTACTGGGGACTTTTTTATATTTTGCAAAGCTGATCGGGCTGACATGGTGCTGCTTAGCATTTAACTGCCTGTAGTTGAATGATCTTCTCCTCTATCCATAGCATTTGCAGATTTTTTTTCAGACACTGCCTTAGGAATTCCTCTTGGGAATGGACTGGAAATTCAAACTCCATTTCACACTCTCAGGATGGCCCTTTTCTCCTCCCAACCCATCTCACCATGAGCTTTGTTGCTACGCTGCATGAAGGTGATGCACAGTGAGCCTTCCATAATCTACAGAAGCTTCTTATCAGGGTCGTTTCCAGGCTCGCATGGTTGGTCTTTGGGCTTGGTAGCATCAGAACAGCTTTGGGAACAGACTAGGTTAGCTGTCACACTACGGCTCTCCACGGCAGCAGACTAACTCTAACTACAATTAACCTTTTAAGCAATTGTTGAAAGTAACGGCATTAATCCTCATTGGTTGCTTATTTTAATTTAGCTTCTTTAACTTTTTTCCTGCTACATTTATTTGTTTGTTTTATTTACATGTGCGTGTGTGTACCTCACAGTGGAAACAAGAGGACAGCTTGCGAGAGTCTGGTCTCTTCTTCCATCACGTGGGTTCTGAGATTCTTGGCTTAGTGGCAAGTGACTTTACCAGCTTAGCCATTAGCTTCTAAAAGCAACTTATTGTCCAGTGAGCAATGGTAAAACTGTTCTGACTCTAACTCAGTTCTAGATCTCTGAAGGTAACTCAGCTCTTTTTACTGAGTTTGTGTTTTGTAGTACTGGATATTGAATGGAGAGATGTGTGTATGCCAGGCAAGTGTTCCGTCATTGAGCTATGTCCTCAGTGGTGACACGACTTTTTAAAATGCACTTAGTCTGCCTTAATTGGTTTCAGGGTTTTGTACTATACAGTCTCAGAAGATGATCAACTAGACCATGGACTCAAGAACATCACAAGGGGTAGGGAGGAAGTCAACCTCTTGCCAGGTCTCTTGAAACCTGGAATGATGGTGCTGGAAAGATGGCTCAACCATTGTTTTTTTTTAATTAATTAATTTATTTTTTGTTACAATTTATTCACTTTGTATCCCTGCTGTAGCTCCCTCCCTCATCTCCTCCCAGTCCCACCCTCCCTTTTTCTTCTCCCTCTAAGCCCCTGCCCTAGTTCACTGATAGGGGGAGGTCCTCCTTCCCTACTATCTGACCCTAGCCTATGAGGTCTCAACAGGACTGCATCATCTTCCTCTGTGGCCTGACAAGGCTGTACTGCTCCCTGCCGCTCCCCCTTCCCCCCCAGAGGAAGGTGATAAAAAAGCCGGCCACTGAGTTCATGTCAGAGATTGCCCTTGCTTGCCTTACTAGAAAACCCACTTGGAGACCGAGCTGCCCACGGGCTACATCTGAGAAAGGGGTCTAGGTCCTCTCCATGCATGGTCCTTGGTTAGAGCATTGGTCTCTGCAGGCCCCCCTGGGCCCAGATTTTTGGCTCTGTTCGTGTTCTTGTGGAGCTCCTGTCCCCTCTAGATCTTTCTGTGCCCCCTTCTTTAATCAGATTTCCTGCACTCTGCTCAAAGTTTAGCTATGAGTCTCAGCATCCACTTCAATACCCTGCTGGGCATAGTCTTTTAGAGGCCCTCTGTGGAAAGTTCGTGTCCTGTTCCTTGTCTTCTCCTACTTCTGATGTGTATCCCATTTGCCTTTCTGAATGAGGATTAAGCATCTTCCCTAGGGTCCTCCTTGCTGTTTAGCTTCTTTAGGACTATAGATTTTCACATGTTTATCCTACATTATATGTCTAATATCTGCTTATAAGTAAGACACACCCTATGTGTCTTTCTGCTTCTGGGTTACCTCACTCAGAATGATCTTTTCTAGTTCCATATTGGCTGCTCTTCCAGAAGACGTGCATTGACTCTCAGCACCCACATGACAGCTCAAAAACCACCTATAACTCTAGCCTCAGGGGCTCCAACACTATTTGCTGGCCTCCACAGACACTGCATGCATGTGGTGAAGAGGTACACATGACGACAAAAACACCCATAAAATAAAAGTAAAAGTAAACAACAGCAGCAAAACCTGGAAAGAACATGTATTTAGTCCCTCGTCCTCCTCTGCCTCTTCCTCTTCCTCATCCTTGTCTCCTTTATCCCTTGGAAGCTGCTGAAACAATAGACTCAAAGCAGGTTCCCCCCCCCCCAAAGACAGAAGGCAATTTTTTTTTTAAAGCAGAAAATAGAGCAGACAAGGGGGTGGGAAATTTCTTCTTGTGTAATACTTCTAACAGCCTGATATGAGAGCATCGCATTCTCTTTAAAAATAAATAAATAAAAGATTTATTTGTATGTTTTAACTGTATGAGTGACACATGTATGCATGAGGTTGGTGTGCATCCCTGGTTCCTTCAGAGGCCAGGAGAGAACACTGAGTCCCCTGGAACTGTGAGCTGCCTGATTTTGGTTCTGGGATCTGAACTCAGATGCTCTGCAAGAGCAGTAAGTGCTCTGAAGAGCTAAGCCATCTCCACTTCCGCAGTCAAGGATCATCTCTCCCCCAGAAATTCTACTGCACTTGATCACCCGAGGGTCACTTCTGATGATCATCTTCCTGTGACAAAGGTGTGGCACTAAGATGCCCCTGCCAACCTTGCCGAGAGTAAGGATAGAGAACTCTCGTTTTTACAGACACGTGTTGCAATGAACAGCTATGCTAAAGAGGTTTCTGCTATAGGAAGGAGTGCTATCATCCTGCTACCCTTCACTAAACAACAACAACAACAACAAAAAGGCAAAATGAGGCGGTAGAAATTAATTGTACTCTGTGTCTAAGAATAGGTAAAAATTGCATGAGCATACTGTTTAGCTATAACTTCAGTCAGGATTCACAGAAAAAAAATAAAGGTCAGGACTCTGCCTGTTTTTGAGGAATACCAGGAATACCAAAGATTTCTTTAAAAATCAATTTTAGTCACAAAAACTGAATTTCCTGGATCTAGGAGTCTCTTCAAATTAAATGATGAGTCTCCATGGCAGCCCATGGATGGCGTTATATTATGGCCTTTTCTTTGTTGTTGTTGTTATTATTCTATGTCTCATTAGTAGTTGTCCACAGTGCCTTATCCTGAGCAAAAGTGTGTTTCATTGATGTCAATTTTATTGGATTATGTGTGTATTTTATTGGGGATGGAAACTAGGCAAATGCTTACCATTGAGCGATGCTCCCAGCCTCCAAATTCTTTTCCATATTTTGGAAATAATAGGATAGTGGCACAGAAAACAGTCTTTTGTTTACTTCTTTCTTTCTTTTTTTTCTCTTTCTTTCTTTCTTTCTTTCTTTCTTTCTCTCTCTCTCTCTCTTTCTTTCTTTCTTGTTTTCTTTTCTTCCTTATTTTAAAAGAACTTTTTCTTGGTTCTTTGTGAATGTCATATCATGCACCCCAATCCAACTCATCTCCCCCTCCCCTCATATCCACCTTCTACCCTTGCAACCTCCCAACTAACAGAAAAAAAAATCTTGTTGTAGAAGCTGTAGTGTGTCGCAGTGTGTCCCACAGTATACCCTTTTGTCCATACGTCTTTGCTTGCAAATGTTTATTGCAATGACTTGTTGGCCTGGTATGAGGCCTCAGTTTCTGCTACTCTATCAATCCTGGAACCTCACTGGGACTCCTGTTGGGCATCTCATGTTGCCCTGTGTCATGGAGGTCATAGAGTTTGGGATCTGTAGGACTGGCCCCTTCATACAATGCAGCAGTTCATCAGTTGGGGTAGATGTTGAGTTGGGCCAGTTCAAAGCCTGGAGCTGGGCCGGAGAGGTATCTGAGCTGGTCAACCCACCAGCTCTCCTGCTCTCACACCTGTGGGCCACCTCACCAGCACCTACCCAAACAGGAGCTAGCTCTACCATGCTGCCATGTGAGGTGTAATGTCTGCTCTCCCAAGTGTAGCAGCTGGTGATGGACATGGCCAGTGTTCCCACTATCATGACCCCAAGGCCAGCTCTCCCACCTGCCATAGATGGCGAGGGACTAGGGAGGGGAGGAGGGCACCTCTCGTTCATTTACACTGCTCCACCACCCAGCAGACAAGAGGCAGGGCTGGCTCTTCTGCAACCCCCCCAGCCGGGTCTAGGTCTGTGCTGCCCAAGTGAAGAGCAGGGCCTGTTCTCCTGAGTGCTTCAGCGGGTGAGAAACAGGGACACCTCTCCTGCTCTCATGAACCCGTCAGGGCCAACTTTCCCACCCACTGTAGGTGGTGATGGAAAAAAGGAAGGGAAGGAATATCTCCCTTATTGATTCCACTGCACAGCTGACAAAAAGCAGGGTCGGCTGTCCCATACTCACAGCCTTAGGGCTGGCTTACCCGTAACCCCCATTTTCAGGGCCAGCTCTACTGTGCTGCCCAGGTGAGGTATAGGGCCTGCTTTCCTGAGTGTTACATCTGGTGAAGGGCAGGGCCAGCTCTCCTACTCCTATGACCCCATGGTCAGCTCTCCCACAATACCCAGATGAAGGGTGGGGCCAGTTGTGCATTGCCCTTAGACCTCATCATGTCCCTGGGCAGTAGCCCAGATCAGAGATATTCGCCTGGCCTTTGGTGGTAACAAGTCCTGCTGCTGCAGGGCCACAGACCCAGACATGACCTCTGGTGGCAGCACAGGTCAGAAACACAGCATGGTCCCATGCTACTCACATTAGGTTATTCCTCACTCCCCTCAAGTCTCACTTCTGCCTCTCTTCATTATGCCTGCATCCTTCTGTATCTATCTATCTATCTATCTATCTATCTATCTATCTATCTATCTCCATTTCTCCATCACTTCCTGGTCCTCTTAATGGCACCAGTGGTCTCTGTGTCTGCGGTCATCTCAGGAGTGGTCTCAGGAGTACTGTGCCCCACTTGTGCCTTATGGCACTGAGCAGGGGTCATCTCTGGCATGGTCTGCTCCTCTAGTTCTGCGTGGCACCAGACTGATGGTCATCTCAGGCTGGCTTGCTGTCTGGGACTCCTGGCTCCGGATTGGTGGTTGTCTCAGGCTGGCTTTTTTTTTTTTCAGGGAATGTTAGGTTGCTAATCGTTCAGACACTCATAGGTCAGAACACTGAGTGTAGACATGGCCTCTCTCCTCTCTGCCACCTACTGCTGCACACATGACGCCTCAGCTGCACCTGCAGTGCCTCTAGGAGCCGTCAGTCTCTTGTCTTCTAACGTGTTCCATTTTGCTCTGTAGCTGGGAAAACTGTGTTCTGGTTGAGTCAGCTGAGGGCACGGTTTACTCTGCCAAGTGTGAATCCTGCCCCCTTTGCCCTGCTGTCCCATGGCCTTCAGCTCCCATCTAGAAATAAGGTGTGTTTTGAGGAGCACTGGCAAAGAGTGGTTGTAGCACATTTATGAGACGCTCAGAGTATACTTGGGACATCTGAGAGGAAGAGCTCAATGGGAAAAAGACAGAAGGGCAGTGTGGAATGGGTTTCCGGGTCCATGCAGGCTTCTGGACCATCTCTCTTTCTACGAAGCAGGGAGAGCCTGGTGGGGAGGAGAAAGGTCAGGTTCTAGATTGTGTGTGTGCTTTACCATGCAGGCAGTGGGCATTCGTGCCTCCAGTTCTAGCTGGAAGGCAGAGTTTTAGCAAGGCTTTTAAAAGTGAAAGGAAGGAAAGGTTAGAAGTAGAGAATAGAGGAGGAATGTCACGGCATGTAAATTCTGTTCTTTTTTCCACCTAAGTCTTTGTCCCCGCTAAGGAAGTCCTCTATCACCAAGCCACATCCCCATCTTTTTTTTTAATGTTTAACTCTGGTACAGGATTTCACAATGTTGGTTAGGCTGGCCTTGAGCTCGTTCGAGTGGTCTTGAACTTGTGCTTCCTACGCCTGCCTCCTGAGTTGCTACAGTCATCAGAGCTTGCCAGCAGCGAGTTTTCAAAAGAGAGTGGATAGAAGATGTATCTCAGTAATAGAGTGCCTTCCTACCATGCCTACGGCCCTGGGCTCTGTCCTTCCATCGAAAGGGATGGAGGTAGGAGAGAGAAAACACACAGCATACGCTATTAAAGAAAGTGTAGAAAAACAAATTGAAAAGCCTCTCAAGGAACCTGGGAGGGAGGCTTTTTTCTAATTCTGTAGCTGTACAGCTTCTCTAAGTGACTCTGAGAAGGAAAAGCTCAATTTAAAAGCACAGGTAGGTGTTGTGACAAGTTCATAATATATTCCAGGCAAGATTCTTTTATTACCCTCTCCCTCTTTTGAAACTAGCTATGGGAGGTGAGTCATCACAGAATAAATATACAGTCCTGACCCACAGAGCTGAGCACACTTCAGCCATCACACGGTCCCGGTTAATCAAGTCAACATCGAAGCCACCTAAATGCAAGGTGCTGTGGACTTGTTTGGTCAAAACAACTATAAAAATGTAAAGATAACAAAAACATACAAAGTGGGGCTGATATTTCTCTTTATGGCAAGGCTTGGCTGAGTAAATAAATGATGAAAGAGACAAAGAGGGATCAGCAGCAGATGACGGAACAGGTGGACACAGTTCCTGACACCAATACTTTGGCAAGAGTGCGTCACCCGTTTAGCTCCCACACCGATTGGTTAATTCCAAGGCCCAAGGTACAGGTATGACCGGCTCTTGACAAGAAAAGCTTGGAAAAGCTGGAGAACTTTCAACACAACGAGCAAAGCTTTCCAGCTGGATGCTGAAGAGCTGGGGCCGAGTCTCAGCCCTCACCATGGATTCCTTAGGAGAAAATCGCCCGGTAAAGCAAAGAAACGAGGAAACCAAAACCTGCCATCCTGTAGCCCTGAAGAGAGCAGGTAGTTTTCTTCAAGGTAGTGATGCTGATCAAGCAAACTCATACTCAGGAGGCTTCAGAGTGAGTTCAAGTTCTTTTCATGCTGAAGAGTAACACACACACACACACACACACACACACACCTTTGAAAGCTTTGAAACTGATTAAACATTGAAAAAAAAACTAAACCTCTTTAAGTGTGTCTTAAAATGAACTAGGAGCCACCCCCTCCTTCTTTCAAGTTTCTCTAGACTGAAAAGCCAGATGACGGTGGGTACTGAAGGCCCTGATTCAGGTGCAGTCAGAACTCCGCCAGCAGAGAATCCTGAAGCAGATGATAGCAAGAGAGTGATTTCATCACATTTTTCTTTTTCTGGCAGGATGTGGGTTTCCATGTGGAAAGGCTGCTGGTTCCCAACCACAAGGGAACCCGCCACAGTTACTGCATGACATGACAACACATGCTTCCCGGCTACATAAAAGCAAAGCCGAGTTTGCAAAGAAAAAGCAACTCTGTGCAAAGGGCGCAGCGTGGGAAACTTGCCTGTCTGGTTTCGCCTGGGCTCAATCTTTTGTGAGCAGTTTTCAGTGTCAGCTGCACACCATCATCCTAACACAAGTTCCCAGTTTGGTGCAACACCACATACACACACACACACACACACACACACATGCACACAAACACACACAGAGGAGTTAATGAAAAATTTAAATTGACATGAAACTTCTCAGATGGCCTAAGGACTTCAAAGAGTTAGGGAAACATCAATCAGATAAAAAACAAAAACCAAAAAAACCCATATGTCACTCATGTTTGAAAGTGTTGCAGTCATGTTTAAATAGCTGGCAGGAATTTTTTTTTTTTTCTGAGTATGCAGTAAAGCAAAGCAAGCTTCAACAGACTGGAAAAGTAAGATTCACGTCTTGCTGTTGTTTTCGTCTTTGTCTCTTTGCTCTTTTTGTCCACCCTGAAGGCAGGCACAGTCAGGCTTCCTCCGTGCAGGGCACAGGGCAGAGTCTGAGGTCTGCCAGACTGAAGCCTGCAGCATTTCTGCCTCCTTGGGAAAACGGGGCCTTGGAGATGTCAGCAGCCTTCCGCTGCCCTGTACTGAGCACACTCAGGCTCCAGCACACCTTGTCAGCAGCTCTGTTTCTGGAAGTCTGCCAGCTGCAGGGGCCCAAGGTCAAGCAACCACCATGACTATCCACAACAAGCAAAGCCTTGGGGAGCCAAGGAGGTGACAGCAGGTGGAGAGGCAGTTAGTGAGGTCCGCAGGGCTGCCGGCTGGCTGCTGTGGCTTCCACAATGGCAGTAGCTGCGCTCAGTGCCGGGAAGGTTTTATCTACTGATCATCGCAGTGTGCCAGAGGGCTGATGGGACAGCCCGTGTTGGCAGAGGCTTTCAGTGGTAGCCTGTAACTAAACGGCAGAAGAAAAAAAAGGGAGGGGGAATCTAGAATCAAGCCAGCAGGATCAGTTGCACAGAGCATGAACACCAAGTCTAAATCTTCCTTCCCTGCACCCAACCTCACTCTCGCACCATGGCGGCCTGCTTTTGAATCTGCGTCACCTCTTTTCCCCAAGCGCGTTATGCTGAGTTACTTTTAGAGTTCGGAGGGCAGGAGCAGAATGGCTTGGGTTAACAGCAACAAACAAACAGGCTATGAAAATTTGACAGATTTTTTTTTTCTTTTTTAAACCGGACACTTACTCTAAGAGTTTCTTTTAAGTCATGGCACATTGTAATGCTCATGAGTAGATTTTGTGGTGTGTGTGTACATCATCCTAAAAGTTTATGTACCTACAAAAGCGCTTACGGAAATCAGAGCCTGATGTCAAACATGTTCCTCTTTTGCTCTCCACCTTCGTACTTTGAGCAGGCCTTTCAATGAACCCAAAGGGCGCTAGTTTAGGTAGGCTGGGTGTCCCTCAGGCCTTCAGTATCTTCTCCCCTCCCTCCTTCTTCTTACCGCCCCTCCACCCCTCCAATGCTGGAGGGGCAGGCACACACAGCCATGTTCCTGTTTTATGAGGATGCTGGCAATTTGAGCTCAGTAGGCTTTCAGAAAAAGCGGTCTTCATCAATGAGGCATCTCCCCAGCCCCAGTCTCTCGTTTATCAACTTTTCCACTGACGCCCAGTAGTTTTATTGTAAGATTGAAATACTTTATTGGGACATACCCATCAGAGAGCTAAATCAGAACTGAAAAGGTAAAAGCTCACAGAGATGTCTCTGCTATCCGTTGTTTATTTGTGTACACTGAGGCTGTTTGAGCTTCTGCAAATGCACTAATTTGTTCTCAGTTTTTATTTTCACTTTGGGTTTTCCTAGCACTCCGGTAGCCCTTCAGTTGTTATAGCTCTGGGAGTGCGGTGATGACTAATCTCAGCTCTCAACTTGACACACCTGGGAGGGGGGAATTGCCTCCACAGATTGGCCTGTAGGCACGTCTCTGTGGGCATTGTCTTGACGGATGATTGATATGGGAGGGCCCAGCCCACTGTGGGTGGTTCCATCCTTAGGTGGGTCTGCTTGGGCTGAAAAAGTAGAGCAACCGAATCTGAGCCTGGGAGCAAGCCTGCCAGCAGCATTCTTCCAGGCTCTCTGCTTCACTTCCTGCCTCCAGGTTGCTGCCTGAGGATGGGCTGTGACGTGTGGGATCAAGTAAACCCTTTTCCCTCCCCAAGTTGTTTTTTGGTCATTGTTTTATTACAGCAACAGAAAGCAAACTAGGACAGATATGTGACCATTTCCCTTCTGATAGAAATGGTTACGGCTTTTCTATCATATCTTGAAAGTAGGTACTCTGTTCATGTGGCCTTAATGGGAGTTCAGGAATGCTGAATGAAGAATGAATTGCTTCCTAGAGTTCAAATCAGATAACTGTGGAAAAAAAGCCTAAATTTGACACCAAGATTCTACCAGTGAATAATATCCTACCTATTGCTTCATAAATGAGTTCTCCATAGGATAATGGCTTTCTTGACAGCACTTAACATCACTTGATTTGAACGAAGCTTTCTAGGAACCTAATAAGATAAACTAGGAGAATGCCCATTGGATTGTTGTGGGTGGTAATGACACCCAGAGAGTAGCTGTGTTTTAGTGTCACTTAAAGCAGCAGTAAATACATATTGATTAAAATACATGCACACATGCAGCTTGCTCTTCAGAGTGTGATTGAGCTACGCCGCAGTGGAGCCTAGAGCGCTGTTGACACTCATTAAAAGTTAAGGACAGGGCTGGGATGTGGCTCAGTTGGTAGAGAGCTCACCTAGTAACTAAAAGTAACTGTGACAGAACATCACAATCAAAGACAACTTAAGGAAGACAGAGTCTATTGGCTTCACTGTACAGAGGGATGAGTCCATCATGGCATGATGAATTCCTGGAACCTACCCTCAAAACACCATTTAGTGAGAAGCAAGTGTTCAAACGCCTTAACCAATGGGAGACATTTCTTATTCAAATCACAAGAAGCCTTGGCTTTGATCCCTAGTGCTGTACAAACTTAGTGTGGTGACACACTCTCATAATTCTAGCATTCAAGGCCATTCTCAGCTACCTAGTACATTCAAGGCTAGCCTGGGCTACCTACCATGCTGTCACAGACAAATCAAGGAATGTCTGGCAACACACGTTCCAAATTTTCCTTTTGTACAAACCACTAAACAAAAATAACAAGGCATGGAATTCCAATCAAAATGACCAGCAGTAAAATATGGTCTTCAGCCTGATGAAGGTAAGAGGGCCTGGGAGGTTTTCCCGTTGACCTTTTTCATGTTGATTGTAGCCTCTCATTTCACAGGGCCGTATCTTTTTCTTTTCCTTCCTTCTGCATTGCTTTCTTTTCTGAAGACAGGGTCTCCTGAAGGTTAGCGTGGCCTCAAACTCAGTGTGTAGTTTGGGGTACCCAGAGTTGTAGCTGGCTGTCCCCAAAACACACCAAATCTAATTTAGATGTCCTGCTTCCTAAGGCGTAGTAATGTTAAAACTTTGAACTTAGCAAAACCAATGTCCTAAAATCAAGCCTTGGTCTCTGGGAGGCAGGAGAAAAACTTGCAACAACTCAGCCTTGAACTCCTGATGCTTCCACCTTTGTCTCTCAAGTGCTGGGATTACAGGGGTGTGCTACCACAACCAACTACAAGCTCGCATTGAGACAACCTAGCCATAAGACTGTCAGGAAAACTGAAGTGTAAATGATACAGTGTGTAAGATATTAAGCCTGTTTCCAACCAAATGGCATCACCAATTTACCAGGAACCAGCAGAGTCACATTTTACCAGTCGGATTATTACTGGAAAGAGTTTGGCTCTTTGGGAAATATGTTGTCCCTTTGAGGGGGTTTTGGCTTCTGAGATAAAGGTATCGAATACGGAGCTGAAGATCTGCCTGAGCACTGTGGCTGACACACTGAGACTGAGTTCCCTGTCTTCCTCAGCTTCCATTCCCCTCTACAACATGTTCCTGAGAGGAGACACTCTTTGTTCTTTTTAGGTATAAAAGCCTGTAATTCTCCATAAGCAAATTCAAACAGAGGAACCATTTGTACGCTGCTGAGTTCACAGGCTGCTGAGTTCACCAGAGAAATGTGTGGACAGTGCAAAAACTAGGTCTAGGGCAAGTGTTAGAGACCTGAATTGTGCATTTATGTTTTGCTCTGAATATATGCCAGTTTCCATTCTAATGTGAAACATAGCAAAATCTTTCCTATTTTACTAGGCTTTGAACACAAATATAAAAACAAACCATCTCCTAACACCTTTAGAATTTTTTTTTAAAAAAAACAAACTATAATTTATTTTTTCATGTGTATTATGCAAACATGATGCATAGGTTTGGGTCTTTGGGGGTACCTACTGTTGTTTCTAAAACACATCCAATCTCATTTAGCTGCTCTGCTTCTTAAAGCGTAGTAGTCTCAACGCTTTGAACTTAGCAAAAAACAGTGTCTTAAAATCAAGCCTTGGTCTATGCGAGGCACATGAACAAACTTGCAATCAGTAGGACATGATTGTTTTCTCTTGTTTTAGATAACTAGGAAACAAGAATGCTGATTGAACTATAGCCAGGAATAGAATCCGCCGTTAGTATAAAACCCTTTTAGTCAGATTCATTTCCATGTTTCCATTTGTGCGGCGGCGTTATTAAACAGCTTCTCTTTCAGTTTACTTAAATGTACAAGCTGGAATGGTTGCACACAGCACCCAGGCTTTTGGAAGGCGTCTGTGTTCTCATGGCCTTCGTTTGCAAGATTCCGGTCCATCCCAGAAGTACTTCTGTTCTCTGGCTAAGCTCTCCCAACAGAATGGACAAGAACCAAATCCAGAGCAATAAAAGAAGTGAGACAAGGACTTGAGATGACAAGCAGGGTGGCTGAGGCAGCTGGTGAGGGCCAGTTCTGCGGTCACCTGTGTGTCTCCCAAGGCCCGGGGTTGAGGTGGGAGCTCTCGGTGTTACTGGCTGTGTCTCCTGGAAACAGGCTGGTGAAGAGGTGGGGCCATTAAGCACTACTAGTTTGCTTTGTAGATGGCTTGCTCTTCTGTGCTTGCTTTTCCTCAGCTTCTTTGCTGTGCCTCTCTTGTCTCCCTTCAGTGGCTGTGTGATGAGGGTGAGGTGGGGGCAGGGGACATGGCACACATACTTCCGTGCACAGCTTCTCAGCTCTTTCTCTTTCTCCCCAAATCTGCAATATCACCTTCTTCTTCTTCTTCTTCTTCTTCTTCTTCTTCTTCTTCTTCTTCTTCTTCTTCTTCTTCTTCTTCTTATTCTTCTTATTCTTCTTATTCTTCTTCTTCTTCTTCTTCTGCATCTTTAGAAAACTAAGAAGAAACATAACCTGCTCTTTTTTTCCTACCCAGGGACTGTTCTTTAAACACCAAACAGTATCTGTGCTGCCTGGCTCTAACAAGGCCTTAGAGGGACAACTATTATTTGCCTATGAGGACTTTAAGGTCCTCATCTTTGCAGCCTAGATTTTTAGGGACAGCCATCATGCTTCCCAGTCCCATGTACTTTCTCTTGGATATTTGAGACAGAGTTTCACTGTGTGGTACTAGCTGGCCTTGAACATTGCATCCTCCTGTCCTGGCCCCACCCCACTGTGAGTGCTGAGGTTACAGGCATTTGATACCACACTCAGAATGGCAACCACATCTTCCTAAGTATGATCTGCTGCTAATCCGCCTTGCTCTGACATACTATACTTTGGAAAAGTAGAGTGTTTTCTTCTGCCCCCTTAGAGCGGTGGTTCACTTGACCAAGCCACCTGTCTGAATCCATTGAAGGCTTTTACAGTTTACTCACTTGTCAATTACTTATTATATCTCAGGAATCTCCTAGAGGCAGAGTGTAAGCAGAGGGGTCACTCCATAAGAAGTGTGATTGCAAGGCTCTGAGTGTTCTCTTGTATCAGCGGGTAGCGGTGGGATTATGAAGCCCAAGACTGCAAATTACTATGTCTTTGTGTTGGCACTGTCAGCTCTGAAATTAATTTTCCTAGTATTAAAGAGGGTGCTAATTGCAGCCTCGGTAGGCACAATGCATTTTATTAGCACAAACTATATTATTGTGTAATTATTGTTTGCTTGTAATACAATCATCCTATCAATTTGCCAGAATTTGGTTTCCCCTGCATTTTTTTGTTTGTTTGTTTTGTTTTGTTCTAATGCTGATCAATAGCCAGGCTAACAGCTGAAGGGTAAGACAAGCAGTGGTGACGACAGATGGCAAAGGTTTGGGATTGGGAGAATAACAGAAGTAGCTTCTGTTACTTCCAAGGATGGCTTATACAGATATAACTTTCAGGTTTGTGAATGGCGGCTGCCGGGTGGGGGTGGTGTGAAGGAGTTGGAACCACAGTGCTCTCCGATGTTCTTACGATGTAGCATAAGGACGCAGGGAAAGCTGCAGGGCTTTTGCCCTCTAAGCAAGCGTCCCACAGCTCTGCCTGGAGTGATGAGCGTCCACCGAGATGTGGCTGCCGACAGAGAACGCAGGAGAATGAGGAAAGCAGCTCTCGGGTGCTTCTCCGGTGCTTGTTTTCAACACAGAGCAGTTGTGGAGGATAGAAACGGCTACGGATCAGACGTTGGCTTGCTGGGGCGTTGGGAGCATTTTCCTAACCTCGTGTGGACGCAAATAAACTGGTGCCAGCAGAGCTCTGGGGGCTTAGTCGGAAGTGAACAAAGTCAGAAAGGACTGAAATTCTGATTGTGGGACAAGCACCTCAGCATTGGACAATGGCATCGCTGGTTGAGATATTCTGAGACTCTTGAAGTGTGTTAGATTCTCCTTCTGTGTGACTCGACTTAAGAGAAGACATAAAGTGCTTTTCTGCAAGGGGCTCAGGGTTTTCAGTCTTAAAGTGACCAGTAGTAGTAGCTTTTTAAATTTTTGATGTCTGTGGAACCGGGTTAAAACCAGAAGGGAAGTCAAGTCAGTTTCTAATTGGGCATTTCTGGAATTACATGCTAATTTTTCAATTATTATCAAATGATGTTTTAGCCACAGAGTTCTCAGCAAAATAATTTTATTTGGGAAAATAAATAGGTAGAGGATAAAATATGCAAGATTATTTCTATCATTTCCTGCTTGCAAAACCCTGTCTACCTCCCCACCTGTCTACTGGTTAGATACCAAATTAGCTCTCATTTTTTTTATTTTTAACCTTTCAGAAATAAGGTTTATTAGGTGAGAAGGCATGACTACGGGATCCATGATTGGGCCTGGAATGGGGGAGAATTTACAAGGAACAGTGGGAACTGGAAGGATGGCTCAGTGGTTAAGAATACTCACTGCTCTTCCAGAGGACCCACTTGGCAGCTCACAACCATTTCTAACTCCTTTTCCAGAGAATCTAATTCCCCTTTCTGGTCGCCAAAAGCACAAGACACAGAAATAATGCACAGATACACACATAAAATAAAACAGCCATACTCATAAAATAAAAGCTTTAAAAAAATTAAAAATTGGCAGTACATCATCCTAGAGTCATGACGACAGGACCATAGAGGTAAGAAACAGCTTCCCGTTTAAAGCTCAAAGAGGACCCTCATTAGAAGGATAGCTTAAAATAAAAGAGAGATCGTCTCCATGGGCAGGATGACAGGAGACAGGCCCAGCCAGCCTTCACTTTCCTGTGTAGACTGGATCGCCAGGCACTTCACATCAGTGTTTACCCATCCGCTTCACTGTTCCCTGATGTCCAGCCACACAGGGAAGAACTCAGCCAGAGAGCAGAGGTTGGAGATGGGGCCCAGCCCAGCAAAGCTGACTCTGATTTGGGGCCGCCACAGATGAATACTCAACACTGGTTTTGCTAGATGGAATGAAACAAACAAGCAATAAACCAAGCATCCACTTGAAAAATGGGCATCTATTTATTTATGCCCACATTAAATCAATACTTTCTTATTCTACCTATAAGGCTTATAAGAACATGTGCATTACACTAGGACATATATGTAAAATAGGGGTGAAATCTCATTTAGCATTCTGAAAGTTCATCTCCGCTGTCTTTTAAAGCAATAAGATACACACACACACACACACAAACCACACACAAACCACACACAAACCACACACAACCACACACACACACACACACACACACACACACATATTGCCTAAATTGCCTCAATGGTTCATCGTTCTTACCAAGCCTGTAAATCAAATCACTGGAGCCTTATTAAGCTTAGTGTTAAGAATTACAGCTCTATAGATGCAGTTTCATTCTGAGGAAACAAAAATCAGCGAGAAAGATTTTCTTCATGGAGCTAAATATTATGAGTCAAGTGGGAAAACCACCTGTTTTGGGGCAGAGAAGTTGGTTGAATAAGCCCACCCTTTCTTCAGCAACAAGTTAAGTATCTCTACTTTTGTAATTATGTATGTGTGCATGGGCCGAGAACATGCAGTGACGGCAGAGCCCCGAAGAGAACATTGGATCTCCCGGAACTGAAGTTGCAAGCGGTTGTGAGCTGCTGTCTGTGGGTTCTGGGAACTGCATCCGGGTCTTCAGGAAGAAGAAGTGCTCTTAACTGTTGAGTCATCTCTCAAGCCCACCTTTTTAAGTTAATAAAATTAACTTTTATTAGAGCTGTAGTTTCTTTTTGAAAAATTTAAAATCTCATGAAACTTTTAAGGGAGAAGAGGGGACAGGTGTTTTACAAGGCCTGATAATTTATCGTTACAGTAACTATTTTTAAAATAAATTTCTGAACAGTCTTCTTTATTCCAAGAAGGCAATTCTCGATATTTTAGTTTTTCCTTCAAATGTACCGCTGAAAGTGAATGCCTTTGCATGTTTCTTTCGTCTGATTGCTTTGGCAGGTTGATAAAAATAATAGCATGAGATTTGAGGAACCTTTTTGGAATGAGTATGTTTAGAAGTTTTAAACACGATATAAGTAACACACTCAGCTGGTGCTTTTTAGTGGAGACACGTAGAGGTGTAAATATCTCCAAGTATGCATGTTCACCCAGGCACAAGTGCGCTCACAGGCAGTCACTTTGACGAACTGATATTTGCCATTGTTGTGGATTTTCTGTTCTCCCCACCCAAGCATACACTTTGGAAGCTTACTTCATTGGGGCCTCTCCTTGTTTAATCCTCTTTCCTTCCAAAGTTACCTAACTTCATTGTGTGAATGTGGTGAAGAACACCAGGCATCCAACATCTGCCTTCATAAGGAGTGGGAGTGGAAGGGGTGGGTGGAAGGAGGGGCCGTCCTTTCCTCGTGAACCGTCTCCCACGGCCTCAGAGCTCCTTGTCCGCTTGTTAGCGTAGTTATCTCTGTGCATCTTGTTTTGAGTTACTTATGTGCTGTTTCTTCATCTGGTAGCAGACTGTTGAAATGAACTGCAATAGCTCTGGCTGCTCCTGCAATGGCTTGGATCTTAAACATACCCTAAAGGACACATAAAGGTTTGATCACCAGCCTATGGCACATTTGGGAGGCAATGGAATATTTAAAGAGATATGGCCAAGAGGAAAGAGGTTGGGTAATTAGGGGTGAGCCCTTGAGGGGATGTTAGCACTCAGACCGTTCCTCCTCCTTGTGGCCTGCCTGCCCACCATAGAATGATGACCTTTGTTCCACCGTGTATGCTCTGCCATGATGCTCTGACTCAGCACTGGTACCCAATGAAATCAACCTAACAATGATGGGCTAAAACCCCTGAAAGAGTAAGTCAAAATAAGATTCCATCCCTTTATAGGAGCTCCACAAGGAAACCAACAGAACCAAAAAAATCTGGTCCCAGGGGTCTTTTCTGAGACCGATACTCCAACCAAGGACCATGCATGGAGATAATCTAGAACCCAGATGTAGCACAGATGGAACCCAAGGCAGATCACTGTCCAAGTGGGTTCCCTAGTAAGGGGAGCAGGGGCTGTCTCTGATATGAACTCAGTGACAGGTTTTTTGATCACTTCCCCCTGGGGGGGCAGTCTTACCAGGCCACTGAGGAAGACAATGCAGCCAGTCCTGATGAGACCTGATAGGCTAGGGTCAGACAGAAGGGAAGGAAGACCTCCCCTATCAGTGGGCCAGGGAAGGGGCACAGGGGTAGTAGAGTGAGGGTGGTGGGACTGGGAGGAGATGAGGGGAGGATACAGCTGGGATACAGAGTGAATAAATTGTAATAAATAAAGAGAATGGAAAAAAAAGATACTGTTCCTTTCACTTCACAGTTCTTAGTTTAAGTATTCTGTGCAGCTTTGGCAAGCTTTTGCTAATCTCCTTTTTCCATGGCTGTTCCTGTTTATGGGCACCACATGCTCCTGTCATCTCCAGAACAACTTTCAGCACCCAAGTCACCTCCTAAAAGTGACACCGACTCAACCAGTCATTAAATCTTAGTATCGAATGCTTGAGCTCCTGACAATAGAATTTGAGAATAAGGAGGCATTCCCCTGGGGGAAAGACTCCTGTTTTAATTCTCAATAAACTGGCCTCAGGGTTAGACCATTGCTCTATCCGTACACACCGTCTGTCACGAACTCCATCCCTGTAGGCTTCCAGTCTCACCTGGATTTCTCAAACCTGGTTTAGATCAGCGTGTGAGCGGGTGAAAGCATTTGAAAGAGGAAGCCCCAGGTGCTTCTAGCAACCCTCCATTCCTGGAGTGCCACCTTGGTGTTCTCTGGCCTGAGTCAGGTCTGCCTGTCAGCACAGGAAGATACAGAGGAGAGCTTTGAATCTCAGACCAGCACTGGGCAGCTGTCAATCGTTTGGTCTAACATCTGTGCCTCAGTTTCCTCATCTTACATGTGGTCTTAAAAACATTGCTTATGTCGTAGGGGTGATGTGAAGATAAACCCTGCAAATGCATGTACATGTTAAACTGGTAATGTACTCTTAAGAAACTCTGGGATTGTGTTTATGGGTGTGTGTCTGCATCCATGCAGGTATGTGTATATTCATTAAATGTGCATGTGCGGGTACATATAGGTGATGTGTATATATGTGTGTGGGTGTGTCTGTGTAAAATAGTCTTTCACTGGAATGGGGTTCTGGCCAGTTAGCCCTGGCTGGCTGGTCAATGGGCCACAGAGTTGGTCTCTACTGCCCCCACTCTGGGATTACAAACATGTACCACGACACCTAGCATTTTAAATGGGTTCTGGTGACCAACTTAGATCCTCAAGCTAGCACGGTCAGCTTTTTTGCTTAACCAAATGAGCCATCTCCCCAGCCCCATGCTTCATACTTATGAGCACTCATTATTAAATGACTTACTTGCCTTCAAAAATTTTGATTTCTTTTTCCTAGAACTCTTAAGAGAGTAACCCAGTGTTGTTAATGACTCCCATTCTCTTGGTTCTCAGGGGAAGGTGGTGTCTGTTCATCAAGGATGGAGGAAGGGCGTGTCCTTGGGGACCTCTGGGATTGAGGAGCAGACAGCTGAGTCTCGTCCCTCCCTTCTTCAAAGACTGTAAGAAGCAAAACCACCCAAGTCTCCAACTCTTCCATTCCCACAGGCTTTTATGTGGCATTCCTCCATTTTGAGGAGCTGGCTCCCAGAAGAACTGTAAACTACGGAGACAACTTTGAAGTAACTACCACTTTAAGAGTTAGGTCAAATTGGACCGAAATGAGCCCAGCCTCGTAGACCTTTGAGGTACCTTTCTCATTTGGGTGGTTTGTTTGTGCTATAGTTAGGATCAAACCCAAGACAATGAACACACTAGGCAAGCACCCTGCATCTTATTCCCAATATGACATGTGCATATACACATGCCAACGAGATGATTCGTAGATGTTAAAAAGTACTCAGACACCAAACATGGGTAAACCACCTAAATTGACATTGCCTGTCAACCTGCCATATGACCGATCTATTCCAGCAGAAGGAGGAAATTTTCTCTTTTGCTCATTTGCCAACACATTCTTCTCTGTTACAAATTCCAAAGGAGAATTGTGGATCTGGGAGTATAGCTCAAGGGTAGACTACTTGTCCAGTGCACCCAAGGTCTAGGATGCTTCACTCCAAACACAGCCAAAAGTACACAAAGCTGAAAGCAAACAGATGAGCAAGCAAACCCCAAAGCAGAATCTCTGAAAGATCCCAGGGCCATTTCCTTAACAGGCTTGCTTTCCAGGATTGTGCTCCAGGCCTCTGAAGGCTGCTGGTGGCATCAAGATATGGGTGAAGTCAAGGACAGAAATAATGCCTTCTGGGACCAGAGCCTCAAATGTGTGTGAAATGAATGTGTGGCCTTAAATCACTCAGTCTTTCTGTGTGCTTCGGTTTATCTAGAATAAAATGAAGACTTTGGGTTAAGTGATCTCGGATTGGGAAAGGGATGGGAAAGGAAGGGAGAGGACAGAATAGGGGGTTATCATAAGGCCTTTGGTCTAACTTCACTAAGAAAATTCTGTGCCTCTTTCTGACTTACACTTGTTTATGATCATTTTTGACCACTTCTTGACTCTGAGAAATTTATCAGTCAAAAGCAGGAATGGTTGACTGAGGCAAGCTTTTATTTTTACTTTGCTCAGGAGGGCACCTATTTGATTATCTTAGCTATTCATTTATTTTCTTGTTTCATGCATTGACCATTAAGAAAGAAGTGATGAATCACTTGGAGTCAAACTGTATGCAGCCTTGTAGTTCATGTATGTTATAAAAAGTATTAAAAATGAATGAGATAGTGTGTGCTGTGTATGTGTGACCTGTGGTGTGTGAGTCTGTGTGTGTGCGCTGTGTGTATATGTAGTCTGTGATGTGCGTGTATGTGTGTGGGTGGGTGTGTATGCACGCATGTGGCAATGTACCCCTGGAGGCAGACATTGCTGTCATCTGTCTTCTTCTATTGCTCTCCATGCTTTGGGGACACAGTCGCTCACTGAACCTGGAGCTTACTGATCTGGCTAGGCTGGCTGCCAGTGAGGCCCCAGGTCCACGGGTCTCGGCTTCCCAGTGTTGGGAATCACAGGCACACACACCAACCACAATGTCCACATTTGTACATGCCTCCATGGGATCTGAACCTGGGGTCTCACACTTGCGCGGTGAACATTTCAGCCACTGGGCCATCTCCTCAGCCCGGAGGCTTTGTTTTCCACTGAGGTGGTTGAAATACACAAGAAAAACACAGAGAGAAAGATGCCTACTGTGTTCTTTGAATGCCTCTGCTCTTCTCAGTCATGGGCTATGCGGTGCTCCCTTACCTGCCACTCATGAACTGAACAGCAAGTTGAAGGCTGATGATGTCAGTAAATGATGAATAATTGAGTCATGATGACACAGGGGCTTCTGGGCTCTTAATGGCTGCTATTGTTGCAGGAGGGGCTCATTACTTCCTAGGTGTGGTCTCCCCACCAGAGCCAGATCAGTTTATCGGAGAACTAATGGGCACATGGGATGTAATTGGTGCCCTGTGATGAGCGAGGCAACCTACTCTCCCCATTTAAAAGAAAACGACTCACTTTTGCTTGGCAGCCACACCTCTTAATTACTTGCAAATGTTTAAGACTCATTATCTTCAAAGTTTGGAGAAAGGCAAAAGGAAAAAAAAAAAAAAAAAAGAAGGGGGAAAAATTACGTAGCATAGAAAAGTCCAAGGAGAAAAGGCCCCGGTCAGCCAGTTTTGTGTTGAGTCCCTCCCTCCGCCAACATCTGGGCTTAAGTTGAGTTGCCATTTGGCAGTCCTGGTGGCCAGTGGGCAGGAGGTGATATTTGCTTGCTCTGTTCTCCTGTGACCCACTTCTTCCCCCCTCCTCCTCTGAAGCAGGTGTTGAGAAAGAGGCGGTTGTGGTGGTGGTGGTGGTGGTGGTGGTGTGTGGGAGGCATGAATGGGGCTGCGTAAGCACAGAAGTGGTTAAATACTGCCACCTTTCTTCTCCTCGGCTGCCTCAGTGCCAGTTCACCCTTGTGTAGGGTTGAAATTACCTCCTGCACCTGCTCGTCTTGTCCTTGGGTATCAAGCACGCTAGGAAATTTTATTGCTGCTGCTGGCAAGCACCACCTCTATCTTTTCCTACTGAGTTGGGCTTTTCTGCTTTCTCCCTGTGGAATGCTCAGCCTAGGAGACCACAGAACGAGACTTTGAAAAGAGGTGATGTCTGAACGGGCATGCTGAGAAGCCCCTTAACCATGAACCCTGTAGATTCCAGCCTGCCCTTCCTGCAGTATTTTGGTGTGAAGTATAGGTGACGTCATGTACAGAGTAGCTGGCCAGGCCTGCCTCGGAAGGGCTGCCTCACATACACTATCAGGCTATTTGCTCTCATTCCTGCATCTTGAAAGGTCATTGTATTTATCACTATGAGGAAATACCCGAAAAGTTATCTAAAGGCAGGAAAGGTTTATTTTGGCTCATAGTTTTGGAGGTGTCAGTCCAGAGCCTATTAACCCCTATGTTTTGGGTCTGTACCAAGGAGTGGTAGTAATGCCTAGTGGAGTCAAGTTACTACTCCCGTAGAGGGTAGAAAATGGAGATAAAGAAAGGGGCTTGGATTCTAATATCCCCTGCAAGGGCATACCTTCAATGACCTAACTTCCTCCCATCAGTTTCCACCTTTTAGACAGTCATCCACCTCTTAATAGCACCTTAATACACAGCCTTCATACGGGGGCCTTCGGGAGAGCACCTAAGATTAAACCATAAGCTGGGTGCGGTGGCATATACCTGTAATCCTAGCACTCTGGGAGACAGAGGCAGGCGGGTCTCTGTGAGTTCAAGGCCAAGTTGGTCTACAAAATGAGTCCAGGACAGCCAAGGCTACACAGAGAAACCCTGTCTCCAAAATGGAGAGATAGATAGATAAATGATCAAACCATAACAGTTATGTGTCTTTTTAAAAAATAGATTCTTTTATTTGTATTTTATGTGTATGTATGTGTATGAGTAGACACAAAACTATGTATACTTGTGTACCACTTGTGTACACAGTGCCCACAAGGACAAGAAGAGGGTATTGGATCCATGGAACTGGAGTTAGAAACAGTTGTGAGAAGCCGTGTAGGTGATGGGATCCCAGTTCAATCTTTCACAAGAGAGCAATTGCTCTTAAACACTGAACCATCTCTCCTGCTCCAACAACTTTGTTCTTAAGAAACCCACAACCTTGTGCACGTGTGTGTAAAGGAGTGGGCAACCTTTCTTCTTATTCCTGAATTCTGCCCTGTGTGTGTGTGTGTGTGTGTTGAAATCCCCTGAAGTATCTGTGGACTTTGAGTGAAGAGACTAAGAAAATTCTCTTAACTGAATTGTCTCATTTAACTACGGAAGTGCCTATGGAAGCAAGTTATAAGCACCTATTAAGAGGACCTGAGATGAAAAAAGCCAGAATTCTGGTCTGGAGTGAATTCACAAATGCAAGGTTTCTTTGTTTCTCCCCCCCACCCCCGCCCCGCCAGGCACCGTCTTCCCCTCCACCCCCACTTACCTCATGTCTTGTCCCCCACCCCTGTCCTTTGTCCCCTCCTAATCTTTTCCTCTTGGTAGGAGCAGCAGCATATAGGTCTTTCCACTTGTAAATCATCAGCGAGATAGTTTCCGTCCGTCTTTCAGGTAAATTGGCAGGTTACTCTTCTTTTCTATGTCCTCTGTGGAGAATAACAGACACGAGGAGACACTAGACAACTCTGGATTTATTTAGAGAAACAGGCCCCAGCAGTGTGTTGCTGGGACACTGGGGCTCAGACTGTCTCATCCCAGCTACCATGTCATGGCTTATTGTTTCCGCCAGCCATGCCGAGCTTTTCATTAGAGGATGCTCTGGTTAACCAAACAGGGCCTCTTGGCCTTTGAATTTTTATGCTACTTTAAAGCCTTTAAAAGGGAATGGATTTCTAAACTTCTTCTCTCTTAAAGTTAAAAAACCATTTTTAGTATCTGTTAAGTGTTCATGTTGTACTCAGCACTTAGCCACTGCTGTAAACGTGGCTCCAGATGAGAACCATATGACGGGCTCCGTCCTGCAGGCTTTTGGACACACTACAGGAGAGCAAGGGACACTCCGCTTGTGTGTGTGCTTGGTTAGTGTGGCGTGTGTATGTTTCAAATGCATACATTTTTTTTCCAGATAGGATCTTACCTAGCCCAGGCTAGTCTTGGATTAACTGTGCAGCCATGGATGGCCTTGAACTTCTGATCTTCCTGACTCTGTTTCCTGAGTTCAGTGATGATAGGCATGTGTCACCACACCCAGTTTATGTGGGACTGGAGACAGACTCTAGGGCTTTGTGTGCATGTTAGGGAAGTACTTTATCAACTAAGCTATACCCCCAGCACACACACACACACACACACACACACACACACACACACACACACACGCGCGCGCGCGCGCGCGCGCAAGTCCTTCCATAATCTGAAGTGATAGAGCTTAAGGAAAATGTGTCTGATACAGTAGAGTGAAATGCCACGAGTTTCACTGCTTTAAAACAGCAAAGGGCATTGTCAAACAGATATTTCTTTTCACCATCTGTTGCTCACAAAAACTGCTCTAGCCCAACTCTTTAAAATTTTTTTGGTATTCTTTGACAAAAATACATGTATTGAATATAGTTTGGTCATTTCACCCTCCCTGCTATTACTGTCTCCTATCTCCTACTCTTCTGAACCCCTTTCTTCTCAACAAGTCCCCCATCGTACTTTCATGTTATTTATTTATTTCTGTGACCCACTGGATTTAATTAGGGTTGGACTGGAGATTATTCCCTGGAGTGTAGGAAGTCTTAAGATGGCTATTCACCTCTGAAAAAGAAAGAAAGAAAGAAAGAAAGAAAGAAAGAAAGAAAGAAAGAAAGAAAGAAAGAAAGAAAGAAAGAAAGAAAGATTCCCCCTTCCCTAGCAATCACTAGTTGATGTACTGACTTCTCTAGTTTCATTTTTTCCTTGTAAACTTGAGATGGGGTCTTGCCTTGTAGTAACTGACTTCAGTGTTGTTCTCATTGCCTCAGCCTCCTGTGCACTGAGATTATAGGTTTGCCCCACCCTTATTGAATGTTCAAAAAAAAAATCGCACAGGATGTGTAGTTGATAGCTATTGAAGTCAATTTGGTGAGCTTTGTCTGGCCCTCTGTCCAAATATCCCTTGCATTCTGGATTTGGTGCCTCAGGGCATCTTCTAGGGCCCACCGAGGCCTACCTTCCATTAACTTTTCCATTTCTTTTGTAGTGACTGAGGAAAGGACAGCTGTGCTGGGCCAGGGTCCTGCCTCCATCTCTCCACTGTCTTCTGTAGGATGTCATTGCAAATACCAGCATCTCCACCGCACCCTTCACATCACTTCCTCTCATTTCTGTGAGTTTTCTCTTTTAGTTTATACATTTTAGATCTAGTAGGGCTGATAGCAGCTTTATTTAGGACACAAAGAGGCAGATCTGAAGCTGAGTGACAGAATGCTTGCCTTCCCGGTGTGAGGCCCTGGGTTCCCTTCCAGTACTGAAACATGACCATAACCATGCTTGTAATTTATATGGAAGAATTAGTACTATCAACATGGGAGGAGTTATACAGGTGGCTCTGTCTACATCTTGGTTTGGAACTCAGAAAACATTTAAGAGAATTAAGTTACAGTTTTGTGTCATTTAATCATTTAACAAAATTTATTGAGTCTGTGTATGTGATAAATACACTACCAAACACTGAATGTGTTAAGAAAGAGATAAAGGAAATGATCTTAAAAAATAAGAAGGGATTAAAAGAAACAGGTGTGTCCTTGACAACATCAAGCTATGTCTCAGGTACTGTGCCCACGTGGGAGACATTCTGGTTATATTATTTTAACAGCTGTATGAAAGGTCTCTGTTTTATAATGGGCATGTTGGGGTGAAGGTTTACAATTAAACATGGCTGTATTAAGAGGTGGGGCCTTTGGGTGCTGGTTAGGTTGCTAGAGCTCCACTCTTATGAACAGGCTTATTGTTTTTTCAAAAGAGGCTCAAGAGCCAGTGAGATGGCTGAGCAGGTAAGCTTGGCCACCTGAGTTTAATTCCCAGAAACAACGTGATGGGAGGAGGGAACCAGCTTCTTCAGGTTGTCCTCTGTGGCATGTGTATACACACATACACAGATACACACAGACATACATAAACACATATGTGCACACACACATATACACATGTGCACATGCAGAATACACAGATGCCCATGCACACATGTGTGTGAGCACACACATTCACACAATGCATACACATGCACAGAATTCACACATGCACACATGTCGACTCACATACATATATAGACATGCAGACGTACACAGACATATATATGCACACAGGTAAACACACATACACATACATGCACACATGGGGATACACACACACACTAGATAATTGAAAATAAATAAATAAAACACCATGGGAGCATGTCTTCCCCTTCCATCAGGCGAAGACACAGAAGCTGCCCTCTGTGAGAAACAAGCTCTTGCCGGGCACTATCTGCTGGTGCTTTGATCTTGGTCCTCCTTGCACCCATCCAAAGTATTTGTTAAGGCAGTGCCTGTAGACTAAGTCTAAAATTTGTACCGAGATGTTTCTAGAAAAAGTTTCCCCACATGGAAAGCACCTGTGGAACTTGGTAATGGGTAGAGGCTTGGGTCTGAAACTAATTGAAGGAAAAGACAAACCCACGTTGTATTGGTTAGAACATGAAGAATGTTTCTGGGGAGGGTGCTGGAGAAGAGTGCTATAGTGCAAATCATTTTAGTGATAATCTAAGTGGTTGGATCTGAACGATGGTAGAGATACAGGAAAAGGCAGTCCGATGGGATCACAGGTGGAATTAAAAGTTTGAAGAACGTCTTTTTTTGGAAACCAGAGGGATGCAGCTACAAAGTTCAGGAGAGCTTGTCGGAAGTAGGTTTGTGCCCTAGTGTCTGATGAATGGTAGCACTTGTGGGCAATATCACTGGTTCTTCAGTAGAAGAAATATCTAAGCAATACATTGAGAGAATGGCATAGCTTCTCTTGACTGTTTTATGGAATACATTTAAAGAGGGAAGAGAGCCAAAGGTGAGTTTATAATCAAAAGGGAAGTTGAGTTTAAAGACTTGGAAACTTTTCCTCCTGGACCTACTATAACAGACGAGATGGATGTTGGGAGTGGAGAAAGTATGCTCACAGATGCCCATTGGCTGCCTGTTGAGGTGATGGAAGAATAACTCTGAAAATCTAGGATATCTTCAAGGTTGCCCTTCCCCTCACTGGCCCAAAGTGCCAGGTCCTCAAGCATGAAAATCACAGTGTACCTCTGGGACCCTAGAGCTCTCTGTCTGAACTATCAACTTGCATTCCAGGAGTGCTCATTGACCATTGTACACTTGTCTTCAAATGGAGGGCATAGGGTGACTTTGCCTGGCATCATGTCTTTCTGAGCTTGGCTTCTTCCACCAAGATGTCAAAGCATACCCAGGAGAGGTTCAGTACCGAGGCAGGGAGAGGATACAGCGGTGGATCATGATGAATAGCCCTTCAAACCCTGGAAACATGTGGGATGACTCTGTTAAAATTCCCAGCTCTATAGAGTCTCCAGCATGTAATTGTCTCAGAGTATAGGCCTGAGGGTCTAAACTCAAATATTGTCAAACGGTTGTGATTTGTAAGTGGTGGGGCAGGGTTACCTGGAGATTTTGTAGTTTACCTCGTACCCACCAAGTTTCCAGAGCTGGGGCTTTTTGATTCACGACTTTAGGGTTCAACATGGTTTGTCCTATTAAGTTTTGCATTCTGTTTCTGCTTTTTGGGATGGGGAATGTCTGTCCTGGTATAATTTTATCATTGCACTTGAGAGCACATAACATGTTTAACTGTCAGCTGTAGGACATTGCCTCAGGGTGATCTGGACCTGCTTTAAGCCATGTTTGAATAACACTTTGGATGTCAATTTCTCAGTTGATACTGGAGCTTGTTAAGAAACTGAGACAAAGGCCATCATAGCCTATAAATAAGAAAGACATAAGTTTGGGAGATCAAGGCTGGGATCCTGTGGCCTGAATGGCCTTATCTATCCAGTAGCCCCATGCTGAATCCTAACCTTCAGGCTAAAGGCATGATGCGGTAGACTCCCCAGGAGGAGGCTAGGTTATGAAGACAGGCTCCTTATAAGTGGGACTGGTTCCCTTTAGAAGACACCTGAGGAAGTCTGCTTGCCCCTTCTGCCATGTGAGGACAGATGGAGGGAAATATCTACAAAGACTAAACCCTTCCCAGATACAGGATCAGCACTTTCATGCTTGACTTCCCCTTCTCCAGAATGTCAAGCAATAATCACACATATATTTATTACTACTTTCACACTGTTACACTCCAGGCTTCTGAGTCTTGTCAAGGGGATAGAGGCGAGATCGCTTGAGATAAGCTCCAAATAGATGCTGGATGAACTTCCCCAGATTTCTTCCAGATGACACCACCAAGTACTTTCTCTCTCTCTCTTCCCTTCTCTTTTTCTATTCTGAGACAGGGTCACACTCTGAAGCCCAGGCTAGTCTCAGAGTCAGAGTAATTCTCCTGTTTCATTCTCTGAAATATGAGAGTGATTCATCACACATAGCCAAAATACCCTCTGTGAAAGGATCCTCCGTCCCTCTGCTGTGATCCTGTTGTACTGAGGTGTTTATGTATGAGCACTTGATCACTGTCGATCAGGGACATTCTACCCTTTAGTGAGCATTTATAGGTCATGAAACAAAATGGAAAAGAAAATATTTAAGAAAAAACCTCCACAATGTACTTGAATAATAGTTAAGTGAACATAATTAGTTTCAAAATATTGATGAGTAGATTATTCACACCTTGATTTTTTTTGACATTTTATTTATCTGTCATTATCATGGATGTGTTGATTGATTGTGACAGAACGTTCCTGTGTAGTGTAAGGATGGCTTTGAACTCACCACCCTCCTGCCTTAGTGCCCTGAGCGCTGAGATTACAGGCGTGTCCCCCCAGCTATGTTAGAATGAAGTGCTCAGTCTCAAGCTTTTGTAGGGCTGCTGCACTTGCTCCTAAGAATTACACAGTATCAACACAGATACAGACTCAGAAATGTGGGGTTCATATGGATTCCTTTCAGAAGAAGTTGTCTCCCAGAGGGCTCCTCAGAAGGTGTTGTCCTCCAATGAGCTCCTCAGAAGGTGTTGTCCTCCAATGAGCTCCTCAGAAGGTATTGTCCTCCAATGAGCTTCTCCCAGAAGGTATTGTCCTCCAGTGAGCTCTTCCCAGAAGCTTTTGTAGTGCACTGGCCCACAGGTCCAGAACTGCTGTCTAAATGACAAGCTTTAGTTGTAGCTTGGGTGCTCAGTCCTCTTTCATTTCTGTTACTATATTCCTGAAAACAACAACGACATTTTTTTTTCTAGTGTTTCAGCTTTCGTTTTCATAACTATGTGCTTTTTCTGAAAATTTACCCCACCAAGATGACACCATCCATTTGAAGAAGATCTTAAAAATCATCATCTCTCTCCCTCCACAAAAAACAAAACAAAACAAAAAACAAACAAACCAATCAACCAAAGAGCAAACCAAACATACTTGTTACCATGAAGGAATCTCTGAGATTCCTTCTAAAATACAATCACGATCTCGCTTTGCTTCAGTGCATGTACATTTGTATTTTTTCTATTCAAATGATACGCAGGCATCAAAGTAGTAGTTTGGAAACCCATTCACCAAATAATTATTGACCATATACAGAAGTCTGGTATTATTTAAAATTAAAGCTCTCTCAAAAATATGTTGAGCATGGGGGGAAAAGACATGCTTAACTGCAGATAAAATGACAAACAGGAGATTTTAAAGAAAGCCTTTCTGTTTTTCATAACCCTTCCTCCCTGGTAGTCATCACTTTGGAGGAAAAAAATTAAATAATATCTTTTCCAATCAAATCACCATCCCAATGGATTTATATCCCAAAGATATTACATTAAACTCAAGAAAGTATACACAACAGTGAGGCTCAGAGGTTTTGTGCAAATTCTTTGCCTTCTGCAGGAAGCTCTAAGTATAAAACTGAACATCATGAAGATCTTGCTCTTCATGCCCATCAGAACTTCCTAAATTTGTCTGTCTTTCATTTCATCAAACATATTCACACATTCACACACAGACACACATCTATCTATCTATCTATCTATCTATCTATCTATCTATCTATCTATCTATCTATCTCTTTTCTGTCCTTCTTTTCTCTTTCTTTCTCTCTTTCTCTCTCTCTCTCTTTCTTTCTTCCTTTCTTTCTCTCTTTTTGTTTTGTTTTGTTTTGTTTTGTTTAGTTTGAGACAGGGTTTCTCTGTGTAGCCTTGGTGTCTTAAACCCACTTTGTAGAACAGGGCTGGCCTTGAACTCACAGAGATCCACCTGCCTCTGCCTCCCTGAGTGCTGGAATTATTGGTGTGTGCCACCATACACTCTTCTAAATTATGTGTATATTCACAGGGCAAATGGATTTCTTGTTCAAAATCTAACTGGTTATAGTTTATTCACTCAAAACTGGAGAAAGAGGCAGCATGGATTCATCTCTGCATACGCAGATTCATGGACACAGCGGTGCTCACTTTGTCTGTAATGGGGTGAACATGTGGGTGAGCTACGCTTAACGGACATTGCCGAGTGAACATGTACCGAGTGAACACGGTACAGACAAAGTTCACAGAACAAATTAAACACTGTTTCTTCTAAGACGCGAAGTTGAGTTCATCCTACAGTTAGCAGTGACTTTTTGTGTAAATGTGGTTGCCTGACATCTGACCCCGGTTAGGCAGGAAGGGAAGTTTGTTCAAAGGTGAAGAGGGGAGCCATTCTCCAAAGGACCACCTTCCATCTTTACTGCACACTAGAGAGCTGTCCTGTTTTACTCAACTCTCTGTGATGAGCAGAACAGTTCAGCGTTCATTCTGCTGAACGGCATTTTGGTTTAGGCATTAAGTCTCCTATGCCAGTACCTGACAGATACCATTGGCTCCAATTGTTCTCAGTCGATCATGGGGATTGAACATAGATATTAGGTTATACTACCATTGAGCAAATATATGTATGTGTATAGACATATAAACATCCACCCTCCTCCTGACCCTGAGTTGTTACCCCCTGATGATTTTGATTTCAGGGTTGACCCAGACTCCAAAAAGTACCCCCAACACACACGCACACACACACACACACACACACACACACACACAGTCTCAGCGAGTAGTCCAAAACAGCTTTTTATTCAAAGTTTCACCATCAAAATTATAAAAGAAATATTTATCCTTCAAAAAGATGAAATACTTTAAACTTTTAACACTTCAACTTAAGTTCAGCAAAATGTCTGTCGCTGAAGGTGCAGCCAAGTTTTCATGCAGGGTCACCATCATCTACGGCAGCAAAATCATAAAAAACGTGGGAAAGTGCTCCGTTTGAGCCCAGTTTTCCACGGCACAACTTTTACATAATAACAATTTCCAAATGGAGTAAGAGATCACTGAGAATCTACTGTCCTTGACTCGCATATCCTTCTTAGCCTGGACACATCATAAAATGCTAATGCCCTCAGGCTGGGGGGAAGGCTAGTGAGGCAGAAGCATAGTGGGTGTCACGAGCTACCTCAGGACACTCCGGCACAACCCAGAGAAACATTTCCGTTCTGTAACAATGCGACAACACTTTCTCTTTAAGCTTGCTTCATTCACATTCAGGATGGTTTGCACTCTGTCAACAACAAACTTCTGTAAGCCACAGCTCACAGTTCTAAGTCACTCCCTCAGGTGTACAAAGTTTTCAACAATCTGATCTTGTCATAACTTAACATGGCCACACTGTGTATCCCGGGAGGGAGCTAGCTCTGAACTGAGTATAGACTTTTTTTAAAAAGGGAGTATGTATCCGAGAGCACTTCTTGCTAAAGACGGAACTGTGTTCATCACGCACAAATTCTTAGGCTTGAAGCCCTAACTTGAGTTTGTGCAATAAGGAGATAATTAACGTTACAAGAGTGGAATCTAATCCCAGGAATCTTGTCTTTAAAGGAGGAGGAACAGACATGAGAGGAAACCCTCTCTGTCATGCGGGGTACAGAGAAAAGGCTGCTGTGTGTAGACCAGGAGAAGGGCTCTCACCAAAGCAACGGTGACCCAGTCCCCTAATCTCAGACTTCCTGGTCTACAGTTGGAATAACGAGAAGTCAGTGGCAGGCTACACATCCAGCCTGATTTTGGGGGGGAGGTGGGGAGTTAGGGGTCAGACAGACTTCTAGCATGTTTCTTGTGCTTTTCAAAAGGCATCCACACAAATCATCGAATGGTTTTCCTCCGTAATTCCAGAATTTTCCCTGACTGAATGTTCAGCTATTAAGGGTTTTCCTAAGGGAGTGGCAATAAGCTACTCTAAATCCTCTTAGCCTCATGGAAGCTTCCGGAGATGAAAAGTGGTGGTGGGCGGTTAGCTTTTGCCTGTCCAGTGGTGTTGCTGTGTATGTGTGTGTGGAGGGGCAGATGGGATTCATAGAGATTTTTCCAGGATATTGAGGCACAAAGGACAGTGTTTGAGTGTGCCTGTGCATTGGGAGGGGGTGCTTATGTAGCTCTTGGGCTAGAACGTGATACATATCCTGTCATCGGTGAATCTATTTTAGGTCCCAGCCCCAAGTTTTCACTTTGAGCAATTATGTGTATTCTACAGAGGCGGAAATCCCAAACAGGGCCATTTTGGATGAGCACTGCAGTGTGTAGACTAGGAGAAGGACTCTCACTAAAGCAACCAAAGCCGATTTATTTATACAGCAGAGACATGGTCTTCATTATCCCTGTACAGACCAAAGTGGGGAGATCCACACAGCAAAGACACTGTCAACAACTGTTTTTGGAGTTGACTAGTGGTTTTTATTTGTTTTCAATTTTTGTTTGTTGAGACAGGGTTACTCTGTGTAGCCTTGGCTATCCTGAACTCACTTTGTAGACCAGGCTGGCCTTGAACTCAGGGGACCAGCCTGCCTCTGTCTCCCCTAGGGCTGGGATTACAGGCTCGTGCCACAGTGCCCAGCTGACTAGTGTTCTCTCTAGGTAGCTCTTACCCTGGGTCATCCCGCCTACCTCGCAGAATTATACCCTTCCTCATTAGAGGACCAGGACTTAATGGTGGCTGTTACCTAGTGCCATCCCCTCCGAGCTGCCCATGTCACTTTCTTTGATGCTGGGATAGGTCCTACCTGGTGGAAATCTCAGTGAAGAAATCCTAAGAGAAACACATTTCTCAGCGAACCTAACGTGTGATGCTGTGGAAGATACACACTTTTTCTCCCTGTCATTTCTAAGTCTGGGCTGGTACATTTCTCATCGCTGAGCCCCGCGTTGGCTAAACTCTACTTTGTACAACTTAATATTTCCCAAGGAAGTTTAGTAGATCCCTTTACGATGACAATTTATTATTCCCAGTTTCTTCTACACCACGTGCATGTGTGTGGGTGTGTCCACGCCTGTGTACCAGAAGAAGACCTTGGGTTGTTGGTCCTCAGGAGCCATCCATATTGCTTTCGGAGACATAGTCTGTTATGGTCCTGGGCTCTCTGGTTAGACTGGGCTGGTTTGCCAGTGCCCGCAGAGACACACCTGTCCCCATCTCCCCAGCCCTGGGATTACAGCTGAGCATTGCCATGCCTGGCTTTTCCAAGTCGTTTCTGAGGCTGGGAATTCAAATCATCATGATTAAGAGGGAGGCTCTTTGTCGATGGAGCAACAAGTATGTGATGGGGAGATGAGAAGGATGGAGTACAGGGATGGAGAGTTGGGGAGGAAAGAGAAGAGAGCTTTCAGACCCAGGGAAGACATTTAAGGAGCGCCAATTCCCCCTTCCCCCTCCACTGCATTAGTTTATAATTCTAGCAAAGGAAGTCTTCCCTGTGCGTTCTTTCACTGTTGCGTCTGGTGATAGTCGATAGTCACTATCACCGCAGTTTTACCCTCCCTTCCCTGACTCTCTGAACACAGCTCATGATGCTGTCTCAGCCTCATCGTTGCACAGACAAGCTTCAGGGAGCTTTGTACAACATAGTAAGTCCATGCTTCGGCCTGCTTCTATGTTGGGTGGAATCAGATAGCTTTTTGTCCTGGCGGTTTTTGTTTTTGTTATTTTGTTTTGGTTTTTGGTCTGATCCATGTAGGCAGCAGGTTCGAAAAACTCCAAGCCCTTCCTTTGTCTTAATTAGATGGCATTCATGATGCTCATTATAATAGATAATAGTTGATGTTAATCAAGACAACCAACTTTCTAATTGAATTGATAAACCAATCAGTCCCCTAAGGCGTTTTATAGCAAACTATGTAGAATAAGAAGAATTACATGTATTTATACAATATGGTGAAAATTAAAAGTAAAAAAAAATCTGATTTGTAACTGTAATTTAAAACATAGGACTTCTTTTTTTCCATCGGTAATTATCATCAGTGCCTCTCTGGGGAAATTGCTAGTAAAATTTATTTTGGTGGCGCATAAGCCTAAAATTAAACAAGAAAACACATATCTGTATTTTCAAAAGAACACTATACACATTGGCTTATTTATTTAAATGGGATTGTCTTTGTTCATCAGGGTGTTTTGGTCTGTAAGAAATCTATACTGCCCTCAAGTGCTTAGAAATTAATCTAATTAACCCTGTTATACCTACGTTTTAATGTTTGGGTGTGAACAGAGAGTTTGGAGCACGTTCTGATGAAGAGAAGAGGTTATAGTCAAAGAGAAGGCCTCGGGTGAGGATTTTGGGAGCCTGCATGGCAGTAGGAGTAGGGGCAAGAGTGTCACAGAGCTCTCTGTGTGCCAGGAAGCTTGCAGTGTGGCGATCCTTAACCCCTCCACCAGCGTCTCCAATGCCTAGACCACTGGCTCAAGGTTTTGTGCAGGTCCAGTTAGGACAGATAGGTTGCCTAGCTAACAGGTTCTTGTGGCTTGGTGTGGTGGCAAATAAAGATCGTTAACATGATAAGACTTAGAGTAACCTGGAAACCAACCTCTGGGCATGTCTGTGAGGTTTTTTTTTTTCCAGATTACATTCATTGCCGTGGGAAGACCTAAATGTGAGTGGCATCATTCTACCATGCTGTATGTATTTGCTCCACGAACCAATAAAAAGAAGGGGCCCTGAGACACCGAAGCACCTGGCCTCAGCCCCCGGGGAGCAGTGGGCACCACTAGGATGAACAAATATGGGATGGAGAGATGGGGGACAGTGGTAGAGAGAGGGAGAGGAAGGGAAGCAAAGCCGTTTATGTGCTGTGGAGAGAGGTGGAGCTGGAGACTCGATGGTGGTAAGGACTGGCTGATATGGGGAGCCCGTGCAAACCTCTGAGACCATGGAGATGTCCAGCCCGGGCTGCTGAGGTGGACCCTTCCAGAGAGGGTGTCTGTGTAGATTTTTGTGGCCTGTGTTGCTACCGAGGGACATTCAGGTGCTTGTGGCCTGGGCTGCAAGGATGGCAGAACTGGAGAAATGAGAGCAGGCTCTGACTGATAGAGGAGCAACCCCCATGGGGTTGGGAGATTTTTTTATTTTTATTTTTTGGCAGGGGAGGTTTCTAGGGTGGAGGGCGGATATGGAAGGACTGGGAAACGAACAGGACTGGTGTGCATGATATGAAATTCCCAAGGGATCAATAAAGTATTTTGTTTAAAAAAAATTGGAGAGAAATGGAGCTGAACCATGTCAGCCTTCTCCCCATACTTCCTGAGAAAGCTATGATATGACCAGCTGCTTCATGCTTGTACCACCTTCCCTGGCTGTGACAGACTGTATCCTCTTGTCCTAATTAGGATTACCATTTCTAGGATGAAACAGCATGAGCAAAAGCCGTGTGAGAAGGAGAGGGTTTATTTGGCTTGCAGTTCTACATCATTGTCCAACACAGACAGAAGCCGCAACAGGAACTCAAACAGGACAGGAACCTGGAGGCAGGAGTTGACGACTAGGCCATGGAGGTGTTCATTACCAGCTTGCTCAGCATGCCAACATGCCTGGCTTACCCTGCTTCCTTTTAGGACACCAGCCAGGGTCCTTACATCGGGGTGTCCTGATATTGGCGATTTTAAAAATCACCACTTCTTTATGAAGAACTTTGTTGGAAAATGTCTGCCCGGATGTAATATGGAGCCTTCTTACAAACAAGAAGGAATGGCAGCTGTTAGCTGGCTTTAAAAAGCCAGTTTGTACAGGGCAAAGCATCATGAGCCGTGCAGGGGCTCTCACCGTCTAACGGCTGGTTTCAGAAGCCACAGAAATGCTGAGAAAAATTACAGAGCAAACAAGCATACCACTGTGTCCTTCACACCGGGTGAAGAGGTAAGATCGTGACACCCACAGACCGACTTCCGCTCTTCAAGGACAGCCTCACCGGGACCTGGGAGTCGCGGTTCCCGTTCTTTTCAGCCCTTTTCACAATCGCCCCTTGTTTAGTTTGGAAGCCTCTTCAGAGGTGGGTTATCTCAACACGGCTGACATTTAAATGTTTACATTTTATCCACTGATCTTTCTTTCTAAACGTTTTTTTTTTCCCCCACAAGTGAAAAGCTGGGTTGGAGATGAACTTTCCGTGACACAGAACAAAGATCACCTTCATGTGGGAACATGCTGGGAACCCCGCTACTGGACCTGGTGATTAGCATCCTGTCAGCTACAGAGTGGGACTCCTAATCAAGGGGGCAGGGAGACAGCTGAAGATGAGGGACTCAAGAGGTCCATTGTTTGGAAAGTGCCCCTGTGCAGGGATGCAGGCCTCCACAAGGAAGGCAGCAGGGAGGTGGGTATCCCAGGCCTTTGCCAGGCAGGAGAAATCTTGGCAGGGCCCTACCCTGTGGGTCAGCAAGATAGGCTGGGCAGCCGATCCCCATATAAAAGAATCTAGTGCATTTCCTAATGTCTCACAGTTAAGGTCTTCAAACTTGAACTAGCCAGGTGAGTGTAACGCTTGTTTTCTCTAGCAGCGGTTTGCCAGACACAGGAGTTTGGCTGGTCTTGCTGTACATAGAGTCTCTGGGAGGCAAACACTCGCGGACCCCACCTGAGCCTGGGAGGCTTTCTTCCTGGTAAGTGAGAGATAAGAATGGGACCCTGTCAGGAGAACAGAAGAGGAGATGCATATCACCTGGCAAGGCATTGACATCCCAGAGTGAGTGTGGGCTCCACACTGTGCTCAGAGATTTCAGAGGAACTAGGATAAAACTCCAGTGTATTTGAATGGCTCTATGAAGGAAATGCTGACTTCAGCTTCTACACAGTTTCAATTAAAAAAAAAATCACCTACCATAAGAGTGCCACGACTGTTACAAAACCAGTCTTGTTATTGGGACATTTGACTTCTTTTTCCTTCTTAAGTATGTGCCTTCAGGATGGAGAGATGATTCAATAGTTAAGGGCACTTACTGCTCTTCCAAAGGACTGGAGATTGGTTCCCAGCGCCCATGTCAGGCTGCTTATAAATACTTGTAATTGCAGCTTAGGAGAATCTGATACTCTCTTCTGGACTCTGTGGGCACCCACATGCACACACACAAGTACACACACACACACACACACACACACACACACACCGCATAAATAAGAGTTAAAGTGAACCTTAGAGATAGATGAACTAATGTATCCTTTTCACAAATATTGCAAACATAGTTCATTCTGACAAAAGAAACAGGTGGTCAGTGTCACTGTCTGCTGTGTTGCGTTCTGGGTTTACTCTCCCTTGTCTGAAGTCATTAGGGTAGAGGTATTCTTTCTAGTTGGGGGATCTTCTCCAGGGGTGCGTCTACACTTGGATATTTTGGGGCATGGGTTAGTCACCAGCTGGAAGTTGCTTACACTTTGTGCTCTTGCTAAGTGTTGGGCAGTATTCTTTACCTCTGTTAGGTAGTGCAGTTCGGCTAATGGATGGGTAACAGGAAAGAGTGTAACGGGAAGCCACTGTTAATGTGCCCCCTACCGCGTTTATTACAGAGGCACCACAGTAGTTAAGGGCGAACAGCTGTTTCCGTTATGAACTCCTATTCCAGGGGTTTATAACTGAGCCGTAAAAATTTGCTTTAGGCTAAAATCCCGCTTATCAGGTCTTAGCCTGGGAGAACTTTTCCCCCTACGATTTTATTCTTTAAAAAGAAGAAATAAATTCATCCATGTAAAATAATCTAAAAATGCAAACTTTTAAAAATGTCTGATTTTTATCATGTTAATGACAGATATGGTTATATGTGGCAATCACATTTCTAACTGTTTCAGGATTAGATTTTGCAAAGTTATCTGTCAAAACCCAATGTGAATTATACAGTACTTCCCTAAGAACATCTTTAGGTCATAAAACAAATCGCTATGCATGAAAATATCAATGTTTGGTTTATTTTAAGATGAACTAACTTGTTAGTTGAACAGGCTATCAGTTGAGACAATTCTTTCTAAAACTGGTGAAATCACTTTGTACTCTTTAGGGGGTTGGTGAGTTGACGTCTTAGGGTGATAATAGGTTATTGAAGTCAACGAGGACATGACGATTCATGTAAGACGTTGTTTCGTAACTTACAAAGGCTTAGTTTTAGTAGCAAGCACTCCCAAGGTTGACGCACCTCTGCTCTTTCCCCCTCTCCTCTGAGTGCACCCTAAAGCCCAGCGATAGGCAAGCACAACCTGGTCAAGGACAGAGTTGTTTCCAGCCCCACACCTGCTCAGTGGGACCTGTCAAATTGCACTTCCCAGGAGGAAACAATACTTGTCAATGCAAAGTGTGATTTTGTGCAATGTAAAAAGAGCATGACGGTGACCCTGTTTTGTATTTTCCATCTTATTTGGAGTTGTGTTGTTTGAAAAATTTTTAAAAATTATACACTGGCTTCCCCAGCTATGTGGCTCTCTGAAATTGAGGGAGGAAGTGGGTGCTTTCTTCTGGGTGAAAGAAACAACATTCTTTCAATAGCTAAGTGCACTTGACCTGACCAAAGTGTGCTCAGGCGGCTGCCCAGAGGCCCCACCTGGGCAAGCTGTGTCAGAGTTTTCTGAACCATGGCTTCCGATTCCAGTTGGAACATGTGTATATGTAGATATCTCCACTGGATGGTGTTCCTAGCCGCTGAGCAAGAGATGGTTTGGGGTGATCAGACCACAGGTTTCTTGGAAAGGGCTCATGAATTCCACGTGATCCTTCGAAGAATTGTGTCAACAGGAAGGGTCACACAGGGTCTAGCATAGAGGTATCAGAAGTTTGGGAAGAGTTGCAGTGGATGGAGAAGTTCTTACAGGAGAGGCAGGCTCAACAGAGAGCGAAGAGGCTTCAAAGCAATCAGAGCCCCACCATTAACTTCAGGGAAGCCTCCTTGCTCCATGAAAATCCACGAACAAGATTCTCCTATCAGATTCTAGTCAGGACAAGCAGCAAATATTCCTGAATTCTTGTTTTTAAAGTTAAGTTTTTTAATCAAGTGACTCAGAGCCAACATGATTTGGGTGTTTATGTGTGTGCGCATGTATGTGTGTGGTATACACATGCATTTATAGAGTATGTGGTATTGTATAGTTGTGCATGTGTGTGACTTATTCATGTATGTATATGGAGGCAGAGGAAAACATCAGTGTTTTCCTCTGCCACTGTCTACCTTTTTTTTTTTTAATAGTCAGGATCCTGGAGCTTACTGATCCACCTAGGTTGGCTGGCCAGCAAGGTCCCAGGGATCCACTGCCTCTGCTTACCAAACATTAGGGTTACAAAAGCACAGCATGCCAAGCCTTTACATGGGTGTGGGGATTGGTACTCAGATCTATTGCTTCTGCAGCAAAAAGCTTACCCACTGAGGTATCTCTCCAGCATCTGGTATTTAAAAAAAATGATTTGTTTAAAAATTAAATACATCACCTCAAAAAGTGTTGCTAAAGCTACATCTCTGCATGGTCTACAATGTTCTCAAGGGGAGTCACAGGAAAAAGAGACCGTAGATGCTATAAGACCAAACAAAAAAGGGTGAGATGACAAAGCCTGTTCAGAAACAGGTGACTTCTTATACAAAGTTTGCAGGAGCTTACACAGTTAGAAAGAGAACATTCTATTTCCTCTGCCGCCTGTAACACACAATGGGCCAGACCCACCAGCTGGCAGAGAACAAAGAAAATATTCTCAGAGTCAAACTCTAAAGACACGGTGAGTCAGGGAAGAGCCTTCTGTCTTTGAGCAGGGCTGTATCATGAATGGCAAGCCCTGACCTTCACTCACAATTTAAAGGCGTGATTTTCTTCTGCTGATCTCAATTTGGAAATGAAAAGGTACACAGAATATTTTTACCTTCCATTCTCGCCGCTCCCCTCTGGGCTGAGATCCCCAAGAGATGACCCATCAGGACTTACCTTTTCCTTTTTCTCTTACTTTTATTTTCAGCGGCTCCAGGATCTTGTCTGTAGACTGAGACATAAGCTGAATGTCTCAGTTACTCCATGCTAGGCACCAGAGATCTAGGAATGGACCTGTTCTGTGCATCAAAGGGCTCACTGCCCATACTCGGAGCAGGCAAGCAAGACAAAAGCAGGGAGTGTTACATGACACAAAGCCTTCTGAGAGTGAGATCCTGAGAGCGAGAAGACCTGCCTATTACTTCAATGCTTATAACTGATGATGAATTGGTCCCTGTGCAGACACAGGAGTGGGAAAAATGGAAGTAGCTAACAGTTAAGGCAGTTGGAAATCTCTCCAGGAATCATCCATTCAGGTTTTTCTTGGTCTCTTTCCTCCCTCCTTGGTATAGGACAGGACCCCTTCTGGGTTAAGAGTTTTGTGACCAGCTGTCTTTCACAAGATAAGTTAGAGAAATCCCTTATGGCCAACTCTTACACAGGGAGAAAAATGGGTAGAGGGTGTTTGGATAGTTTTTCCAGGTTTCATTGCTGGTTTGTTGGGATAGCCATTCTGGTTTTCAGTTTTGAGCAAAGGAATTCCAGTTTGGCCTGCCTTATTGAAGAAAGGGTGCAAAGAGAAAGAAGGCAGGAGAAGGTCAGGGAAAGGCTTGGCTTTGAAGGCCTCCCACATCCTTCTGTCTGAAGTACTCAGCATGCCAACATACTACTTTGGAGTATGACTTTTCTCAGTCCTAATGATTTGGGGATTTTCTATTTGGGAGTAATTCTTGACATTTTTGAAGCCTAACACGTAAGAGAGAGATCGTACGTAAACCAGGGCCCCTGGGGTTGGAGAGGCAGGCTGTAATAATGCCTTGCATCTTTGTTCATTCCAGCAAGTGCTGCAAATTCACAACCGTACCCATCCCTTTTCCTCCCAACAAAGCAAGCACCCTGGAAGGCAATCAACGAAACTGATCTTAAGGAAAGGGACCATTTGCATATAAACAAGTTTAATTACTCAGGAATTTTGTTTTTATTATTAAGAGTTGGTCATGATTGGTGCCGATCACATTGGTGTGCTGTGACAATGGATGAGAGTGAGGAAAAAAAAAAAGGCAAAAATCTACTAAATATTTTAACATGTTATAAGAAGGTTGAGAAGAGTATGAAGCAGAGGTTTCTTTTCTTTTCTTTTTTTTTTTTTTTTTGCTACTATAAAGGAAGTATAATTTTGAAGGAAATTCTGGGAATTTTTGGATAAATCTGATTATGGGAAAAGGAAGGTAGTAAATTTCACAGGATATAGGAATTCACCCTTTATTAGGCAGTTACTCTACCTAGCATGCAAGTCTACTCTAATATTAACATTCCGATGGAGGAGGGTACAGGAATAAAGAAATAAAGCCTTTTAGAGCCTAATTTAAAAAAGATTCTTGATTAAATTGTGTTATAAAAAATACTTTGTATTAGTGGATAATGAAAGGCCAAACCCTGCACATGCTGGCTTTTGTGCAGTGGTTCTCAGCCTGTGGATGGTGACCGCCTTGAGGGTGGAGGGGGCCTTCCACAGGGGCACCTGACACAGCTGGAAGACGCAGATATTTACATTAAGATTCATAACAGTAGCAAACTTACAGTTACGGAGTAGCAACGAGAGTAATTCTATGGTGTGTGTGGGGGTGGTCACCACAACATGACGAATTTTATTAAAGGGGTGTAGCATTAGGAAGGTCGAGAACCACTGCTTTAGTGGTTTATTTGAAATGTGCCTCCCATCCCGTGTTAAAAGCCTGTGTGTCTGCTAGAGCAGCCTCACAGCCCGGGTAGCGGTAGGGAATTCTAAATCTCGATTAGCCGGCCATCTGCTTTGCTTGGTGTCGCAAGGCAGTAAGGATCAGCATGAGTACAGCGATGACCGCTCTTCCAGAGGAACCAGGTTCATTTCCTAAAAACCCACTTGGTGGCTCATAAGTTTGTAACTCCAGTTCCTGGGCATTTTCCCCCGACCCCCTCAGGCACCAGCCACCCTTGTGGTGCACAAATATACATGGAAGCAAAGCACTCATGCATGTGTAGAACTTTCCCCCCAAACGTATATAACACCCCCACCTCAGCATGTTCACAGTTAAAGACAGGAGATCTGTTTTTCCTCCTCCAGTACCTGTCCGGTCTCTGCTCAATGCTTCTGCGGACTGTCTACCCAGGTCTGAGCCACAGTTTCATTCTTTATTTGCTCCAATGTTCATTGTCTAGTGCCAAATCTCCATCGTTTCTCACCCGGGACATGCCCATTGCCTTTGTTCCTGTTTCCACACGTAGTCTGATCATCAATTTAGTTTTCAACCTCTTCTCCATATCCCAGAAGGATTGGCTGAGTTTCAGCGCAAATTGATCATGGGTTCTTCCTCTGATGTCTGTGTCTCAAGATTGTGTACACATGTGGGCAAACAGACACACACCCACACACTTTCCCTTATGCATGTTTACATATACACACACTCACATGTGCACAAATACACATACTCATTCATAGGCACACTGGCGGCCTGAATAAGATATGTGTCCCCTGCACTGGTGTATTTGAATACTTGGTCCCCAGTTGGTGGCAGGGTTTGTGTAGCTTATGGGATCTTTATGGTGGATGGGGGAGCACACCTCTGGGGTGGGTTTTGAGGGTGTGTAGACTCTCCCTACAGCTTGTTCTTTCCCTCTGATTCCTCCGAGTGGATACCAATGTGGTCGGCCAGCTTTCTCCTCTTGCCACCTGCTGCTCCATTTCCCTTCATTAGGAATGTTCCCTGTAGAACCATAACCTGAAAGCAACTGTTCTGTAAGTCACTGTCGGTGACAGCATTTTTGTCACAGCAACAGAAAAATGACTTGCATGTACATCCTTACTCCAAACCTTTCATCGGCTCTCAAAATTCTAAGATGAAAGATCAGAATCCTAAATACAATCAATAGCTAGGATTTATAGCTCAGTGGTAGAGCATCTGCCCAGAATATATAAGGCCTTAGGTCCATAACCCTAGGATATTAAAAAAAAAAATGAAAAAAAAACCCACTTATCTAAGTAAAATACAAGGTCTTGACTGCCTTGCCTACTGACTCTAACCCCAGACCCTAATTGCTTGTCACTTTAACTCAGCATTATGTTGTATTTTAGCCACCTGAACTTCCTTTTGAGTATACATGAGCCCACTGGCTTGCCTTTCACAGCTACTTTGTCCCCAGTGCTCATTGTCCTCATCCATTTGCCTCCTGGCCCTCTCCCTTGGTTTAACAATTTTTCTAGCTAACTTCTACTGACCTTTGAGGACGGAGGTCACATCAAGATGGTCCGCATCTTGACCGAGTCTCTTCAGACCCTGTCTGTTCTGTCCTATATTCGCAGGTCATGTTCTGTGAGATTCCCCTTTTCTTTTGGTGAACATTTGTTGGCTGTGCCTTCCACATGAGATTCTTTACTCTGTGGGGGCAAGAGTCCTTTCTCACACCATTTTCTTCAGTCAATATCATGTTATTTAAAACGATACAGCCATATTTAAATACATGTTCTGAGTCCAAGAACTTTTCTTTTTAACTATTTACTTAATCGAATATATTTAGTCTTGGAGTTTAGACAGTGAAAACACCCAAGGAGTTTGTGTTTCTTTGTGTGTGTGTGTGTGTGTGTGTGTGTGTGTGTTGTGTATTTACATGTATAGGAGCATGTGTGTTTGTGTGATTGTGTGCAGAGGCTCAAAGTTGATATTGAGGGCCTTTTTCTTTTCATTTTTCACTCTTTGTTTTGGAGGCAGGAATTTCGGAGCCCTGAACCTACTAATTCCTGCTAGTCTAGCTAGCCAGCTGGCCTCAGGTATCTGGCTCCCCAGGAGCTGCTGGGATTATAGGCAGACATCCTGCCACACCGACTTTAACATGGGCTTGGGGTGGGATCTGAACTCTGTTCTTCACGCTTGTAGGACAAGGACTTTATCCACTGACCAATCTTACCAACCTCCCGCTCTCCAGGAATCTTAATTAGGCTGCTCCTGTAATTTCTGTGTTGGAAACAAACATCTCTGGAGTGTATCCTGGACGAGAGCACAGCTCTGGCTATAAATTCACTGTTTAGCAATGATGTGTTCCTTCCACTGCCCAGGTAGAAAAAGTAGGACTCCATTCACGCCAGCGAGCAGCTATACATAATGACAGTGGAATTCTACTTTCCTTTGTAGCTGCTAATGTGCTCTGACAGTCAGCTCTGTGCCCTTGTGGGCTCTTTCCCAGCCCTAGCCAGCAATGGCAATTATACAGCAAGCTTTTCCTGGCTGCCTCTCACCCAGCCTCACCCAGGCTTCCTAACACAACCAGCACTGGAGAGCCTCCCTTGTCACAGGATGGGATTTTTCTTTCTTATGCTAAAATCTCTCTTGCAGGGTCTGGATGCCAAGTTAATTTTTAACCTTTGCATAAATCCATTCTAGACTTCTTAAAAGCACATTATTGTTACTATTATTATTATTATATGTCTGTATTCTAATAAGAAAGAGAAAGAAAGGGTGTGGATTTGGGTGGGTGAGAAAATGGAGAAGACCTGGGAAGATTGGGGGACGTGAAACTGTAATCATAATCTGTTATGAAAAAAAAATCATTCCAAAGAAGAAAAAAGAAGAAATTGTGAAAAAAACAAAAAACAAACCTTCCAAAAAACCCCTACTATGTCTAAGGTAGGGTTACTATTGCTGTGATGAAGCCCCGTGACCAAAAGAAAATTGGGGAGGAAAGTGTTTACACTTCCACATCGTTGTTCATCACTGAAGGAAGTCAGGACAGGAACTCACACAGGCCAGGAAGCTGGAGGCAGGAGCTGCTGCAGAAGCCATGGAGGGATGCTGCTTACTGGCTTGTTCCTCATAACTTGCTCAGCCTGCTTTCTTATAGAACCCAGGACCACCAGCCCAGGGATGGCACCACCCACAGTGGGCTGGGCTGAGCCCACCAACTTCTAATTAAGCAAATGCCCTACTGGGTTGCCTACAGCTCAGTCTTCTACAGTTTTTTTTTCCTCAATGGAGGCTCCCTCCTCCCCAATGACTCTAGCTTGTGAATTACGGACAGAAAATCAGCCAGCACACTCAGAATGGGAAGACAAGATGAGCCCCCTGTCAAGTTTGCCTTTTTCATGTGAAGCAGATGTGCATATGCAAGACAGGGTGGAGGGGCTATACTCAAAGCGAAAGAATCTAACCACACAGGCAATTAAAGAAAAATCTCTGTGATTTTCTTATGCAAAGTAGAATAAGGATCTGAGAGAGTAGCACTCACTCAAGTTCCTGTTCATTGCTCTGAGGTAAGGTGGTAAAGCTGGGCAGCCAGTGAATCATTTGGAAGTTGGCGATAGGAAGGGAGCTTTACCTGAAGAAAAAAACAAAACAAGACATGACTTGGGTCAAGCTCTTGCCACTACTTCAGATGTAACTATTACCTTTGCTGGTCAGTTGAGAATGGAGATCAAAGCCCTCATGTACTGGATGTACTTGGTTATCAGTTATTTCATGAAATGGACAAGACATGCTTGCAAATGTGGCTTTTTGATTTAATTATGTACTTTAAAATATTTACTCACCTAAAAAAAAAAACAAAAAAACAAAAACAAAAACAAACCCAAAACCGTGGTAACAGAGTAACAGTGAAGAGTGTAATAAAATTATGTTGTAAAAAAAAAAAGAACTTTTTGACCTTTTCATTCTTTTTTAAAAAAGAAACTTAAGTGATTTGTGCAGACAGCATCAAATCAGATTTTAGAAGGTTTGTTTATTTTTATTTTATATGTGTGAGTGTTTTTGGCTGCTCTAGGTATAAATACCACACTCATGCACAGTGACCTCAGAGGGCAGAAGAGGGCATCAGATCCCCTGGAGCTGAAGTTACAGATGGTTGGGAGCTACTATATGGGTATTGGGAATTGAACCCAGGTCCTCTAGTCCTCTCCCCATCTCTCTAGTCCTCTCCCCAGCAAACATATTTTTAGTGCCCAGTTCATATTTATCTACATTTGTAGCACAGTTTTGGACTTCCTTGTATTTTTAAGAACTTCAGATTTCTAGAAACTGAAGAAAAAAATACATGTAATTGGTGACTTTCATATCTCTTCCTCGCTGTTATCCCTCCTTTCTTTCAAACAGTACATTTTTAGTTGTAGATCACACTCTCAAAGCAGGGATTGTTTACATCAGAGTCAACACAGAGCTGGGTCATCAGAACTGCAGAGGCCTAGTCTCACTGGAGACCCTTCAGGACATCTCCTCTGTCTCTCGGACTTTGGAATCTGACTATCTCACCAGATCCCTGGGTGATTCTGCATCTAAGAGCAGCTTTTATAAATTATGGTTGAAAAAAAATAGGAGGAAAATGATCAGAATCTCTATGACCATCTTATTCCCGTAAAATGTCAGATCTCCTTTAAAACAATCACAAAAGGCTTTCAAAAAAAAAAAATTAGATTTGCATTTTTTTTCCTCTATCTAGGGTTTTTCATGTGCTGATGAGGAGATGGCGCAGCAGGTAAAGGCTTTTGTTGAAAGCCTGAGGAAGAAAGTCTGAGCCCTGAGACCTACATTGTTGGACGGAAGGAGAGAACTGACTCACACTCTCTGACTCCCTCAATAAATAAAACATTTGTAACAATCCATTTAAATCATAATCCTTCTAACTGCATAACCGTTAGATCTGTTCGCTTCCGGTTCTACTGCGTATGATCCTTCTTGAAGCAGAGAAAGAGGTGGAAAATTCTGGAAGGAACCTGGTCCTGATTTTTCTTTCTTGTCTCTTCTCTCTGACCCCTCTTTTCTCCTCTTTCCTATTTTATCTTTCTTTTTCTTTCCTTTGTTTTCTTTCCACACATGGTGGGTTTCCTTGGGCACTGTCATACATACCTGCTAGGCTTTAGGAAACTCCTCCCGTTCCCGGGATAATTATTCTTTTCCCACTTCGTCTTGCTTACGTCCCTTGGCTCTATGTTTTGCCCTTAAGTGTGAGGGAACTTAGGAGGACAGAATGAGCAGCGCGTCACGAATGATGACCATTCACGAATAAGGACAATTACTTCAAGGGCTAAAAGAGGCAATGGCACCAAGAAGAAAAACCTTCTGAAAAGTTGTCTGAGGGAGGAGTGTGAGTAGGAGTGAACCAAAGGGCACAGGCCAACAAAATGGTTTCTGACGGAGAGAAGATGATTTATCTCCATCTCACAGCAAGTTATTTCCCCTTACTGAGAGAGGTTTTCATAAAGAGACACAGCAGACACTATTTTGCAGGCACTTGCAGAGCCGCATTAACATCGAGATAGGAGCTAACAGGAGGGAGGGCAGACTTTTGGCTGGATACTTAGGTCTGTGTATTTTTGACATGAGAGTTTTCAACAATCATGACCCGGGAGAACTGAGCTCAGGAGGATGCTGCTTTTGGCTAACCATTTTATGTATCTCTCAGTCATCTCTTTTAATTATGTCTTGGGTCCTGAGGATTGAACTCCCGACCTTAAGCGCGTGTCTGCTGAGCTGTGTCACCGGCTGGAGAGCTTCGGTTCCGATACAGGGGGAGTTGAGATACGCGCAAGGAGAGCTAGAGAAACAGAAAGGAGTTGGGGAGAAGGAAGAAACTGGTTAAAGAGGAGGAGGAATCGAACAAATTCGAGGTTTTTGGGTTGTCCTTCCACTTGAAGGGCTTCAGCAACATTTCTTTCCCGGGACTGAAATCACAGTTAGAATCCCAGGCATTGACCAGGAAGGACCTTTGCAACGGCGCCCGAGCTTTTTACTAACTGTGTACATGCAGGGCGTCGGCTCCGATCTCAATGTGGCGAGTCTAGTTTTATCTATTAACGCATTAGAAGAGCGCTTCGGGCAGGGTCACGGCTTGAGTGGCTGTGAGAACGCTCATGCTGGCGCTTTTCAGATCAGAACAGCAAGTCAGGAATTAAGACCCTCGGAGTGTGTCTGAGGAAGAACGATTCTGATCGGCTGCTCTGGGTGCCTCCTGTAAGATCTTAGGCAGTGGAAAAGAACAAGGTCTCCGGTCTGCTTTGCACGGAAGGGACCTCTTCCCGTTTGCAAGCTTTCGTTTTTACTGCTCAGGGTCAGGGAGGAGATTTGAACAGCGGTGTCCAGCCAGGGAGCATCTCAGTGTTCTCTTTCGGTCCTAACATTCTTTTGAGCATGGTCACTTTCCTGGGTGCTGTATAGTACCCCTCCTTTCTCATTCTTCCTTTAGGGTTTTGATGGAGTGCCAAGGTGCCAGCTGGAGGTTCTTCCTCCTCCCCTCCTCTTCCTCTTTCTTGTCCTACTCCTTGTGGATGCATGGAGGTGCCTAGGCGCGTTTGGATGTGGAGAACTCAGAAGTCAAGTTCTCACGTCCTCGGATACATCCTTCCTGCTTTCCGAGGCAGGGTCTTTTAATCAAACTTAAGGTTTACGCTGGCTGGATGAGGCGTCCCCGGGATCTGTCTGTGTCTACCTCGAGAGCGCTGAGATGACAGGTGCATGCCACCATGCCCAGCTCTTTACACGGGGACTGGGCTGGGCACCGGGTCCTCACGCTCTGTGTGCAAGCGCTTTACAGACTGACCCAGATCCCCTGTAGGCGCCCCCTCTTCTTTTCATGCCTCATCGGCCTCTTTTAACTCCGTTTGTTTACACCTGGTCATGGCCGAGGAGGGGCTGGAATTCATTGCCTCCACAGCAGCATGTTCTCCACCAGACTGGAGCTACTATAAATCATTTTACTGGGTTCTATTTCCTGAACACTTCTTTTAGGGTAAGTGGGGAGAGGGTGGGCCCAAGAACTGGAAACAGATTTGCTCAAAGGCCTCAGCTGAAACTGGGCGGGATGAACCAGCTGCTGCTGTTTCCATACCGCAGTGAGGGAGTCTTGGGCAAAAAGACGAGTAATCAGTTTCGCTTGTAGGTGAAGGATGGTCTTTGAGGACGTCTGGCATTAATTAGAACAGTGGCCACTACTGCCTTTTCCAAATCCCGGTTTTTAAAACCAGGCACTGGCAATCTGAACAGGGATGTCTCTTCTTCTTTGCATGGAGGCGGCAAGGTAGCGGATACTGCGCCCAAGCTCAAGGGCAAAGCATGCCTCCTTTCGGAACACATGACCCAGCTAACTCAACAAGGCAGATCCCAAGGCCCTCTGTGGCTCAAATTATTGCAACCAGGAAGTCCAATTCTATTCTTCCTCTGCTCTGCTGTAAGTCCGCTTACACGGCCACTTGTGATAATGGTGGCTACTGAGCTTTAACTCTGCGTTAAGAGCTGAGCTGAGTACAGCCCGCGTGGTACTACATGGAGCCTTTGCAAGGTCTTCTGAAGTCCCCAAGCGCCTCCATTTTACACATAAAGAACCGGAGGCATGGAGCCAAAGTAACGTGAATGATATATAGTGACTAGCTGAGTTGGGTTTTTAATCCCGGAAGCACTTGTTCCAAGGCCCAGCTGTCAACCCTGAGGGCTGCTACTCTCATGCTCTCCAGGAAGCCATGATCCAGCATCCATTTTACCTCTTGAGTGTAAGATTCTCTGCGTGTCTTTGTGCCACCCAAGGCTCCAGTGTCCGTGATAACGTGAACCTAGTCTTTCAAGGTATTAATATTTGTCCATTTCTAAGAATATGATTGGATATGTGCAACGTGTTATCAATAGACGCTCAGACCACAGATTACCCCGTTTCAGTGACTCAAAAGGAATATTATTCTCTTGGCTTCTGCCTCAGGAGCATGAGAGTGGCTGTGGAGCCCTTCTGGCTTGTGTCTCTGGAGGTGGTAGGTGGGATGGTGTGGTGTGCCATTGAAACTCCAGAGCTACCCAGAGGGCTCACCCATGTGGCTCTGTGATACAGTCAGGCTTCAGTTCACCAAGAGGGCTGTTACAAAGTTACCTGCAGGTCATCTCTCCTGAGTGAATATCCAAGCCAGACCAGAGCAGCAGTCCTGCCCGGCTTACATGGCGGCAAATGTCTCTAAATGCATCCCGCTGTGAAGAACAGCGACTAGGACTAAGTTCTACCTCATGAAGGGAGATGCATCAGGGAGCTTGCGGCATTTCTTTTTTTTTTCTACCACATTCGAGCAACTGAGAAGTTCCATCATGTCGGTCAGCTCTCTATCCCTTAATAGTATTTCCTGGATCAAGGCTTCTACGGTACAAGAGAACATTCTACATGGAGTAAGCCAGTCAAAACTGGTTTTGTCCAGATGTTTTAGGTGTTAGTTATGTGAACTTGGACCCTAGCTAGCACTTCAGTTTCCTGGTGTGAAAAATGGCGACAATAATGTGTTGTAGGTGTGGCTTATTCCCCCAGAGTTCGTTAGCTGGAAACTCGGATCTCCCTTTGGTGTATTAAAAATGGTGGAAGGGGTTGGATCAAGCAGCAGGCAATTAGATTATTGGCTAACCATCCCAGTGAACGCATTAATGCAGTCCTGCAGGGGTGGGCCGAATTTTTTGAGGCCAAATTAGTTCCCTCAAGGAGATCAAGACTGTTTTTCTCTCTTGGAATCTCTTTCATGCATGCACCAGCCATTGTGATGTCATCTGCCACAACACTGTCACAAAAGCTAAGCAGGCATCAGTGCAGTGCTCTTAATTCTCCCAGGCAGTGAGAGACAACAAACCTCTTTTCTTTATGAAGACATCCAGCCTTAGGAATTTCGTTACAGCAACACAAAATGGACCAACACATAGTTTTTCTACCAGTTTAATATTGTTATGAGAATTGGCAATTTGAGTTTGTGTGAAAGACTTAAAGAAAACACTGTTGAAGATATTCAGTGATGAAAATTACCATGTTCAACAGTATGGTTTGGCACTGGACAGGATTTTATGGAAACAAATTTGGGGCCTGGAAATGTATATAAGACTTTCATATTTTTCTTAATTTAGCAGATTTTTTTTTTGCAACCAAGCCCACTCTGTTATAAATCTGAGTTGCAGGTAGAAAACAACATTGTTAAGTAGATGACAGAAAATTCATTTTGATCAAGGCACAAACAAGCAGTCAGTCAGAAAAATAAGCTACGATAGCTAGTTTGCATAAAGAGATAGTTTGCATAGCTGAATACTTGAACATTTAGGAAGGCAAGATAAGTGTTAATTAATGAATTATGAAACTCACACAGTTTTAAAGATAATTTGATGACACCTATTTCTCGTTAAAGAATATTGCCATCAACAGTCTCCATCACTGAATACTAATCAAAACTTTTCCTATTCTGTTTTACAAAGTAAAGTCAATAGCAAAAAGAAAAAAAAAAGATGGTTGTGATTGTCAGAATTTTATTTGAAATTTCAACAGGGAAATTTGCATAAATTCTAATAAAGCAAAATTAAAATCCATTAACACTTGTCTCTGGTAATTAACGTAAGCTTGCTGCTTCAAATGACTATTTCAGACATATGGAGAGAAGTAAGAATGGGAAAATGCCGAGCCAGGAAAAAATATGAAGATTATAAACCAAGAATGATGTTACTCTGAGAGCCCCTAATTTTAGAAGGGAAATAAAAGTTATTTAGGCTTTTAGGAAACATTGAAAAATGCTTTCTAGTTTACAATGTATGGATTCACTCACGGTTTTTACCAGATGTTTATTTTGTAAGATACATATGACACTTCCAACTCTGTACATTAATGGCAATTTATTGCTAGGTTCTAATTGCTACCCTCTGGAGAGAACAGAAACGTTAACCAATATTGATTATTTAAGACAAACTACAGAAAACTGATAATTTCTGATTAAAAAAAACCCAAAATAATTAAAAAGTTTTAATAGTTTCCTAAATAATCACAGGAAATGAGGAGGCTGGGGGATTCATGCTTTGAATTTAGTGGTGTGTTGCCACATATTTTGGCTTAATCATCTCAAACAAAATGCATTCTGTTAAAGTGGAAAGTAAGTTTCCGTGGAAATAAGATTAAAGAATAAACTTGTGTTTTTTTGTTTGTTTGTTTGTTTTTTTTTTTTTTTTTTTTTAATATCCAAGACTTCTTTTATTGCAGACACACCTGCATTAGAAGAAAAAAAAAAACCCTGGAAAACCAAAATGTAATAACCTGTGTGTTATGGGTGTATTCCTGCAAGGGCATACATCTGGAGGTCGCATTGTTTGAGGCATGGTCTTTTGCTGTTCTCTCTTGCCTATGTCAGTGTGGCTGGCCCTCGAGCTCCTGAGGACCCTCCCATCTCCACATAGAGGGGCTGGGATTACAGACAGACAGACACTTCTGCCCTTCTGTGGGACAGAGAGTCGAAACTCAGGTCCTCGCCCTTGCTTGGCAAGGCCCTTTTGGTTGAGCCTGATTATTCACTTTAAACCATGGTATTTATTTATTCTTTGAAAAAAGTTACTCACCTATACAATATGATCTAGTCAAATCTACCCACCATCTCCTCCATCTAACCCCCCTTAGTGAGCCCAATTCTTTTATATTTTCAAAATTTAGCTACAAAAATAATGGCAGCTGCAATTCATTTAATATCTAGTATGACCAATGTTTAAGTGTCTTTTGAGCACCCTTACCATAATTATGTAGGCAGTTTATGTATGAGGGACTGAAGCACAAATAAAATGAAATAAAATCAACCCAGAAGTTGAAGGTTCTAGTCCCACATTTGGCCAGTGCAGAAACCAGGTCCAAGTTCAGATAACCTTGCTCCTCATCTTATCTGAGTACGCTCTACCATAGACAGATTAATAAACCACCACCGTTGCCCCCCAATAGAAATTTGTTCGAACAACTCTCCACTGTACAAATGACTAGCGATGGGTGACTGACATTTGAAGAACTTTCTGTGAAACGAACTCTTCATCAGGAAATAATTAAAACTTGTGGTAAGATACACAAAAGACAGAGTTTGCAGTCATAATCATTTTAAGCATGTGTTTCTGGGGCTTTGAAGTGCATGCCCTCGGTTACGCAACCATATCTATTTGCCTGCAGGCTGCTTTCCACATCCTGAACTGAAACTACATCCACAAAGATTCCCGTTCTCCTTCCTTCAGACAATGACAGCCACCGTTTGCTTCCTTCCTGTGTGCATGTGACAACGGTAGTACTTAAGGCGAGAAAAAAAAAATAATCACACAGCATCCGTGTACACGGCTTCTTTTACTTTGTACAGTGTCTCAAGTCAGGTTCGCTCTGAGACATGTCACATACCACAGTCACCTTCCTGATCAAGGCTGAGCTGTGTTTCCTTATAAGTGATGTTTATTTTGCACGTAAAATGAGTGAGACTGCGTGTTTTGTTTTGTTTTGTTTTGTTTTAAATGACCTCTTCTGTGAGCAGGAATGATCCCACTTTCAATTCTACAGAAGACTGAAATTTCTGAAAAACACGCTTATGGAATTACATTTTAATTTCAAAAAGAATTGTTTGTGTGTGTCCGTAGGGGTTGTGTGGATATGGGTGCACATGGAGAGAAGAAGAGGACATAGTTAGAGTATGTGCCTTTGAGCCAGGGGCTCTCCCTGACCTGGGGGCTTGCCTTTTCTTGGATAGGTGGGAAGCTAGCAGTATTTCTGCCTCTGTCTCCTTCAGAGCTGGTGATACAGGCATGCCCAGGATGCCAGGCCCATTAGGTGAGCCCTGATGTTTAAGCATTTTGAGGAGTTGCATTTTTTTTTAAACAGAGCTACAGCATTTTATGCTCCCCCAATAGTGCATGAGAATTCCATTTTTGAGAGTCCTCATCAATACTCACTATTTTCTGTTTTCCTTACTAATGCCATTCTAATGGCTGTAAGCCACTTTGACAAGGCTTTGCTTTGTATTTTTTTCTAAGGGTAAGTGATGTTAAATATCTTCTCACATGTTTTTTTGGCCATGCATAATATCGTTTACTGAGAAATCTCTATTGAAGTCTACTCATTTTGAGTTATGATTCTCGTGTGTGTATGTGTGGTGTGGGATGTTTCTGTTTTTCTTAAATTTCTTATTAGTCATGTGATTTATAAATATTTTCTTCTAGTATATTGCTTGTCCTTTCTCTCTGCTAGTATTTTTTATTTTCCTGAGGTCCATACTGTTTATTTTTAAATTTTTTGGCAATAATTTTGGAATAATATATAAGAAACCATTCCTCTCCCAGGGTCAAAGGTATTTGCCACGCATTTTTTAAAGAGTTTTATAGTTTCAGTTCATATGCATAATTCTTTGACACATTTTTAAGTTCATTTTTGTGTATGATGTCAAGCATCATAGATTTTTGTCCACTTGACACAAGCATAAACATACCCAGGAAGAGGTAATCTCAGTTAAAGAATTGCTTCCCTTAGATTGGCCCATGGGTATGTCTATGGGAACATTTCCTTGATTGCTAATAGCCTAGGTGGGTGGAACCATCACTAGGCAGATGGGCCTGGGCTGTATAAGAAAAGCAGGTGAGCAAGCCAAGGGAAGCAAGCCAGTAAGCCATGAGTTCTTCTGTGATCTTTTCTTCTGGTCCTGCCTCCAGGCTCCTGCGCTGGATTCCCTGGATGAGAAAGACTATAAAATATAAGATAGAATGAATTCTTTCCTCCCTTAGGCTGCTTTGGGTCAGTGTCTTAGAGCAGCAACAGAAAACAATTTGGAAATCAAGGAAGGGTTTAACTTCCTTCTTAGATGTTCAGTTTCTCCAATACCATTTGTGGAAGCGTCTTTGCTCCTCTGAGTGGTGTTCCACCCTTATTAAAATCCATTCCACTATGTGTATGAGATTTCCCCCCCTGAGCTCTATGTTCTATTAACTTGGCCTTTATTTATTATCTCTATATCAGTACTATGGTGTTTTGATTAGTGTGGACTGTAGTAAATTTTGAACTAGGAAAATGAGAATCTCCTACTTTTTAAGAGAAAAAAAAAAGTTGTTGTTGTTGTTTTAGCATGTATGAGGATTTCCTGTGAACTTTAGGACTGAATTTTCTTTTTGCTACCAAAAAAAAAAAAAAAAAAAAAGAATAGGATTTAGTATTTTGGTAGGGATTACATGACATGCTATCTTAAAGGTATCAGCTCTTATTTACGCACAGGATTAGATTTTTGTTTTCTTATGTGCTTGCATCTTTTAAGGATACTATAATTAGAATATATATATATATATATATATATATATATTTAGATTTCTTCTTTGGGTTTCTTATTGCCAGTGTATAACATTACTGTTGAGTTTTGTATGTTGATTCTGTAACCTAAAATGTGGTTGATTTTGTGACTATTTCTAAGTTTCTACTTAAAGCTGGACTCTTTCGCCTAACAGATAAAAACAAATAATCTACAACAAAATAATCTTACCCTTTTCTTTCCAACTTAGATGTCTTTTTATTTAGTCACTTTTTCTTGCTTGAGTGCCCCGGCTAGACTCCCCGTGTTCTCCTGAGTAGATGTGGCAGAGGCAGGCACCCTTGCTCTGTTTCCCATCTTAAATTAAAAGTCTCAGCCCTTCACCACTGACTCTGCTATGAGGCAAAAGTTTCATATAAGACATTCATTTTTACAATTACATGTGTTTGTGTGTTTTTGTGTGGGGGAGTCTGCAGAGGCACCCCCATGTCACAGTGAGTGTGTAGAGGTCAGAGGAGAAGCTTCCACTTTTTAAAACTGATTCATTAGATTCATAAAGACGCAGACAATTTTTTTATTGGCCTTTCTAATTGGCCATGTACTGACCTCCATGCCACGCTTGTTCCCCACCCAGTGTTTTCTTTCACGTTAGTGTGGAAGAATTCTTACAATGGCTGTTTATTAATTATTAGTTTTTGTAAGGTATATTTTAGGAGAAATTCTGAGAAACCTGCAAATCATCCCACAGGGGAAGGCTGGCATGTGATGAGAAACCGTCTCACAGAGAATGGTTGCGTGGATGAATGGCCTCTTTTTTACTTCAAGGCCATTGTTCTGTTTTGTGTGTGTGTGTGTCCACAGTTTGATTGTAACTCAACTAGTGTGTGTAGTTCTCTGCATTCCTGGAATTTTCGAGACTTCTTGGCTACTTATAGTCATGTCTTTTATCAAGTTTGGGAAAGCTTTAGTCATTATTTCATGAAGAAATGTCTTTGTCCCACTCTTCTGTTCTCCTTTTCTCAGGATTCTTATAGTATTGGTCAGCTTCATGATGTCTGACAGGCCGATGGGCAATGCAATTTTTCTCTAAATTGTTTTTCTTTCTGATCATCTGACCTGGTAAAAACAACTAACTTATGTTCCCTAATTTGTCTGTCTCTTTAAGCTTTCCTGTAAAAACTGTTACACAGATTTCATTTTAGTTACTGTATTTTTAGTTCTACATTGTTTTGTCTTATTTTTATTAAAATATTTTATTGCTATTTCCATTCGTATGTTCATACAGCATTGTCTAGAATTCTAGACATTCTCCATGTCATCCATTTTTACATAAGCAGTTGTTATAAAGTCTAGTAAATCCACAACTTAATCTCTTTCATGAACTGTCTGTTGTTTGATGATCCACAATTTTTGTTCCTTTACATGCCTTGTTAGCTCATGTTGAAAACTGGATGTTTGAATCTTGTGTTAACACTGGAAAGCAGACTCTCCCTTCTTCCTTCCCTCTCTCCTTTTCTTTTTTCCTTCTTCTGTTTCTTAACCTTTCTCTTAGCCCGCACCTTTCCCTAGGAATGTTTTACGATTTTTTCTAAACCCTGCTTTAAAAGTGATTGCTTTGGAAAATCTAAACATCTCACTTTGAAAGGACAGAAACAGAGAAAAATGAAGAGGGAAAAACACTCTGGCCCTTTAAATCTCTTGGGACTGATTTAGTGGGAAGACTAAGATATGGCCCTATGGCTACTCTCTATGTCTAGAACCACAAACAGCAATCTGAGCAATGAGAGTTAAGGGGAGTCCCTGATATTTAGATGACAGAGACTTTACTGGTCACTGTAGCTTTCCCACAAGCTGTGTATATGCTACGTCACAAACACACACACAGCACCTGCCACGGCGTCCATAGAAGGCAGGTGTGGTAGCTGTCACAGGGGTGTGAATGGACTTTGATAAAAACGAACCACAGTTTGTGCTTCAAGCCAAAGCCTACAACATGTGAGACCTGGAGTATATCCCAGGTTTTCAAACAGGAGATACTTTTCCATCTAATTGGGAAGGTCACCCCTAGGGCATCTTACTCTCTTCTTGGACTAGCCCTCCTTTCTCGTTTATAGGACACAGAGATGACAGCTTGTTTATACACACAAGAGAATGCCACACGGTACGGGGGCAGCATCGCCTATGTGGGTTCTTAATGGCCCCTAGATTCTTTCTTTCTCTCTCTCTCTTCCTTCCTTCCTTCCTTCCTTCCTTCCTTCCTTCCTTCCTTCCTTCCTTCCTTCCTTCCTCTCTCTCTCTCTCTCTCTCTCTCTCTCTCTCCCTTCCTTCTTTCCTTCCTTCCTTCCTTTTCTTTCTATTTTTTTAGCTCAGAGAGCAGGTTTTTTTTCCCCAATACTTTTCCATTTATTTGAAGACCTACAGAGTTAAACTACTCTGGGCCCATGGGGGCTCATATAGTCTGAACCACCAACCAACAAGCATGCGAAGGCTGGACTGAGGCCCCCTACACATACATAGCACACGTGCAGCTTGTTCTGTGTCCCCTAACAATGGGAGTAGGGGCTGTGTCAGATCCCTGCTTGCATTTAGATACATCTCACATAGTTGGGCTGCCCTGCCTGGCCTCAGTGGGAGAGGGGTGCTTAGTCCTGCTGTGACAGGGTTGATTGGTATTCAGTCAACCTTCCCTGAGAGAAGGGAAAGGGGGGGTGGGGGAAAAGGTGTGGGTGGGACTGGGAGCAGAGGAGGGAGGGGGCTGTGGTCAGACTATAAAAGGATTAAATAAATAAATTAATGAAAAAAATCCCTAGATTCTTGATGGAAGAGGCTTATGTTGCCAGATGAGCATGTGTGATACCAGAGTCACATTTGGACTTTAGTTCACGGGTCTTGAAGGAGTTGATTTTAGGGTGCATCTAGGGCCTCATCACCTATGTAACGCTCGGAAGGTTGAAAAGGAATCAGAAGTAGTGTCTACCAGTAGAGGTGCCTCCATTAACCTTTCTGTTGGGGCCATGTAACCTGGGCTTGTTGAGTGAGTGATGCCTGGTTTGGAGCTGTTCTTTAAGACCTCACACTGTGCATCTACAGGTGGTTTTTTCTGCATCTTGACCAAGTTAGAATTCCAATTTGCATTGTACGTGCCTAGAAAATCGGCTTTCAAGGTCAAGCTGAGACCAGGGTAAATTTTCTTCCCATGAAATACCCAGATCGTCTTTCTCATCTGGCAGGGCTAAGGGGGATGAATTTAGGGTCTTGTGAGTGTGAGGGAAACACTTGACAATTAAGCTACAGCCTCAGTCCATACCTTGTCTGTTGCATTAGTAACGGCATTGTAGGAAGCATGTCTCCTTTCCTTTCTAAGGGTCATGTGACTGCAGAGGACCATCCCAATTTTCCAGAAGTCATCTCCTTTTTAAAATGTGATCCCCAGCTACACAAAGCAGCTCAGTGTACACTGAATACCCTCAGGGGGCACCATCAAAAAATATGCTGTCTTCTTTAGTGAACCACTCCATCTATTTAAGGAAATTGCTCTAAATAAATTAGGGACCGCTTTTACTATTGTTTCCAGAGTGTTGTTTTGTTTGTTACAGTTCTAGGGAGATGACTGTCCCCTCAGGCCAGATTTGGAGAGGACGTAATATCAAAACTGAGAAGAACAAATAATGAATGAATAGGCTTTGGGAAATGTGCTTCGGGCTTCAGATACTTCTTCCGATCTGCCTGTGGGTGTTGACTAGGGCTTTTAGGAATCATTTAGCTCAATTTATCCTTCAAGTTGCCATGGCTGCTTTTCAGTGTTATGTGAAACATGGCTCCTGTTTCAATGTAAGGCAACACAGGTCCCACACTCAGCCATGCTCAGATAAGAATGGGCCCTGCATGTCTAGAACTTAGAGAGATGCCTCAGCAGTCAAGACCATTTACTGCTCTTTGAAGGGGACCCTGGTTTGGTTCCCAGCACAACCACATGGAGGCTCTAACTTCAGTTTCTGGGGTTCCGACACCCTCTTCTGTTTTCTTCAGGCACTAGGCATACATGTGGTAAGCACACAGAGATGCAAGCAAAACTCATACAGGAAAATTTGGATGCTGTGTGTCTCTTTATGTGTGACTTTAACGTGTACAAAGCTGACCCTGGTCAGCCTGCGTGCTGAGAGGGGTGGGGTGTTCTTCCCGTGGACCATCTCTTTCGTGAGCTGTGCCATCAGCTGGGTTTGCTGACTCTGTGAAAAGCAGGACAGTAGTAATTTTTGCAGTAATGGAGTTCCCAGCTGCCACAGTGTTGTGGGGGGTTGAATGTCCCTATTTCTGTGGAGCTCATCCTTTTCTCTCCGGCACATGGAATTTCACAGCAAAATGCATTTAACCCTGGGTGGGCATGGTCTGTGAGAGTTAAACAAGCACAGGACATGCAGTAACTAGGGGCAATGTTGTGTCCATGATTCATGCCATCTCCGAGTAGGGCATGGGCCCTGTGTTTGGCACAAGCACAAAGGTGCTTTGAAAATGGCAGTGCTGGCAAAGCTCTCCTTATTATTCTGCTGAAAATGGTAAGTTCTTTAGGAAGGCTTCTCTGAGCTGTGTCAATCAATTTCATCAGACTTATCATTTGGATCCCATTACTGTAAAAATCAGAGGCAAAACGCTACATAGGATACATTTTCTTGGCACTGTTGCTCTTTACGTAGCTTATTGTGTTTGAAGGTTTCTGGTGTGTGTGTGTGTCTGTGTGTGTGTGTGTGTGTGTGTGTGTGTGTGTGTGTGTATGAGAGAGAATAAGTGTGTATGAGAGAGTGTAAATGTGTATGTATGCGAAAGAGAATAAGTGTGTGGTGTATATGAGAGAATGTGAGTGTGTGTGAGTGTATGTGTGTGGCCTGCTATTCCACATCCAAAGAGAAGCATGCAGAAACAGGTCTCCTTTTCACATAATGTTGGCATGTTCTTAAGTCTAATACAAAGACAGTGACTTAGAATATAATGGTGAATCAATACAGAGCTTCAAGTGAGACCTTTTAAAGACTTTACCTTGTCAAAAAAAAAAAAAAATCCGGCCTTGCATTAAAGTCCGCCTGAGAGTCATCCCATGAACACACATCCCTTTACCTGCCTAAGTTAACACAGATTGGTCCTTTTGACATAAATCCCCAATATTTGTTTGTTTTTTTCTTTTCTTTTCAACGGGCTATTATTTAATATCTGCCGAACCAGTTCTGTGCAGTGTGCATACTGCTCTCGTGATGACTTGAGCTCTTTGGTTTGTGGAACTAACTGGCAGACATCAGAGGGGCCCTTTGAGCCAGGGCTTTGCCGACCCTGTGCATCTTGCGTGGATACTGGTTTCTGGGAGAACTGTAACAGGTGCTTCTTTAAGAAAACCCCCAAAGGATGAAATAACTTATTATGTAGAGATTTTTTTTAACCTTATATTCAAAGCTTTTTTTTCCTCGATGCCGTTCTCCTCCATTAGCTTCTTCAGAAGCCTTATTTTCATTTTTACTATTGTTTTGATAACACGCAGAAAGCCCGAGGTTCCACAGTGGTTTGTGAGCCCACTGCCAGCCAGCCGTGGAATGAAGAGCCGGTCGCATGCTGTCTTCTGTAGCTGGGGCAGGCCAGGCTTTCTTCTGGCTGTCATACCTGGCAGGTGAGGGTTATTCAAGTGTCACAGGCAGTAAGTCTTTCAGCTTGCTTTGTATCTCTTATGACACAGAAGACAGAACAAGACGGGGAGAAGGGAGATATGTTTCTGTTAGTGTCGGGGTTGGGATTATCTCTCCAAAGGCCTCAGGGCTCACAGGTAAGCGCTCCTTTCCCTAGCAGTGGAATCTGGGATCCAGAAGGCAGATTTGTTCTTTGTTATGTGTTTGTCCAGATAGGAAAGCTCTTTTGGATTTTTGGACAGAAAATTTCTTCTACTCGGTTTCTGTTTTTTTGTTTGTTTGTTTGTTTGTTTTTGTCTTCATTTTATTTTATTTTTTTAAACAAACCATATATCTATCTATCCAATCATGGAAAGAGAGAGAGAGAAAATGAGAGAGGGGGAGAGAGAATGAAGAGGAATGGCACAGAGTAGAGAGGAGGAGAGAGAGCAAGACAGTTTTGTCAACACAAGCACCAGATCTATCTATCTATATATAACTTGTGACTTCTAACTTCTCCTTCTTTAAAACACCAGGTGTGTGAAAATTGTCTGCATTTTGTTTTTCTAACATTTTACACCTTTCCTTTGTGATATCTCCTGTACTTAAGCTAGGGATCCCCCAGGCTCTCACGTTATTGGAGATAAGTACAGCTCAGCTTTCATGAATATGTTCTTTCTCTTGCGTACCTACTTAGCGTAACAAATACTTACAGGAGATTACCTAAATCTACATATATTACATAAACAGGAAAATAGTGCTATTTTTTTTCCCTTTAAAGTTTAAATTCATATCTGACTTAGCAGGAAAGGCTTGGCATAGGTCATCAGTGGTCTTCTTCCTCTCTTCCTGTCTTGGTTAATTTTCTTACTGCTGTGGCCAATCACCAGACAGGAGCAACTCAGTAGGCGAATGAGTTAATTCAGTTCATGTTTCCCATTCATCATGGCACTGAAAACATGATGAGGACCTCCCAGATGTGGTAGCCAGCGTGAGGCAGCTGGAGGAACAGATACAAAGCAGAGGGGGACTGGATTCAGGGCCAGGTCACCACCCTTCAGCACTCCACTACATCCTCCAAGTAGGTCCTATTTACCCAAAGTTTCCCAGTCTCTCACATTAATACCGTCATCGGGGACCAAGTGTGCAAGAGATGAGTGGGGGAGGAGGCAGCTTTCCACCCTCACACAGTAACTCTTCCTTTGCAACGGGTGGACGGGGATGTGAATGCCTGGTTGAGAGCATTCATTCCCACTGAATCTCAGATCAAAATGTAGCGTGAAGGCTTCTCCAACTGAGCCATGCTCCTGTGAAGAAGTATTGAAATCATCTCTTTTCAAGTGACTTATTTAGTGTGTTAGCTTTAATTTTCGCTACAAACGCACTCCAAATTTAGTGATGGCAAAGTAAAGTAAAATATACAAAATAGATTTTTTTTTAAATAGCATACTTACCTGAAATATATTAGCAGGAGAACAATGAGGGGAAAAAAGACAAAGAGCTTAAGGCTGTGGAGCGCTGGTGGTGGGGCTGTTAGTTGGGGAAAAGCTTATCTGCAGCTAATGAGAGCCACAACATCTTGCCAGGGTCTCCAGCGGACAAGACCTTTCCACAAGTAAAGACTAGATGCTTGGATGTCAAGTGGGTGACCCCTCTTCCAGTGTCCCAACCATTTTGTATATGGATTATTTGCCAAGCCACACTGTGTTCCAAAGCCTTGTCTATAAACGTTCAAGTAGCCAGTTGTTTTCATAAAACTGAAGGTTGCCTGCCCCCAGAAACTGGGTGGTTGATTCTGCTTATAGAGAATATCTTTTTATTTCACAAAACCAGTACAGCAGGTCACCTCTCTCCCGGCCCCACCCCTACAAAAGCAACTATATGCCTCAAAGCCAGCTATACCTTTGAAAGCCAGTGGCTGCCTCTTTTCATACCACACAACAGTGGACACAAAACAGAGAGGGATCCTTGCAAGGTGATTTTTTTATTTTGCTTCATATTTAATAATGTGAGGCTTATCTTTATTCTAGTATAGCCACTTTTAAAGGTCTCTGAAAAGGAATCCATTCCTAAATTCATGCAAAATGCAAATACACGGTGGTATAAATGCAATAATTCCTGAATGTAGGTTAAGGTGGTCATCCAAGCAATGCTGGGATGTGCTTGATGCTTGCTACTGTGTGAATGGTGTTAACAGTTTAGATAAAAACTTTTAGAGACAAATTAACTTTTAAGTGATCACCATAAACTCATGACTATTTGCCACACTTTTAAAGATTAGATAGTTGGGTCAGAGTTAAAGCGTCTGTGGAAACAGGTGAGTGCCCTGATCTCACAGCTGTTGGAGCTGGATAGAATGTAGAAGGTGAGAGGGAAACAGGGAAAAGGGAGAGAAAGGAAGAGGGAGCAAAAGGAGAGGGGGAGAGAGAAGAAGGGAGAAAGGAAAAACTATAGAGAAGGACAGAGGCAGATGGAGAGGGAGAAGAGAGACAGAGAGAAACAAGGGAGGGAGGGAAGAAGAAGGAGAGGCAGAAGAAGAGGCATAAGAGAGAGAGAAAAAGAGGGGAGGGGAAGGGAGAGAAAGAAGAGAGAAACAAAAGGGAAAGACAGAGAGGACAGGGGAAGGGAGGGAGAGATGGAAAGAGAGAGAGAGAGAAAACGAGAGGGGGGAGAGAGAATGAAGAGGAATGGCACAGAGCAGAGAGGAGGAGAGAGAGCAAGACAGTTTTGTCAACACAAGCACCAAATGCAGACTGTGACCACTTTGGCACGTAGCTCTCTGCCAAATTAAAGCCCATGGGGGAAGGAGTGGTCGCAAGGGGCTGAACCGCAGAGGCATGAACTGTGCTGAGCAGATAACTTTGGACTGATAGTGTTGATTTTGATAGTTTTGGTATTTCTGCCTTGTAAAAACCTCTATATAAGTGGCTCTCAACCTGCAGTCGAGACCTAAGTCCATCAGGATAGGTATTTACAATATGATTCATACGAGTAGCAAAATTACAGTTAGGAAGTAGCAACAAAAATACTTTTATGATTGGGGTCACTGCAACATGAGGAACTGGGTTAAATGGTTGCAGCATCGGGAAGGTTGAGAACCACTGCTCCGGAGGCTGTTACACACCACAGCATCTGGAAGGAGAATTCATTAAATGTCACGCTAAGATATCTTTTTAAAAAAACCTGGAGAACTATTTTATCAGACTTAACAAACCAAAAACAAAGAAAAAAAAAACAAACACCTCTAAGGCAGGCACTGTAAATCTCAGCAGCTGCCCAGAAAAGGAAGATGGAGAAGAGAAAGAGAAAAATCTATGCTGTTTGAGTTATGACAACGCAGAGGTAAGTCATGTGGTGGAGAGTCACATGGTGCTCAAAAGAGCTATAGAGAAGAAGGAAACCCAAAACAACAAAAGCAAACAAACAAACAAATAAACAACAGCATACTTAGATTCTGGCCAGCATCCAAAAAGTAAAAAGGGAGGAAGGCAAAAAGGAAAAGTTATTCTTTTTTAGTCAGGACTAAGAAAACTGAGCAGATCCAACAGAGCCTCATGGTCATCCAGGAATAGACACACAGACAGTAGAAATTCTGAGAAACAAAAGTGTGTTTATCTCATTTGAGATATAGTATTTCTCTTATCTACTTTGACATTGCTGAAGATGGACCTATCTTCCTCAGGGTAGTCCATTGGCCAGGTGATCGCCCAACCAGATTAAAAGGAAGGACCATAACACATACATCCACCTAGAAACAGACTCCATTCTTTTCTGTAGCAACCATAGACTGAGCAAAGGCTGACGGCCACACTAAGAACGTAATGCCTCACTGCCTCGTGAGTTACATCCTGTTAAATGATCTGCTCCCTTCTTTTTTAAATTTTTTAAATTTATTTTTTATTTATTACAGTTTATTCACTTTGTATCCCAGCTGTAGGCCCCTCCCTCATCCCTTCCCAATCCTGCCTTCCCTCCCTCTTCTTCTCCCATGCCCCTCCCAAGACCTGGATGGGACAGGAGCTCCACAAGGAGAGCAACAGAACCCAAAACTCTGGGTACAGGGGTCTTTTCTGAGACTGATACCCCAACCAAGGATCATTCATGGACATAACCTAGAACCTCTGCACAGATGTAGTCCATGGCAGCTCCGTGTCCACTTTTTTCTCCTTAGCAAGGGGAATTAATAATGAGACATGGAATCTTGCTTCTTTTGTGTCATCTGCTACAATCTGGTCCCCCTTTACCTGGACTGAGAATTTTCACATTCCTCTAGGTCTCCCAAGCCTGGTGTTTGCAGAAAGAGAGAGACACAGAAGGCACTGATGTTGAGCCTGCATCATTTAGGCTACGAAGTCTGGCGATTCCTCCTGGTGGGTGTGCATGGTGGTAGGCTACCTGATGGAGTGGGTGACAAAGGATCCGTTCTCTAAGGCAAATGTCAAAGCTCTCATCCTACCTTTCATTAAGCACTGATAGTTTTCTTGTGTGTCTATGTGTATGCGTGTTCATATGCACATAGGTCATATGTGTGCGTGTGTGTGTTTGAGTGTGTGAGGAGCTCAGAGGTCAACCTTAGCAATCATTCCTCAAGAGCTATTCACTTTATCATTTGAAACAGGCTCTCTCCCTGCCCCGAGGTTTCCTGATTAGGTTAGCTTCTGACCAGTGAGTCCCAGAGACATACCTCTTTCTACATCCCCAGTGCTGGGATTAGAGGCACGTGCCACCATGCCCAGCATGGGTCCTGGGGATCAAATTCAGTTCTTCACACTTGTGTGGCAAAGCACTTGACCAACGGGGCCATTTTCCCAGCTACTAATTTCTTTCTCTTTTTGACAGTCCTGTTTATGTCATACCTCACAGGAGGAGGTGGCTAAATTCTCAGCATATGGGACTTCTGCGTACCATCTTGGTAATTTTTTTGTAAACCCAAAGTTCTTTCAATATAAGAGGGAAACAAAAAAGATGACCACGACAATTGAGACAACATCCATAGCACGACTTTGCAGACCCATGGGACAATAAGAAGATATCACCCGTAATAAGTCTTTGCTGACACATGAGACAATGACAATATGGGTAGCATTATTTTACCAGAGTGTCTGCCTTTATACATTAAAAAAAAAAATCTTAGAGAGCCTCAGGAGCCTCTGTGATACATTCGTAGTCAAGCCTTCAGCTGGTAAACATTACTTAGTTCCCTTTCTTTCTCTCTTTGATCTACCATTTAAATTAGTTTGGAGTTAAAGATGGCCAGGATTACAATGCAATGAGAATCTCAAAGAAGAATTCAATTACATGCTATCCATGAGCTCTGTTCATAGGCAACTCAGATCACTGTGTGCATACTAGCAGTCAAGTAACGGAGTGTTCCCGAGCATGCAAATTTCATTTATAGAAACTGGAGGATATTGGGCAGTAAATTAAAAATTCAAAAATCAGAAGATGTCCATAAAGATTAAGGTAATTTTCCATTTTCTTTAGAGTCGGCAGCAGCACTAGCTAAAGCAAGATCAATAGTAATTAAGAAACCCAGAAAGAGAATAATAAACGACTGAAGCTGGTCATTTGAAAGAACCTGGGAGACCATTCTGAAACCAGAATTACTGAATTATAAGGAAACACAATTTTAGAGATCACTGGCCTCAATCGTCCTATTTGGAGAAGAATATTTGTGATGTTTCCAAAAACATGTTGCTGGTTATCTAGGACCCAATAAAGATATGGGTCTCCTGTCTCAATCATATCCCTCCAAGGCAGGGGTCTTCCTCGGGGACACAAGCTTCAGGCATCTTGGCACATCAGAAATCCTGTGCAGAAACTTACTTGTATGTACACAAGAAGGTCATAGCAGCTTCCAGTACAACCATTCAGTGCTCTTAGTGATCAAAAGAATGAGAATGCCTGCTCTAGAAATGAAAAATAAATTCCTTCTTGTACCTGTTTGTGTACATTCTCAGAATTGCCTCAATACTTCTGAATCATGTATCAGGATTTGATTGGGAAACTGCTAGTTTGGGTCTAGTTCATTTTCTGAAGTTATTGTACTGTTGGAGAAAATCAGTGTGGATTTGCCTCAACATCTTGCCCTGTGCTTAGGGCACAGTAGCCTTCTCTATATCTTACCAGTGTTCCCAAGATACAATGTTGAAACTTACTGGCTAATAGAATAGTTTTACAAAGTGGAAGGGTGGCTTTGGGGTGATTAAGACAGAGCATGGAGCCTTCATGGGTCATATTAGTCACTGAAGGGCTTGGAGAATTGGTTGGCATTGCTCTCTTCTGTTCCTTCTGCTCTGTGCTGACACAGTGTGCATTCCCCCTGAGGACATAGCAATAGGTGCCATGCTAGAGTGTAGCATTGGACTTCCAAACTGAAAGAAATCAAGTTTTTTTTTTTTTTTTTTTTTTTTTTTTTACAGATTATACTGTATGTGGCAGGATTCTCTAGAGGAACAGAACCTATGTTCTGAAATGTGTGTGTATGTGTGTGTGTGTAATGTGGCAGGAGATTTATACTGTTGGCTTTTTGATAGGGGCCTGGGTGAGTCGGCAGTGGCTGTCTACACGATGGAGAAGTGGAAAATCAGGCTCTCTGCCTAGAAAGTGGGACACCAAGACAACCTTTCATCAGCACAGGAAGTCTGGAAGTTCCCTGCAGAGTCATCGGTAGTGAGTCAGCACTGAAGAGCTGAAGAAGCTGGATGTCCAGGTTAGCAGGTGCCAAGAGTGGGAGAAGTCACCACAAAAAGAGAGGACTTCCATGTCCACATGCTAGCTCCCTCGACTTCCTTTTTCATACCACGGATGTCCGGTTGGAAGGTGCCACCACATTTAGGGTAGGTCCTTACTGTCCTACATGCCAAGCCTTCATGGACTGACTGACTTGCAAGGAGACACAAGTAGTTCAACAACCCTTATTTAGGGTTTCTTTTAATGCAGTCAAGTTGAGAAGCAAGACTACCTCATCACACCAATTTCTATGATTTGTTGTAATGGTACAGATGAGCGGTGGCAGTTTCTATGAAGAAAAAGATACATTGAACACCTAATACTTGCTGACGTCTGTTCTAGGTGCTTTACATAGATTAACTAATTTAATTCTCAACAACCACGTCATATAGGGACTAATGTCCTAGTTTACAAACAAGGAAACCGAAGAAGTCGGATGGTTGGCAAATGGCACAGCTGCAGTTTTTGAAGGCAAGCTTTGGACCTGTCACTATGACAACGTGCTGGGCTTGTTGTCCGGATGCATTTACCTATCTCAGAACTGTGGAGGCAACAGGGGATGTGGGTGAGCGATTTGGTCTTCATCTCCATCTGGCTTCCTTAGAACAGGTCCTTCAGTCTTTATTTTTTATCTGTAAAATGGGGTGATGTTAGTGTTTACCTCAGGAGGATGTTCTAGCGACAAAATGAGGTCAAGGTCCATCAGGTGCAGATGAGCATACTCATGCCCATTCCCGTTCATATGCTTCTTATAAGAAAAAAAGAGAAACAAATTTTGAGTAGCCTTGATGTAGGGTAATAAATTTACCAAGATTTAAGTTTATGCCAATATCAACCCATAAGTTTCTTTGGGGAGGTTGTGGTTGTTTATTTGTGTGTGTATGTATGTATGTATACATGTATTTATGTATGTACATATGCATGTATGTATATAGGGTCAATCTATGTAGACAGGGATGTTTCCAAACTCACGTATGTTCCCAAACTCATGGAGACCCACCTGTCTCTGCCTCCCAAGCGCTAGAATTAAAGGCATGCCTCACCAAGCCCCACTAACTTCATACGTTCCTAAAGAGCAATGAAAAGTTACTGAAATTGATAACAAACAAGAATGTCCCATCCAGCAGTTTATTGCTAAAAGCAGATGAGTCAGATGTTAATTGCCATTTGTTGTACTCTTAAACTCTTTCGGAAGTTTTAGGAAATTGCTTTCTTTTCCTGATTTCTTGTTAAGTCTTGTATATGTTTGCTGTGGTGTGTGTGTGTATGCGTGTGTGTTTGTGTGTGTGTGTGCATGTGGTGTTTGGACATGTGTACCGTGTGTGTGTGTGTGTGTGTGTGTGGCAGGCAGAGGACGGTCTCACGCGTGTGTACATCTTGTTTGAGGCTGTGTCTCTTTGTCATTGTTTGCCTCTGTCGTGAGCTGACTGGCTCCTTTATTTCCGGGGCTTCTCTTGTCGCACCTCTGGCTCCCGTCTCACAGGAGGAGCACTTGGATTACTGGCTCATTCTTTATAGAGATTTTGACAATCCACACACAGCTCCCCTGCTCCATGACACATGCTTTAGCCACTGAGTCATCTCTCCAGTCCCCAGGAGAAGATTGCTTTTGATGTACTACTATCCTTCATTTTATTCATCTTGTGGCCCGAATGCTCATAGTTCAGTTATTGCAAAATATGATGCAATCCTCAGCAAAGGGTTAGGGTATCAATGCATGATAGTTAGTTGAATGGTTTGTGCCAGGCATTTTATGTATCAAAATGCTAAGCTATGATAATGGCATCATCAGGTCCTCTTATTCTAACATGGTGCCCTGTGAACTCTTTGATAGGGTGCACGGGAGTTCTGATTTGTAAAACATTGTCCCCTGGGGCTCCTCTCCACTCATTTTCCTTCTGCTTTCAGGTTCCTAGGACACTTTGCACAGGATCAAAGCAGTGTTCATACAGAGTATCAGTGCATGTCGGCGGTTCAATGTTTGTGAATGTTCAGAATAATGGCATCCTGTTTAAAAACAAAAAGGTATGACCTCCGGGAACGAGTTGGAAAGGCATTGAAATCAACTGTCAGTCTTTCCCTGAGTCTGATAGTAATCTGAAGAGAGAAAATTCCCTTACAACTTTCGGAGTCTTGATTAGCTGCAGGGGTGCCAGGTGATTTTTGACTCCAGAATGCAAAGAGAACAGATACGATGATGCCTTTACGTGAATGACACAAATTCTTCCTCATGTGTTTAAGTCTCACGTGCATCTTTGAGAGGAGATGCCTGTCCAGACTCAAAGGCTGAGCACCTGAGAGATGAGAAGGTTCATTCCAGGAGTTGCTGCTTGATCAAATAGATCATTCTAAATTTAACTGGAAGGCTTTCCTCATTTCGAAACACAAGTAAGAAATGTATGTCATAGCAGAGATTATAAATTCACAGTGTTGCACTAAACTAACTGTTGTTGTTCTAGACAGGTCCATCTTTAAAAACAAAATCTTTAGTTATGTAGTGTGTGAGTGTGTGTATGCACACACGTGTGTAGGTATGTGTGTTTTGTGTGCACACACAACACTGTAGAAGCCATAGGTCAATATCAGGTGCCTTCCCGAGTCACTCTCCACCTTATATTTTGAAATAGGATCTCTCATGGAACCAAACGCACCAGTTCGACCAGCCTGGATTTTGCATGGTTTCTGGGCATTGATTCAGGTTCTTTAGTTTTGATAGCAGACACTCTACCACCATCTCCCTAGCTTCTCGTCTCCATTCTTTACAAACTAGCGGCACAAGACTGCTAAGAAAATGGCTTCCTTTCAGTTCTGCTGTGATCTTAGCCCTCTTGAGTCTGAGGTAGGAGGCCATAAGTTAGAGGCCAGCCTGTACTACATATCAAGGCTTTACCTCAAACCCACAAAAATTAAGTTCCAAATCAAACCAACACCACATATTCTAGTATTAAATCAATGATTCTAGGATAAGTTGCAGCTTAAAAAAAATACGATTGTTGTTTTCACACTTTTCCTTTTCACTTAAAACAGTCATTAAGGACCAGATTTTTCTTGAGGAAGGAAGGTATTATGTTCTCTGATGGGAAACTCCAGATGAGCCTTCAATCTCAAGAGTGAGTGTCCATCTCCAGAGTAATAGGGTACATAGCCACTTGGGGAGGAAGTTGTGGGAACCATTCGTCAGAGTGAAATTGCTGCCTCTTTCCCAATTAGCCAGTCACTTATTAGAGGAAATGGGACTCCGGGAGCCATTTGAGTGACGGTAACAAGAGAGTTTGACTAACAGCGAGAATGGGTCCCACTAGGTGCAAGGTGCAGCTCTAAAGAGCAGTGGAAAGCAGAAGCCCGAAAAAAATGTTTCCGTGGACTCAGGCGAGGGATGTGTCGGTGTATATCTGGAATCCCTGAAGTGGAGGCAGGAGGATTGGTACTTCAAGGCCAGGTTGGCCTATATGAGACCTGTCTCAAACATCCCTCCCCCATACACACACAAAGGACAACAAAACCAAAAATGTAAAAAACAAAACAAAAAAAACAAAACAAACAAACAAACAAACAAAAAACAGAGAAAGAACAAAGGAACAACCAGAGTTTTACAGAAGAGGAGGAGCAGCATGGCATATGTCCCCTGTCACCCACGTGAGACTCTTCTCTGCTTAGAACAGCTCCCGCATAACTCCACGAGGGAGCCTTGAGGAGCAGATTCTCCCTGCTCTAAAACAACTGTGCGGCCCTCAAAGCAATCGTGAAACATGAGAGTCAAGGATCATCTGCAAACAGGACAATCCCATCGTTTAGGACCCTCATGGAAAGTCAGCAAACATTTATAGAAAAATAGTTACTCTCATGGAGGAATGAGAACCAGTGAACCAGACTTCTGTCCCTTCGTGCAGGGGACACACCAGCGACAAGGCTAACAGTGGGCCTCACTGACATGTAGGCACACGCAGCATAGGAGGCAGAGACACTCAGAAAAATGACACCTGGAGCGAGCTCTCAGCTTACCCTTGAAGGACAGGCCTGTTATCTACTAAGGAAAGAAACAGTAAAGAAAGGGCAAATCTGGGGAGTTGGCATGGGGGAGATGACCCGGTGGACAAGATACTTTCCCTCAAGAGCAAGGGTCTGAGTTTGGATTCCCCAGCACCCACATAGAAAACGGGCTCAGAAGACATGTGCTTGTAGCCCCAGCATTGGGCAGGAAGTGACAGGAGGCTCCCTGAGGCTTGCCAGCCAGTCAGCCTTGCCGAATTAGTGAGCTTCAGGAGCAGAGACCCTGTTGCAAAAAATCAGCTGGAGAAGAGACTGAGGAAAATGTCCCATGTTGACCTCCGGCCTCTGTATACCCACCACACACACACACACACACACACACACACACACACACACACACACACAAGTGCAGTTTTTAGAGAAGAATCATCTAGACCTGGAGCACAGCAAACACAGGGCTGTCAAAACAGAAGACAGGAAATTCAAAAATGGAGGCCGCAAGGCTTCAAGGCTGCAGCCTGGCTGATCAGGGCGGAGTGGGGAAGCTGACTGCAGATGAAAGGCCCACACCGTAGAAGTTGCAGTTTTGATAACTGCTAAAGCTAGAGGGCTCATCTCAAGTGCCTCAGATACTGAGGGAGTCGTGGCTAATGGTTACTATTGTCTTACAGCGTTTGAATCTAACTTAAAAGGGAAGAGCGATTAAAGCTGAATCTGAAAGCTCTTCACAGGCCGTCGGAGATGAAAACGGAAATGTCCTCGGCTGCTGATGGCTGAGGTTGACAGAGAGGGTGCTCATTAGCAGAGACTTCTACGGTTCTGTGTATGTCGTCAGGTGGGGGGGGAGGGTGGAAGGAGGGCAAGCCTCCGAGAGGCCATGTTTAAGTAGGAAGACGGGGTAGATAAGAGAGGCTACCTTCCAGTTTCTGCTCCAGACATTAAACACTAATTCTCCCATGAGGCCAAGTAGCTCCTCTTCCTTATTAACTTCTGCTGCTGTATCCTTCCGAACAAGGGTCTGCCCACACCTCTCTAGGGTTTAATCTACTGCTTTGGGAGTATGCCTTAGGGGTATTTTCATAGCCAGAAGTTTCTGGGGCTGTTATCAAATTCTTTTCAATATGGAAACCAGCTTGGAAATACCAGGGTGTTTCAGTGCAAAACAATATGCCCAGTTGGGAAGACAAAGTCATGACTGCTGTGATCTGCTGTGAAATGGCACACTCAGGTTCATGTGTCTGAACACTTGTGGAACCTGTGGCCAGAGGGTCTTGTCAGAGGAAGCGGGTCACTGGGAACAGGCTGTGAGGTTCCTATTTCCTCTCTGCTTCTGGGATAAGAGCTCTGTTTGAGCAGCTGCAGGACATTTCTGCATTAAAGAACTAAGCCTTTCTTCTCTTGAGTGGCTTTTGCCTGGCATTTTGTCACAGCGATGAGATACATTAGCTTTGACTGGATTTAATGATAACGTGAGACGTGAGTGCTGCCTATTCAACATACAGATGAAATGAGGAGCAGTCTGAAGTTCAGGTCTGTCTCTGCCCATCTCTGGAATGTCTAGAATAACGCAGTAGGGATAACCTGTGCGTGCCAATGGCCTTCTCACCCCTTAACTCTGTCTGACAAAGGAAAACCTTGACATTCTTGAGGTAGTGGGAGCCATGAAGAGTCATGATGGTATCTACAAAGAAACAACCATGCTAGGGGGAAAAATAACAACAACTAAACCAAACCAAACCCAACCAAACCCAACCAAACCCAACCAAACCCATACCAAACTACTGACTGTCCTGCTAGCCAGTGGGCCAGCCAGCCAACCAACCAAGCAACCAACTAACTGACCAACCAACCAACTAACCAACTAAAACAGTTTTATTGAATGCACTGAAAGGGGCACCAGGCCGGCTTGTAAGAAGGGCTCTTCTCTTCAGCCCTGGTTAGTCATTTTATTGTTGTTCTTGTGGAAGAGGGTGCTTCATTTCCCCGTGGAGCTCACTTTCTTAAGTTATTATTTCTAAGCCTTTTACTTGCCCATTTCTTAATTTCCCTATCATGGAATACAATTTCTATTATACAGATTGCTTAGCAACAAGAACAAGGGCTTCCTTTGTGTATGCTTTACGATAATACCAGTAATCTTAATGATTTTAAATTGTTAAATGTGCATTTCCTTGTTATCTTTGCTCGTAGTCCCCGAGATACGTTTGAAGTTTCAAAAACCCCACTTATTTATTTGGGAGAGTACATGTGGGGACACAGATGTCACTGTGTTTCTCTAGAGGTCAGAGGACAACTTGCTGGGGTCAATTCTCTCTATTGCACTACGTGAGTCCTGGGGATCAAACTCAGATTGTCAAGCTTGGCAGGTGAACCCTCTGAGCCATCTTGCTGGCCTCCTAGACACGTTTTGACATGGCTATAACCTTGACGTAATTTGAACTGTGCTTGAGAACTCAGACCTGTGACGCTAGAAAAGTGCTTGATCATGTTAACAGGCTGGTGGGGCTGAGTGACTGTCACACAGGCATACATGTTGCTGTGCTTCTGTTTGCTCCTTGCTGTGGCACAGCGGAGTGGACTGTTGAGAAGGAACTTGCTTAGTACTGCTTCGGGTGCTGAGGCCAAAGCCTCTTAATGCTTCTCACTGTCCATAGCCAGTGACATAGGCTTTCCCCACAGTATGCATGCTGGACCATCCACTGCTGAGCTTTGGGTGTGGCGTGTACTCCATGGAGGCTCAGGTGTCGAAAGTGAGTGCCCAGCTGGTGGTGTTACTGAGAGATGATTGGCTCTTGACCGCTCAATACATGAAGCTTAAGTGGCCTGTTTGGAGGTCTTTGTACGAAGTAGCGTGAAGACCTGGGGTGTACTTTGGGAGGGTATATCTTGTCCCCACAGCCTTCAGACCTTACGCCCTTCACAAAGAGCTGCCTGAGCACCCATATGGGACACTTTCCACCATGATGTGTTTTCCCTTAGCCTGAGTCTGAGGGCAGAGGCTGAACTACTATGATTCACGCCTTAGAAGCTTATTATTATTATTATTATTATTATTATTATTATTATTTCCTTTAAGTGAGTGCCTCTGTGATTTTGTCATAGCAAGGAAAAGGCTAAAAACTTTAAAAAGTTATTGGGTGGAAAAAGTGGCTGCTACTGCCTGAATTAGTTGGCATTTACTACTAAATGAGCTGGCTCCCCTGTGTGCTCATGAACCCTGCTTTGGGACTTGCGCAAACTGGAGCATTTTCAGTAACACCTTCTCTGGGGTGACGGGTGCGGTTTTAAGCTATGCCCCTCTGGAGCTGGGTCAGTTTGCCTGCCATTGTTCCTGCTCCATGGATCAAGAGCATGCTAGAAATGATACAATGGTACCTGGGCGGATCCCAGTCCTGTGGTCTGATAGGCCTATGGCTGAAAGAGTTGCATACTTAGCAAGGAAAGAGGCATAGAAGGAGGGAGAGGAGAGGAATGGAAGAGAGAGGGGGAACAGAGGGAGAGAAACAGAGAGTGAAGAAGGCAAGGGAAGAGGGGAGTAGGAGAAGAGGCTGAAGAGGAGAAGGGAAGCAGAGAAGAGGGGGAGAGAGACAGAGAGAGGTGAGGATACATTGCAGCTGTTATGCTGCAATGGGCTCAAGGTTGATCTGTGTTTTTCCTTCACCCCTTCTGAGAGCTGACCATAGGTTGAAGCTTAGCTGGGCCTGGAAGCTTGGGGAATGGACTTCAAGTGGTCCCTAGGCCATCTCCTTGTTCCTCCATACAGGTAAACCCACTGTGCCTGGGGCTCAAGATGGAGCCGCTGTGTGACCATCTAACTTTGCTATAAGGACTGACAAATCTCTGGTTCCCAGGGACTGCAGCGGTCTCTTTCACTCCAGCACCTGCGCTGGCTAGGACAACAGGACAAGCATGCTCAAGGTACTAGGTGTGGGTGACATCGGAACTCACCACCTGCAGCCTCCAAAGTCAGTTTGAGCGAGTATCTGCTTCCTTCTTTGAATGAAAGACAAGTGAAGGGAGGGTTTGTGCCTTCAAGTGGCAAATCAGTTAAATGCGGGAGCTGCCCACGCTCCGGTCAACAGCCTCCCATTGCTGCTCGTGCAAGTAACCCCAATTAAAGCTGGTGGTTCACGAGGAGCCAGCAAAACAAAACATGAAAGGAGGAGGGGGTTGTTGTGCAGGAAAAGGGGGTTCAACAGTGCTATGAGGGGGAATAGAATGGGTGATGGGGGAGGTGAAAATGCCCAAAATGCATTATAAATATATGTGTATGAAATTGCCAGAGCACTAAAACAAAACAAAACAGAAAAACACCAAACCAAAAAAACCATACAAGGCAAATGAAAAACTATTACCTCCAGGATGAAAGAAAGTGCATAAAAAAAAAATGAGATGAAGAACTCAGAGAGTAACAGAAAAATACAACTTAAAATACACCCTGAGGCTGCCAATGAGAGAGTCAGAAGAAGGGAGGAGGTGACAGAATCCTTGCGACAGCTTCCCCCCTCCACACACTCATCTCTCTTCTACAACTTGGCCTTTCTACCCTTCACCCCTGCCCTGTCATTATCTGCAGATGTTATCTGCCCAGCAGATGTTGTAACCCGTGAGATCCCAAGATTTGTTCCCACCCTGCTCAGCTTCCCTTCCCCCGCACCCCTGCCCTGGGCTCAAGGTTCCTCAAAAGGGAGCTAAGATGGAGGAACAGAGAAGACAGGGAAGAAGGGCAGAACCCTGAATGCGTGGCAGCTAAAAACTGAGGAGATCTCTTTTGACATTGTTTAAAAATTATTTATCTCATGGGTCTTTAAGTATTTGATTCCATGCAGAGTGGACAACAATTACATTTTTTGTTTTGATCTTAGGCCTCTCTGGAAGAGGGGACTTTCAGAATAACCTCTTTTTTTTAAGAGTTTTTTTTAAATTTTTTTTTTATTTATTAGAATCTATTCACTTTGTATCCCAGATGTAGCACCCTCTGTTGTCCCCTCCCAATCCCATCCTTCCTCCCTCTTCTCCTCCCATGCCCCGCCCAGTGATGGGGGGTCCTCCTTCCCTTCCATCTGACCCTAGCCTATCAGGTCTCATCAGGAGTAGTTTGCATTGTCTTCCTCTGTGGCCTGGTAAGGCTGCCCCTCAGCCCACCCGGGGAAGGTGATCAAAGAGCCAGCCACTGAGCAGAACCACTGCTTTCAATCCCTCAGGGCTAACCACAGAACGGTTACTGCAGTGCAACCTCCCTCTTTCTGTGGAGAAATGGACCCTCATGGATGATAACATGAGGAAACCCCATGAGAATAAATACATATGTTTGTACCCAATAAGAAATAATTCCAGCCAGTGGGATGAGAAAAGCAAGTGCTTAACCCAAATCTGAAGGTGAAAGTTGAGATTAGTAATTTAGCCCATGGAACATGGTCCTGAAAATAATCTCAGTAGTCAAGTGACGCCTGGGAATTTTGGAAGGCAAGAGGGGAAATCAGCCAGTGTGTCAAGGTCTGATCCTATCTCCAAGAAGATTTTGAAGTGTTTCAATGAAAATACTAAATGTAAAAGTACTTAATTTGCCACGCTTGGTTTTCTCTACCTAATTCGTTTTGATTGCTTCTCTCTTCTAGAAAACAGACAAAAGAAAATTATTATAAATTATTATATATAAAACAAGGTAAACTTAAAAAACACTCAACACAAAATTACCTTATATGCCTGACTTAGCCTTTTCTGCTTGCTTAAGATCATTTCTGTGTGGAAGGGAAGATGTCACTCCCTCTCTGGAAGGAAGAGCTCTGACACCCTATGTCACCCATCCACAGTGACAATGACTTTTCCAACCTTTCTACCTCTCACCTTCTATCCATTTTCACAGGATGGTGTGCAAAGGCTGAGCTTCCAGAAACAGCCTACCAGGATGGCTACAGAGTCTATAATTTGTTTCAAGTCAGTCTAAAACAAATGATTCTAAAATACAATGTAAACGTCTTCTCTCTCCTCCATAAAACAGAGGGAATGGTTAGCACTTCACTCCCTTTGATGAAACAGAACTGTCCACGGACATCAGAAAAGATTTCTACCAGATGTCTCTTCGATAATATCAGAAGTGTTAAGTAACGTGCTGACTTTTAACAGGTCGACAATTGCAGCTTAAGTTTCATAAGATCTCCGGGGAACTTCTGTGACCCAGAGCAGAGCCCTCGGGATTTGTTTTCACATACCTGTAGACAATAAGCCCCATTAGCGATTGTTTCAGATAGCCTCAGAGACTTTGCTATCTGCACGTGGTGATCAATTTTGTGAAAACATACATTAGCCATTAAATTGATATTTCCCTTTGGGAAGTATCCTTATAAATGTTTATATTTTTTCAGCTCTCTTATCATCATATCATAGAGGACCATTCATTGGGAAAGGAAACGAGAAAGAAATCAGGGATGGGGTTGGCTTTAAGCCTACGGTTTAGAGGGGCTTTTCAAAGTCTGGCTGTAGAGAGAGGAGTCTGATACTGAAAAGTGCTGTTCTTCCCAGGTTATTTTTTATGTCTTCACTTTGTCTCAGTTTATTGTTCTGGAATTAGTTTCTTCATTTCTCCAGCTGCATCTAACTACTGTTGTCAGCGTAAACACTTAGCTTAATGTCTTAGGGGTGAATTTTCCTTAGACACAGTGCATGGCAGAAACTATATGTTGGGCTCCCCAAGATACTCTTGTGGTCTCCTTAGCAGGAGCCCATCATTTTTTTTTAAGGCAGCAATACTAGTGTAGTCCCCTGTAGGTAGAAAAGAAATTACAGAAGAAAACAAAACAAAACAAAACAAAACAAAACAAAACAAAACAAAACAATCATACCCAGGTAAAGAGCACCATGAAAAAGAGAGAGAATTCATTTTGGCCTTGCAAATTCCAAGTGCCATCCTTTTTCTTTTCTTCTCCCATTCCAGTTACCATCTACGCTGCAGTACTTATGCAACTTTGTTTTCTTATGGACATTTAAAGGACCTGATGGATTGATTATGAAATGGAAACCTCAATTTGGCATGGCCAAAGCCCTCTATTTCCTGTATGGTTATACTCTTAAAAGCTCAAGACTGGTACATGGGGGAAAGATGATGGCACATCCCATGGAAGAAAGCTTGATTCATTTTCTAATTGAAGATACTGTTGGACATTTATGGACTCAATTTTTAGTGAAAAGAGCACAAAACAATCATTGTGTTGCTAGTGTTAAAAGGCAGCAGGTAAACCAAAGCTCAGATTTAACTAGTCCTGCGAATAGCTAAGGGAATAATCTTCCTTCAAAACACAAAAAAACCAAACCAAACCAAACCAAACCGAAACAGAACAATTAGAAGGAGGGGGGGGGGAGAAAGAACTTTGATAAATTAGAGAGCCATCTACCAGTTAAACTGACACTCCATATGCAGAGGACCCAATTTCCATGCATGTTATAAAAAATGTGTTAAATCAACTAACATTGATATAACTTCAAGCAATTAGGAGCATGCTAATAACGATATGAGTCTTCAGCTGTAAATAATTGCGTTGCCCCAAGGCTATGCTTTAATTCTTGGCTTGCTGTATCTATAAACAATAATCACACTGAAAAGCAAGTTGTGTTGTTTTTGTTCACAGTTTGTGAAATGATTTTTATACCCTACAGTGTTGCTGATGGCTACTTTGACCTTCAAGAACTCCGGCCTGCGAGGCTAAGAGCTAATGTGTACTTTCATCGATCTGACTTGGAGGCACACAGCGGGCTACGGTGCCTGTTTTACCACCAGCACAAAAGCTCTATCGTCAATCAGAGAGCGATGTGAAAGGGGGCTTGCCGCTGTGACTCAATAAATGGGGACATTAGGAGGAAATGTTATAATTGCTGCTACCCACATCTTGTTAATGAGTAATGTACACTCAGACGCCATGCGACTGCAGCTAAACTGTTTATACAATTTATTCTTATGTTGCAACTAACATTTAACATAATGAAGTATCATAATTGCAGCCATTAAAGTCAAGATTAAGATTTGTTTAATTAGAATTAAGAAAATGTAAAATAGAAAACTCTTTTCCAATGGCGAGTTTACAGGATGCGTTCGGTGGTATGCAGGGAAAAAGACACTTGGAGAGACTTGGTAGCAAATATTGTGTACATAAAATTGCTTGTTGGAGGTCTCATCTTTGAATATTTCCCCCCAATGCTCTAGTCAAAAGTACAGAGAACACAAAATAGAAAGGGCATTAAGTTGGCTCTGGATAAATACAGAGTGTTATTATACAGATCGTTAGAGTTGTAGCTTTTACATTTTAGAATTTACATTACCCCTAGGCTAAACAAATAATATCTTAAAACACACAACTCATATTACCATCCAGGCAAGTTATCAAATGAATTAGAGAGGAAATAAGCCCTTGACTTTGTATAGGAAATGTCATAACTTTGTAAAACCAAATGGTCATTAAACCTCTATTTTAATTATCTGCATGTCCAAACACAGGCACTTATATAATACGATATTTTTACATAAGCCAAGGGACACAACATGGCTAATGGAATGCTTGGAGGAAATGCAGCCTGTCCAGATTCATTAAGTGAACCCGTCTCATCCAGGTCATTCATGTTTTCCTTGCCTTCCTATATCGTTAAGTGCTTAAAAGTCCCCAAATGCTGTCAGCAACGGAATTATCAGCATTTTCTCTTTTTGAGGTGGGGGTTTTTGCCCTGTCAGAAGACTAGAAGCAAGTCACTGTGTCTTTTTTTTCCCCTGACCCCAAGTGAAAAACAAAACTTCTTAACTTTTTAAACTTTCTGATGAAAATTTATTTTTTTAAATTTCTTTGATTTTTGAGGTTATAATTGCAACATTTCTCCTTCCTTTTATTCCCTCTCCAAACTCTCCCATATACCACTTCTTACTCTCTTTCAAATCTACTGCCTCTTTTTTCATTAATTGTTGTTACCTGAGGTTTCTCTCTCTCTCTCTCATACACACACACACACACACACACACACACACACACACATATATATATAATATAAGATTATGATAATATTACTTAATATGATCTTATATTATATAAGATGTATATGTCCTATATATAACCTGATCAATCCATATAATGTTACTTGTATGTATGCTTTCAGGGCCGACCCTTTGGTATTGGTTAAACAAATGGTGGCTCTTCCTTGAATCATACTATTTCTTCTACTCTTGGCCTGTAATTCTTTGTTTAGGGTTGAACCCTATTGTTCTTTCCCCTATCCACTTTGGTCTGTCTGTGGTTGTCCTTGTCCAGCTAATGTTTAAGCAGTCATGTTGAGACTTCATGGTTGCAACTTCTGATATTACTAGAAGACACTGTTCAGAGCCAACTCCGGAATGACCTGAGTCTTACAATCTTCCTGCCACCTTTCTGCAATGTATCCGGAGCCTTTAGTGTGAGAATGTTTCATAACTGTATCCACTAGGGCCAGGATCTTTAACTCTGCATTTTGACTGGTTTTCTGTTGTGGTCTTCATCTGTTGCAAAGAGAAGTTTCCTTGATGAGGGATGAGGACTACACTTATTGCACATAAAAGAAAAAAAATTTTTTTAAACATAATTAGGGATTGTGCTGGTTTAGCAATGTGGTGCTTGTGGATTTTCCTCCAAGACTTATGACTTCCCTAGCCCTGGATAGTTGGCTAAGTTTCCAGGACCAGGCACGAATTTCCTCCTGTTGAGTTGGTGTCTTAAGTTCAATTAGAGAGTTATTGCTTGCGTCTAAGTTATGTGTGCCACCACTGCACCTTTAGGGCTATTATGTTATGCTAGTCATTGTGGTTCTTAAGCATCATATCTGAGTAAAACTGTTGGTTGTTTTCTTCCCTTGGAGGCTTGCATGGCACCTTCTGGTACCATGAAAGCTTGTCCTCAGGAAGTATACCTTCAGGTCAGCTCCAGCTCAGAAGCCTCTGGTCTCTGTGTCTGAAGTACATGGTGTCTTCAATGTTAAAAGTTGCCTTCCCACCTAAGGGAGACAAACAAAGGCAATAGCAACAGTCTGTAGTGTTTTAGGAGTCCTGGACAACCCTGAACCTTAACCCAAAGGAGGGGTTCTCACGTCTGGTATTAGGCTGTTAGGTGGTCTTTGGCTCTTGGAGGTATTACTGTCAATTCAGATGAGAAAATGTCATTGAAACTATATATGTGTATCTACGCATGTACTTAGGTATATGATAGTTTTTTTTCCTACCTAGATAGTTAAGAGCATGATTTCTTATGACCATTTTTCAGACATCTTTACTGTTATTTTACCCTTCTCCCACTGTAATTTTCTTATTCTGGTTCCAGAAGACTCCATCAATATGACACATTGCTATAAATAGATTCGAAGGGAAAATGGGTTAAGCTCAGAAGAAGATAGTTCCATTGTTTAAGCCTCTGCGCCCTTGGTTTCATGATGTGAGCTGGTCCTCTGACATCTGCCTTTGCTTCTTCATTAAACGGATGAGGTGAACTGTTTCTGCCCTATGGGCCTAAGAACAGCTTTTAGAGGTTCTAAGGTCCTCATATAGTTAGATGAAGCTGAAGCTTTAGTGATCAAAGTGAGGTGTGTTATGACTCAACTCCTGGAGATGGCTCATAATGACATTATTGGTAAAAAAAGGTACTGCAAATTGGACACCAAAAAGCAAGATGACATTTTATAAGTCCTCAGAGGAAATCTACACCTTTTCTTTTCTTGCATCTTACATACCTCGTGCTGTGGTGGTTCTCGTGTGTGAATAAAATCACCAGCTATATGCATAAAATGCTATCAAGGCTTTCTTTTTAAGTTCTAGTCCAAACTCAAATGCTGCTAACTACTAAAAGCAAAACAAAACAACAAAAAAGAGGTCAGGAATCTCTTCTCAGGTATTCTTCAAAAAAGCCATAAAAAAGATAAATGTTAAAAAAGCAAGTGATGATTTGATTTTGTAGCAATAAATAGTTCAAGATAATGGTATTTGAGAATGTTATCTGATTGGCCTGCAGTTATGATGTGGAATGCAAGAGTTGATATCAGATTTCTTAGCTTACTCTAGAATTTATTTGTACAGTCCTTTCTCCTGTATAAATTAAAAATGACAGGTTGATTTTTGTATGTTCTTAAAATGTTGCATAAATTTAGAGTTTATCAACTTGTACAAATGTTTAGGAACTTCAACTAGCAAATGTAAGTAAGGGTATTTATTTAATGCATTTATGTATGGAGAGTCCTGATGTGCATTAGGCACTGTGCTGGGTAGAAAATAGCATGAAGCAAGCCCCAGTGGCTTTCATATGGGTCTAAAATATGCACTTTCCATTTCTCTGTGGAAAAAATGGGCAGATTCAAAATGTTGCCACTATGAATTATGTCCTCCTGTTTTATGAAACACTTAGAATTTGTTGACAATTATCTTAAATTGTGGTTGCCTTTTTTGTTTTCTTCTTTGCCTGAACTAAATGAGTATCAGAATAAAGACATTCGTTTTAGCGTAACTACTCTTAATGGTTAAAGCTAAGACCTTACCTTCCTCTCTTCTTCATCTTTTCTGCTGCACTTCTCCCTTCAAATTATCTCTCACTGGCACTCCATTAGCACCTTCTGCTAGTGTCAAGCTACCAGGACTGAAGAACAACTAAACTTTCTTTATATTGTATTTATTTGTAGCTCAATTTATTTATTTAAAACAATTGCACTCAGGAAAAGTTATCCCTGCTAACCACAGCAACATGGTTGGGTAAAACTACCTCTCTTGGTTGCTGAAATAGTATAGGATGCTGCTGCTGTAACCAGGTGAGCATTTGGGACACAGCTGCTGTGGAGACCCTGCAAAGGTCACCAAGCTACTCAGTGTCAATGGGCCATTCCGTACATGTCATTCTTCCTATTCACCTAAGTAACATGATCATCCATTTATTTGAATATTTTATGAGGATCCTGCAACTTACAATGATAATGACCTAAACCAAAAATACCTGGTGACCACACGGATTTCCTTGGTGTTTTAGTCATCTTATAAACTATACCATGATTGAAATGAATTATGCACACGTGCTTGAGTTTCAGGCAAGGGCATTGGGTCCAGAATGACAGGTGGAAACTATGGTTTAGTTCATTTCATGCAACTAGAGTTTTTAATTTGAAAGGTAGCTGTAGGATTAGGACGGTAAATGAGAAGGAAATTAAAAGACACTTAATAAACTTCACCAAATATAAAAATTGAGATGGCTGCCCCAGAGCCAATCAGAGGAATCGGTTCATTTTCTATGTAAATACAAAAATCAACAGAGCACAAAGAGACATTTTGAGAAATGCGTAGTGATTTGATAAGACAATTGCTTCCTAACAGTCAAAAGATATCAAAGGAATTTAGTACCTGAGGTCAGAGTTAAATGTTCCAAGAACATTTTCTAAGCAATTTTTTACAAGTATCTGAGTTTCTAACTCTGACCAGCTATGTATCACAGCTTGAATTCAGTTAAGAATAAATTTTATTTTGACTACTGGAATTTTGTCAAAATATTGTAAAGATAAGACTAAATAGTCTTTGACACCAATCAAAAAATCTTTAGTTCCTCTGGAAAATAAATGTCTATAGAATATAAAAACTTAGTAACAACATTAAAGAAGAATTTATGAAAAATTTGTAAAGATATCAATATAATCACACATGTGTATACACCCATACAAAGATATGCAAACATAACACACACACATTTGCAGTGCTGGGGCATATATGCAGAGCCCCATATATGCTAGGCAAATGCTCTACCACTGAGCTATATTCTACAAACTCTCAAATACTGTTTTCAAGTGTGGACTACTTGAATGATATAAAAGACAGTACTTTCCTTCCAAGGCTCAGTGAACAACATGGAAAAGGGGGAGGAAAGGATGTAAAAAAAAAAAAGCCAGAGGACAAGGAGATATTCAGAGGTACAGCAAAATGACATATTTGTATTTTAGAAAACTCGTTTCTAGACAAATTGGAAGACTGATCAGTGAGAAGTTTGAGGAGGTGGGTAGATTGCAAATGGGCCATGGGGTGAGAGCAGGTCTGATGTCAGTGGGGGTAGCATGATGGAGGAGACAGTTAACCTACTCTGACAGAGAAAAGAACAGCCCTGATTTGTAGCATTCTTTAATTTTTGTGACATAAATATTATTTTCATGGGTCTGTTTATTCTCTCTTCTCCTCTCTCCTCCCTTTCCATCTCTCCTCCCCTCCCCTCCCTTTCCTTCCCACCTCTCTTCCCCTCCCCTCTCTTCCCTCCCTTTCCCTCTCTTACTCTTCCCCATTTCTCCTTCCCTTTCTTCCCTCCCCTCCTCTCCTGCTCTCCTTCCTTCCCCTCCCCTCTTTTTTTCTCTTCTCCCCTCCCTTTCCCCATCATGCTGAGGGTGAACTCTAGGACGTTGTCTTTCATAAACGCAGACAATCTACCATTGAGCGATTATCTCAGTCACTGCGCAGTCTGTTTCATGCCACACAGAAGCATAGTTCTTCAGACAGAACAGACAGAAATGATCCCAGCAGTACCAATAATAGCAAAATGTAATGTGGTGGGAAGGAATGCGTTTTAGCCACTTACTGCCTTTGCTTTGGATTTAATTGAAAAATTCAATAATTTAACTTCTCAAGTCTTAACTTTTTATTAAATTTTTCTCTTGACAAGCTTACATATTTATGTAATGGATTTTTATCACGCAGTTATGTAACTTTTAATATTGTTATACACAGTAAACAGCCTATTATTCCATCAAAATTTAACAAATAGTTCCGATGACAAAAATCTAACAAATATTGATGAGGCAAAAAGAGAAATAAGACATTGCCTTTTTTTATTACCAAGAAACTAAGTATATTAATCAAAAATTTTGAGCAAGACTTTAGTTACTCAGGAGACAGTCAACAAATAGACCGTATCAAGTTAAAAGCGTCAGTGCAGCAAAGGGAACAGTTAATTGAATGAGAAGAACAGGAGAAAATCCTGACCAGCTATACATATGGCAAGTGATTAATATCTAGAACAAATAAAGAACACAAAAACTGAGCAGAAATCAAACAAGTCAATAAACAAATGGGCCAATGAAATGAACAGAGAGTTCTCAAAGGATGATATACAGATAGCCAATAAACACATGAAAAAATTTCTCAACTAGCTGTTAGAAAACTATAAATCGAAACTACAGTGTGATTCCTTCTTCTCCCAGCAGGAATGCCAGTCCTTCAGGAAACAAATAACAAATAGCAAGGGATACTGGTGAAGAGGTGATGTGACTGTAAACTAGTGCAGCCATTTGGACAGTCAGTGTGGCGGATTGTCCAGAAAGCCAAAAACTGAGGGACCATAGGACCCAGTAAAACGACTCCTGAGTATCCACCCAAAGGGCCTCAAGTTATCACAATATCAAGTTATGGGACTAATCTAGGTGTCTTGTCACTGATGAAAAAGAAAAACATGGTATAGCTACACAGTGAGATATTTTTTTTTTTAGCCAGAAAAAGAAATTATGTCATATGCAGTTAAATGGATCAAATTGGAGAGAATCGTATTAAGCAAATTAAGCCAGCCTCAATAGATGAATATTATATGCTTTCATTTGTGGTCCCTAGATTTTATAAAAATGCACAAACCATGTATGTATAGAAGACATTGAAGTAGAAATAAAATTGTCTAGGAGGACAAAGAGCCCAATGGGGAAGAGGACAACAGAAGAGAATGTAGAGGGTATAGGGCCTATCACGCTCCACATACTTGTAAGAAAAATCAATAAACAAGTGGCATCTGATCAAAGAAAGAACATGTATTGGGGTGTATAAGGAAATCAGTAAGTCTATTCACACATTTTGGTTTTAGACAGGGTTTACTGTGCAAATGAGGGTGGCGTTCTTCCTACCCCTCCACAAGGCTGGGATTACGGGCATGTGACAACACACCAGTCTCCATTTGGCATGCCTTTAGAAGGACCTACATAGTTGGAGAATCTTGCTTTGTATAAACGACAAAGGGCCTCTAATGGTAGAGGGTTCTTTCCGGTAAGGAAATGCCAGCTAGGAGGTTGTAGATGACTAAAGGGATCTTCGTAAACATTACCTAAAAGAATGGGTGTGGGGTGAAACTGGAACTTGGACTTCAGTGTGGATAGCTTCAGAGCATTAACCAAGGGGAGTGACATTAAGCCCTGACCAGAGGACAAGCAACCTGAGTGAAACTGAGGAGTACCCCAAGCAGAAAAATGTGGACAAGGAACCCAGGGAGCCCAGGAAACAGATAGACCCCAAAACAGACAAACAAACAGACACCAAGACTGTCAGGTGGATGTCAAGGGAACATTTGAAGATGGAAATGGAGCAACAGAGACCACAGCGTCAGAGAAAACAAAGGGTGGAAGAAATTAAGGTTTTTACCTTAAGTGGAGCAGAAAGCCATAAACAGTATTGTAAATTCAGGAGTAATAATACTTATAGGGTAGGGAGTAGGATGGGGATTTAAGGGGATGCTAGTAATTTAGGCAGGAAGTGATGGGAAAGCTGTTTAGTGTTGACCAAGAAAAGTGAACAAAAAGATTTGGCAGAGTTAATAGAAGAGGCGGGAGATGGCGGTGGATTGTTTTAAAGATGGTTGAGGAGGATTTTGCAAATGCCACTGCACATCTCAACAGACTTTTTTTTTTTTTTTTCTGGAAAATGGAAGCATATCTGGAATAGCAGAGACAAGTCTTTTCCGAAATAAAGGCTTAAGAATTACCCAAGAGAGCTGTGTCTGAAGCCAGGATGTGTACACTCTCTCACGGGAAGCAAGCAGAGCCAAACGGCAGAGCCCAGGAGGATCCTATCTGGGTTTCTTTTCCAGTGGCAGAGATAAAATGCCCTGACAAAAATGAAACATAAGGACCTTTTATAGCTCACAGGGCAGGGGTACAGTCACTCAAGGTGGGGAGGAGGCAGGTAAGTAAGGTAAGTAAGGCAGGTAAGTGGAAAGTAAGGTAGGTGCTTGAGGCAGCTGGTGCCATCACATCTGCAATCAGAAGGCAGAGATGGATCCATGCTGCTGCTTAGCTCCCGAATCCTCTCCCACAATCCGGGCTTCCAGCCAGAGAACGGTGTCACGCTTAGTGAGTGGGTCTTCCTGACTCTTAAACACAATCAAGGCAATCCCTGACAGACACTCCCAGGAGCCCGTCTAGAGTCTGTGATTCAAGGTTCTGTTCAGTTGACAATTAGCGCTAACCAAGTAAGAGAACCAAGAAGTTTAGGAAACACTGGCGTTTAAGGGGAAGGATATTGAATTGGCTGTGAATAGGCAAAATCAAGTTAAAACAATCCTGAAGTTTTATTGCAAATAGTTTGCTGTTTACTGGTGATTTATCTTTTGTCATTTTAATTCACATGTATGAGATAAATTAAAATAGTCATCAATGGGATGGTCTTAATCATTACAGCTTTTGAAGAACAACAATTCCCTATGTGGGCATACAGGCAAAATCATTTTGTGTGTGTGTGTGTGTGTGTGTGTGTGTCTGTCTGTCTGTCTCTGTCTGTCTGTCGCTCTCTCTCTGTCTTTCTGCCTATCTCTTTTTCTTTCTCTCTGTCTCTGTGTAGCCCAGGCTGGACCACCCCCCTCCCATCATCAATGAAGAAGGATGCCCACAAACACGGCAACAAAGCCAGTCAGTCTGATGGTAGTAACTGCTCAGCTGAGGTTCCCTTTTTCAGGAATGGCAAGTTGACAACCAAGGTTAGCTGGTCCTCATTCCTTTTCTTTATAAGGCTGCTACAAACAATGAACTACACTGGTTTCTAAGAGGGGATCCTTACGAAAATTCCCACTTTCAGGGAATTACACTTTGCATATACATTGTATGCATAATATACAATATAAATTGGATATTATGACATGTTGATAGAGATACAGGCCGATTGATTTCTCCCCTTGAGTTTTAGGAGAGAAAGCTACAGGTGAAGAGGAGCACCCAGGGGCAATCCCGTCACCTGACAATAAATCTCCGTGTTCTACCTCTAGCGTGCCAGGGGAGCTCTTGTGAGGGACCGGTGACTGAAGAGAAACAGAGTTACAGGGCTTTGAAGGTGCCTCAATATGTAAAGTGCTTGCTTTACAAACATGAGTTCAGGTCTCCAGCATCTGCACAAAAGCCTGGTGCGGTGGTGAACATCTGTAAGTCCAGCACAGTAGATGGTGACAGCCAGATCCCTGGGGCTTGCTGGCCAGACAGTCTAGTCAGATCGGTAAGCTCCAGGCTGAGTGAGAGACCCTGTCTCAAAAGCTGAGCTGAAAAGTTACAGAGAAAGACATCTGGGGCTGACCTTTGGCTTCCACAAGTACATATGTGCACAAGCCCACGCATGCACTTTTACACACAGACATGTCCACTTATACAAAACGTTTACAAAAGAAATAAGGTAGTGATGATTGCCCTGTTACATGCTCCAAACACATCTGGAATAAGTGTTGGGATGCTTTGAACACCTAAGCAATTCAAAGTACTCTCACTCCTAGTTCCTAGTTGGAAAAACCTGTTTGTTCGTCAAATCATCTAACATTTTACAGGTTGAGTGTTTTACAGGCAAGTGAGTCCCATAAATAATGGACAGATTAGAGCCTGCCTTTTCCCCACTTTGTGCCTTAAAATCGGTGGGGAAGTGGACTCTTATTTTAATATGAAAATCTTCGTTGTTTCTGGGTTCGTGGCTTTACGTACACAGGCAGTGAAATTACGTGTGACAGGGACACAATACATTTTAAAGATGTAGAAGTTTAGGTATTCCAGAATGTCCTGGTCCAATCCATTTGCTCATTGTGTCTGGGAAAGGTGACAGTATAGGTAAAATGGGAAACAAATCAGCGTGATCTGTAATACTCAACCAGGGGCGTACGAACAAAGTCCACAGTCGAGCGTTTCTAAAATTCCACAGGGCGGATGACAAGCGACTTTCGCGATTGCTTAACACTACAGGAAGCGATTTCTTTTCTAATAGTCTCCTTCCAAGGCAGAATCCCGTGGCTGTGGGACCCAACACCAGTCTGCAGCGATCAATATCAGTCCTCTGCCAAATGTTATTAAACATCTCCTTGATACCTATTTACAACTAAGAAAATAATCTCACTGCCAAGGCATTGTAAATGTGTGAGAGGCACCTCTGACAGCTTCCTTCACTCACTGTCTGCGGTCCCGGGTCTGGTGCTCCAGCTGCCAGACGAAGATGAAGGACATAATTAAGGAAACATATGAAGGCTCGCACGGGCCTGGAGATTAATTAGCTGCGCGTCAATAATCTCATCAATATCCGATTAACAAATGACACATGGCCCAATGAAACGTATTGATTCATGCGCACTCCTCGCTGTTAATAAATTGACGCTGCTTTGCTAAATGAGAGAGCTGACAAAATCCTGGGCTGCTAATACCGCCCCGCTCTCGTGATAAGAAACAGAAAATTAGCCTGAAGTAGAAGGTGTTTAATTTAGGAGGGCTGCCCACCCCACTCGTGAAGCTCGTTAAGGACTGACGTGAAGAGGGCAGGGGGAGAGATTTTATGGAGAACTCACTCTGAAGGACCAGGACGCATTTCCCTGGGGCTGGCTGTGGAAAGGAGACATCGCTGAGAGGCGACCTGGACCTGAGCCACACCAATCTGTGTTGTTGTTGAGATGGGCTTGGAGAAAGCTTTTTTTTTTTTTCTTTTTGTGCCATTTAAGGGCGGTTGTCTAGTAATGAAGAAGTCGTCTTACGTTTGAGAAGTAACTAGTTTATAGCTTTCCATGTGAGATCGTGTTGATTGAGATCTTAGTCTTTAACTAATTTAATTTTTTTTTTTATTGTTTGAAATGGAGAGTCACTTGTTTTTGAGGAATCTTACATGTTAGTGTGTGCATAAGCGGCAAGCATGAACTTGCAGTGTTGGACCAATGATTAACGTGACCCGGCCCCCTTCCCTACCTGGCACCCTCACCTTGGGCCCTGTCAAAGCTACAAGCCCCCACAGACACTTGTTTCTCTGTGACTCCATCTTCTGAGGTTGGCCATCTCCACATCAGCCCCGCTTCCGGGATGGCTATAATTCGGTTTTCTCTTTACCCCACGACAGGGAGGTGGTAATAGGGTTAGGAGGCAGGAGGGGAATAAAGTGATAATGGTGAAGGCCGGGATCTTGATATCTGTTGGGGCCCCACTGAGACTGTGGTTGGGAAACGTGAAGAATCATGCCGACCAAGACGAGGCTCTGCTAATGACGGCCCTGGCCTATCCCCCAGCTCGGAAGCTAAACTGTGGCCCTGGATGCCCGAAACATGCCTGGGAGTTCAGGTGCTGAGTGTTTCCTCTGAGGCAAAAATCTGCTTGTGGAAAATGCTTTCCGATCCGGCACAGTGCAAAGAGAGGCAGCCGGGAGCGGCACCGGGAACACAGGGACTCCGTGACTCTTACGGGTCCCTACGGCATGACCATAGCACACAGCTGACGTGATGACGGGCTCGTAAAACTGACGTTGCTCAGCGTGGAGGAGAAAGAGCTAGTGTTTCAGCCTGAGCCTGCTCAGAGCGGCAGGAGGCTTGTAGCCCAGGACTCTAACTGGGACCTTCAAGTATTTCAGTCCCAGGAATCTTTAAAGAAAAACCAGAATAGGCACTTGCCATGAGGATCACCAAGAAACTTGAGCTAAATCTCTTTGCTTTGCTACAAAGCGCTCATGCGATACTTTCTGAGTGCCCATTTCTTTACCTAGAAAGGAGACAACGGACTGTATTCTCTGGGTTCTCTATAATGCCAAGAGTTATTAGCTTTCTGATGATATCTAGGCACAGCTGTGTACATGACACAGTGGAAAAGCCTTCAGTGTTACAATTACCAAGATTAAAGTGAGACACACTTTCCTGTATGTGCTGGAGCGTTTTCGGGGCCTCAGTGCTTCTGGTTTTTCAGGGTGGCTGGTCTGTCAGCTCTGTGGGCCCTCTTCCCCAACGTATTTCCTAGAAATAGATTCCAGGGGCATCTCCAACTTGCTAAGTAGTGTTGAGGAAAATTGGTTGCATTAACTCTAGACAGCAATCAGGAGGGACTAAAAATCAACAGTTTTCATCGGTCCTGAGAGGCATTTCCTCAAAGTCACTGTGCTTGGGAGCAAAATTTCTTTGGCAGGCTTTTTTGGAGTAGAAACGATCTGATTTCTTTATCTGAGGTCCACAGGAGAGGACTTCACATACTGTGACAAATTATTAAGGACTGGCATTCTTTCAGTTCGTAGAGGGGCCTGGCTGATCCTGAGGTTTCCTGGGGGGTGGGGGGGTGGGATGGGAGACTTTCTTGGGCTTGGCCCATTGTGCACTTGTCTGTGGCAGTCTTTCTTGGAGACGTGCCAGTCAGTGTACTAGCTTGTGCAATCGAGTCTTCTCTGCATGCATTCACACCAATCGCTTGTGTTAAATATACACACAGCTTCAGATGAGAGAGCCAGCAGTCAGAGAGGCTAAGGAACTTAGCCCGTATCACCCCCAAGAGCTGTTTGATCTGTGCTCAACCCAGACTGTCTGAAGCCAAAACCTGAGATTTTTTTTTCAGCTCAGGCAGGGGCGCAATCATTTGACATGGTGATATGACATTGTCATCTCTAAATGTGTTGGGCTGCACTCATGGCCCTCCTGGGACACATGGCCTGTGGGCTACAGATTGGACCTAGATACTTGGGACATTCTTTATTAAGCCTGCCTGCTTCCGGGCAGGGACTCAGTGATAGTCGCTAGCATTTGCAGGTGGGTCGTTCTAACACCCATTCTAAGCTCTATGATGGATCGCCGTCTCTCGAGCTCAAGCTCTTTTTTGGATCCTTCTCTTTGACCTCCAGTGGAGGTAAATTAGTGTATAAAAAATAACCTCACAATGCCAATAGCTTGTCTATCACCCAGTTAAAAGAATATTTGGACCTTTGTACTGTTTCTGGCTGTTTACAAGCTGTAAGAACAGATGGAATAAGTCGGTTCATTGTGATGCATGATAAGACCAGGCGACTTGAATCCCTCGTGGCACCTGACAGGGGAGCAGGGCTGAGTGTTGAACCTGTATCAACTTCAGTCACCGGCTGGGAGTTATTCAAGGGGCTTCGCAGGCAGCTGCTTTGTTGGCCAGCTCCGCTGTAACTTGTGCTGGTGAGTCAGATTTCATGGCCAATTAGGATACAAGGGGAAGCCTCCCTTGTGGAAAGGACACAGCTGTTCTGGAATTGCAGCCTGAAGATACTCTGAAGGCTTGCGGAAATCTGGTGTCCTTGCCCCTCACGCAGGTGTAGGGAGTGAAGCAAGGAAATTCTTCACACCTTGGGCTTGTGTGCATGGAATGTTTAACAGAGACAGTTCTTCCCCCTCAACACTACTTTAGCTTAAGCATGTACACTCTGTAAATAATATAATGTAATATAAAATAATATAAATATGAATACATAATGACACATTAATTTATATAGTATGTGTCCATGTGATTATATGCATATATACATATATCTATCACATGTATATATTTCTTTGTCTATATAACTATGGCTGTCTTTAGTTTTACACAAACAGAACTTATATACACATATACATATATGAATCTTATATATATCTTAGTGTAAAAGAGGACTAAATTGTGCCATTAAATCTATCATGAAAATGCATGGACTCATATTCATACCACATATACATAGCATGTAATAATCTGTTCATTGTGTCTGTTTATACTATGCATATGTATATGTATGTACTCTCAGGTGTATACATTCAATGATATCAAATCCACACCTTGAGGGTTTGGTACAGAAAGAACCACAATAAACGCTACTTGTCTGTAGGCTTTGACTTTTTAAAATCCACTTTATGTGGGGTTTCTTATGTCTCTTTCTCCCTTCTCTACCCCAATCCCTTGCAACACCCCAACACCAGGTAGGAGAGAAAGAAGGTTAATAGGGATGAAAGAGGTGGACCTTTTTAAAAGTAATTTCTTTCTTCCTTTCTTCCTTTCTTTTATTTTCCTTTCCTTTTCTTTCTTTCTTTTGGCTCTTTCAAACAGGGTTTCTCTGTGTAGCCTTGGCTGTCCTAGACTTGCTTTGTAGCCTAGGCTAGCTTTGAACCCCCTCTGCCTCCCCAAGTAGTTCCTTGAGATGATTTCACTCTTATCACTAAGTTACCAACAGTTTAGTCAAACAGGAAGCCAGCAATCCAGCAATAGCAAAAGCAGCAACAAGGTCCAGCAACAGCAGAGGGTTCAGCAGAAGCTCCAAAAAGAGTTCTATGGAGCTTTTCTTTTTTAGGAACAAAGCAATGCAAAGTGTTAGGATACAAAGTGAACTCTCTATGTAGGCTTCTACTTAAACCTTCTTCAAGTCCATACAAGGATGTTTTGCAGCTGGCCAAAATCACATCTCCCATGCATGAGAGTTTCCTGGTGACAAGGATCACTCCACCCCTCACTGTTTTTCAGCTGACAAAGATCACGCGCCTCTCATGAGGCTGCTATCAGGTATGGACAAAGCATTCCTACATCCCACACTTGGGACGACAACAAAAAATATATCCACACCACACAACCAATACTTCCACTACACTTGTCTCTTCCACAATGTGCTTGAGATGGTTACGTTTCATTTTTGCCTGTCTTCAGCATCCAGCAGTCAAAAATGTGAGCATGTTCTGATACCTTTCTACCCAGTCCACTTTTTTGTCTAGGTAGTGTGGACGGAAAGCATTCAGAGGGCCCAAGCCAGGTCTTACTAGTTCTAAAACTCACTCAGAGCAAATCTTCTCTGTCAGAAACACCTCAGGATGCCTGGCCTTCATTTTGCCTGAGGTTCTGAGATGTGTTTGCTTTTTTCCTCCACAGAATTATTTTTTGTTTTTGCACTTGCCTGCTCATCTACTGTCCGCTGTGATTTATTTTTTCCTGCTCCTCGTGTCCCCACTCCCTGCATGCCATGGTCAAACAGCACCCTTAGAACCATATATTTGAACCACTTTGCCTCTTGTATCCGTGTTGTTTTTTTTCCCAAATTTGGTCATGCAGAGCCTCTTTTCTGGATTAACACATCTCCAGGGCTCTGTGTGTTTTCCCTATCCCTCTTTCAAATTGTGTAAAAGCCATCTTTGCCTCTCCATAAAACACATTTCCAAACAGTCTCCTAAGTGTTGATACCTCCCTCAGGCCCACAGGAGCCACTTGAGGCTCACAGGCCTCTCTGTGAGCAGCTTTCCTGGTGCCTCCCAGCGTCCAGTCTTCCCTTCCCTGCCCCACACAACCCTGTTCCTCGCATTGCTAAGAAGTTCATGTATTATTTTGTGTATAACGCCCTGGCCTCCCTGGTCCACGCTGTGAGAATCTCTTCATCTTTGGGAATCATCTATGAGACAGTATGTCTCTGAAGTCATCTTTTCCTCCCTTTAGAATTGGTGCCTTACATCTGCGTTCATGACTTTTATCTATCTACCTGTCTGTCTGTCTGCCTACCTACCTATTTAGTTACAGTCATATCATAATGTTTGCATTTCTGTTGAAAAATGGTTTCAAATATCACATTTTCACATTTTTGTTCAATGCTACCAGATAAACATTTCAAATATTTTTCCTCAGGGACTTGTACATTTTTTTGTTTTTAAGATGCCGCCTTGTTGAACAGTACGTGCTCGGATGCACTGTGTAGGAACTGTCACGTACGTTCTGCGGCAGGAAGACAACTTCTGTCTAGCTGCTGTGATTAATGACTTGCATTTTGTCCTGTAGTAATTTTTTTTTCATTTTCTATTTTTTAAATGACCAGCTATGACGTGGAATAAGGTGGAAAATACCAATTATTAGATTTCGATTTATTGATTTATTTAGTGATTCACTTGAAGCACAGCTTGTGCTGCCTATTTCCTAGGCGTGGCTTCACTTCCTACCTGAAACCATGACCTGGAAGAAGAGCAGAAACCATGGGTCATTGCCCTCAACAACCTGCTGATGGCAGACCACGCTTCTGTGAAATCTTGCTCGCTTGTCTAGAGAGCCTTGCAGTTTTAGAGTATAAAATGGGAATACAGGCTGGACCTGGGATGAAAGCCTTTCAGAGGCTTTCCCGGCCTTATGCACCAGTGACATCTTTTCCTCTTTTTCACGCCAGGGACATCTCTCTTTCACTCTCATTGGTGTCGAGCCCTTTTTCCAGAAAGGTTCCCACAACAGTATCGCTTTTATAGATAGGGAGATGTTAATGTATTTCTTTTCCAGGTGAGTAGTGACTTGTCTAGAATTAGAGGATGCTCCTGGAATTCACCTGTTGTGAGGTAGTAGGACAGAGGGAACTTCATCCGCCTGACTGTATGCTAGGGTGGGGCCTCGGAGGGGGTGGTGATTCGAGTTGGATAAGGTCACAGGATGGAGCCTTACATGTAAATCCTGGTGACTTTATAAGAAAGGAGGGACCAAAAGACTCAGAGACACAAGTTTGCTTTCTTCTCTTGTTGCATGATGCCTCAGCTCACCTCGGGACTTTCTGCCAGGAAACCACTCCCAGGTACGCACCCTGTCACCTCCAGGTAGATTTTTGTTTGCACCTCAGTGGAGTAAGCTATGTGGTCTTGGTTCCAATTGCTCTTCCTGAATGAAGCCAGCGTTTCTGGAGGTTTGTAACAGAGAGGCTTCACTATTTTCACAGTGTGTGTGTGTGTGTGTGTGTGTGTGTGTGTGTGTGTGCACGCGCGTGCATGCTACTTTTTAGAAACACGCACATGTACATTTATGGATTCAAATTTACTTGTTTTTTTTATGTGTATGAGTGTTTTGCCTACATGTGTGCCATGTGAGTGCTTATTGGTCATGGAGCCAGAAGAGGGCATCTTATCCCCTGGGTCTGGCATGACAGACAGTTGTGAGCTTCCACGTGGGTGCTGAGGTTTGTACCTCTTTCCTCCAGACAAGCAGCCAGTGCTCTTAACTTCCGAGTCATCTCTGCAGCTCTTCTACTACTTATGAGACTGGCATGACGTTTGAGCAAACGAATCTACTCAGTCCTTTAATTCTTTGCTCCATGGCGTCCGAGGATGCTCACACGTTTTCACAGTATGACCTTGTGAGTGTTGCTGTCTGCTCAGTCTGTGTGCTTGGGCATGTAAGAGAATTCAAAAAGCAGACTGTGGGGGAAGGTTGAAGGTAGAGCATGCAGTCTTTCTCTTCTTTGTACCATGGTACCGTCTCTGCCTCTCCAACTACCCCCCTCCCTTAGTATTGCTAAACACCATAGACAATCAATAGACCAAATGATTGAATTAAAAAAAAAAGTTACTTCGGGAGTCGAGCTTAAACAAAACAGGGCAATGGTGAACAGAATTCTTCCAGCCACCTGTTTGTAAAACTTGTTTATTCCCAGGCCCTAAGAAGGCTCTTAATGCTCAAACCATTTGGCTGATTGTGAGAGGGATCAAAAGTAAATAATTAATGAAAATGCCATTTTCCTAAATTGTTAAATTGGAAATAAATTACTCCCTGAGTCATTTAGCTCCACCAGTAGTTTAATTCTGGGTAATTGCTCAAGAAACCTGCCACTGTCCATGCCTCTCCAAAGTCACCGGGAAGATTCATTGTTCAGACACACATGAGCCCGGTGCAGAGCCCGGGGACAATGAAAGGAGGATTTTAAAATAGTAGTTCAGTCGTGTGCTACTGAAAAACAAGTCAAGTTTGCCTTGTGCTGTGCAAGTGCCAGTGTGGAAACAGCCCTGTCATTGGCTCAGTTAATAAAATGTCAACTTGCCTCCTCCTTACAAAAGCTCATTTAAAATATTAGTTTTCATTGACAAATTAACGCTGCACATACTTCTGATATTGCTGTAATCTGGATCTAGAGTTTCCCCAAAGGGCTATTGGTGATAGCCATGGTCCCCAGCCTATGGCAGTATTGGTAGGTGGGTAGAACATCGAGAAAAAGGGCTTAATGGGGGCATTTGGTTACTGTGCGGTGCTCCCGACCCCAGCTCCCCTTCTTTCTCTCTTCTAATAATGGCTGCTGTCATGGAGCAGGCCTCTTTGTTTAGCCCTGCAGTCCCTGTCATTGGCGTATGTTCCTTTGCCGCAGTCACAGAATCAGTGGACCCAACTGACCATGGGCCAGAGCTTCTCCAACCATAAGCCCAAATATATCTTTTGTCATTATAAATTCATTATCTCAGATATTTTGTCATCGTAGTGGAAAGCTGTCTATCACACGTATATAGCACGTCTACAGACATACAGCTATTATGTATTTACGTCTCTAGCTAAACCAAGCTAAATCACATGTTTGTTTGTGATGGTAACACAATCTAGACTCTAAGCATTTCTCAAGAAGATAGGACATTATTAGCCATAATCATCATGTTTCATAATACATCTCTTGAATGTACTTCTCTCCATTATTTATATCCTTTGATCAGACTTCCTGTCCTACCTTATCTTCCTGCTGACTGGTGCCATACTGCCATACTTCCTGTAAATCAAGGCTGAAAAAAAATATATATATACTATTCAGAAACTGCCTTAAGTTTGTGCTACGTGAAACACTTAAAGTCAGTTCAGTGGCAGAAATTAGTAGAAAGTGTGGGGTCTGAGACATCAAGAAACCCATTCAGTCACCCTTATGTGATCAAGAGATTTGAAACTGGAAAGAACTAAGTCAGATCTAATCTAAAGCCCAATTCTCACCGGGGCATTTGCGCCTTGCTCTTCGTGATGAAACATTGCCCTTGTCTAACAAAACATGATATTTTTTTAAAAAGTCAAAGTTAGAAATCATATTAGTTTAGGAAAACAGCAGTAGTAAATTCTCTAGGGTCTATAACCAAGTACCAGCCACAGATACTTGGTTAGGTTTAGAGTACCAGCCATGAAAACCCACCTCTTAAGAGGGCATTAAATCTAATTAGACAATGCTTAGTTACCCTCAAGATGAAAGCACCGCTATTGCACCTTTGGGGATATCTTGCCATTGCTGTGTTCATAGACTTCAGAGCTGGGTCAGACTATTGATTGCTTGTCTCCCTTGGCCATTTGTACAACAGCTTCTGATACAATAAGAGCTGGTCCTCCAGGAAACGGCTTCCCAGTGAGTTCCGGCTCCCTGCCTCCAACTCCTACACCTGAAGTGTGTGGTGTCTTCATCAATATGGTCTGGCCTTCAAATTCTGGGAGGCAGCCAAGGGCAATGGCAACAGCCAACATTGTTTTGGGATTATCTTGAACTCTCATGACCAGCAATTTGAAGGGAAGCTTCCCAAAGCTTGGCACTGGAATTTTTGTTATATGCCCATGGCTCTTAGAGCAAGCATTATCATCCTGTACAGCATGATTACACTTAAAGTATACATACACACACACACACACACACACACACACACACTGTTAAGTAAGCTTATACAATAATATGTTTCCCTATGCTTTTGAAAACATCCTTAGTGTTATTTGTCTTTCCTTCCTCCTTCTCCCCCCTGTATTCATCTTCCCAACCCTTCCCAGTTAAAGTCCCCCTGCATCCTGTTCTTTTCTGTTTTTACAGTAACCATGCCTGTGTCCTATTCTCCTTTCCCTATCTGTTTCTCCCTAACTATCTCTATGGGTCTATCTATTTTTGTCACTACTACAGTTCTATCCCCCACGGAAAATGAGGTCCTAGAAAAGGCTAGAGTGTCCTGTTACATAGAGGGGCAGAGTAGCTCCAGAAAGAGGCTGGCTTGAAAACTTCAGCCGACATCTACTCTAACACCTGTGGTTACCGGGTGCAGGTTACCGGATGCAAGCCCACGCTGGAGCACAAGGCTTCAAAACTCCACTGCTAGTAAGGCTCTTCCTGGTTGCAGCCTACAGCTTGGTCCTGCTATGCACTCTGGGTCTTCAAAGAAGCCATCTTCCCAGCCCTGGTTTAAGCTTCTTGGAGGGAGTTAATGCGGCAGCGGGATGAAGTGATCCTGGGGATAAGGGTTTCCAGTCAGTGTTCTCTGTTGATTTAGAATGATTTCAAACACTTACCTGGCTTGCTACATGATGCTTTCATTTTTGCGTTTGGGGCCCCTGAGAGCAACATCTAACCAGAACCCAGTTGTGAGGACTGGAAGTGAACTCCCCCGGGAAACATTAGGTCAGACCTTATCAGGCTCCCCACAGGCGAGCTACTGACCTCAACTACTAGACATCAAGTTACAGATGATGTCAACATTTTGAGTTGGCAAAATTGCTTGCCTTGATAGCATGAGGCCTGATTTTGATCCACGGGATCAAATATGTCCTGGTAGGCCTTCATTGTCAACCGGACACAGCATACAGTCATCTGAGAGGAGAAAGTTGTCTCGATCAGGTTTGTTGGTTGTTATGTCTGTGAGAGACTGACTGATGTAGGAGACCCAACTCGCGCAGAGAGCTCTGTTCCTCCAGCCTGTGGTCCTGGGCTGTATAACAAAGTTGGCTAAGTATGAGCCAGAGAGTGAGCAGGTAAGTAGTAGTTCCTCCATTGATTCTGCTTCCGGGGAAACAGGCATAGAAGTTTAAGCAACCTGCTCCATCTCACCAAGCTGCTGAGAGTCAGGACTCAAAATCTACAGTATTCACCTCCAGCCACATGGACAATTACATGTAATAATTGCAGCTGTGGTCTTTGGGTTACTCAAACAGTAAATTGGGATAACAAATATATAATATCGGGTTGATGTTAGTAAATTTGCAGTAGGATTGTTTGGAGAAGCAGCTCTAAAAGGAAGGAAATGGCAGAGAGTACTCAAGTTGCATAAACATTTGTACAGCCAACAATCACTCTTGACTTCAGTTGAGGGAGGGAGGATCTCTGTAGGTCTACATTTGATATTTGAATGATACTATTACAAATACAAGCTTGCTGGAAGTTTCAGCAACATGATTTTTATTTTTGGTATTGCTATGTAGAACAAAGAGTTTTGAGTACTTATATGGCTTGAAAGCCCATCTACATTTATTCTCTTTTCTTATGAACTGTCTTAAGTATTTAAACACCTATGTAACAGTTGCTTTGGAGCAGATAAGAGTGGACTTGGGAATATGAGGTATTTGAAAGGCAAGCTAGTGTGACATGATGTAATCCGTTTGGGGTCAAGTCTTTTTCTGCTTCCTAGCTACAATGAAGTAAAAACCTGCTTCCTTGACATGATCTGCCATCATGACCTTCTGTCCAAGGATGTACGGATAAGCAACTACAAACTACCCCTGAAACCATGCACCAAAGAAAACCTTTTCTCCAATAAACCGTGTCAGGCATTTTGTCACAGTGATGAAAAGTCTAACTCATAAAAGTACAAAGAAGTAACAGGATTGAGTCATAAAACTGCTAATTCTTTTCTTTCTCCATTTACTTATTTTTGTGTAGAGGTATTCATTTGCGTATATGTAAGTGCGTCACATGAGTGCAGTGCTCTTGGGTGCCAGAAGAGGGCAACAGATCATGAGGAGCTAGAGCTACAGAGAGTTGTATGCCACCATGTGTGTTCTGGAATCTGAACTCTGGTCCTATTCAAGAAGAGCAAGTGCTGTTAAATCCTGAGCCATTTCTCCAGGCACTGATAATTCTTTTCATGAACAAAAATGTCAGCTTCATGGAGCTTAACTTAAAGAAGCAATGTGAACATGTGAATTGTTCTGACAGTTTGCTGGCATTAGCTCAGGCTCATTCTACATATTTATTAGCCCTCTCTGTGCCTTGACCCTTTATCATTTCCAGTAAGTACAAAATCTCAAAATGGTTTTTTCACTGAGAACAAAAGAAAACAACAAAAGAGTATTTTCTTTTCAAAATTTAACTTGAATTTTGAGTTTAGGGTAGGATGCTTCCGGAATGTCAAGTGCTGTTGACCACATTTTAAGGAACCTGTGCCTTGTGATAAAGGGCATCATTTCCCCATTTTAAGATCTGAAGTTAGGGAATGATATGCCTGCAATTTCCCCAACAAAAGATGAGAGAAAGCCTTTGTTTACATCTTGTTCCCCTGTGGCCTCTGCAGAAAGAAGTGGAATGCAATAGGTGCTGACATTAGGGTAAGTGGCTGCTGTGTTATTGCTTCAAAGGCAGCTGAAGGCAGGTGGAGGATGGCATGCTTGGTCTGAGAAACAAGTGTAAGGGACTGTGGCTTTTCATTACAGGTAAGATAGGATGCAGAGGATATTTTCTCTTAGTGGATGAAATGTTTAAAGAACCATCCAGGCTGACCTTGCAATGTGCGGATTTTGAAGGATTCTGGCCTTCTACACTAGAATGAGCTTAACATTTCCTACTGCATTCATGATCACATTCAATGTTTTCGTCAAAGTAAGATCAGGATGGCCAATTTTCCTACCATGTCTTTTTTAAAATTACATTAATTAATGAATTAGTAGTTGATTTTGTGTGTGTTTATGATTGTACCTGTGCTGGCATACTAGTGGAGTCAGAGCACAGCTTTTAGGAGTTGGTTTTCTCCTTCTACCCTGTGGGTCCTAGGGGTTGAATTTAGATTATCAGCCTTGGCAGCAAAAACCATTATCACCCTCTGAGTCAACTTGACAGCCTCTTTATATAGCCTTTCTTTTTTCTCTCCTTTTCTTCCTCCCTTTCTCTTTATTATTCTTTTTTCCTTTATTTTTTTTTCTTTGTGTTTTATTTCAGATAGGCTTTTTCTGTGTACCCCTGGCTGCCTTGGAACTTGTTCTATAGACCAGGCTGGCCTTGAACTCATAACCACCTGCTTCTGCCTCCTGGGTGCTGAGATTAAAGGTGTGTGCCACCACCACCTGACTATATGCCCTTCTTAAAAATGATTTCCCATTCATGCTGGCTTTGTCTTGGATTTGTATTTTGCTTTCAGGTATGTTATATGAAATTCTCTCCTAAATATTATGTAAATACATCAAAAATGTAAATAAAATCAGTCAGTCAGAATGATTTCTTGAGCATTTAGAGAGATTTATTTTTCAGTGCTAGGGATATAAGTCAGGGCCTTCAAGTTCAGGGCAGGTGTTTCACCATGGGCTGCACCCCAAGCCATATGGTGATTTTTGACCTTGTTTTGACCTGGTGAAGCAGTGGTTCCCAACCTTCCTAATTCTGCTACCTTTTAATACAGTTGCTCACGTTGTGGTGACCCCCAACCATAAAATTATTTCATTGCTACTCTGTTGCTACTGTAAATCATCATGTAAACATCTGTTTTCTCATGGTCTTAGGCAACCCCTGAAAGGTTTGTCCAACCCTCCCAGAGGGGTCACAACCTAAAAGGTGAGAATCACTGTGCTAAAGAGACCCCATCTCTCCTGAGTACCTGAAAGTAGGCATTGCAATATTGTCATGATTCTTTTGGGCAGCAGTATTGTGTATACTTCTTCTCAAGGTAAAGGCACATTCCTTAAAAAATTTTCCTAAATACAAATGAATTAAAAATCAGAAACCTACTTTTGTTAATGATTAGAATACTACACAAATCTGTATCTATGTTTAATTACTGAGATAAAATTTTAAGTTTAAATTTAGCTTCAAATGTACCATAATAAGTGCACAAAACGGATGTCAACGATACTTTAATCTTCATAGCATGTTTCTTAGTCCATGACATGTGTGAATTCATTTGTTCATCGCATATCCTTATGATGCAATGAACTATTACAATCCTCAATTTGCTGATGGTGACATTGAGGTTCAAATGGTTAAGCTAAGGCCAGACAGTGTGGAGAGGAGACAGGGCCTGAACTGATATAGTTTAGAAACAGAGTTTATGCTTTTAACTACCATGCTGTTTTGTTTGCTTGAAAAACAAGTTATTTATTTTTATAAAACCACAGAAAATGGGATCCTTCTGTCTGTTTTCATTTGAGTGGGTTTCTTGTTTCATGGTAGACAACTTAGTAGGTATTTAATTTCAACAAGGTTTAGAGCTGTCTACAGTTTGCATATTTTAAATCAGCATTGGTTATGTTAGAGAACCTTAGCAATTCCTATTTATTTATTTATTTGATGCTGGGGATTAAATTCAGTATTAGCCAAAATAATACGTGGAAGATGCTTCCTCGCCGTAGGCTGCCATTCTTCCAGGAAATGTTTTAGACATAACATCAGGCCCTGACAGTGAACCTTCTAGAGACTCACTGTGACTATTTCCTGGTAAGCAAACAAACTCCAAGAGGCTGACCATCCTAAAAAGAAGTATTTGTGAAAGCCAGTTTTTAATAGGACCTGTTCCAATTGGGCCATCTTAAGTGGTAAGCCAGTGTTTGCAGACCGTGGTCAGACAGAGAGGAGTGCTTGCCACTAAGAGCATGTTTAGAAATATCTAATGGCACTAAATATCTGGTGAAGTCCTGTTGAAGTATAATTATCGATGCCCAGTGGTCTCAATAGTAACCTGATTTAGAGAACTAAGGCAGGTCAGCGTTTTTCAGATTTAGCAGTCAGGAGTTCGTTGTCTGTAAGGTTGGCAGAATTCAGTCTTGGTGTTTTTCTTATCAAATGGGAATGATGTGGGGATGGAGCTCACACTTCCAACAAAGCCCAGTTGGTGCCGATATTGCTGGTCCAGGGATCCCAGTTTGAGAACCACTGTGTTAAGCAAAGTGTACTGTGGTAGACACGAATAAGATATCATTGGTTAAAGCCATTTCTGTATCTTTCCCTCTTCTTTTGATCTTTTAATCTCATTTTAAGTTACACTTACAAACATTATTTTAATCATTTAAGTATTATTTTCAGTTCCATTCTTCTGCCCTTCTTGAATTAGTTTTTATGGATTTATGCCCCTCTTAGGCATTTAAGCATTTTGTCACACCCTTTCTTTGGGTCTTAAGACACAACTGACTCTCATCACTGCTTTACTCAGGGTAAGGCACAAGGGAAGGAACTGTCTGGGCAACTGACAACTTAGGAGAACAGAGAGAGAGAAAGAGAGAGATAGAGATCTTCAAATTAAAAGGAACATAATCTACAAACATACATATCTTCTGGCTATCACTGGTACCTAACTCCCATCACCATCAGTGGACTTTTGCTTAAGCTTAAAGCCGGGTCCAACGAAATGCTTCAGCTTGGATGTGTAGCAGAGATTCTGGGAGCCACTGACATCCTGCCTCCTAGAAAAAGGCAGCTGGTGCAATTCTTCCCCAAGTTGTCTGCAGCACAGCATCTGTTTTTTTTTTTTTAATCAATTAATTATTTATTTATTTAATATACACTTTACCTATTACTTATTGCTTTCAAAGTGTTAGAATTGAGAAGAAAAGTTCTCCTTCTGGGTGGCTGTCTCTGCCAATTCCACTCATAAATGCTACAGACACTTCCTTAAAGCATATTTTCCCGAAATGGCCTTTATTTCCTTAAACCTTCTTTCTTTCTTTCTTTCTTTCTTTCTTTCTTTCTTTCTTTCTTTCTTTCTTTCGCAAAATTGTATACTTATTTATAGATTACATAATCTTAAAGCTATCTTCTAGTCTCATTATTGAAATGCAGAATTCTAAAATTTTAAATGTAATTATGTTTGACATTTAAATGTATAGAATTTTGAACACAATATAAATAAAATACACTAAAAATACATACTTTCTTTTTTCTCTTTGGAGAATGATGTTATTCCTCCCATTTAAAGATATTTAAGTATTTTTCTTTATAATTCCTAGGGGTTTTCATTCCCAGAAAGATAGAATTAGAAATATTATTTTCAGTGAGACTTGTCTGTCATTAGAGTCTTCGGTCAAAGGGAATCTGAGTTACTCCAGCTCCTGTTGAACACAACTGAAGGCCTTGGCCATGGTGAAATCAAGACCTATTGGTCACCGTAGAAACCACAGTGTGGGGGGAGAGAGAGAGAGAGATAGTGTTTCAAAAGGGAATTGTTGCCTGCGACAGAGAAACAGGTAAGGTTTTCTGGAATTCTTTGGTCATAAATTAAACTTTGCAGTTGTGAGGAATCTTTAAGACTAGCTTGGAACCTTCCCAGGGAGAGAAGAAATAAAGTGTTAACACCTATCAGAGTTGTTTATACTATGTGGTGGCCTTAGGGTTTGCAGAGAGAATCATTCTGTGCTTGACCGTGCTGAAGCTACCAAGCCACCAAGATGAGAAAAACAAAACTTTGCCTTAGAGCTGAAAGATACTACTTCTGCATTTTGGAGAGAAAAGAATCTCTCACCCAATCACCATGTTTGTTGATTTTGAAGGGTCAGGTGGTCTACCTTTAAATAGTTTGGACTGGGGGGTGTTATGTCTGCCTGCTCCATTCCTATTTCACTTGATTTTTTATCTTCTTTCCAGTAACTTTTTAAAAAGCATTTGTGATAAGTTTGGAGATGCCAAGGAATGTCATACCTCCTTGCCTTAAGAAATGATCTTATTTTTATTATTATGTGTGTGTGTGAGTGTGAGTCCTCGGGCAAATGGATTTTGGGGAGCCCATGATTTCTTTCCACTGTAGGCTCTCAGGACTGAACTTAGATAATCAGACTTCATGCTAAGTGCTTTTCCAAGTTAAGTTGTACTGTAGCCATTGTTTGTGCATTTGAACTTATTTAAAAGGTTTACTTCATTTTTATTGTTTATGTCTACGTGTCTTTGTACGTTTTGTGCATGTAAATGGAGACACCTGAGTTGGCCATAAGGAAACGAGAGCATCTCTGGGGCTGGAGTTAATAGGGGTTTGCGAGTTGCCGGATATGGGCACGGGAAACAGACCTTGAGTTGTCTGCCAGAGCATCAAGAGCTTTTAAACATGGAGCCATTTCTCTAGTCTCTCAATTTTCAAATTTTGGACGTGTTTATCCAGAGCTGAGGACAGTAAATTTCAGTTGCAACATCTGCCTTTGTCTTCCTAAACTAAGAATGTACACATGACCCGCTGAGTGGCTTAAGGAAAGAAAAATATGAAACGATAAAGTGTAAACATAGAATTCACACCACTCACAGCCTGCTGGGTCCTCTACTCCTAAGTCACCAACTACACCTGTGTTTTTATCTTATCATAGTGCTATGGCAGCCTAAAGGTGTGAGAGTGTATAAACAAAGGGTCAGAAACAGTATACCTGGAGGTTCTGTGCTGTACCTTTTCCTTTCTTCCTTCCTTTCCTCACTTATTCAGAGTTCAAATGGAAGGGAGGTAATTTACATACTATTGATGCTCCAAAAGAATTTTGACTTCAAACAATTTCCCATGTCTTGTGCTAGAGTAAATAGTTGATTGATGTATTCATTGAAACTAAATGGGTGAAGGAATTATTAATGATTAGTGAGTTATTTTGGAGGCTTGCCTCAGGCTAGAGAGTACGCCATCAGAGAGCCAGGGTCCCCTCCTTCTCCTTCAGCTTCTGATACAAACCGCGTGGCATTGTTGACTATTTATAGCCTTTTTTGGGGAGGGGGGGACTATTCATGCATTTTATTACTAAAAGAAATTGGAAATAGCACAATTTGCAATAAATGGAATTTTAGCCTGGTAGAGCCCTGAGCACTGAATTCCAGGGTTAATTTCATTGGTGTTGAGTCAGATTTCGCACAAGAACCCACTTCTCAGAAGCCTCACAGCCGCAGATCCAATCCCATCTCGGCGTACTGGAGCTTGCCACCTTTTCATTGCTTATTACCAACTCTCAATTACAAACCCCACAACAGGAAGCTCTGGCTTCCCAGAAATGCTTCCTAGAGAGATGGAATCGGCGGTGTTTCTAATTTGGGATACATTGCTTCTTTGAACATTTATGGAATTTAAAATGATTTGGTGGCTGTTGAAAATAAGGAGAGGTCAGAATCACCAGGCTGTGTGCGAGAAAAATCTCTCGTTAGGATTTTCAAAAACCAAGCTTTCTGCTGAATAGCAAGACATTGGTTTGTTTTGTCAGATGATTTCTTGGCTGGAAAAGGATTACTCTTAGGTAACATCCTATCTAAATACACAAGCCATGTTATTCCCCTATTGTTGCCATGTATGTGTGATGTGAAGTACGGTTGCGTTTGTAGGTCGCTGACATCCATTTGACATCAGCAAGGCACAGTTCATCAGGTCCTTGGGGTTCGGTAAATGTGTGATGTCAAAAACAAAATTTATAAATTAGCATAGCTTATCCAATAGACATAATAAAAGTAAGAAATGGGATTGAAAGAAACCAGTTCCTACAGATACCTTCAGACAGATGAGTCCTGTGTTACAGTCAAACAGGAAAATATGATGACTAATTAACTATCTTCAAGAAAACACATGGAATTACTTATCAAAACAACAAACTGATGAGTGGTGAGATAATTATCCTATTGGTACTAGTAACACAAAGGGTTTGATGGACTATTTACTTCAGCTTGAAGGAATATTCAGGCACATTTGGTAAGTGACTCAGCACTCCCATTCGGAGGCACTCAAGTTTAAGTTGAAAAACATTCCTTTAGTGCAGTAATTATCTGGTAAAACCTGATGCCAGCAGCTGCCACTGTGGGCCTTCCTTTCACCAGGAACTCCAGGGTTCCTGGCAAAGTCTCTGACCCATGGCTTTGGCTTTGTAGATCGAGACAACAAATGGATGGGGTGGGGCTGAAGATGAGTGAGTAAAAACACTCCCTCAGGTAATCTTTCTCCTGTCTCAGGTGACAGACATGCTTTAGGTTGGTGGAGACAAGCTTCTCTTCAAACCCTGACAGCCAAGCACTGTGAGACTTCTGAGCTTCCCTCCTCTGAGAGGGACCCTCCTTTGCAGTGATGGCCATGGCACATGTCTCTTCTCTGAGCACTTTCCTCATCATCTGGAGGCAAGCTGCACTTCTCAGATGCTCTGGGTATTTGAAAGAATGAAACAGTGTCATACTGCAGAGTACTGTTATTCAGTGTGACTGTGGCTTCCCTAAAATAACCCCCTCATTTTAACCATAGTTGTAACCTCTCATTATTATTCATGGATTTTTTTCTGTAATCTTTATCATGCTGTGGGTCTTCTAAATGAGGAAGAGTTTTGCTTTTTATTGAAAATACATTCTCACATAATATATATATATATATATATATATATATATATATATATATCTCCTGATAGTCTTCCCACTTCCACCCCACCTCCCCTCCCATCTGGATTCATTCCCTTTCTGTCCCTCATTAGAAATGAACAGTCTTCTTAAGGATAATAATAAAATATAACAAAATAAAATAAAATGAGATAAAACAAAAATTGTCTCATCAGAGTTGGACAAGACAGAAGAAGAGGAAGAAGAAGCAGAGGAGAAGGAGGAAGAGGAGGAAGAAGCCAAAGAGAAGGCACAAAAATCAGAAACCTACTCTGTACTACACTCAGGAATCCCATAAAAACACTAAGCTGGAGGCCATAACATAAGCTCAGAGCACCTGGTGGGGATCTTCGCAGGCCCTGTGTCTGCTGTTCCAGTCTCTGTGACTTCCTATGAGCTTTGCTCATGTTGATTTAAAGGAGCTTGTTTTCCTGGTGTCTTCTATCCGCTCTGGTTCTTATCGTCTTTTTACCTCTTCTTCTGGGGGTTCCTGAGCTCTGAGGAGAGGGATTGATGGAGACATCCCATTTACAGCCCAGTGTTCCAGTCTCTCATTCTCTGTATAATGTCTGGCTGTGGGTCTCTGTGTTTGTTCCCATCTGCTGCAGGATGAATCTTCTCCGACGGTGGCTGAGCAAGGCACTGATCTGTGAGTATAGCGGAATGTCGTTAGGCGTCATTTTATCACTACATTTTTGTTTTATCATTTTTCATTTTATCCTAGGACTCTGGGCTCTCTAGTCTCTGGTTCTTGATCACACAGGTAGTGTCAGGTCTGGGTTCCAGATTGTGGTTTGGGTTTTAAGTCAAATCAATCAGCTATTGGTTGGTTACCTCCACACACTTTGAGCCACCATTGCTCTAATGTATCTTGCAGAGAGGACAATATTGTAGATCAAAGGGTTTGTGGCTGCTTTGTGTTCGTGTTTCTTTTTTGATAGTGTGTAGAGTACTTTCCCATATCAAAGAAGCTAGGACATAGGGGTGAGTAGACACATTTTTTTTTGACAGCTACTTAGTCAAACAATCATAATTACATGATGCTCGAAAGAAGACAGGGTAATCATGATTCTAATTTTCTGAGTTAGGCTCCAAATTAACTCAGTTGATCTCAACTTTAGTGGCTGTGAAACACTTAAACCAGAGTTAAGAAAGCTAATTAACTCAGTTGATCTTAGTTTAGTGTCCATGAGACACTCAAGGAACATATGCAAATCAAGCATGCATGAAATATTAGAGGACCTTCACCAACCATAACAACCATAACAGAATGCATAAGTCTTCATGAAAAAAATCAAAAGTGGTGGAAAACATGAAGGAATATGCTCTTCCCTTTTCAACATGCCATTAATTAAATTATTATACAAAGTAGGGCCTCGTGAGTCCCCCATCTTGTTTTTGTTTCCTCTTCAAACAAGTGCTGACTTTATTATCTGAAGGTGTCTGGAAATTGTTTTCCTTGGAATTTGATTTTTATCTCTGTCATAATTATAGCAGAGGAAGCATATCATGATTCCAAAGGCATGCATGCTGGCAGACCAAAAACTATTTTGGAGTAGGGGGCGATGGGTTGTATTTAATTAGTCCTGGCCTTGCAGTTGGAAGAATGGCCCTAGGGACTTGTCTTTTGAGTTTCTATTTTTCCCTTACTTTCTGTCTTTTTCTTTTCTTTTTTTTAATGCAGCAGGTGATCAACCCAAGGTCTTGTTTTTGCTAAACACACGTTTCATCCCAGCCCATGTACCTGTTTATCTGTAGAACAAATGACAACACCTGACATAAACTGATTTCCCTCATTCAAGTGTGGTCAAAATCACCTTATACAGTGACCGGCATATGTGGTGAGCAATCTTTAAATAACGCTGCTTTAATGGAGAGCTAAGAAGAATGCTTTACATAGAAGGTTCTGTGGCTTCTAAGAACCACACATGTAATTTCAAACTTTTAGGTAGTCACATGTTTAAATTCAATTCACATTACACCTAACCTCATCTATCCAGAATATTTTATTTCAGCATCTAATCGACATTAATATGTATTTTTCTTGTGTATACAAGAAAATATAGTCTACATGTATGTGTAAACACACGTGTGTGTGTGTGTGTGTGTGTGTGTGTGTGTGTATAAATGTAAATGTGGACATCCAAAGTTGACATCGGATGTCTATGAGTTAGAAACTAGCAGCTGGCCTATGAGCTCAGAGGCCCACAGAACGGCAACCACAAGAAATGGCATTCTGCAACAACCTGTGAGGTAGAAGAGGACCCAGCCTTAGAAGAGAGGTCAGCCCCAGAGGAGTGAATTTCAGTCTGTCTGGGTTCAGTAGAGAACCCAGATAAGCCACACCCTCACTCCTCATCTATAGCCAAGATGAGATAGTAACTCATGTTTCTTTAAGCCATGAGTACCACAGTTAGTTATATAGCAATAAGAAACGTAAACACTGTCTTTAACAAAGAAAATGTGTTTACTTTTTCCTGATTTTATTCCTGTTAATCTATTCATAACATTGTATGGGCCCTCACAGAATCCTCATTTACATGTGAGTGTTACCAGGACCGGGTATGGTCATTCTTGGAAAGTTCCCAAGAAAAATTTTCTGGCTAGCATGGAAACATGGATAAAAAGAAGGCCAATGAGAACCCAGAAGTCAAAGGATTGTTTAGTGTGTGAACAGCAGAACGAAGGTAAACCAAAGCAATTGCTGTAGTAACCAAGGGACTTGATGAAGACTCATGACATGACTTGGCTTTAGGTCTGGACCACATAGTAACAGGGCCTCTGATTTGGGGAGGGCTGCTCTTCAGTTGGTAAGCCTGTAAGGTATGTTTTTCATGTTCATGGGCCTACTAATCTGAGTTCCTGATATAGGAAATAAAATGAAAGTGAATAATAAAAAGCAAAAATCATAAAAACAACCTAATAAAATGACAAGAATTTCCAAGAGGGAAACACTACAAGGAAGAAGAAAGGGCAGAGTCCAAGAGAGGTTTGGCTTCTGTGATCAGAATACAGAACCTTGAACTGAGATCTACATGATAAGGTTAAGGTCAGGGGGGCTGGAGGCAGGAGAAGCATGATGTAGGCGTATGTGGTCAAGGAGGCCTGAGAGCTGAGGAAAGACAGAGCTTGACCTGGTCAGGAAACAAAGGAAGACTGGGAAGAGGGAACCTAAAGATGCTGAATGAAGAGGTCTACAATAGTCTGGCAGGGGCACAGGTTGGGGATGGGGCACGATGACTCTTGAGCTCCTCCTCAGTGTCAGCAAGAGATAGGGCAGAGGTACGTGGCTTCCCCAAGATCAGAGGACAAGAAAGGTTTCTTCCATTTACAAAAAGACTCAGGATGAGTTTCCTTGCTGGAGTCTCTTTCCTTGACACTCATGTTCCTACCTTGGGAAGTCTACTTACACCAGGATTGGTTGCTTTGTAGTGATTGGACACAGGCTCTTGCCGTGTAGCTGGGGCTGCTGAGGTGCTTGAGAGAAACCCATGGCTTTCCCTGGTGCCGAGATTACAGACATGTCCTATCACGCCTGGCTTGCTTTTTAAAATAATTTTAAATTTTTTTGATATTGTAATATCAAATATAGTTTCTCCTTTCTTTACTGCCACCAAGCCCTCTCACAAATCCCCCCACTGTGTTCTCTTTCAGTTGCATGGCCTCTTTTTCTTTAATTATTCTATTCGTGTATGTATGTATCTTCCTAAATACATAAATACACTTGCTCTGTGTGTATAGTGTTAATAGTATATATATATTTTTAGGACTGGCCAGTTAGTATTGGGTAACAATTGGTGTTCTCTTTCCTGGGTGCAGACTGGTTTTCCCACTCTCAGCATTCTCTTGAGGGTTTTGCTTGGTTCATCTGTGTTCTTGTTCCTATATATAACAGATTTTTCCTTTTCCTTCATTCTAACCTCCTTTATTTTGTTTTCATTTATGTTATAATTTACTCTGAATTACAGCATCATTTACATCCAAGTATGATAACTGGGATGGAAGAAGGCAAACTGTCTTTGAAAATATTGATTTCACACATTCTTAAATTTCTGCTGCAGGAGTCTGATCCTGTCAGAATCGGTCAGCATCTCTAAACCCACACGAAGTCTGACGGTGACAGACACATTAGACACAATGCCACCACAAATGAGTATGAATGAGAGCTGCAATTTTTTTTATTTCTAACTTAGGAACTGAAGTCTGTAGCTTTTGGTTTTGTTTTCTTTTCATGAAAAGCACAGATGTTCAGAGTAACCAATAAGAGAAATGAGTTGGATATTATTATTATTATTATTATTATTATTATTATTATAGCTTTGCACTGTGACACAAGTGGTGTTGAATGCATTTCTTGTTTGAGTCAATTTAGACTGGTGACACTGGACCCCAGTGTTGCTGCTGTAAGTTTACCACATTTCCAACACTAATTTAAAACCAGTTTGGGTTTTCTGTTCATAAAATACAAAGGAGTTCAGAAACAATGCATTTCCAAGATTTCTAAATGTTTGTAGCATTTGGGGTTAGTGGAACAATTAATTTGAAGACCAACTCAAGTATCTCATAGTATAAAGGCATATCCTTTCCTTTCACAAAAGATTGACTGTTACATTCAAAATTATAACTTCATCAGATAAAGTCAGAGATCCCAGGATGACAGAATAAAACAGTGGTATGCATGACTTTGCTTACAATGGGTTGGGCAATGTTCTGTGAGCATCTACACACGTGTGTTGTTTTACACCCTGTCCTGAATGGCAAGATACACTAGTTAGACCGGTTCCCAAACATGACTGTGCTATGGTCTGGGTGTACATGCAATGTATAACGTGATGCAAATTGTCTCATATTATGACCAAACTCACCTCTCTGATTACTTTGTAGTAACAGGACTTGGGAGTTGAACTGTATCTTCCTTCTCTCTTGATTTCTAGGAGGCAGATTTCAATTTTTTTTCCATAAAACTGGCTACTTTTTGTTTGGTTGAGGTTATAACTGACCTAAGGAACACTACATATATTTCAAGTTTACAAACACGCACACTTTCTTTTGGTGTGGTTGGGTTAGGAATCAAACCAGGTGCCTGGCTCATGCCAGGCAAGCGCTCTACCATTGAACTGCAAACTACAACCATGAACATTTTAAAACTATCATCAAATCAAGATGCAATTGTTCTTGTCAGATGCCTCCTGAAAATATATGTCAACTTACTCACCACTCACCACACGGCTTCCTATGAGTACATGTCGGTTCCTACTTTCTTTCGAGAGCATTTTATAAGCGGCTTCACTTAGTATGCACTAGTCTTTGACTGGCCTCTTTCACTGAACAGAACAGGTTTCAGATTCATTCACATTATTGCACACATTAATAATTCATTTTTCTTTATTGTGGAGCATTCTGTGGAGCTGTTTTCTTCCATTTTTTATGACTAGAAACAGAGGTGCTGTGAACACTCTCATGTTTAGTGAAGTCACACTGCTGATTTGTTTTGTCATGAATCAGTGGTTGGTGCCAGCATGGAGTAATTGTATGGCTCACGGATTGTTAAGATCTGAATATAAAATGTCACCCACAGGCTGTCATGTGTGGATGTGTGATCCTCAGCTGTGATGCTGGTTTGGGACGTTGTAGACCCTCTGGGAGGTGGAGATTGGCTGCAAGAACAAACAATTCCTGAGGGTTGGGTCTTTTTTTTTTTTAATTTTATTTTTTTCTTATCAGTTACATTTTATTAACTCTGTATCTCAGCCGTGTCCCCCTCCCTCATCCCCTCCCAGTCTCTTCCTCCCTCCCTCATTTCCACTGTGCCCCTTTCCAGAGGGTTGGGTCTTAAGGTGTACAGGCTACCCAATCTTCTTTCCCTGCCTCGTCCATACTTCCTGTGAGGCGGTCAGGCCGCCATATTCCCACCACCATGGAGCTGCTCTGCCATTATGCTTTTCCTACACGATGGATGGCGTATCTTCAAATTGTGAGACAAAAGAAATCCTCTCTCCCTTACACTGATTTCATGAGGTATTCTACAGCAACAAGAAAAGTAAACATTACAGCTGCATTTCAAGCAACGGTTGAGTTGCTATCCAAAGCATTTATCCCATCTTACGCCCTCACAGACATTGTGTGGAGTTTTTGTTCCTCTACTGCCTTGCCAGCACTGGTTTTTTTGGCTAATACCAGTGTGTGCGCACTGTCATTCTGTGGTCTCTCTTGTGTTTGTTCGGCATGCGGTGAAATCACTCATCTTTTCATGCACTCACCAGTTGTATTAGTTAGTTTTTGTTGCTGTGATAAAACACCATGACCAAAACCAACCTGTGGAAGGGAGAGTTTATTCTGGCTTACATTTTAGTCACTGAGTGATCTCCAGACGTCTGAAGTATTTTGGTTAGTCTGAGCAATCTGGAATGGTTGGCTTTTCTTTAGATGCTTGAATTAATTTTGTTCTCAAAATGTAACCATGTACTATAGCCTGAGTGGATGTGGCCTGAGAATGCCAGCTAAGAAGGCAGAATTTGGACTTGTGCTCAACGATCCTCTCCTGGTTTCATCTCTCCCTCTGACCTCACTTGTGACCAACCCCCAACTCCTCCTCAGCTAATGCAAAGAGTGTGATAAAGCAGATAGAATGAGTTAACCAGCACCTCTCAGCTAATGTATTTTTTTTTCAATCCATCATTTATCATCACATAGGGCAACAGTAACTGGAGAATCTCATGAGACAACTGTGGTGGGCTGCCAAAGGCTACAAGGTACATTTTCATGTAAATATAATGTGTATCCTCAACAGATGCCATAAGTGCCAATACCTGAGGATGTAAACAGAGTAACTTCTGTATCGCACTCAGGGTGACTAGTTAGTGGTCTAAAGACTGAGTCTTGGAGTAGTAGCTGACTGTGATTGGGACTGGATGCGTGGAGATCTGAGAGATTGTGGGAAGACATTTTGAGGTAAGTACACATCATTCATCATCCCTACTTTCCCACCACAGATACGAAGCTCATATGAGAGGAAGTAGAATTTTCTCAGATGGCTCCAGGGGGCAATGTGCTCGGCACCCTCAGGTTCCTTTTGATTTATGTCTTCTTTTCAGGTTGGTTGTGAGTTATAGTTTGTTCTTTTTCTTCAGTTATGTGACTCTCCTCAGAGGAACACAATACAACATTAAGGAATAAATAGATTATTTTCTAATACATTTAAAAAATGGAAATTAATATATAATTACATCATTCCTCTTCTTTTTCTCCTTCCAACCTCTCCTATGTATCCTGCCTTGTTCTTTCTCAAATTCATGCCATTCTTTTTATTTAATTGTTGTTACATATATATGTTTGTCTGAATATACACACATATAAATTCCTGACTATATAAACATAGCCTGCTTAGTCAGTATAGTATTACTTGTGTGGATATGGTTTCAGGGCTGTTCTGCTTCTTTTTATTGTAGTTTTCTTTAATCTCCTCACAAGAAAATGTTGCATGTTTCTTATCATTGAAGGGATATTTGTTTAAATCCCAGACCCCACCTGATTTACAGTTGCATTGCAAGGCGGTTCTTACTGGCTTGTCACAGCACTGCAGCATGCCAGATATTTTTAATCTAGATGTTCACCTGTGTCTGACTGTTTGTCTTGTATGTACATACTGTATGCATACAAATGGGAGACTACTTGTGGGTGAACACACACCAGTAGGCATATAAGAATGTAAACATGTATGATTGTGTTCATGGTCATGTGTATGTAAAATCCAGGCAGACTCTGAGTGTCAGTCCTGACCATGGAGAGAACCCTGGGCTTAGAAATAGAAGATCTAGTTTTCTTAATGTGTAAACCTGAAAATATTTTTGAGCTGTGGTCTCTTCATCAAAAATAGAAGTGAACTCACGAGTTATAGATCCCTTCCGATTTGCTGAATGTACAGAGAGCTGATGGGGCAGCGTAGTTTTTAGTGATATCATCCCACGGTTGAAACTGTAAGTGAGATGTAGTGTGTCAGCAAACTTAGTTATCCCCATGGCGTTTTCCGAGTAGCAAGGTTATGTCGTTCATGTGAAGAATGATGGGAAACAATGGCTACAGTCTTCAGTATTCTGCTCCACACCCATGTATTCTAGTTTGGTTTCCCGTTGCTGTGATAAAATACCATGACCAAAAGCAACTAGGGGAAAATAGGGTTTATCTGGCTTACAGGTTCCCATTATTGAAGGAAGATAGGACCAAAGCTCAAGGCAAGGATCTGGAGGCAGGGAGTGAAGCAAGGGCCAAGGAGAAACACTACCTTCTGGCACACTTCCACTGACATGCTCAGCTACTTTTCCATATACATGCCAGGTCCACCTGCCCGGGGATGGCACCACCCCCATCAGACTACACCCTTCTACATCAATTAACAATTAAGAAAATATCCCACAGACATGTCCACAGGCCAGTCTGATGAACAGTTTCTCTGTAGATCTCCCCTCTTCTTAGATATGTCTAGGTTTGTGTCATGTGGACAGAAAGTAACCAGCATGGTATGGCAGCCTTTCAGTGCCGCTGAATGTGTACCTACGATTGGAGAGGAATCCCAATGGCTGTGGTCATTTGGAAGAATTAATGAGAGACGACCTTATGGACAGATGGAAGCTGACCTCAGTGTGCAGAATGGCTGGGCTCTGGATTAGCAAAGAGCAGGCTACAGAGAATAATGCCAGAAAGATATTGTTCTCTTTGACTCTCTGGCAAGCAGGATTCATATTCTCTGGAAACCTAATTGCTTATTGATTCTCCAGAGACCAGTGCTGTAACTCTCATGGTGATTTTATTCTAGTTTAATCTTTTCATTTCTTTCCCAGGTTGGTTGTCCATTTTTCCTTCTGTGACACCATGGCTTTTGCTGGGAACGCATCAGTGCAATGTGGAGTGGAATCAGAGCCTGCCCGCTCAGCACTTCCTGGCTTCACATCAACCTTTGATTGCTTCTAAAATCATTTTCTAGGCCTGTAACACATCCCTGCCACTTGTCTGCAGAGAGTTTGAAAGTAGTAAAGTAGATCTAAACATTTTGGTGAACCACTGAGCAGTAAGCACGGCTTCAAGCCTGCAGCAGCTGTCTGTGTCTCTGCCTTGCATCTGGTGTCTTAACTGGAGCTCTTTATGTCAGAACATAATCTACTTAAAAAGTTTCTGTTTATGTCACAAATAATAAGCCTGATGGTTCTTTACAATACCCAATCTCCTTAAACTGCCTTCTCAGACAACAGCCTTCTTTTTCCAGTAAAGGAATGAAAAAGCAATCCCTTTAAGCTTCTTATAGAATATTCATTTTTTTGTATACGTGCTAAAAATGTAATTGGCAAGTTTTGTTTCAACCATGTTCACAACATACACACAATGACATTAAATATTAAGAAATGATATGGTATATCCTTTATTTCAGATTTACAATATGCATGCCCTAAGTATAAAACAGACTCTAAGATAGATACACATGTAATCCATGAGAACACAGAGTTCTCTAAGAAACCCCATGCCTGATGGTTTTCAGTCTGATGTGCTCATCATACATTTTTTGTGATCCCAAGACAATGGGACTGAGTAAACAGTCCATCATTAAGTCACTTCCATTGTTTCTAATTCCTCCTCTTACTTCACTTTATTCATCTACTGTCATTTACATCAACATCTTCAAGCATCTTATCTTACGTTGCCAGACCTCACCAAAGAATGGTTTATTTTTTCTTTTACTATTGGGTAGATTTAAGACAGTCTTATTTTATTGCCTACTCACATGAAAAAGCAGAAAAAAAAGTACCATGGGCCATCCTAACACACTGGGTAAGGTCAGCACCATTCAGAGTTATCGTCTGAGACAAGAGACCTTCTGTCAGTACGGGATGATGTATGTTGTCCTTGAGGTGTTTGAGTGGGGTACAAAGAAGATGACCACCAGGCCGCCTGGCTCTACCAGAGTCAATTGTGGAATCCAGCTCTGTAAACATATATCTCTTTTACTTTTAGACTAAATTGAGTTCTAAACAAACAAGAAACTCCTAAAAAAAAAAAAAACCCAACATACTTGTTGCAACGACAAATAAGGAATAATTTAGCAGTGATGAGATACCGATAAAGAAAGGATCAGTAAAGTAGGAAGATAAATATGAAAAATACAGTCCACAGACCAGAAAGATTGACAATAGACACTAGAATGTAAGGTGCATTTGAGTCCTAAAAGGAAACAGCAGAGCATTAACATGAGATGTTTTCAGAGCTGGTAATAAATTTTGACTTGTTAGAGTTAGAAAATACAGTTTATTTTTAAAAGATAAATGACTAAAATCTATATTTATTATATTATTATATTTATATTATATATATTGTCACATTCAACATTTATGATGGTGGCACTAAAGATAATGAGGCAAAACAAGGTAGAACTGAAATGCTGAACGGTAATATTTGAAAAGTTTGGAGGTGAATGGTCAGGGTTGGTACACTTAATGATTTCTCTTTTGACTGGCTCAAACTTTTGATAAAAACACTAAATTTCCAAGAACAGAGAGAAAACAATTCAATTAAAGCTGAAGTGACACAATGATAACAAGATAACTTAGGAGAAAATTAAGAAGCAGCACAGCATGGGTGAAACAGAAACTTATCATGGGATAAGATAATAGGAATGAGTTAAAAAAAAAATCAGTGGCTACACTAAGTGTAAATGGCTCATTTTCACCAGGAGTAAGGCAGGTTGTCAAAGTGGCCTGTGGCTGTTTACAATACACACACCTAAATCAAGGACTTTTGTGTACATGAACCAAGAGACATGTCCAAAAATGTCTCCAGAAGTATTTTTAATTCAAACATGTGAGAAAACTGGATTCAATTTATATGTTCTTTAGTGGGGACATATTTCAATGCCTTTTATTTATGTAATATAATCAATGAACATGAACACATGACCATTTACAGATTGGCACAGATGACTCTAAAATCATGATATTGGGTTTATAGCATGTTCACAGTTCTTAAACATTTTGTATTTAATGAGTATATATGTTAGAAAGCCTTTTAAATCTGTGAAATCCAGATTTAGAAAATTCAGCATAGCAGTATTTCTTTGGGTGGTTGCAGAGGTGCTTTTAGAACATACTTATAGAGATGTGAGCTTTGACAAGAGGCTTTGACTTCAGGACCTAGCATTGAGTGTAGTTCTGTTGTTTCCAACTTTAAATTCTCAGTAAATCTAAACAAATTACCTTGCATTTTTTGTGGACCTCTTCTAATTCTGTGAGTTTTTAAGTGTTGAGAGACAGTGAGGGATTGTACTGATGATTCTTCCTTAATCTGGATGATGGTGATTTAAAATATGTTATTTCCACAGCTAAATGGAGCACCCAGGCAAAAAGGTTCTATAATCACAGCTTAGGTGAAATCAAATATTCTTTTTTTATGTGGTAGTGAGGTGGAAATTGGTCTGAGCTGTTGAGTAATTACACTTAAGCATATGCTTCCGATTCTGTAAAGCACAAGAGAGTAATATCAATGTGAGGAAGAGAAGAGCCTCCTTCTCTCTTGACACAGTTGGGTATCCAGCTGTGCTTGTTTTATGATTTTCTTTGCAAATGTGTTGTTATTTGGAGCTTTCAACTTTAAAAATCAGGCAGCATTTAAAGATTACAGCGCAGAACCTATCTGGCTCTACCACAGCCACCAGCTGCTGGTGCACCCGATGTCCTCTGAAGAATCTAGCTGTCATGTAGCTGTGGTAAGCTCTGTGTCTATTCAATTCATCTAGGGTCGGCAACAGCTCACTGAGTGTGTGTGAGTAGAGAGTCTCACATTCGACTTCCATGGGATGTGCAAGCTCCAGACTTCACACATGGCGATGGTTGGTGTCTTTGCTACACTGTTGAAAGCCCTTCTCATGGAGTTGCCTGACCAGAGAGACTCATATACAACTTCCATGACCTGTGGAAGCTTTAGAGTTCACACACGGAGATGGTTGCTATGTTTGCTACGTTGTTGAAAGCCCCTCTCATGCAGCTGCTGGAGAGATGCAGAGATCCACGGTTGGCCCGGCCACATTCCAAAGCCTTGGTTGGTAGCCAGCAGGGACTCTAGCTCTTTGGGAGTTCTCAAAGGCAATGCGACACAGCCTTCAGTGCTGCTGCAGAGTCCTCAAAACACTTGCCTGTTTCAGCTTGATTCTGTATCTCTTAAGTGGACATTAACCCTGATCTTCTGTCCACATTTACTATTCTGTCATTAAGCACCTGTCGTCTCTGGTACGTGATGTGCTTGGGGTTCAGATACTATGTGTTCCAGTCATCTAATAAGTGTTAATAGATTATCCTAAAATCTCAACTCAACATCTGTATCTTAAGAGTTTTAGCCCACTCTGACTTGTCCTTTTTAGTTTTAGTACTTTGTTTCTATTGTGGTTCTGATTAATTCTTTTTGTTATCATCAACTCTGGGGATGGAATCCAGGGTTCTGGCAAACACCTTACTACCCTCCGGCTCACCCCTGCCTTTGCTCCCACCCACCTCTTTACCCCTAACCTCTGGGCCTGATTGAGTCTTTGAGGTAAGGTTTTCCTCACCCTTATGCACCGTTTTCCCTCTGAGGCAGTTGTGGTCTTTCACAGGTAGGCCTGTGACACTACTTAAAGTGTCTGAAGTGAGTTCATGTATGGTAGAAAATAAAATAAAATACACCTTCAAGGGACTTAACTTCTCCTGTAAATGCAGGCTTCACCTGCAGTGTGATTGTATGACCTTCCCATAGACAGCAGAGGGAAAAGTTCTCTTCTGAGGTATTGTTGGCATTTTTTTTTGCCCTGAAAATACAAAAGGTCTCAAAGGCCGCCAAGGTAACAGTAAACATTATGCTACTCTTCACCAAATTTCATGAGTCTATTGCCCTGAAATAAGCCATGGGTTAGTTGAGCATACTACGCACCGGTGAAAGAGATGGAGTAGGAGTCTAAAGGAACACTTGCATCCCTTCCATCTCATTGTTGGAGAGCTATACACTCCCGTAAAAGGAAGTGAAGTTAACAGCTCAAATGAAGTAACTTGCGAGTCACTACAGTATGAAGTGCAAGAGGAGAAAAAGAGAAACAGCACTGGTAATTGGTATTAGCAGAGAAAAATTTCAGCGCAAATAACATTTGCCCGTATTTAATTAGAGTTTCCTTGAAGCCAGGTAGACTGGCTACTTTTGCTCTTCCTCCTTTTCTTCCTCCTCCCTCTCCTCCTTCTCCTCTTTTGAGAGAGCCTTCAGATGATCCAGCACTCCATCATTACTTAAGACAGCTTTAATTTGGAATTATTATTGGAGTTTATAATTTGTTTCTTTTACATTTGTCGAGTGTAGTTGCTTATTTATTTCCTTAGAAGATTGTGACATTGATTTTTTTTTTCTGAAAGCATAATATTTACTTCAGGAATATATGGGTTTAAAAAATTTATAGTAATAAATTTGGTGTATTACATATCCATTGTACCCACACTAGAAAGGAGTCCTTACATCAGGACATGGTAATGAAATGGCCATGAGTATTGGCTCAGATGAGTCTCAATTTGATTCTTGCTATGTGACGTTTTCCAACATATTCAATGTCCTTTTTTTTTCTGACCACATGTGCACTTGGTGTTTATTTTGCCGGAATAATGACAGGATTGCATAAGACGACATGCCTGACACTTCCATATCATTTCTAGATGGTGTCATACAGATGCCAGAGGCTATTGTTATTAGTAGTTTTATTAACCTTTCAAATTTCCCCAGTGCATTTCAAGTCTACTGCACACACAGAAGGAGCCTGCATTTTCAGGAAACAGTTCAAGGCCACTGGTTTAAACTAAAGGCCTTTTAAAGTTAATACTTTCGGGAACTGCCCTGGCTGGGGAACATTGTCTCTTTTCATGTTGTTTAGGTTTTAATGGCATTTTGTGGGTGGTCTGCCAGCTGAGTGCCTGTCTTCTTTTCTTAAGGAGACTATCTATAATTCTTGAAGTGGGTATTTTGCCAATTTTCACATGCTTTGTTTTCTCTTCTCAAATCAACATGTCCATGTATTTATACAATCCATGTTCAAAAAGCATTCATTACCCCGCTGTCACTGTACATAAAGACAATCAAAACTTATTATGTCCAAATCTAAAACAAGATCCAAGTAAGTGAACAGATGTGTGGCATGAGCTGAAACCTCCCCATGTCGTTCCTATTTATCCCCCGTGCTGTTTGAGGGCGTGCCCGGCTCTGTAAGGTAGTGGATTAAAGCTAGTGCCAGTTCCGCTTACTTAATGAATCATGTATGCACACTCTCTTCCCTGGTTCTTGTCGTATGCCCTTTGGGTGACAGAATAGTTTGAAGGAGTTTAGTTAAACTTGTCAAGGCTTTGAAATTGCTTCAAGTCTGTTTTATGGTTTCAAAAGTAATTGCGTTTGTCTCAGAAAATAAGACGTGTTTTCTTGATTTGAAGGCTAAGATAATAAGCTTTCAAAATGCAGGTAGGTTATCCAGGAAGATTCTATCCAGCTTTCAAAACTTTGCACTGCGCCTCTCTACTTTTCTCATGGCTACTTCTTTTCCCACTTGCATCTTTAGCACAAAAATGTTGAAACACAGGTGTGCACCAAGGGAAAATAGAAGCAGAATCCCTTCAGGTAGAAGACACAAAACTAAAGATAGAACTGTCATGTGCTCCAGCTAGACTCTTATTCTCTGTGTAGCCAAAGGACACATCAGTAAATTAAAAGGATAGCTACAGTCTCTCGTTTCTTGCAGCGTTTTTACAATAACTAAGTTCATGACATCAGAAAAGGTGTCTTTAAGCAGATGAATGGGAAAAGAAAACACCCATATCAGAATAACATTCAGCCACAAAGGCATGAAATCCTGTCATTCATGTTGACATGGGTGGAACTGGAGAGCATGGAGTGAAATAGCCTGGGTTTAGAAAGACAAATCACATGATCTTACTCATAAGTGGATGCTGAGAAGTTGGCTTTATGCACACAGGGAACAGAATAGTGGTCAGTAAGGCTGGGGGTGATGGAGGAGGAACAGAAGCAGCTCAATAGTGGGTATCCACACATGTCTAGGGAGGAGGAATATTCTACAGCACATTGTAGCAGCTTTATTTTATGACAATTTATTGTATTATTAATGAAGAATTACAAGAAAAGGTTTGGAAAGTTTCTTACACACAGAAATGATAAACTGTTAAGGCAATGGAAATGTTGCTTACCTGGTTTTGATTGTTATACAGTGTATACATGTATGGGATCATGTACTGTGTATAGTCTATATACAGACAATTTATGTATGTCATGAAAGTGGGATGGACAGCGTTAGAGGCTTGTCAGTAGGATTTCTCCTCAGGCCAATTCTATGTCTGTGCTTCATCAGAGTTGAGGAGACTACCCTCCAATTAGCGTGAAGGAAAGGATGTTTCCCAATGTTGCTTACTGGTGTTTTCTTTTCTTTTTTTTTTTTAATCAGTTACATTTTATTAACTCTGTATCCCAGCCTTGTCCCGATCCCTCATTCCCTCCCAGTCCCTCCCTCCCTCCCTCATCTCCACCGTGCCCCTTTCCAAGTCCACTGATAGGGGGGACCTCCTCCCCATTCATCTGATCCTGTTTTATCAGGTATCTTCAGGACTGGCTGCAAAGCCCTCCTCTGTGGCCTAACAGGACTGCTCCTCCCTTCGGGGGTGGGGAGACCAAAGAGCCAGTCATTGAGTTCCTGTTAGAAATAGTCCCTGTTCCCCTCACTTTGGGAAACCAATTGGTTACTGAGCTACCACAGGCTCCATCTGAGTGGAGGTTCTAGGTTATATCCATACATGGTCCTTGGTTGGATGTCAGTCTCTGGTGTTTTCAAGGTGATCACCTGGAGTTTCATTTTTAGACAGTATCTCTAGCAGCCCAGGCTGTCCTTGAATTCCCGCCTCCGCCTTCAAAGTGCCGAGGCTGCAAGCGTCTGTCTCCACACCCATGTTGCCTGGGGATCTCGAAGAGAAACATCAATTTGGTCTACCCAGATTAGGTATCAGCGTAATTCTTTATTAATGCTTGCTAGAGGCAAGAAGATTAGCTGGAAATTATTGGGATTTTAGGATGAAACGAAGCACGGGTTCTCCATTCTCTCAGCTATTGTTACAGCACTGTTCTCTACCTCTTAGGTAAGGCTGGACTTAATTAGGGCCTCAGGATGAGCCCCTTCCTTCTGTCTTATTGTTTACCTCCCAGGTATAGCTTGCCAGAGCCCAACTTCTGGCTGTGTTATTTCTGATGGCAACAGACAAGGAAGTCAACCTCTGCTGACTTGTGTTTCTTCACTTATGCAAATTGCAAATACTTTTGAGCACCTTCATCAAAGGCTGTATTTTAGAATAATAGCAAAAATACCAGCTGCTCTCTGTGTGTGCTGGGTCTTGCTTCACTTTCTAAACAGAATTCTGATGCAATGGGAGTTTCAGGGGATGATGAGGCAGACAACAGCCATAAGGCTTTGGGTGTTTCCTTTTAGGTTCCTATAAACATGCTGTTAGTCACTGTGCCTTCAATTCTTTGCCAAAGCTGTGCTTCTTTCTTTCTTGGGCGGGAAGAGATGCCCATACAGGGCAGGCTAACCAGTAGCAATGGTGACCATAGGTGATAGTGTGACCTATAGTGTACAGTCAAACTACCCAGTGAGGTCTTACTGTACATCAAAACATCCAAACACAAGTCTTACATCACCAGAAACATGAGCAGAGGTGACATCCTATCTAACCTTGTTTTGTTGATGTAGACAACTGCAGGGTAGATTTTTATTTTTCCTCTTATCTTAATTTCACAATTGAAACATTACAAAGCAAACACTTTCATAATTTCCAGGAAAAAAATAAAAGCTGTAGGCAAGCGATTCTGTAGTGTGCCCAATTCCCCAATTTGGCGTAATACAGCTTTTGAAAACGGGACTTTCCTGAGCTCAACTTACTTTAAAAGTTCCTGTTCATCAACCCAGAATCTTTTGAAACCAATGCTTGTGTGATAAGATCAGAGAGATAGAAGATGCTGTATTTGCTGTTAAATGAGATGACATACTCCCAGCATGTAGGAGGGGGCCTTGGTTCCAGGCTCATGAACGTAAACAATGATCTGCCTCTCTCATCAACCACCAATTGCAGCTACTCTTTTACATGAAAAGTAGTGGCTTCTCTCCTCCAAACTCAGTCTTCAGGAAACAAAGATTACTCAAATATTATTTTTGTAACAACACTAGTTCGTCATTAATCTTCTCTTTCACTTATCATTGCCTACGTCATAACTGGCTGACAGCAAGCTTCATGCTGCCCCACACTACCTTGCTTGGGGAGAGACAAGAACCCAGAACTTAAAGAATGGCAAATCCTAAACTTAGTTTAAGAAAGAGGTACAGTCCCCTCTTTTTGTAATTCTGTTATCCATGAACTGTTTCCTCTTCACCCCAACCCATGCTGTGTGTCTCCTGGTTGAGGGTTTCCTATTTCTTTTCCTGCTGACTTTTATGTGAGCGCGTGTTAATTATGTGTGTCTCCATTCTCAACACAATGAAGAACAAAGAAATGTTTAATTTGGTAAGGAACCTCCAAGACAGCCTCATTCCTGGGCATCCTTCCTCCCCAAACAAATAGTCATTTATAGACTTTCTTTCAATAGCAGACTTCCCCCAATAATGTAATTAAAGTCTAAGTTTCAGCTACAAAGTGGGTTGATGCAATCTGCGTAGCACAACACTCTGAGTTTAAGTGATGCTTTTCTTGGAAAGAAACGAATGGATTGGATCCTCGCTAATTTCAAAAAGTTGGAGTGCTTTTTGTTTTTCTTTTTTAATTTTCTTTTTAAAATATTTGGTGTGTGTATTTCCTAAATGCCCGACTGTTCTCATTCCCAGTATGTGTTAGAAGAACCCTGTCTAGCTATTTCTGAGACTTGGACCCGACACATGCTGCTTCCATTGGTTGTCAAAGTACAACCACATCACCATGAACCTGCTGACACCACCGGGAATCTGGCCAGGAGACAGCTACGAGATGCTGCTGTACCATTCCTGGGTCACCAGGATGCAAAAGACCTTGTCACTTGCAGAAAAGTAAAATTGATGCCAGCTTTATTTCTGAAACTAAAAGGACCCTCGATATGATTGTATTAGCTAGTTTATCATCATCATTATTATCACTATAGAAATATCCGAGAGGACAATGTACAGGAGGGAGGATTTCTTGTGTCTTGTGGTTGCAGAGGATTTTGCCCATGGTTGGGATCTCGTATGTTTGGTTTAGACAATATGTGTATGGCATCTTGTGGTAAAGGAATAGGGGGTGTGAGCATGGGGGTTGCCTAGGAAGGGGCCAAGGCAAACTCAATGGTACTTCTGTAGATTTTTGTTTGTTTGTTTGTTTCATCAGGCTTAGTTGAGGCATTTCCCCCTTACAGATCTTCTGCTTATATATAATGGTTTCCGATTTGTTCTTAATGGGTTTTCTCTGTGTATAAATGAGTGTCTCAGTGACCAAATGTGTTTCTTGTGTTGTCACTTTGGCATTTCCCTGGCCTCTGTTTGTTTTGCCACATTCTGGTTTGTTTGTTTTTATTTTATCTAACCACTTCTTATCTCAATCAAGTCAATAATCAAAGTCAACCACCCACTGACTGATGATGGCATTCTTGTAAAAAAAATAGTATATTTATTTATTTATTTTCGAGACAGGCTTCTCTGTGTAGCCTTGGCTGTCCTGAACTCACTTTGTAGACCAGGCTGGCCTTACACTCACAGAGATCCACCTGCTTCTGCCTCGCTGAGTGAAAAAATAGCATCTTAAAGGAAGTGATCAACTTAAACAGGCATCCATGACCATTTTAAACAACTGATTAAATTCTTTAGATCAGATTAAATGAAACTCCTTTGTATAAAAATGCACAGAAGACTGTCCTAAATTCTTGGTTAGTATAGACGATAGTGACAAAAATGTGCCTCTGTAGAGAGATGTGAAGGTCTCTGCAGTAGGAGTCAGACTCCTTGGGTTATGCACTCAGCACTGGCAGAGCTGGCTCACATGGTAGTTCTATTTGTAGTTTTTTGAGCAGCCTGCATACTGATTTTCAGAGTGTGTGAACCAATTTACACTCCCACCAGAAACGAGTGAGGGCTGTTCTTTCCTCACACTCGACCAGCATTTATTTTTTTCTTGATGTTGGCTATTATAGGGAATGGGATAAGTTGGACTCTCAAAGCAGCCATTTGCATTTCTTCTGGGACTTATTTATTAGCTCATTTGTTGGTTAAGTGTTTTAAATGTTTTGGTATTTACTTTTTACAGTTGGTTATGTATTCTAGGTATTGACTCCTTGTAAGATGTATGGTTGGCAACAATTTTCTTTATTTCTGTAAGCCATCTCTAATATGGAGATTGTTTCCTTCATGGTGCAGTAGAATTTAGTTGTGTAAAACCATTTGTCAATCATTGGGGCATATCCAATGCTATCAGAGTCTTTTCCAGAAAGTCTTTGCTTATAACTATAACTATATATATATGTGTGTGTGTGTGTGTGTGTGTATGTGTGCATGCTCACGCCATTATAACATTGTTTTTGTTGCAATAGCTCCATAATATAATTTGAAGTCAGACATTTTGATATCTACAGCATTGTTCTTTCTAACTAAGATAGAGTTAACTGTTCTGAAGGTTACTTTCCAAATTTTTGTAAAGAATATCATTGTAATTTGATGGATATTGTATTCTATATAAAGTTTTTTTGTCATTATCTTATCTGGTAAGATAATGGTTTCACAATATTAATTCTGTCATTCCATGAACAAGGAAAGTTTTTCCATTGTCTAGAGCTTTCTTACATTTTTCTATTCAGTGTCTTAACACTTTCCTTGTAAAATCTATCACCTCCTTGGTTCAGTTTATTCCAAGGTATTTTATTTTATTTTTGTTTTTGAAGCTATAATTAATGGGATGATTTCCCTTATTTCTTTCTTGACACGTTGCTTATTGGCATTCAGAAACAAATTACTGTTTTTTAATGTCGATTTCATGTGATACTACTTTACTGTATTAGTTAGGGTTTCTGTTGCTGTGACCAAAAGTCGTATGTGATGGAAAGGGTTTATTTTATTTTACAACTTGTAGTCCATCGTTCAGGGAAGTCAGGGCAGAAACTCAAAGCAGAAACTGAGGTAAATGCAATCGAGAAGTGCTGTTAATTGGCTCTTTCTTTGTGTCTTACTCAGCCTTCTTTCTAACAGCCCCCAGCACCACCAGCCCAGGGCGCCACTGCCTACAGTGAGCTGAGTCCTCCCATATAAATCATCAATCAAGAAAATGCCTCAGGTTTGCACAGGACAAGTCTGGTGTAGAATGTTTCTCGATTGAGGTTCCCTCTTGTCATGTAACTCTAATTTGTATCAAGTTGACATCAAACTAGCCAGCACATTTACTTAATGCATTTTATTAGATTTGAGAGTTTTCTGTTGGAGTCTTTAGGGTCTTTCAAGTATTGGATTATTTCATCTGCAAATAGGGATAATCTGACTTTTTGCTATCATATTTATATCCCATGTATTACCTTCTCTTGTCTTGTTGCTCTATCTAAGACTTTATTCCTGTACTATATTGAATGAAAGAAAGCAATGGACCTCCTCATCTCATTATAGATTTAAAAGGAAATGCTCTCAGTTTTCCCCCATTTATTACAGTGTTGGATATAGATTCATCATACAGCATTTATTATATTGATATATATATATATATTAATTTCAGTTATTTTGCTGTATTTGAGTTTGGCTTTTCCTTTCTTTACAATACTCTGAGGTGCATAATTAGGTTATTTGTTTGAAATTGTTCTGAGTTTTTTTTTTGTTTGATTTGTTTTTTTGTTTTTTAATGCAAGCATGTGTAACTGTAAATGTTCCTCTTAGGAATGCCTTAGTTGGTATCCCAGATGTTTTAGCATGATGTGATATCATTTTACAACAACCTAGGAATTAAAAATATTTACCTCCTGATTTCCTTAACGATCTACTCCTCACTCAAGAAGGGTAGGGTTGTTAAGTCTCCCACACACTATTATTTTGTCATTACCTACTTGAACTTTCAAGTCTTCTGCTTTGTCTGTTTGTTTTAATGTAATCAGGAACTCTAACAATTGATTTCTAAGTATTCACACTTATTTTTTCTCCTCGATGGATGAATTGTTCCTTTCATTAACACCAGTGGTGTTCTTCATCTTTTCTCACTAGTTTGATTTTTGAGTCTATTCTATCCAATATCAGAATAGCTATTTGTCTTCCAAGTTGATTTCAATCCACTGAGTCTGTTTATGGCTTTTTGTTTTCTAATGCAATTAGCAAGTCTGAGACTTCTAAATTGCGATCAGAATCCATTCACTTTAAAACTTTCTTTGTTGGTATTTTCTTTGATGTTGGTTGCTGGTGTTCTGGTTGTTTGCATCATTTGTCATTTTTCTTTTTCCCCTACTAGTATTATAAGTTTGTTGGTTTAGTTTGTTGGATATAGTAAAGTCCTTCCTAGGTCTCTCATCCAGCTCTGCCTTTCATGAAATGTATTCTTTTTCTGTGTTCTTCTGAATGAGACTTTTTTTCCTTCTTTCTCTGTGTACAGTATTACTTTAAGTAATTTCTATAGTGTTTAATCACGGATTGCCTTAGTTTGTTCTTCTCTTGAAGTGCTTGTACTATTCCACCAAAACCACTTAGCATTTCTGTGTATAGAAATCTCCATTTGCTTTCAGGGCTAAGAATCCATCAGTCCATGCTCTCGTGGATTTTATGGTTGCTGTCGGGAGATATGCTACTCTAATGTGTTTCATTTTTGTAGGTGAGTTGACCTGCTTCTTTTGTAAGTTTTAATATTCTTTCTTTTATTCTGTATTTGTCACCTCTTGATTGTTATATCTTAAAGAGGTTCTGCTCTGCTCATGTCTTCTTAGGTTTCTAAATGTTTTGTAAATTTAGATGTTTATTACCCTTTCACAATACATTTTACTGTATGAGTTATTGTTCTGTCTGTAAGTTGTATTACACTAGTGTGTTCATGAGTGTATATGTGAATGACAGACAACCCCTTGGAGGAGGTGATTTGTTTCTTCCCATGTTAGCTCTAGGGACTAGACTCAGCTCATCAGGCATGGACAGCAAGTTCTTTAATATATTTTCTGGCCCTGGACATACATTTCCCCCCAGGTTTTAGAAAGTTTTCCTTTATTTGATAGAAAAAAAATGTTTATGACTTTAGATCAGAACTCAGCTCCTTCTACCATATTCTTAATTTGGTTTCTCAAACGTATTCCAGAATTCTTGAAAATTTTAGTTAAGTTCATAGATTTTTTTTTTAATATATGCCTGAATTTATTATTGTCTTAACCTTCTTGCCCTTCTTAAAATCCATCCCCCTGCTTGGTACTGTCTGTTTATGTCACATTCTACTGTTTTTGTTTTTGTTTTTTTTATGTTTGGTATCATCATCATCATCATCATTGATTGGCTCTTTCTGTCTCAGTACTTCCATTTGATTTATTGTCAACACCAAACTTATTGTTGATAGCCCCACGTCTTTAACTTCTCTCCCAAACTTACCACAATTTCATATAATTTCCTACTTTTCTTATCTAGGCCCTCACTTCATCCATCTCTTACCTCTTTCTCTGTCCTATCAGCTGTCTCTTTACCTTTGTGTTCTGGTCTGTTCTGACAGTGTTGGAACTGTCAGAGTGGATAGTTTCTCCTTTTGTGTGTGTGTGTGTGTGTGTGTGTGTGTGTGTGTGCTTCTTTCTTGTGCTTTGAGCATCTGTTGGGCTAGGTGTGCCCTTTGGTTTTTATTTTTCTCTCTTTCTCACTTTGTTTTATTTTATGCAAGCCTTTGTGGAGAGTTGTCATCACTTAGATTTGTAATCCCTATTATCTAGGGAGAATAGCTGAATGCAGTAACAGATACAGTGATTTTTTACAGTGGTCTCAGGGTTATCTTCCCGTAGAATACACGTGTGTCCCCAATAACAGTCAGAGTGGAACCAGGATCTTGATTAGGGAAAATATAGTTTCTAGATTTTTAAGACTAGTGTTACTAAGACTATTAATAATTAAGTAGTAAAATGAGGATGGGATGGAAAAGAGAAAAATGAGTAAAGCGTGAATGAGACAGAAAGTATATGTGTTAGGAGCATAAAAACTAACAGAGAAGCTATTGAAGATTGGGCACAGAGGGGGGGGGGGGAAAAGACATTCATAAAAGTCTATTCAGGCGACAAACAGGTTAAAGCAAAATTAAAAAAATAAATAAGGTAAAACATACTCTGACACCAGTCAGAGTTCCTTCCTGATGGGAAGATATCAGATGTGTTTCCCCCTTGTCCCTGCTCTGGCTTTTGTAGCAATTTCTACAAGTTGGGGAGGGCTGCTTGTCTCAGTAATTCAAAGAAATTAAACCAGTGTGTCCTTTCCACTGAAAGCAATCTCTGTGTGGGACCACTTTTTCTTCCAGAATACCCCAGTCCGAGGCTCCCCTGCTGCCAACTACAACTTCTCCAGTTCTGAAAAGTCACTGTTTTCCATGTAGGACTGAGGTTCTGGAAGTGTGTGAAAGGTCTACCCATCTGTGTTTACCTTAGTTGCTGGGCGTTTTCTTCCTGGCTACTGATTTTCTTGTGCCGATTAGCGAGCCTTTGAGCACAGTGCTTACCATCCGTGCTGCTGCATGCCCAGACAGTGACCTGGGTGTTTCCTTTTCAGACTCCGCTTTCTTGAACCTTCATCTTCAAAGCTTGCACTACTCTCCTATCTCTCCCCACCAGGCCGTGTCTAGACCCTGGTTGTGCTTCCACAGCCTGGTCACTGTTCTTTTGGTGCCAGTATCCAGGAGGAGAAAAGACCTCTCTGAAAGCCACAGCTGACTCTGACTCAGTGCAAGAATCATGGTGATGAAGCTGGGTGCCAGCTGGCGGCTACTGCTGGCTGCTTCTCTGTAGAGGAGGCTTACCTAGGCTGATTTCTTTTTTTTTCCTTAGCTCTTCCCCTCACAAAAGCGCTATTGCATAATGTCTTGTCTCTTCTCTTTCACTGTGTCTCATAGAAGCAAGTTCTAATCTGCCATCTTTCTTGGAAATTTAGGAGTTAATTTTTAATATAAAAATTAATAAACACATCCATTCCATTACTTGCTATGCAAAGTTGCTTTCATCTGTAACAAATGATGAGCTAAAGGTATAGCAAAGAACTGTTTTAACCTAAATGTTATAATTGATTTTCAATAATGTTGTGTCTATCTATCTGTCTGTCTGTCTGTCTGTCTGTCTGTTTATCTATCTATCTATCTATCTCTGTATGCCTGGGTTTGCATAAAAGTTTCTTGTGTGAAAATGTGTCATAGTGGGAAAACCCTAAGAAACTCGACTATAATTGAGCTATGAAGCATAGTGCTGCAGTTTGCACACGGTGAGACCATCGTATGATGTAAACAGAGATGCGGTTGTCTACATTCTCACCAGTGCTCACATGTCCCTTTCACCACTGTTAGTGGCCATTTTTTTTTTCTCGATTACAACCAATTCTGACTGGAGCGAGATAGAATCTCATTTGTAGTTTGGATGTGTGCTTCCCTAATGTCAAGGGATGTTACACATTTCTCACACATTAATTGGTCCTTTGAATTCCTTCTGTGAAGAACTGACCACTCAAGTCATTGGTTCATTTGTGGATTGAATGGTTTGAGTTTGGGCTGTTTAAGTTTCTGTCATTGGTCCATTTGTGGATTGAATGGTTTGAGTTTGGGGTGTTTAAGTTTCTGGAGTCCTTTATATACTCTTAATTATTAATTTTCCATCAGATGTACAATTGGAAGATTTTCCCTCACTGGCTTGATTATTTATTTATTTATTTATTTATTTCTGCTTACAGACTTCTGATTTCATGCAGTCGCCTTTGTGAATCCTTGCTATCATTTCCTGAGCTATTCGAGTCCTTTCCAGAAAGCCTTGCCTGTGTCTGGTTATCAAAGCATTTCTCTTATGTTTTGCTCTGGAAGTTTTCAAAGTTTCCTGACATATATTAATATGTATCCCATCCAGTTGACTTTTTTTTTTTCTGGTGAAGTATGAGAGATAGAGATTTATTTTCATTCTTCTACATGTGAAGGCCAAGCACCAGTGGTTGAAAAGAGCTGGTTTTAATGTAATGCCTATTTCTAGCACCTTTATTAAAAATGTCAGGTGACTTGTAGCGATGTGGGTTGATTCTGGTTCCTTGTTCTATTCTATTGCTGTGCATACTGTGATATTTGTCGTTACTCTCACACTGCAGTTAAAATTAAAATTAACTGTCTCCAGCGTTTCTCCTTTCCCTTTTTGTTGCTTTGGATATTTGTGGACTGTTGTATTATCCTATCAGGGTTAGGCTTGTTCTAGTTCTGTGCAGAAGGGTATTGAAACTTCTCTGAAAAGGGCATGGAATCTGTAGATTGCTTATGATAACATGTACATTTTTATGGGGCAACAAGTGTATTCTACAGCAGGATAACACTCAGACCACTTTAAAGACAGTGCATCTGTCATGATAGTCTGCTTCCTGCTTCTGAATAACGGGGAACATAAATCTAAGTGGAAGACAACTCTAAATAAAGGCATATAAAAGTAAAACAAAGTGAGGAAAAAAGAAAACTAAAAACCAGAGGACACGCTTATCTCAACAGATGCTCAAACCACGAGAAAGAAGCACAAAAATGATGAGACTACACCCACCCCAACAGTTCCATTAGCTCACAACCCAATTCCAAAACATGAAGAGATGCCCGATGTGACAGAGAAAGAGGCAAGAGGTACGTGAAGTGAGGGCCTAGAAAAGAAAGTCAGGGTGGTGTATGAAATAGCCACATTTGGGAGAAAATGTAAAGAAAATTGGCATTGGCAACAAATATGACAGAAGAGCCAGGAATAAAAGAGCCAGTCGATGATGATGATACCAATCATCAAAAACAAACAAAGGAACCCAGAACAAAACAAAACACCCAGTCATTGGAACATGTCATGAATAAACAATACCAAGAATAAGAATAAAATTTCAAGATGGAGAGAAAGGTTCAGACAATAAAAAATTTTCATTTGATCTTAGGCTTTTAGCATTATTTTAATGATGTTGTCAATGATCCAGTGACCATTTCAGTGTACATCAACTAATCTAAATTTGCTTATATAATCTCAGTTATTATTTATTTCTCGCTTTAGTCTCATGTGATGTGATAAGGTATGGGAAGTTATTTTTATTTTTCCAGTTGTTAAGACTCATGTTATGTGTTTAAATATGTTCTATTTTTAAATAAAAGCCCATGGCTGGTCAAAGAATATTTTTGGTAAAAGTTTCATTGTTGTTCCATTGAATAATCTGGAGATACATCAAATGAATGCAACAAAAACCTGCGGATCAAACTACCTGTCTGTGTTTGAAAGTGTTTTTTATTTCTTATGTGTTTGGAATTATTACATTATCTTGTAATGCTGGATTGGTTGTGAATTACTTTGGTTGGAAGTTTTCTCGAAATGCTTTAATCTCAGTAAACTTCAAAAGACAGCTTTGTTGTACATAGTAGATCTCTGTTATCACCTTTACTTTTAGGATCTGAAATATATTGTACTGTGCTTTTCTTTATTTTAGAACTGACTGGTGTGTTTTCTTTTAAAGTGAGGTGTGTGTGTGTGTGTGTGTGTGTGTGTACGTGTGTGTGCATGAATGTGTATGAATATGTATGTGTGCAGAGGCCAGAAGCCAACTTCACGTATCTCTTCAATCACTTTCCACATTTTTTTTTAGGCAGGGTCGCTCACTGAAACCAGAGCTTACCAATTTGGCCAAATTGATTGGGTAATAAACTCTAGGGATCTGTCCATCTCTGACATCCCAGCTTGAGTCTTGTGAGGGTGTATGTGGTATGTATTCCTTCTAGGGTTGGAGGTTCTGCAGTCTATTATTTTATGAACCTGGACCAGCTGTGAGTCTCTGTGTTAGTCAACATCTACTTTCTGGGACTGTTAGAGATACAGGAAGAAGGAAACATTCCCACATTTCCTATTAGTGTTTTCTGTATCATGCAAACAAGGTGTGTGAAGTCTTCAGCAGTAGGGTTTTGTCATGAAGTTTTTGTGGGTCAAGAAAAAGTAATGGCCTAAGTCTTGTGAGGGTGTGTGTGGCATACATTCCTTTTAGGGATGGAAGTTCTGCAGTCTTTTAATCTCTGTACCTTGACCAGGTGTGGATATTTGTGCTAAACATCATCAAGGGAAGTTACTCTAGTGAGTGTTTACAGAGGCACTGACCGACAGGTGCAGTGATAAGTCATTGTGAGTAGGTTTAATACTATGTGTATTTAGCAGCAAAACAGTAGTAGGTTCTCCCCTAGGGCCTACAACAAGTGTCCAGTAGTAAGTTCTTGGCCCAATAATGGTGCCAGGTATAAGTTTCATTTGGCAGAGTGGGACATAAAGCCAATCTTTAAAAAAAGTGGTTGGTTGCTCCCATAATGTTCATGCCACTATTACACAAATGGACATGTCTTTCCAGGACAGCCATTTTTGTAGATTACAGAGTTCACAACAGGGTATAATTGATGACTATTTTTCTCCTGCAGTATCTTGCATAGCACCTTTTAGTACTCTGAAAGCTACCCAGTAGAAATGAAGCTTCCAAGTCCATTTCAGCTTAAGTTCATCATGATCTATGGCATAAGTATTTAGTATCTTCAGCAACAAAGTCTTATAGTCAAGGTATGGAAGGTAACAAAGAGCAATGGGAATAGACTATATAATTCGGGGTGGTCATTTTTGGGATCTCACTAGCCAAAACTCCAAAAGAAGTAACCCATTCTCCCATTTCTAGCACTGATTATCTAGTGCTAGAATTATTGCTCTGTTATAGAGTAACTTTATTTTAAATTTTTTAAAAGTGTGTGTGTGTGTGTGTGTGTGTGTGTGTATGTGTGTGTGTGTCTGGGTGTGTGTTTATGTGTGTATATTTTCAAAAGCTTCTATTGTAATTGGTTTCCACATGTCTTTTTTGAAAGGTCTTTAGTGTTATACTGTTATTCTTTTCTCCCCTTCTTTCTTCCTCTCTTTCTCAATTTTTCTTTTCATTTCCTTCCTCCCTTGTTGGTATAATGTTCTTTTGAAATGTATATACCTTATCTTTGTTCATTCAAATGCTGATGTCTCTCCCCCACTCTCTGGATTCAGTACAGATAATGTATTGTGGTGCTTATTCTAAGCATCGCCTGTCTCATTTTTGTGTAAACTTCCAAATAAAGCAACTAGCCACAATGTTGAACAGGGAAAGGAAGTAGGCATGAGAGGGGAGGAGCCAGAGGACAGGAAAGAGGGGAGGAGAAAAGGCAAGAGAGCGTGGAGAGAGAGCTGGAGGAGTTCTTGGAACTACGTGGAGATGGACTGGACATAGTATATCACTAAAGGCAAGTATAATGTGGGAAATCTAAATGTTAGGTAACTATGAGGGCTTGGAGGTTTAGGAGGGAGTAACTATTGCCCAGCATTGTGTTCTACGTTAACTAAATAAACCCCGTCTCTGTATGGTGTTTTGGTTATACAGCTGTTTAGAATTAACAAGCATTACTTAAAGATATATCAATAGTAAATATTACCTACAACACTCCCTCTGTTTCTCCTTCCTTTCATTCCTTCCTTCCTTCTTGCCTGCCTGCCCTTCTTTCTTCCTTTCTCTCTTGGAGAGTGGCTGTCTATGCAGCACTATGCCAGTGCTGCATAGACCAAATACACCTCAAACTTGCTATGAGTCTTCTGCCTGTGCCTTTTTACTTCTGTGATTATATGTGCATGCCACCATCCTCAGCATTTCCGGATGCTGCTTGAGACCATCATAACGTTTGGTAGCTATGGGATGGGCACATTCTCACATGCCAAAGAAATTCCTCAGTTTGTACAGACTGAGATGCCTAAGATATTAACCAAAAGGTATATCCCAGCTGTTTTGGGGTGTGTGACAGCAGGTAGGACTATCAGGTCTGTTGCTAGGGCACTTTCTTCAGAGCATCTTGAGCCTCTTCAACCCTTTGTATGAGGGAGAAGTTTCACGGAATGATAACTGAACCTGCCATTTAGAGTTCTCCATCCTTCAAACGGAAAATCTCTTGGCAGAGATGAAATCAGAGTCCAAGCTACCTGTTATCCCCTGGTCTGGGACTATAGATTCTGAACATATGGTGTTCCTTGCTAAAGAGAGAAGATCTACTAAACAGAGAGCTTTTGCTGCCCAAGCTTCCTGCCAGCTGAACTTCTTGATGTCTCTGTATCCAGCCCCATGAGGGCTGTGTCTGGGTTCAGAAGCTTCCCAAATTATGATTGTTTCCATTTCCGGGCTTCTATATTCGTTTAGTTAATCAAGTACTATGTGACTTTTGAGGGTACCTGGCTCTGCCCTCCAGGTGTAGGTATGGATTTTTCACACAAGAGTCACTCTCATACCACATCCTCCAGCTGGATTTAAGGCTGGTGATGGCTGTGAGCTTGTTCTACGGCTAGATTTGACAGACAGCATATCTTTAAACCACAGCCATCTGTCTTAGCAGTGGAAGAGTCTCTGCTCTCCTTGTCTGTCAGAGAACTGGTAGACATTGTTCCTCATTTTTTCCCATTTACCTTTTTGATTTCTTTAGAGTCTTCCTGTCATCTTTCTTCTACTTTCTGGTACTTTTCCTCACGTTCTCTCCTGAGTGAAGATTCTATCCTTTTATTCCTAACTTTCCTCAGTCCCAGTAGCACATAGACGTTGCTTCCTGTGTGCTGTCTTGACAGGCTCCATTCACTGACTTCCTAGTCTAACTCAACCATAGGGTAATGGTGGAGGTATTGTCAAGATATGGGGAGGGGAGATGCTTCAAAAATGAGATGGAACTACAACTGAACTTATACTCTGGGTGAGGAAAGTTGTTTGGAAAATATCCTTGATATAGACCACTCAAAAAGAAATAGAGATATTAGGGTCTGGCAGCTCATGGATTGGTGATGAATATGTAAATGGCACCAGAGGCACATGACTCTCCATTCACAAATCTTTCTTGAGTGGTCATGCTATTTGTATACGTCATGTAAGATTAAGCAGAAGAAAATCTTTAATCAATTTACTGATGCCATGACAAAAAACCTGGGGCTGGGCTGCTTGTAAGGAATACTATTTTTTTTTTCTTTTAAGGAATACTATTTTATTTAGTCCCTAGTTCTTGAGGCTGGAAAGTTCTAGAGCAAAAATGCCATCTGGTGAGGACTTTCATTATTTTCACAGTACGAATGACATCACAAGATGAAATAGAGAGACTTTACTATTTATAAAAAGAAACACTCGTAATTACAGTTCAATACATAAATTCACAAATGAATTGATCCATTCACAAAGGCAATGTTCTGCTGGCTTCATAAAATCCTGACTTCCCAAAAGGTCCACCTTTCAACACTGCTTCATTGGAGACAAAATTTCAAGCACATGATATCTGAGATACACTGAGACTATAACAAAGAGGAAGAAATAGATTTAGGAAGAAATAGAAGTCAGTTAACAATACAGTATTTGTGCCATCAGAGTGGTCTTTAGTTCCTAGTACAAGATTTCTGCTAAATCCCTGATGGCCTAATTGATGCAGTGAGAGTAATGCTGATGTTATTCCCAGTAAGCCCCTTTCAGCCATGCTAGAGTTCATGATAATGTGAGGAGTGGGAGATACCTTCAGAAGGAGGCTGATCAGGAAACATGAGAGTAACAATAATGTAACTTCTAGATCTTTCCATATAACCTACAGGAAGAAGGAAGGCTGGAGACTGAGTTCATCAACAATAGCTAGTGATTCCATAACTCCATCTTGTCTATCCAAGAATACATGGAAATGCTACATTGCAAGACTGGGAGGGCTTCTAAGTTGGTGAACTCAACCCTGTTACAGTGTAACCAGGACATGGTGGAAAAGCTCTAGGGAGAGGAAACAGTATAGAGACACATTATCCGTTCCTTTGGCCATCAAACTGTCACAAAATTAACATGTCTGAAGCTAGTTTTCAATAAAATGAAACAGAAGTTTTATAGTTAACATATGCCCAAGGAAAGAAGGCACCCAGGGAAGAGAACTGTGTAGCCCGAGAATGGGATGGGATCTTACATCCCTCAAAACCTCTAAGACTTTCAAAAGTGGGAAATCTTATCATCCCATTTTGCCTAGAGCAGGACTTGAATAAAGACTGTCTCTGTAACAACAGAAACACAAAGAAAAACCCAGAGACAATGAAGGCAATGTGGGGCCCAGGTCCTTTTCTCCAGAAAAGAGGCAGATAAGCTGTCTCATGACTACTTACCATGCTCTAGCCTTTGCCTTTGTGGCTTGCCTATAAAATTTAAGGTGGATACAGGCAATGGTTGGAGGAAATTAGGTTTCTTTCTCCTAACAATTTGCCAAGGTTTCTAAGTAAATCTACTCACTATTGTCGGGGAAACTGCATGGAGTGGAGCGGTGGATCCCAGCAGGATGGTGGGGTGTGTCACCTCTGCGGGAGCAGAGGTGTCTGTGCTTCGGGCTGTTCAGTGCTTTGCAGTCTATGCTACTTCATCTGGATGTTGATTCAAGTCCTTTATAACAAGCTGACGTTAGTGAGTGGAAAGTGAGGAGCGAACGTCGTGAAGGGATCGTTGGAATCTCCAGTTTGCGGTGGAGCTGGACAGAAGCTGTGCTAACTTGGGAACACGGTGCTTATAATTACATTCCACAGTGCAGGGAGGAGTAGACATGGGGGATCAAGCTTTTAACCCGTGGAGTCTGTTAGCTCTGGGTAGTGTCAGAACTGAATAAATTGGAGGACTCCCAGTGGGTGTCATGAGGAATTGGAGGATTACTTGGCATTAAAAACCCCACACATCTGGTGTCCAATATTATGAATAGGAAAATAGGATTTTTATTGTGTTATTCTGCTTTGCCTTTTAATTTTCTGTGTGGGAAAATTTAGTGCTGGGCTCACTGAGGAAAATCCTGACATTGTGGCAACCCTCACAAGGCTGGTTATGATCAGTGTTATGGTCCTGAATCATGTTATCCAAACTGGGGTGCTCAGGTCAGGATTGCGGGTACCAGCTGCTTCTTGTTAAGAAGGCACAACTTCAGAGCTGGGGAGGTGACTCAGTGGTATGCAAGTATGAGGACCTGAGCTTGAATCCCCGTCTTCTAGGTAAAAGCCAGGCTTGGCTCTTTTAACCACAGCATTGAGGGATGGAGACAGGTGGATCCTGAGAGTTTTCCGTGCTGGATCAGTGAGATTCAGGTGCAGTTGACATACTGTCTCAAGCCAATAAGGATGAGAGTGATAGGAAAGTCATTTGACACTTTGTTCTGCCTCTGCATGCATGTGCATTTTCACACTAACCTCTACACATTCATAATGCACGCCCACTTACACAGACACACACACACACACCAATCCACACCATACACACACAGTAGAACCCAAGGCTCTGCCATGGAACCAGCATATTCACACAGCAGCATGCTTTCTGAAGTTATGGAATAACGTCTATAGACCTTGATCTTCACTGAATACCACAATCAGAATCACCAAGTAACCGAGGCTCTCCAGAGGTGAACTGTAGTCCCAGCATGAGAGCTTTGGTGCATCTTTCTGAGAGCGGCTGCCTTTCATAACCAATGATCCGAAATTTCACCAGAAGTGCTGTCGTGAAGTCTCTTGCTGGATTTGTCCTGCCTTGCCTCTCAGGGCTCAGAAATAGAAGAGGCCATGAGTGCAAGCAGGAAGGGGATGGAAGAGGCTGTAGAAGGGGGGAAGATGGCACAAAGACAAGCTAGTCAATAAAAATGGGCAATTGCTAGGTTGAATGAAGGGAATTTCTCTTTATCTCTTCTTGGAAACTGTCTACTTCTCCAATCCCTAGATGAAACCCATGATACAGACATCTCCAACTTATAACTCTCTTCACATCTGTGTTATGGGTTATTAATACTTATTATTGATTTTTCTTTTAGGTAATCAATGGTTATTCCTAAATCAAATCACCACACAGAGACTAGGATGTATTTAACCTAGAACAGAATGTTGGGCAATGATTACTCCATCCTAAACCTCCAAACCACATAGTTTCCTACCATTCAGATTTTACCCATTATACTTGCTTTTAGTCATATCTTAGGTCCAGTTTATCTCTCCATGTGGTTCAAAGTTCCCTCTTGCAGAAAGGAACATCTGTTCTCTCCTCCTCCCATTCGTTTCCTTCCCCTCCCCTCTGGACCAGGATGTCCCACCCTATTCTCTCCATTGCTCAGCATTGGAGCTGGTTGTTTTATTGATATTATGGAGAACAAGTGGTGGCATGTTTACACAAACTTGAGACAGATGATGCTTAGCATAAGTATCACAATGCAATGTCCGGATCGAAACCAGATAGTGGGGTAGAGAAATCAGCATTTGAATGAACAAAGGTACATTCCACAAGAATATTATACTAACACATCTGCTATGTCATACCTTACCTTTCCCCTATGAACTTTTCTCCACTCAGTAGATCACGGACCCATTACATGCAGAGAAAAGTCTACCCCATCTGATTTTACATGGGTCCAGGGATCCTAACTCCTGTCTCCACGCTTACAGAGTAAGCGCACATTCACTGAGCTCTAGGCCCACCAAAGCTGATTTACTCTAAAGGAAGTGTCCTTAGTTTGGCGGAATCCACTCAGATGCTTCATTTATGTTTGCTTTCAGAAGTCTACATCCATCTGCTTTCTAAAAGGTCCGCATAACTTTGAAAATTCATTCTGCTTTTAAAATTTCTCCTTTAGTTCTTATTCTGCATGGGGTCTAAATTGGCTCTGCAGATCTGCAGAGCATCTGATGCCATCAGTATTGCCCATGAAGCTTGTTCTTGACCTGCTGAAAACAGTTTCAGACGTTTCTCTCTTTTCTAACTGAAAAAAAGAACTGTCGTTTCTTAGGTTTTGATTAAGCCTTATTCTTTGTGAACCGCTAGAATACTGGACACAGACTATTTGTAACCATTTCCGCAAACTCTGTGAGAGACTGCCTCACTCCCTTTAAAGCAGAGGAAGTTTCCCCCCTTCCATTTCTATGCAGCAGGAAACGCGACCTCTCAAAGCGGAAGATAACTGCACTTGCACTTGTCATTTAGCTTATTGGGAAAGGTTTTGTTTGTATACTCTGTGGCATAAGATTCAGTGTGATAGACATTCAAACATTAGCCTCTGAAAGAACCCGTGCAGTCCCTTAAACAGCAAACGGTGGTCCACAGACTCTGAAAGACTTTTAGGGAAGATGCATAACATCTCTGTAGAAATATGTGGCCACGATGTAATACAATGGTAGCTCCATATCTGAAGAAGATTGGACCCAGCATTCACCACAGATACTAAAAGCCATAGGTGCTAACGTCCTTTATATGCATGACTTATCACATACATAAAAATTCACATATACTGTCTCTTATGGTTCCCACCATCTCTGGGTAGTTACAATGTCTACAGCAACATAAATATGGGGAAAATGGTTGTTACTCTTTCTTTTGAAAGAGAATAATAATGATAAAAAAGTGCTTTTCCATATTCAGTATAAACACCATTGTTTTTGGAATATTTTTGATCTTCAGTGGACTGGATTTTTGGATGTATAACCTGTAAAATACACAGGTTGGCTGTGCTCATCAAGAATAGAATTGAGATTTACCTCCTATTTCTAACTTGCTCTCAATTGATGAAGACATGTTACTTCTCAAAAAGAATTCAAGCAATAGGAGCTATTTTCAGATAGTTTAATAGTTTGATTTTTCATTAATGTCAGAAAACTTCCTAATTTCCTTTTTGTGGGGGGTGGGTAGGTGCAGATTTCCTTATCTATTTTCTCCTTAGTGGAAAAGAGTCAACTTCTTCCTCAACCAGTTTCCATTTACAAAGATCTCTTTCAGTCCCTCCTAAGTATTTGTTATACACCAGACACATTTTTTTTGGGGGGTGGCACACAATTACTTATCTCTCCATGAACCAGAGGAGACAGGATAATTAAAAATGCTTGAAAACATTAATAATTAATAATTTTCTTGTGGTGTTCATAGATTCAAAAGGGGTATTTCTGAAGGACTGGAAGTCCACACAACACAGAGATACTTGCTCATCCATGTGAGCACACACAGGTACGTGTGCTTGTATATGTGTATTTGAAGGTTTTGAAACTAGAGAGATGATCATTGTGGGAGAGTTCTTAAAGGATGTAGAAAATAAAGAGGGCAATTACTACACATTAGAAAGCAGAAAGGAACACTGACTAGAAGAAAACAGAACAAATTAGAAGGGGAAAGATCATGGAAAGAGCAATGGAGGAAGAGAACAAATCAGAAAGAAGAATATTGAAGCATTCCTACAAAGGTGCAATGAGGCAACCCATTGCTTTGAAATTTGACCTAAAAATTAATGATTTAGGAGCTGGTAGAGATTGCCCAGCAGTTAAGCCCACTTATGGCCCTTGCAGAGGATCCAGGTTTGGTTCCCAGTGCCCACACAGTGGCTCACAACTATCTGCAACTCTAATTCCAGGAGAGCCAATGTTCTTTCTTTGACATCTTTAGGAATCAGGTATGCACATGATGCATATACATATAAGTAGGCAAAACACCTATTAACATACATTAAATCTAAGTTTTGAAAATTTATAACAATTTAAGACACAAAAGAGGGTACTTAAAATATGCAGGACATAAAGATCTTGGTTTTACCATTGGTACAGTATTTGTGGATCACAACAAGAAAAAAGGCCAGCAAAGGCTAGAAGAGGCCAAAGGTCCTCTTTAATGGATACTTTTAAACAGTTAACTGATGTCCAATGTTGCCATGATCTCAGACATGACAAAGGTAGTAGCCAAAGAAACAGGTCTTCAGAACACAAATTAATGTGAGTGGAAAATATTGGTGGGAAAGTTCTTTCAATTCTTTATATGTCATGGAATTTTCAGCAACTATTTTTAGTGAGTGTTTACGGTTTCCATACCGGGTAGCTTCTGAGACTAAGTGACAGCTTTTATTTGGGGACTTAGGTTCATCTTCGTCAAGATTCACTTGGGAATCCATGTAAGAGAGCTTCAGCCACCTCAGCCATGTCGAACAAGAGCAGTGTTTTCAGACGTCCTGAACCTTCTGGTTGCTTTCCCAGAAGTGACGGGACAGCTCAGCTGAATGACCAGTCCTGGAATATCACACATGTCTATCTTCGAAACATGGGTCCTGATTGCAAAGTCTTGTTGGTTGCATGTTTCACCCATCCCATGGCTGCTGAAATGTCCCTATCTGGAAAATGGAGAGAATTCAGCTACCTAGTGCGCTGACCACAAACACACTCACAGGAGGACGGCAATCCTTCCAAGGCAGTTGCCATACATTAATCCATGTGCTTGAGTACGGTGTCTTTGCTTTTCCTGCTTCAGTCTGATTTTGTGAGGGCTTTAGACTTCGGCTTGTTTTTGACTTGTCTTTTTCTTAACTGCTTTGATCTCATCACGGTGGCTTTCTGTTTGTGAATGCAAGTGATTTCATGCTACTCACTTTTCTCCTAGTCCTAGAAAATGGGACAGAGAATGTTGTCATTCCTCATGTTAAGCAGAGTTAGGTAAGTGCGGGCCTCAGAGATTAAACAACAACAACAACAACAACAACAACAACAACAAAAACATGGCTACCCCAGCCGCAGGTTTGATGATGGAGAACATTTTCACTTAGACAAAACTTCAGGTCTCGCGTGTCTGTTAAGGTAATAATGTCCCTTAAAAAATATCACCCAGGACGTTAATCTTCCTTCACTTGTGATCCAGCCAATGGCTCAGTGTCATGTACTTGGCAAAAGGCTGAAAACCCACACTGACATGTGTACTGGTCTGTGTAGCTGGTGTCAAGCTGTATATGAAGTAAAATGAAGGGGAGAAATGTGACCACATAAACAAATGGCCCCCGTTGCTTCTCGTGGACCGGCATGTGACACTAATCCAGAAATGCATGCCAGGGGCAGTTGAAATATGCTTTGAATTACTTGCAGGGATGCTTCCGGGACTACTCATATGGCATGATTTATGTCCCAATGTTTTCAATCAGATTCCCGGGATCGATTAATCACACCATCAATAACAAAGAAACAGGTGTGTTTTCGAAATCCATGTGCTTGCCAAGGGCGATCTCTTCTCCCCTGGTGGTGCCACCTCATAAATGCTGGCCGGGGTTTTCCTTCTTTCTTGCACTAGGGAACCAAAAGTGAAATGCTTGCCCAGATAAAGCAGCTATGGGTTTTTAATTCACAGACTGTAAGTCTACTATTCAGTCAGGGCATGCTGCTCCTTAGAACTCAACTGAATTGTCCATCTGAATGGTGAAATGACTCGGCTGTGCTGTGCTGAGCTCACTCAGGCGGAATCTTTGCTTCCCTACTTGGAAGTGAAGGTGATTTAGATCACTTCCCAGAAATGACCTTAAGATCTTTCTTTGAATGTTTAGTTTCAAAATTCTACTTTTTTTGTTGTTTTTTTTTTAAATTTTTTTTCTCTCTTGAATTTTCACAAGAAGTTTACTAAGGGTTTAAGAAAAGTGTGTGTGATAGGAGGGGAGGAAGTGTAGATGAGAGAACACGATAAATTTATGGAAAATGAAACACAGTTGAACAAGCATTGGGCGATGGAGGAGAATAAGAATGAGAGCCTTAGGGGTGTGTGGGGGGGGGAGTGGGTGGAGGCATCCTCAGCAAGGTGGTAGGGATTTCACAAGCAAAGCAGAGCACAGCTGTAAACACAGAGATCGGAGTTCAGTTGAAAGCTGAGTGTAAGCTACGCATGGTGGAGCATGCCTGTTATCCCAGCCCTCAGAAGGCTGAGGAAGGGGGGATCATAATTTCTACAAAAAGCTCAGTGTATAGAGCAAAACCCTGTCTCAAAATAATAATAATAATAATAATAATGACGATGATGATGATATGAGAAAAAAGACACCATAATTTCCATGCACACATACGTAAGGTTTAACTGTCCGTATAAAATGGTACAAAGGTCTTCAAACAGTTGGCTTTAAAAAAATCAATTTTGAAATTTGTGTATTTCCTAGCCTCCCGCACCCTTTTTTTTTAATGATCTGTTTTAGCACACACTGGCTGTTTTTCTCCATCCTTCCTCTTGGTGTCACCTCTAAAAATTCAGGCATATCCACCTCCTGGCTCTAAATGCATAATAGCATCACTGTTGGTTTTATAACAGTTCCAGAGACTAGAAGTCTGCTTTTAAATTTTTGAAGAGTTCCTCGTATAACATACTTTATTCATATTCTTTTCTTCTTCCTCCAACTCCTCCCAGGTTCCTTCTACCCACTTAATTTCATGTTCTTTCCCCCTCCAGTGTAAACCAAACCAAAAGCAAACCCAAACAAAAAAGACTGTGCATACCCATGCATGCTTGTACACACATGCGCGCACACATTTATGTGTGCACAGAGTCCATTCTGTGTTGGCTACTCCTGGCCATGGGGTCCACCCTGGAATCTGACTAACATATCTGATGTCACTCCACTGAAGAAAACTGCTAACAGTTGCAAATAGCTTCTTGGTTAGGGGCAGAAATTTATGCTCACCTCCCCTCTGGCTTGAACTTGTGCAGGTCTTGAGTGTGCCACCACAGTCTCTGAGTTTGTATGCTCATGGTCCCTGACGTGTCTGAAAGATCTTTCATCCAGAGGAACTGCCCACCTGCTCTGGGTCTCACAGTCTTCCACTGCCTCCTCCACATAGATCTTGAGGGGAAGAGAGAGATAAAGACACCCCATTTATGGCTGAGCCCTCCAAAGTCCCTTACTGTCTGCACATCGTCCGGTTATGGATCTCTGTGTTAATTGTTATCCACTTCAGGAAGAAGCTCCCTTGTTGAGGATTTTGATGGCCTGGTCTATGGGCATAACAGTATATCATTAGAAGTCATCTTACCGACATGTTTATTTAGCGTCATAGCAGGAGGCTTCCTCCTAGGCCCTTTAAACCTACGTAGTCTCAGGTTCTTGGCCACACGAGCAGTGTCAGAGTCGGGTACTCCTGAATTACACCAGCGGCTGTGTCCTGCAGGCAGGTTGCTGTTGGAGCTCATCGGTTCATTGTTCAGTGAGGCTGATGATTGCTTTGCTCTTCCCGTAGCCTAGAAGACTATAGGAGCCGAGAAGTCTTAAGTGGAGATACCAGCTAAGTTGTTTCCTTTTAAGGGTTGTCAGGGACAATGGGCCCTGTTCCTCTCTCTAGCTTCCAGAATCAATGTTTGACTTATAGGCGCATATACTCAGCTTCCTCCTGGTACACTGTTTTCCTTCCTTCCTTCCTTCCTTCCTTCCTTCCTTCCTTCCTTCCTTCCTTCCTTCCTTCTTTCACCAGGTTTCTCTTGTTTTTACCATGTATCTGTGTTCTAGTTTCTATTGTCTATAAGAAAAACAATATTCAATCAGACCTATCTTATGGAACTTATCTTAGTTTTGGCATGTCTAAAGACTTTCCAGATAAGGTACTGAACTTTATATGTTCACCTACAGGGAACCCTTATACCTATAATACATGACAAAATTATTAAAAATGAAATGATGTAAAAGCTTGGGAGATGGCTCAAAGTGAAAAGTTTGTCACACAAACAAGAGGGCTTGAGTTCCGATCTCCAGAACCCAGGGTAAACATGCACCTGCAAGCTTGTGGCTGGCTATACTGGCTTACGCAGTTACCAGCAACAAAGGAACACTGTCTCATGCAAGGTAGAACAGAAGGACCATCACCCAAGTTTGGCCTCAAGCTTGTGGCTGGCTATACTGGCTTACGCAGTTACCAGCAACAAAGGAACACTGTCTCATGCAAGGTAGAACAGAAGGACCATCACCCAAGTTTGGCCTCTGACTTTCTATTGCACTCCACTAGCGTGCGCATGCCTATGAGCACGCGCATGCCTGTGAGCACACGCACACACACACAAAGAGCTTGCATACAAATGCACATATACACAAAGTCACAAAGAAAAGAAAATAACATAAGAAATATTTAAAAACATAAGAAATGATAATTTAATTTTATTCATCTTTATTATTTCAATGTACTATATGAATATGTTGTCAAATATAAGATATATATAATTACATTAATTACAGTAATGAATCTAAATAACATATGACACAAAAACTGAAGTAGATTAAACACATTCTCTTTTATCAATTACAGACTGGGATAGATAAATCTTGGAGAACAGACATGAATGAACTCTTTTGTTATATTTTATTGGTTGATGCATTAATTTATTTGAAGGAAACTGGTAAAGTTGAGTCTATTCTTGTATGAGTGTCTTAGTCAGTGTTCTATTGCTGCGAAGGGACAAAGTGACCAAGGCAGCTCTTATAAGAGAAAGCATCTAATTGGGGCTTGCTTACAAGTTTCAGAGGTTTAGTCCATTATCCATCATGGTGGGGAGCATGGTGACATGCAGGCAGACAGAATGGTGCTGGAGAAATAGCTGAGTGTCTTACCCCTGGATCTGCAGGAAGCAGGAGAGAGCAGCAATAGGTGTGGCTTGGGTTTTTGAACCCCAGTCCACCTCCAGTGATAACAAGGCCACACCTACCCTACAAAAGCTAGACCTCCCAGTCCTTCTCAAGTAAGTTCTGCTTCTTGATGACTAAGTGTTCAGATATACAAGACTGTGTTGGCCGTTCTTACTCAATCCACCATGCTCAGCAATCAATTTGTATATACTAGGTTATCTGGTTTTAATTAGTATTTTTGGTTAGCACAGAGAGAAGCAAGCTCCACTGGTCATTTTCGTATCTATCCATCTACCTATCTTTCTTTCTTTCATCTATTTATTTACATTTTGTTCACACTTTCCCCTTTCCATGTGTTCCTTCTTCTGCTGGTTTCTTTCTTCTCCTAAGTACTCCCCTCATTCTGCTCTTAGGACGTGTATAGTCTGTTTGTTACTCTCTTTTGTAGGTTTGTCTTATTAAGATATAATTAACATGTAACATGATTGACACTGTTTTGGCAAAGTATTACACTTATGTAACCACAACCACAAGCAAGACATGGAAAAATTCAATCAACACCCTTAGCACACCATCTTCTGCATACCTGTGCAACCAAATCTTCTCTCCATCTTAGACCCAGAAACTTCTGTCCATAGTGTTGTCTTTTTCAAACTGTCATATGAATAGACAAAGGGATTTGAGCCTACGGTTTGTTTGTTTGTTTTTCTTAGCAAACATGTTTTAGATTTATTTAATCTTTTTTCATGGCTGTCCCATAGTTGTGCATTGATCCATTTGTTGGTTGGGGGTCATTTGGACTGCTTACACTTTCTAGCAATGAAAATCCACTTTAAACCTTAAGATACGGATTTTTGTATGCACACAGATTTATGGTTTGTTTGAATAGATTCATGGAAGTGGGCATCTTCTAGTGTAGCCATTGACCATGTCCATATTTTCCTTTGTAAATTGTTCTTATGGTTTGAATAGGAAATGCCCCTCATTGACTCATGTGTGGAACATCTGGCTCTTAGCTGCTGGTGTAATTTTTGAAGGCAGTGAAGACTCTGGAAGGGGAGGGCCCATTGGAGGGTGTAGGGTAGTATATTAAACTCTTGAGGTTTTAGCTGGCCCCTAGTCCCTGGCTCCCTACTTCCTGTCTAATGAGATGCATACACTTTGCCACAAGCATTGAATCAACACAGCCTATGACTGAAATCTCTGAAACCACAGCCAAAATTAACCTTTCTTTCTCTATTTTGTGTATGTCAAATATTAAGTGAAAATGAAGAAGCTGAATAAAATGGATGTCTATTCCTGTTGTATCTTCACCTTGTTTCTGTTTTTGTTTTGTTTGTTTATTTTTTAGTTTTTTAAGAGAAAATAACTTGTGATTACTATGATCTCTGGCTGTCCTGGAACTTACCGTGTAGACCAGGATATCCTCAAACTCAAAAGAAATCTACCAGCCTCTGCCTCCCAAGTGCTGGGATTAAAGGTGTGTGCCAGTACAGCCAGTGCCAAGTCATGTTTCAATCACACATATTGTTTCCAAATTCTGGGTAGGAGTTATTGTATGTACAGCTGGAAACAGTTCCTTTCAATCTGTAGTTCATTTTTTAATCCCTTCATGTGTGTCATTGGGCAGAACTTTTCAATATCCCTCAAACTCCACCCCCCCAGGTTTCTGCCACCTCAATATTCTATCAAATGGGTGGGGAAACTCAAACCCCACGCATCACCTGGTCTAAGAGCCAGATCATCCAGGTCAGACAAGTCTTGTCCTGTCGGCTCTTGCAGATGCTAACAGAAGAGCAAGGAAAAGAGTCTTGAGTTTCAGACCACAGTGTAAGCCACGTTGAACTCAGTCTGAGCCGAGAGCCAGCCATAGCATATCTCTTTTGAACTCTGGAACTGTGAGCTCGTTAATGAGCATCTCAGGCTATTCGTTTCCTGATAATGTGTCATGCAGCAGTAGAAAATTAGGATGACTGTCTTTTAAAGATGAAACTCTAAATCTGAAAAGTCAATGAATTGTTTTCTCATTTTCTTTTGATGGTTATTTTGTTGTTGTGCCTAATTGGGAAAGACTAGCAAGGTCATTAAAATTTTCTCCTAAAATGTAAATAGTTTTGCTTCCTATGGTTATTTTTTTCAGCACAGTCTTTTTTTTGAGGGAGGTTGGACTCTTGGTTTCAAAGGTGTATTTTTCTTTATAATTATACTTTAAATTCTCTTCTTATATTTTCTTTTAATTTTTCAAGCCAAGTTTCTTCCATTTGTTCATACGTGTAATCAACAAGCTGGTGACTTTAGTGAACAAAACCTTCCTGTCTTGGTTCAAGATTAATTCCTATTGACAGCTTACTCTCTGGAATATAGGTCACACTTATTTTTCTGTCTTTGTCTTGTAAATGCTTGCTGAAAAATGGGACATCTTAGCCAACACACCGTAACAAATAGGATTCTGAGTGTTTTCCTTGAAGGTTGTTTATTCTTTTTGTGTGTGTGTTATTGTCTGGCTTGTTTTAATTTTAACAGATTGTTGCACCTTTTAAATGTCTTCCCTGTGATGTGTGGCTACTGATGTTACAATATCAATTCATTTTCTTTAAATGTAAAAAATTAGATTGTAGTTATTACTCTTATGTGTGTGTGTGAGGTGAGCTGAATTTGTGTGTAGGGGTAGGCATACGTGTGTCACAGTGTGCATGTGTAGATCAGAATATAACCTTTGAAGATTGGTTGTCTGTTTCTCCCTCTTCTATCACTGGTTCTAGTCCTCAAACTTAGGTCATCAGACTTGTGTGGCTAGTGCTTTTACCAGCTGCGCCGTCTAGTCTCCCAATTCTGCAGACACTCATTCAGTTTCTCCACCCTTCCCCCACTTCCTCCTTCCTCCCTTCCCTTCCTTCTTCTGTTTGCCTTTCTTTTTTTTTTTTTTAATATATGTTGGGAATTGAACCGAGGGCCTCTTGTATGCAAGTGTTCTACAGGCGAATTTTATCTACAGCCCTAACATTATTTTCAGTGTGTGACATTTAGCATTCACAGTAGCTCCTGCATGCCTTCACGGCTTGCATAGCTTAGGGCTTGCCTGGAGTTCATCCTCAAACCCCTCAGCTGGTGTGCTGTGTCCTCTGCAGGCAGGTCTGTGTGAGGGATATAGAGCACATTCAAAACTTAGGTTTCTGATGTTCACAGAGCCGACCTTCTTCCAGGCTCTCGGGTTCTGGTTGGTATGTTTTGCATGTTTTCACAGCATCTGAGCCAACCAGGGGGATGTAAGTTGCTTGGGTCCTCTGAAGTGTCATGTCGAATCTGTGGAGCACCCCACTCAGTCTCCGCTGGCTCAGCCCCAGGTTCTCCCAGCCAGATTTCTAGATGGCCCAAAGTGGCTGAGCTCAACAGGGCCAGGCTCTCTGAGTGGCAGGCCTTCTTTTAAACTCTCTCCACTTCCTGTACTCAGCTGATATGTAGGCAAGGCTGAGATCAATTGATGCTCTAGGCTGCCGTGTTGAGCTAATTAATGAAGTTTTGGATGGCATCCTGTATAACGTGTAGCCATTCCTCCCCTTTCTATTTCATGTTTTATGCTTACCATATTTCTCTCAAGGTTCCTCACTGATTCACATGCATTTCTCACTTTTTATATTAGAGCCTTTCACACATTATATTAAATTGTCTGCTAGTTCTAATATCTGGGTACCAATGGATTCTATTTATTCATTCATTTGGCTGTTTACTTATTTGGTTTTTTATTTTTGCTATTTTTCTTTAAAGTTGACCTCCAAAATAATTGGTCCTGTTATGGCATTTGCATCATTTTACTTTGTTATTCATCACTTCCCACACTGCTCTGCCTAATTATTCCTTCTGCATGCTTTTTGGTCTCTTCTTTTCCTCTTAAATGGTCCCCTATTTTGATTTTTTTGTCACATGTATTTCATTATTTTTTCTCCCTGCGTTTAAGATCTCATTTTTCCCTGTCATGGTACCTTGCAAAGGGAGCATCTATGTATTTCAAGATGTTTAATGACATTTTTGATCTCTAACTACCACATAAAATAAGATTCTTACCTGAGCTGTGGCAATATAAGTATTTCTGGACATTGCCAAATTTGGTAGCAAAACGTCTCCTTGTTTAAAACCACTGCTCTGGCCTCATCTCACCTCATCTTTCCTCCTAGTACTCAAGGACTCAGTGGGGAAAAGCCAGGGAGTGATTCTGAACCCAAAGTGTGTTTGCAGAGCCCCATTGGCTCTTATTCTCACATGAGGTCATGGTGCTAGTTAGCTCACACTGAGACAAAATGCCTGAGAGAAGGAAGTTAAAAGAAGGAAAACTTTATTCTAATTCTTGGTATCAGAGGCCTTAGTCTGTGCTCAGTTATGCCATTATTCTGGGCTTGTGGAGTAGTGTATTATAGAGAGACTGTAGTATTCATGGCTGCTGATAAGAGGGGAGGAAGGAAGGGAGAGAAAGAAGGAAACAGAAAAAAAACATGTTGATATTCTAGGCTAAGTGTTCAGCTGCCTAATTTCCATTGAGTCTCACCTCTTCAAGGTCCCAGCACTCCCTGTTAATGTCAAAGGTCGGAGAGCCCCACTGCCTCGAACACAGGGGTTCTGGGAAGACATGCAAATCGTAGATATCTCTTTCAGATTTTTGAAATCTCTGAGTAGGTTTTCAGCTAATTTTTAAGGGTTTGTGCACACGTCTGGTAAAGGCAGGTGCCATTACGTTACTTCTTTTGGTACTGAATCCTCTCTAGATTTTGTATTAACGGATCACTTTCTGACCTCAGTTCTTATCAGCTCTGTGGAGAGTGACCGTATCTTCATGCCCTCCTAAGGTATGTTTTATATGGTTTTTTCAATTACTCTGCAATATAGATTTAGATGGTAAACAGAAAACTCCTGGGTAGAATGAACTTGAGAAGTACATTATCGTGGCTCCAGGCCTAGGCTCAACACTCCCCACAAGTATCAAATCTGATGCCTGTGGGGTCCGGAAAAGACGATAAATGAGTAGAATGTGCTGGCTGTATTTACTTGTATTTTGCCTGCCTTGTGGTCTACTTTTAGTACCAGGTACAGATATAAATAATTTGTGAGCACTCTCTCCGCCTAAGGATCTAGAGAATTTTTTATTTGGCCTGCCTGTAAATAAATGGCGTGTGGCCTGTGATAGTTTTGTGCATATTCTATTGTCTTAAACCCACTCTTTAAAGGGACCCATGTACCCTGAGAGCGTTTCAGTTTGTGCTAACTAGGTATCATGCCCTCAGTACTTTCCTGCCTCTGCCCCAGGCTCTGAAGATGCAGCAGTTAAGTACAACAACTCCTCTCTGTCCTTAAGGTCCTGTGCCTCAGTGTGTGTGGCCAGCAATGGTGGGGGAAGGGACGGTCAGGCTGGAGCATATTGCTCACACAGTATGCCCACCCCCAGCTCATCACCACTCAACCACAGCTGTTGACCCCCATGTCGGAAAACTTTATATATTGCCGGAGCATCCAGAAACTGGAATTTTAATTGCAATCTTCTCATTTTTGAATAAGGGCTCAATATTCAAAAAACAAAATTAAAAAAAAAACCCATTGTGCAGTATTAAGCAAAAACACGTTTGTAGGCAGGCTCTGGTGTGTGACCTCTGTCTAACTCCATCTTTGTCCTTGCTGGTCTTCTTGAGACGAGAAATGCAGAGGAGTGACAGCTGCAGCTCTGCTCATCCCTCTCTGAAAGCAACACGCCAGTCGGCAGAGATTTGGCCCTGCCAAGGCTTGATCTGCAGCACAAGTTAACAATTCCAGGGCAAAGTCATTTGGAAAACCATCCTTAAAACAAACAAAGAAGTGACGGCACAGATCAGCTGTGATTATTCAACCTAGGGTTGACTCCATGGGGCGGAGCTGGCAGGTGACTCCCCAGTCAGCGCAGGTACCTTGAATCTGCTAGCCACATTCACAACCGGCTCTGGAAGAAATGTCATTTCCAGCACAGGAACCACTCTGGATGCCAAATCTGTAGCCACAGTGTGTGCTGCGTGCTTGTTAGTTACTGAGGTAAGGGTTCCCAAAAATGCTCATGCCAAGGGTGATTTTTGCCTTATAAATCACAGTTTCTTAGACTGTATCCTTTTCCATTCCACAAAGCAAACAGTCTGGATAAAGTAGATTTTCTCTATGGATTGGCAAATGCAACAGCTTTCTGACTGGCTCCGTATCTAGGTGAGTATCCAGCAGTGGCTAGGCTTTGTGGAAGGTGTGGGGTGTGTACCGTCATCACTGACTCATTGACATTATTACTGACTGGCAAGTCCTACCCACTGTCCCGTCAACCTGTCACTCATTCCCATTGCCCCGCCTTTGCTCATGCCCTTTCTACTTTCCTTTTGTTATCCGACTATGCAATCCATAGATCCATTCCTCAAAGTTTTTCAGAGTCAGGAGTGGCCCTCTCCAGAGGTCAACAAGTCCGTCCTGTTCACCTTCTTTCTTTGGCTTCTGGAACCCACACTCTAAGTTCAGCTATTTGATTCTCCAGAGCTCTTAGCACCTGAAGGCTTTCCTGCCTTTCAGTCAGAGACTCTCCTCTAGTTGGAAGGGCTTCAAATTAAACTCCAGGAATTGTGTTCGGAACACTCTTTCACACACCAATATTTCCACCAGGGCTACATTCTTATCAAAATCTCTTTATGGGCCCAAGTCATGTCATAGATTTTCTGACTTCCATTAGGGTCAAGGTGGCTGCTTGTTGTCCAGTCCTAACATGATGTTTGCCCCTGCATGGTGAGGGGTCTGACTACACTCCCCAAATTTCAGTTCATTGAAGTTTTGGAGCAGAGATTCTTTCTTGCAAAAATTGCCTGACCTAAGCTTCCACAAATCCCTTCAGAGAAAGATGCTCCAGGCCGCACCATTGCTTCTTCATCAGGGCAAAGGGTGCTTTCTGTCTTTTAATGATCACTGTTCTTAAATGTCATGACAAGGTGCTTATTTCTATCAATCCATATTTCAGATTCAGCTCTATAGATTATATGAGGTAATGAGTAATCTTATTTCACATATATCTTACAGTGCTCATGTGATATCTGGATATTTGTGTAGAAGGGTGAGTAAAGCAACCTCCTACAAAAAAGAGCAAGGTGGGATCACCTTTAGTCAGTGTTTTCTCAGCATCCCACGGACATCAACAGAGGTGACATGAATATGTTCTTCAGACAAATCCAATTACTTGTCTGCAAATTGAGTGTCTTCCGATTACCTGTCTGCAGAGTGCGTTTATGAAGACGATGAAATCAGCAACTTCGCAAGTTGAAAACACTTCAGAAGATAAAAATTAAGACCAAAAATCAAGGAAACACAGTGGGTTTCCCCACACATTCCACAGTCATTCTGCAAAAATATGTGCAATTCAATTACTCTTCAGTTCCTGTGCTGGGGGTGGGAGATCACGAACAAATCCTAATTCAACTTCTTCAAAGAATCTACATTTTTCTCTACTTTGATGTTTTTTTTGTTTGTTTGTTTAATTTATTTACACACATCTCACTTATCTTAGGAAATGACCATTCAGTCAAAATCTTTGAATCTTCTATGTTATTTACAGAAAAAGTAGCAGTCTTAACATGAGCTGTAGAAGGACACTTATAGGTTTTAAAAGCTCACACACAATCTGGAAAGTGACTTCTAAGATATAATTGACAGCTCTGAAGAAGAAGTGTCATATATCACGTGCTTTGTTTCTAGTGCTAGATAGTGATTTCAGAAGGGCAAACTCTAAGGTTAAAAATTCTTTGCTGACTTTTATGCTAATTTAGTAAATGCATAGGCCATTGCTCATTTTTTTAAATTTCCCATTTGGGCACATTCAGGAATATTCTAGTGCAATATTTTTGTCAACCGAAATAGCATCAAATAGAAGAGCTTGAAGCTGCTAACTTATTAGCAGCTTATTATTAGTCGTTTATTACATGACTCCAAAGAAGGTTAAGAGTGTTAAAAACCCATTTCCCCTCATTAAAATCTTTATAATCTGAATCATTGGTGGATATATGAAGAGTTTTATCTGCTTGGCACAAAACTACATGTTTATTCTTGACTTTATCAGATGTTATGTTTTTATGAGAGTTGCAAAGCTAGATCATCACTTAAAAAAACACGGTAAGCAATCCTGTATCCTAAGGTGTGCACAGCAAGCTAACATTGGATCTTTAGTGAAGAGCACTTTTTTTTTTTTATCTTTTGAGCTGGACATAAGAAATTTTGGTTCCCTGAATTGAGTCTGGATTTTTTTTTTTAAATCTAGAGATTGCTTTTGTTAAGTGTTTTGTGGGTATTTACTGGTTAAAAGTTTTAGGAGTCTGGGTGAAAAAGGACACCCATAACAAGACACCAGATTAGATCCTGGGGAGTTCAGTTAGAATTCTCGAGACTATGAAGCCGCATCAGAGTCCCGCAGCCTCCAATTTCTTCGTGTATCTTCTGATCAGGCCAATTTATTCTGGCAACTTATTATTCTTTTTTCTCTCTTTCTTTTTTTCTTTCCAGGAACTCGATTTAAATCTGTGCATCGCCAGAGGCAGAGAGCAGATAGCATGGATAGAGAGGTGAGATTGATGTTAAGAGAACTCCCCTTTTTGATATTTCCCTTTAAAAGCAGCCTTCTTCGGCTCAATTTTTCATAATATTCATGCTCGGAAAGTACAGGACGGAGCAGAACCCCGGCGTCCTTTGTAGCACTCATGAGTAAAGAGGGTGATTAACGAGTAGGGCCAAAGAGCACGGTAGCAAAGAGTCCATAGACGTTAAACAAAAGTGCCTTCAGAATTTCAGGATTCCCATGATCCATAAGAGGACCTCACTGCGCCTGTCCACTGTTTCTATTTTTGATTAGATTTATAAACACAGCGCCACATATTTTCATGTGGCTTATGGCCCAGGGGCAGAATTAGATTGACTGCGCTGAAGCTGGGAGGCTGGAGAGTTTTGGGCCAGGGCTGGAGTGAAATAAGTAGCGTAATTGTTTCTGTGGAGTGAACGTGGGACCTCTTCTGCTCTGAATTACACACGGCTCAGCCCTTTGACCTGAGCAGGCTCAGCCATGGCTGGCGCGGCTCCTGAAGCCGCACAGAAGGGTCATCGCCCAGCGAGCTGGAACGTCATCTGTCAGGCGAGATGCCAGCCAAGGAATCTATTCAATTACGCCCCCTTCCTGGTGACACGCATTTGCTACCACCTCAGCTTCTCTTAACCCTCATATCCGTTATTATTTCATCAGGAAGTGCCAGGGAGGGGCCCCGGTGAACCCGCAGGGAGCCTGGGTCCTTTGAGAAGCCCCCTACGTTCTGTTTTCAGTTCACTAGATTTCAGTCCTCTTCAGGAATGTGCCAAATTATCCTAATGTCAAGACGACAGTGTTTCTGAACAAACGAGGCTTCGGAAAATGTTAATAAACCATGCTTACAATTTTGTTTTTTCCTTAGTGAACTTAATTTAAAGTCTTTCAAAACAAGCGGTTAGTCACAGATACAGCCCTTGAAATAACCAGAGATAAAGGGGGACAGAACTTTCAGAGGAGAGAATGCTGCCTGCTGACAGTTTTGCAGTGGCGGAACGTTCACATTCCACAAATATACGCCGAACTGGATAAATGCACTGACCTCCACCTAGACAGAAGCCTGTAGTCAGATACTTGGGTTTTATTTTTGTTTCAGTAAACTAAAATTTATGACAGCTTGGAAAGAATTCAGCATTAGATTCCCCCCCACCTCATCTGAGGCAACCCAGGCTAAGCCTCAGTTCTGAGTTATGTGACATTTAAACATTTTCTTAGTGGGTGCATAATGTCTAATGTCGCTTTTAAAAACTTGTATGAACTTAATTTAGGGGCTATCACACACACACACACACACACACACACACACTCGCAACTGGAGAGGTCGCTATCAGATCCAAAGCATCAAACCCATAGTTCCCCTCCCCCACACCCTACAACCCCTCCCCCATTTAGTCTCATTAGCAGCGCTAGTGTTGTTCTCCACCTGATCTGACACAGACTGCTCAGAGCGGACAGGTGCAAATTGCAGGCTTTTCACTGTGGCTGTTTTTCTTTAAATTGACAAAGTAATAGACTGGGAGAACAAAACAGGTTCACGGAGGAGAAGCCTAAACAGGGACGGGCCAGCTGGCGAGGGGGAGTCAATAGAGTGACCCATGCTAAATGGCACCTCCATGCCACTTGCCAGGGAAGGCTCTCCAGCGCTCTGCCCCTCCAGCGCACCGCCCCTCCCCTTTTCTACTGAAGGGAATGTTCCGCCGAACCAAGCTCTGGCTTGGATGTGTTGTAAAGGCCGAGATGGATAAGACCAGAAGCCAATGTACCTGCTCTTCTTTCCGCCTTCCCTCAGAGCTATTCATCAAGGTTAGCTTCCTGGAGCTGAACCAGATTGGTAATGCTTCTATCCATGACTTTATTTTTTTATTTTTTTCCTGAGCCCTGGAGCAGTAAAACAACAGAATGATCATCCTCATCTCTACCCAGACTCCCAACCAGATGAATCTGCTGAGCTTGTCTGTCGGGGTGTGGGTGTGGGTGTGGGTGTGTGGACAATTGTTCTCCTAGGAATACCCAATTTCATCTCAGGAAAAAGACCTTGTGCGCCGGCCTCTGTAGGAATCAAAGGCATGCATTTTTGAAAAGGGACCGGGAACCCTGTCATCCGGAAGTGGCTTCTCTTTGTGACTACCCAGTGTGCCCCAGAACTGTTGTAGGCAAGAAGCAATCGGAGCGCTGAGGCCGAGGCCGCTGACTCCATCTGACTGTGGGATCTGCCCATGCGGATAAGGGTAGGGAGACAACTTGAGCCGGCCTTGTTTACAGCTGGACAGAAAACAGCCAGACGCAAATGAGGACTGACGGTTTCACAGAGCACGCTGGCTGATCCCAGATGCAATGTGACTGCCCTGAACTGAGCGATGATCCGTACAGTATGCGGAATCCTCTCCCTGGCTGGTCTGTGCCCACCAGCCTTGAAAAGACCTCGCCGCACTCCACCGCCATGGCTGAGCGCAACCAGAGCTGAAGAGCAGTACCTCGGGGACCGACTCCTTCCGACGACAATCACAGTCTCTTGCAAACTTACGGAATTAGGTTGCCACCGGTGATAAATGAGCTCAAGCTGGCTTAAGCTGTAAGATTTTCGACTCGAGAGTGCAGGCATCAAAACGTGTTTGGTACTTTTTAGTGAGAAGGAAGATATCATGGGAAACTTGTCACTGTTTCAAAATTTCAGGTGTGTTCTTCGTAGGTATCAAAAATTGTTTTCTTCCACAGCATGTGCTGTGTTCATAGTTAACGGGATGATCCTTCCAAAAACAAAGAGAAACCGATTTGTTTCTGCTTAAGAATATGCATGACAGAAACGTGTTACAAGATGTGTGCTTTGGAGATCTATCCGATGTTGTGTCTATGGTTTACCCCACAAAATGTAGCAACCTCACAGTGTGTCCCCTTAAACGTTCAAGAGGACCGATCTCCTGCTATCTTTTCACACCTCAGTAAAAACTGGTTAAAACACCGGGATGAGAAGCTGCTCATCTGGATTTGACGGAGGAACTGACCTTGTGTTTCAGCACCAGTTGAACAGAAACACAAAGGAGGGAAACAAGCCGTTGGAGATTTAGTTCAGCTTTCTAGATGATTTTGTTTATCCTCAAAATTTAATCAAGGAGAGGCAGGAAGGGGACGGCAACTCCCCTTTGTCCCTTTAATTGGTTTGAGTTCTGAAACAGGCTAGCGACCATTTAACAAGTTTAAGGGAATGTATTTAAAAGGCAACATCTCCTTAAGTAGTAATGAGTTGGGAAGGTGATGCAAATAGAAGAGAAGGATCATGTCCCGTGAGGTAAGGAGATGAAAATCTCACCAGGAAAGAGAGGTCTGAATTGATAGAGGGGTGGAGACAAATGCAATTTACACGGCTTAGAGGTGGCCATGTGTAAAGGAGAGAAAAGTGAGGAAATTGGTGGAGAGAAGTCGGAAATCACTCCTCATTTCCTTTTGAACATGTGTTAGCAGCTAAGAGGTCACGGACTACAAAATGTCACCTGGTAACGCTCTCCGGGGACCCGTCTCAGGGGCTGTGCAACCAGACGTGGGGTCCCTTTAAAACACGTGAACTTGACAGAATTTCTTGGAGACCTTTCTAACGTTAGAGAGCAAGTGTGTAATTTCATTTGAAGTTCTTAGGAAGGAAATGAGGTCTATCCATAGGGCCACATCCTTCTATTTAAAGGCACGTTTAACTCAATTGGAAAGGACTGAAGTGCCAAACTTACTGAACCATGTCAAGAAAACTCGTACCTGCTGCTATCTCGGATGAAGGCTGTGAAAAGAAAAAAATAAAAAAATCACACTTCAACCTTGTTCTTAACGAAATGTCAGAACACGTTGTGAATACATGTTCCTAGGAGTTTACCTAGCTTCTAACGAATATGATCTGCTGCTTTAAAATTAAACAGAAACCGTGTCAATCGTGCAATAGAATGTTATCTTTCTACTATTATTACTTAGTGTGTGTGAGTATGTGTGTGTGTGTGTGTGCGTGTGTGTGTGTGAAGTCAGAGAGCAACTTTGCGAGTCAGTTCTCTCCTTAACCTTTATGTGTGTTTCTGGGATCAAATGCAGGTCTCCAGGTTTGCACGGCCAGTGCCTTTACCTGCTGGGCCCTCTCGCCAGCCTCAGCCTGTGTTAACCAATACCTGACTACAGTTCCATTCATCTAAACAATTTGTAGGAACTGGACCAGAGTCCATGGCAGAGCAGTTGTGCCCAGTGCCCTCTATACTCCATGTATGTAAATAAGAAAAATTAGGAATTCAGAATTTACTCTATTGTTAATCATGTATGGGCGGGCATTGGGGGTGCTACCCAAGGAGTCAAGAGCATGGGATCCCCTGGACCTGAGGTTCCACCGGGTTGTAAGCCATCTGACGTGGTGCTTGGAGCTGAAACTTGGGTCCTCTGTAAGAGCAGATTGTTCTCTTCACTGCAGAGCCATCTCTCTAGCCCCAAGAATTTCAGAATTCTTAACCTGAGGGAAAAGGTGAACCTTAAAAATTACTGAACTTTAAGCAAGCGTTGTCCTGCAAAAATAAAAAAATAAAAAACACGTTGACATACCTGTTGAAGGTTCTTGAAGATGTTTGAAACAGGATCTCGAAAGGTTTTCCAAACTTGTCTGGAACTCACTAGGTAGCTCAATTTGGTCTCAAACTCGGCATCCCTGTCTTAATCTCCTGAGTGCTAGGATTGCAGACGTATACCACAATAGCTGTCTCCAAGGGTCTTTTCAATTTCTTTTGAGAAGGCCTTACTTTATTTGAATTTGCAAGCATTCTCCTGCTGCAGCTCCCTTTCCCCAAGTGCTAGGATTTCAAAACTGTGTCAACATGCCCAGCTTCTAAGTATCTTTCGAATAGACTTACTTTCCTCCACTTTGTTTCCTAGTGTATGAAGTAAGTGTGACATAGATAAACATCTGTTTGAAAGAATAGGTTCTTAGAAAACAAGGTTCTTAGTTGACTTAGGGCATATCGATTTATAACCTTTTTTGGTGTTTTTTCTGTTTGTGTCACACTGTGTGATAACGTAGTTGCTCTGCAGTGCTGTGAGACTACTGGAAACATTTCCTTTTAAAGGAGTTACACTTATAATAAAAACTTTAACCAGAAACTGGAATACTAGACACTCCCCTAACTCGTCAGGGCTTCAGAGTGAAAAAGGTGTTGTTTGCCATTTTGAGTATCTTCCTCAGAAACATCGCCACAGGCTGTGGGAGACACGGCATCTTTTGCTTCGTGATAAGATGTCTGAGATGCAGCGCGCATTCCATCATGATGCAGTGTCTGAGGTGGGGCATCTTTCCTTTCATTTGCTGGTTCCTAGAGACCTCATCTTTTGTGCAGTTGTACTTCTTATTATCTTGAGTTTTTATCATTTGTCTGAGTTTGGTATTTCTACCACAGCTTTTTTTTTTTTTTTCTTTGACAGTTATCCGGGATTCATTTGGAACTTATGTAGAAGCTCTAGTCATATTTCTGGCTATACAGTTACACTTCTGACCATTTATTATGCACACTAATACTAATGGGCTTTCCAGACATATAATGAATTCTAGTTTCCCCTACTGTGACACCTCATGAAATCTCTGAGACTCCTATAGAATATGACTCTCTTGGTATTTTGCTTGCTTGGTATCTTGCCTGCTACTATAATTTACCAAGATTGCATTGTATACATTCATGATTGTTTTTAAATCCATAATTGCTTCACATATTGGATGCTGCCAAGAATAAAAAGGCAATGCATGCAAACTTTAGTGTGTGTGTGTGTGTGTGTGTGTATGTGTGTATGTGTGTATATGTGTGTGTGAGAGAGAGATGTTCATGTGTGTCTGTGTGGGTATTTGTGTACAATGGCCTGTATATGGCCATCAGAAACATAGGTCCTCACTTCCCACCACGAAGTACCACATTGGGCTTTATGTGTGTCCTGGGGATCTGAACACAGGCCCCATGCTCGATGGCCAAGCACCCTACTCACTGAGCCATCTCAGGCCACATGCAGACTTTCCACAGGATAACTCCATTTTACCAAAGTGAGATTGTATCTTAGCCTCGTCTGAACAAATGCAAATTGACCTGTGCAAGTTTTCCAGTGTTCTTAATTTGTTGAGGGCTCTTTGTATTAATTAAAAATGATAAAAACAAAGTATTTTAATGTGACCTTCATTTGGCATTTGTATTAACTTTTCTTATCCTATTTTATTTAATTCTTCCACTTCTGATGTTCAATTAGTGTTTGACCCCTTTAGGAGGGATGTAAATTAAATGACATTTCAATGCCATCCGCCATCCCATATTTAAAATACTGTGTTAGTTGTGGATCATAAATGATGATCTTCATTCTTTAGCTAATTTATTCATTTAACAATTTCCCTCCAGAAGTTTCAGCAGAAGGCTGTGAAGCAAACTATGCAGAAGAAATCCACGTCGGCTGAATTTCTGATGGGTGAGCCTTGCTTGATGAGTTATTGCTCATAATTTGTGTAAGGATTAATTAACTAATTACAGACAAATGGCTGTGGGCGAAATTTTGCTCTAGCTTGTCAGGGTGCAATTTGTAATTATTTTAATCATTTATTCTTTTTTTTTAAGAGTTAATTTTAACCTAATTCTGTTTTGGTGACATTTGAGGACGATACACTTGAGCCTTTCTGCACAAGAATTACTGGGAGGAATTTTCTGCTCGGCACCGGAATCCGCCCGCCTATTGTGTGATCTTCTGACCTCCTTGTTTTGCTCTAGTTAAAGAACGCACAGAAGCTAAGGAAGGTGCCGGGAATCCAGGTTTTAACATGAGCAGCCCAGGACTCTCCTCACATCAGACTCCACAAGAGAAAGTTATTAGACATGACATGCCAGCTCACACCCTTGCAGCTCATCAACAAAAATCCAGGCTGCCAGCCTCAGCAGGACCCAAAGGTGTGACTTCAGTCCTGATTATGCTCACACTTGGTGACAGTTGCTGCTCTGCTCATCTGACCTGGGCATCCTCCACAGAAGCCTGGCGTGCCATCCAAGCATGTCTGTACAGCTTTCTGAGGAGGATGTGCTCGGGGCTGGGGCTGGGGACACCCGAGGACCTGTGCTGTCATTGGGTACAGGTGATACACAGCTTTGTGGGTGAGGGGTGTGAAGCAGTAAACTCACCCTTCTTCTGGCAGACGAGCTGGACCGGCCTTGGGATGCTGGGATGCTAAGACTCTTGGCTCTGGTGCAGACTGGGGTTTGAACGTTGACACTCTTGTTTACCGGATGTCACCAGGCTAATGCAATTGAGGAGTAGGTTGACACCTTATTTTAAGCTTCAGACTGTAGCAATTCTGCCCTTTAGATGAATCATGCTTTCTGTATAGGTCCTAGAAACACATGCACGGATTTACAGATAAGTGAAGAAACAATACTTTAATATTGAGAATTCCCTAGTAATAATTTACTTGAAAGGGGATGCTTCTTTATTCTCTGGCTGAGGGGTAGCTATGACCATCAATCCTACCACTGCCTATGACAGCAAATCTCTCTGAATAATCTTCTCTCTATAGATACCTGTGGCTGTTTCTCCTGCCTTGGGAGCTGCATTTCTTCTAAGCTCCGATGAGTCTATACCTGCAAAGAAAGAAGTCATTAAAACTTGCTGTCTTTGCTCTTATCTTCATCACTGAGCAAGCCGGAAGACATCAGAATTTAATGGCCAAATAGCGTTTTGAGGGAAACTCTGGAGTAATGAAGCATGAGTGGCACAGATGTGTTCTCTGCTGGTCCCACTTAGCAGCCTCATCATGATTCCCACCTGTACAGAGCAGGCCCTCCATATCCCAGTAGGTTAGCTTGTGATTTTTAACTCCTGAGGCTCAGGGGAAATTCTGCCCATGTAGAGGTTGCCACATTCAGCAATCACATCATCCACGGTCTCGTCAAATAGATTTCGTTTGGCTCTTACTTTTCTTGCTTGATGTGTACAAGTGCTTTTCTGGGAAGTCCATAGCCCAGGAAAAAGATGGAGGGCTATCAACAGTGTCCATCTCTGAGTATCTACTATGTATTAGCCCTACAATGGCCACTTTGTGTGAAGCATATCCTTTAGTTTCATAAATCTCAGGAATAGTGTTTCAGAGAACAAATTTAGCTGTGCAATTAAGTCAGCCATAACAGTGAGCAAGACCTTGTAATTCCTAAGCTGTTTTTCCTTAATGTCTGAAAGTCACTCAGTAGCATCTCTATGTTACAGGCATTGAAAGAGAAGGTTGAGTTCAAGTAGTTAAACATGTGACTTCTGTTCTTATGTCTTTTCCTGGAAATTAGTCACCTGGTCAGAAGCAGCTGTAAGAGTCTGGGCAAAGTTGCCATTAGCAAGGAGTCAAGTTTCGTGCTGAAAGTGGAACTCTGCTGCTAAAGAAGAAGGCATTGCATACTGGCGTCGATGGGTAGATCCTCTCCCAGGATGTGCCTGTTGACTATTATCTTTATCTTATAAACAAGAAGGAAAGGCTTATTTTGGCTCATAAAATCAGATATCTGTCCATGGCCATGACTTCTATTGCCGTGAGCCTGGGCCAGCATAGTACATCATTGTGAGAGCATGTAGCACAGACTCAACGTGGCAAAGAGGCAGAGGAAGAAAAGGGGGAGGGAAGAGGAGGAAAAGGAAGAGGAAGAGAGAGGAGATAAATAGATAGATAGATAGATAGATAGATAGATAGATAGATAGATAGATAGATAGATGAAGGGAGAGAGAGACAGAGACAGAGAGAGGCTGGAAAGAAGGTAAGGAGTGAGACACACACACAGATTTTTTTTTCTCGGAAGATGTGAAAAAATGCCTGCTCCCAAATAAGGCACTCACAACTGACCAAAGCAATGATGACACTAAAATCCAACTTGATAAACAGAGCTTATTGGGGTTGCTTGTAGGTATATGAGTAAGGAGTTAGAGGAGCATAGACAACTCAAAGCCATCTGCATCTCTGAAAAGCCCAACACGGATGACAACTCATGAAAATTCCATCCCCGGAGCTCTCTGAGCAACATGCAGACAGCTTCACAGGTTGGAGATACTCCTGTAGGGATCTCTGCATGATAGGGGAGGCTCTTCTCCCCAGCAATTGTTTACTGTTCTTGTAACCTTAGGGAGGGGCCTTGTGATTGCTCTCACTTTTGGGAACTTCCTGAGACTTGAGAGATGCTTACTTCCTGAGTCTCATTGGCCCCACTTCTTCCTCTTGGTGGGGGGTTGTTTCAATTTGGAAGAAATTGCTCCCCAACACAGAAACAGAAATCTTCAGGTACATATTACATAATCTTCAGTACATATCACTGGCAAGCATTAATTAAAAGAAAAAAACAAAAGTTATAAAATGAGTCACAGAAGTACTTTCAAATTTCTAAGAGCCATCTTACTAAAATGACAAAAAGTGATTTAACTTTAAAAATGTTTTCTTAAACTAACGTTGCCCAAATTGTATCCTACCAACCCACAATCAATGTAAAATGTTCAGACATTTTGTGATTTTTCTTTTGGCAAAAAGTGTGTGCTGTAGGCTTAGATTTTTTTTTAACATCCTCCTTTATTTAGGGTTCCTAAACACCACTACCTCCCTTCCAACTCCACCCCCACCTCTGACCCTGGTTTGGAGAGAACAATTACAGATCTCATGGTTAGCGAATCCCATTCTAGTTCTCTGGGAATTGTACAGGGACTGACTATCCCTTTCACAGAGATAAGAATGAGCACAGAAAGTAGCAATTTTCACAAGTGATAGTCAGCCTTATTCTGGAAAACAGAGAAAAGCTATAGCACAAAGTAAAGCCAGGTGGAAGCAACCAAAGATGAAAAGAGTTTTATGGGGAAATCCAGGAAATGTTTAGCATCTGCACCAATCTAGTCAGGCAGTGAAATAGAGAGGGGTTTACCATGTCTGTCCTGGAATACAGCCAACTTAGAAAAAGTACATTTGATGCATCTCTCCCCCACTTGGGGAGAGCCTCTAAAAATTCAATTGCAAATGAGATGTGCAATTTTATGGTCTGTGAACAAGGAAGAATATTTTAAATATGTGAATTTAGAAACTGCCAGATAGCGTAGAACACAACGTTCCTTTTTAAACAACTCTAAGAACACTTAGACCGTCTGCCAACGCGATTACGGAGACAAAGGAGAAAAGTCATACATCCCCCCCCATGGTATTGTTGTAATTAGTACAAATTATCATCTTACGAGTGCATATCAGCATCCTTGCCCCTTAAAGATGCATTTTAAAGAAAAATGTTGTAAGTGATGGCAGAATTCCAATGCTACTTATTTATATGAGCTATCTTAAGGAAATATAAATGAATTAGACAAAAGATAGTGTCTGGGAGAGAAAGTCTAGAAGAGGGGTTTTCTAAAAACAAACTTTAGACAAGATAAAATTTTTTTATGGCTTGAGCCCCAAAGTAGAGTAAATGAGCAATGAATAAGCACATACCTGTGGTAGTAGTTTGAATGAGAATGGCCCCTAGACACTCATATGTTTAAATACTTGATGCCCAGTTGGTGGAACTATTTGAAGAGGATTAGGAGGTGTGTCCCTGTTGTAGGGGGCCTGTAGGTCACTGTGGGTAGGCTTTGAAGTTTCAAAAGTCCATGCCATTTCTAGTGAGCTTACTCTGCTTCCTGACATAGCCTCAGCTACTGCTCCAGTGCCATGCCTGCTGGCCTGCTCCCCCATATTATGGTCATAGACTCTCACCCCCTAGAACCATAAGCCCCAAATTAAATGCTTTCTAAGTTGCCCTGGTCATGGTGTTTTATCACAGCAATTCCAAAGTAATTAAGAAATTTGCCTTTAAAAACAAGTGGAATAGCCAGCTCCTGGACAGGTCTCTGGGATTTTACAAGAGTCGGGGTGTCCTTCTTATTGAGCTGTGCAGTCCCTTGTGAAGGTCTCCTCACAAGCTTCCTACTGAGCTCAGTTCAAGGAAAGCTACCATGTATTGTGCAGCAAATGTCCTAGGTTTACTTAGGCATTTTGGTGTGGTGTGAACTGTCACCAAACCAGGTGAGAAGGTGCCACTCAGACCTTTCCACCTGCTCTAGCCACACCAGGGAGGTGGGGGGGGGGATTGGGGGTAGGGTGGGAGAGACTGTTTGGCCCAACTTCCAGGGAAGGCTGATTTCATGTTCTTTCAGTGGCTATATTGGTCTTTCCTTTATAGGCAGTTGGCAAACAGATTAGCCCACCATTGAGTTTCCAGAGAGACGCACAGGAGCAATTGTGGTTGCATGGCTTCTGCCCTGCTTTGGTCCTTGCTGTGCACAAGGCATAGCATCCTTGTCCATCATTTTCTCTGCTCACTGCTGGGGATATGCCAGCCTGATGATACCTAGACTTCTGAGGAAGGGAGATTGAGAATTACAGAAGTTGGAAAGGGAGAGAGGTAGAGAGGCCACAGCTGCTTTTAATTTCAAAGAGAGAAAGGTATTGGCACAGGTTCCTAAGCCGGTGAAGCCTGAGGCTGGGCAGATAGAAAGGACATCTTTAACATTATGAATATACAACATGGTGGCACTAAAAAGGTAGTTAATGACTGCATTCTAAATGGCAGGAAAATGAAATCTGGGGCAGGTGCAAGAAAGGGCCACAAAAAGAGTTTAGACAGGGAGAAACAGTAATAACTAAGGAGCAAGTAGATAGCAGGACAGTTCAGGTAATGGTGAGGAGGAGGTAATTGTAATTGTAGATGGGGAGGGTTTTTTTTTTAACACTTCAGATTCACCCAGGCTACTGTAAGAGGGAGAAAGGACAGGACATGACTAAAATCACCTTTGATTTTAAGGCAGATAGAGCTATCTTTCCTGTTAAAAAGCAGCACCTGGGATGCTGAGAACTCCCTTCCCATTCCTTACTCTCTCCCAGACATCGAGGATGACAGTGTTCCCATGATCCTCTGCTGTACATCTCATGGTGGCATGTCCTTAGAATGCAGATGGGCTGTCAGAGCAGTTGCATGAGTGTGTAATACTGAGAATTCCTTGGTGGTGAATAACACAAATGATTCCCGACTGATTTAGACGGAAGGATCTCATGAGCTCAGAGAATCGATGGTGTCATTGGACAGAAACCAACCTGCCTGCAGGGTTAGGAAGTTGGAACTACGGTGACTGTCATGGGGGCGCAGTGGCATTCTGATAGCTTCTTCCTCACTTTGATGAGTGATTAGCGTGTTCTTTCTCTCCTATCTCTAGGGGAGGAAGCTCCGTTGGTCCTGCCTAGGCCACATTCCTGCATCCTGGATTTATCACAAGGGAGGAAAAAATGGTTCATTCAAGGCTTCCTGGCTTCTGTAGCGGTAGCCAAGCCTCTGGATCCATCATGCCCACACCTGATAGGTGGCCCATCACCATTACACACCTGGGGGCTGGAAAGATGGCTCAGAAACAGCCTAGAGCAGCACCTGCTTTTCTGGAGAAGGTGGCTTCAGTTACTAGCACCTATGTGGTGGCTTGCAACTTTCTGTAAATAGAGTTCCAGGGGATTTAATGGCCTCTTCTGGCTTCCATGGGAACAACACAGACATAGTTTGCAGACATACACAGGCAAAACACCCATACACATAAAAAACAAAACAGAAATATGCACAATGTGAATAAGAAATTATGGTGTAATTGGTTGACAGGAAGCCAAAGCAAGACAACGGAAAAATAAGCTAATCAAGAATCTACTTAGCATCCACAGCAGTTGATATGTCTAGAATTAGCTATTGATCATATCCTACTACTGACAGAAATAAGCTGAAGTAGGAGAGGGCATAATTAGGTGAACATCATTTCCACGATGTCTTGTTTAAAATTACGGACATCACTAAATTTCTTTATTCATCTCTTTATTTTGATCTCATTCATCGAAGAGGACATTTATTGGGCATTTTCTAGTTTCCAGGCATTACTGAACGTGTAGGCACACATGTGAGTGGAGTAGCCGTGGAAGGAGCTCCATGATCATCAGGCATACTGCAGCAGCAAGATCAGACTGAGGGAACCGTGGAGTTTAGAGCTGGCTAATTCCAGTTAACTGAATACTTTCCAAAAGCAGTGTTTCCTTACATAAGGTTTTTATAAGTATTTTCTAAGTAACGTTAATTGAATTGGGTACTCTAGAAGCAAGAGACAAACGAGAAAAAGAAAGAGACGGTGTGTGTGTGTGTGTGTGTGTGTGTGTTTGTGTACTGTGTGATGCGTACACTGTAAGACAGAAGATTGGGAATACCTAATCTGAACATCTGAAATGCTGTAAAATCTAAAATCTTGGAGCTTGATATCACAGGGGGGAAAGTATACATTAGACCTTACTTGATGTATGTTTGTCAAAAAACAGGCTGGCTAAAAGTATTACATGAAGTTATAAGCAAGGGATGGGGAGGTATCTCAGTGAGGAAAGTTGCTTGTGGCCACATGTGGCAATCTGAGCTCTATGCCTGGGATCCGTATGGGGAGATCCATATGAGAGAGCTGACTTTCTCAGTCTGTCCTCTGAGCTCCACCCACACTCCATGGAATGTTTGCCCCCACCATGAACACAAAATAAACAAATAAGGTGCAAAACTAAATTTTAATAAAGCTATTTGATAGGGAACTTAAAAGCACTTCATATTTAGATTTGGGTCCCATCTTTGACATATTTTATAAAACTTATCTACATATTCCAAAATGTGAGCAAATCTAAAACTTCTTATTTTATGTGGTTGGAGACTGAACCTACAATCATCTAGCATATGCTAAACAATTGCTTTGCCACTGAGTTTCACCCGCAACCCAAGCGCTTTGTGGATAAAGGAAACACAGCCAGTACAACTGATATCCCAGGAGAGTTGATTAAGTTCAACCATGAGTTGGGGCTGAGTATGTCTAAATATCTGTGGGCTGGAGTTGCCTATTGTGAACAAAGACTTTAACCGGAAGAATAAATGAACTAGAAATGTAAGTTTTCATAAACCAGTGACATGGTTTAGCATTTTAGCAATTGGGCAAGAATTGCCTTTCTAAAAAGAATTGTGTAATTTTCTCTAGATTTTGGGTGAATTCCTCAAAAATATTCCTTGGCTATTGGAGTGAAAAGTGGTATGGTACTGGTGGAATTCTACATTGGATTCAACCTTCACTATAACTGTGTCTTATTTCCCTTCTAGGAAACACCACTATGCCCCTTGAGAGAGCTAAGGAAAGGGTCAGGCATACAACATGAGCTTGTGTGAATGTCATTCATGGCCAGAGCCAAGAGGTTTTCAGGATTATAAGTCTGTGATTTCCATTCATTTATAATGCTGTATCCACAACTCATGTCCTAGGCTTTCATCTCAGCTACGTATTCCTGCATCTTACAGAGAGATGTTTGACCAGATTTGTTGCCAGAGGCCTTGTCAGCTCTCTGCTGACCTGTGTATCAGCATGTGATTTGCTGACCTAGAAGATGGTCACAACTCTTCACTTGGTATTATTATGAACTGTGCATGGAAAAGGCATGAGTTCAAGACTTGACCAAGCCAAAGCAGAAGTTAAAGAGAGCATAGCAGGACCCAGAGAGGATATCAGCTGGGATCAGTGTTGAAAGTTATAGAAGTCTTGAGAACTAGTGTGGCTACAGCTTTAGAAATAGCAGGAAACAGCTTTTTTATGAGTGTGTATGTGTGTGTTTGTTTGGTTTGTTTTTTGTTGTCGTCGAGACAGAGTTTTTCTATATAGCCTTGGCTGTCCTGGATTCAAACTCAGAGGTCTGCCTGCCTCTGCCTCCCTGAATACTGGGATTAAAGGCATGGGCCACCATGCACAGCTTTTCTATATGGTTTTATAAAAGTATTTCATGATGGGTGTGTGGTCATTTGTGATTTGAAGAGGATAGTTATGTTTGTGGGATCTCACCAGTGGGCAGAAAGGCCATATGATGGAGAAAGAAAATGATAGGTGGTCCACAGAAGAGGGTAGTAAGTGCTGAGCACCAGGTGTTTAAGATCTGTTCAGGAAAGTGAGGGCATGTTTGAATAAAGGACAGGAGATCTGTAATAGTTGAGTGTTAGAGAATCCTCGGTTAGAGTTTTAGGATTGCAATTCTCAATTTTTCTTCATAACACATGAATATGAATGTGATAAAAATGACAGTCTACAGACTGGGAAAGGATCTTCACCAACCTACATCTGACAGAGGTCTAATATCCAGAATATATAAACCTCAAGAAGTTAAAAAGCAACAAATCTTCTTCTTCTGATTTCCTTCCTCTTTGCCTTTCGGGATGGGGATTGAGCATTTTAGTCAAGGTCCTTTCTCTTGATTAGTTTCTTTAGATGTACAGATTTCAGTAGGTTTATCCTATATTACATGTATATATGAATGAGTATATACCATGTGTGTCTTTCTGCTTCTGGGAAAGCTCACGCAGGATGATCCTTTCCAGGTCCCACCATTTACCTGCAAATTTCATGATTTCCTTATTTTTCATTGCTGAATAATATTCCATTGTGTAGATGTACCACAATTTCTACATCATTCTTCAGTTGAAACAAGCTGGAAACCTGCCACGGAGGGCCTCTGAAAGGCCCTGTCCTGCAGACTATCAAAGCAGATGCTGAGACTTATAGACAACTGTTGGGCAGTGTGCACAGAATCTTATGTAAGAAGTAGGAAATAGTAATATCTGGAGAGGACAGGAACTCCACAAGGAGAGCAACAGAACCAGAAATTTGACCAAAGAGGGCTTCCTAGAGACTCATACTCCAACCAATTACCAGGCATGGAGATAACCTAGAACCCCTGTACAAATGTAGCCCATGGCAGTTTAGAGTTCAAGTGGGTTACATAGTAATGGGAAGAGGGACTGCCTCTGACATAATCTGATTGGCCTGTTCTTTGATCACCTCCCCCGGAGGGGGGGGCAGCCTTACCAGGCCACAGAAAATGACAATGTAGCCATTCCTGATGAGATCTGATAGACTAAGATCAGAAGGAAGGAGAGGAGGACCTCCCCTATCAGTGGATTTGGGGAGGGGCATGCGTGAAGAAGGGGGAGGGAGGGTGGGATCGGGAGGGGAGGAGGGAGGGGCTTATGGGGGGATACAAAGTGAATAAAGTGTAATTAAAAAAAGATAAACATAAAAACGCAACAAATCAAGTAATCCAATTAAAAATTGGGTTACAGAGCTAAACAGAATTCTCTGTAGAGGAATATAGAAGGGCAGAGAAACACTTAAAGGAATGTTCAATGTCCTTAGTCATCAGGGAGATGCAAATCAAAACAACCCTGAAATTTCACCTTACTTCCATCAGAATGGCTAAGCTCAAAAACTCAAGTGTCAGTACATACTGGAGAGGATGTAGAGAGAGGGGAATCCTCCTCTATTGCTGGTGGGAATGTAAACTTGTACAACCACTTTGGAAATCAATCTGGTGCTTGCTCAGACAATTAGGAATAGAACTTCCTCAAGATCCAGCTATACCATTCCTAGGCATATATCCAAAATATGCTCAAGTACACAATAAGGACATTTGTTCAACCATGTTTATAGCAGCTTATTCGTAATAGCCAGAATCTGGAAACAACCCAGATGTCCCTCAACGGAGGAATGGATACAGAAATTGTGGTACATTTACACAATGGACTACAACTCAGCAATTAAAAACAAGGAAATCATGAAATTTGCAGGCAAATGGTGGGATCTAGAAAAGATCATCCCGAGTGAGGTATCCCAGAAGCAGAAAGACACACATTATATATGCTCACTTATAAGTGGATCCTAGACCTATAATATAAGATAAACATATTAAAGTCTATGCAGCTAAAGAAGCTAAACAAGAAGGAGGACCTTGGGTAAGATGATCAATCCTCACTCAGAAAAACAAACGGGTGGACATTGGAAAAAGAAGAAAACAAGAAACAGGACAGGAGCCTACCACAGAGGGCCTCTGAAAGACTCTACCCTGCAGTGTATCAAAGCAGATGCTGAGACTCTTAACCAAACTTTGGGCAGAGTGCAGGGAATCCTACGAAAGAAAGGGGAGATAGTGAGACCTGGAGAGGACTGGAACTCTACAAGGAGAGCAACAGAACCAAAATATCTGGGCACAGGGTTCTTTTCTGAGACTGATAACTCCAACCAAGGACCATTCATGGATATAACCTAGAACCCTTGCTCAGCTGTAGCCCATGGCAGCTCAGTGTCCAAGTGGGTTACCTAGTAAGGGGAACTGGGAATGTCTCTGACATGAACTCACTGGCTGGCTCTTTGACCACCCAACCCCCGACGGGGGAGCAGCCTTACCAGACCACAGAAGAAGACAATGCAGCCAGTCCTGATGAGGCCTGATAGGCTAGGGTCAGATGGAAGAGGAGGACCCCCCTATCAGTGGACTCGGAGAGCGGAATGGGAGGAGATAACGGAAGGAGGGTGGGATAGGAAGGGGTCTACAGCTGTGATACAAAGTGAATAAACTGTAATTAATATAAAAAATAAAAAGTTAATTTAAAAAAAAAAACCAGAATGCAGATACTTGTTTCAGTACCTAACCTGAACTGAGCAGACACATGAAGAAAACCATCCCCACTGTAAGCCCTCCTTCCCCCCACTGCCCATAGTACACATAGCCTGGGTGATTTTATATAAAGCAGTTTACATTGTTCTCGTTTATCGCTGTTTTTCCCTAAAGATGGAGAACAGGTGTTGTTTAAAATTTATAGAACGTGTAAAATATATAATTTTTCTTTTGCTGCAGGACATCTCAGCTCTTATTAAGAAAAAGGAAATATATAGGAAAATCATTTGCTTTAGGTTTATTGAACTGACCTGAATTTGTGTCTTTAGAAACCATTTGGTTCCTAAGTGATTTTAATCTTTTTCATTGATTTAGAGAACTAAAAATAAACACTCAGGAAAGTATCCTTCTCACTGACATTACAGAAACACTTTACAAAGATATTTGATGGACAGGATGACATAGTCTAATGTTTTAGAAACACCCAGTCTTTACACAGATAATATACACAAATATCTGATTAGTTTCTGTCAACAATTTAAGCGTTCTTTTCTTATCTTGGGTGTCTTAGAAAATAAATTGCACAATTCTAGAATATTTTCTAGTTGAAAAGAGTATTCTAGTCAAATATTGGAATTTTGGGAATGTCAATAAAATAGCAAAACTTTAATTTATTTTCTTCTCAGAAGACCCTGTTTATCTGTAGAGACTCAGACAGACTTGCCCAAGTAATGAACAAAGGGTCCATTGTTACTGTGTGTGCATTCATGCATGCATGCCTCTCTCTGTGTGTGTGTGTGTGTGTGTGTGTGTGTGTGTGTGTGTGCGCAGACCCGCATATGTCTGTGTGCGGGAACACTTGTACCTCTGTGTACACTTATGAAGGTGAGAAGTGGATGTTTGATGTCTTCCTCAATCTTATTCCCATTTAGTTTTTGAGATAGGGTCAATCATTAAGCTTGGGGCTTGATATTTCAGGTATGGGGCTAAACAGTGAGCCCAGGACTTGCCTGTCTCTGCCCCCCTCCCCCGCAGTGAAGAGGCTCACAGATACATTAGTGTCAAAGGTCTGAACTCAGGTCCTCACACTTCAACACCAAGCATTCTACCCACTGAGCCCCCTTTCCAGCTCTTTTTTTTTCTTTCTATTTCTTCAAGAGTAAAACTTGATGCCCATCTGGCAAGCAAGGGTCACCTCTACATCTTGTCAAGTTAATGTTAGGGAAACACCCGTATATGGGTTTGAAGATATGGTATGAAGTCTATCAGAGATTTTTGGTTAGGGATAGATTGTTGTAAGATTTATTTTAGTGCTCAGGTATATTACTATACTACTCGGTTCAATGGTGATTGATGAATTCACCGAGTTTATACGCCAGTCAAATTTGTGTCTCTTTACTATAAAAATACGAACCTGTGAATCAGTCCACAGGATGGTGAAAAGGATGTTGAAGAATTTTCAAAGCACTGAAATTCTGTAATATAGATCACAGAGATCCTCGGACTTGTCTAACACAAGTTCAGCTGCACAGCAAGAACAGTACCAGGAAAACGTCTTTTTTCTGACACACTAGCGATGTAACAGCTATCCCCTTAGGAGTGGGACAGGTCACCGCGTAATTTACCCACATTCTCTGAAACGTTCGGTGAAATTTTAAAAATACGTTTGTTTGTTTTAACCACGTACAAAATTCTCTTACGTCAACACAATTCTGTAGGAATCTTTATTGGGTCTGAGTTTTAACTTAACTTCAATAGCTATACTTTCATTTTAGGAAAATGTTTAGTACAAACAGGTTTTATGATTATATATATATTTATTTCAGTAGAAATTAGTTCTTAGTCTTCAAACAATTTCATTGAGAATTGCTTTAGGCTATGTTTTATCATACATCAAAAAGAATTTAACAGAACATAAAATTTCTTAACCTTCATGTGACGGGTTGATCAAAGGTCCTGTAGCAGTCAGAACATCCCAGTCATTTTACATCATGAGATAAACAGCTTACCCATGAGTTACCAGATTAGTTAGGAATGAGTTATTAATTTTGGCTACACTAGATCTAGTGGTTCATTATATAATTTGTCTTCATATTGAAATAAGCTTCCACTTATAGAAAATCTTAATCCCAATGAGGCCGTAAGTGTACTGCATAAATGTAAGTATTCCTAGAGCTCTGGGATGAACAGAAGGTTGGGGAGGGCTGTGGTTGGGGAGAGCCTAAGGGCAGCCAGCATTTCAGAATCTGAGGAGCAATATTCTGTAGAAAAAATGTTACTGAGCCTCAAACTTTGTAGAAAGAACTTCTTCAGTTTGACTTTCAAAGGTCTTTTAAATGTGTGGTAAAATGGTGTACTTAAACTTAACCTTTGAATCGCCACAGTTACTTACATACAGGAAGCTCCGTCCTGTTTATGCGTCAGGAACTGAGGGACATGCTTCAGTTCTATGAGGACTGTGGGTCCAGCGAGCACAGGTTGCTTTCATGCCTTGGGGGGCTTAGAAGAAAGCCCTGCAGCCATTACGCACGCCATGACACTCTAGTGGTTTACACATTAGAGAGGGCCTTGGGGGGAAGGAAGAATATGGCTCAATTAATTAGAACCTGTTAGCAAACTCCAACTATTACCCTATTTAGCTTTTCAAATCACTGATATGTGAAATACCCACAAGGTTTGGAAAGGAAGTCAGACTATGCAGTTGAGTAAGCTAATTTGTCTAACAGGACACGAGTTCTCGTGTGCATTCTCAGATTCTGAAATGCTGACCGCCGTTAGACTTTAACCTCAGACCTTCCCCTTCTGGTTATCACTTCATTAATGGAATAGTTCTGTCTTCCTTGTAGCTCTAGCAATGCTTAATATATTACATTTAAGACTTCATTAGGGTAATTTTTTTTCATCAATGGAAATTTACTTTAATATGAAAATAATGTATATGAGGAGAATTTTCCATGGTTTAGCTTTGGAAGAATAAAGAAAACGCATGCCTTTTCTTTGTGATCTCTGAAGATTAATAATTGTGATGAGCAAATGAAATATATGAAAAGCTGCTATGTATGAAGCAGTTAGGAAGGGTTATGTGGAACTTTGATGACAGGTGCTGCTTTCCTAGCTCTTCACCATACCTCTGAACACTCTAGAGTTGTGATCTGTAAGAGTTAATGGCTCTTGATTCAGTCATCAATACATTTTTCAAATAATACCTTTCTTATTCTAGCAGCATTTCAGAAAAACCTATACTGTTCTCATGGTTTGGAACCACACTGCATTCAAATTATAGTTATAGAACATACACTTCTCAGTAACTTTATCTCAGATGCCCCTTTGGCCTCACTAGTTTTATGCCAATTTGACGCAAGCTAAAGTCATCCAAGAGGAAAGGGATCCTCAATTAAGAAAATGCCTCTAAGATCAGGCTGCAGACAAATCTGTACGGAATTTTCTTAATTAACACTTGATGGAGGAAGGCCCAGCCCTTTGTGGGTGGTGCCATCCCTGGACTGGAGGTCCTGGGTTCTATAAGAAGGCAGGCTGAACAAGCCATGTGAGGCAAATAAGTAAGCAGCACCCCTCTACGACCTCTGCATAGCTCCTACCTACAGGTTCGTGTTGGGCTCTGTTTGAGTCCCTGTCCTGACTTCCTTTGATGATGAACTGTGATGTGGAAGCATAAGTCAGAGAAACCTTTTTTTCTCCAACTTGCTTTGATCATGGTACTTCATCCTAGCAATAGGAACCCTAACTAACACACCCTTGTTTTTACATTACTTTCATGAGTGTTGGGTAGTCATTTCAATGATTCTTGTTTGCCGTTTGCTTTTATTTGTTTCTTCAAGTTCTTGTTTAGCTTGTGAAATATGGACAGGATTTGATTTAAAAGGTCCATCCTTAGTTTTACTAAGTCAAAATCTTTTGAGTGGTGAGGTGGGTCAGTGCAGAGTACTTAACTAACATGTCTGAGTCCCTGGGTTCCATTCTCAATGCTGAAAATAAAAAGGAAGGAAGGATGGGAGGGAGGAAAGAGAGAGAAATGAGCAAAGGAGGAATGGAGAGAGAGAGAGAGATATCCTTTTAATGAGTTACCTTTCATTTAAAAGACATTTATACATCAGCTTTATGAAGACACATGTGGATTTACTATAATAGAGTTTGATGGACTTCTCACCACCCTATGTTGTTCTGTTGTCTCCTAATTTCCAAAGTTGTGTGTCACAGATATAGGTAACCTTTCTAGCCCATGGAAATTTAGAGTTAAGATCTTTGTATGAGCTTTTCAAAGTGAGAAACTATGATGCATAAATATGATCTCAAATAATTTTGGAGTCAAATTGAACCTTGTTTTTTTCTAGGCTTCACTCCTTTAACATTTAAGAGGATGTTCTAATTTGTAAAATGTTGATATGTGGCAATAATCACAGAATATAAAGCCTTTAGTTAGGTGGCCTTGTTTGAGTATTGAGTTTATGGCGTATTACAGAAAATATAGTGATTGTGGTAAAAAAAAAAAAGCAAGCGGAAACAAGTGAATTTATCAGAAAAGCATCAGAATAAAGCCAGTGACTAGCCCTGCTCTACACACACACACACACACACACACACACACACACACACACACTAGCAGCAGACAATAGCTTCTGAGTTTTCTTTCTTAGGAACTCATGTTACTGATGAGAGCGGAAGTGATTGCATCACCGAGTCAAAGCTTTTGGACAGTTTGTAAAAAACCTTCTTTGCTGGGTAATTTCACTCTTGCTCTTGCAGCTCCCAAAGAGTTGCTTGAGTGCACAGAGGATTGTTTCCTGAGCAAAGTTCACGTGCGGCGTACTTTAAGAGCTCTGATTATGCTCTGTGATACTCTGAGTTAAACGATAGGAAAACCTGACATGAGATGAAGGGCAGAAGGCAAGTGTGAATGCTCTCCTTCCCCACAACAACAAAGACAGCACAAATGTTCTAACTGATGCAGATTCTCAACCCCGAAGAGCTACCATTAAGGAGTTTGGAAAAAAAAATGTGGGATATGAAGAGTACGACACAAACAACTTACCAATTTGTTATTTTATGTGTCATATCCAATTTCCTCAACATATATGTGTGCATCTACACATACAGGTTCTTGTCATCTCATTCATCAGGGTATCACAGAGAGTTAACTACCAGCCACATAAAAAGCTATTGTATTTGTATTGCTAAGTGCCCTACTTTGAATTTCTCAGTGGGTCTGTTAATTTCCCTGTGAGATGATTTAGTTATATCCAAAAGCATATTGTGAATGATGAGGATGTGTTGAGAAATAATTCATCCTATTAGTAACCTAGCTCCTGGTAATACACACCCGATCCTAAAACTCCCCCACTTGATTAAATCCTCCTGCTGCCCAGTGAAACACTAGCAGTGGGAGCTAGAACTGAGACAAAGTTCCAACATTCCAGAAGCCATACCAACCTTCACTTCCTGTGAGGTGCTAAACTTGTTGGCTTTTAGGTAAACAAAGGGGAGCTAATGGAAAGGAGTGATCATTTTCATATTTGTCAGTTCATTCTTATTTGATTTGGAGATGGACATAAAATTACAGAAAGGAGCTGGTGAGCACCCAATCACCATTGAAGGAATTGGACTGACACAACATATCAGAATAAATCAATACCGCATAGCAATGGGCCAATATCAGTTGACTCTGATTCCGGGGCAATGCGGGAAGAAATTTGGATCCCATTGCTTACTCTGGTAAATTAAAACTCTACCATGTACCACAGACTTTTGAGGTTACTGAGAAAATATGATCACCGTCCATATATGCTTTCGTGCTGTTTGCTTTTGGCTAGTCTTTCCATGGTCTCGACCTGGCTTTTCCTAATCATAAACTTCCTCCAGGTAGCTGCTCTCCAGGAATCCTCACTGCAGATCTACCAGTGTTCTGCAGGCAAGACCCAGGGAGTTTTTGTCTTTTAAAAAAAAGATGTATTTATTATTTTATGTGTATGTGTGCCTTGCCTGTGTGTGTGTGTGTGTGTGTGTGTGTGTGTGTGTGTGTGTGTGTGTCACATGTCTGCCTGATGCCCACTGAGGTCAGAAGAGGTCAACAGATCCCCTAGAATCAGAGCTACATATGCCATCGTGTTGGTTCTGGAAACTGGACCCAAGATCTCAACAAATGCTCTTGACTGCTGAGCCATCTCTCTAACCCTTCATTTGGTTCTCAAAAAATCTAGATAAATGTTTGGTTGTTAGGCAGTGTTCACTTAAATGAGAAATGAGGCAAGGGAAGTGAAGGAAATAAGAGAGAGGAGGAGACTCATCAAGATGAGAAGAATGAGAAGACTCTAAGATTAGATACAGGAAGCATATAGGTTTCATGGCAGAATCTCAAGGAAAGTTTATTAAATGAATTCGTGTCAGATGAGCATGTCCACACAGCAGGCTGTTTGCTAGGCACAAAGTACATTGCAGAAAGTATTGAGGTCATGTCTTTGCCCTAACAGAGTTTGTGTTCAAATAAGGGAGACAGACGATGGATAGTATATAAAATGGATCCTAAACACACAAAACAATATAGTACATAGTGTAAATGTAATAGAAAAACATGAATTACACAATATATGGCCCTCATAGGCATTCAGTACCATACAAAGGCCTATTAAGGGGTCCAATTCTACACATGTAAGAACTACCTGTTGGGATACGCCAGAAGGTTCATACATCTTTACTTCCAAGAAACTGCATGTGGGAACTACTAAGGGAATTGTTAGAGGTATGGCCTTTATAATTCACATGTTCACTCACCCAATGGAATACATCAGGAACAATCTGTGTAGACATGGAAGTGGCTCTTTCTCAGTCACAGCATGGATCCCCAAGTGGGAAGGAAGCAGTATGAGCAGCCCCCAAAGGACAGGCTTCTTTCATGTACGGCTGGGCAGACCCCACCATCTCACCTGAAAGAAGGATGGAAATGGCTTGGGAACTCAATGCCAACGCAGCCATTCCATAGCTTCTAAGCAGGATTGCTGGAACCTCCCATATGGTATCCACAGATGTTCAAGTCTTGGATGCAAAATATCAACATCTCCCATGTAAACATTTACAATCCTTCTGTATGGGTTCAAATCATCTCTAGATTATTTATGTGATGGAGATATTGCATAAATGCTTGTTATGTTTTATTATTTAGTAAGGAGAAAAAGAAAAGAAAGGAAAAGCCCTGGGTGTGTTTAGTGTCGCTGCAACTTATTTTCATATATGTATACACACACACACACATATATATATATATATATTATATTGTTTGGATGTGCCGGTATATAGCCCACAGACACAGACACTGTCTGGATACTTGTTACAGACTTTGAGTTGAAAACGGTATATGTTCTTTGATTTTTCAAAGATCTTGAATAACTTCCCATTCTAAACTAATGGCTTGTTTCGGTGGGCCAAGAACTTGAGTTTTGTAACGTGGGGAAGCTGCTGGGTCTCACTGGATGGCTGTATTGGTGTGGCACCTTGAATTCTCCTCGGGACTTCTGAGAACAAACCACTAGCAGCAGACATGTGTGGCAAGCATGAGCTTAGATTTGGAAAAGTGACAGTGGGCTCTTCTGTGTATTGCAGTCCAGGTTGAAGCTACAGTGAATACTGAGGACTAAGTAAGTGGAGAAGAGATGAGAAATTTGGAGGTGCAGTGCTGAGGGTGTTAGTGTATGCTGAATAAAATTTCGGGATAAATCACTTTCGACTCCCTTCACATCACTCAAATTGACATAAGTTAGAGCCACATACGGGCCTCTATTTCCTACCTTTTTTCCTTCCTTCCCTCTTTTTCTTTTTTTTTTTTCTTCCTCCTTACCCTTTCCTCCTTCATTTTATCTTTCCCTTCCGCCTTCTTTTAACTTTCCCTTTTCTCTTTCTACATGGGACTTTGACTAGTTTCTCATAATTGAAACAAATTTGTCTCAAACTTCTGTACACAATGTAATATATTTAATAAAATACAAGTCCATAAATAGGACCACTAGGCTCCACAATATATTATTCCCCTCCGATTATGCCCATTTCTTGGGTGTATATGTAACACAGGTTAGATTGATTTTTTTTTCCTTTTTAATTATTAGTGTTCTAAGCCTCCATAGGATAATTTTCTCATTAACATTTTAGCAACAGAAAGTCAGCAGGAACTTATTTCTTGAATTACTTTTTCTGACCTTCTACAAAATGATAATTACAAAAAAAAAGAGAGAGAGACCTAGAAAACTTGTAAAAAAAATTAAGCTTATAAAGTAGCTAAAATGATTCTTTCATGCTGGTGTTGATTTCAAAATTAACATTTTGGTTCATGTGCTTCTAAAATAATCACTGACCCTTACCTTGTGGACTTTCCACAGGAAATGAATACGGCAGAAATTACTTTGACCCACCGATGGAGGAGGAAATAAACTCAAGGCAGTGCCGGATGGAGGTCAGCAGACGGGGTGAGCTGGAATTAAGTATGTAATTTTTGTGTCAGAATATTCTCTCCCATTCATGAAAATGAGGTGGCAAAGATCACATGTGCGGTCCCAGTTTCGTTTTGCAGCTTACAATTTAAATGGTAGGCTTCAGCTGCATACAGCGTGATGGGAGGAAGAGGAAGAGGTGAGTTCTCAAGGACAGCTAGCCTGTGGGATGAAAGGTGCAGGATCTGATTTCATCTGCTGCTTTGTGAGGGGTCTTGGTGCCATTCTGAGGCGGTTGCAATGTGTCCCAGGGACAGCAGGACTTTGTGAATGCTTCTTTGCTCTTGGAATTAAGAAGGAGCGTTCTTCAGCCAAGCATGGCCAGTCCTTCACTTGAGTCCCTGCTGTCTGGACTGTTCAGGTGCTTGTTGCTGAAGGAAATGACCACTGAGCTTGCAATCATAACAGCTCAGACATATGACAACAACCTGTTCTTGTTTTTCAAGGTTAATTTCCTAATATAATAAATAATGGAATTTTATTTTATTTTTATTTCACCATTCCTCTTTCTCAATTCTTGCTCATCCCTTTCCATCCCCAAATTGTGTGAAAAAATATGCTATTTTGTCTTTCTTTTTACTTTTCTGTTTTCCCCTTTAGAACTTTGTCTTTTATCATAGCCCTCTCTCTCTCTCTCTCTCTCTCTCTCACACACACACACACACACATACACACACACACACACACACACACACACACACACACACACACACACTGTATCATTTTTTTTGTCAGCTTGACACAGTCTAGATTCACCTGGAGATGAAATATCAGTTGAGGATTCGCCTCTATCAGATTGGCCTGTAGGCATGTCTGTGGAGAAATTTGTTGATTAATGACTGGAAGGGTCCAGTCCACTGTGGGCTATGCCATCCCTGGACAGGGAGGACTTGTTGGGGTAAGGAAGCAGGTTGGGCAAACAAGCCACAGGAGAGGCCAGTAAGCAGTGTTCTTCTGTGGCTTCCGCTTCAGTTTGTGTTTTAGGTTCCTGTTTTGATTTTCCTCAAAGATGGTCCCTGATGTAGAAATGTAAGCCAAATAAACCCTTTCCTTCTGAAGATGTTTTTGGTCAGTGTTTTATCACAGCAACAGAAAGCAAGTCATCACCTTCCCTTCACCAGACACAGATCTATAGATTCATCATAAGAAAGCATGTGCTATTTGTCTTCCAGCTTATTTTGTTCATCCAAACGATTCTCAATTCAGCCCATTTTTTTTTTATAAGTTTGGATCTGGTTGTGGTTATATAAATATAAGTGCAAAATTGTTCCGTAGGTCCTTACCACTGAGAAGATGGTTTACAAAGCACTGTAGAGTTTATGAGGGGTAGTGTGGGGATGAAAGGACAGTCACAACCATTCCTTAGAGTCAGTTCAATCCGGAAGGCACATACTACTACTGTGCACCAGAAATCAAGTGTGTATGGCTCCATGGAAGCCTGGGCAAAACTCTTACCCATCACAGGGCTCAACTACAGAGAAGGCTGTTTGACAAATAGTTCTCAGGGAAGCAAAATTTATCTTTTATGATGCAGAAATCACTGGTGCCATCAAAAGATACAGTTTAATTAGAGGCAGTTTTTTTTTTTTTTTTTTTTTGCCCATCTTTCAAGAGCCAACATGGTGAGCTAGAAGGACGCACAACAACTCATCTGATTGAAACCGTCACAATGAAATGCCTTACATAGAACAAAAACAGAAACAAGACAGTCAGGCTGAACTGTAAAATGTCAACCTGTTATTTTCCCAATTACACCTGAGAGGTTAGAGTATACCTCAGTGACCACTGGTGAGGCAAGTGAACGGACCTCGCAGCACCGTGTCAACCCCTGACAGTTTTGGATTTTAGAACATTTAGGAATTCACACGTTCAGGCTGGGGGTGTTCAATGTGAATCGCCTTTTTTCACTTTTGGCTAACATTGCCCAGCCCCTGTGGTTGACCAGGAATCTGTAACTTAGGGCAGACAGGCCAGGCTGTTGCTGCTGAATGAGTCACTTTGCTCGTAGCTGTGACAGATAAGCTGGCAGAAGCAGCTAAGGAGGTGTTTGTTGTGCTCATAGTTTGAGGGTCCCGGTCACCAGGATGAGGAAAGCAGCATGGCTCTAGGCAGCTGCTCCTCTTGCACTGCAGTCCGTAAGCAGAAGAAGATGAGTGAGTTGCTCAGCTCCCTTCCTCCTTTCATTCAGTCTGAGGTTCTAAGCCAATGGAACATTGCTGCCTCAAGTGATTGACCAATCTAGAGAAATCTGTCGTAGACAATGCTCAGGGTTGTTCCTAGGTGATTCTAGAGTATGGTAGCACAAGTTTGATGGTTACAGGATCAGTTTGCTATACTGTTTCTGTCCCTTCTGGAATCAGGGGTCACATTACCTCTTTTCTTAGTCAGTTTACTTTGCTCAATGTAAATGATTGACCTGGTATCTGTAAGTCATAAACATGACAATCCTAATCCTAAATTCTATGGCTTATAAGGCATCAGTTAGGAAGACACTTCTGTGTCTTATGTATTTGGTGCATCTTTAGCATCTTTACTTCAACTTATGCGATTTCTATTTGCTCTAAGAGTCAATGAGCAATATGTAAGCATGAACTGACTGCATATATATATACACACACATATTATATTATATTATATTATATTATATTATATTATATTATATTATATTATATTATATTATGTGCATGCATGCAAGTGTGGAGGGGGCCGAAGATTACACCTATCTGTTGTGTGAGCTGATAGGCTGTAAAGATTGGTGAGATGAAATTCAAGTAGGAATTATTAACGTTGCCGCCAAGTTCTACGTTTTCAGAGCAGCAGGCTGGAATTTGAAGAACATTTCTCTGTTGGGTGTTATGGAGAATACTTCTTCTCTGAGAAAACTTAGCCTGTTCCGTTAAGGCTTTCCCTGACTTGGTCCACCCATATTTTGATGGGTCATTTGGCCTCCTTAGAGTTTAAATGTTACTCTTTCATCAAAGTGGACTGTGAAATATTCAAGAAGAATAGTAGCTTTGCAGAAACTGGTTTGACTAAGGAAGTACATACCAGAGTCAAGCTGGCACATAAAATGGAGCAGCACAGGCTACATTTAATCATTCAGTTATAATGACACCTTATAAGGTACTGAAATCTGGAGATTTGACATGCTTAATGTCAAACTTTGGCCTCTATTCTCGCTTCCTTATTTTTCTTGTCATTATCTAAGTTATTAGATGCATATTGGTTGCAAATTATTTATTTCATGGATTTCTTTTGCATTAGCTCTTAGAGGCTCCTAGAATCAGGCACAGTACTTGACTCACAGATGATGTTCAATGTCTATTTGCTGACATGAAATAAACCTTTATGAAAATAAAGAGTAAAGAAAGCCCATATACTCTTTCCCCTTAGCACCCGCACTACATCTCAGAAAACTACTAAGCACTTACCAAGCCAAACAACTAGAAATAAGGCATCCTTTGCTGAGTGTCCCCTGTAATCGTAGCAGAAAGTTTCATTACCATGTTAACCCTCGCAGTGTTCCTCCTTCATGGCCAAGGGCATTGAATTGCTGAATTTTATGTAAGAAACTGCTCCCCAAATGTGCAGAGCTACTACAAGACAGTGCTGGGGTTCAGATGTAGCTTTTGCTGTTACCAAGGCTGTGCCATGCTGCGTGCCTTCTGAAGATAAAAATTCTACAGTCATCTCAGTGGGGGAATTGAGTGCATTGGCATGAAATTCCTCATATCTGCATTGCATGCAGCTTGCTGTTAACTTCCAAATAAGATTCTTTTATGGGCCGTCTATAAGCTTCATACGTTTTGTTACTGTCCCACTAAGAGTTATAAACCATCCAGCAACACTGGTCTGAAGGCATGCTTTCGTAACACACAATCTACAAAGGAGACTGTCTTCCCCCTGCCTCAAATGTGGTCTGTGCTGGCTCATGGCAAGGAAGGATAATTTGTAGGTCACTTGATACTTGAACAAGCCATCTGGAGTGTCCAAGGACCAGGAGCTGCTAACTTCATGGGTCTTTGTATGTCACTCTCAAACATTCCAGCTACTCCAGCAGCCTTTGCATTCCAAGACCCGTGTCATCATCTGCCCTGCATTGCTCTCCTAACACTGGCCTGCAAAGACTCTCATCTACAGACAGAAAAGGAGTCTAGAATAGCATGGAAAATGACGATCCCGGAATCTGAGATAAGTTACCTCAGAACTGTCCCAATCATGAGCAAGGGACTGACAAGTATCTGAATCAAAAAGGGCCAAAATAAAAACAACGTAATAAAAATTTCACATAGTTTGTTCTTAGGAGAAGAACTCTGTGATTGACACACGGACTACACGTGTGTTTTCCTAGTTCTATAACTAGGGGAAAGAGACCCATCTAGGTGACATTTTAACCTCTGTCAGATTTTTAATGTCCAAAATCTGTCTGAACATCTAAATATAGCTCTGCTATACAGTACATCATATTCACTTCAGTCCAAACTTAAGGTGAACATGCGACAGAACATAGCAATCTACAGCCCTGGACACAACATACTTTGACACTTTGAAGCATCACAGGAAGAACAATGGTGGTGGCCGTTTAATGTTTAAACTGCACAACTTCCACTTTCGCAGAATAGTATGTGAAAAAAAAAGTTATTGAATTGTGGATAATAAAACTCTCTTATTCCATATGAGAAAGAAATGAAATTGCAGTTTTCTGAACCCAGTCAGTGTTAAAACAATGAAGGTGAATGAGATTCCATGTCATCTTGTGTTCAACAGATGGAAGGAAGAAGGAAAAGCCTGGTCAGGAATCACTCAGCCGGTCCAGGAAGAGCCCGGATACCCACAAAGAGGCCGAGGAAGCTACGCTTGTGCACCCTGAGGCCTCTGAGGGGCATGCTCAGCGAGGTAGCGTTCTGCTGTCAGGCTCTCCATCAGAACAGGTCAGCAACAAAAACATTCCAGACCTTTTGATGGCTGCTTTAACACGGCAAGCTAAAATGTCAGCCCTACAGTGTCTACTGACTTTGCATCTCCGCTTACCTCATTAGAATGTTTGAATTGTGTGGTTTGATTTGTGACTGAGATTTGCTTGTCTCTTTCCATACACATTTTTACCAGGCAGAAGGGATACCAATCACCAATGCTGCGCTGGCCTTTGCAAAATGTAGTTGTACTTCATCCGGTTTGAGTTTGTGCTGCAGTGGTCACTTAGAAGATCAGCCACGATTAACTTCTTTGAATGGGATGAAGAACTGCTTGGATTTGTTTTGCATAGCACAGCATTAAGACTTGAATGTTCTAATATCTGTGAGGTCACCGGGTAGGAACTTAAACTGAACATTCTGATTGCTGTGACTTCAGAGACACCTGTTAGAGATGTGTAATGCTGTCACACAGTGGGCTTTGGTTCACAATGGAGAAGAAATATGTTGCTTCTATTTAGTTTCCTTATCAATCTCAAATAAAGACACAAGTGTCCCACAGGTGTTACTCCAGAGTGTGTGTGTGTGTGTGTGTGTAATGTATGATGACTCAAAAAGTTCATCAGGTAAGATGTATTTTTCTCAATGATGTCTTGGATAACAATAGTTCATGAGCCGAAATAGCATTGACTTCAAAAGTCAAGCACATAGCATAATTGGAGTGAGCAGGTGGCATTCTCTAATCAGGAGTGTGGTGATTCCATAATGGTGCCTAATTTATTCCTCTGTGCCATTTACAGCTGAGCATGCTGGGTTCATTAAGGGCATGTCTATTTTGAGCATTCTCATGTCAGTGACCTGAATTAACAAGTACATCCAGATCCTCCTCAGAGTCCAGCAGTGGCTTGAATTGGGTCCTCTAAGAGTATAGTCAAATCCTGCCCTCCAGTACCTGCATATGTGATCTAATTCAGAGCAGACATACAGGATTTGGGGTTGGTCCTTAACCCATGACTGGTACCTTTTAAGAAAAAGAGAAAAGACTTTATATATAGACACACAGAGAGAAAAGCTATGTGAAGGAAGCAAAAACTGGAGTGATATATTTATCAGCAAAGGAAGATGTGGTAGTTTGAATAGGAACAGGAATGTGTTTGAGTGCTTGTTCCATAGGGAGTGGCACTATTAGGAGGCGTGGTCTTGTTGGAGCAGGTGTGGCCTTGCTGCAGGAAGTGCATCACTAGGGGGTGGCTTTGAGGTCTCAGAGACTCAAGCCCAGGCTCAGCAGTAGTCACTTCCTGCTGCCTAAAGATCTGGATGGAGAACTCTCAACTCCTTCCCCAGCACTGGGTCTACCTGTGCACCACAGCGCTTCCCATCATGATGATAATGGACTAAACCTTTGAAACTGTAAGCTAGCCACAATTTAATGTTTTCCTTTATAAGAGTTGCCAAAGTCATGGGGTCATGGTGTCTCTTTATGGCATTAAAACCCTAACTAAGACAGAGGGCTTAGAATGGCTGTCAGTATTCAGAAGTTAAGAGATGTGGGACGAATTTTCTCCTGGAGTCTCAAGAAGGAACCTATCCTTATAATCCCTTGATTTTAGACCTCTGGCTGCCAAAACTGTGAGGTGATAAATTTCCATCATTTAAAACCACCGAGTTTGTGCACACGTGCACACATGTGCCTATGTTGTCACTGTGTGTGCGTGGTGTGTGCACTGATGAGCTCGGGCACCTGAGGTCTATCCTTTGTATCTTTCTTCAATTCCTCTCCACCTTTGTTTTTTTGAGATAAGGTCTCTCACTGAACCTGAGGCTCATCAATCTGGCGAGCCAATGAGCTTCAAGGGACTTGCCTGTTACAGACATGCACAGCCATGTTTAGATTTTTACATAAGTTCTAGAGAATTGAACACAGGTCCCTGTGCACAGCAGACACTTTAGTGACTGAACCAAGACAATCTTTAAAGGCAGCAACAATATAACCCGTATTCTAATCTGACAGATCCATGAGGGAAGCTTTGACTCTTCAGTGATGTGTAACAGAGACTTAGGTCTTTATGAGTTAAGGTCTAAAGCAACAGTTTTCAAACTGTGGATATGTGAACCCTTTAAGGGTCAAAACTACCCTTTCACAGGGGTCACCTAAGACCAACTGCATATGAGATATTTACGTGATGATTCTTAACAGCAGCAAAGTTACAGTTCTTAAATAGAAATGACATAATTTATGGTTAGGGGTCACCACAACATGAGGAACTGTACTAAGGAGTCACAGCATTAGGAAGGCTGAGAACCACTGGTAATGGGACATTGAGATGAAAAGTGGACATAAAAAATGAGCTTTGTATCTGAGCTTCCTTTTACATTTTTTTTCAGGTGCACGTTGTATTAGGTCAAAAGTTCAACATTTCATTTTTATCTTTGTAGCCTGTAGTACCAGTGCAGGTAAACCAGGGCAGTCCGAGCTCTCAAGATGGCAATCCTGATCCTTCACGATACCATCTAAATCTACAAACTGTGAGAGGTAAACTGAGGATCAGAATGCTGCCACTTGGCAGCTTGTTGCAAGGCTTTTAAACAATGTGCCAGCATATGGGGAGGGTAATAAAAACTGCCTGCCTGCAGCAGGAAGTCATAAACCCATTCACGAACACTGGAATGTGTCATAGATGTAGCTGTTTTCTGAGCCCATAAGTTTCTACTAGTGAAACTGAGAATTCTCTCCTAATCTATGTGCCTTAAATTACGTGAAAGAGTTAGGTGTGTTGGCACAGGCTGAAATTCCAGTTCTTGGGACATAGACAGAGGAGGACCACAGGATGTATAGTGTGTCTGAGGTAACCATGGGCCACATGAAACTCCTGCCTCAAAAATTAGAAAACTTACATGAAAGTTGGTGTTAGGTGATTGGTTAAATAACTGAGAAGAAAATAGTGCTGTTATAAAAATACGGCCGGAGTGTCATCTTGGCAAAGATGTCAACTTTGTAGTCAGAATTCTTGTAGAGACATAGCCAGGCAACTTATAGTGTGTTGGTTTGTAGATGAATCATGTAATGTTGCTGGCCTCAGTAACTGCATCTAGAACTTGAGGACTTGAAGGCTTGGTTTATGAGGAATGTCAGCTGTAAAGAATCTCCCAGAGCAGGTTCTGATGAAATGGCAGGATACAGCACAGAAGACTCCAGTGCCTGGTATGAGGCCAGTCTATGTACTGTTCTCAGGATCCTTGTAGCAGTAGTCCCACGGACATGGCAGGATGCACAGTTGAATGAGGAAGTTTGTAATTGGATTTCATCTTTGTTTCTGCTGTTTATATGTTGTCTTCAGCCTTTAGAATGACATAGGGCTAAATAATCAGCTCATGATGTCCAAGTGTCTGGAATTAACATCCTCCCTTGGGGGAGGAGGGGAGAGAGAGAGAGAGAGTGCTTAGAAAGCTTTCTGAGGCAGCTTGTGTCTGAGAACTACCTGGTAAAAGAATAAAACTCAGCTAAGTGTAGAGTTTTTCCAAATTAAGTTGCACAGGGAATCCAGGAAAGCAGTACTATGTGGTTTTTCAAATAAATATTGAATTTGGAAGAAAATAATTTCACTTTACATTTTGGCTACTAGGAAGACGTTTTCTGGGACATTCTTAATATTTACCGTGCCCTGGGTACCTGCTACTGACAGGCTCCAGAGAACAGGGCTTCTTCAGAACTGTAGCTGTAAACAACCCAGACATTTGGCTAATTAAATTAGGAAGCCATGCTTTAAGGGTGAATGTGTGTGTGTGTGTGTGTGTGTGTGTCTGTGTGTGTGTGTCTGTGTGCGTGTGTCTGTGTGCGTGTGCGCGCGCGCACACACACACACGCGTGCGCTCTCGTGCAAGCATGCGCATGCACATGAGAGAATTGTGGCATTTTTAAAGATTTGTTTTTATTTTCAAAATAAGATACAGCATTTAGGGTAACGGTAGGAACAATGTACAAGCTGGAATTAAATACGTTCTAGAGAAACTTTTTTTGAAGGAAAAACACTATCTACTGATAACTAGATTTACTTTAAAATTTTTTAATTTTAATTTTAAATGAGCTTACAAAATGCCAACTTTCTTTTTGAAAAAAAATAAGTAGAAAAAATATTTTTCATACATTATGTACTAATTATGCTTCACCCTCCCTCGACTCCTCCCACATCCTCTCACCTCCCCACCCATCCAAATCCAACCCTTTCTTGCTCTCTCTCAGAAGAAACCAAACAGGCATCTATAAAAACAACAGAAAAAAAGGAAAACTATAAATAAACCCGAAATAAAACAAACAAACCCAAGTAGGACAAAACAAACAAACAGGAAAAGAAAGTCAAAGAAAAAGCATGAGAAACACATATAAATGCATAGGTCCCATAGTATATAAGCACAAGACCTGTAGAGTCAAACACGCACACACACACACACACACACACACACACACACAGAGAGAGAGAGAGAGAGAGAGAGAGAGAGAGACAGAGTGAGAGAAAGAGAGAACAAAGAAAAAAAAAGGCTCAGATAAACCATTGTAAGACAAAACAAGGAAAGCCTCCAAAAAAATATCACTGAGTTTATTTTGTGTTGATGATCTGCTGCTGGGAATGGGGGCCTGCCCTTGAGTGTGGGTTTTATACACAGTGAAACTCCCTTGGAAAGAACGTTTTTCCTTTGTGAGCCACTATCAATTGAAAGCAGCTTCTAGGTTAGGAATGGGGCTTGTTTCCACTTATCCTTTCAGCACTGGGACCCTATCTGGCTTAAATCTGTGCAGGCCCTGTGCATGCCGCCACATTCTCTGAGTTTGTATGTGCACCAGTCCTGCTGTGTTTAGAAGGCCTTGTTTCCTTGGTGTTCTTCATCCCTTCTGGCTCTGACACTCTTTCTGCTTCCTCTCCCCCAGAGTTGCTTGAACCCTGAGGGAAAGTATTGGGTGGACACATCCCACTTAGGACTGAGTATTCCAAGGTCTTTACTGTGTTCTTTTAGCAGAACCATGTATTTGATTTTCCCCTAGATCCATGGCTTAGCTAGTCTCAGGTTCTTGGCCACTGAGCAGTGTTGGGCATGAGTTAAATCTCACGGACTAGACCTTAAATCCAATCAGAAAGTGGTTGGTTACTCCCACAACTTTTGTGTCATTGTTGTACTAGCTTTAGCATATCTGGTGGGAAGGTCACCATTGTAGCCTGGACAGTTTGTAACGGGGTTGGTGTTTACTTTTCTCCTCTGGTAGCATGTAGAGTACCTTACAGTACCATGGATACTAGCCAGTAGAGGTAAAACATCTAAGTAGGCATCAGCTTGACTTGACCAAGTTCAGTGAGCTGTGTATTGTCTTCAGCAATAGACTTTGCTCTCAGTGTGTGGAGAGCAAGCAACAGGTAATGTCATGTTTCCGTATGTGGTGTTGATACCTGCTTCATTTTAGTTGATCTTCCACCCCAATTATTACCGTTTCTCCATCTCCCTTCCCCAGTGGACTCCTTTGTCCTCTTCACTCCCTATTTCCACTTTGCTCCAGTGTCTTCCCCTTCAGCCTCCTTCAGAGCCTTATTTTTGAAGTCACATATGCCCCTTTCTGTTTTTTTGGCTTCATGATTTCTCCCTCCTGGATATGCAGATATGAAGGCTAAAGGTTAGAATTTGTATGTGAGAAAGAACATGCTATATTTGTCTTTTTGACCCTGTCTTACTTCATTTAAAGTAATGTTTCCCAGTTCCATCTCTTTTTCCTGAAATTTTCATAATTTCTTTTTTCTTGCAATTGAATTGCCCATTCCTCTGCTGATAGATGTCTATGCTGATTCAATTTTCTCTTTATTGTGAAATCAGCAGTGATAAATGTGACGTGCAAGTCTCTCTGTGATAGGATGACAACACCTCTGGGTACATGCTCAGGAGGGGTATAGCTAGGTCATATTGTAGTTTTATTTTCAACTTCTTTGGAAGCCCACATTCTGATTCCCATAGGCCATACTAATGATAAGAGTTCTTTCCTCATTCCTCACTAGAACTTCTCATTTGTGTTTTGAAGGCTTCTCTGACTGGAGTGAGGTTGAATCTCAGTATAGTTTTAATTTGTATTTCTCGATATCCAGAGATGTTGAACACTTTGGAATATATTAATTGGACATTTATATTTTTTTTCTTTTGAAAACTGCCTGTTTGAATTAGTGGCTTATTTACAATTTTGCTTTGGTGTTTCTTTCTTTTTAATAGTTCTTTATATGTTATAGATATTAACTCCTTGCCTTTGATATGGCTGGCAAAGGGTTTCTCCCATTTTGTAGGCTGTTTATTCTGTTGCTAGTTCCCTTTGTTGTGCAGAAGCTTTCAATTTCATGAAACCTTTAATACTGAGAAAAGAAACTGAAGAAAACAGTGGACCATTGAAAGATCTTTAGTTCCCCTGAATTGATGGAATTAGTATTGTGAAAATGGCCATATGATCAAAAACAATCTACAAATTCATTGCAGTAATATCAAAATTCCAATGATCTCCTTCATGGAAATAAAGAAAATAGCCCAGAGTTCCTATGGAAATACAAAAGACCACGAATAACCAAAACAGTTTTAGGCAGAAAGAATATAGACACAGGCCCACTACCTGACCTCTATCTGTAATAAAGAGCCATAGTGATAAATGCAGAATTATATCGGCACGTGGAACACTGGAAAATAATAGAAGACCCAGAGATAAAGTCACATAGCTGTGGAGACTTAACTTTTGACAAACATGCCCCCCAAAACCCCATGCACTAAGAAAAAAATATACTCTTCCAATGAATAATTCTGAAAAATTGGGGGCCACCACCTTGAAGAATCAGCAGGACTTTGGGTAAAAGATCTTTGTCCCAAATCAACTTTTCTGAAACAAAGACACTGGTGACTCAGGTTTTTGTTTGTTTCATTTTTTGAAGAGCAGCACATTGTGTTTTATGGACTCTTCCTCCAGTTTAAATGTACAAAGCTTGTCACACTCAACATGGTTTTGAAAGACATGACTATAAACCCAGTGCATCTGTTTCACAGATGACATAACGATTCTACCTCCTCTTGGTTCATGCTGTTATTCCCTTATAAAGTTGCTTTCAAGTGTGTACCAGAAGTGGCTTGATGAGCCTCAAATGGCAACTATGTGTTAGCTATGACAGAAATGAAAACTACCTCTTCCAATAGAGAAATATTTGATATTAAACACATAATAAAACTTCAGGAGCATAACTGAGATACAAATGCTGGATTCTATGCCCTCTGTGAGAGTAAGGAATACAGAATTTCATCTTCAGTGCCAAACCTGGGCCTGTCAGAAAATAGAGCTAACCCTTAGTAGATCTGTCGTCAAAGAACAAGAAAATTCTTTAAGAAACAAACAAGTGAATGCCACAGATGCTGAGCCAGGCAAAATGGTCACAGATTTTATCTGCATGGTATTATTTTTATATTAATTTTCCCCAATACAGTTGTAATGTCATTATGTGGAGTGTTGTGAGGTGATCTAATACTTCATGGGTGTTATTTAAGCCGGCATAAAATAGGACCCTTTAATAAAGCAAGAGTCCACACTAATCATGTGTATACTGACACAGTTCTAAGCCATTTGTAATTCAACCCCAGGAGTATTCTAATAGAGGTCTTATGGTCTCCATCTTTCAGACTGGCAACCAAAGGCATGCGCAGGCCAAGTAACTTTGAATGGCTTTAGAGCTAATATGTTGTTGAGGCAGCATGTAAACCTAGGTAATTTTAACCACCCCAATGCATTGCTAATGACAACACATAGCATTCTAAAAACGGCTTCTTCACAGAAAGCCTCCTTTCTTTCATCCAGCGCTTTCTATTTTAAATGAACTGATGTGCAAGGCCAATGGAGTGTCATTACTATCCTTTAAGTTGCTCTGCAATAGAATATAGACAAAGATAGTCTATGAGACAAGTGAGCACATCAGTTCAGGTTACATTTGATAATATGTGCTAACGTTCTCCAGAGAAACAGAACAGGACACACAGGCATGGGCGTATACACGACTACACGCATGCACATAAGCACACATGGAGACGTTTTAGTGAAAACTGCTCACAAAGTTATGGAGACAGAGATATCTGCAGGTTGAATCGGGGGCGGGCAGGCTGATGTCGTCAGTCTCAATTCAGGTTCAAAGGCTTGAGAACCAAGGGGGTCGGGCAGAGGCACTGGTATGCATCTTGAGGATAAAAGTCCAAGCAGGAGCTCTGATGGCTAGCACCACCATGGATGCTGATGTCTTAGCTCCAATAGAGAGTGAAATTGCTCTCTCTTCCTTTATGCTGTGTCCATACCCTCAATAGATAACATGGTATCAGCTACTCTAGTGAGTTCAGAGATTTCCTGCTTGGCTCTGATTCAGATGTGAAGCTCTTCTGCAAATGCCCTCACAGACCCTCTTAGACATGTTTGTTCTTCCTCCTGCCTAGGCATTCCATAACCCCGTCACCCTGACATGTAAAACTAACTACCACAGACCCAGGAAAACAAACATAAGACGCGGTTAGAAAATGTCAAAGATCCAGTGACATTTCTAGCAGCTAAGCTGGGGAAAATGGGCAAGAAAACAAATTATAATTTTTAATATAATTTTTTATTTATTACAATTAATTCACTTTGTATCCCAGCTGTAGCCCTCACCCTCATCCCCTCCCAATCCTGCCCTCCTTCCCTTGTCTCCTCCCATACCCCTTCCCCAGTCCACTGATAGTGAAGGACCTACTCCCCTTCCATCAGTTTTCATCAGGACTGGCTTTCATAATTTTCCTCTGTGGCCTGGTAAGGCTGCTCCCCCACCCAGGGGGAGGTGATCAAAGAGCCAGCCACTAAGTCATGTCAGAGACAGCTTCTGCTCCCCTTACCGGGGAGCCCATTTGGAGACTGAGCTGCCATGGGCTATATCTGTGCAGGGGTTCTAGGTTATCTCTATGCAGGGTCCTTGGTTGGAGTATCAGTCTCAGAAAAAACAAACAAACAAACAAACAAAACCTGTGCCCTCCTTGTGGAGCTCCAGACCCTTTCAGGTCTTTTTATATCCCCCTTCTCTCATAAGATTCCATGCACTCTGCCCAAAGTTTGGCTATGAGTCTCAGCATCTGCTTTGATACACTGCTGGGTAGAGTCTTTCAGAGTCCCTCTGTGGTAGGCTCCTGTCCTGTTTCCTGTTTTCACCCTCTTCCGATGACTATCCTGTTTGCCTTTCTGAATGAGGCTTGAGCATCTTACCCAGAGTCCTCCTTCTTGCTTAGCTTCTTTGGCTACACAGATTTTCTTATGATTATCCTATATTGTATGTCTAGTATCCACTTATAAGTGAGTATATACCACATGCATCTTTCTGCTCCTGGGATACCTCACTCAGGATGATCTTTTCTAGTTCCCACCATTTGCCTGCAAATTTCATGATTTCCTTGTTTTTAATTGCTGAGTAGTATTCCATTGTGTAAACTTTATTCATCAGTTTTGCCTTTGTTGTTTATGATTTCAAAGTCATATGGAGAAAAATCACTGGTAAAACCAGTGATATAGAGTTCTTCCTTAGGATGCTTTCTTCTATAACTTTTAGCTTCATGTCTTTCATTAAATCTTAATTCATTTTGGCTTGACTTTTAAATATAATATCAGGTAAGGACTGAGTGTCATGCTTCTGTGTGTGGTTACCACATTTCCCAACACCACTGATCAAGAGGAATGCCCTTTTTCTCTGGTGTGGCCTGGTACCTTTGTTACATTATGAACCATAAATGCAGGGTTACTTCTTGAATTTGTATCTCATTCCCTTGGCTAATGCACTTTTTTTAAAGCCAGTCAGGTGATCCTACTACAATATGTCTCAAAACCAAGTAGCATGGTGTCTTTAGTGGTTCTTTGTGCTCAAAGTTATTTTGGTCATTTAAATTTCTCTAAAGTTATATAAGAGCATAAAAATGTCCTATTTCTGTAAGAAATGACATTGAAATTTTGGTTGAGGCTGGATGAATCTACAGACTTCTTTGTGCTGTGTGGATAATTTTACAGTATTAATTATTCCAGTGCAGTGACATGGGCTAACCTTTCATTGATTTGTGTTTACTTCAAATTATTTTATTAGCACTGTCTAGTGCTTAGGATGCAGGACTTTTTTTTTGTTTTTAAGCACTGGTTAGGTTTACATCAACTATTTCTATGCCATTTTCCCAATGTACATATTAGGTGTTCTTTTATTAGCATGGAGAAACTGAATTTTATATGTTGATTTTGTATCCTGAAATTTCATTAAAATAAACCATCCTTGTAAAGAGTTTTTTGCTAGCGTTTACTATTTTGTATGCCTGAGAAAGTCTTCATCAAATAGAAACACTCATCCCACTGGTCTCTATTTCTTTGTATTGCATAATTGCTCCAGCTATGATTGCCCATACTAAGTAGAAAAAGAGTAACAAGGACAGGTTCCCTTCCTTATCTTGTCTCTAATGTTAGCCATGAGGCTGTCATATATATGACTTTTATGGTATTTGAAATATTGAGAGATTTTTATTGTGAAAGAGCGTTAGATTTTCAAGGATGACTTCTTTGGGTTGCTATTTGGTGTCTATTGAGATGCTTATAAAATTGTATCCTAGATTTTACAAAATGTATAGTATTTATTGCTTTGCCTATATTGAAGCATCCTTGTGTCAGAGGAATCAATCCTACTTGATCATGGTAAAATATTCTTTTCATGTGTTCTTCAATTATACTCTCTAATATTGTATTGAGGAAATTTGCATCTATATTTGTCAGAGATATTATTTAAAATTCTTTTTTTTTCTTATAATGCCTTCGGCTCTGGTACCAGTGAGAGCCTCATAAAATTAAAGGCATTTCAGCATTTTTGAAAAGTTTGAGAACTAAGCAGAGTTCCATACTATTCTTGTCAGTATCACCAACATTTCCCGAGGGACAAAGAAATGAGGCCCTTTGTGAAGACCCGGGAATGGTGGGCAACCTTGAGGTCTATCTCCAAGCATTTTTTGTCCCTATTGTAGAAACCACGAATCCAGGGCAGTTCTCTGCCAACCTATGGAAGGGCAGCATCAAGAGAAATACCCTCTAGCTGTTCAATCATATATTTTCCAGATTGTGATCTATGTGTGTGACCTAACCTCACCACCAATTCCAGCTATACTCACATTGTTGCTTCTGCCAATGGATCACTGCTAGCTAGAATTCTTTGGGGTGGGGGGGCAGTACAGCTGGAGAACTTTTATTTCTCCATCATGCTCACAGGACTCATTATCTATTAAGGAAAATGTTGATTTAACGAAGTTAAATATCCATATTTTACTTTCCTTACATGCGTTCCCCCATTGTAAGAAAAAAACCCTACTATTCTCAAAATAGATAACACATTACAATAAAACCACCCAAACTCCACATTCCCTCTCTCCAAGGCCTGGCTCACCATGACTGTCATTTTCTACTGAAAGTCCAGTCTCAGATGATTTTTTTTTCTGAGACCTGTCTTATTTTTCTCTGTCAGCCCACCCCCCTTTTTTTATGGTTTGTTTTCCTTGAAGTTAAAATTTTAATCTGTTTATGGGAGTATGCTTAGTTTTCCCCAACAACAAGCTATCATTCAATAGCTGATTCTCGGATATGTTTTGAATAGGTGCTTGACACATTCCATACTGTAAAAACCAGTGAGCTATCAAGATCATGAATTCAGTTAGAATTTTCTTTGTCAATTTTAAATAATGTCTCCTGCCAGTCTCTCTTTCATCAGTATAGTCTTTGTCAGAACTGCTTTTCTTAGGCAGCACCTAGGGCTGTTGTAGCAAAAATCCTATGGCTTAGAAGGCTCTGAGTACGGTTGCGGAGGCTGGAAGTTCAAGATTGGGGTGCCGTGTGGGCAGTTTCTGTGAGGGTCTCTTCCTAGTGAGCGTATAGCCCTTTTCACAGTGTGCTTTTCCTATGATGGGGAGAGAGACGGAGACCCAGACTTCTGGTTCCTCTTCACACAAAGTTATTAATTCTATCCAAAGGACTCAGCCTTATGGCTGCATCAAAACCTAATGAATGATCTGGCAGACTCCTCATCTTCAAGAAATGAATTATGGGAGTGCCCAGGTCAGTCTGTAACATTCTTTGTTCAAAACACTAGATTTTCATGCAACTTTTCTACATAGATCTTAGGTCATGAAAAATTCATTTACCTTGAGTACTGGGAAGTGTACTTATTTCACAAGGGTTTTTAGCTCAAGTGCTTCTGTGGCTGAGTGCTTCGTTTATTTTAGGCAAAGGCTTTGGACAGGACAGAGGCCTGGGGCTGAGCAGCTGCTGAGAGGCGGGGGTATGGCCAGGCCCTGAGAGGTTGTCCTTTCTGCTCTCAGAGGCCCAGAGTGCTTCTCAGTCTTCCTGGGAGAAGATTTTTGACATGCACTTTTGAGAAGGCACAAAGTAAAATAAAACTCCTCATTTTCTTGCTAAATATTTATAAACTCCTCTCCAGTCGTTTGAAGCCTTATTTGTATCATGCTGATTCCGTGCCATTGATCAATTTGGAGTAAGGGGAGTCTTTCCAAACACTTACTCAGTGTGAACCTCTGCGGCAATTAAGCTGACACACTTGGAGTGTATAATGTGTCAGTCTCCAACGGTGTAACACACTGTAGTAGTTCGAAAGTCAAGAACAAACTCATATCCGTGCTCGTAAAACTCCAGCAACATCGATGATTTGTCTTTCTGCTTCTCTAAATAAAAATTCAGATTCCCTTCAGTCCCAGAGCATAGTGACATGGAATTTTCATGTGTGCATGTACAAAAGAGAAGGCATGGACTTATGAATTATCCAACAAAAAAGGAGGCTTTGTAAACATTGTACTCATGCCCACATTTAGACTGTGTGGCCAGTTCAGTGAGTGAGCTGCCCTGTGGGCATGGACTTATGAATTATCCAACAAAAGAGGAGGTTTTGTAAACATGCTAATGTCCACATTTAGACTGTGTGGCCAGTTCACTGAGTGTGCTGCCATGTGAGTTTCATTTACATTATATGACTTCCAGGAAAATGCCCAGTACACTCGACGCTTTGGACACAGGGCATTGAGGTTTGTGCAAAGTAGTCTCCACCAGGCACTCTTACTACAGAAAGCCTTGTTTTCAGAATGTCTATATAGCACTAATTAATATTAACAAGGATTATTTCTGAATACAGAGAGAAACAGCTTCCTTAACATCTACCTCCTGGTTTGTTGTGGTTTTGCTTTTCCTCTTGAGTAAGTTATTGCAGAGCACAGTGCTCATTAGTGGCACAAATAAAAACGTGCCGTTAGTAAATAAAAATAACTCTTTGTAGTCCCATCATGATTTTGATTGGCAGAGCTCAGAGCTTTCACGGCTCATTAATTTTTGAAATATCTCAGCGAAATGTAAAGGTGTCAAGAATTGCTACACTCATTTTGTGAACAGAGAAACTGAGGTATTTTCAAGAAACTATGTCGAGGTCACTTGGGGTTTGGCAGAATCGGGGTTATGACACATTAACCAGATAATTAGAGCAAAGGTAAGTTGTGCTAGGCAGAAACCAGTAGCTTCTCAGACACTGGCGAGGAGCTCTGAGCAGTATTGCTTAGTTCACTTAGTTCTTATTCTGAATTATTTGTTCTATTTCGTGCTCGAGAGCTAACTTCAACTCCCCATGAAAAGTGTGTAAAACCTGGGCGTGGGGGCTCTGGGGGATAGTCCAGTCAATAAAGTAAAGCTTATCCTTCAAAACATGAGGAACTGAGTATGGATTGCCAGCAACCCAACCCAACCCAACCCAACCCAACCAAACCAAACAGCTGGGCCTAGCAGTGTACATCTGTAACCTCAGTTCTGGGAAGGCAGAGACAGACAGATCTCTGATGGTTACTGGTCAGGCAGCCTACCCATGTCAGTGAGCCCCATGGTCAATGAGAGACCTTGTCTCAAAACCTAAGGTGGAGAGCAATGGAGGAAGACATTTGAAATGGAACCAGGACCTTTACCTGCATGCACTCATGCTCAGATACACACACACACACACACACACACACACACACCAAATTTAAAAAAAAAAGATTGTCTGATATTGAGTCATTTCCCTGAGAGTTTCTGTTTTTGTATATTTTTCTATAAGAAGAAATAGTGTACAGCTTTTCAAGAAAATAATTGAAATTAGTTACTAATAGAATAAGGGAAATATATATATATATATATATATATATATTTGTTTAGTCAGCTAGATGGAAGCACTCTGTCATCCACTGATTTTGAAAGATTTCATGAGACAGCCATACTCTACTCCAGTTTTCATATGAATGGCGCTTAAGAACATAAACTCTTAGTATTTTTCAAAAGCCAACTTATTTCTAATTAAGTGATACACAGGACAGAATAAATTATGGATTTTAAAGCAGCGAGGCATGAGGTCTTAGCATGTTCTCCACACAACTAAATGGTGCATGTTCAGGTGATGGAAATATGATGCACCCTGATAAGCAACTGCAGATTTAGCGCACCACGATCCACTGACAACTGCCTATTATGCGCCTGCTCAAAACTTCAAAGAAGACAGGAGATCACACCTGTCTGCTAAGTGGGCCTCTAAAGAAGCAATTCATGAGATACCAGCATAAAGTTTTTCTTTCACCTAATTACTCTACATGACCTTCTGTGTTACAGGCACTTAAAATTTCAAAGGCTTATGCCATGGGACTCCTGTGGAAGGGCATGATCTATAAAAACAGGGATTACCTAGTTTGTGTGAACTCAGGCAAGAGAGCACACACATGTACACATCCTCCTCACACACATGCATACACGGCACCCACACATACACACATACACAGATACACATCACACACACACATACACAGAGATATACCACATACACACACACACATAGACCACGCTTACACACCCACATGCACCCCACACACCCACAGACATACAAACAAGGAAATTGGCATTTTATATCTGTGTCTCCACACCCCATTTCTTAATGTGTAACCGTTTCATTCATAGCAGCCCCACAAGACTCACTCCCTTGTTATTTGGATGGCTGTTTAACCTCCCTCATAATGTCTGTTTTGTTTTCTGGTACGTCATGCTTTTCATATTATTATCTCTGGGGCTCCTCAGATGAAATCCAACACTGCTGCTCTTTTCAAATGCGGCCCACCACCCTCTCTTGGGACACCTGAGGTGCTAATTAAAGTGTATACTCCTGAGTACAAATACAGACTTAACATCTCATAATCTCTTTGATGGGAACCTTAAACTGTATAATTTAACACAAACCCTCTAGGAAATTCATGTACACATTAAATTGGAGACCTTTTCCTGTCTCCTAATCATAGCTTACACTCTGCATCCCTCACCCAGCACGAGACATTAAGTACTTTGTGCCTAATAACTTCTCCAGTGTTCACAGAAACCTTTGGTATATTATGGCAAAATAAAAGGTTGTGTTCATGTAAAAATTTCACCATAGACATATCACCATCAGCCATTTTTTTTTTTAAATCTAGAAGAGGCTATCTTTATTCCTAAAAGCCCAACCTCAGAAGTTTTTAAAGCGGAGAATGGATACATTGTGGTATGTCCAGACAATGCAACATTATTTATCCCTAGAAAGAAATGAGGTTGTCAAAGTCACCTGATGCCATGAAGACCTCTGAATGTTTCTTACTACATGAGAAATAAAAACCAATCAGAAAAAGCTACATCCTTGTAGTTACAACTGTATGTACTCTAGGAAAAGCATTATCTATAGAAACGGAGGAAAAATCAATGGCTGCCAGGTCAGGGAGGCAGTTCGAGATCAGGGAGAAGTGAATAAGGGGAACACAGAGGGCTGTTGAAGGCTAGGAAATTACACTGTGTGGTAGTCTATTGCCAGATACATTTGTCCAAACCTATAGATTATATAACACCCAGAGCAAACTTCATGCAAGCAGTGGCCTTGGTGTGATGAGTATGTGTGGGGTCATCACTTCTTACTAATGTGTGCATTGCTTGCAGGCTTTGACAGTGGATGAGGCTGGGTGTCTAGCCCCTGGACACCAGCTGGTGTGGAGAATGTGGTAAAGCTCTTTACAGACCTTTATTTTTGCTCAGTTTTGCTGTCAACCTGAATTGCAATTAAAAACAAAACAAAACAAAACAAAACAAAAAAAACCAGTCACTTTTTAATCTGGATATGGTGACTAATTTTACCACCAGAGATGCAGAGAAGGGATGTCAGGAGTTCAAGGTCATTCTTGCTGCATTCAAGGCCAGCCTGCTACCTAAGACTTTATCTGAAAACAGAATCCACCCTAAACATGAAAACCAAAAGCTACAAAAAATAACTTTGTGTAAAAATATCATTGTCCATTTTTGAAGAGTCATAATGATTTTGTATCAATGAAGAAAGTGTCTTTTAAAAGAAGGACACTGAGAAAATTAAGAATGATGTATCAAATGTCTGTGGATTAAGCTTTTCAGCTTTGCATTTATATGTTTACATGTAAATTATAAATACAAATGCAGATGAATATTTACATAGCAATAGCTAGCCAATACCTACATAGTAATTTCTTTTATGCAATTTTATTTCAGCTTCTATATATTATCACACATTTGTTCATTTTGTTGGTGATGTTTCTGAGCTGGTGTAGTTCTTGCCATTTTGTCTCACCTTGCCTCAGGCTTCTTGTTGCTGAGGCCCCCGGCCTGAGACTCCTAGGTCTGTCAGTTTATTCCACTCACTCAGGTCTTTCGACACTACAGAATAGCCTGGTGTGTGATAGAACAGTCTAGGATTGGGCAGGCAAGTGGGTCTGGTCACCTACATTTTTAAAGAAGCTCCAACATGCATCAAGTTACAGAAAATCACTCCTGCAACTGCTCCATCCCTAGCTTCTGGAAATAAGTTGAAAAGAAAAGAAAAGAAAGAAAAGAAGAAAAGGAAAAGAAAAGAAAAAAAAAAGAAAGAAAAGAAAAAAGAAAACAAAAGAAAAAGCTAGCCCAGGAGATGGCTTGGTGTAAAGGAGCTTGCCTCTCAGCCTGATAACTTGAGTTTAACTTCCAGACCTACGTAGCAGAAGGAGAAAACTCAGCTACCTGGTTTCCATACACATACTCTGGTGTGTGTATCTCTTCCACCCCCACAGAGGTGACATAACGAATGAATTTTACTGTTGCATGTATGTATATATAGCTATTAGATAGATATATAGCTACTAGCCATTTTCTAAACACAGAAAAAAATAATAGTTCCATAGTGGTATCAGCTTCCCAAGCCCAGCGACTCATAGTCATTTCCTACTAACCTGGGTTATATATATGTTTGGTAGCTGGCTAGACCGGAGATCAAATATACTAAACTTGTGTCTCAGTGTATTGAATAGGAAGCCTAGGTCAGGGATCTGGTCAGCGCTTTTCAAATGTCTTCTTGATTTTATAGATGCCCAGAACGTAGGCATGATGGTGGCTTTGTTTAATATGAAAGAATTGAAGTTAAGAGGTTCTTTTATTCTCTCTTCACCCAGAGCTCCAAGCTATCCCTTCCACCTCACCCCCTGAGGCGTCCCTTTGCCCACTCCTTGAGGTACATGCATGCTGTTGGCTCATCTCTAACAGGTCACACATTGGTGCTTGCTTTCTATTCTCTGTGTCTTCTTTCGTAGATCATTGCTTTTCTACAGCACTGTTAAAACTCAAGTCTCATAGTTGAGAGAATAGACTAAAATATATTTAAACAACACACCATTCAAATTATTTTTTAAAAAGCAATTTTCTACTGTAGATTTAGAAACCAACAGATCTATTTTAGCCCACATAATTTCTGATTAACTAATTTAATCTCTCGGAAATTACATGAGCAGACCTGAAACAAGCCATCATCAATTTCTTGCCTTTGGATGTAACATAATATTTTCAAAAATGAACCAAATAGAGTAATTAGCCCCCAGGCAGAGCAAATGACTCTAATGGCAATATCCCAGAACACGAACACTTTTTTTTTTTCTTTTTGGATGGGAAGACTATAAAGGAAAATGAAACTGTGGCAGACTATGGGTTAAAGTCTTGTTTGTGTCCTATTAAGCAAAGACTTGGTATGCTAATGCCTAGTACTTAATATCTTATAGGAGGAGCTAAGAAAGAGAGGAGGAGATAGATAGCTGTCATTTAGGCAGCAGGAATCCTGTTTCTGTTGGACCACTTCATCATCTGCAGTGCTCAGCTACCTACCATGCTCTCTAGAGAAATTGAACTTTGAAGTTCTATAGTGAATTCGGTTCTGGTTTCTTTGAACCCCATTGTGTGTGTGTGTGTGTGTGTGTGTGTGTGTGTGTGTGTGTGTCTGCGTGTCCGAGCGCGAGTATTCACAGATAACACTACAAATATTCCAATTGTAGTGGGTGGAGGTCTTTATATTTTGATCAGGAGGCACAGGGATCCACGGGCTGAAGACCCTGTGTACAAAGGGTAAGACAGTTGAATTTGGGGGTCTGAAAGCTACGACCAGCTCCAGGTGCCCCTTTAATGGAGCAACACTCTTGAGCACACTGGACCTTGGTTAGAACATTTTCACAGAAGCCTGCATTTGCCACCAAGAAGGTCCTGTTTCATTCAGAGGTTTAATGGCCCTTTTATGCTAAAATACAGTAGTTTTAAAAGATAGCAGGTAACCCTACACTCGTAGCCAGTGGAATTGGTGAAGAGTTTCTTCTTTGAGTTAATTATATTTTATGCAGGTACCTCTAAAAGCATTGTAACACCTAGAAATGCCCTGGCATGGCAGGATGTGGGTTTTGATTGGTTTGAGATGAGATCAAGAATCTACCTTTCAAATAAACTGTCCTTCTAAGATGATTTAGATGCAAATTGCCCCCAGATGGTGCTTTCAGGGACTGTTCAATTCCTACTGACAAGGAGCTTCAAATTTTCTCTTAAAGGACAGCTCTAGTTTCATGTGGGTTCCCTAGTAAGGAGAGCAGGGGCTGTCTCTGACATGGACTTTGTTGCCTGCTTTTAGATCACTTCCTTCTTGAGGGGCTACCTTGCCTGGCCTTAGTGGAATAGGATGTGTCAGTCATGGTAAGACTTGATGTGCTGGGATGAGTTGGGGGGTAGGGAGTGTCCCTTCTCTGAGGAGTGGGGGTGGGATAAGGGGAATAAGAGTAACTGGGAGGAGAGAAGAAAGGGGGTGTATGTAAAGTGAATAAAATAAGAAAGAAAGAAAGAAAGAAAAAAAGAAAGAAAGAAAGAAAGAAAGAAAGAAAGAAAGAAAGAAAGAAAGAAAGAAAGTCATTAGAAAGCAGACCACTGGGGGATAAAGCCTCCACCAACCTCCTGTTTAAAGTTTAATCTGCACTGTGAGATATTAAATATCGGGACATTTAATTTAACTGTGGTGTCTGCAGGTGTGACCTTGGGGTAGGAATTCAGGTTAAAAGAGGCCATAAGGATGTGGTCCTCATTCAAAGGGACTGAGGCTTAATTTTTGTGTGATCATGCACAGGTGGTTACTCATGCCCAAACTTGGTGTGTAGAGGATAAAACAGATGTCAGGTTTCCTCCTCTATCCAACTTCACCTTAGTTTTTGAGAAGGGTCTATCATTAAACTTGGTGCTCACCACTTTGTCTAGATTACCTAGTTAGCAAGACTTGGGATTCCCCTTCTCCTGGTCTCTGTCTGCTAGTGCTGGAATTACAGGTATGAGGTGCCATAGTTGGTTTTCTATATGAGTACTGGGGGCCTGACGTCAGGTCCTTCTGCTTCTGTGGCAAGCACTTTAAGCAATGACAGGACTGTGGTTTTGAAGGAAGAGGAGAGATGTAATTGGATATTCTGTCTCACCAAATGATGTCCTGTGCTACAGGGACTCTACATCACTATCCCAGAGAAGCATCTCACCAGATACAGACACCTAACCTCAAACTTTCAAAATCCCCGAATCACAAGGTATACTTTTGTTCTTCATTCAGTCTGAGGTGTTCAGTTATAGTGATGGCAAGCAGTCTAAGACACAGACTCTTGCACAGGGAATTGAAGGTCTCTATTTCATTGATTCTCTCTCTAGGGAAGCATCTTGCTGATAATATAAGTGGCATAGCCATCAATATAAGAGGATGTGTTACTTTGAAAAGCTATGTAGGTGAAAAGGCTCTTTGAAAGTGGTAGGTGGTGCTGGAAGATGGCCTTGTGGGAAGCCAATCTGATTTACACTACTGTTAAGAAACACAGGGTGGGAATCTCTTAGATTAGGAAGCACAGCACTGGCCGTGTCTATGAATTCATTACCAGAGAGAATTCAAAACAGGGGAAGATCTGGACACCCTAAATGTGGATGTAACATCCTCTGGATTGGGGGAAATATGAAATAATAGGGGTAAAAAGGTGTCCTGGGAAATTTCTTTAGGTTACCTGGTTGTCATTTGTCATGGTGTGAGCTGTTCTGCCTGCCATATCCTTACAAGACAGAGTGAAACAACGAATCAAAATGGAAGTCTGACTAACACATATAAAACACTATTACTCACATATGATTTTGAATCAAGGTGCTCATTACATTGTTAAACATTCGTATAGCAAAAGTAAAACAAAGAACTCTAAAAATAAATCAGAGCCCTTGAAACTAAAATGAATGTATCCTTTCTTGTTCTGAGTCAGTTCTCTCCCTACTGTTCAGATCACCCCTTTTCTACATTTACCTCTCTCATCCAGTTATTCATTCCTGTCACCTGGCATGGCCATAGCTAATGGGAACAGAAAAAATCATAATGTTGGCACAGTTGCTTAACAAAGCTTCACCAAAGCTGAGCCAAGTGAAGCAACCACTGTGGTGCAGTCTCCCACTCTTTTGGCCTTGATCGCTAGTGTGTCACATGCTTGGGGGACTTCTACTATTTTACAACTTGAGAATACTGGATTGATGGAAATTTTCTTATGAATCATTTACACCCTCTCCCAGAAGTACTGCTTCTAAGCCTCCCCAGGAAGGTCCTGACCATCCTACCCCTCCAGCTTTTAGAGGGATATCCTTATCTGGCTCTACTTGAAGGTCTTGCTTATGCCCTAGAGGTTGGGACTCAAGTAAATATGCCAGAGACCTCCTTATGGGGATCTGACTCAAAGATGCTCTTGGCACATCTGCCCATGCACTTACTCAGGAACAAGATAATCAGAACAAAGTAAACTTTAAAAGGTAAACTATTCTGTAGGCGAGAGAAGTTGACAGCGGATCAAATTAAAAGCCTCTTTATAATGCTGATGGACAAAGAATGGTGTAGATAAATGATAAAAGAATAAAGTATTAAAACCCCCTTTATTAGAAAAAGTGAACACATACAGGGTTACTATGGTATCCTATGACCAACCAAGGAACCAAAAAATATCAAGATTAGACATATAAAAAATTCTACAAATATACAAAATATGAACATTGCATTATGACAGAAAATGAATAATAACTCCAGCATCTTTGGCCTGAAGCCTTTTCTGGGCCTATTAGCAATTAGCACTCTGACTATTAAAAGTTGATAATGCACTGCTTGGCACATGGCAATCTGTCCAGGCTGGCTTGGAGATTTTCTTTCTGTCTAGTGCCCTTGAAACCCAAAACACAGGCTGTCATGCTTTGACAAAATATGCCTTTGAAAACTACAATATTGTTAAAAGTTGGGTTGTAGGGATGAGGGAAGATGATTGTGAAAGATAGCTCTGTTCTGTTATGGTTTATCAATGCCAACTAAACTTGTGACCAAGCAGAAGTTAAAACACGAATCGGGGGACAAAAATTATATGATCTATGTTTTGGAATAACATATACCTATCCTTGCCCACTGAGTTCTGTATAAATAAAGAAGCACTCTGACTACCAATCAGGCAGGATGTAAAACTCTTGTTTTCTTCACCTGACTTATTCCTCCCTTGCCAACTCCTTATCTCCTCTGTGGACCTGGCTTGCCCCCAGTACCACCACCACCCCTCATTCAATTTTTAGGTCTAACGTGGGCTACTAAAATGGCAGTACTCATGAAAGAAAGGATTGTTAGTGGGTAGACAGAAGCCTAAATTCAGCATTCCTTAGAAATTTCTTGAGGGTGAGTTTTGTTTACCAGGAACTTCTCTTAGTCTGCTCCCAAAAGCCCAACTACATGGGAGAAGGGCATCTAGCCCTCTGTTATTCACACAGCCCCAATCATCTCAATACCCCCACCCTGCTGGCTGTCATAAAAAAAATCTGTCTACTTTTCTGCCATTTTGCATCTCTCTGTCCCCTCCCCTGAGAGACTGACTTGGCAGTTTGATCCCAAATAAACCTTTCTTTCTACCTGCAGAGTGGTCTAGTTTGGTTGTTTCCCCTGGCTTTTCTATATTAGTTGTTCATTTCACATTCAATTACTTTTCACATTCTCTTAATTATTTGCTGTTTAGTGATACTCCATGGCTATGGAATGGTTCTCTCACCTCAAATTTAACAGGGATGTTGAGGCTGGTGATACTACATATGTCTTCTGGGAGTGGATAGCAAAGCTTACACTCAGGTGACCAGACTCTGGGAAGAGCATGTCAGCCTCATAAGCTCATTCAACAGCGCAGCAGCGAACTGAGTTGGCATTTTTAAGTGAAGAGCATGAAAACTGAATTGGCTCTTAGGTGATGGGCACGAAAAACTTCCCACTGGCACAAAAGGAGGGAGAGATGAGCCTTTCCAATCAGCTTGTCCACCCCGGCCTAGAAAGGGAGAAGAAGAAGACAGTTTGGAAGCTGTCCAGAAGAGGAACTCTGCAGTAAACTGAGCACAGGATTCCTAAGCATACACGGGGTAGAACCCTGCTGATCAATCCCATCACCTGCCCTGTGCTTACGTCAGATGAATTTTCTGGTTTTCTTTCTAATACACAAATATAAATGTATGTCACAACTTTACCTCCTCACATCCTCAGTGCAGATGCCAAAGCCATCAATTTGCTTCTACTTATTTCTTTGCCACATTCTACTAATTTAGGACATATTTTGCTTTAATTATCAATTTAATCAATACACTTCAATTCCCCCCTTTGGACCACACGTTCCTTTAGTCCTAAATGTTTGGGAAAATTTCTAATTGAGCTTCATTTCTGAATTTAATACAGTTGTGCACAGAAGAGATGCTCCACCTTCTGTTAGTCTTTTGAGAACGTACTTATTTTATGACCCAAGGTTATCTTAATTAATGTTCACTCTCTGAAAAGATGTAAACAATTCTGCTGTTTGATAGAATCACCTGTAAATGTCAAATAGGACAAATTGTTTTAGAGAAGTGGTAAAACGTTATACAGTTGTGCTGAATTTTTTTCCTCTGAATGAGAGACTCTTTAATTACGTTAATGATTTCTGAATTTTTAGTTTCTTCCTTCAGTGAAGGAAAATCATTTCTGTATTTGGCCACTCAATCATATGTGTATGTACTTCTGTGCATTTTCACTGTGAAATGTCTGTCTTATCTCTGGGATAACCGTCTCTTTGGCTCAACTTGATCTGGTATTCATACAACCATCAGTGATTCCTGCTCCTTAGTGGTTGCACAGTTTATATCATTTCAGTATTTTACTGACGTTTTTTGTTGTTTAAAGTATGTTTTTTATTAATTCATGGTTTGGCTTGAATTTTTTATTTAACATGATTATCTCTGAGCACACTACTTAGACCAGTTACTCTAGTTACTGTGTATGTCTTTAAAATTTTAATGTATTTCAATTTATTGATGGAGGGTGGCAGCTATGACTACACGTGACCATATAGTTCTTAGGCGTTTTGAACTGGTTAGTGGGAGGAATTATGAAATCTCTGGAGATATGGCTTTGGGAGCCCTCAATTGTTGTAAGCAGTGCTTAATGGGTGATTATGATAGAAAGTCAGAAGAAAAGAATACTGACATGAATGGGAACAGTAAATACTGGGCTCACAGGTTTCAGATGAGAGTAAGGGCCTTGTCGGTCACTGTACCGGAGGCCATTCCCAGTAGCCATGGCAAAGAACTCACCTACATTCTGCCCATGTCCTGAATCATTGTGGCGGAATAAATATAAAAGTAATAGACTAATTAACAAAGCAAAAAAAAAAATTCAAGGCAACTTGGCATTTAGCCTGTGGCATGGTTATTGTTGGACGTTTTTAGTAACTGTAAAATAAGAAAAAATGAGGAAAAAGAAGAGCTCTCTCATCCTTGTCAGGTTTTCCAACTTAACCTCCTTTTTGCTGCCTTTTGTCCTTCATTCATACCTTAGTAATTATCAGATCTTTATGGCTCTAGCAATAAATCTCCTTGACATCAATATGCTTTTCCATTTTCCAAGGAGAAAATTTCATTGATTTCTTGTGGTAAAATTAAGGTGGCCTCTTCATCTCTAAACTTTGTAGAACTTTCATGTTGGTAATTAATTATTTCTTTCTTTGAAGATCAGGCTTCTAGGAATAGTAAATTCCAAAAAGATGAACTTTATGTTTTGTACTTACTGTCTTTTCACCCACTAATGTGCCTGGAATGGAAGAACAACACACAAAAAAGAGCAATAAGAGGGTGTGAGTTCCAATCAGCTTATGACATACTGAACCAGAAACTGGTTTAAGTAGTTTACAGTTTATGGAATTGAATCATACATCTCTTGTTAAGTAAATATTTCTTTTATTGGGAGAAAGGCATTTAAGATCAAAGATAGATTTGGTAAGGCTATGGTCAGAGTAATATAAATAGGCTATTAGCTATCATGTATGTATATATGTATGTATGTATGTATGCATGCATGCATGCATGCATGTATGTATGTATGTATGTATCTATCTATCTATCTATCTATCTATCTATCACCTATCTATCCATCTATCTAACAATCAGCATAATTACTGGCTTTGTGTTAAATTTGTGTTAAATTTTTGAAAATTACAGAATTTTTTGAATGTACATGCAGTAATTACCACAGAATACAGATGGATATTAGAAAAATAGACCTTGGAAGTTGGACAGCTTCTGGGAACTGGTTTTCTTCTTCTACCATATGGGATCTGGGGATTGAACTCAGATCCTTAGGCTTGCTGGCAGGTGACTTTACCTGCTGAGCCCTCTTGCCAGCTTCAGCTAATTTTTAAAAACTACATTCTTATTAGTTTTTTTGAAATTTTCATGCAGTGCATTTTCAAAATATTAACTCTCCTCCCCTGTACTTCCTCCTAGATCCATTCCTTTCCTACCCACAAAACTTGTGGTTTTTTTTTTTTTCTTCTTCTTCTTTATAAACACATCAAGCTGAAGTTGTGCTTCCCATATATTCTTGATTGGGTATGCACTCACTCAAGCGTGATTCTGCTATACATGATCAAACCCCTGGTCTCTCTCCCTTAGAAGCTCTCAGCTACCAGTAGCTTTTCAGCCACGCGTGTCCACCTCCTCTCACCAGGCTGTGATTTTATCTGGCTTCATCTTGCAGGAGTCATCATATATGTGTGTCACAATTGATATGAGTTTACATGTGCAGGTGGACAGTTGTATCACTGTTTCTTTGTAGTCATCCATCACTCCTGGCTTTTTATAAAAAGAGATTTTTTATGGATTCTTTGTGAGTTTCCCATCATGCATCTCAGTACCGCTCATCTCCCTATCCCCTCATATCCACCCTTTGCCCTTGCAGCCTCCCCCCACAAATAATGCACACTCACACATGTACACACACAAAAGAAAACAAAGCAAAACAAAAGCAAAAACAAAAACAAAAACCAAAAGTCCAAAGCATAGAAGTTGGAAGTTGTAGTGTATCAGTGTGTCCGGTAAGTGTATCTGTCTGTCCACACATCTTTATTTGCAAATGTCCATTGCAATGACTCATTAGTGTGGTTCGAGGTCTCTGGCTTCTGTGACACCATTGGGACTCCTGGTTATCCTGTTGTTGTCCAGTGTCATGGCAATCCCACATCTTTGGATCAGCAGAACTGGCCTTTTCATGCACCGCAACTATTGTAGATGATTTGGGGGTGGATCAATTCAGAGCCCTGGATCTGGACCAGCTCAGCTGGTCAGGGTACCAACTCTCCCTTATCCCTACTACGAGGGTGAACTCTCCTGCACTACTCTGGCTAGGCCACCCAACGCCAGAAGAGCAGGGCAAGCTGTCCTGCTCTCATGCACCGGGGCAGCTCATGAGCAGCCATGTCTCCAGATCTAGTTCCACTGTGCTGCTGAAGTAAGTCTTGGGGCCCGCTCTCGCAAGTGTTGCAGTTTGTGTATGATAGGGTTAACTCTCCTGCTCTCAACCACGCTGGCTCACCCATGCCTTTTCCATCAGGGCCAGCTCCCCTGTACTGCCCAGGCAAGGTGCAGAGCCCAGACTCCCAAGAGCTAGAGCCAAGTCATGGCAGGAGAGTAGTGGGGCCATCTCTCCCTAGCTTATACTGTCACTGCTAGGGCCAGCTCCCCCTCACCCCCACCAGCAGGGCCAGCTCTGCTGTGCTGCTCAGGAGATGGAGAGGGCCCACTCTCCCGAGTACAGCAGCTGGTGGGGAACAGGGACAGCTCTCCTGCTCTCATGGCCCTGGGGCCAGCTTTCTCAACCACCAATAGGTGGTGAGGGGCGAGGTAGGGGAAAGCGTCACTCCCACACCCACATCACCTCATGGCAAATGAGTGGTAGGGCCTGCTCTCCCGAGTGCTGCAGCTGGCGAGGGGTAGGACCAACTCCCCAGAACACCATAGCCATATGGTCTCCCTTGGGCTTCCCTAACTAGCGATGCCCCCATGTTCTCTAGTGGTAATATGAGCCATGGATACCAATACCAACTCCTGTGTATATGTAGCCGTGAGCTCAGACGTAGCTCAGGCTGAGACTTCACCATAGCCCCAGGTGGCAGGGCTGGCCATCCACAACACTCTACTCTCCACCCTGAACTCTCCAGTTCTGTCTCTCTTCATAATGCTCACTTCTCTTTCTCTCCCATCCGACCGACACATACTCCAGCATTGTGGTGGCTCCCACTGCAGGAGGGCCATATGGCTGACAGGCCTCTGGGTGACATCCTCCACTGGTGCTAAGTGGTGTGGCCATAGGTGGGTGTCTATATGGCCTGCCTGTGCCGTGCACTGGAGGGCAGGGCTGTGGGTGGTGTGGCAGCCTGAAAGTCTGTCTTCCTCCTCCTGTGCTGTCCTGCCTGGATTTGATTTGATTTTTATGAGTTCTAGGCACAAAACTGCTTTGGCCACCAAGCCAGGCATCAGGCTAGGATGAACAAAGGCCTGTCGTTTGATCGGCCCCTGACCTATAGGAGACACCACCAACAAGATGTCTCTTTGTCCATTGTGGGGTAAGGGCATTTATAGCTTTTATTTCAGCATGCTCTACCTTAAATGGGACATTACATTATCCCTTCTGGGGCTCAGGGATCTTTTGGCATTTTTTGTTAATGAGGCATACATTCACATAAATTAATGTTAGCTGCTGTGTGGTCTGTTTTCCTGGATGAGTGGCATCACACCATTCTTCTTCACTCTCGGTGTACCATAACCTGGCAAGGTAGGGATGTAACAGGCTTGGTTTCTGAAGGGAAAGGGCTTCTACTTAGGAAATGACTCTCAAAATCTTACCTCTAATAAGGATTCAGTTTAACCAGAAAAAAAAAAAAAACAAAAACCACAAAACAGAAAAGCATATGGGAATCAGCTTTTGTTTCATCCTTATGTTAAACAACTGAAGACAGTTTACTTTATTGTTTTAAAAAAATACAAGCAAGATGGAAAAGCTCTCTGTCACATGATAAAAACACAAGAAAATAATCCACCAAGTTATAAAGTAGTATTCTTTCATGGGAATCTTACCATTTTGTGTTCTAATTGTGTACTCTTGATGAAGAGTTTGACTTCTTGGTGACTCGGTGTCAAACTCTTGTTTGTACGTCAGTGGTCAGTGGGAACAGGACCTGCATTTGCTCATTATGACCAGGAACACAAGTTTGGTAAGCCGTATTAAAGTGCTTTAAGTAATCTGAAGAGCTGCGTAAAAGCAAGTTATTATTATTGTTCTATTTTCATGATTAAACCCTCAGTTCAGGTCAGACTCATTTGTCCCTTGGTGGAGCTGTTAGGACGGTTGGGGTGTCACATGCAGGAGAGCGCTCTGGGGCTTAGAGAATTTGGATCCCAGTTGTTCTGATTCTGTTGTGTGACGTAGGAGAAGCTGATTTCTCTTAAATATGTAGCTAAGATTGATGAGATGTTCAAATTAAAACAAAATGATCAGAGAAATAAGTGAAGGCTTCAAGGAGTCTCAGGTCCTGCTAAGCATGTGACAAAGGTAAGACGGGGAAGGAAACTATCCTAACCCCTCTGAATGAATGGCTGAGAATCTGACAAACAGTTGTGGAAACAGTTGTTGTTTAAGAAAACGTAAATTTCACAGAGGGAGGAATTTTTTTAATGTGAGGTTGTAGATGCGTGTAGTTTCAATGAAAGTTTATTTTCCAAGCAGTTTGTCATTTCTCAATCTCTGGACATAGCCTGCAAGGGACAAGTATCCTAGTGTGTGCTACTTAAGTACTGTAGCTAGCTGAAAGCTTTTTTCACTCATTCATTCATTCATTCATTCATTCATTCATTCATTCATTATTTTTCTCAACTGTTCTGTCTTAGTGTGTGAAAATACACATAGTAATTTAAAACATTGCTATTTAAAACAATAACAAAACCCTGCGACCCAATATTAGAAGGGGATTAAAGGTGACGTTAATGATGCATAACTAAACTACATATGGGTATTTAATATTTACCAACTGTGATGAGCTACTTAAGTACTCCTGTCTTAAAGGATTCATTGTTCATGATACACTACGGTGAACGGTCCCCTCAGAGTTAGGAAAGCAACCTCAACGATGGTAGTGTTAAATCACTTGCCTAAGGTCCTATAAGTAGCAAAGGTCCTACAAGACCACACAAAAAACCAATAGACCCAACCTCAGAAAATCCCGAGGGAGCAAGTGAGGAAACACATATCTACCCCCCTGAAATAACTCATGTTGAGAGGTAACAGAACATTAGGATATACGATACTTTCAGAACTCTGCCTAATGGAAACGTCAGCAGCTTAACCAATAAAGATTTCTGCAGCAGAGAACCCCAGCGAACGTTAATGTGTTTCCCCAGTTTTTTTTCCAGTTTCCCTAAATTAACAATTTATGGGGAAAAGGGTTTATTTACCTCACAGTTCTAGGTTGTAGTCCATCACAGCTGGGAAGTCAAGGCACTGGGGCTTGAGGCAGCCATCCACAGTCAAGAGCAGAGCTGTTGTGAATGGGTACCTCCAGTGCTCGGCTGCCTTTCCCCTTGTCCTTTAGCTCAGCTCACGAAACGGTCCCACCCATATTCAGGATGGTCCATATTCAGAATGGACCTAATTAGGAAAATCCTTCAAAGGTGGATGCCATTCCCGTGGGCCAACCTGATCTAGACAATTCTCCATGAGCCCCTCTCCCCAGGTGATTCCGGGTTATGTCAAGTTGGCAGTTTAAACCAACCAACACATGGGTCTCAAAGGATGATCATCAAATTCAATTAGTTGTTCCAATATAAATGCAGGTATTCGATCTTCCATGATTCTGTGGTTCTAGGTCAAACGGGTTCCTCACATTGAAGACTTAGAACTAAGGGAAAGCATTGAGTGCAGTTTCACGTACTAGTTTTATTTTTAATACACGCTGTCCTCGAGGCGTGCAGAGCTTAAGGAGAAGTGACAGTTAATAGGGTAGCAGACTACATTCAGTGAATCAGTTAATGACTATTTATAATTATACTACTGATTCAGAATAAATTACTCTAAACCATCCGCTGCATCTGCTAATCATGTGAGTTACTGCAAAGGGCCTTCCATATTTAGTGAAGCACACTGTGGCTTGATGTGCAAGCAGCTTTTAAACTGAGTCCACACTTGTGGCTAAGCTACCCAGTGTCAGCCAACCACAATGGCTGTCACCTCAGCCTATTAAAATTACTGTCATGTTAACCAATCCCATATTGAAGGCTGTCAAATTTTTCTCCAATAAGTCAAATGCCAGACATCTCTGTATGTAATTTCTTTTTCTTTTTCTTTTTCTTTTCTTTTCTTTTCTTTTCTTTTCTTTTCTTTTCTTTTCTTTTCTTTTCTTTCTCTCTTTTTTCTCTTTCTTTCTTTCTCTCTTTTTTCTTTCTCTCTCTTTCTCTCTCTTTTCTTTCTCTCTCTCTTTTTCTTCTTTCTTTCCTCCTCCTCCTCCTCCTCCTCCTCCTCCTCCTCCTCCTCCTCCTCCTCCTCCTCTTCTTCTTCTTGTCTTTCTGCCCATAAAAAGAACCAACCCTGTCATGAGATTGGGTGATGTGTGAGCTGGCTTTACCCCTCAAAGGCTATAGCTCCTTGTAGACTGGGCCCCTGAGCATTAACTGGTTGTTCATATCCTTGGTTATTGTGAATGGGATTGTTTCCCTAATTTCTTTCTCCACATCTTTGTTGTTGGTAGTATAAAAGCTATTGATTTTTGTGCATTTTTGCTGCTGACAGTATTTATCATATTTCTTGGTGGAGTTTATATAGGGTTTATTTATTTATTGTTTATTTGTTTATAACTTATTAAAATCACTTTATTTTTATTCAACGTGTTTACTGTGCCTGTGGAGACCAGAAGAGGTTATCAGATCCCTGGAGTTGGAGTTACAGGCAACTGTGAGCTGCCTGATGTGGGTGTTGGGATTTGAACTCCGGGGAAAAAAAAGAATTGCAAATGCTTTTAATTGATGAGCCATCTCTCCAGTCCCAAGTTTGTAGAGCATTTCTATTAAAAGATCATGCTATCTTAAAAGGGGGGTATGTTGACTTTCCCCATTTGCATTCCATTTCTTTCTTTCTCTTGCCTTCTCACTTAGTCAGGGTCTCACAGCTGTAAGGTTTAAGAGTGGCTGTTCTTGGGTACCAGATCTCATTCTTGGTTTTTAGGGGAACATGTTCACTTTCCCCATTTAGTGTGATATTGGCTCTGTTGTACCACATACAGGTGTTACTGTGCTAAGATGCTCTTCCTGTATTTCTAGTTAACTTTAGGGATCTTATCATGAAGAAAATTTGAGGCATATCAAAGGCCTTTTCTGCATCCATTTACAAAGACCCTGTGATTTTTTATCTCTGAGATTAAACACATTTAAATTTTTTTTTATTTTTTCTTTTATTTTTTTTCACGTTATTCATTATGTATTCTGATTGAAGCCCCTCCCTCAATTCTTCCCAGTCCCATCCTTCCTCCCTCTTCCCCTTATCTCCTTCTTCTAGACCATGAGGGAAAGGGGAGTTCTCCTCTTTTGCCATCTTCCCATAGCATAGCAAGTCTCATCAGGCCTGCCTGTATCTTCTTCCTCTGTGGCCTGGTAAGGCCACTTCTCCAGGGGCAAGTGATCAAACAGTAGGCAACTGAGTTCATGACAGAGGCAGCCCCTGCTCTCCTTACTCAGAGACCCACATGGAGACTAAGCTGTGAATTGGCTACATCTGAGCAGGGGTTCTAGGTCCTGTCCATGGATGGCCATCCTTGGTTGGTGTATCAGTCTCTGCAGAACTGCATGGTCTCAGATTTTTAGCTTTGTTGGTCTCCTTGTAGGGCTACTGTCTCCTCCATGTCCTTCTGTCCCCACCCCCCTCTTAATCCATAAGACTCCCTGCACTCTGCCCAAATTTTGGCTGTGAGTCTTTCCCTCTTCATTTGTGTAGTAACTTGAAGAGCACTGATGTTCATTCTTTGAAAGTCTGAAGGAATCCAACAGGTTTTCTGTCCCATCATGGCCTTTGTTTTCTTAGAAGAGTGTCTTGGTTTGTGCTATGTCTTAAAATTTATTTGTATCCAACTGAATTAACTTTGTAGGTTGTATGTGTCTCAGAGTTTATCTCTTTCTTCAAGATTTTCCAGCTTTGCGGATCATGGGTTTTCAGAATAGCCCCTGATGATACTACAGATTTCATTTGTATATGTTTCAGTGTTCTAGCCTTCATATTTAACTTCATTATTTTGTGTCTTTTTTTTTATTAACTTATTAAAGAGTTTGTTTACTTTTTTATTCTGAGGGAATCACCTCTTTGTTCCTCTGATTCTTTGTATTGTTCTTTTATTCTCCATATCACTAATTTCTGCTCTAATCCTCCTTGTTTGCTTTTCATCTACTGGCTTTGAGTTTTGCTTGCTCTTATTTGTCTAAGGCCTTTATGCACAAGATTAATTATCTGAGTTTTTTGAGTTTCATGTAAGAAGTGACAGCTTAAAACCTTAAAGCCTTTGCTGGATAGCTCTCAAATGCTCAGATCACTTTGAATTTCCTTTTCATTTTATACTAAAAAATTGTTTCTGTCGGATTTCTTCAACAGCCCACTGTCTGTGACTGTTTAATTCAGCTCCCATGCATTTATGTGGTTTGCCATTTTCCTTGCTATTGATTTTTCATTTTATTCCACTCTAACATGAAGGGCTAGGAGAGTTATTCTGATTCTTCTGTGGCTAAGACTTGCTTTGTGGTTTTACAGATGCTCGTTTAGGAACTTTTCTTGGGTGGCTGAGAAGGGTGTTGGCTGTGCAGCTGTTGAATGGACTATTAGCAGAATGTGGATGTTTATTAGGTCCTCTTGATTTATGGTGCTTTCACAATAGGAAGTTTCTCTGTTGGATTTGCATCTATAGGATTCCTCCACTGAGATGAAACCATCCCTTCCTTATATAGATCCATCTTTTTCTTTGTGCCCAGTAATGTTTGTTTTGTTGAATTGGTAGCCCCAATATTTCATGCATAATATTCATAATTGTTATGCTTTCTTGATGGGTTGTTCCTTTAGTCATGTGTAGTGGCTTTCTTTATCTATTCTGGCTAATTTTGGCTTAAAGTCTGTTTTGTCAGATATAAGTTTAACTCATTTTTTGCTTCATTTGCTTGTTATATTGACTTCCTTCTTTTTATTTTCAGTTTCTAACCTTCCTGCCTTTCTTCTTTTCTTCCAGCCTTCCTTCCTCTTGTCCCCTCTTCCTTGACTGTCTTTCCTTCCTTCATTAAAAAAATATCAAGTCTGTCCCCCATTCCTTCCTTCAATCCCCCCACATCATTCCCCTACCGTTCCCTTCCAAATTCATGTGTCGTTTTGTTTAAACCCACTGAGTCAATTCAGCATCGCCCTTATAAGCATGAGTGAAGGTCTACTAGAGCATGGCTAGCCTCTTTTTAAGAAGCCATGTTCTTAAAGAAAAATGGCCCTCCCAGGGACCTCCATTGCCAATACCTCCTTAGCTAGGTGTAGGACTGTGTGCTCACTTTCCCTCTCCATTCTAGGATTTTTGTCTAGCTTAATCTTGTACAAGCTGTTAAAACTGCTGATCACATATGCAAATGCCCTGCTGTGTCCAGAACATAGTCTTTTATTGTAGTCTTCCATCCCTCTAACTCTTCCAGTATTTCTGCTGCCCGTGATCTGGTGATGCCTGAAGCAGTGTGAAGGACACAACCCATTTAGGGCTAAATTCTCAGCGACCTCTTATTTTTCTCATGCACACCAGTTGTGGGTTTCTGTGGCAATTGATGTGTATAGCTAAAAGAAGCTCTCAGATAAAGATTGAGAGATGCACTTACGTAAGAGTAAAATAAGAAATCCTTAAGAGTCCATTTGATACTATTCCATTTGGTAGAATAATAGTAGTTGGTTCTCCCCTAAGGCCTATTACACATATTGTCACAGGTTCTTGTCTCCAGTAACATGCAGTGACAACAGCATGAGTTCTATCTCGTAGAGTCAGCCCCAAGCCCAGTCAGAATATGTGTTTTGTTGTTCCCTTCACCTGATTGCTGTGACTGAACTAGCAGAAATGCCCTGCCTGGCTGATGCCAGTGGAGCTCACAGGTTTCTCAGTCATCAATCAATCAATCAATCAATCAATCATCGGATCATCAATCATCAGTGATCAATCATTGATGATTGCTCTTCTCTTCCTATAGCTCTAGTACCATGAAAGCTAGCCAGTAGGGATGGACTTCTGGGCCAGTACCAGCTTAACTTTTCCTGGTTCTTTGACTTAAGTATTGGGTGTCTTCAGCAAGAGAAACTCACCATCAGGTTTTAGGGTTGACGAAAAAGAACATCAATAGCCTACAATGTTTGGAGGCCTATGGAATCCCACAGACCAACAGCTCCACAAATGCTAACCCATTCTGGTTCTGTTTTTTTTTTTTTAAATCTAATAACCTATGGTGACTAGGAGGGGCAATGTTTGAAGGCAACTTCATTTAAACCTTTTTTGCTATAAGTGTATGTATGCATGTATTTTAGGGAGCTTCTACAGTAGTTGCTTTCTGCACAACTCTCAGAAGTCTTTACTGTCACTTATCCCTCCTCTACCTTTCCCATCCTCCACTTGCTCAGTCCTTCCTGCTACATAATTCTCTGTTGCTCCCTTCCTATCAACTGGACTTCATCTTCCTTCTCTTGAAAGTTTCCCCTTGACATTGCATAACACAAGGGTCTCACTTTGTATCCCTAGCTGGTATGGAAAATTACTAAGCAGACCATGTGGCCTAGAACTCACAGCTGTCTGCCTGCCTCTGCATATCCAGGGTGAGTCCTGGGATTAAAAGCAAAGAGTGAGCTGCCATGTGGGTGCTGGGAATTGAATTCTGGTCCTTAGGAAAAACAAACAGTGCTCTTAACTACTGAGCCATCTCTCCAGACCCTAAGATTTATTTATTTTATGTATATGAGTGTTCTATCTGCATTTACATCTGCCAGAAGAAGGAATCAGTCCACATTATAGATGGTTGTGAGCCACCACGTGGTCGCTGGGAATTGAATTCATGACCTTTGGTAGAACAGACAGTGCTCTCAACCACTGAGCCATCTCTCCAGCCCCTCACTCATAAGTGGATATTAGACATATTATATATATATATATATAGGATAAACTTACTAAAATCTGTACACCTAAAGAAACTAATCATGATGGAGGATGCCGGCTAAAATGCTCAATCCCCATTCAGAAAGAGAAAAAGAGATGGACATCAGAAGAAGGAGAAAACAGGGAACAGAACAAGAGCCTGCTACAGAGGGCCTCTGAAAGGCTGTACCCAGCAGGGTATCAAAGCAGATGCTGAGACTAATGGCCAACCTTTGGGCAGAGTGCAGGGAATCTTACGAAAGAAGTGGGAAACAGTAAGTCCTGGAGAGGACAAGAGCTCTACAAGGAGAGCAACAACACCAAAAAATCTGGGCACAGTATCTGAGACTGACCATTGATGGAGAACACTTGCACAGATGTAGCCCATGACAGTTCAGTGTCCAAGTGGGTTCCATAGTAATGGGAACAGGGACTGTCTCTGACATGAACTGATTGGCCTGCTCTTTGATCACCTCCTCCTGAGTGGGGAGCAGCCTTACCAGGCCACAGAGGAAGACAATGCAGCCAATCCTGGTGAGACCTGATAGACTAGGATCAGAAGGAAGGAGAAGAAGACCTCCCCTATCAGTGGACTTGGGGAGGGGCAAGTGTGGAGAAGGGAGAGGGAGGGAGGGTGGGACTGGGTAGGGAGAAGGGAGGGGCTTATGGGGGAATACAAAGTGAATAAAGTGTAATTGATAAAAATTAAAATTAAAAGAAAAGAATAAAAAAGCAAATAGTGTCATTCCTGTATTTTTCATGTTTCTGAGTTTCTTAATGACAATAAATAGTTAGACCTTGTTTTTAATTGAATCAGCTTCTCTGCCTATTTCAATTGAAAAGTTAATCACTTTTCAGATCATTAATTAGAAGGTGTTGTTGATTCCTGTAAGTTTTGTTCATTTTTCAAATTAGTTAAATTACTGCATCTTCTTCCTCTTCTTTGTCCTTTTCCTTTTCTCCCTCCTCCTTCTTCTTCTTATTATTGAGACTCTTCCTTCCTGCCTTCCTTTCTTTCTTCCTATCATATGCAACAATGACTTGTGGTCCTGAATTGTTTTGGTTCATGCTTGTCATAAAGTGTCTTATTTTTAATTGATTTATGCAAGAGATACACCTATTGGATATAACTTTCGGTCGGCAGTTGCTTTCTTTCACGGTTTGAAATAGTTCTATTTCTCCCTCTGGATTTTAGGCTTTCTTTCACAGGCTGATGTGACTTCGATATTTTTGCCTTTGCAAGGGAGCTGCATATTCCTATACAGCTCGAGCATAGGTGGCTGTTGGGTGTGCCTGTCCCAAGGCATCTGTGTGTGTGTCAGAGGACCACTGTGGGAGTCACTTCTTTCTTTTTGTTACGCAGGTTCTGGGATGGAACCAGACTGTCAGGCGTAATGGCCAGTGCTAGACCTACTAACCCTACTGAGTCATTCTCCCTGACTTCTCATGGAGGCTTTTAATAGATGTCAAATAATGACAAATAACAATATGACAATAATGACAAAACATAATAAATTTTGTCATTTTTGCCTACAGTGCATTGTGGACAAGTCCAGTTTGATCTTGCGTATTTGGCATTTTACCTTTTTAGTTTTGAATGTCCATTTACCCCCTGGATTCATCATTTTCCCATATTTTTTCAATAAATAAGATTTTCTGTATCTTCAGTTTTTCTCTCAACTCCTTTTTTCCCCCCTATGCATTCTGAGGGTTGGTCTCTTAACTATGTCCTAGAGTTTTTGGAAGTGATGTCTAAGCTTATTTGCTTATTTTTCTTTATAATGTTAAATATTGTTTAAATATAAAAATCTGTTCTGTTTCTAAATAATGAAAATGTTTACTATGAAAATGCCAGCAAGGTATCTTTTTCTAATAGATGATTTCTTGGTCTATCAGGAAGCATGCATCAGATTTAAGCTACTTATAAGTTTAATAAAGTAGCTTATCATATTTAGCTTCTTCATTCTGGTTTCTCTTTACTTCAGGACTGAATTTTCTCAATTATATCTGAGAAAATTATTTCTCCTCATTTTCTCAATTATATCTCTCATCACTTCAATTCATAGTAAAAAACTTGAAATATTTTTTTCACAGCTGTTCATTGTCCAGGTAATTTTTTTGTTGTCCTTTTTTGGTGGTTGTCATACTGTCAGCACTCTATCATCAAACTATGTATTTCCAATCCCCAGGTAATTATTTTTCTAATGACAATGGCATAAACTTGAGTTGAAAGGAAAATAAGCAACTGAAAAATCTTTGAGCTGTTATGACATATGTCACCTTAGATAATTCACCTAATTTCTGAAATATCAGTATTCTAATCAATAAAGGGAAATATAAACCGTATCATATTATGTAGTATAACAAGTCTTGTAAAATATGATGAGATAATAAAACTATTAGTTATTAAGCTATATAAAATCCAGTATATGCTTAGTCAGGAAATTCCTGACTTCTACCCATTCAGCATTTGATTCTACAGTACATTATACCTTGGCTCAAATATATTTTATGGCTCTGCTTTAGTCAGAACTTTTTATAAACAAGGATTTCTATATTACCTACGTAATAGGTATATAAGTATATGTTAAGTTAATGCAAAAGAGGAACTATTTATTAAGTACCTAAAGTGAAAAATAACTATGCAAAATTAAAGCATTGAAAGACTACGTGGCAGGGGTGACATCACTATTTCTTTTTTGTTTTGTTTTTATTCACTTTATATCCTGGTTGTAGTCCCATTTCTCCTTCCCTCCCAGCCCCACCCTCCCCCTATCCCTACCTCCTTCCCTATTCCTGGGAAAAGGGGAGCCCCCTTTCTCACCCACCGCAGCTCATCAATTTGCGTCAGGACTGAGAGTGTCCTCTTCCCCTGTGGCCTGGCAAGGCAGTACCACCCGGGCTAAGTTATAAAAAAGCTGGCAAGTGAGTCCGTGACTTATGCACTCCCCAATTCCCTTACTAGAGGACCCACATGAAGCCCAAGCTGCCCATCTGCTACATCTTTGTAGGGGGCCTAGGTCCAGTTCCTGCATGGCCTTTGGTCAATGCCTCAGTCTTAGCAAGCCCCTCTGAACCCAACTTAGTTGACACTGTTGGTCTTCTTGTGGAGTTCTTGTCACTTCCAGGTCCTTTTCTCTTTCATCACACTTTTCCACAAGACTCCCTTTGCATCACCCAATGCTTATAGCAGAATGTCTATTACTAATATCCAGAATCTGGAAACAACCCAGATGTCCCTCAGCCAAAGAATGGATAAAGAAACTGTGGTACATTTACACCATGTAATTCTACTCAGCTATCAAAAACTAAGAAATCATAAAATTTGCAGGCAAGTGGATGGAACTAATAAAGATCATCCTGAGTGAGATAACATGGACCCAAAAAGACACACACAGTATGTACTCACTTACAAGTAGGTTTTAGCCATATAGTACAGGATAAACATGAGGCACAAGCTCAAAGATAAGTAACAAGGAGGATAAGTAACAAGGAGGATGCATAAATCTCCCTCGGAAGGGGAAATAGAATAGACAGACATAGTTGGGGAAGAAAGGTAACAAGATAGGAGAGGGGGCGCAGAGAGTTGTAAGGGTGGAGATCAGACCTGGGAGAGTGGGAATGAGAGAACAGAAGGCTTGTAGAGAAAAGAGAAACTGTGGGTGGGGGTATCTCTGACAAGCTGGAGACCTAAGTCAGGGTAGGCTTCTGGGAGGATATGAGGAGGATTCAAGCAGAGAGTCCTAGTAGCAGAGACCATAGAGACTGAGGAGGGCATCCTCTAATCAGACTAGTCTCTTAGTAGAGGGAGGGGAACGCCAACCTACCTACAAAAACTTCAACCCAAAACTTTCCCTGCCTACCAGATATGTAGGGATAAAGATAGAGCAGATAGAACAGAGATTGAGGGACTGCCCAACCAAAAGCCCATCCTAAAGGAGAGTGCCAACCCCTCAAACTATGAATGACACCCTGCTAAGCTTGCAGACAGGAATCTGTCAGAGTTGTTCTCTGAGAGACTCTACCCAGCAGCAACCTCAAAAGAGATGTTGAGACTCATGGCCAGATATCAGTGTTTTTTAAAGAGATTCTTATCTATTTGGTTCAGCTGTCAGAGGAGCCCTCTAGGGTTTTACTTGGCTCTGTGAAATAATTTATAAAATACCTTTATGTGTTATCTGGAAAAATCTGTGTTGATTCTTCGACTGATACTCTTTGGTGTTTGTAATTTTATTATTGCACAATTAGTTCCCCACACTTGAATCTTTCTGACGGTTTTTGGTCTATAATAAACTTTTCAGTCATTTATATACATAAGGGGGACTTTGAATTTGCTCATCTGTAACAAATATACATATTTATCATTAGAATATTTATATTATATTAGAATATTTGTTATTAGGAATAGAAATACTAAGTATTCCTTAAGACGAATAACTCCATTATGATGGGGATACTTAAACAAAAATTGTATGTTTGAAAATACCCATGTATATGATGCTTTCAGAGCAAAAATTAACAAACGTTAAGAAAGTTCCTTCACACACTTTCCTCATCTTTGTATTATTTTAGTGAAAATTATCTATACATGGCCATTTGTAAGTGTGTATGGTTGTCTTCACTCTATTATCCCTAAAATGAAATTTGCATAACCAACATTGACCACTTGTGGTGAGAAAGAAAAAGTTTGTGAAATGCAGTGGATAATTCACATTTTAGAATTGTCAATTAGCATCATACCTTAAATGAAAAAATGAGGTTATGGATAAATTTTGTAAAGAACCTGAACTCCTAAATCTTTGATACGTTTATTCTAGTTTAAGCCAGGAAATGACTAATCATGCTTCTATCTCGCTGCATCATTTAGTAGGACTTCACAACTATAGGGACTCTGCTAGTGTGATAAAATGTGTTACAGCATCCTGGTGACTTCTGTGATGCCTCTTTCTGTCTAATTTTCCATTCACTGTGAAAGAAGGTAGCATATGTCCACAAGATATGTTGCAGAAGCATATATTCAAGGCTGTGCTGTTTAATTCATTTTTTAAAGTGTGTGTGTGTGTGTGTGTGTGTGTGTGTGTGTGTGTGTTCTGGAAAGAGCATGGTGGTGCATGTTTATAATCCCAGCATTGCGGAACTTAGGCAGAAGATACCCCAGGCTATGAGACAACGTGTCTCAAACAAAAATGAAATAGAAACAAATGCATACAGTATTCCAAATGCACAAATAGGTTCTGAGCTGTAGGGTTTTCTTTTGGGGGGGCAATTTAAAACACAGACTCGATACAGTATAGCTACATTAGGGATCTATACAGAGAGAAAAATTTGACCGGGGCAAAGATGCTGAACTGCAGGGTAAGGATTGTTATGTAAAAATATGTGACTCCCTGGCTGAAGATTACATGCCAAAATAATCTACCTTATTTACCCAAAGGTTAAGCTAAAAATAAAATATTTATATTCCTCTGCCTGGTTCCCATTTCCCCTAACTGGTTCTACTGCTGGCCTGTGAAGGAGGTCCCTGTAGCAGCTTAATAAGAAACTTCTGGGTATCGTTAAAGGAGGAGCTGCTCATGGCTGGCTGTTAGTTTTGTAAAAAGCATGCAGAGCAAACCCCAAAAACTCCTACTTTGTTTTGCATAAGACCTCAACCCAAATAACATCAGCACAGTTAATAAAAACCGTAGTCACTTTGTGTAATATTCAGTTTGTGCTCTAACTTAGCCAGCTGTCCCTTAAATATGCTTTCCCAAATGTTTGTCTAGCAGGACCCAGTCAGAAGCATCTAGTGTAGGGGTTCCTCTGTCCAGCAAGCTGGCCTGCCATCCTGAGTGGATTAGCTGTGCTGCAGACATCCCATAGACACACTTGACTACCGCTTCCTCCTGGAAGCAATTATTCATCTTTGAATATTTCATTTTGTTTTCCCTGATACCATGTCTATAAAAAGACAGGATATGTGGAGAAACAGTTTGGATGGCATTAGGTCATTGGTAGTTACATTATTTAGTTGAAAAGCAGAAAGCGTGACTTTGTGTTTAACATTAGAAACATATTTTCCCCGTTTGGCCTCTAAGATATGTCCCATAAAGCAGTTATTTTTAAAAATAAGTTAGAGATTCAATACATTTGGGGAATTTGGTTTTCATGAACTTATAATATATTGTGCTCTTCGGTCCTTAGGTTTCACACCTCTCTGTGCTACTTCAAGGGATTTTGTTTTTTTGTTTGTCTTGCATCTGATTACACATTTCTGAGAATAACATGACAAATCATGTATTTTCTTGACATATGTATTTTGCACACCTCTGTACATACTGGGTGCGCACTGCTGTCATTAGGATGTGGTTTGACTGAGATCCCAAAGGCTCATGTGCAGGATAATGGGTCTCCAGGTTCTGGGTAGTGGTGAATCTCTGAGAAATGAAACTGCTCAGAGGGCAAGTAGAATACAGGGCACCACCCGTGGGATGGACTAACGTCCGAGGCAGCTGGGACTCTCCTGGGACTAGGGTAGTACTGAAAGAGTGGGCTGTGAGGATGCTGATCTGTCCCGTTGTTGTGGACATTTCTGTGTAAGGATGCTTCCCTTTTTCACTTTTCTGCCATGCAATTCATCTAGTAGAAGTCTTGCCAGAGGCTGAAGAGATTTCGGACTTTAGAATTCCAAAACTGTGGGTTATACCAAGCCTTTCTCTATAAACACAGCATATTTTCTTTCTTTTTTTTTTCTGTTTTTCTTTTTCTTTTTATTAATTACAGTTTATTCACTTTTTTGATCAAATTTTCACATTTTTTTAAAATTTTTCATCAATTACACTTTATTCATTCTGCATCCCCCCATAAGCCCCTCCCTCCTCCCCTCCCAATCCCACCCTCCCTCCTCCCTCTGCTTGCATGCCACTCCCCAAGTCCACTGATAGGGGAGGTTCTCCTCTCCTTTCTGATCTTAGTCTATCAGTTCACATCAAAAGTGGCTGCATTGTCCTCTACTATGGCCTGGTAAGGCTGCTCCCTCCTCAGGGGGAGATGATCAAAGAGCAGGCCAATCAGATTATGTCAGAGGCAGTCCCTCTACACATTACTGTGTAACCCAATTGGACTCTGAACTGCCCTGGGCTACATCTGTGCAGGGGTTCTGGGTTATCTCTATGAATAGTCCTTGGTTGGAGTATGAGTCAGAGCAATGAAAATATTCTTTTTTGGTTCGGGGATGGGACCTTTATTAGTTTCAAAGAGAAGGAAGTATGTCATGAAAAAGCAAATTAAAAATAACTTGAATGGTATTAACTTACATGTAACATTTCCTTATATATTTTAGTTAATTAATTTGGAATTTTTGATGTTTTCTGGCTTTTTTTTTAAATAAAGAGATAATAAAAATCAATCTAGGAAACAGGATTGTAGATAACATGTGTCAGGTAATTTCTATCATGATGTAAGTCCCTTGTGGAGGGTTTGTGTGTATAATTCCTTTGTTTGTTCATCTTATCACATAATTAAAAAATATCAAGCCTCTAAGGTTAATTCTTCAATCTGAAATATTTTCTCAGGGCCATTAGTTGTATAACATAAAACGTAAGTGCAATATTAATCTTTCTTCTCGAATTGTTTGGACTAAGAAATGCCCAGAAGGTAAGTAAAGCATGTCTTTGGGCTTGGCTCTGAGAACATTTCTAACAAAGACCAACCAAGAGAACAAGATCCACCTTGAATTGGAGTAGTACTATCCCATAGGCTTGCTGCCGCATTGAAATCCAAGAGAAAAGAAGGAATTTCCAAATAATGCAAGCAAAAGCATTCCCCCTCTCTGCTTCTGGGATATGTGAAATGAGCTCCTCTGGGCTGACACACTATCCCATAAACAGAAACCTCGGAGACTAGAAGTCAAAATAACTATTTCTTCTTATGATGCATATGCTATCTAACCACAGAGATAGAGAGTCTGACTAGCCGATTTTCTTTAGTGAATATTTCTGAAAATACTTTTTTTTTAAAAAGAAGATTTTTAGGTAGTTTGTGCAAGAAATCTGAAAAGTTCAGAGATGCAGGATAGAAAAATCTATAGATGGCTACAATTTAAGCTTAACAACTGATTATGGTGGGAGCTCAGAAGACGGGAATGCTGACATGATTGACAGTAAGGACTGTGGCCTTCAGGATGGATGTGAGTGCTTCTGTGGGTACTGCAATAAAGGTCATCTATATTAAATTGTAACAAACAACTTATCTATATTTTGTCCTTCCCTTGAGACTTTACAAGACAGTGTTGATGTTGAGTGATGAGCTAATTAATTTGGGTGAGGAACTTGCCAGGCAGTCCGTCTTTACAACAACATCATCATTGCTACCTGTTTCTAGCCAGGCTTATAGTGCAAATTAGGAGCAGAGAGCAGAAGACTTCTGTACTTTGGTCTGACAAGTTGGTACAATGGACTATGACAAACATTGTTTTTAATTTTACTTTGTCTTTCTTCCTATGTGATGTATTTGTGTACTCATGTATGTGGTGTGTCTGTTTGTGTTTGTGTATGTGAGTGATATGGAGGCCAAAGTTTGACTTTGACTGGTTTCCTCAATCACTCTCCACATTATTTTTCGAGACAGGTTTCTCACTGAACCTGTGGTTTATCCAGGAGAACACACAAATTGCTTATCTAATACTAAATACTAACCATAAAAGCATATATATATATATATATATATATATATATATATATATATATATATTTAGCCTTATATATACTGAGCAGGTTGTACTTATGCATTTAGGAATGCATGTGTATATGACATATATGTATATATATATGTGTGTTTGTATACAGATATGTATATTAAAATCAATTGATGGAAAAAGAGGCCATGAATTTTAAAGCAAGCAAGGAAGGGTATGAGAGAAGGTTTAGAAGGAGGAAAATGAAGGGGAACATGATGTGATTATATTTTATTCTCAAAATTAAAATTAAGAATGATATTCTATAATTTCTCATTATTTAAACCTTTAACTTTGGATTTTCATTCAGTGGCATTCATTTCAATGATCAGAGTAGAGCTCTTAAGCATATGCACATGTATACTTGGCATATTCAAGAATAATGCATGTGCATGATTGATATATGAAGGATTAATATGTCAACATTAATGGTTAGTACATACTACTTAACTATGCATAATTCTTTGGGGAAATTTTAAATGCTTGAAAGACCAGAGAAAATATTTTATGTAAAATTGGTAGCAAAACTTATGTAGATATTTATATTACTTGAAGAAACAAAAGATCTGACAGTGACCTTAAAGGGCATTTTAATATTTAATGATTTACTTTTGCTACTGATACATGGAGTTTTAAGGTACAGATGACTTGCTGTATAGACTTTGACTACATATGTATACACACATATACATGTTATATATGTGTGTGTGTGATCCTTACTTTGACAGAAGTTTCTTGTGTTTACTAATAATTTATAGACCTCTGCATTTCTTATCTTTTGAAAATGGATGTGTGTGTACCCTTCTGGTTTTTGTTAACATTTTTAGTGATTATATGAAATGATGGGTTCCATGATGGCCTTTCCATACATATCTATCATTGGACCTGTACTGTCCATAGCTTCTTCTTCCATGCAGGTGTATAGGGGGAAAGCTGTGCATAAGATTCCCTTCAGTCTCCAGCCTCAGGCAAACTTGGGAGTCTTAGACTGCATCATGGATGGATTGTAGATAATGACTCTAATCAGGTGTTGGTTCTAACACTGGAACATGGTTATCACAAAGCCCAAATCCTCTGGGACCTTGAAGATGCTCTGTGAACTTTAAGGAGAACCTGAGTGAAGGGCCAAATTATCTCAAGAAAAAAATGTGACAAGAATCCTTTCAGTCTTTCAGACATGGGGAGAAGCCTTCCTGTGTGAGAAGAACAAATTTTTATTGCAAAATGGAGAAAATATAATCATTCTGAAGGTGTGTCAGAGAGATAGGTAGCCAACTGCGTGCTGCAGTTCTGAAGGAAATATAGATCATGCTTAGAAAATGGATGGTGGAGATAAGGAGATTCCAAACCTGAGACATATGCATGCCGTCTGGTAGATTCTTGCTGCTTCTTGTAGAAAAATGTGATGGGACAGAGATAAACTCAAGGTAAGAGCCAAACAAGTCAAATCTTGAAGACTGTGAAACAATCAGCCTCTCACACAGCAAGCAACACCGAAATGACTCTGGAACGAACAAAGACTCTGGCTCGGGAAGTCAAGAGGGCCACCGTTGAAGCTTTTGTGAGGGCCACAGAAGTATCAGAAGCAAAGCCCCAGAATACTGTTCATGGAGAAGAAAGACAATCCATCAAATAATACTAGATTTCTAGAGAGCCAAACATATCGTACCTCCAGTTGACAAGGAACTCTGAGACAGCTGATGTTTCACATAGCCAAATGAGGCAATTGTCAATAAAACCCACGGGAGACTTTACAAAGCCAAGTAAAAGGACCAAAGGCCTCATCAGATGAGGATGGCTCAAGCTCCTTAGAATCACCAGCAGGAAGCAGGATGAGAAACCAAGTGACAGAGATAGACCACTTTCACGAAAAGACAAATGGAAACATCAGGGGACAGCTCATGAACACATGCTGCTAATATGTATTGAGAGGTGTAGGAAATCAGCAGGTTAAAGTACCTAAAGTTACTAAAAACAGAAGGAAAATTCAAAGCAAGGAAAATTCAAAGCATGGAATTTAACCGGCAAAGGCACAGAGCCACAGGGACCCGTTTCCAGACCTTGAGACTTTATCAGAGAATATGCAAAGTCTGTTGGTCAGGGTTTCATAGCCACAGGAATCGGTGACCCCGGCCAATGACTGTGTCTAGCTGTGTCCAGCTCTTCCTCCCTCCTCCTCATAGAAGATGTCCATTATATCTGCTATACCGATATTAAGAGGCTATTGTTCTAGTGTAATTATTTCTCATTTTACTTTGGAAATGGGTACACGACTAAAGTACTGTGGTATCTTTAATGCTCCATATGTGTAATCATGTGTCCATGTCCATATTGTAATACCATATTATACTATGTTAGGGGAGAGTCCAAGGTGGGAAAGGAGAAAGAGAAAAATGAAAGGGGATAGATAGACAGACAGACAGACAGACAGACAGACAGATAGATAGATAGACAGATAGATATGGAGTATGATTGAGTTAGGGTTAGGGTCGGGGTTGGGGTTAAGGCTTGGTTCGTAAGAACTAGAAATAGTGAAGGAAATCTGTGTGAATATCCATCAACAGTCTTCCTTTGGCTATGCTATCCATTGCTCTGTGATTTCCCAGGCAGCAATTATGTGCGTTAAGAAATTCAGGCTTCATGGAAATGCAGCTACCCGACGTGTAATTTCATTTTTCTTATTTGTGTTGGGGAAACATAACCTTCAGGTCTTGGTATGATCTGGTCTTAGAGAGTCCAGTTGCTCACAGATACTTCAAGTGTGTGCTAAATAAATTTTATAAATTCGGCTTTCTTTCTTTTTTTTATCTTCTTCCACACAGAATTTGAAATTTGAAAGAAAAGGAATCAGCCAAGACATCCCCATGTCATCTTTGAAGAAGGAAAAAACATTTGAGAGGTATGTTCCTTAATGTTAAGAGTTTGTGTAAAGTAGTATACCCCTAAGTTGATTCAACTAGAGGGTCAAGCTTTGGGGAACTATACCCCCATATCATCCTGGGACAGATCAGTATCTTTCATATTCAAGATGTTGGAAGATGGGCATTCTAGCCTTGTTGCAGTACCTGGGGCCATGTTTGACTGATCTCTCAAAAAGTGTTCATATTCTTGGGCCAGTATAGTAACTTCCAAGCTGTGGGCACAGCAGTCACTTTGCCCCCTGCAGGTGTGTGTTAGGAGTCAGCTTTCAGCTGGGATGGTGTCATTTGGAACACCAGTGTCTACCTGTCCTGTGTGTCCTTGAACAAGGCTGTCAGCATACTTCACCATCAGTATCAGTATCAGTAAGGCAGGAATGATAACCCCCTGTTGGGTCTCCAGGGCCTTGATTGAGGTGAGGAAGAAAGTATGTCTGAAAGAGTTCCTCTCAACGTGCTGAACACTCAATGTGCATCACTCTGAGAACATCGGTGGTTCTCAGGAAGGATGAATGTCACCCCAATTTTGCAACATGTAGTGACATTTTGATTATGGAAGCTGGCATAGTTAGGTAGGTTGTCTAGGCATATTCAGTGAGCCAAGGACAGGATCCCACCAAACAGCCCTGAAGTACACTGAGCAGCTCCCACAACGAAGAGTTACCAGGTTAAAAATGTCAACGGTGCTGAGGCTGAGAAGACTGCTGTGTATACAAGCTGTCTCTTTACCACTACGTCCCGGGTGAGTGTTCTGACCGCACTGCAAATAGTGCAGAGTGGAGCCCGTCTCTCTGAGAAGGCTACTTAGTGTCTGAGACACTCGCCACACAGTCAGGATTATATGTCACTAAAGTGTCATTTCTATGCTCAACTAAAGACCAGCAGAACACAGAATAGCATCCCTTCCACGCCCAACGTTTCTAATGATAGGGCTTTGTACTAGGGAAATTGCCAGGGAAGTCTGTAAACTCTACATGTCGGAGAGCCAATTCCAGGCTCATGTGCAACTGCAGAAATAGAAACTAACCTAAACAGCCATCAATAAAAGGACATTTAAATATATTACAGCTGATAGCATTAAATGCTAGAGACACCTGAAAATCTAACTGTAGCAAGTAGAAAAGTATGTACCAAGTAGAAAATAGAAGTTATAGTACTTACAGCATTGGTTTTACTTTGTATTAAAAAATAAATAATTTATGTTTCTAGTCATGAAGAATAGAAGCCAGTATTTTACAGAAGTCATATCTAGTCTGTAGACTAGTGGGGAGGTTTTAACAATACAACACAGCACATAGACAACCAGATTTTTGTAACTGCAGTGTGCACACACTCACACGGCTACAAAGTATTCGTAGGAGCTGGAATGACAGCTCAGCGGCAAAGAGCAAATACTGCTCTTGCAGAGAAGGCTTAGGTTTAGTCCCTATTAACCACATTGGGTGAGTCAGAATTCACCTGCTACCCAAGCTTTAGGTCGGTGGTTCTCGACTTTCCTAAGACGGCAACCTTTTAATATAGTTCCTCATGTTGTAGTGACCCCAACCATAAAGTTGTCTTTATTGCTATTTCCTAACTGTAATCTTGCTACTGTTATGAATCATAATGTAAATATCAGACACGCAGGAGATCTCTGAAAGAGCTGTTTGACCCCCAACAGGGTCATGACCCACAGGTTGAGAACTACTGCTTTAGGTGTTGTGACACATTCTTCTGGGCTCTGGGGACACTGCACGCACATGTACATACCCACACACGCACACATTTAAACACATAATTTAAAATGAAATAAATCTTAATAAAAATAAGGTATTTGATAAAAAAAAACTAATAAACCCAAAATATATCCTGAAGACGTATGGCTGTCTCCGTCCCTCCCATCACTTCTCTACCCCACACAGCACAGAGGCTATGTGCATAGACTCCGCATTATATTCACTAGTGTAAGTCAGGCAGCATTGACTTTCCCTGGAAGGAAGCCTGTGGGTGTAGGCTTGACGCAGACACCGCACCATTGTAAACAAAGCTCTTGAGCATCTCTGGGTTTCAGCATGTGGGAGGTGGGCTATCTCTTAGAACTTGGCTTCCTGTGTGTGTGGAGAATATCTGTACGTTCATCATCATGAAGTTAATAATGCTTGGCCAGAGGGCGAGACAGGAATGATGATCCACTTTGGGTCTTAGAGTTTTATTGCTGTGACGCGACATTATAACTATAGCAACTGTCATAAATGAAAGCTTGTAATTGGGTCTGGTTAACAGTTTCAAAGGGTGAGTCTGTTCTTGTCATGGAGGGGAACATGTCACCATGTAGCTAGACATAGTCCTGGAGGAGAATCTGAGAGTTCTATGTTCAGATCCAGAGGCAGCAGGAAGAGAGAGTGACATTGGGCCTGGGCTGGGTTTCTGAAACCCTAAAGTCCACCTCCAGTGACATACTTCCTTCAAGAAGGCCATATCTACCCAACAAGGCCCAATCTTCCAATAGTGACAATCCCAGTGAGCCTATTGGGGCCATTTCAATGCTTTATAAGAGCTCAAGTCAGCAACCTCTGGGTACCTGCTCCCTTGTGCTCATACCTTTTTAACTTTCAGGAAATAACTTTTAGAAAACCCTTAGTTACAAAAATGTGTGCTTGTTACCAGAGACCATATTTTCTTTTAGTTTTTTTCTTTCTTTCAGGTGATAGTGATAATAATGAATGTAGCATCTAATTATTCAGATTAAAATTTTAGGATATTTCTTAGCCCCTTGTGATTCTTACCAAGGGAACAAAGAAAGACACTGAGGGAAGCCATATCATTGCGGTTAATATAGGATGTTTGATGTTTGCTAATGAAATCTGTTTACCTTCATAACTGTATAATAGGGCCATTAAAGACAATAGATACAGTAGTTTAAAAGTAATAAAATTTACAACAAAGTGTATTTAATTTGAAATTGAATTGCCAGCAAATGGGTGTCCTAATGAACCCCTATGTCAATGCAGATCTAACCACATTAAGGGAGATAATTTGTATCACAGAAACTGAATCAGCAGTGAGACCCCAAAAGGCTATTTTTCTGGTGGGGGTACAGTCATTGTCACAGATGGCCCTGCTGATGGAATTAAGCTTTAAGTCAGGAGAAGAGGGAGATAAGATCCTTCTTAATTCAAATGCATTTGGGAAAGCAGGCAGATGATGTCAGGATCTGAGAAGTAAACAAACAAAAAAGTCAACAACAAAGAAGAGTCTTGAATAAAGGGAGTACACATGAATAAGAGAGCAAGGGGCTGTGGAACTTTTTAAGGAGAGAAATGGATCTGGATCTCTGGCCCTGGCATTAAAGCCATCAAATGTTTATGTCATATCGGCTAAGCATCTATTTTAAATAGACACCTTTTCTCAAGGTTTCATGAACAATTTGTAGGATCAAAGAAGGATGGATAGAAAAATGAAAAGACAAGAAATCTTATCAGATATATATATGGCCTTCCATATCTGTGGTTTCAACTATGCATTCAGCCACTTAAAGATGGAACATACAGTTAGATTTATGATGGCTTTAGTCTTAGTGAGCCTTAGAGAACGTTTGCTCTGTTGCTATGCTCTAGAAATGATGGGACATAACAGCTATTTAATATAAATTTTACATTCATGAAGCATCCCATTAATAAACCATCTGGGGCAGCGATTCTCAACCTCTGGGTCCTGATCCCTTTGTGGCTCAGATGATCCTTTCCTAGGGGTTGTCTAAGACCATTGGAAAACACAGATATTTACATTACTATTCATAACAGCAGCAAAATTACAGTTATAAAGTAGCAACAAAAGTAATTAAAACAACATGAGGAACTGTATTAAAGGGTCACAGCATTAGGAAGGTTGCCACTGCTCTAGAGATTATTTAAGGTATATGGTAAGAAGTATAGCTAGGAAGATGGCCCAGGGGTACCGAGGACTTGAAGGTCTTGTAAAGGACCAGAGTTCACTTCTCAGCACCAACATTGAGTGACTCATAGGTACCTGTAACTCTAGTTCCAAGACATCTGATGCCTTCTTCTGACCCCCAAGGGAGCCTGCAGTTAAAGGCATGTATACACACATGCATGTATGCATGCACACATTAAAATAAAATATTGAAAAATATAATATGTGTGTACATAATTTATGTATATACTATGCCATGTTATGTATGAAACACGAGCCTCTGTGGATTCTGCTGTTCATGAAGAGTCCCAGGGCCCATTCCTTTCAGATACAGGGAGACAACTGCATTTAACTTCCTGGTTATTTCTGAAACAATTGGCATTTTAATTGTTGAGATCTCAGTACCTTATATAGCATAACACCTGTAATGTGGTGCTCATTTAATCCGTAGTTGATCCAAGAAATCCTCAGATTGTACTGTGAATCTGAAAGCAAAGGCTTTTCTTCATGCCTCATTTTCAATATCTTTTCTTTCTTCTCTCTCTCTCTTCTCATACCTGCTGTAGAGCTCTGAGCCAGCCGTGCACTGCAGATGACAATCCTTATACAAAGGGTAATATCACAGAGCAGCGCTCATATCCAGAAGCGAGGAAAGAACCCCAAAGAGCAGAAGGAGCTAGCTGGAAGGTGGGCACTCTCGCTTGGTTTCTCCTGATGCAAAATCTTAGATGATGACCTATATTGTGTGACCGTCCTTAACTCCTTTTTTTTCTCGTAAAGCGTTCTTCAGAGCTTGCAGGCCTTACCAAATGTGTTTGATGCCAATACTATGCCAAAACACAGGCCAAAAACCTTCCATGGAAATTTCAGTGGCATTCCTCAGCAGAAGGTGCCAGTATGACCAGAGTCAGTCACAGCTATATTAGGAGGTAGGCTTGCCACCAAGCAAGTGACACAGGCTTGAGATTTGATGAATCTTCATTTCCCCTTCTCCTACTCCGCCTGACACACGCTTGATGGAGGTTGTAAATGCAAGAGAGATTGTGGTATAATTCCTCAGACTGGCATTTCTGCCCCCTAGTCACCATTCGATTATCTTCCAAATTGCTGTGTTTCAGAGAGATAAAGATTCTTTATGGCTTGCTGACTTGAAACAACCACAAGAGCCGGCACAGAGATGACTAGGCGGCCATGCATAGTAATTCTGTTGGTAAATGACAAAAATCTTTGTTTGTATGACATTTCCAAAATTACTGCACAAGATGAATCTAAAACACAAAATGTCACATTTGGCATGCAAAACTATCACAATATATTTCAGTATAAAATTCATAGAGGCGTTTAATTTAGAATGTGCTTAATAACTCCGTCTGCCTGCATCAGTAATCCTGCCTTGAGGTCTAAAAAGATTGTCTTATTTATTCAGATGGTGTTAATTTTTAAAAATTTTTGGAAACCAAAATATTAAGGTTAAGTCTTTGTTGTTAATTAAGATTTTCTAATTAAACCAAAAATAATTGTTATTCTGATTAGTTTTTAAGTATGATTTGAATGGAAAAACAAAAGAAACTGAACAACTTTTTTTTTGTCTACTTAATTCTAGGAGCATACTATCTGTATGGAAATTTACATTATCTCAATAAATTCTAGGCAGGATTAATAAATCTCTCTCCTGTCAACTGTAGATTAACCTGGTCGTAGTGGCACCACTACCCTGGATAGAAGAGTAACAAGCTCTTAAAAAGTAGTATTTGTGATTGAAGCACAAAGTGCCAATGAATTCTTCAAGGTTGAATTATGCAGGGACTTGTGAGTGAGTCTAGAAATAAAACTTAATGACATCTAAATTCTCAGCAGTCCTGCTTCAGTGTTTACTTAATCCGAAATAGTAGTTCACTAAAATCATTAATTTGTATAAACTTCTTGAAAATAATTGAACATGGAAATGGCCTGCTCCAGTCACTGTGAATGAAGCAATGAAATTTGAATGTTCCATTAAAATGTTCATCCCTGTCTCAGTTGCATGCCCTGGGCTGAGATTCAGACCTTGATCTTTTCCCCTTCCTTGTCGTGGGAGGGGCTCTCAGCCGATGCCTGTGGAGCTAGCTGACAAGATGAGACGATTTTGGATCAGGTAAACTGTGAGTCTGACATGTTTTGCAGGTCACTTATCAATGTGGCGTTATTATCTGTGGTTAGTAGAGTTTATGAGTGTAACCTTTCTCATGCCATGTGTGAGGCTCGATGCTGGGGTTTCCCATTCCCCAATATCTTAGCAGGCCTGCTGTGTGGGTTTTAGAAGTGTTGGATTCCAGCTAATTCCATCTTACTATAATAGATTAATGGTTTCTGATGTCACAGCTTATTAACATACCACGCCTAAACACTAGTTAAACTTTCCCTCCCATCATCGGGGAGTTTGCTTTTTGACCTCTTAATTATACATTGTGGGCCCTTGTCTGTTATCATTGCTAATACCTGACAATTACAGGTTGAGTAAAAATAATTGTCTCCCTTTTTTACCCTCTGAAAAGCCCATTGTTGCTAATTGCTTGGTTTTACCCAGTTCCTGTGTAATTCAAGAACTCTGCCTTTTATGTAGGGTGAGCAGTCTCAGTTGCCTCGTCTACAAATACAGATCAGATGTATCAGGGGCCTCAAGGACAAGGCCCCCCAAGGCTCCTATCTCCTTAGAGTGTCTCTACTCAGTCATCTGGGGAGTCGTGTCTCACAGTGGCGTCAAACATTGGAGCTGAAGACAAGAACACGCCCAGTTCATCATGGTGGCAACTTTTATGACGTGGGGCTATATTTCCACGAAAGCCTTTCTGTGGTAAGCTGACCTTCCGTAGACACATACAACTTTGCACTTAATTAGATTCAGCTGTTACTATCTGTATTCCATTCCTCTCTGTCCAGAATCAACCTACTATAACCAACACAAAGGATCTTATTCATAAAATCTTCCCTGGTTACATTCGCTTACTCAACAAGTGTTCAATAATCTATCTATCTATCTATCTATCTATCTATCTATCTATCTATCTATCTATCTATCTATCTATCTCTCTATCTATCTGTTTGTCTGTCTGTCTGTCTGTCTGTCTATCTATCTATCTACCTACCATCTATCACCTGTCAAATCTATCCTAATCCAGCTGCTATCACATGTAAAGACATGTTTGGTCCTGTGTCCTTTATTTGTCACGCACCCAGTATGGATTCTTGATCGTCCTGTTTTCAGGCTTTCTCAGGAGACAGCTCTGACACAGCGTACTGTGTGTGGCACATCCATATGTGCACAGGCAGCCAGAAGTCGGAGGAACTGTAGAGATTGATCATAAGCGATAGGTCATACACCATAGGCCATGCTGACTGTTCAAGCGCATTCTGGAGGGACGAGTGCTGGGAGAAAATGTGGTGGGTGGGGCCAGAAGTCATCTCAGAGGAGAGGAGAGCAGCCAGTTCAGAGAGAAGCATGTACAATAGAAGCAGAGGAGGCAGGCTCAACTTCTTCAGAAGCATCTGCACTGGACAATGGTGTCTCCCTGGCTGGTAAAGTATAAAGGGAAGAAGAAGAGTTAATGAGCCCTAGAAGCCCAGCTCATACTTCTGTATAGGGACATGGCACTGACTGATCACAACAGAACTGTCTTTTACTCTATTAACTTGAGTCATTATAAAAATTATCAGAATCGACACTGGTAACAAGGAATGAGGTTCGAGGAGAAAATATTATTTCCTACCTGGAAATAGAGTCACACATTTTCCTTTTCATTACATTAACAGACTAGATGTGTTAATGGTAACTACCCCTCCTTTTTTTGTAACAAAGAAACAACTTCATCATAAATTGTGAAGATGGAAACAAAAAAGCCACAAATCAAGACCAAATCATTAGACAATAAATGCCAAGTACCAAATGATCACTCTGTCATTGAGAGGTAGACAGTGTCTTTTATAAAAAACAATCACATGAAAACAAGCAAGCATGGCCCATTAATTGAAGATACGCAATGTCTGTGTGTACCAAAAACTCCAAACATGATAGAGCCGACTGAGGTAGTAGCCATGTTGTCAAAAGCTGCTTTGAAACAGGAAGGAAACACTTTAGGAAAATATTTAATGGAAAAGGGACCTTGATTGACAGGATTAAATGGAAGGAACAGCCAACTGTCAACTATGGGCCTATTTGGAAGATGGGTACAATGAAGCTGTCTACCAGGGGAGTGTGAAGAAAGATATCTTGCCAAAGCATACCAGGAATCAAATAATCCGCCTTCATTGTTGTTGTTGGTAGCTTCATTGTCTTTGGTAGCTAAACCCATAAAACTGTACCCAGTGGGTTTTTCTTTTAACTAACATAATAAATGCTTATCTTATATTTCAGACAACTTTCAAACTAATATTTGGTTAAGAAAAATGTAGGTTAACATACATTTTTTTTTTCTTCATTAAATTATCCCAACGACCTTGTTAAAAAGCACGGGGTATATGTATGTGCCGGGTTTTATTCTGGATTGGTTATGGAGATGGCTTTCCCCCTTGGGAAATCACCAACTGCTGGTTGCAGGATTTGAGGACAGGTACCAATAGACATGAGGCAGAGTTCAGACCCCAAATTTGACTCTTCATTCTCTCTGTGGATTAGAGAAAAATTTCAAAGATGTGGGAGTAGTTAAGAAATTGAATTAATAATTTTAAGGGGTCTCAACAGCAGTACTCTCCAGTTAGACTCTTCTGTTACATTTCAAGGTGCTTTGTTTTTAAATGTTTTACAGTGAGACATGCTATCATTTGTTTTTATTACTGGCGTTTGTTCATGGGGGAGGGGGAGTCCATTCTCTCTCAAGTGTCCGGTAAAAATGTGAACTCTGGATGCAGGCGCCTCATCTACTTCTTCTTGGCTTTGGAGAGGCTATTCTGCACGAGCTGTTAAGTGATTGTAATGGCGCCACGTGTGGAACAGTGTCCTTTGGAGTTTAAGAGACTTGATCCACCGAGGGGAACTATTAAGCCTTTGAGACAGTGGACCCTTCAGAGGCAGGATGAAGTGAGGCCCTTAGTTTACTAAGGGTCCATCTTTGAAGGGGACTGTGGGCCCCAGTCCCTTCCTCTATTTTTGCTTCCTAGTTCACGAGGAAAGTCATTTGAGCCATGCCTTACATTTCCATCCTGATATGCTGCCTTGTCAGAGGTTGAAGGCAATGGATAACATTGAAGTTGGACTAGAACTTACTAGATACAGGCCAAAGTCTTCATAAACTAATTGCCTCGGGTATTTCTTTTCAACAGTCCAGTGCTGACTTATACACAGGGTGGGCTCTGGGCAAAGTGCCAGTAGGAAGAGTTGGACCATGTAGGTCAGGAAGGAAACTCACTGCAAGTTAAAAGAGTGAGGTAGCAAGGATTCTTCACAGAGTTAAATGCTGCACTGAGTCTGTAAGGACAGGCTGGCTATTCCTGTGACAAGGAAAGCATTCCCCCTTCCTGCCAATCAGAGTGGGAAGCATCTTGGAACAGTTAGAAGAGCAGTCCCAAGTTTTCTGCATGTGTCACAAAGCAAAACAAAACAATACAAAACAAACTCACTTCTTTCCACAGCCAGGAATCACCTCCTTCCAGCTGTGCTCTTTAGCAGGCTGAGAAGATAACGTTGAATTGTGTCCATCCTAAAATCCACCCTTAGCAAAAGCTGAACTCTCAAAAAAAAAAAAAAAAAAAGCACTAGGTTACTTCATATTCAGTGTATATAAGAATAGCACAACACTCACGACAAAAATAAATAAATAAAAACAAGAAAAAGAAGAACACCCAAAACAATCAGAATTTGACAGGACAGAGACGTCATGAGAGTCTTTTTGCTTCCAGAATTTGAAAGGCTGCTGCCTGAAGAAGTCCCATTTGCTCTGTCAGACTCAACCCCGAAGCATCAGGTTTTCTCATTAAACTCTGCCTGCTGGTCTCATTGCTGTGGTTTGTAGGAGACTGACAGTTAAAAGCAACGAATTTTCAAGCAACCTACTGTAACGTTATTTCCGTCATTTACTTACTTATTTTGAAAACGAGTCCCATGTAACACATGCTGGCCTCGACTCATAGTACATCCTCAAGGTCAGAGGAAGATGACCTTGAACTTCTAATCTTCCTGTCCCCATCCCCTGAGGACTGAGATTACGGGCCTGTTTCACAATACCTGGTTTATGTAGTACTAAGGTTTGAATCCATAGCTTTTTTTTTTATGCACCCTACGTACTCTATCCACTGAGCTATACCCTCAGCAGTAGCATCATAGTTTCCTAATAAAAATCCATTCAGAGACATAAAACCATGCCTTCAGTTTGTAATTAATACTGAGACATTTGAGGCATGTATTTCATTCCATTTAAGATACAAGTCAAAGAGGCCTCTTTCTTTTCTTAGTCCATGAGTGGCTTAGCGAATGGCTTCCCTAAGGCAGCGGGAGGGCACAAGGTACCATACTTTGGCTAACTGTAGGCAAAGAAGGCATCACCTCACTGAAAGACGAAGTAAGACCTAATGACAGGAGACATGATGAGTCTGAGGAGGAAGTGCCTACATCACACACCTGTGAGGTTATCCTACTAATGGACCTTGAAGGAGGCCTCGATGTTACAGCCTCACAATTACTTTATAGTTCAGCCTAGTAGATTATTTGTGGATTCCAGGCTTAGGTCTGAAGATGCTGAGTGCTTGATTGAAGATTTTTTGAGTAACTCCTTGGTAGAAACATGGAGAACCTGTTTGTCTTCTGACATTTATCCCAGAAACATTTCAAATAAAGAGATCGCCATCTCTTCTCACAGTACCTGTTAACATCCTGCAGATGTAGATCTTTGGGCTACATGACGTACATGCCTTTTGACTTCAAGTCCTGGCAGGATGATAGACGAGGTTAAAAAATTAGGTTATCTTAGTTTACCATTCTGCTAGAATCAGGGGTTAAAAAGGCATATTCATTTTCAGATTTCAATTCTATAAACTTCTTGCTTCTGCATAAATGTGGGCCAAATGCTTTGGAATACATAAACACCCAAGAACAAGAGGGATAGCCTTCTGCAGGAAAAGAAATTGCAGTGCAGAGAAGAGAGACAGACTGGACAGTGGTAATGTGAGGAAGGGCGGCACAAGTGATCAAATTTGGCTAAAGGTTTGGAATCTAACAACCATTCAGAGGACAAAGCTTTGTGCTTATCAGATATAGAGTTTCGAAACTTTTCTGCATGAATTTTAGCTGCTCCAATAGTGTTCAAAGGGGACAGACAAAACCAAAAATAACATAAAATACAATAAACCATTAAGTAGAAATTATCTCAAATGCCAATATGTCATTCATGTCATCACGTAAGTAATGAAAGATGCTTAAGTTCTTTTAAGATGTTTCTTAAGTTCTTTTAAGCTTACGTTTCTCCTGATAATATACAATGTTATTTTATAATAAAAATGTAGTGACTGAAATGAAAAATTCAAAATGAATGTTGAAGATTAGACCTTTTTAACCAAGAGCAAATTATCAGAAAGCCAGGTGATGAGCTGGTCCCTAGACTACTGCTTTTACAGTTAAAAAAAGATGATGGAAAATGTGAAAATTTATACAATTTCCAGTAGGAAAAAGATAAGAAAATGTTACGTATAGGAATAGGTGCTATCAGTTTCCCAGACTCATTGCAGGACAGTCACAAAGTCTGAGCAGGACTACCTAAGATCAATCCTCTTGAGCACATTCTAAAGTCCGAAGCCAGAAGACTGGGCTCAGCTAAGCTGCATCTTTACAATTCTCAGACAAACGGTACTGGTGACAGTCAATATTGCCAATTTGATGGAATCTGGAATCACCCGGGAGACAGGTGTTTGGACAGGCCTGGGGGGTGGGGGAGCTACCTGGGTTACCTTAACTGAGGTGGGAAGGCCCACCCACCAGTGTGTGACATCATTCCCGGGCTGGAAGCCTGAACGTGTCTATGGAGAAACAGAGCTGAGCAGCAGCATGCGTCTACTGTTCTCTGCCTCCTGACTGTGGACAGGATGTGCCAGCTGCTCGCTCGTGCTGCCTCCGGTCCCCCGCCATGAGCTGCACCCTTCAACTTTGAGTCAGAATTAACAGTTTCTTCCTTTAGTTGCTTTTGTCGGTATTTCATCTCGGGGGCAGGAAAAGAGACTGAGACAACACAGTTCATCTTAACCTGTCACTTGGGCATTGGGCCAGAGGTACCACAAACGAACAGAACCATTCCTTACTAAGAACGTTGGATTTGTTTCCCAAGGCTGCTGTGAAAAAGTTCACAAAATTTAGGACAAAAGTCAAGCCGCCGGAAGGCAAGCTTTTGTGTGTTTCTCATGGATTCTGGCAGGTTTAAGGGTTCCTCAGTTTGTAGGTGTCCACTATGACCTTCACCACATATTCCTTGTATATGTGTCTGTCTGTCACCATGGAAAGTACTCTTCTTCATAAGAGCATTGCCATGTTGGGTCATAGCCGTGTTAAAGACATCATTATAATTCGGTTAAATTTTTTAAAAAGTCCCGTTTCCAATTGTGGCTGTATTCTGAAATACTGTAGGTTAGAAATGTTAGAATGCTCAACATATTTCCTTAAGGGAGACACAGTTCTCTTTACAATGCCTACATTCTTAACTAGAAGTTTGGTAACAGAACTAACAAAATGGCATTCAAGATCAAGGAAGAATGCAAGAACAAGTGATATTTTCACAGTCTTTTCTTAAAATGCGTTTGAAATGTTGTCTAAACTTCAAAGGGAATATTAGAGGGCATGCTGTGTCTATTAGATTTTAATAAAATATTTGGTAATTTAAAGCATTTGAATCACACAAGAAAGAATAAAGGATCATGCCACGTAGATAAGTACAGGATCATTTTTTTTAACTAATTAACACAATAAAAAATTCCAGGTTAAGGTCCCAGTGAGGACTCCTGCATCTCCATGCTTTCCCTAAGACAGTCAGGACAGTTCAAGAGCCATCGCCTTGAGCCATTCATAAATGCAACAAAAAAAAAGCAACATGCTCGCTGCTGCCATGATTGAAAGTTACAGAAAATGCTGGTGAGAACAAGAAGAAGTAGGAAAACTGTAGCTATCTGTCAGAAGTTTGGAGAAGGATGTCTTTAGTTGCTTTTCTGCTTGACTTCTAAGACATTAATATGGCTACAGGAATACAGTGTTTTTAGGGCTTTATAGGAAATTCAAAGAGGAAGGGTATCAAAATTGCTTTCATGAACATAAAGAAAAATGTGAATTAAGAATTTTGATCATTATTTTCTTGTCATATTGGCTTGCATGATAATTCTTTTCAGGCGACATTTTAAAATATCATTATTGACCTTTGGCAATGGTAACCAAACTGGAAGAAACTTCTGTTAATTATTAGCTAGAACTGTTAGGCTTGCAATTCTTAGTATCGTTGGGTATGGGGATCAGCTAACTTACAAAAAAGGATACAAATAATAGGTTAAAGAAGCAAAAACAGCAAAACTCAGGCAAAGAACATTGATTAATGAATTTTTAAAAATTCTTAAAGGTTATGTGCTGAAGTTTGGCTGAGCCTCGGGCAGATGTAATGAACATGACCAAGCCCTTCTGTGTGCAGCAGGTAACCCGTGCTGACTCGGAATTTGCTGACATTACAGGGTTATTATTTCTGGAAGGATGCAGCATTCTGGAACAATTTCTCTAATGATTCCATTAAGACCATGGTTTCCTTCAATTTAGGGTAACATATTTCATTTTTCACATTACCCCACAACACAGAGAAAATAAAAAAGCATGTCTAGGATGGAGGGTGTGGGTCAGCCAAAGGAAAGGAGAAAAAAAGTCACTTGATTTTGATGGTACTTAACCCCATTTTGTATTTGATAAGCACATCCGTTTTGTGGATCACATGTCAGTGTGTGAGGTTGTTTAAAGTAAAACAAACAAACAAACAAACACAAAAAATGACTTTTTTTGTTTAAAAAGTCATTAATTTATGGCAATGTTGAGGATCCCTTAAAGTAGAAGTAGGTGGCTGTGACATCGTGAGAGTGATCCTTTAATGCCTAGGGCAAGGCAAAGAGTCTGTAGGGCCAGAGTCTCAAGATGATTCTCAGCTTACACTTAAATGTAAAGTATAAATACAAGAAGCAAGGCATGGGAGGACGTTCTGGGACATGTGCTCTAACACGCAAATTCTGGCTCCAAACTTCCTCAGTGATGGGACTTGCCACAGGCGTTATCTCCCCTTGTCTCTGTGATCTCTACCGTAAGAGTCATCCCCAGAAACCCTGACTTCTTGACGCCACGTTACCAACAGAGCAGTGATCTGGAGTAAATGCTACGGTGGAGCCAAAGGACAGGTTTCTCTTCACCAATATGCAAGCACAGCTGCAGTATCAAGTCACCGAGGAGTTTATTTCCTTCTTTTCAGGATCCATGATTGTGCCGTTTGAAAGAACACATAAGCAGCTGTGAGCAATATTTATATTTAATTTCTTAACTCTTTAGTGTGTTGTAGAGCATACTGAGGAGCATGTTATTTCCCCTGAGAGCATGGTACTTAAAATGGAAGGAAATATTGGGGATCAGCATTAACATTTGTACTTCACACATGAGAATTTGAATTTGGGGGAAGTTTGTCAAGTTACTTAATATCACATAAATTCTTAGAGCACTGTTGGAGATGGAAACTTTATTCCATATTTATGGGTGCTCAACTATGGTTCTCTAATATCAGTAAGATATTCCAATTATCTAACATATAATTACCTAATATCTAATTATTGAATAACACCTAGAGACATCCTGAAGCAAAATAATCTTTCGAAGACATCATCTTACCTCTTGGTTAAAGTTATTTGTTGACTTCTCATTTCTGTTAGGAGAAATCAATTTTGCTATATGTTAAAAGACTCCAGTCACATAGCTTCCACATCTTTTCTTTAGTATTTCTCCACATCAGATTCAGCTATTCTTGAGTTATAACTGTATATAATTCTGTATATAATTCCATATAATCTCCCAATTTCCAGTTTGAGTCAGAAGCATAAATTCCCACTTCCCTTCAGATTCTAAATGCATTCACTTTCATTTTGGTACTGTCTCTATATATTAATTAACCCCAATAAGACTCTAAGGGTTTGAAGACACTGAATATATGTATATATATATATTCTATAATACTTTGTACTTCAGGGCAAATAACCCTTACATGTAGCACATAATTAAAAACTGCTTCTAAAATGAGAGCAAATGTAATGTGAAACTATTTAGAGAGATTATACAAGGTTCGTGGAAATTCAGATAATCAGAAATATGGTTGTTTCTTTTTTTTGTTGGTTTGGTTTGGTTTTCAATACAGGGTTTCTCTGTGTAGCTTTGGCCATCCTGAGCTTGCTTTGTAGACCAGGCTGGCCTCAACCTTACAGAAATCCCCCTTCCTCTGCTTCCCCAATGCTGGGATTACAGGCATGGCTGGATTGTTTCTTAAAAACAGAAAGTGAAAGATGTTAAGATGTCAAAAGACATATACTATTAGCAATCTTTATAATTGAATATAAGAGATGGAGAAGAAAGAAATCAATTCAAAAATGCTATTTTTAATGTTTATAAATTAGTAATACATTAAAAATAAAAGTTCTATTTAGTTTTACTGCTTCAGAGTTATTTGCTCTCTCTCTTTTTTGGTAGAAAAATATTATTTTGAGTAAGACTTAAAAAATGATAAACAAGAAAGCAGACATGAAGTAAGATGATCAATCTTCACTTAGAAAGACAAATGTGATGTGCATTGGACGTATGACAGGAGTCTACTGCAGAAGGCATCTGAAAGGCCCTACTAAGCAGCGTTTCAAAACAGATACTAAGACTCATAACCAAACCTTTGGCAGAAGGGGAGTTAGTATGACGGGGAAAGAATAGGAGCCCCACAAGGACCAAATATATCTGGGCACAAGGGTTTTTTTCTGAAACTGTTTCTCCAACCAAGGACCATGTATGGATATAACCTAGAACCTTTACTTGAACGAAGCTCATGGTAGCTCAATAACCAATTGGTGTCCCATAATAAGGAGAACAGGGACTATCTCTGACAGGAACTCAATGGCAGGTCTTTGACCTCCCCATCCCCCAAGGGAGAAGCAGTCCTGCTAGGCCACAGAGGAGGACTTTGCAACCAGCCCTGAAGATACCTGATAAAACAGGGTCAGATGAAAGGGAGGAGGTCCTCCCCAATCTGTGGACTTGGAAAGGGGCAGGGAGAAGCTTAGGGAGGGAGGGTGGGGTTGAGAAGGAATAAGGGAGCAGGATACAGCTGGGATACAGAGTTAATAAAATATAACTAATAATAATAAACAATAAAAAAAAAGAAAACAGATTTCTGTTCTGGGTTATTCTCTTAGAAGATTTTAGGAGATTCTTATTAGATTCAGTAGGAATGAAGGAAGACCTATTGAAAATAAAAACTTATCATATTTATCATAAAAAAAGAAATGAGCTCATAAGTTCAGTTCCTTGCGGTATCAGTGAACTCAGCTCAGCTCATTCTCAAGTGAAAAAGAAATTTGTGGCTCAAGCTTGAGCCACAAGGAACTGACCCCTTCTGTTTTCGATTGTGGTGAAAGTCTTTCTCTTGGCCCTTCAAGTCATCTTGTGAAATACCAAGTCCGCTGCTGGGGAGACCAGATAATAGGGCTACAGGAGAGAGAAGGCCAAGTCTAAACTTTTCACTTGTTCCTGACAAAGAGCGGTTGTCGATTATCTGAGACCTTCCATTTCAGCCCCAGACATAAGCATAAGCGCAGCTGCAAAAGAGAACATAAGCCTTCCAGGCGTCCTTGGGAATTTCTAATATGTGTAGATATATGTTGATCCTTACTGGTTAATTGTAATCCTAATGTTTATAAAAGCCAAACAAAACTTTCCCTAAATCATGTTTGATATTTTTAAGTGAAGAACAGCTTTTTTTTTGTCATTTTATGGCAAAAAGTATAAATTGTTATTAAGAAAATCAGTCAAATAATAAAAAATAGTTCTCTGCAAGCTTGTATTCATGTTCTGGAACTTCATTAGCTGTATACCCACTGCCCTTCCTTTTCTTGGTCATGGTCATTAAACCTGGACAGATTAAATTATTCACTCACTGTGTGTCTCATTCAGCTCAGGATATTATGATTAAATACCATACACATAATGGCTTGACCATTAAGCATCAATTTTCCTCCGTACAACAGGCTAGAAAGACAGAGGTTACCATCCTGGCAGACCTGTTTCCTTGGTGATTGGCCTTCCTCTGGCTCAGAGAGTCTTTCACTAGTGCCTGTCCAGGGAGAAAAAATGAAGAACAGTTGGTCTTCTTCTCTTATGAACTCACTAATTCTACCCTGGCACCCTCATTTCTTCATCTAAAGAAGACTTAAAAACCACTTAAAAAAGCACTCCCATGCTAAGAACAATGCATACAACAGGAGAGTCAAAGAAATATGCGGGGTCGTGGTGGAAATGGAGAGATGTCTCCATTGTTAAGAGCATGTTCTTCATCTCCAGAGGATCTGAGTTCAAGCCCCAGCAACCATGCATGTCAGGTGGCTCGCAACCCAATGGGACTCCAGCTCCAGGCCAGAGCCTCTGTGGGCACCTGCCGTTATGGGTGCACATATGTACATATAAGTAAAAATAATAAAAGATAATTTATTTTAAAAAAAAGAAGTGTGGAAACTTGGCAGCTAGCATTCTTTATTTAGGTGAGTTTTCTCGAGCTATTGGAAATCTTTGGTGTTTGGCCCTAACTCAAATGGGAGGTCCTGAGCTAGTCCAAGGTGGTTCCACCGTACACAGCAGACCAAGCTTATTTATATTACTTACTTCATTTTATATTTTATTCATGAATTTGGTTACCAATAATTTATTGAGGAAGATAAAGAAAATTATAAAATCTTAGCTATTTCCCCACTGAAGGGTGAGATGTGTATTTTTTAATTAAATTTTTATTTTTTATATAAGTTACAGTTTTTTAACTTTGTATCCTAGCTGTAGTTCCCTCCCTCATTCCCTCCCGATCCCACTCTCCTTCCCTCATCTCTTCCCTGTCCCTCTCTAAGTCCACTGATAGGGGAGATCTTTCTCCCCTTCTTTCTGACCCTAGCTTTTCAGGTCTCTTCAGGACTGGTTGCAATGTCCTCCTCTGTGGCCTAGGAAGGCTGCTCCTCCCTTGGTAGAGGGGAAGTGAGGTCAAAGAACCAGCCATTGAGTTCATGTCAGAAACAGTCCCTGTTCCCCTTACTAGGGTACCCACTTGGATACTGAGCTTGGATGGCCTACATCCAAGCAAGGGTTCTGGGTTATATCCATGCATGGTCCTTGGTTGGAGAAACAGTCTCATAAAAGACCCCTGTGCCCAGATATATTTGGTCCTTGTGGAGCTCCTGTCCTCTCCAGGTTGTACTAACTCCCCCTTCTTTCATATGATTCCCTGCACTCTGCCGAAGGTCTGGTTATGAGTCTTAGTATCTGCTTTGATACACTGCTAGGTAGAGTCTTTCAGAGGCCCTCTGTGGTAGGCTCCTGTCCTGTTACTTTTTTTCTCCTACTTCCAATGTCCATCCCATTTGCCTTTCTAGGTGAGGACTGATCATCTTACCACGGGTCCTCTGTCTTGTTTATCTTCTTTAGGTGTACAGATTTTAGTATGTTTATCCTCTTATAGGGCTAATAAACACTTATAACTGAGTATATAGTGTGTGTGTCTTTCTGCTTCTGGGATACCTCACTCAGGATAATCTTTTCTAGATCCCACCATTTGCCTGCAAATTTCACGATTTCCTTGTTTTTAATTGCTGAGTAGAGAAGTGCATTTTATCTCTTTGATCTAAGAGGACTCAGTGACTATTAGACAAAGAAATGTGAAGTAATATTGCAGAGTTTTGAGTTCAAGCTTAGGTCCTAATGCACTGAAAACTTCTTTTTCCTGTTGTGTTAGAAGTCTCTCTTTCATCTTCAAGCTGTCTTATAATAATACCACATCCACTGCTGATGATGAGACTACAACAGCTACAGGAGAGGGAAGGTCCAAGTTTAAACCAACCTTCTCATTGTCCTTGGCCAGGGTGTGGATTATCTTGGACCCCCATTTCAGCCTAGCCATGAGCTCAAAAGCAGCTTATGCCATTCACAGTGGCCCAGTTTATGCCAGAGTAGGTGAGTCGTTCCATTGAATTATACATGCCCATACTAGGAAAGTTAGACTAAAGAAATAGCATACTTGTATGGTGCTATGTTTTCAAATAGTTTGTTATTAGCGAGAAAGGGAGAACTTATTTAGTGCCCTCTGTATTCAGTGCTATATTCTGTGTTAGAGAAATAGGCTCAACCCTTCCCTCAAATTGGTCATGGCGTGAGTAGCTTTCATTACCATAACCTTGTATGCTTTAACAGAAAATTTAAAATTATTTTATTTCTCTATGTAGCTTTGAATTTTCTAAAAGGCATTTGCATCTCCAGTGAAATGGCTTAGCTTTCAGCTATGCTATGTGAATGTAGAAAAATAAATGTGGGAGATAAAAGGAAATTAATAAGAGATTGTTATAGACTGAATTGTGTATCCCCACCAAACTTACACATTAAAATATTGGTCCCTAATAGTACCTCAGGGCACAACCATTTAGAGACAGGATATTTATTGGGGTTATTAAGACAAAATGGATAGATCATCAAGGTGGGTGAGAGAGGAGGGGGGGAAATGAGTGGAAGAGAGAGGGGAGAGAAGAAATGAGGGAGGAGAGGTGAGAGGAGAGGAAAGAATGGAGGGAGAGGAGGGAGGAGAAAGAAGGGAGCTCACAGGGAAGGAGAGAAGGTTGAGGGATTAAGACACACTCAAAGGGAAAGCCATGCTGAGCACCTAGTGAAGGTAGCAGGAATAACACCCCCACATGGAAAATCTAAATTTCAGTTAAAGGAATAAACACAATTGTTTAAACGCCCAGCCATGGACTTTGGTATGTCATTCCAAGTACCCAACACAGGGGATTATAAAGAATTTGGGACATAGGCCGGCAAGTGCCCCAGCAGTGTGAGAACTTCTGGGTAGGTAGTGTTTTTAGAAGGGCTGCACTCCTTGTAGCTGCTCAGAGAGTAGGGCAGTGTATTGGGTGAGAACATGGGGACGGGCTTCTGTAGTAGCCCACACATGCAGTCTGCAGACAACCTGAACATTGAACACGGGGCCAGGCGGTGCAGGATGGCAGCAGTCTGTGCTGGGAGGCAGGAGGCTGTGGAGTATGTGCTGAGGCCCCGCATTCTGCAAAGCCACAGTCTGAGTCCTGATGCCCACAGTCATGTGAGTCTTCAGAAAAGCAAAAGGCATGTGTTCCTTTAGGGTGACCATAATTTTGGCAGGAGGCTTTGCCCTGTGGTAAAGGGCACACATACGCACTTTGGATGCTATAGTGAAAAATAATTTGGCCTGTACTTACGGAACAAAGCTGACTATTTGGGGGGATGTATAGAATTAAAAACTGCGTCAGCTGGTTAGTATTTGTTTATCAGTGTGACAAGGTATCATTTTTATAATGGTAGATGGAGACCATTTTTGTTTCACTGGAGGGAAATCCAATCTGAATAAAACAGTAACTTTTCACACATGACATCTAATCCATGCATGTAAATCAAACTGAGAATCTATTATTCATTATTAAAAGAGTGGCGTATTTTTATTACATTGAGAATGAAACACAAATACTGTGAAAAATTTAGTGCCCTTTCTGGAAATTTTAAGACACTCATCATGTCGTTGTCTGGCTGGTGCTTGCTCTCATTTTTAAAATATGGCCACAAAATTAATATGTTTGAAGTTTTATGCCTGGGAAAAAAAGGGATGCTCAATTTCAATGAAATAGGCAAATTTATTTCTTATTTAAAGCTTCCTAAATACTTAAGATGGGAAAGTACCCCACTAGTGCCCAAATTCCAATATGTATATAAAGAATATACTTCATATTCTTGTCATTATTCGTCGTGGCCTCAGTGTTCTTCCCCCAAGTGCTTTCTGAAAATGGCGTATATATCAGAAACTGATTAAAATGACCTCAAGTATTAATTCGTGAAATATGATGAACCCAACACTTTGCAAGAGGTTATTTTCTGTGTGACATTTAATATGTAAGAGTTGAAACGGTTTTCATAACTCATAGGAAGGAGTGGTCCTAGGGAATCCAGACACTGAGCATGATTGCTTTATCGATTATTAGTTATCACTGTTAACAGTCCAGGGCCCTGGCATATATTATATTTTGTAACTTTAGAAAGTTTCCCATTATGTCAGTTTGTGGAAGGCCTCTTTCTCAGGTCAGAAAAGGACCATTAGCTGGTTGAGAGAACCCGTGGAAACTTTAATGGCCACACCAGTGAGCCTTAGAACTTCACTGTCATCTAAGACCTTTCCTGACTTGCTTCCTAACTCACATTCTGGGGTGAGCACACATAATTCTCTCTAGTTCAGTCCAGTTCCCCTGATCCTACTGAAATAGACCTTAGATGTAAAGGATGCTTGTCACAGTGCATCTTCAGAATGAGACTTAATGCTGGCATTCACTGTCATGATAAAAAAAAGTTACCTACCTTAGACCCAGCCCTCTCTTGTGGGAAATGGGAATGGAACACATAATTCACAACAATATCACTAGCCTTAAATGTTTTGTGTAGACAGCTTATGGTAGTTTCAAGTAGGGGGTGGTGAGATTTGTTTTGTTTGGTTTGGTTTTTAATCATTTTTGGCAATCCTCCTTATGGAGTGTTCCTGTTTAATTCACATTTTTCTGGCCCTTGAAAATTTTCCTTCAAGAAATCTAGTTAATCTTTTCCCGCCTATAAGAATACTTGGCTCACCTTCTTTTCATGCTATTATGTCTTCATTTCTTGCTTCTAGATGACATGAAGTATTTCAAGTCCATCAGTATACAGTGCCACTTGCATTATTTATCCATCCCCCATTATCCTGGAGAATACCTGAGATTATCAACTTGTAAAAAAGGAGAGGTTTATTTTGATTCATGGTTTCAGAGGTGTCAGGCCATGCTCAATTATGATCTTCCATTCCTTGCTGTTTGGGGCCTGTGGTGAGACAGCTCATGGGCCAAGAGCACGTGCTGGAGCCAAACCTCTCAATTCCCTGTGAGCAAAAGAGGAAGAGACTGTGGTCCCTCAGTGCCCCTTAGGCACCTGTTCCCAGTGACTCAAAGTTCTGCTCCTAGATTCTACTTCTTAAGAACCCCTTCTCCTGATAGAACTAGACTGGAGACCACATCATGAACATGGGAGACTTTGGGGGACATTTCAAAGCAATATGAATTCTCATCCCTCTGATGTGATGGGAGAGTACCCACACTCTTCCAGTCACATCACTGTACATGCAAGAGAGACCATCAAGAGGAACTTGAGAACCTAGTTCCTTGTTGAGCCCATTTTACAGACTAGGTATGCTCAGGTAGGACTTTCCTAGATGATTAAAATGCACCTCAAATCTAGTGTGGATGACTCCACAAATGAAGCATTGGGCTCACAGCCTGCCCTGAAAGAAGCAGCAAGATTGAATTCTTTGTTTGTTTTTGTTTTGTTTTACTTTTATGGGAGAATCACTCTCTTATTCCTATAATTTTCCCTTGACTTTTTTCACAGAATAGATTCTATTTCTAAAATCAAATTTCTCTCTTTCAACCCTTTTTTTTTGCACGTCTCTGAAAAGACAAGCTCTGTATCACGTGTAAAGCTGCCCTTTGAACAGGGCTGCTCAACTACCCCACACCAAACGGTGGTTGCTTGAGTTCAGGAAGCTTGGGCATAAGCTTTCTGAAAGCAGAGACTTTGCATTTCCTTGAAAAGCCTCTAGAGGAACAGAACCAATAGAATGTATGGGGAACCACGAGGGGGGGACTTATTTGATTGGTTCATGTGATCAGAAAAAGGACAGTCTCTCACGATGGTGATAAGCAACACACATTCACCCATGACTTCCTCTGCTTCTTATGGACCTACATGCCAATCATCCCTAGAAGCATCCTCACAGATACACCCAAAAATGTGTCAAGTTGACAAGCAAGAATTATCTTTGTAGGCCCTCTTTGTTCTATGATATGTCACTGACATCTGGAAATGTAGCTGTCTCAGTGTGGATTTCCAAAATTAGCCAACAGATTTGAGAACATCAGAGTCTCAACACCTTCTAATAGACTGGTGAGATATTTTTGATTATATTTTATTAAAAAAATTAATACTAGGGGTTGAACCCAAGGCCTGGAGACAGCTAAGCACCTATCCCACCAGTAGGCTACATTTTCAGAATAATCTGAATTATCTTTTTAAAAAATTGATGTTTTATGTAGATTTACACATTTTATTTTACTGGGAATTCTGCAATTTTATCTTCGTCCTTTGTGTCTGTTCACGTGTACTGTATCCAGAGTTCAGAATGCCCTAGTTACAAAATAGCAGTTCTTGTTCACTTCTCCTGCAATTCAACAATCAAATCATTTTGAATTCTCTAAAGAGGAGGAACTTGCTTCTATATTTGAACCCACTCATATTCACAGGGAATATGTTTTAATATTTCAACATCTATACAAAATGCTTTACAATTCCTTTTAAGGTATTAATTTTCATACGAACACCATGTGAAGTCACAGAGGACTGAGTAGGGCAAAGAATTTCTCCAAGGTCACACAGCCTGTTAATTGCAAAGGACAAGCTTGGCTGTCTTTCCCCATCCATCTGACTCACACACATATACTAACCAGCAGTGAATGACTTTGAAATGATGAAACTCTCAAAGCTTAGGAAGGGGGCAGGAATAGGATTCACATTCAACACCCCCCAAAATGTTGCTAAACTCAAAGACCAATAAAGATCAATGAATAAAGTAAATCAAACCATGTCAGATCTGTGCTGTATAGTTCTATGTCAACTTGACACACGCAAAAGTCATCTGAAAGAAGAAAACCTCAATTAAGAAAATGCTCCATCAGATCGGGTTGTAGGCAAGCCTGTAAGGCGTTTTCTTAATTAGAGCTTGATGGGGGAGGGCCCAGCCCATTGTGGGTGGTATCATCTCTGGGCTGGTGGTCTTGGATTCTGTGGGAAGGTAGGTTGAGCAAGCAGGGGGCGCAAGCACACTCCAAGGCCTCTGCATCGGCTTCTGTATCAGTTTCTGCCCTGTTTGAGTTCCTGCCCTGACTTCCTTCCCCGAGGAACAGTGATTTCGAAGGGTAAGCTGAATAAGCCCTTTCTTCCCCAAGTTGCTTTGGTCATGGTGTTTCATCAGAGCACTAGCAACCCTCAGACAGTATCCCTGCCTTAGGCTCTTCATCACCCTTCGAATAAAACCCAGATTACTTATTTGGGCTTTCAGAACTTGTTTTGTCCTTTATTCCATTTTCAGGTTTCATCCCATGTTAGTTTCCTGTTTGTGTATTCATTCCAGTCTCTGCTTTCTTTCTTGAATATATCAAACTCATTCTTTCCATAAGGCCACTAAACTCAAGGCTCCTTCCTGTTTAGAAAGGGTCTTCCTTAAACTCTGACATCACAGAGGGTCTCAATGCTAAGTGCTTCTGCCTTAAGCAAAAGTTTCTGAACAGAGCTCACACCTGACCTGCCGTATTAGGATTTATGACTTCAGTGTTCATTGAGATAGCCCAAGTATTTATTACTATTGATAAAATCATATTAGTTGCTTATCTATTGCCTTTCCATCAGTTTATAGCTAAGTGAAGTTGGAAGTTTGTTATATAAGTGCCAAACTTGTGCTTCAATTACAATCGTTGATATTTAACGTGTGAGGTGAATAAATTACCCAAAAGACACCAAAACATTAGATATAATTGTTGATAAGAGTTAACTCAATAATTTAGTGGCTAAGGAAACTAGTGAATTTCTTCCTTAAATTTTTTTTATTGACCTGTGAAATGGCTGATATCAAGCACATGTCATAGTGTGCATGTAAGAGATTTGTAAAACACAGAGTACTGCACTGACACTGTTCATCGCAATGTGTCATTGGTGCCATGTGGGCTGCCCAAAGGGAAAATGTTGATTAGCAATCATTGCCCAAAGTTTTCTCCTCTCCAAATGATAGATTTGCATGCTCCTTGTAAAGCCATTTGCGGCTAATTTGTTGGTCTTTGATCTAATCAAACTGCAGATGTTGAGAAACGCCATCTTTTTGTGCATTGAGGCTCACTCACTGGGGTTTGTAAAAGTAATGGGCTGTGCCCAATTTTCCCCCAATGTGTTCAAACTCTCAGGGACAGTGAAGGGAAAGATCTGTCTTTTCCCTAACAAGGAGAAAAATGAAAAGAAAACACAACTTTTTTATTCCCCAATTATAAAAGAAAAAGGGTAACTGAGGAAAAGGGAAAAGAAAACAGAGGAAGAACTGTCAATCCCAGAACTGAATTTTCCAGATTAAAATATTCAATAAACATTCTTCCATCTCTATAGAGTGAAATTTTCTCTATTGAACAGCGTGCAAGAGATGAATTACAACAGGCCCAGGTTGAGGTCAGGTAATGGCATTACAGCATAACAAGATGATATTCCATGAATTTCCTCATCTCAGTCATGTTTCATGGGGAATGGCAGGCAGGTCATATGGTGAAGCCCATAATTATTCAGATAGGATCCACTTTGATTTTAGATGGAAATGCATAGTTCTTAATCAAGGAGAATTGATGATACACAGATCCTCCTTGCTTGTCTTTGCATCTTCAAGGGGTAGTGAGTCTCAAAGTGTCAGCTGAAGGACCAAACGACCAGCTGATTCATTATTCAAAATGTGGTCACTTAGTTCACCACTACCCCTCATGCTGGTTAAAGTGTAAGACTAAATCAATTACTAACCAGCATTTGAAGTTAGCACCCTTAAGTGCTAACGAATATGGTCAGGGTGGGAACTGTTATTCTAAAGTCTTCAGACTTTTCAGATTGTTAGTGCCTTTTTAATGGTTAAATTAGTTGGGAAGAAATTGCAGCTAGTGAAGAGTTTAAGTTAGCCTGGGTATAACTCCATTTTAAAATAAAGAGCCATCTTGACTGAGAGCTGAACTCAGGTACCAGGAAACATCACAGAATGTACACATGGCAGAAAACAAAGTTAATTCTCCTAGCAATAACCTCCAGGAAATATCACAGAATAAATACTTCATAGAAAATAGAGACAATCTCCCTGGCAATAATCAATAAGAATCAGTTGGGAATCGGCTCGGAAAATTCTCCCCAATGTTTCAGATATAGTTTAGAAGAATAGGAATTGTGATCATATGCCTTAGGCAATTGTGATTATGTGCCTCAGAGAAGGTCACCTCATCCCTCTAACTTTTATCTAATCCTGTAACATCAAGACATGTGCCCCCTCCTTGCTGTCATGGAAACATGTGCCCCCCTGCTTGCTGTCATGGAAACTCCCTGCTCACAGACTTTTCCTTTAAAAACCCTGTTCACTCAGAGCTCAGGGTCCTACTTCTCTGCTGCTGCATCAGTGAGACTTGGGTCCCGAGTTTGATCGCTCTCGTAATAAAGCTCTCTTGCTCTTGCATTGAGTCATTTCCTGGTGGTCTCCGAGGGTCCCATGAACCTGGCATTACACTAGGTGTAGGGGCTTTAGGTTTGATATCACAAGACTGTGTGCCCTTTATTCAGGAAATATTTTTATTCAGAATTAGAAACTTATAAAGTAAAAGGTAAATTCAGTCTTTCTGAAAAATGTTTTAAGGATCGTGGATTTTATTGGAAGAAAGATGGTTTTACTCGATCCATTCTAGATGCACTGTAGATGTCTGAACCCAAAGTGAGGGACTTGAAGACAGTGGAGGAAGAGGCCATGATTGTGACTTTTTAGAAGGGGTGAAGAGCAGCTGGTGGGATAGAGCAGAATGACCTTGAGAACTCTGGGCATGAACCCAAGATTAGCTTTTTGCATTGGTTGGTTCCTCCTATTTGTGGGAAGTATAGCTGGGCTAGCTCTCTCAGTCCTAAACTCAGATCCCAGCTCTACCTCACCCGTGATTTGGATGTCTGTGGACCCAGATTCTCTATACTTCTGTCCAGGAGTTTGTAAAGTTGGGTCCATATGAGAATATACTTCATTGGATTATTGTGGTGATTAAGCTAATGATGATAAAGTGCTTTTGAAAAAAATGCCTTGAGTTCAGTGAATGAGTGTTAACTGTTGATATTATAACAACATTTAGGATTAAAGATTTGGAAATAATATTTTAAAACATCGGCCTTGTACATTTGTATTCAAGGCTGCCCCTTTCCTAGTCAGAAACTGTGTAGGTGTAATTGCTGTTGCCCTATGTTCTTTTTACCTAGGTCAGAATAAATTTCAAGGAACGATTACTTTCTTAAATCGTATAGCAGACAGACAGGGGATTACAGCTAATTCATCTATATTTTAAACTGGGAAAAGAGGGTAAAAAAGAATAGCACTATAAAACTCTGTCTGCTAATCTAGATGACCGTGGGCTCCATATCAATTCCCAAGCACCTTTCTGAGCTGTCGGCTTCCAAAGGAACATTTTGTTATCTCTAATGCAAATTAAGCACTGATTTACTTCCTTGACTCCCTGTAGTATTCTCAGCAGAATTTAGATCTGGAAGACACTCATTAGTTTATTTCCATTCTGTTTATCTGTCACCATTGTTTCCCCAGCTCTTTATAGATAGTGACATAAAGATCTGAAAATACCAGGTAGATTATCTATTCAGAAGTAATGTTTATCTGATACCCAAGCTCATGCTTCCAACATTGCTGTTATACAGCTCCCCTTTTAAATGAGAGAAATAATTACACAGAGCAGAATGGGTGATTTGGATTCAAGCATATTATAGTGTATATAAAGTCTGCTGAGCGATTTACAGTGCATTTGGAAGAGTCACAGCCATGGTGGATGTTCTATGAACAACCCACAGATTTTCCAGTGTTCAGACTAACAGCTGAAGCACAGATTGGGAGAATATCTACGTTTCTCTACTCTTAGCTTTATCTTCATCTTGACCCAGAACCACTAGTTTCTCACAGCCAGTGACTTAATATTACTATTACTTATATCTTGGCATGACATAAGTATGATAGTATGGTGCTGAATATATATATATACAGGCATCATAAGCTTGATTATCCTATGGGCTGATTCACAGCCTGCATTTTCCAGTCTTCTGGTCAGGTTGCATTTGGCAGATGAACAGCACTAGCATGTCATGGGAAAGTTTCCACAAAGCCAGAGACTGTGGGTACAGCAGTTTCTCAAATTTTGGTTCATATGTACCATTAGTATGTTTAGCAGCTAATTTCCAAAACATTAAAAAATGTCCTATTCTGGTCTCATCAAATGCATGTCTTTTAAAATTGCTGGTGTTAAATATAAGTCTTAAGGACTTGCACGGCCCCTAACTTATGTTCAGGTCCCACTGGTACCTCTGCTAACACATCTGCTTGAAAAGCTCTGGGTATGGAATGTTTTCCTAATGAAGACAATGCCATGATGAAATAATAGACGGTGTCTCTGTGTATGCATATGCATGGGCATTTCGAAGAATAATCTCAACAACGGTCATTTTGACAATGTGCAGTGTGTAAATGAATCTGTGGTATCTAATCTTGGTTTTCAACTTGATACACATGAGAAGAGGGAATCCCACTTGAGGAATTGCCTTGAGAAATCGTGTTCATTAGCTTGGTCTGTGGGCCTGTCTGTGAGACATTTTCTTGATTGCTAATTGACATAGTAGTTCCCGTGCCACTGTGGGTAGCTCCATCTCCAGAAAGACGGGCCTGGGCTGTAGACAAAAGGCAGCTGAGAAGCCCATGGGACACAAGGCGGTAAGCAGCATTTCTCTGTTATTTCTGCTTCAAGCTCCTACCTTGGCTTCCATTTATGGTGGGGTATAACCTCTAAGAATAGACAAACCCTTCCCTTCGGGTCAATGTTCCATCATGGCAACAGAGAATCAGACTATTCCAGTACAATGTGCATTGATATGTATTTGATGTAATAGGAAATGCAGCTAGAAATTGAGATTGTGTATGTTAGCTCTTAAGCACAGTGCTAAGGCATTCCAGTGTCCATTGCAGACACAAGAAGCAATACAAATCCAGCTAGGCAAAAAATAGCCTACAGGGTGGCTAAGGGCAGACTATAGAACAAGCCAGGGATTCTAGATACTTTTAATTCTGTGCCCAGAGTCATGTCACATGACCACAGTGCAAAGCAAAGGAGCTAGGCAATGAAATACAACTTAAACTTTCCACACGGTACATAATATTTTAATATTATATATGTTAAATCCAGGATTTTGTCATTAGAAAATAGAGATAACAACTGAGGATAGCCCTTGGGCCATCCCAAATGGACTTCTCAGATAGCAGCAAGGATCCATTATTTTAAAGATTCTGTCTTTATCTCGATTTTCATTGCTGAATCTGAGACTTCCTGTATGGAGTTTTCTGAACTTCTTTTTGTAGAATGATGTCTTTAATCTATTTTCTCAATTTATCTCATCAAATGCTTTCAGCCCCGTCATCTCTGTGTCCTAACTCCAGGTTCACATGTGCTGGAATATTCAATGATTTTTTTTTGTGCTATTTTCTTTTCCTCCCCCCACCCCTGCCTTTGTACTTTAGTTGGGATAAATTCACTGTCAGTGGATTTCCACTTCTATTATGTCTTTTCTGTCATGTCCATTTATACCCCAAAGTACGTCTCATGATTTTTGCCATGCCAAATATTTTGTGCCTACTCTAAAACACTTGAAAGTTTTCTCCCGAAGTATTCGATGCTTTCCTCTAATCTTGATGTTAATAATATAAAATCCTTGCTCTTCCCAGATTCTGTTCATGCTTGGATTGGCGTTCACTGGCCAGGGCTTCACATCCCTTCTTGTGGTTTCATGCCATATGGCAGACTTTGTGTGTGAACAAACTGTAGAGAATGAAATAGAAAATGCCGATTCCCCCATCAAGGGCTGACCTCCATGATCACATCAGAACTGAGCTCAGCTGGAGCTGAATTAACGCTAGTTAATTTGAATGCCCCACTGAGCCCATAGATTTAAGTTATAAAAGGCCCCTGCTTCCATTTGGGTTTGGGAACCAACTGCCATTCAACTTTTTGATCATGTTTTGCTCTCCAGTACTGCTACAGGATTTCTGAAACACAGAGGATCTCTTCCTCCATACCTAGACCAAATGGCCCACATGCTGCTGAGTACTTGTGAAGACCCTAGGGTTAAGAATTGGTCTACAGTAATGACTCGGTCTATGCCTAGGGTGCATATGTTAAATTACTCCTTTCTTCTGCAGTAGTTAGCATCTGGTGACAGGTCTGCACTTTCATCTGATCCCAGGATTTAGTTTCCTTTAAATTTGTCTCTTCAGTTCCCAAAAAGTTGTGCCTTCATATAATTTTATAACTTACCTTATTTCTTACTTTCGCCCTCCCCTTTTGGTACTGGTGATGAAGCCAGCCATGGAATATGCTACCTCAGAGCTCTGCTGAGCTATATCCTTAGCTCTTCTCCTTACCATGATGTAGGTGTTGTCTCTTTGTGACTGTCTCCATTATATTGAGAAGGAAGGTTTGAAGGCTGCTCGAAACTGTCTTATCAGTACTTGTCTTATCGTGAAAACCATCATACAGTGCTTGAGAGATGACACAATGGGCAAGAGTGATGGGTACTCATCCAGAGGACATGGGTTTGATTCCCAACACCCACATGGTGGCTTACAACCATTTGCAGCTCCAGTTCCAAGAGCACTGACACCCCCTTCCTGCCTTTGTGGCATCAGTTGTGCACGTGGTACATAGCCATATATGCACGCAAAATACCCACATACATTAAAAAAGAACAATATTAATACCAGAACATAAAAGCAACCCAAACTGTTACATCTACAGACATTTCAGAAAGTGCAGAAACAGGGAACATACTATGAACATAGCTTTCATCCCCGTTCTAGGTTGCTTTCTTATTACTATGAAAAAACCATGGTCAAAAGCATCTCGGGAAAGAAAGGTTTATTTCTTCCGGGTTTCCAGTCCATCACGGACAGAAGTCAGGGCAGAGACTCATGCAGGAGCAGAGGGGGGAACCTTTACTGGCTTGCCTTCTTTGGCTTGCTCGGCTACCTTCCTTATACAACGCAGCCCAAATTGCCTAGGGGTGGCATCACCCACGGTGGACTGGTCCCACCTACATCAATTAAAAATTAAGAAATACCGCACAGACATGGTCGTAGGCCAACCCGAGGGCAATTATCAGTTGAGGTACCCTCTTCCCAGGTGACTCTAAGTTTCTGTCAAGTTGACAGGTGAGCTAACTGTGGCAGACATGTTGTGGTACCATTCATTCCAGGCTAATAACCTATGTGTGCCTGGTTCCAATGGACATCCTTTTTTTTTTTTTAAATCTCACTTCTACTCCTACACTCACCATGCAGTTCCCCAGCCCTCATTTGCTTCTTAGTTCTTTGGTTCCAATTCTTTCCTCTTCTTCTACCTATGTCTCCCTTCATGTGGAAAATCAAGGGCATCACAACTGCAATAGTCAGTGATGGTTGTTTCTGCAAAATCACTGTCTTCCACAGAAACTTTTCATGGTGGTCAGGAAATGAAGCTCCTTTCAGGACATTATGACCTTCAGGTACCAGCACTCAGATGACATGGCATCCGCATCAGAAACAATGAGCATCTATTCATCTTCGTGTAGAATTTTTAATTACACAACTAATGAGAGATAGCTGGAGTTGTGCTGTCCTGAAGGCTATCTGGGGAAGGAGCTCCTGGAAAAGGCTCCCAGAGAGAGGGGAACAGGAAAACTTAGTGATCTTTCTTGCCTAAGCAACCAGTCTCAAGGTATACATTACAGGGCTGAAGGTCTCCCATACAACAAGCAGGAGAAACACTTATAGCATGCATGCTGAAAAGACAGCTGTTGTGACTACAACAGAGTAGATTCCTTTCTTTAGTAATATTTTACACCTTTGGGACTGGAGAGATGGTTTAGTAGTTAAGAGCACTGGCTACTCTTCCAGAGGACCTGGGTTCAACCACCAGCACTCACATGGTGGCTTACAACCAACTCTGACTCCAGCTTCGGGCATCTGATGTCTTTGGTCACTGGGTGTGCATACGGTACATATGTATGCAAGCAAAACACTTGCACACATTGAATGAAAATTAATTAATTAATTGTGAAAGAATGTGCAGCTCCTATTTGTGTCTTACTCAGAATCAGTGGAATCGCTTTACCCTGCTGCTCTCCTTTTTTTTTTTTTTTCTTTTTCATTTCAGGAGCTGTCAGGGCAGCTCCATCTGCCCATCCTCTGCTATAGAACAGACTAACATAAAGTGCCTTTGTGTGCTGCAGTAGATGACACAGCACTGCATGGCGTTTCCACGCCCTGGTTGATAACCTCAGATATGCCATGCAATAAAAGAATGCGAGTGTTTGGCATGGTTACTGACGCACTCTGGTCTCAAACACCTTCTTCTGTTATGCTTCATCTAGGAAGTCATAAATACAAATGCGAGACGGATGCATAACTTCTGTTTTCCTGAGCCTTGCTGACTTGGTAGAAATGTGCCATTTCTAAGAAGAACACGCTTACATCGCTGTGGTTTGGGGTTTTGCTATAATTTTGGATTTTTTGATTGGTGGCACTTGAGGTTGGACCCAGGGCCTTACAGATGGTAGGTAAGCATAGGTTCACTTAGCCACATGTGCGGTCCTCTCCATGGTTACCCAGAAAAGTCAAGCGCATATAAACCTAAGTGTAGAAAGAGACATAACTTACATAAACCCATCACCAAAGTTAGGACCGAACTGTCACCGCTCCTCATGTTCTTATTACAGCTACTTCGCATGCATTGCTGGAAAACACTGGTTTGTTCAAGGAACGTCCTGGTTTTCACTGCTAAACCAAACGGTGAAACGAAAACACTGTTGACAGTGTGGGTTCAGCTTTGTTTTTAAATCCTGGCTCTAACCAGAGCCCTGACTCCGTTTGTCCTCCTCCACTTAGCTCGTGTTCTCGTGTGAGAAACGGTACTTGTGGCGAGCTCGCCAAATGAAAAGTACGGCTTGATTAAGGATCTCTTGTGTCAGTAATTTGTGCCTAATGTCTCTCGCCTTCCCATGGGCTGTTGTAGGGAATGGGAAATCTGGTTTAAATGAAACCTGATCCCGCTAATGGTTTAATAGCAGCTGCCACAGGGTTCTGGGGTTTTCAACAGATGTCTCTGTTACATTTTATTCCTAAACTTAAGTCTTCAGCTATCCGTATGAATCATGTAAATATAACTGCACGTTTGGATAAATGTTTTGCAAAATAGCCTATGACAAGACAATTTTCTGTCCACTTTAATCCATTCACATGAGATTTTCTAGAGAAAATTAGGTACATAGTGTTTTTTAGATAAAAAATTATTTGTCTTATACTTTTATAATTCTTTTAAGCTGAGAAATGGGCTTCATCCCTACACCTAGGAACATGACTTGGTCAATGCGGCCGTTGATCCATCATTGCCAACTGCTGTTTGTTTGGTTCTTATAGTGATGTGCTTCATAGTGTCACTTCAGAAAAATATTAGTCAAAAAACTATATGGTTTCTGTTTTTTTTTTTTTCTTGTAATACTAATTCTGTCATCATGAATAGGGTTAGTTTTTTGGAGTGTGATAATTTGCCCATCTACTTTTATAGATGGGATTTGTTCTGTGGGAAGCACCCGAGCCAGGTACTTGAATGATCCAGAAGACATAAAACAGATGTGACGTCATGATTGTGATGGGACACCGGAAATAGTCGTGATGAACGGAATACTTGTGGGCATCATACTTTAAAGAAAAAAATAGTTTAGTGGGTTCAGTTCCATAGGCTGAGAAATTCAAGGGTGTGCTCATATCCGGTGAGAGCCTTCTTACCATATCTCATCATGGTGGAGGGCGCAGCGGAAAAGAGCAAGCCACTATCTTCATTCCGAGACCTCTTATTCCCTTCTTACAAAGCCACTGATGCCATGCTGAAGGCCGCCCTCTCATGACTGCATCTAATTCTTTCTCCTCAAAACTCTGTCTTCATACATCATTAACATATGGATTCGTGGTTGAGGTTTACGGCACAGGAACTTTAATGGACACATTCAAACCTTAGCAACCGTAGACATACCAGACCAAGCCAAGAGGCATGAAAATACAGAGTGGCATGCTAATTGCAACGCTGCAAGCTTGATTCCTGAGGCTTAGAAAGCATGGAGTCTCTGGCAGAGGTTGTATGTTTGCTAAATTACCTGAAGCTACAAGGCTTATTTGTAAATTCACTGAAGAGAAGCATTCAAATGTAAGAGGAGTGATACAGAACTTGTCTGTAGGTATTCTGAATGATGTGTGGGTATCTCTGGGTAACGAATAGCAGCCTCCTGAGGTTCTCCTGTCTTACTGTTTTTGCTAGGCACTTCCTCGAGGGAAAGCTGTGCAGCCTGGCTTGTCTTTCTTATTTGAACTCGTCCGTGGAACATATGTACGTGATGACCTGATCATGGGCTCGGCAGTCTTTCCTGTCTGTGACAACAACCTCCATGTAGTGGAAGGAAAATTCAAGTGTCCCCTTCTCCGAGGGCCTTATAACCGGAAACTGGATAGCTTCAGAAAAATAGAAGAATTGATTTGCCAAGACTTGGACCAGTGGCTGTGCAATCTATATTTTAAGGTTTGTAATATGATAGTTTTATTTATTAATTTCTTGAGATTGGATATGGCACTGTAACACAGGCTGTCCTCAAACTCTTGATCCTCGTGTCTCAGCCTTTTGAATGCTACCTAACTAGGATTACAGGTATGAAATGTGAGTTTGTAACTGGCAAATAATTTCAAGTATTTTCCAAAGCCACTTTTTTTTTTTAAAAAAAATAGCCATTAGCTTTCTTTCTTGCAACTGCAAATTCTCTTAAAGTTTCTCTTAATAGGTAGAAGTAATTCCCATCAGACAACAGATTTCTGAAAAATGCACATAGAGTAGTAGTTAGAAATAAGGAATTAAATTGTGAATTTGTGGGGACAGTGAAAGTGAATTAAGTACAGTCTTGTATATTGAATGAATCAGAACTGACACCCGAGCCCCACGGTTCTCAGCAGTTCACAGTATTAGTAAGTTCATCCCGTCATCCTCCCCAGAATGGATGACTTATTTCCTTACCAACAGTACTGACCAAGATTCCTTTGTGTGTTGGAAGTTGCCTGTGAGAGGGCGCACAGGAGATGAGGTGTGACTCCTGCCTTCCGAATGCTCGTCTCTGACAAGACAGACACCTAGGAGAGGGTAATTCCACAGAGGAAGAGTAGCATGAGAGAGCTGTCTCCCTTAGGCACTCCACTTCCAACATGTTTTCCGTCAAATGTAAATATTTTAAGCAAATAAGCTTGGACACGCGTACTTGTGTATGTTTATCTTTCTGTGTACTGCTGAACCCAGCCTTTTTGAAATCAGTCATGACAGCATATAAATTTACTGTGGGGAGACGTCATGATCCAGAGAAGAAAATGGTTGCGTACGTTAAGAATAAAGTGGGCCACCTATTTGTAGCCTATCTATTTTGTTTTCTGTGTCTGAACTTGTTATTCTTAATTATAGTATTTTCCCAGGTTGACTATATCACAACACGCCATGAAGTTTTAATCTTTGCCTATACACCTGATTATCTATCTATCTATCTATCTATCTATCTATCTATCTATCTATCATCTATCTACTTGAATACCTACCTACATAATTGATGAAACTGATAATGATATTTCCAAAAAGTGTGCATTTTTGGCCTTAAGTTTTGGAGTTTTCTGTTTTGTGTATTCTTTTTCTAGTATCGTTTGTATAGGGTAATATTACCTGCTGTTTTCTTTATAATGAATACTATTATAATATGCTGAAATAACATTTTGGGGTTGCCTAGAGAACTATTATAAATAATTACTACCTGGATATGTGCCTTCCTAGTCATTGTGGAAACATGCTTTCCTGAGGTAAATCTCAATGTCCCTTAGAAAAAAAATCCTTACAGTTGCTGCTCATGGATTCCACATTCTGAGAATATGTACCAATTATTTTGTGGTGGTGCTTTAAGATTAGAGGTTGCTTATAGCTCTTCTCAATCAGAACTGTTGATAAGTAAAAGCAAGGTTGAGATGGAACAATAGTACAGGAATGTAAAAAAATTTCAAAACCCTATAACAGAATGGCTTTAAGATTGTAGTCTTAAATATTATACCACCAGTCAAAATAAACTGAAAATTAAAACGCAATCACTAAAGGAAGTAAATTTTATTATAGTTAATATAAAAAGCATCTGTGAGTGTCTGTATATGTCTCTCTGTGTATGTGTGTGTTTGTGTATGTGTCTCTGTGTGTATGCACACATGCTCATGTGCACATGCCTGAGTTAGGGTTTTTCTTATCTTACTCTCTTATTTGATGTGGTGTCACAGTAAAATCTAAGCTTGCTACTTTCACTAAGCTGGCTGGTCAGTGAGGCCCTAGGATGCACCTGTGTCTGTCTTCTACTCCATTCCGCCCATTGCTAGGATTACAGGCATGGGCTGCTCTACTTGGCTTTTTATTTGGGAACTGCAGATCTGAACCCAGGTCCTCATATGCAGACACAGCAAGCCCTCCACTCACCAAACCATCTCCTCACCCACGGCACCTGCGACTTTTAACTGCTTTTCTTTATTTTCTTCTTCTTTTCTTTCTTTTGCATTTCACTGTCCATGCTTGTGGTAGAACTGACCTCACATATGCTAGGTAACTGCACTACACCTTTAATGCTCACACTAACGCACACTAAAGCTCAGAATTCTGTAAATTATGGCTTGGAAAGTTGGCACTTAATCCATAGATTTAAATGGTCCTGGTATTAATCATAAAGATTATTTACATTGAGATTAAATCAAGACAAAAATTTACAAGATAAAAATTTGATTATTAAACAGTATTAAAATAGTCTGGGTGGCTCGCAATGTACTTGGACTTGAAGACCAAATTTTTCTCCTTTTTAATTAAGTAAAATAATTAAGTGAGGGAAAAGTAATGCTGTGACTTAACCATAGAGCGTACTGGCCACTAAGTATCACGTATAGATATGATTAACCATCAGTTATATTATTTATTAGCCAGTGTTAGGGACTGTGGCCCTCTGTATCTCTACTGGGAGTAAGCCCACTTTACTGAGAAGAGCAGTAGCACAGAACAAGGTGTACGGTTTTTCTGATTGAGAGGAAAAATAAGTGGGGAGGAAGATACTTCTCCTCTTCATAAAAATAAAAACAAAAAATTCTTATACAAAACTTTGTTTTTCTGTATATAAATTTCTCTAACATTGAAAGTTTTCCAGTATGAGTTTTCTCAAGAGCCAAATGTTTTGATCAGGGCTGGGACGTGGCCCAGGTGGAAACATGTTTGCCCCATAAACATATGGACCTGAGTGAGTTTGTATTCCTAGCACAAAACCAAACCATACAAGTAAAACAACTCTCTCCCCACCAGAGAAAAATAAATCACTGCATAGGGCGGCATCCGTCTTTAACCCCAACACTGAGAGAGGTGGGGTCAAAGACGGGGGACCCTTACAGCCCACTGGTCAGCCATCCTTGTGATCTCCAGGTTCAGCAACAGTCCCTGCCTCAAAAATTTAGGTAGAGAGTGACTGAAAAAGAAAAAAAAGGCACAATGTCAACCTCTAGCTTCCACAGGCACACACACACACACACACACACACACACACACACAACCTATCAATCAAGGAACTATATGAAAAGTTCTAATCAAGTAGTAGATAGAAATTAAAAAAAAAGCAAATGGCATAAAAAGGCAAAACACATAATGGAACAGAAAAAGATGTTTTTGCAATTTTAAGAAATCCTTTTTTTTTTTTTCAATGCAGTTTATTCAGGAACCTTGAACAATCATCTGACCCTGGGGAAAGCCAGCACACAGCTTAAATAGCCTCTGGGTAGCCAACCCCAGCGTGCCACGTGGGCAATGCAGATAGGTCCACATACATGGAAGCAAGCCAGATCCTCAGCCTTAGCCAAATGTGGAGTTGTTTGTGACAGAGAGCACTCACCATCGGGAAGGTGGAAGGCGGAAACCAGCTCCATCTTTCAGGCGCGGCATTTCGCAGCTCTCTACAGTTCCCCCTTTTTGTTTTAGACGCATCAGGCAAGAGTAGAGGTCTGATCTTTGATATTAGAAATAAATTGGGACTTTGTACCGATGTTCATTTAGGTGTCATCCACCCAAAGAGCATCAGACCCATCAGATACCTTTTTCTCAGAGGCGGGACCTGGGGCATCAACCCGCATGCAATCAGACTTGCTCTTCTCTGGGTCCAAAGCGGCTGACCCTGAGTGCAGTGCTTAGCCTCGCATCCTGAGCATAACATTTTAGCTTTTTATGGTATCCAACCATGCTTGGGGAGACTGTCCTGCTTCAATGGCTGTAAGGCCTGAGTGATCATGGCTGCATTACGCTGTTGTGAGACTCTAATCCAAGGGAGCCCTTCCTTCCTTTTTCCTACAGGGTCGGTGGGTGGGAGGAGAATGATATTCAAAGCATGCCAGACAGAGGCAGGGCCCCTGGCTTTCCCCTGTCCTCTATTGTTGTCCTGCGTCATTAGGGGCAGTACCTGGAGCCCTCAGGAGGAGGCTGGAAAACAGCTCTGACTTAGCGTGTGTGAAAGGACTGAAGATGGAGGAGTGTGCGAGCAAGGAAGGCTGACACTCCTTCCAAAGGAAGCGATCCCTTCAAAACCTGTCATTCTCAGTGTCCAGTGTTTCCCTGAAGCACTTTGTGATCCTAAAGTGCTATGCGGAGAACTGTGGTGGAGAACTGCACACTGAATGCCCACCTGTTCGCTTACCGCTATGTTCTATGATCTGGTCATTTCACATTTGGTTATTGCTTCTTGAGGAAAATTTAAAAAACAAATGAATATTTTGTAGTTTCATCCAAGTGTGAGGTTTAGTCATACAGTGGTTTCTTATAGGATATCAAAAATAATAAATTAAACATATAAGGCAGACGACAATGTTTAATGGGATTAGTATATGATTATTATTTTGTCATTATATTATTATTATTTAACCAGACAAAATCCTTCAGATGGAAAATTGAATTGTTCTTTTAGATATCTCAAAGTCCTCCATTGTTGTAGAGAAAGTTTAACTACATAGGTAATATCTGCAACAGTTTCCATTAACTGATTTATCTCTTAATAGGTAATTAAAACTCCTTTGCATTTGGATGATCAAAAAAGCCATGAGAGCCTCAGGCAGCCTTCTCCTGAACGTCCTGTGTGCTTAATGGCGGAAGCAGAGAACACAGAATTTGATTTGGATAATCCAGCTGGCCCTTCAAAGAAAGAACCCCCAAGAAACACCCACGCTGTAAAGGGCGGCTCCATCCACTCTTCTCAGGGTTGGTTGACTCATTTTCTTGAACATTCCAACACACTGTTAAGAACTGTGCAATGTTGAATGAAGCTGATTAAGAAGTATTTCCTTTCTAAGAATAAATGTTTTTAAACTGAGCCATGGAGAAAGAATATAACCATTGAGAAAAATATTAACTTTCCTTTCACATTGACTATTATGTGATATGAATAAGTAAAAAAAAAAATACTTCCTTAAAACATATTTTTCTCCATGATTCCATTGTCTGTGGACCTTTTTTTTTCCACTACTTTTTGGAGGTGTGGGATTATTTGACGTCTTCTGTTAACTTTCTGCTTCCTTGTATATGTTTGAGACTTGTAACCAAGAATATGAATATAAAGAAAAAATAACCTCAGGACCAAGTTCTCAAGTAGTATAAGGTTTGTGCTTTAGGGCTTTATTTTTGAAAATTAGTTTTATTAAGCACTAGGTAAAATCAAGTCTCTCGAACATTCAATTTTAAGAAGAGCCACATTTGAAATTATCTTTTGTAGTAAAACCTGATTGCCTCTACCAAAGATTTCCGTCATGGGCTTCTGTAAGTGGATGGAGCTATCAGCAAATAATTTTAGCCTACCCAGCAGGGTCAGATGGGTCGGCAGTTATTGCCGAACTAGTAGTCACAGCCTCGTGGCAAGGAGGGGCATTCACACAAGTTACCAGTGGCAAACCCTGTTGTAAGCATTTTCTTTGAAATTATCAAATGGTGTAATTATATGGTATAGAAAATAACACAGCATGTACCAATACTCTATCCTCTTCTTCGGCAATCCTATTCTACTTTATTTTCTTTACATAATTTTCTTTTATTTCACCTTCTTCCTCTTAGACCTCTTCTTTTTTTTCTCTGTGTGATGTGTATGCAAGTATGTGTGTGTAGATTATGCATGTGTATATGTGTGTGTACATATGAGTATGTGCATGTATATATGTGTCTGTGTGCATACATGCGTGTGTGTGTGTGTGTGTGTGTGTGTTTGTATGCCACGGAAGCCAGAGATCAACATTGGATATCTTCGTTGATGTCTCTTCACCTAATTTTTAAAATTAATTAAGTAATTATTTAATTATTGAGACAGGGTTTCTCTGTGTAGTTTTATCTGACCTAGACTCATTTTGTAGCCTCAGACTCACAGAGATCCTCCTGACTCTGCCTTTTTGAGGGCTGGGATTACAGTTGTGTACTGCAGAGCCCAACTTTCACTTTAGTTTTTAAGGCAGGGTCTCTCCCTGATTCCACTAGACTTGTGGATTAGCAGTGAGCTTCAGAGAATGCTTTCACTCAGTCTGCCTCTCTCAGTACTGAGATTATAGACACCTGCCACAATACCTAGCTTTATTTTTTTTTTAAATGTGGATCTTAGGGAATCAAGTGAAGGTCCTCATACTTTTATGGCAAATACTTTCCCATCGAGAAATAGGAAGTTCAGAAGAGACATAGAATGTGGAAAAGGAACACAGGTTCTAGATCAAGCTGCTAACTGATTATATGTAACTGAAGATGATGCGCAGAGACATAATAAAGCAGGACTGAAGCCATAGCTCTGGAAACAGCCACAGGTCTAGAATGGGATACTGGTACTCTTCCAGTGTTCTCAGATTGGCCACATGATTCTACATCCTGGGTCACTTCTGCCTTGCTGAATTTTCGTTTGTTTTCTTTTCTATTCGTTGATTAGTTGGCAATTTCAAACTTCCTAGTAAGTAATAAACACTTGTTACATCATGTTTGGAAGTTCTTTGTTCGTTAGGAGTGATACATAGTTGGGTTTAGCAGAACTCCACCAATTGCTAGGTTCAAGTCACAAATATTTGCTCTTCTAAAACATTGGTCTAGTATGAGCCTTGGGCTTTCTTACCCTTGTCTGACCTGTATGCTTGCTTGTGCCTCAGCCAAAGTCATCAAAGACTACTGAGGTACTACACTCTCTAGAATTATGTTCACCTGAAAATGTTATGTCAAGATTTTACACACAGAATGTGTAAATGCCAAATTATATGATACTGACCTTAAATAAATATTATTGAAGACAAATTAGGACCCAGCTATATGTTAAAGCCAGGTAATACATTCCATAGTTTTGAAGCAATTTGAACTAAGTGTATGTAATATTCTTCATATCCTTCAATTTGCTTGGAGCAGGAGAGAGCAGGTGACACCACTTTGTACTGCTTTGGAGAGGCAAGAAGGAGATTTGGTCATCCTCAAAATGCATTTGTAAGCTGCCTGCATGGACTTTGTGTTGGGATATAGAAGATTTAAGCCTCTAAATTTTTTCATAATTTAAATGCAAAACATGTGGGGTGTTTAACCATGTATTTGTAGAGCAGATAAGGGAAAGTAGAAGATGGGCTATTTAAATGAAAGGAAGGCCTTGATGGTTGAAAAAGAAGAGTTGATGCTGTAAAAGAGCTCCAAACCAATGGCAAGCAATGCCATAGGTAACCTCATTCCAAATATCTGTATGGGAAAGCTCTGTGGATGTAGTGATGAAGTCTGATAAATTTTCTCATCAAGATAATTGCTATTACACTGAATCTTGATTGGATCTAATTGGTTAGACTTTTCAGCTTGAATACCTGGGTTACCCCTGCTCTATGAGAAAAAAATAAAATCATTGTAACATTGCATATTTATGTAGACTGGGTGCTATAGCTTTATTATGTCCTTAAGAATCATATTTTGAAAAATTGATTCCCAAGTGAAGCAGTGCTGAAAGTTGAGGAGTTTGTTTGTTTGTTTGTTTGTTTGTTTTAAAGAAGGTGATTAGATCTTGGTGGTTCTGCCCTTAAGAATGCACTAAAAGATACATGTTATTGAGAAAGTACATTCGTCATGATGAGACAGCTCTGTAAGGTTCTGGTGTTTAATCCTAAGACTGCTAGGGTCTTTGCAGAGTACCAGACAACCTGAAGACCCTCACTAGATATAGCCTTTTGAACCACCTACCCCCAGAACTGTAGGAAACAAAGCCTTTCCTTCACAGATGTCCCAGTCCTAGCAGTTCTAGCGGAGCCACAGGAAATGCACTAAGACATTGGAAATCTGAGACGTGGAAAAGAGAGACAGTGTCAATGCTTCTTCTGATGGTTGAAGATCATCATCCTAAGAAAAATAGAGCAAGAAATAGAAAGGGAATGATTGTGACTTCATTGGACGAAAAGAAGAGAAAGCATGCCATTGATTTTGCTTAAATACCAAGTTCAAAGGTCAACTCTGAAGTCACTGAACACTGCAAAATATGTGTACTTGCAAACTGTATTTCATTTTTAAAACATTTTACTATAAAACAGTCTTATTTTAGAATTGTCAACTTTTAACACAGTGGGCTTTGATTTTTGTCCAGTTTTAAGATACTGAGTAAAAGATTAGAGGTGATTACTTTTGGACCTTGTTTTTTTTTTTTTTGCCATATCCTTTTTGTTTTCTCGTCTTTGCTAGGGCAACGAGGCTACATTCCTTATTGACCACACCACGCTATAAACTCTGTTAGCGTGCTACCACTGCCCCATGCTCTCCCCAAGAAGGACAGGTGGCACTTTGGGGAAGAGGGTCACCAACACATTCAGTATGCAAACACAATATGCACAAAGAGGGAGAGTTTCTTATACTTTGCTTAAAAAAAAAAAAAAAACCTGATTATTATGTTGCTTTCCTACGAAGCTCAGAGACTAATGTAAGATTCGTATCCAAAGACAGCAATGGGACTGTTTCCTCCTTTGTGAACAGATTTATACAAAAACCAGGACACGGAAATTTCTCCAAGTACACGTCTCCTTTACTGCTTACTTTTACTTATTTTTCTTGGAAGCTCTGAAGCTTATGAGTAGTAGTTAATATCTCCCATGGGCTTGTTTTCTAATATATCTGGGCTATGATAAACTGTGCTGTTTCTGCCACTGATGTGTTGCTAAGAAATTTAATAATGGGTAAACAAACACAACATGTGGTAATTCATTTCAAATTAAAAGTTGATTAAACTCTGGCTTGATGACGTTCTGGCCATTTACACGCAAAGGAGGGGAATGTGGGGAAATGGTGATCACGTGATATGCTCATGCTGCAGAGTTTCTATCTGAAAAAAAAAAAGTGTTTGTGATCTTCCACAGGTTGTTGTACATCAGTAGGCTCCATGTGCAATCTGTCATATTTACTATACTGTCCTCAAATCACACACACACAAAAGTGACTTTCATGTTCCCTTGTAAGTGTGCCTGTATACACACTCTTTCCCAAGGGGATTTTGGACTTAGTCCATGGTTGATGATGGTGATCAACACTGTTACTATGTGTCTTCCTGGGGATAGGAAATATTTATAAAAGGCTGGAAAAAGCATCTATGATATAACTTTTGTGATTGCCTTCTTTCAAGTTGTCTTTACTCTTTAGGATAACCACCAGGGAAAGGATGATTCTGTTTGATACTTTTGTTTTGTATATGGATATCTTGCAAGAACAATAGTTCCCGGAAAGGTTCATGGATGCTTGGTGACACTGAATTCCAGAAAATTTTATTGTGTGCTCACAATGAACAAACCACACTGCTACATGTGTGAGGTTGTAAGCCAAAAGTATCTTCAGAGATTTACTTGAGCCATCTGCTCCATTATGATACAAACATATGTCTACATGGCCAGTAGGAGGGGTGGGCTCTTTCAGCATTCTTTCTATAAAGGGTCAGCAAACCTTCCTGAGGGAGAATCCAGACTTGGGAAAAAGCAAGGGTGACCAACTAAATCGCTATTTAGTTGTAAGATGAAGGAACAATTGTGAGGAATGTGTGTTGTCAAGGAGTTAGGTCTGTACTTTGTCTCACTTGGCTCCAGCCCTTGAGCATACTATGGAAGAAAACTGGTTTTAGGGGCATAGATACTAGATGAGGCAAATGTCTCCCTCTTTCTCTCTCTTTCCCTCCTACCACTTTCCTGGCAATTCTTATCAATGATATCAACCAGAAGAGGGAACAAAGAACCATTGTTAATTATAATAGAGTCTTTGACATCTGAAGACCAGAATTAGGATATTTACATTTTATAATGGTAAGGAGACAATATGAATTCAGTAGAAATTATCTGTCCCGTACTGAATTAGAATATTTTCCCAGGTTAGTAATGGACAGCATGGTTTTCTTTCATGACAGTGGACAACAGAATGGAGCCAAAGCTATAGTCAGCCTCATGGTCGAAAGGAGACACTGCCACCACCCTAGGTCTCTTTTATTAAGTTGTTACAGGATATTGTTTGACTTGCTGGACTTCTCAGCGCATAGCCCCACCATCAGCCCTGGATCATGTATATTACACAGTGTACCCCACATTGTGCCTGACAAGTAACTCATAGTAGGTAGGCTTTTAGTACACAAACATACCATTCAACCATGCTGGAATAGGAGGGATTTTTACAGTCAAAAGCAGCCTCAGTGGCATTAAATTATGTTAAAAAATTGATTTATAGCAAATAGACATTTACATACAACTACAATTAAACAAGTGTAAAGAAACAATTAACGGTGTCCACATATTAATCTTCTGTGGAGCTGTTAATACTCATTGACACCTGGACTTTGCTCAGATCCAATGACTCCAAATCTCTAGAGTCAGGTCCAAGGATTCCAAGTCAGGAAAGACTAAAGGTTTCTGGGCATGGTGGCACATACTTATAGTCCCAACATGTAGGAGACAGAGATAAGAAGATCAGGAACTCAAAGCCAGCCTTGGTTACATAGTAAGGTTGAGGCCAGCTTGAGTTACATGAAACTCATCTCAAAAAGAAAACCAAAGCCAAACTGTACTGGCTGGTTTTGTGTGTCATCTTGATACAAACTAGAGTCATCAGGAAGGAAGGAGCCTCAGTTGAGGAAATATCTCCATGAGATCCAGTGTTAAGGCATTCTCTGAATTAGTGATCAGTGGGAGACTGCCTAGTCCATGGTGGGTGGTGCCATCACTAGACTGACAGCCCTGGGTTCTGTAAGAAAGCAGGCTGAGAGAGCCATGTGGTGAGAAAGCCAGTAAGCAGCACACTCCCATCCCCATGGCCTCTGCATCAGTTCCTGCTTCCACGTTCCTGCCCTGCTTGAGTTCCTGTCCTGACTTTCTTTGGTGATGAACAGCAACTGGAAATATAAGCCAAATAAACTCTTTCCTCCCCAACTTTATTTTTGTTAATGATGTTTCATTGCAGAAATAGAAACTCTAAGAGCCAACTAACCAGATGCCTGATGAGATGCTATTAGTGGTTCTGAGTTTCTTTAGCCCCTTGAGAAAAGTAAGGTCGTTTGTTTGACCTTTGGATATTTAAATTTCATTGTATTATGAAGAATCCTCACCAGCTAGTATAAAATGTCCTTGTTAAAGAAACTGTACTCAATGCTGACTGCTCCCGTGTTCTTTCTCTTCATTGTCTATATGTATTTATTTGCATGTCTGGATGACCAGCCTCATGAGTATTGACTGAGTCTATGGAGTCAAATCCGTTCCTGGCACAAAGCATTTGCCCACTTAAAGACTTGCTAAATGAGTAAGTGAATAGATCCATTCATTAGGCAACTGTGCACTAATATAGCCAAGAAGTACATAAGACTTATTTTCATTTGATAATTACACTGTGGTAGTAGGCAAGAGAATATGGAGTCAGAATTTTAAAAAAATGTTGAAAATCTCAGTCTGCTTCTGATTACAGTAGAACCATTGTGAAAGAGCATGTGTACTGAACTCTGTAAGAAATTCTATTGTAGCAATCATTTGCTGCTTCCAATCCTCCCAACACTAGGTAGGAGAGAAAGAGGGATAGAGGGGAAAGGGGGTATCACAATCATTATACTGCTTCCTGCTGATTAGAAAAACTGACTTCCTTGGGGCAGGGTTGCTCTTTGACAACAGGATATCCAATTTCTTCTTCTCGTTTCTTTGCATTTGACCACTTGACAAAAATCCTGCTACACTCCTTTTCTTCCATACTGTGTATACTGTCAGTCCTGCATGTCCACCATCTATACAGGAGCTCCAGCTGTTCTGCACAATCGCCAGCATCAAGTGTTCACGAGCTGGCTCTGGATTGTGTCTGGCATTGTCTTGTGATTTCCAACTCTCTTATTTCTTGAATGCTAGCATCCTTAAACTTATCCATATGTACTTGCTCAGGCATACCTGTTTCTAATCATTATTTGCTTGCTTCTTCATTTTGAAACAGAGTATTGCGAAGCTGGCCAGGCTGATCTTGAAGGTGCAGTGTAGTTGAAGATGATCTTCTGATTCTCCTGTTTCACCTTCTGAGTACAAGGGTGACAAGGGTACACCCACACTGGGTTTGCATGGTACCCTGGATCGAATTGAAGGCCTCGTGTTTGCTAGACAAATGCTCTATCAGCTGTGTCACATCTCCGGCTTTTCTCCGCAGTTTTGAATTTTGCTTCTAGTTTTCTTAATGTTCTTACAAGTTCTTTCAGGAACATGCTACTTGCAAGTATTTTGTCCTCACCTGTCTTTGACCTGTTTAGTTTCTTAGCACTGTCTCTCATAGCGTAAGCCTCCTGGATTTTGACTAAGTCCTGTTCGTCAGGTTGAGTGGATTGTACTGTTCATCTTATGCCTTCGAACTCTGCCTAGCTTCAGTTCACAAGACACTCTGTTTCCTTCTGAAGGTTTTAATATGGATGATCGATTTGAAGTTTGGTTCTGAATTAAGTACAGAGCTGAGATTAACCTTAGGGGTGGTCTTTGCAAGTGAACATGCCTGTTTTCTAATATCCTTTGTGGGCAGACTTGTCTTAAGGTTGAATTGCCTTTGCATACTCATCAAAAATCAGTTGACCAACTTTGAAAATGTTTGCTAGAATTCTCTATGTAATTTTTAATGAGTACAGAAACCAGTTTTCTCAATTTTCCTATTAACTTCCAATTATTTGCTCCTTTCTTGGACTTAAGCCCTAGAAAAGAACTTGTCATTTATTATTAGTGTTTGGGGGTTTTTGTTGTTTTGTTATTTTCTGTTTTTGCTACAATTCCTTTATTAGTGATTTCCTAAAGTACTAGCAACCTAAAAAAAGGTCAATTGGTCATACATTTATTCTTTGATTTTAAAAGCTAACTTTTTTCTTTCTTTCTTATTATTTTCTTTTTCTACTACTCTTTCTCATTTTAGGAACTTTCTAGGTAGCTTGGTTGGAGGACTGACTGTATCTGGTGTGTACTGCTATGTCCATCTTAGCAAAAGAGAGTAAGAGGACAAATAGGACAAAAAACTAGTAGTGGGAGAAGTAGAAGCACAGTGAGGACACTTTTCACTGAGCTGAACACACTTCATCTGGAAGCTCAGGAAATGAGAGCTACAGCAGGACAGTAATCACGGTCAGCTGCCTTACCTTCGAAGAGAGAAGATTGTGAGAGTGTGGAGAACAAGTTTCTGTAGCCAATTTTAAATAGATCTCCATGTTACATTGCAAAAGTCCCAGGCCACTATTCCTGCAGGGATTAGATAAGGAGAGCAACTCTTTCCTTGTAGATTTATTATTGTTGTTATTGTTTCTTCAAGACATAATCTCACTATGTGGTTTATGCTGGCATTGAATTGATGACCTTCTTGACTCAGTTTCTTAGAACATCTCTAAGAAAGTATTAGTTACCTGGATCATATATAAATACATATAACATTAAATATGTAATATAATGAATATATGGTAACCAATATACACATACAACAATTTGTCAGTGGTTACAGCATTCCTAGAAAAGAAGCATGGGTCCAGAACTTGGAAACAGCACTCAGGATTTGGCTATTGACTGTTAGAGCTGAGCTTATGGAGAGACTGAGATAATTCCAGGTAACAGACAAGCATAACCACTTTCAAAGAACGAACACCTCTACAAGTTATAGCCCTAATTCGAAGAATTTTGAAAGACTACCTAAGAAGAATTACCATTTGTTGAAAGTTTGAAGCAAATGTGGCATTTGGTGTCTAGGATTTTTTTATTTTCAGATAGCATCCTTCATCTAAGTACAAAACTAAGCCTCAGGGAGCCACAGTATGTTTCAAAGTGATTAATCTGCATAAACAGCTAATTACCTGCATTTTAAATGCCTTTATTTAAGATATGGAAATGCATAAAATATTGTAAGTCACAGAAAAGCTTCAAAATTATTTAATCGAGATCTTTGTTTAAAAAAAAACAGCAGTAAATGATAAATTCTTCCTCTGTCTCTATTCTTCTATTTCTTTCCCGTTTTGTTTTCCTTTAAGTCTTGAGGTTGTCACCTTTTAGTTTTATTTACAAAGAGAATAAGCCTTCTGGTAGCTCCAGCGCTGAAATTCCTGAACAGGCTTAACTAAGAAAATTCTTCTCACTGTTAATTGAAGGTAACTCCCCTACCATTAGTGGATTTTGTTAAAACAAAACAAAAGAAAAAACCAAAAACATTGTAATTCATTTTTATCTGGGGTTTATTTTCTGGAGTCCTTCCCCAGCCCATACAGTCTATTACCTTTCTTTCTTTCTTCTTTCCTTCTTTCTTTCCTTCTTTCTTTCTTTCTTTCTTTCTTTCTTTCTTTCTTTCTTTCTTTCTTTCTTTCTTTCTTCCTTCCTTCCTTCCTTCCTTCCTTCCTTCCTTCCTTCCTTCCTTTTTTTCTTTCTCGCTTTCTTGTTTGCTTGCTTGCTTTCTTGATCCAGTTCATCTCAGAGTCATGTCTCAGACCTGCTGGAATGAAGAAACCTTTAAACAGCCACGTAGGTTGGTTGATTGGTTTTGACAGGGCTGTGATGCAGAACCTTGCCTGGGCCCACAGCGATGCTGGCTGACAGCCCCTCGCTGCTCCTGGGAGGAGGAAACATGTGGAAGGAATTGCTCTTTTCCTTTTCACAGTTTGTCATTTCCTCTGCAGGGCAGCCCCTGACCCCTCCAGAGATCCTGACACCCAGACGGGAAGTGTTCCCACTGATGCAAAGGAAGTGGAGAAGCAGTTACTGCCAAGGGAGGAGGGAAGAGGGTGTGTCAAAAAGATGTGGGGGACAGAGAGATGAGATGGGGGTAAAACGTTTCCAGCAGGTTAGACTCTGCTGTATTCTTTCCTGCAGAGAGCAGCGCCCACTGATCTGTTGCTGTTCTCAGAGTCAAAACATTGTAGGGAAGCTACTTTACCCCTACCAGCTGCCTCTTTCTCTTTTTCTCCCTTTGTGTGTGTGTGTGTGTGTGTGTGTGAGAGAGAGAGAGAGAGAGAGAGAGAGAGAGAGAGAGAGAGAGAGAGTCATTTTAAAAGTAGAAATGACAATAAAAGCATATGTGCTACGTGCAAACTATCAAAAATAAGGTTGGAGGAGAACATGCAAATAGATGTTGGCTCCCCAGTTCATGACATAAGTGTATGGTGTGTGTGTGTGACAGTGTGTGGCTTCACCACACAAGGCACACCATAGCTTTGCAGGCCCACCGGTAACTCGGGGTTCTGTGTGGCTTCATGTATCCTCCATGTTGATCAAACAGTCCAGTGAAGAAACACAAGAGCCAAAGGCCTGATGATCAACCTCACTGCCTTGACATTCTTTTTTGTGCGCGGTCCTGGACTGTTCGAAAACTCCTCAGGTTATCAGTATTTTAGGAATGAGGATGAAGTCGGTTCTGAAAGCACAGCCATTCGTCCCTTAATGACAGGGCTACATCCTGAGAGATGGATTGCTAGGCAACTTTGTCACCGTTGGAAAGGCAGAGTGTAATTGCATGAGACAAGATGGTTGAGCCTCCAACACACGTAGGTAGCACGGGAGCACTAGTATCACTTACTGTGCCTGCCGCTTATTATGTGGTGCATTTTTAATGATTTGGAAACATTTTTCCTGAATATGTGTTTTTATAAGAGCACTCTTTAAAGAAGGGACACAATTTTGCTTCTTGCTCTGTTTTATGACTTCTGATTCTCTTTTATGGATATGCATGAGGCATATAGGTTCCTTAATCTTTTCAGATGAGTGTGCTCACTGTGCAAGCATGGTATATGTTTACATATATAGTTATAGATGTGGGGGTGTGTAAATATGTATTCAACAATCCTTCATAAAAATATACTTTCCTTAAAATAATATGATTTGTCTGTGGTCAGTTTCTCTCAATTAGTCTATGCCTCAGAATTAGACAGATGTTTCAAACTATAACACAAGTGAATATTGACAACGACTCATATGACAGTGGTTCTTGGCTGAATATGATCTAGCGTGACTGACCTATAAGGGTAAGAAAATAAGAGCACTCTAAAATAGCCGTGGGAGCAGTGGTTAGGTAGAGTTACTGTGGTGTCTTGACAGGACTCACTCATCTCTGTCCTCACTATTTAATCTGGGCTTCCCAGGAGGACTGATAGCTGAACACAGATGAAAGTTGAAATAAGGATATAAGGGGTAAAATATGCTTCCAGTCTGCTTTTACGAACACATGAGTCATGATGAATGAAACCAAGACTGGCTGATGGGGATTTGCCTTTGAGTCGTGACCAAGTGGCTGCCAGCCTGATGGGGCCTCGCAGTTGCTAGAGTTTGTGTCGCTTGTATTTCAGGGTCTTGCTGCACGCCCACAGAAGACGGCATCTCCTTTGGCCAGTCTCGTTCTTTTCAGATTGATGAGTGAAAGATGAATGAGACTGAGAGACTTCATATGATGAAGGGGATCGTTAACTTTTTATCTATTTAGTAAGTTTGTCTTAGGTCTCTGTGTATGAACAGGGGCATGCGTTGGCCTTTGGGGGCCTCAGGTGTCATGTTTGCCTTCTACCTTACTTGAGACAGAAACCTTTGCTTCCTGCTGAAAATGTCAGCCAAGGTGGCCCTTCAGCTTGAGGTAATCCACCTGTCTCCATCTCCCCTATCACCACAGGATTTAAAAATTTCCAATATTTCAGTTTCTCATTTTATAGACGCTGTTTCGGGTGTCAAGTCAAGTAACAGTCTGGTTAGCTCTAGATTCTGGGAATTTTCTAATTCCTAAGTGCAAGTATATTTTGAGGGTTTTATTTATGTGGAGTAACCCTTAGCTTAGTTCTTTCCCCATGAAAATATCAGATTGTCCCAATGCCATCAGTTCAAAATCACCTTTCTCCCATCAAACTGGTTTTGCACTTGCTTTTAAAATTAGTGATTGGCAGAATGCAGGGAATCTTATGAAAGAAATGGGAAATAGTAAGATCTGGAGAGGACAGGAACTCCACAAGGAGAGCAACAGAATAAAAAATTTGAGCACAGGGGTCTTTCCTGAGACTCATACTCCAACCAAGTACCAGGCATGGAGATAACCTAAGACCCCTGCACAGATGTAGCCCATGGCAGTTCAGTGTCCAAGTGGGTTCCATAGTAATGGGAACAGGGACTGCTTCTGACATGAACTGATTGGCCTGCTCTTTAATTACCTCCCACTGAGGGGGGGGAGCAGCCTTACCAGGCCACAGAGGAAGACAATGCAGCCACTCCTGATGAGACCTAACAGACTAGGATCAGAAGGAAGCAAAAGAAACCCTCCCCTACCAGTGGACTTGGGGAGGGGCATTTGTGGATAAGCGGGAGGAAGGGAGAGGTTGGGAGGGGAGGAGGGAGGGAACTAGAGGGGGAATACAAAGTAAATAAAGTGTAATTAAAAATAAAATAAAATAAAAAATAAAACAAATGAAAAAAATAGCGATTGGTAAAGAACAAAGACACTTGTTCCAAAAAAGTTAACAATTGCACCAAGTGTGGTGACCCACACCTTTAATCCCAGCATGCAGAAGGCAGAGGCAGGTGGATCTCTGTGAGTTTGAGGCCAACCTGGTCTATAAATAGAGTCCAGGACAGCCAGGGTTACACAGGGAAACCCTGCCTTGAAAAAGAATAGCAATTGGGCACAGTTCTGCAGACCTACTTTTACTTATCCCACTAACTTCATGACGTGCCTCTCACTCTGATCTATCCACAGTCTTGATTGCCACAGCTGAGTAGCAGAGCTTGATACGAGGGACAGTGATTTCTCTCATTTCTTTTTCTTTGTTGAGATGATGTCAACTGGTTTTTCATGTGAATTTTAGAGGGATCGCATGCTTTCCACAGCAAAACTATGTTACGTGTTGATATACTTTGATTAGATTTATAATCCAGTGGGAGAAACAGGTATGTTTATTATATGGAGTATGGCTTTCCATTTTCTTAGTCCAGTATGATGTGTTTAAATAGATAAATCAACATTCTGTAATTTTGAGTCTAAAAATTCTGTACATGTTTTGTGAGGCTTATGCCTAACTACTGTGTTTTCTGTGTAATAGTTGTAAATGGTTCTTCACTTTGATTTTGGTTTTAGCAAGTTCATTGCTAGCATACAGAAATGTGCTTTTATATGTGTGCGTTTGTTCATAAAATTTTTGAATGTATTCACTGAAAACTTTTTTTCATTATGCTTATGTGTAAATGTCATGTGTACATGAGTACAGGTACTCAGGAGCCAGCCAAAAAACAAAACAAAACAAAACAAAAAACGTGGCTATCCCCTGGATCTAGAGTTAACACAGGTGAATGTGTGGTTGGTTGTAAGATGTTCAATACGGGTGATGGGAACCATACTCGAGTCCCCTGCAGGAGCATTAGGCTTTCTGACCTACTTAGCCATCTCTCCAGCCTATTGCTTGATATTTTATGTTGAGTATCGTGTTATCTTCTAATACAGTAGTCTTCATTTTTTTTCTAGTAAAAACTGCATGCTTAAACCCTAATGTCACCATAAAGTACTCATTATTGCCAGCACTACATCAACAGGAGGAGTGAGAAATGGGATTTTGTTATATGTGTACATATGTGTGTTCATTGTAGCGCATGCATGCATGTGCACACATGTTTACCTGAGCTTATGAGTAAGAAGGCTGGAGATCATATTTGGGCATCTTCTTGTCTTCCTCTACTGCTCCCCAGCTTGTTTGTTGAGACAGGGTCAGCCACTGAAATGGGAACTTGCTGTTTCCGCTAGGCTGGCTTGCAGTGATCCTCCTATGTCAGCCTTCCTCAGTGCTGGAGTTAGGCACACACCACCACATCCAGATTCTCACACGGGTGCTTCAGATGGATGGCCCTTAGTCTCCCAAGACTTCACAGCAAGCAGTTTCCCAATGGGACCACCTCTCCTGTCCTTTTTGCTGTTTTCTTAACAAAGGAAGCATTCAACGTTTTCCTGGCTACCCAAGAAAATATCTGTTAGTTTCTGGTAAAAACAAAACAAAAATAAATACTTTTGTTTTTAATCAAGGTGAAGCGTTTCCTGCTACCATAAATAGGTTTTGAATTCCATAGAATTTTGTTTTGTTTGATAAAATCAGATGACTTATGTTAGTGATGAGATTACTACTTGGATGAGAGATTTAAACATCTGAATCCACATTACATACCTAAAATAAACACCACCGTTTCCTTGTTCATATTTTTTTTTCATATGGTGTAGGTTTCAATGTGCTCAGATTCAATCCTGCTTGTCTTATTTATAGATACTGATCAGCTCTCCTTTATTATGTCTTCTCTTTGTCTGATTTTGACATGAAGGTTATAGTAGATAAATAAAACAAGTTAGTAAATGTGTTTCCCTTTCCTTCCCAGAGAAGACTGTGTTAGTTTAAATATGAAATGTCCCTCACTGAGTCAGGTACTGACTGTTCATCCCTGCTTGGTGGCACTGTGGTGAGGTGATGGAGCTCAGCCATCGCTGGAGGAGCCCTCTGCTGCAGAGGTGCCTCGTGCCTTTGCAGATGATTCCTGATCTGGTTTTATCTCTACTTCCGCTAGAGCAGGGAGATAAAGACTCTCCTCTGTGACACACTCTGTCTATCCTGGTTCTTCCAGAGTCCATTGTGCCAAATGACCACACATCAAAATCTCAGGAACTGTAGAACTAAGGCGAACCCTTAGTAAGTTGGTTAGGCCAGCGTTACCACAGAGCCACTAAAAATGACTGATGTATAGACTTTTGTGAGATGGAGGCTATTTTTTTCTGTAAATGTTTGGTAGAATGGGCAAGGAAATTGGCAAAGCCCAGGGTTTTATATCATCAATTCAACTTTTTTTAATGGTTATAGGACTATTCAAAATATCTGTTTATTCAAAGCCAACGTGATCTACATAGCAAGCCCCAGGACAGACAAAACCACATAGAGATGCCCTATCACAAAATAACCCCCCCAATTAAAAAAAAAGACCATTAAACCAATCAACCAACAAACCAAACAAAATCTGGCTTGAGCAAGTGCTCCCATGTGTAGTTATGTGGAAAATGGTTTATTTTTCCATGTATGGGCAAGATGCTGTTAGAGGGCTCCCTTTAATTTCTTTTCAGTGGTTTCCTTTCTTTCTGGTACTGGAGACTTGAATCTTCCCTCATCTTTGTTAGTCTTGCTAGTTTATCAGCTTTATTGTTTGTAAAGAACCAACTTTTGGTCTCTCATTCCTGTCTTTCCCTAAATAACACAATTATTGATTTATAGTCATATTATCATAATTTTCTCTCTTCTACCTGCTTTGGATTTTTGTTGCTGTTCTTCAGATGAGACATTAGTTGAATGATTTTCTTCTTTCCCAAACTAAGCATTTAATGCTATAAAATTTCTTCTTAGCATGGCTTGAACTCATTCCACTCGTGTGATTTTTTTTTAATTTCCATTACCACTTTGTCTTTACACTGCAGATCATTTGGAATCGTGCTTTTAGTTGCTAGTGGCTTACAATTATTCTAAATTTGATGAGGCTTGCTCCATGGTCCAAAATGTGTTTGTGGATTCTCCACAGGCACTTGGTGGGGACCGATTTACATATGTGTGTATGTGTCTATATTTGTCCATAAATTCTTGAGATTGTAACATTTTATTGGTTTACTGATAATTAGGTTATTGTTTAATGTTCTTTACATGTAATAACCTTTTTGGCTCTGAGTTCTTTTTTTAATGTTATATTAATATAGTCAATCAAGAGGTTTTAATATTGGTGAGTAAATGATTCTTTTTTTTCATTTCTAAGCTTTAATTTATTCCACTGAATAATCACTATTATGTAATAAGAATTATTATATAATCAGGGCATTTTTCAAAAGCTCATTTTGCCAATATCTATCTTTTAATTGCAGTAGTTAGACTCTATATTTAAGATAATTATTACTAAGACAGAGAGTAAGACTGAGATTTTAGAATATGTTTTCTTGTTGCTTCTTCTGCTGTTGTTCTTTTCCACTGGCCATGTCTCAACATTTTTGTCAACAGTAGGCTAATTATTGGGCACTAATCCCACAAGACTGCATCTCCTAACATCCTCTACCTCAACTTAGTTTTTGTTGGTTATTCCACAGTGCTTGTGCAAAATCACCTCACAGGTCATCTCCTGTCTGTCATCAGCATCAGTGCCCAAATGATGGCATGCACGTGTGTTATCAGTGTTTTATCACTTGGAATCAATGCATACTTTACCTACATTCCAGGCCTCCTACTCTATCTCTCTTGAAAATATTTTCTTGAATAACACATGGTATTATAACATTTTTATTACTTCTTTTTCTTTTTTTTCTTTTGAGACAAGTTTTTGTTCGTTTGTTTGTTTTGTTTTGTTTTGTTTCTGTGTAAGAGCCCTAGTTGTCATGGATTTGCAAGGTAGAACAGGCCAGTCTTGACTCATGGAAATTATCCTGTCTCTGCCTCCCAAGTTCTGGGATTTAGGAAATGTGCCACCAAACCAGGCTGGTATTATAAATTTTGTTCTGATCATCAGATATGATTTCTGAAGTTCTTAAGAGGAAGGCTAGTGCATTTTACATATGTTAATGTCCGAAGTTCTTCCATATTTTTTCCCCTTCCAAGTACCTCATGGTTCCTTCACCTCCATTTTCTCTATGTCTTAATCACTCTTCAAGAGTAGACATTCTAGTGATGTTTTTCCTTAAATACATCTGAGAATGTATTTTCTCCTTTCTTCTTTAACGATGCTTATCACATAAAATTTGTGGCTGAGAAAAGTTTGCAGTTAGAATTTGAAACATGCTGAATTATTCCAATCTGCATGCTTCAATTTGTACTTCTTGGTCCCACTGGGGGATTTCTGGGAATGTCTAGGAGGATGAAGGGCCTCCGTCAATGAGCCACCTAGTGTATGTGAGTTGGTGGCTCTTCTTTGGCTTCTTGTTAAGAGCTACATATGTCAGGCACTTGTCATGGACCCTTTATGTTGGTGTTGCTTAGAAACATATGGTCTTTCTGCGAGAGAAATGTCTCAGGTAGCAGGAGAGGAGAGCATCAGTAAGGAATCTGGGTCATCCTTGCCCGGGACTCAGTGTAACTTCTCTTGAATAAAGAGGTAGGCAAGCATTCTTGCAAACTTTCTCTTTGACCTATAGATTATTTTTAAGAGTGCATGATTGCCTCACAATTTTCCTTCTATCTTTCTATTTTGATTGCTAACTCAAATTTGTTGTGATCATACACATTTATCTGTTGGCCACAAAAGGTTGAGTGTTGACAGGTGGTCATGAAGCCCTGCCCTTGTTATTCAGCAGATTTCGATAAGACTAGATAAACACTTTGTTACATGTAGCCCTTGCTGAATTGGGGTATCAGTCTAAGACATTGCTCATTCCTCTCTCCAATTTTCTGGTATCAATAGCAAGTTAAGTAGGTAAAATAATTCATTATTCCAAATAGCTTTGACTATTTTGAGTTCAGTAGAAGTGTTAATTGAAGTGTTAGCTAGGAAAAGCTCACAAGCAGCATATTAAAAGTTCTGGATTTTTTTCATTGTATGCAAAATAGAGTGTTTAATAGTTTTAAGACTGGGGCGGGGGAAGCTGATTTTCCTAAGGGGATGACATCTTATATACGGCAGAACTGGGAAAGATTGGAGGGTTATTCTTTTAAAAAGTAACAAAGTATATCCACTTTTTTAATATTACGGTCATATCTTATCAGGTAAGGCGCACATGCATAAATCTTGTATAATCTTACGGATGAAAATGATTCAAATATTGGCAATGTGTTGGCAGACAGTCTGTGCTGGCTATGAAGTACACAAACAGCTTGAACTGAAAAAGTAAAATGTGCAAAGGTCCTTGCAAACTGCCCTCTGTTGTGTAGGTGTATGTTTGTCTTAACTGACTACTGCAGATGTTCCTAAGCGTCACTCAAGTCTGCTTCAGTGAGCACATCCAAGTGGGTGGAATATGGGCATGCTGGTTTAGACAGGAGGAACTTAAGGGTGACGCCATTGTATCCTTGCTTCCAGTTACATTAAAATATCCCTAAACATTAAATCATCAGGCCTGCACACATTTCTAGGAAGACAATTAATAAATATTACACACATTCTATTATTTGCTAAACTCCTTGGGTGTGAGGGAGAATATTGTAGGTTAAATACTCACTATGTTAATACCATTGTCAACTGTAACATTTAAATTTACTTTTATTTTAAAGATTCGTTGTATGTGTGAATTGTATGTTGAGGGAGGGTGTGCCCACCCAGGTGTGTGGATATTAGCAGAGGCCAGAAGGGGGCATTGGCTCACCTGGAGATGGAGTTACAATTGGTTGTGAACCACCTGCCATGGGTACTGCGAACTAAACCTGGCTTCTCTGCAAAAGCAGCCATCTCTCTCAATGACAGAGCCACCTCTCCACCTCCAACTGCTAATCCTGTTTTTCTCCTGAAAACACACACACCACACACACACAAGCAAGCAACAACAACAAAACAAGACAAGAAGCTTCTTTGTTTGTTTCCTAACCCTGTGGCACTATGGCTAACACACTTATATTTGAAGCCCCTTTGTAGTTGCCATTTATTGGGTCAAATCGAGCTAATAGCACTGAATACTGTCAACTTCTATTTGTGTTTATGTAAGCGCTAATGTATTTGCTGTGTAAATTTTTAGTTAGATGTTTGACTGTAGTTTTGAATGTGGTTGAGCTGTTTGTTGTCTTAACCAGCACATTTCCAAAATTTGGAGTCAGTATTTTTGAAGCCAATAAACACATTAGTACTAGGAGTTTGGCCTGTGGCTGCAGCCGTGGTCATTGTAACAGGCTGCTAAGAATTTGTAGTTTGTTGCTTATTTTTGGCCTTTAAACTGTTCATTTGTCCTGTGAACTAGATTATGTGCTTCTGACTGTCAGTTAGCTGAATGCATTTCAAGTCAATTTACTAAAATAGTCACTGTTAAGCGGTATATTTGGACAGAGTTGACACCTTTGACATTTTCTAAAATGGCAAAAATGGCTGTATTTAAGGCTATGATTTATGAATGTTGTGTGCCTCCAAAACCTCCATCTCATTCTGGATTTTAGCTTAGCCACCAAAACTCCTTCCACAAAATGCTGAAAGGACAACAAATTAGTGTTGTGTGATCAGATAGTTCATGACGGACGGACAAACAGATTTTTATAAAAACACAAAATCCTAGTATAGATTCACAACAATGACCTTATTGTTCCTTACAACTGCCTCATCTCACAAGAGTAGGACTTTGGGGAACACAGACGAAGCAGAGAGAGTGAGGAAGAAGAAATAGAATGGCTGGGGCAGTTTTGCCTTTATGAAGCATGCATCCCTTGGCTTAAATGAGAGACTCAACGAGCTAAGATTAAAAAAAAAAAGTATTTTGAACCTTCAGTTGTCTTCTAGATTGCTGGCCTCTATTAAAAACTTCTTAAAATAATAGATAGGTTTAATTCCTCAAGCAAAAGAAAAATTATGTCATCTTAAAGATTTTCCTTATTTATTATATAGATGAGACTTGGCTATGGCGAGAAAAGGAGGCAGATCTCATGTACTGCAAGTTTTAAATGTACCAGGCTAAGGTTTACTTAATTGGAACCTCCAGGCAATAAAGGAGCCCTTTTTAAAATTCTGTGATTCTTAATATGCTAAATAATGCAAAGCTTCCCTCTTGAAGCATGGGACACACATCTGGCAGCTTAACATTTAAATTACAGGGGAAAACGCCTCACTTCAGTTGTAATTTTCTCTAAGAAAAGAATGGGAAATGTAATACAACTGAATTTAATTTCTGCTTAGATTTCCATCTTGTCTAATCGCAGGCATTTTTTCCCCCCTTGGTTCTTTGTATTTATATTTTTACACGCACTTTCTGTACGTTTTATTAATCTTTAATTTGAGATGTGTCTCAGCGTCAGTGCGCTTGAGAATACATGGTGTGTTTTACTTAGTGAATTGTTTTGAAAAATCTGTCAATTTCAAGTAATAAAAACAATAGGATAGAAAATAAAGGGGAAATGGAATTTCAGAGACCCATAAAAATGTATCTGACAGGAAGCAAGCATTTTTCAGTGGGCTTCCTTCTCAAGGTTTTTATTTTTTTTTCTTTTTTTTTTCTCCAGTATTAATGTTTTCTCTGTTTTGTCATTCTCTGGCTGTTTTTCATGCAAAAGTTATTATAAGCGGCATTCTTTCTTTGTATTTCTCCAAAGGACAGTGTCAGGTCCTTGATTAATTTTGCAAAGGTCATTTGGAAAAACCATTAAAAAACATGCCAAGTAAAAAAGATTAGCAAACAGGGAGAAAATACACTTTCATAAACATATGCATTTATATACAGAGAGGGTACTGTAATATTATACAATTTTGACAAGTGTTTTCCTTGTGTTCCTCATGTATTATTAAAAATATGACTGCTCCATTTATTTTGTCTGGGTGACACCAGCTGACATACTCCAAAGGCATCTGCGGGTTAGTGTTACATGTAAATATTTTATCTTTTTTCTCAGCATAATAGGACGCGATCATTAAGTTGAACACCGTTCCATAAAATAAAGGGGACTTTCAAAATAATTAACCTACATTTGTATTATTAACACATAAAATGGACCTTAGGTAGCCCAGAAAAGGACATGTATTCATTTCAATCTTTTAATTAAGATATTAAGCAATTTTTTCCATTTCTGCTTTTAATTATCGTAGGGTAGCTGGTGGATCCTCTAGTATAATTCACCATCAAACCAGAGGGGGAAAAAATCTGAAGCTACTGCCAAGGATGCTGGTGTCAAGAAACACGACCGTTACTCTTGAGGCCAGAGACATTTGTGTCTTGAGTCCTCACAGGTGGTCTATGCCCCTCCACCCATACACGCATTCCAGTTGGGAAACACTGACATGCCATAACATCAGAGGGGTTCTCCCGAGCTGAGAAGACAGAGCTCATCTTTCAGAACAGCTGACAAAACTGGAGCCTGCACAGCAGAGCTGGCAGCAGGGCAGTGCCAGAATGAAGTCCTTCCAGTCAGAACACGCCCCAAGCCCAGCCATAGGCATGAGGTTACTGTCCACCCGTTGTTAGTTTCTGTGAGGTAGACAGAAAGTTTTCCCTAAGAGTATAGTCCCAACTCATCGTGCTCCAGGGAAAGACCACACACCCAAGAATACTTGGACAAAGCAAGTTGAAGTGTTAGTTTTAAAAAGAGCCAGGCGCAGTGCCTCCCAGCACCCACGGAGGCAGAGGTCGGCGGATTTCTGTGAGTAAGAGGCTAGCCTGGTCTACAAAGCAAGTCCAGGTCAACCAGGACTACACAGAGAAACCCTGTCTCAAAAAACCAGAAAAAAGAAAAGAATTTGGGTGGGTAGAAAATGAAGATGGCGGTGAGAGTGAGGTGGAGTAATTCCTAAATGGGATGTCTGCATCAACCTCCTCCTCTCAGGGCTCAGGGAATTCTGGGGAAGAGGAGGAAAAAAGAGTGTAAGGGCCAGAGGGGCCTGAGGATGACATGAAACAGTCCAGACATAACCAGGACTGACACACAATATACACTCTCAGAGACTGTGGAAGCATATGTAAGCTTGCACAGGATCAAACCAGATGGGGTCCCAGTGCTGAGGGGGAAAAATGGACACAAGGCCTCACCCCCAACCAAGAAGCTATCTCCAATGTCTTGAAAATACCTTGTTAAGTAAAACTTAGTTGTCCCCAGTGGAGTCTTATTGGAGGCACATTTAAGGGCAGGTCTTATGGCCCATGGTAGATGGCCAAGACAAGATGAACTTAGTGTTATCTCTGTAGACGTTTTTCATCTCATATCACTTTGTTCGGACTTTTTTGTTTTTTGTCTTACCAGTCTTTTGCTTATATATTATGATTTATGATTTTGTGTTTTTGTTGTTTTGTGTCTCTCTCTCCCTCTCTTTCCCACCTCTCTCTCTCTCTCTCTCTCTCTCTCTCTCTCTCTCTCTCATCCTGTTTTTTTTTCCTCTGTCTGTCTGTTTTAGAAAGAAAAAGAGAAAGAAGTTGTGGATTTGGGTGGGCAGAGAGGTGGGGAGAATCTGGACTTGAGAAGGGAAAACTCATTAGAATATATTGTCTGAAAAAAATGTTTTAATTAAAAATGTGCTGCAGCTACACTAATACCGTATTAGGAATCTATAGGTAAATTTTAAGCTAAAGACAAACAGACAACATATTAAGATAATCCTCAATATGCAACAGATAGCACAGTTTGAAGACTTGTGCATAAACAAACAAACAAATAAACATGAACAAATATAAAAAGATACATATTTTGGAGAAAGTGTTTAGAAATCGCTGCTAAGACTATAACATGGGATAAACATTTTGCAAGACCTGAAGGGTTTTTAAATTAGGTAAACATTTATCAAATAATGTAAGCAATGTTATTCTTTTTTATATTTACCAAAAGTTATAAAAGTTTATGCTCATGAGAAGACATGGGTATGTCTTGTCTTAGCAGGTATGCTGACAATAGTCATGACTTTGGAAGAGTCAAGTATTCATTAGTATATGAATTAACAATACACAAATTGCACTTTATCCATGGGGGGGGGATACTACTCAATCAGAAAGAACGGTGAGCATCTTACATAAGCTTTCTGAGTGAAAGGAGCCAGAGCTAAGAACACATACTACATCACTCTATACATGTAAATTTTTGTGACTGATTTCTAATTTAAAGTGATAGAAATCTGTAGAACGAATCTCCTGTGTCTCTATGGAAGCATCACATGTCATTAAAATATTAACGGCCTATAGCTGAGACAGGAAATAGGAGGTGGATATCAGGGAGGCAGAAAGGATTCTGGAATTATGCCAGATGCTGGAGATTCCCCGAGATGAGGAGGACAGATGCATGGTGCCTGAGAACAGATAACCAGCCATGTGGCAGAGTGCAGATTAGTATGAAGTGGTTATTAAGTTATGAGCTAGTCAGAAAAGAGCCTAGCTATATGACCAAGGTATTTGTAAATGTATTTTGAGTCTCATGAGTCATTATGCCTCAAGCCTGGGGCCTGGAGGAAAAAATACCAAAGCAGAAATCAGATTAATTTTTGCCACAAGAGTGTGGGTGTGCTTATGTGTGTTATAGAAATGCTTTATGTTTGACTTTTGGGGTGGGTACATAGGGGCTTACATTTGTCAAATCCTTTGAACTATTAGTATAAAATATGTACAGTTTACGGTATTTAAATCATAAGTCAATAATTTGAACTTTGAAGTGCTAATTAGATTAAAGTGTTCTGAAGTTAGCCAGGCATAACACACAGTGTGCAAACACAAAGTTGCAGGCGACCCTTATCCCAGTTGTAAAAGTTGCAAGGAAAATGTAACTTGTCCTTGCCTTTCACCCTAAACACACAGCATCGGGCTGGAGCGAGATGGCGTGAGTATGCATGTGATGAACTGTAGCACTCACCTCTGATCTTAAACTATCCTTTCATGCTTTGTCTATACTAACAATGACGAGATGGGAAAAGCGGTGTTTTTGTTTTGTTTTGTTTTTTTGTTTTAAATAGAGTTTGGGTACTTTCCCTGCCCACACTTTTCTTAAAGCTAACTCAGCAAGTTGTGGGTAAACCACAGCACTTGAGTGCAGTGTTCTTTATTTCTGCCTTCTCTTGTGTCTCCTCTGTAGCATCATCGCTTCTGCCCTCATGGGCCAGTGTGGGCAGGGATGAGGAGGAGAGACCTGCTGTGCCTGGTGTTGCTAGAGTCACTGAGGTCGCTGGGCTTTCTCAACCTGACTCTTCTCTGTTTAGATACTCTTTTCCAGATCCTTTTACCCTTGCCTCTCTTACCATTCCTTTTCTAGAACCAGGTACCTGCAGCTCACATCTAACTTTGCTCTCTCTATATATGACCCTATGTGGTCAAAGGAAATCTCAGAGTTGAATTTAGACACACAGAAGAAGACAGACTTCAAGAAACGGAGTTCAAAAAGAGAAACTCAAGTCAATCCAACTAGCAATACAGAGAATCAGAATAAATGATGTAGAAAAGCAAGCTAAATAAAATAAATAAATAGTGTTTTATAACATTGGAAAATCCCTCCAGTAAAATATACTGTCAAAAGGAGTTAATAAGAAAATCCTGCATATATGGTGTACAGTGCAAGCACATGAGAGAATGATAAATACAAGTTGCATGGATTAATCAAGAAATAATAGAAAAATAGAACAAAAATAAATCTGAAGAGGCAATGCCAGCAGCCAGAAACCTAACATTTAAGATATTAAAAGGATTAAATCTTTTAAGAAAACTGTTTTAATGATAAAACATAGTTTATTACAAATATGTAATAGCAGTATGACATACATGCAGCAAATGACAGATGTATAGTGCAAAAAAACCTGACAAGAATTTTATAAACAAGGAAGATATATAGCAGTTCAGTGGCAGAGGTCACCTTCTCTGGTTGTAACACCAATAAGTAATGCAGAAGCGGTTTATTTGTGGCAAGGGTTTGGAGGAATTGATTTTACCCTATATTGCTTGTATAAGTATGTATGTATACTGTGTATGCACATGTGTATGTGGTATGCATGGATGTATGTATGTTGGCATGTGTGTGGCCTGCATTTGTGTGTGCATGTGCCCAGGTACAAATGTGCATATGGAGGCCCAAAGTTAATGTGGGGACATTTTCCTGGTTGTTCTGTTTCTTACTTTTTGAGCTGGAGTCTCTCTCAGTTAACCAAAAGCTCAATAGCTGGTCTAGCTAGTCAGCTTGCCCTAAACAGTCCCTTCTCTCTGCTGAGATTACGGGTAGGCACACAAGCTCACTTTACCATTCACATAAATTCTGGTCACCTGAAATGCAGCATTCTCATTTGCATGGCAAGTACTTTGTCCACTGAGCCTCATTCTAGGCCAAAATATACTCTGAGAGGTCAGCCTACTCGTTGTAGTTGCTACCTAGAATTCCAGCATTCAATATCATCCTAAGCGGGGTGATAACGAGTGAGAAGACATCCTGGATTATGAAGTGAAACTCTGTTAAAAATGACAAGAAAAGCTACTTAGCATCATCTTTGATATTTAAGGCTGCTCTACCTTAGCGCCAGCAGCTCCACAAATAAACACTGCTGAAATGGTTTTATTGACTTGATTTTTTGGGTAGAAAAAAGAAAAAATGATCAAGGAATAAGTAAGTGGATGTTGAGTGGAAGGGAATTTTTTAATAAGGTACTTTTCCATGTTATGTTGCTATGCTAAATGGATAAAATGGAGCTTCAATTTCTGATTTAAAAGGAATTCCATCAGCTATTGTTGAGTGAGAACGAATAGAGGAAGAGCTATACAATAGATTTGTTCTTTATGTCTTTTATCAATGCATATGTACATACCTTCATATACATATCAGGTACCTACCTATGTACCTGTGTTTGAAACACAGATCCACAAACATAGCATGGCTTATGTAAGCACTTAAGAGTTAGGTAATCTTTGGCTATATTATAAAATTTGGCTACAACATGATAGAGACCAAGGGAAAAAAGGTCAACTTAAGGAAACTGAAAGATTCATATCTTGGAAAGATTTCTAATTTCTCATTGAATGAAAAATAGAAGTTTGTATAAAAGTGTATGACTTGATTGCATTTAAGCTAAAAGTACCTGTGTTCTGTCTTTCTATTAGTCTATCATCTATTGATCCATCTATCAATCTATCATCTATCAACCATCTATTTTTCTATCATCTGTCTATCATCTATCTACCATCTATTGATATATGATCTATTTATCTATCATCTATCTACATACCTACCTACCTACTTACTTACCTACCTACATATCATTTATCCACCTACTTTGCATTATAGAAAAGGCAATTTCTTTGCGTGAGAACCAAAAAAAAAAAAAAAAAAAAAGTTGTTAGAATTTTAGGATTCTATGTTTTTGCTAAGTACTTTACTTTCTTAGCATGCACATTGTTTTCATATTTTCATAAATATTAGCTTTATAATTTATGGTATGTGTATATGTGTGTATGTGTACACATGCATATACAGGAGCATATGTGGAGGCCAGAAGAGGATGTTGCATCCTCTGGTGATTGTAGGCCTTCTGACATATATGCTGGAGGCCAAGCTGTGGTCCTCTGGAAGAGGAGAGGTCAGTAACCAAGGAACCACCTCTCCAGACCTAATAGTACACTTTAACTTAAGGAACTCAGAAGTTGTTCCAGGTAGATGAGGTTTGGAAGCTTTGTCCAAAAGAAGTTCTGCATGTACTCTTTACAAGTGTCATATGTCAGAACAGGGATTATATATATGAACCTAACCTGAGAAAAAGTAGAAAGCTATCATAGGCTCTTAATAACAAAGCAACTGGAGATTCAAAGCAAGAAAAGACATGCCTTGAGTCTGCCATGTTGGATTAGGGGTTAAGACCACTTGCTGCTCTTCCAGAGGATGAGGGTTTGGTTCCAAGCATGCATGCTAGGTGCACACAACCACCTGTAACTGGAGCTCCATAGGATCACATCCCCTCTTCTGGCCTTTGTTGGTGCCTATGCAACACACACACACACACACACACACACACACACACACATATACACAAATGAGAGAAATCTTTTTATAAAATGATGAACTTGGATGCTACTGACCTGAAAGTAGAGAGAGCACTTGGAATATGTGGGACACATATATGTACATTCTTCCCACGCCAGCAAGCCTACAGGGATCCCTATAGAGCTGCAGCCCTGGCTGCTGCAATGATCTTAGCCTCGTGAGGCTTTCAGCAGAGAAACCAACAGACCCAAGCTATGTCCAGACATTCAAGCCACACACACACACACACACACACACACACACACACAATGTGAAGTAATAAATGTATGTCATTTTAAGCCACAACTTTGCGGTAATTTGTTCCATCAGCACAAAATAATGTGTCCAACATATTGAAATGTTATATGAAAGTAGAAAACACAGTGTGGTTTCTTAAGTTAAGATACAACAGAAAGATTAAATATATGAGCTTTGAGGTGAAATACAACTAGGATCAAGTTGTAGATTTTAGGCTAATTTGCTTTTCTATTCAAAGGAAGTCCTTTATCTAAATCTCAAAACTGTAGACTGGTGTAATGGTAATAGTTTAAAGGGTGTGTGTGTGTGTGTGTGTGTGTGTGTGTGTGTCTGTGTGCATGAGCGCGCGCGCGCACACACACACACACACATGCACACACTCAATAGTAACCAACACAATACAAATAGGGCTCTCAGAAAATTAAAAAAAAATGCAAAATTTCTGATATTAGATTTGTTCTTTGTGCAACTCTATAGTGAGACTTGAAATCATAAGTCTTAGAAAATCATAATTAAACATAAATAAACAAGATGCTCCCCATAGCTTTCTCTTTTCTTTCTGGCTTGATTTTGGCCATCTCATCTTTGCTGCTGAGCAACTTGGTTTGAGACTCCCAGTAAAGGAGCTTCTTCAAGGGCTTTTGTGATCTCATCTCATGACACTATTGATTCCAAATTTTAAAACACTGGCCAGGGCAACCCCAACTGGCAGCGGGTAGCAGAATTCAACTGTTGGAGTGAAAGTGTAGGATGAGAATCAAGGCTCGAGTCTTAATACCTGTTTCCTTGTGAATGAAGTTGTAAATAATACTCCTCAACAAAGCTATTGCTGTTCCAAGCTCTAGAATCTTCTAGAATATTTTTTTTAATGAAATCCTAAGGTCAGGCATTAGCACCGGGGTTCGCTGAACCCAGGGATCCAGTTGATGGTGCCAGTGGCATAGCCTGCCTTGGGGATGATTTTCTTATTTAAACACAATGAGGAACTAGACACATTGAAAGTTTTTTTTTGTTGTTGTTGTTTTTTTTTTTGTTTGTTTGTTTTTTTTTTTTTTTTTTTTTTTTGTGGTGTAGAGTAGCACTCTTGCCTGGACATACTTTGTCTCTAAGGAGGTATTTTTGGCAATGTCTGGGGTTACCTTCAGTCGTCAAAGATGAAGGAGATGGGATGGGAATGTAGAGGGTACTTCTAGAATTCCATGGGTAGAAGGAAGGGATGCTTAAGACAGCCCACAGTGAAGAGTCATGCAGTCCAATATATCAGGGGTATCAAAACTCAGAGACCTTCAGGAGGGCTGGGTCAGGGATGATACAATGGAGGCAGGAAGACAGTGGCCAGCTTAGGATTTCATGATAGACCATTAAGAGGAGGGACAGAGGGGTAGATCTGAAATGAGATTCCAGAGATGTGCCTGAGGATGGAGAATCCTTCCTCAGCAAGGACAGGGAAGCAGCTCTGAGACAGCTGTACTGGTAAAGTGAGCCTACGTTGTGTGGCTTATGGACTAGCACTACGTGAAATTCCTACAGTAACTGACTTGAAGCAGGGGGCATGGTCCTTCTTTGAAAGAACTCCATTATTCCCTGCTTGTCAGGCCTTGTGTAAGCTCTTATGTGTCGGTGGTGTGAGATTACATCACCTCCGAAGTGAAAATCTCTATAATCTATTTTTCCCACCTCTTTGTTTTTAACTCTAGGGAACATTTCTAATAAAATTGATCCCTGCCCTAGGGACTGTGATCTCTGCCTCTTCAAAGAAGTCCATGACTTACAAGCTAAGGTAAGAGGGAGGCTGCTGCTAGAAAGACCATGAAAACAGCAATCACTGGTTATTAGCTTTGATTTCTTAAAATGTATTTCCAGGTTGAAGGTAATTTGTTCTTCAAAGCAGGTTTTGAAGTGGGGGACACACTGAAGCAGCTAATGTCTGACAAAGCTACAGAGCCAGTAAATTTTTATTGCATCCGATTCAGACCTCTCTGAGCTATTGAGAAGTTTAGTTTAAATTAATCTGTCTGGGTGATTTTCCATCTTGAGAGGACAATTAAAAAATGTGTTAATTGTGCTGTGTTTCGGGGACTCACTTGGCATGATCAGAGCTGCCAGGAAGTGTGTGTATAAGCTATCTCATATTTTATTATTTATATGTTTATTGTATACAGTGCCAGAGCCAAAAATTACACAGGACCAAGTACATACGAAGCTATCACTGTGCTATACTCCCAGACCTAAAAACAAACAAACAAACAAACAAACAAACAAAAAGCCCCAACTCAGGAAACTAAATTAGGTGGCCTGGGCTTCAAAAATATTGTCTAACAAATATTTACTGGTATTGCGAACCTAGGTTTTTGATAACTATTTCTAAAATTTATTTTTATATAGGCTGAGTGGTTTTAAACATGATTCATCCAATTTAGGCTGGTTATAAAGTTGAATTAGCTGGGCATGGTGACATATGCTTGTAATCTCAGCACTTGGGGAAAGGGTAAAACGGAAGTTTCTTTGAGACCACCGGCTCCCGAATAATGACATGGAGAAATTTTATATTTATTATAAGCTTATGGCACTATAGCTGGGCAGATTCTCAGCTATTTTAACCAAACTATACTGGCCTGGCCTGCGTCCCAGCACATGGCCATTACCATGAGTCTCTATTCTACAGGGTTCTTCCTTCAGTCCAGCTACTTTACCTCAGCTTCCTTTCCTGTCTCTGCCAGAAGTCCCACCTCCCTCTCTTGCCTCAGCTGTTGGCCGTTCAATTCCTTATTTAGCCAATCACAGAGTGATGGAGAACAATGTTTACAAATACAGAGGCAGCAAAAGCTTAATACAATGCTTAACAAAATGCTTAATATAAACGACAATACCAAGGCCTGTACTCAGTTCTCTGGATGCAGAAATCAGCATTTGAATAATACAAAGACAATCTTTACATAGTGCACAAAACCATCACTCCAACAAGACAGAGTGAGCAAGATCACTAGTTTGAAGTCCGCCTGGGAAGACTGTCAGAAAGATAGAGAGGGGAAGGGGAGGGAGAGAAGAGGGCGGAGGTAAGAAGTGGAGAGGACAGGAGGAAATTGAAATAAATTCTTCCCTGGTCTTATCACTTATATAAAATGTATCTGAATTGTATTACTTACCTCAATTCTCTACTTTCGCATCTAATTAAATCTAGTCATGAGGGGAACAAGGATTTTTCCATCAACAGTGGACCAAATGAGTAATGATCATACTGTAAGAGTTGACTATCACCTATTACATGGCCATCTTAGTTGGAGTAAGGACACCATATATATATAGTTCACAGAACATTAACATTGCCTGCTGAGGCATTGTTAGAATCTGTTCACTGAAAAAATAGCGGAAGGATTGAGGGGCCAGTGAGGCGGGCCAGTGGACAAAAGTGCCTACCATGAAAGCCCGGTGACCTAGATTTAATCCCCAGAATCCACATAAAGTAAGAGAGAAAGAAGTGACTTCACAAAGTTGTCCTCTGATCTTCACATATGCACTATAGCATATGTTTCCACACCAATCACACACAGAGACACAATAATAGTAAACATTTAAAAGAGGATAGATGCTTTAAGGGATAGATCTATTGAAACAACTTTCTTGGCTTGTTAAGACTAACTTTAACATCACATTTGCTTTCTTTCATCTATGATTATCAGGTCATCATATATAGATACATATATATATAAATATATATTACTGATTACATATATGTAATACTACTGATCTAGAAATAAGGAATGACTCCTAATGATATCCTACTATAGTCAGAATTCAGCACATTATTCAGCCGTGATCAGGGAGGCTTCTTCCTAATGCTGAGCCCCATTGCCGGCCAGGCAGCGCAAAGAGAAAGAGACATTGGAACAAATATATATATGGTAATATCAGCAAATTCAGAAACAAGGGTATGTCATATTAATTTGCTTTGATTTCTGAATGCACCTGGTGTTTGTTGTTATCCATGGCTTGCAATACTGTGATCTTATTAACATAGGCCTCTTAGTCTCAGATCTTCCTCTCCTGCCATCTTAAAAAACAAACAATAAGAAACTGCTGAGCATCGCTCTCACTGGCACTGACGTTGCCCCAGCTCTTATGATCTTCCCAGGGCAGTTCAAAAGCATCTGTAATCCTCAGGATTCAGCCTTCAGACACTGTTTTCTCCTTCCAGGGCCACCTCCTTTGATGAGAACAATTCCCTTGCTCGTCATCTGGCCAGATGGCCAGGTGAACACTCTCCCCTACACATCATGCTCTGAGTGCCTGCGAGGTGTCAAGGGAAGCAGGGCTGCCACTGAGTGGAGCTGACACAGTAAGGCTTCTCTACAGCACTGTGACCCTGGGCTCTCTCTCCACTGGGATCCCCATATCCTCACCCTTGTCTGTGATCCCAAGGGCTTAGGGAAAGAACTATGATCAAGGGGCAAAACCATCTGAACAAGAATACTGGCACTCCGAACTTTATTCTTTACTGGACACTCAGATAGATCTAGAGGTCATGAGCTCAGATCATCTTGAAGCCTGCTTCCTTCCTTTATTCTACTCGGCTTCCTAAGTGCTCACCATAAAGGCATCAGAGAGGGGGCTGAACACCCACTTCATCACTTATACCATACATCATACTGTGCAGATTCTGCATTTACCTTAATATTGTAAAAGATCTGAAGGCTGGAGTGATGGATCAATGCTTAACGGGGCATACTGTTCCTGCAAAAGATCTGAGTTCCATTCTCATACCTGTATCACATGGTTTAAAACTGTCTATAATTCAGCCTCCAAGGGGTCCAGCAGCTCTGTCTTGAATGCACATCTGTACTCAAGTGTGCTCGTATCCAGGCCCACACATTTAGACATAATTAAAAATAAAACAAAATAAAAAAAGAAAACATTTGAGGGCTAGTGTCTTATTCCTAAAAAGAATTACATAAATATAAAATTATATTATAAATATATTATAGTAGTATACATAATAAAATAACTATATGATACAATATTTAAAATTGTAAATATATAGTATGATATACAATATTTAAGATACATTATCATTTTACTTGTGATTTCTGTTTATGAAGAAAGTCATAACAGATTAGTTCCACATACAGTTATAAGAATATGTGAGTCTTAGTTGACTTTCATTAAAATGAGATCTGATCAGTGTAAGACAAATAGTGTCTCAACTTCTAAGACTAAGCCTTCAATTTGTGGTCCTTGTCCACTTGTAGTCAGTTGGTGTGGGTTGTATGCTCACATGCGTATGTCTGGCTTCTGATGGTACTCTTTTTAGCTTCTCGCTACAGCACTGGCATTATGCATTTAGATTTCCAAACCCTCTGAAGACACATCTGCTCTTCACTTTATGCTGCGCGTGGCAGGGAGGTCTCTCCGTGCTTCCTAACCAATGCTGCATCTGAATAGCAATCCCCATCAACCCGATGTTTAGTCCATCAATGTGAAAATCAGATTCAGAGCAGAACTCTCTCTTTAAGTATTTGCTTTTTATGTCTGTAGTGGGTCAGGATATGAACAGCCACATACATAATGTCTATCCTGGGACATTCTAGAACAGACTTACATACACTGGTTTCCTTTCCAAAGTACAGATAATAATGTGTCTAAAGTACTACTGTAGGAAGACCACACTCGGGGCTCCAGTCTTTAAAGACAGCGTTCTTCTCCTTCACACTTCAGACAGGATGTGAATCTGGAATGGACCAGAGTGTCTCCTCTGTCTTTCAAGTGTTGACACTACTTTAGTTGAAGCCTTATTTATCAGCCATATAGGAAAGATAACAATTTGTGCTTTAGTGGACTTCGGAGAGCATTAGATGCCATGGGAACTGGAATCAGATTTTCATACAGGTTTTTCAAGTATAAGTCTTCGACATTTGTTCATATTTAAAAAAAATAAAGATAAAAACTCTTTTTTTTCTTGTTTAGGGGACTTTTTTGAGTTTTAGAATTTGTCCGTATATTTCTTTATGAGTTAACAGCTGGAGACAATGTTCATTTTTGCTAGTTATAAGGTGAGTGAAACGACCTAATAACTGTTTCTTGAGCATCTAGTGTATTCTTAGTATCATGCTAGGTGCTGTGAAAGACCCAGTGACATACACAGAATCCCACTTTGTCATTAGTTCAGTTGATGAACAGCAAAGATATTCATAGACTAACCAAATAGAAAGGAATGTGATGGCCTCTGGCATAAAACACCTGCATTTCTGTGAGTCAAGGTGGTGGGTGTGGAAGCCTAATCAGCAGAATAGACATTGGCATCCATTTCAGCTTTCTTTTATCTTTACTTATTAATTTTATGTTCCTGAGTGTTTCGTACATATATGTTTTTTGCCATTTGGTGCATGCCTGTTCCCTTGGGATCCCTTATCACTAGGGTCACAGATGCTTGTGAGCTGCCATGGGGCTGCTGAGGATCAAACCCAGATCCTTTGGAAGAGCAGCCAGAACTCTTTGCTATTTAGTCATCTTTCAACTTTCTATCAAGGAAGATAGCATAAGACAAGAATTTCATAAAGAAGTGGAGTCAACTTATGATTTAAATGGCTACAAAGACATTTGAGAGAATTCAAAGAGCTCATATTCTTTTCAAGAATTTTGACACTCTTCAGCTTCCATAGCGATGAGGTAATTAAGAACACCAGTGTGAATAATCTGATCAGAACTATTCTTATTGTTTTGAGAGCTTTACAGGCTAAGAAAGATAAAAGGGACCACAAGAAAAAGTATCTGAAGTTCATGGCTGTCATAACCAGATTTTGTTCTTAAAGTAATCAAACCAATCAATTCCATATAAAAGAAATAAGCCTCCTTGGCTTCACTGGGGATTTGATGACACATTGACCCCACCTGGCTTTCTACAGTCTTCTTGGTTACTGCTACCTGCCAACCAAAGCCAAACTTTGCAATTGCAAAATAAACTCTGAGTTATGCTGAAACTTGGATCAGCTGAGATGAAGGCATTTCAAATAGCTGGCCCCTAACAAATGACATCCTAAAGCACGAGGAAGAGATGGTTTTAAGGTGACTGTTACAAATACAACACCCAGTGCTCTATTGTCCAAGGCTCATATACTACTTTTTTTTCTTCATTAATTACACATACACTTTATTTACTTTGTATCCCCCCTGTGGTTCTCTCCCTCCTCCCGTCCCAATCCCTCCCTTCCTCCACCCTCTGCATGCATGCCCCTCCCCAAGTCCACTGATAGGGGAGGACTTCTTTTCCTTCCTTCTGATCCTAGTCAATTAGCTCTCATCAGGAGTGGCTGTATTGTCTTCTTCTGTGGCCTGGTAATGCTGCTTCCCCCTCAGTGGGAGGTAATTAAAGAGCAGTTCATGTCAGAGACAGTCCCTGTTCCTATTACAATGGAACCCATTTGGATACGAAACTGCCATGGGCTACATCTGTGCAGGGGTCTTAGGTTATCTCCATGCATAGTCCTTGGTTGGAATATCAGTCTCAGGAAAGACCCCTGTGCTCAGATTTTTTTGGTTCTGTTGCTCTCCTTGTGGAGTTTCTGTCCTCTCCAGATCTTACTGTTTCCCACTTCATATACTACTTTTTTTTTTCATATACTACTTTTTAAAATTAGCATTTTTGCTAAAATATTCCAGGAGGCTCCTGTACATGAAACAGGTAAAACTTGAGGTGTTTTGGTGGAAGTGGAAGAGAGGGCCCTGCTGGGTTAGATGCTCCCTACCCCACTTTCTACTATAGCGAGGCTCCCAGATATCATAGGCTGAATGACAGCTCTCCCTAGCTAGTATAGTGTTGCATGATTCTTTCAAACACTATTAAGTTAGCTTCCTAGACACTGTACAAGTGCTGAGCTTAAGGTTATGCTGACAGGAGTCCTAGGTTAAGGGATCCAGAGGTGAATGGAGGCAAAGCTAGTATGCCATGGTGTGCTAAAGCAGGGAGTGGGAGTATGCGGAGTCTTAAGAACTCAACAAATCCTTGTTTCCTGTTTCCTTTTCTTCCCTATAGACTGGCTATTTACATTTCCTTTCAAGTGTCTTATGCTAAGAACCCATATAAGGTACATTTCTTTTTAAATTTAGAGCCAAAACCCGGATTGAGTGTGATAGCATGATCATGGTTATGTTTTCCTTTTAGATGTAAGGTCAATTACAGATGTCATTTAGTATGCTTTCACACAGTGGACACCCATGCTCTTGCCCTTGTGCAGAGAAGAGTTTGAGAATGCTAAGTGTGAAGCAAGGTAAGAAGTAGCACTGCCTTGTTTTATAATTGGTGATTCTATAGGTCATCCTGGAGAAAACACTTGAATCTAGGTGACCATTTCATCTGCTTTTAATAAATACTTCATTTTTTCGTTTATTAATTCTCCTAACAAGGGTGATAGTTTGGCTGCTCATTCTGTGAAGGAAAGATCTACCATGTGGAGACCCAGAGAGCCTGAAGATTATTCCGGGAATACGTCTTACCTGGAGGAACTGGAGAAACATCGATTTTCAGTTTGGTGAGTGATTGCATTCTGCACTTAATTTTTTTAATTTAAATTCTTTGACTTCAATAAATCTGTCCTTGCTAAATCTGTCTCTTATTTATTTAGTCTACAAATATTGATTAAATGCTCATTGTTGACTATAGCATGCATACCTTGGCCTGCAGATGGTCACAGTTCAATGATAGATGTAGGTGTGTACATTAGTATACTATGATGGATGGCTTTAAAAAAATATTTTCACAAAGTGCCACATAGAAAATGTGGGCATCCCCAGCAAAGGGCCATTAGGGACAACAGCCTGTGGGCAGCTTCCACTGACATGACTATGGGAGTAGTCAGACTTGATCTTGGAGAGTCAGCCCAGAGGCAAACAACCAATGACAGGTTTGGAGATGGTGTGGAGGGATCTGATTGGTCCCTCAAAGCTATATAATGTGTTTGCTCTTCTGGAATAAACAAGTGTGATCCTCTCATCCTTGAATTACATTCACCTGACTCCCAGTGTCTATGTGATGGCTCCGTGCCTCTCACCCCCCTCAGCCTTGGACCCCCTGTCCTCACCCACAGGCTGGACCCTTGGAAGGAGGACCAACAAGAAAAGGTGATGACCAAATTCCTCTGAGAAAGTCGGAGTCAAGCCTTAAAGAGGAACCTGCACTATGAAAATAGAGGTGGTGCAGTGGAGGCAGAAGCTGAACTCTTAACTGGGGTGTGGCTGGCTGTATATGCTGAAAGCCTCAGTTCACTTATGATAGTTAAGGTCCAGGAAGACCTTAACTATTGCTGTTATTTATTACTTGGCTCATGCTTGTGGTTATATATGTACAAACACATGTAACACATGAAACAAGTGAGAAAGTGTTAGGAGTGGAGGCCCTGAGTGGGAGCGACCATGGGGTTTTTTAGTGATGTGTTTATCTAAGAACTGTGTCAGCAGTGTAACAGAGGCAGCAAGCTTGCCGAAAAGAGACAGGAGAGCCAGTCAAGGTCATCTGTTCCCATCACTGCTTCTCTGCTCGCCCCAAGATCTTTTCATTGAATGGCTTTCCCATAGGGTAGTGCACCTGCCCTGTGGTTAACCACCTTCATTCTCACTCTTTCACCCAGAGCTGCTGTATTGAGGTCATAACAGTAACTCAGATATCATCATTGAGTCACATATCCTGCTGGCATACACTTGACTTTCAAGCACATTTATCTATGCTTTCTACAAGTGGAAAAACTGTGGTCTCCAGGCTTAAGAGGACATTGTTTTCTGTATAAAGGCACTAATTCCCATTTTAGTGCCTGCACTACAGAAGTGAGTTCGAGGCTTCACCTCTCTTGATTCATATTCACACATAGCTCTCTGAGAAGTGCCATTCAGGCAAGTCCATCCAGGTACCCATTTGCTGCCTTCATAGTCTTTCATTTTTCCCTTCCTGCAACCTTTGTACAAGCCTTAGTCTCCATATTACTTACAGTTGGCATGCCTGAAAAATCTAGCACCAAGTTCTGCTGACAGGCCAAGAAGGTGGACATCCTGGGGGTAGCTACAGTCATGTCTGAATGAGTAGCTGAACTTGGAGAAACACTTTCTCAAGTGGTCCTGTTTGAATAGTGCACCTGAACAGCTCTCTCTCTCTCCTCTTACTTTGTTTTTCAAAAGAAAACCTTTCAGTCATTTGTATGCACCAGAGCCTTGAATGAGCATGGTCTTGGCTTCAAATTACCTTTGATCTAGTCCCAGCATAAAAACATTCCGTTTCGGCTTGATGATGCCAGTTTTTATTAGCTAGAGAAGCAATGCCTACATTTGCTACATTTCATGTTTCTTTTTTTTTCCTTTCTTATCTGAACTACTTGATTTTCACATGTTTCTGAGCTATTTTATACTCACTGTAAATGTGGCTGAAAGCAGACAGCCATAACCCTGCCACACTCTGAGTGGTGTGCTGCTTTGAAATTTCTTCTGGCCTATATAATAATTCAGCCTCACTCAAATGTCTAGAGCTAGGGAAGAGTGTAGCAAGAGTCTTTGCCAGGCTGTAATTTGAATGGCCCAAAATCTAATTGCTGGTAGAGTCCCTGTTTCCATCTGAAACCCTGTAAGTATAGTCATTGCTGTCTACTTTTCTATCAACATTCTAGTCTTAAAAACTTTTACCAAAACAGTTCATTAATCTCAGCTCTCAGATCCATAATATTTCCCTACTCCAGAGTGCTCAACTCTTCCATGTTCTTCCTCCATACCAATTCCAAAAGCTCACAAAGAACATGGCGAGATGTGCTGCAGCAATGACCCCACTCTTGGCACCAATTTGCAGCATTTGGTTCTTTTCTTTTTGCTGTGACTAAACACCTGATAGAAGAGACTTAGAGAGGAAGGGTGTGTTTTGCTTCATGCTTCATGATGGGGGAGGTATGGCAGAGAGGCTCTGCTGTGTATAGACAATGTGCCCCTCCCTTGGCAGCCATATCACATAGCATCAAACTGAGACCAGAAACAGATGTGACCTTCAAGGATCACCCCCGGTGATACATGACTGCCAGTGAATCACGTATCCCAGAGGTGTCACAATCTCCCTAAACGGCACCATCATGTATTCATACATGAGCCCATGGAGGACATTTTCACTCAAACCTTAGGATCTCAGGGCTGTGCTTCTACACTGTAACTCCGGGGCTGGACCAGGGCCTTTCTCTACATTTGTTAGTAAAACATTAACTTCAGGATGCTTTGCCTTTGTCTTTCTTAGCAACTAACCATCTTATACATTTTCATTACCAGTGCTGTGTTTTGATTCACAAAAGGTTGAATGACTTGCAACAGCCGTTTTATTTACTCACAGTTTTGAGGGCTCTGGATTCAGGCAGGACAAATCATTAAAAATACTATCTAATTGTTCAAAATTAGTCATGGGCCAGCTAGAGAGTGTACATGATAATTCCTGATGTAAGAATTGAAAAGGCGCCTCTGCAAGAGAACAGGTTGGCATGGAAGACACTGCATCTGTCTTGAAGACATGATCTAATGCACTGCATTTTGCTTTACGGATTCCTAGGTGGGGATCAGTCATTGTTTCTAGAGTCAAATCCTCACAGAACAACACAAAAACATGATGGCTTTCAAGATAGATCAATCTGGGTAGGAAATCCAGTTCTGCCACGACTTTGGACACTTAATGTGGTTAGCCCTTTTTGTAGCTGTTTCCTCTTTTCTCAAGTACATCTGATACTCATGCCCTCCTCTAAATGCCTGTGGGTTTTTAGTTACTGTGAGAGTTGAATAGATGATGTACATGAAGACTGGAACACGTAGATTCTTAAGGAGGGAAGCTATTGTTCGGGAGCATTTCATAGAAAAGCCATGTCTGAAAGTTAAAATAGAGGACTCTTACACTAAAAGCCTGGTCAGTAGCTTGTAGGACTCTAAGAGATGGACCCAGGAAATGGGCCCAATGGAAGGGAGTTTGGTCACTAGATGTACTGCTTTGAAGGAGAGGTTGGGACTAAGTCTTTTTCTTGCCCCTCTTTTTGGATTTCAACTAGTATGAGGACTTGAGCCTCTACCTCTTCATCTGTTTTTTTGCTATATCGACACAGGCCCAAAACAGGCCCATGCAACTGGGAACTGTAAGCTTTGGAGTCATAAACCCAAACAATCTTCTCTTTGAAGATGTTTAACTCAGGCAATCTGTCACAGTGACCAAGCACTGAGTAATATAAGGGTGTAGGTTATTCAAGATGATTTGTCATTATGCACAGCTGTCTTCCTTTTTCTTTGCCACACACACTAAGCTCTGGATGACAAGAGGGCTTTTGTGCTTCCTGCCTTCTCTATCTGGAACGTTCACCCACTCCCCAGTGCCATGGTTAGGACAGACGACAGATCTCACCATCAGCTGCATTCTCCAGGGCAGGCTGTGCCTGGTGATAAAACACGAAAGCAGAGTGTGCTCCTGCTCTGGTTATCTTCTTTCTTATTACTCTGTTTCCTTTACATATTTACTGCAACTTAAAAGAATATTTTCTGTTTATTTGTTCGTTGTTTGTTTCTGTGATCTCACCTTATACCAAAGCTGCGGTAGAAGGCCCTCTGAGCCTGCAGTACGTGCTCTTTAACTTGATCTGATCAGTTCTTGTTAGTTGAGCGAACAAATGGACAGACAGATAGTGGGTGAACATTCTTTTCTCACCCTATTGGCTGATACATCAGTTAATTTACCTCCAATCATTTTCTTCTCTTGACACTGCTGCTGTTTTTAGAAGGGCAACATGAAAGCCTTTTGGTTTAACCAGAGCTGAGGATGTGGGAGCCAGTGCAGTGATGTAAACATCTGTTTTCACTGCTCTCAGATACAATCTGAACAATTTCCTTGATTCTTTTTTATTAGAGCTACTAAATCACATGCCGGTGCAGCCTTTGCCTAAATCCTCTCCAAATCCTCATAAGATGCGTTTAGCACAGAACACTGAACTCCCTGACTTTGAAGCTAAATATGACATCAAGTGGATAGTGTGAACCCTGCTCCAGCAAGTTTGAGTGAAGTTTTCCCTCTGTGCATGTCTTGAGTGCTCTGTTTTATATGCTGACTCATTCTGACAGCACCATGCTTTTTGTGTAGCCATCAATTTCAGAAAATTTGGTAGATTTCTGAAATCCTCAGTAAACCATAGTCACCTTTCTTCCCCCTTTCTTTTCTTTTCTCTCTTTCAACATATGGACACTTCGGTTAGTCTTGCACAGTGGCCTAAGAATGTGCAGCGCCTGTCATTCACCTCTGCCCATCTTACCACACGGGCATTGTACTATCTGACATCACAAGAATGAGATTACAGTTCAATAAGATATTTGGAGAGAGAGGCTATCTCCACATATCTTTCCTACAGTATCTTGCCATAATTGGTCTCTTTTGCTATTAGACAGTTTTTAATTCTTTGCTGTTCTTAATGTAGACATTTAATTTGGCCATGGGTAACTATGCACAGAAAAAAAAAACACATAATATACAGAATTTGTTTCCACTCATGGCTTCAGGCATCCACTGGTAGTGGGCAGCTGTCTTAGAACATATTCCCTACAGAAAAGAAGGAGTCCTGTTTTATTTTAGGTCAAAAAAGACATTGTCCACTGGGAAGCTTTTAATTTAATTTTTTTTTCCTGTGAAAGCAGGGACTTTGGGGAGAAAGCTTATAATGTCCATTCAGTTAATTACATAAATAACCACTCATTTGGCTGTTTAAACACAGCCACGGAATCCCATTGCCTGCGGAGCAAATTGGGTTCCGGGCTTCCTAATGCAGCACCTTAATCTTTGTGCAGTGATTTCTCTGAACAAGGAAGCCAGGGCATGCGCTAACTACCCCTGGAAGCTGAGCTGGCGAGTGTTGGTAAGCAGCAGACACCGCTCCATTGGTTTCAAGAAGTTAACATAGTTTTCCAAGGTATCTAACTTCCAACTGGGGAGAAGGTTCCAGTCAGGAGGCAACCTTAATATGATCCCATTACTATTCAAATGCAACCAGGCGGCTAAGCACCAGGAGACTCAGACACATTCAGAGCAGGAAGGGATCTGGGGGATGACTTGGTTCAACCTTGTCAGTTCATACAAGTTGCATAAAGCTGAGACATGTTGGGGTGCAGTGACTTGCCTGAGGTCACGGAGCTGGCTAGTACTGGAAATGAGCTGGGTCCCATTTCCTTTCTATGTCCAACCCAGTTGCACAGCATGAGCTTGTCCTGAGAACAATGCTGTTCTTTTCCAGAGTTTTCCTGTTTTCTCTCCATTGCATTTGATATTTATCAATGTATTGATAAGAAAGTGCTGATTTTTTTTTTTTGAGAAAGCCCATTTAATGGATTAATGCAAGTTTCCTTCTGTCAGGGAAGGGAGGGGCAGAGGTGCAGATGTTTGCCAAAGGCCATGCCCACTGAGCCCTTTGTATGTTCCATTTAAGAGCTTATGTGTCTGCCTTGAGTGTGTTGCTTAGGGAAGGTGTGACTGAACCCTGCAGGAAAGCTATCGTTAATACACGGGACATACTTCGCTTTTTATAACACACATGTGATTTGACATTGAAATAGAATGCAGATGCTTCTTTGATTGGCGTATTCCCCATTGTGCTTCCGTAAAACTCCTCCACATATGGTCCGTCTCATTCCTGAGAAATGACTTGTTTATGTCATACAAGCAGAGCAGATTGATTTTACAGTGAGCAAGGAGGTTGACGAATTGCATATTGGAGAGAGATCCTTGTCTCAGCAATCTAAACACTTGAAAATTAATGTTGCCTTTTGGAAAAAAAAAATCTCTCTTGATAGGCCCATGATCCGTCCTAGGGGTTAAATAGAACCACACCTGTTATCTCACCAAATAGTATTGTCCGGGTACTTTCGATCACCTCAAAACCTAATGTTTATTTTTGCTGGTAAACATATCCTGAGACCTATCAGGTCAAAAACTGCCAGTGTTGTTCCCAGAGAACCAACCCCAGACAATTCAAAATCTGCCCATACTGTAGACAGAATAATGTAGCCTGAAGTAGGTAGAGAGTAATATTATGTCTTTATTTTTCATGCACAATTTAAATATACAATTCTTGTGTGAAGTAGCTTACTAAAGGACCTCTCTCTCTTTTTTTTTCTTTCACATTTTTGCTGTAAAGTTCACTGAAAAGAACACTGTATTTTCACACCTGTGACAATAGACTAATAACAGGCAGGGCGTTAACTCATTCTCATTCACCCCAGCCCATTTGATGCTCACAACTGTCATGTGATTGATTTTAGCTTGGACCTGAACTTAGGGGCTGATTCAGGCTAGGAAAATGTCACTTTTTTATTTTCTGTTTTGAGACCAGGTTTATCCAAGTTGTTCAGGCTGGCCTATTGCTCCATTCAGCAACATGACCAACACATAATTTTAAGCTCCTCATTTCTGTGGGTGCAGTTACTAGACACAGCCCAGCTGGTCTCTAGCCAGGGTCTCTGAAAGGTGTGCTTGTGGTTTTAGCTGTGCTATCAGTTGGAGGATTGAGTGAGGAGGAATCCCCTTCACTCTCATTCAGATTATGAGCTGAATTTTATTATCTGCAGCTGTGTGGCAGGGAGCCCCAGCGTTTTGCTGGCTCGGACTGGGAAGCTGCCTGCAGCTCCTGGCAGGCCAACTGCTGTTCCATATGATGTGGACTTCTTCCGTACAATCAATTATTCTCCGAGTGATGTGAGGGAGTCTCAACTCAGGTGGATCCATTTTCTCAATTGCTAAGTCAGGAGGGTGATTTCCCATGTTCTTTCTCCAAATGAACCGAACTGCCAAAATGACAACCAACTCCACAGACACCAAGAACCAAGATGATGTATTTCCTATGAAGAACCCAGTGGATGGAGTGAAAGAGAAAGTAGAAAGGAAAACAGTGGTTCCCCAAGTCACAAAAGAAATAGGGTGAATTAACAACTAATTATTTCTGCAAAGTGCCTTCACCTTTGCCATTTTCCAATCACCAGGAGTCTAGAATAGGTCCCACCCTCACTGCAGGGGAGGGACGCGTGGGAGTCAACAATCCCAGGGTCTTGTCTTGGCATGTCCTGGAATCTGTCTCTCCTAGGAAGTCAATGGTACAGGCTATTGCTTTTCCAGTTGCAGTGGCTGTTTCTGCACTGGTTCAAGAATTAACCATTCCACATGGAAGATTGTAATCCAGTCTGCCTTCCCATCCTACGGGCAGACTTGAGGCTGGAATCCCCCTGCCGCTGTCTGAAGATCCAAGTACAGGGTTCTCGTATTCCCTTCTTCCTCTTAGAATGCTCTCCAGCTTCAGCCTTCTTTCTCAGGGCCCTGATTGTATGATCATAGTCTCTCTAGCCTCTCACCTACCTACATCTGCTCTTTTTTTTCAGGTGGATTTTGATTCTGCTTTTATGAGAACTGCTTCTTTCCTCCTTTTTCTACCATGCAGTTGATATTTAGAAATCTTACCAAAAAGATATTCCCTAACAAGACATCTTACTGATCATGAATTTGAATATATGTATAAAGCCATAATGGCTCTGACGAATGGTCTCATTCCTTAGACCCCATAGCCTACTGAACCACTAAAATCACAGCCCATTTGGCCTAATCTGCTTATGTATTAATAGTATAACAACAGGGAATTTAGGTTCCACTGACATCCACTAGGACCCAAAGCTTTGATCTCTCTGATTTCCTTCATGTTTAAAAGCAAGAGTTATACACTGTTAGTTGGGCCTCCTCATTTATCTTATCTCCATATTTATTTATTTTTGTTTATTATCAAGATGTAAATTTTTTCATTTATTATGTTTGTATGTATGTATGTATGCATGCATTTATATGGATAGGAATGGCATGACGTGTGTGTAAACGTTAGAGAACAACCATGGTAGTCAGTTCTATCTGAGGTCAGGATTGACCTAAGGTCTTCAGGCTTAGTGGGCCATCCTACTAGCCTCTCTTTCATATTTCTTATCAATGAAGCTATCTCCAATGAAAGTAGTAGATAGAAGTCTATCATTCAACAGGAATGGTCAGGTATTTGGTTCTAGCTGCTGAGATGTAAGGACCTGCGTGTTCCCTTCCTTTTAAGGAGGAAGAAAGCTGCTTTGCCCCCTTCTCACTTCTTCTCTGTAGTGTCATTGTGGTAGGTTATGGTAGTAGAAGGTGCTATGGGTGTCTGTATCAGGACAGAGAAAATAGGAGCGTGTTCAACCCAGCACCCTACTGTATTGTGTTTTTGCTTCTCGACTCCTTTCACTTGTTAAAAGTTCCAATACATGAGATAATGAAAAGAATAGTTGTTCAGAAACTCTGAGTAGCTAGTAGTTGGAAAGCACTGTTGAGGCAATGAGCCTTTCTAAATGTTTTTCTTGTGTAGCGTGTCCTTACGTAGTACAGATGTTCACTCTTCAATTCAGTGTTTGGCAAGTTTGAGTTGTAGCCAAAGGTTCTGGATAAGTAATAAAACAATCGCATTTTTGTTCGGGACCTCACTAAAACATAGTGTGTCAGTAGTTATCTTTTAGTTTAATGTGTCTTGGAAAATGAGCACAGTGTGTTACAGGAGTCTCTTCCCTATAGACACCACACCGATTCAGTCGGGAAGATGGAGAATGAGGTGAACAGAATTAATTTAGTCAACTGTCTGGAAACGTAACATGACATCAGTGATAAGATTTAAATATCTGGGAACTTCAGCTTACGGGCCTGTCCAAACTCAAGCTGTGTGATTTAAATGATGAAAGGGCAAAGCTGGGCTCAAAGTAATGTAGGGATTTATTTGATGCAAAAACTCAAATGACCAGTAAAACAGATAATGTACTGCTGTAATAGTTTGCAAACAACATCAAGAAAACAATTGAGTGGGTGTATTTGGAGCTTCAGGCATTGTAAATTCTTTCACTCTCATATACTTTATGCCTTCTTTAATAAACTGGAGAGTCTTGGGCCAGCTTCATCGGTGACGGTAGGTGGTCATTCATTTCACAATCCACTAATTTTCATGATTATTCAGTATTTTATGTTACCTAAACAGCTTTGGATTTTGTCTTACTCAAATTGTAATATGGCAATCGCTTATATGATTTCAGAATCATTAATTCAATGGGTGTTTTCAGCACATAGAAGTTACTCCCTCATCTCTCTAAAACAGGCACAGACTTAAGGGTTTTAAGTGTGACAATGACATAAACACATCAAAATACACAACAGTAGTATATTTACCTACTGAGTCATCATCAAGAATGCTAAGTGCATGGACAACAAAGGAAGCTGCATGTTCCTTTTGTGGAGACAAATGCCCAGCTACCTTGAATTTACCTGTGTTTTACCAGGTGAAATCTTATATGCTATGGAACAATCAATAAAACTGAGGTTATTTAAGTTTTTATGAACTTTTTCTCTACATACTCTCACATAAATTTTACAGGAAATATCAAGGATGTACCATGAGCATGTATAATAATTTACTTGCCCTCTTCCTCTTCCTCCTGACTACCTGAAACTTGGGAACCATTGACAGCCTCTGTTCAGTTGTCACAGAGTCCATGTCAGTGAGAACACTCTCAGGCTTATCATCACTTATGATTATTTTTAGGGCCATTGTGAGGAGTTTTTATGGTTGAAAGTTTTTAACCTAAAAATCTATGATTTTAGTTTTTAAATGATCAGTATCCATGTTGCTCACCAAAACCTCAGATAAAACCAAACCATTGCTCTGTCATTGACTGTGTATGCCTGTCTTCTCTATGCATCTACCTATCTCAGGATGTAACATTTTAAACAGCATTTAGATCAATTAGTTGCTTGATTGTTTCATTGAAATTTCAACATTTCCCACTGCCTTCTGGAGTCATTCTTTAGTGACTAGAAATTTAACACTAGTGCTACCCAGTTCAAAGTGTTACAAACAACAATGCATCACTTCAAAACATTACAACAATAATTACTTAATTAACTGATTGGACGTTTTAGCTTTATGGTCTGCCCTTGAGCATATTGTTGTTACAAGATGTATGATGGGAGGTTATATTTTCCGGCATTGTCTTAGTTAGGGTTATGATTGTTTGAAACACCATGATCAAAACAACTTGGGGAAGGAAGGGTTCATTTGGCTTACACTTCTTTATCACTGTTAATCATCAAAGGAAGCCAGGACAGGAACACAAACAGGGCAGGAAGCTGGAGGCAGGAACAGAGGCAGTGGTGGGAGGGATGCTGCTTACTGGCTCATTCATGGCTTCCTTGGCCTGCTTTCTTACAGAACCCAGGACCCCTAGCCCTGGGATGACACCACCCACAATGAGCTGCCCTCTTCATCATTACTAATTAAGGAAATTCCTACAGACTTGTCTACAGCCCCATCTTATGGAGGCATTTTCTCAACTGAGATTTCCTCCTCTCACTTGATTCTATCCTGTGCCAAGTTGACATACAACTATCCAGCACAGGCACATTCACAGTTTGAAGTCCTGGGCATGGCAATCCCATGTCCCACATGTGATTCTTCTCCCTTGTCTCATCTAAGTCCTAAATCTCTCCATGACTGAGAAAGATAGTTCGTTATGAGGCCAGTTGCCCACTGATATTCATTTTATAACTATCAAGACCCCTCATCACTACATAATACTCAGAAATTTTCTTTGACAGAATGTCTTTCTCAGATCTTGGTTCAGACTTGACTGAAATTTGGTGCTGGAGCATGTCATCTTCTGAACCCTTGATAAGGCTGGCATCACTGCAAACTCAGCTGCTCAGCCAAACTAGAGGTCAACACCAGAGGAATGGATGAGCAAACTGTGTCATGTCTGCACACAGTGGCATTTTTAGTGGAAGAATGAAGTCCCATGTTTGCAGGAAGGTGGTCATATTAGGTGACTTAGCCAATCTTAGGCAAATGCTGCATTTTTTTCTCATTTTTGGTTCCTAGGTTTTATACATATGCATAAAATCATGCACATATAAATGTTATAAAAATAGATGTAAAACTGGGTAGAAAACAGAGATTAATGGGAAGTTATAGGGGGAGAAAAGGTAGGGTAAGATGATATGATGGGAATATGCCCAACATATAGCCTATATATTTATAAAAACAATATAAGCAAAAATATATTTTTCCATGTTGATAACAACTGATGCTAACAGGTCTTAATTCCCCACAATGCACTAATCTTCCCAGCCTTCAAAACATACTTGAATGTGGGGGCAGTGCCAACTTTCTGTGCTTCTGACTGTAATGAGAGGGCATTCTGATACCAAGTCACTTAAGAAATTGCAAGAAAAGTTCTTATGCCTTCAGTACATCTGTAATGAGTGAACGTTTCTCTTCACACTGTTTTACTTTTGAGATAGCCCTGGGTCTCCAGGTCAAACCAGAGCCTCAGTGTCCTATGTTGTGTCCTTGTGACAGCTCCACCAGATGTCTTCCTTCCTTTCTTCTGGTGACCACGATATTGTGATAACCACTTTATGATTTTCAGATCTAGAAAATGAGTGTCTAGACTATTAAATAGGCTTTAATTCTAAGCTCCCCGTGGAGGGATTTGGGGGGAGGGGAGGAATTTGTCATAGTTTGTTGACAGGACTGATGAACCATGTGGTACAAACTTGTCTGCAAGCAAAGCTATGGATTGTGGGAAGACCTCAGAAATGGAACGCCTTCACTGAAGCAAAGCGTGAGGGTTTTTTTTTTTTTTTTTTTTTTTTTTGTTGTTGTTGTTTTTTTTTCCTTTGCTTCTTAGGAGGATTGTTTGTTATTCCCCAGGGACGTAAAACAGGAGAATTGGACTCAATAAGAGTAAATCTTACGTTTATCCTTATCTTGGGTCCCTTTCTGATTCTGGCTGACAGCGGATTGGCGCTAGGGGAGTAACTGGAGAACAGTGAATCTCGGGATATCTTAAATTAAAGTCGTTCCGGGATTTATCAGGCTTCAGCAATCTCCTCTAGATAATTCAGTTTATGGATTTGGGGACTGAGATTTTTATTCTTATGTTAAATTTGATTTTTCACCTTTCTACTCTCTCCCATCCCCACCCCTACCCCCATCAAATCTGTCAGCTTTAATTTTGCCTCTAAGCAAATATCAGGCTAAGGAGTTTGAAATAAGGAGTTTGTATTATTCTGGTGTTCTGCCTCGAAACATAGATCAACACCCCTTTTGCTACCGTACCCCCTCACTGCATCTCACCTTACCCCTCCATCTTTGGATGTTAATCAATAAACATTTTCTATTTCTCTTCAGTCACATGCCATCTTCCCCCCTCTTGTACGCTTTTAAATATGTTGGTGTTAATCATGTAATTACAGCACACAGACTCCATTGTCTCTCTGCTTCTTTATTATATTTCTTTTCCTTCACCTCCAATAGCATCTAACATCAGAGACTCAAATCTAAACATCTTCTGAGTTCCAGGCTTAGATCGAATTCCAGCTCAGTATTCAGGACTTCAAAATTAAAGGAGACAGACTGTAAAGTTCCAGCCTCTCTCAGGACCCAAGTCTCTCCCCTAACCTGACAACTGTGGCATCATCACACATGCTCTCTGCTGTAGCACCCATTCAAGGTTTGGGAAAAATTCTGCATATTCCTCACATTTGTTTTCTGTGTTTTGTTGTTGATTCATTCAAGATGCATTTGTTAGTCACCTACAACTGTGTTAGGTTTTGGAGCTGGAAAGATGTATGAAATGGTTATATATATTACCTTTGTGATGCATCTGATAATTGTTTTAAATTCTGTGTCACTATAAGTCACACTCTTTTATTTCATACGGGGTTTCATAAAAGATGTGAAGTTACAGACATTATTCTGTGCCTTGTGCCCTCTACTTAGCCCTATGGCTTTAAGTCTGTCTTGTTGATGCATGAGACTGCTTCCTGTTGGATTGTCAGAAACAGTATCAAAGAGAACATGCATCTTCATGGTGCTTTGTGAGAAGGTCTAAGGTCTCTGAACTATGTACTTATGCATAGGATTGCTGGACCCTAGTGGAGAGCTGTGCTTTGCTTATTTATTGACAAGAGGTCTCACATGACTCAGGATGACCTGGAATACCTGACCCTCTAGCTTCTGCTTCCCAAGTGCTGGGAATTGCAGGGACTTGCCCGTGCGTGGCCACACAACCGTTATCAGACTGAAGAGTTGTGGAAAAGGTACACATGTCTTCTACTGCCCAAGAGTGCACAAAGGCTCTGCTCTCAAGAGGCTCTCTCTGCTCCAGCACCTGGTCTTCTGATGTGATCCATTTCAAATGACATCTCATTATTGCTTGTTTGATCTATCTATCTATCTATCTATCTATCTATCTATCTATCTATCTATCATCTATCTGTCTATCTATGTATCTATCTATGTATCAATGTATATATATATATATATATATATATATATGTATGTATGTATCTATATATCTCTCTATCTATCGATTTCTGTGTGTGTGTGTGTGTGTTTTCAAGACAGGCTCTTTCTGTGTTGTCCTGGCTGTCCTGGAATGCATTGTGTATACCAGGTTGGTCTTGACCTCACAGAGAGCTGCCTGCCTCTGCTTCCAAGCTCTGAGAGTAAAGGTGGGCACCACCATGCCCAGCTTTTTCACTATTACTTTAGCTTGCAGTAGTGACAAGTTGGAGTGCTCTTACTTTTGTCTACTTGCTGTTGTTTTACCTTCTCTGGGGAACTCGCTTATTTACCATTGTCATTTTATATGAAAAGTTTGGCACTGTTTGGTTAATGTGTGCAAATGTCTACAGTTTTGATATTTTTTCATCTCCTGTCAGATTTTGGCATGTTTTTCTGATTTCTCATCTGTCCATTCAATACCTCTTCTCAGCCATCTGTCTCTGTTTTTGTGTGTGTGAGTGTGTGCATGTGTGTGAGTGTATGACCTGTGTTAAGTTGAAACCTTTAATTATAATGTTACCTAATTCCTTGTATCAGCTATGGTTGTGCTTTTTTGAGTTATGTTAAAAAAAATTTCCTGCACCCTCCATCATAATGGTATTCTCTTACATTTTCTCCTTTCTGGTTTAAAATTTATGATGTGTTTACTATATATATGCATCCAATTAGAGTTCACTTAACCTAACTTTGAAAGCAAATTTCCCCTCTTCTGTCTCCTAGAGAATGCCTTTTATCTATGATGGAGATGAGGAAATTGGAGAAATGTAAATCACTTGCTTTAAAACAACAGCAAGTAAGAGAGCCGGGAATGCCAGGGAGGTTTCCTCACCCTTCCCCAGTGCTGGCTCCTTTCTCCCATAGATGTCCCCACATGCATATCAATTTTCTTGCAGGCCGAGGTCACGCACTGTCATGGTTGTGTGCACAGCATTACCAGGGACAATGACAACAGTTGCAGTTGTTCCCTGAGTATGTGTTGGAGTTTCAGGAGATGAGATTCTCACTCTGTGTCCTTTTGTCCTCTGTAGATCACCATCAAAAGTTCTGGAATTGCTTTTTCATCCATTCTGCTGACAGACCCTTTTCCCAATGTACGGTCGTTTGATTAGATTGGCCTCAACATCTGAGGGCTGGGTATGGTCCAGGGCTCATTGTTAGAGACTGGGCACCATCATCCCACTTGGAGAGGGGGTACTTCAGCAGCTCTCATGGATTAGGTCCAGTAACTAACAGGAACAGCTATGTAGGGTTTGAATCTGGGACACATTAAGGTAATTGTGTGGACATAACAGCTTTGGAGACGTGAATTTTCATGTCTATCTTGATGCTGCATCCTTGCCATGTCTGAGCAACAAGCTTCCTGATGCTGTGCTCACAAACTTAATGAGAACTGCTGTCTCCTTATCCAACTGTGCTTTGCTGGAATGAGTAGCATGGAGGAAATTCAGCTCCTAATGTTGGTTTTCTGCCATAGATGACAGTATTTGGATGCCTCTGTAAGTTTTCCAGGTGTTGGCCATGTCTGACCTAACTTTGTGCCAGCTCATAATGCAATGTGGCTCCAGTAGGGAAACTATCAACTCATCTCTGAGTCAGTTTCCTCATGTAGCTCAGCCAACCATCAGCATTTGTCTGAAAGACTGCCGTAGAGCTTTCAGTGATGCTTGACTGTCTAATGAGAAAAAAACAAAGCTGTCCATGAGAGCAGAGTTTAAGTTTTATGACGATGCCTTGAGCTTTGATTGAGTTACTAGTTGGGAACAGTGTGAGGAAACAGAATCAGATGAACAAAAGCCTCCGATCCAGTTGACATGACTTCGTGTAATGATGGAATCCGATCCCAAAATCTTGTAGAAATGTTCAGACTTAGTGTCAGAGCATAAGGAGGAACTGGGGACTAACAAGATTTGTCTGACTAAGGAAGTCTGGAGCTCACTGTTGCAAAGGGAAGGCATTCTTTTGTGTGTGAATTTAGTATACACTTACTTAAGGACATTGATACAGACTAGATGCTAAGAATACAAAGGCATCAGAGGAAGACTCTGGCAGTTTACTCCGTGCCCCCATTTTCGATATTTACAGGCACAACTAGGGTGTAGCTGTAATAACTAAAAGTCAAGGAGGTTTACTCACCCAATGAATGAATCTCATTATCATGTATAGTTAATACATGCTAATAAAACATTAAAAAAGAAATACTTCTACAAAGTTGGGAAGAGAATAAAGCTCAGCAACACTCTTTATACCAAACTTGGGCTTATCTGTTGTGTGTGTGTGTGTGTGTGTGTGTGTGCGCTGTTGTACACTCCCACTCCTTGAACAGAATTAGTAGTTGGGTTGGTCAAAGACCCAGTCAAGGAACTTGTAAGAATGTTTAGGTCCTAAGTTTAGAAAGCTAGGTTTAGAAAGCATTGCGCAAACTATATGCTTTTAATCCTTCATCCAGTTCATTTTGAATAAGTATATTTTTGAATGACTTCCTCCAAGTATTTGGATACAGATTTAATAGAATAAATACTGTTATCACATCAACACGCACTATTTCCTTTCAAGAACTAAAACCATCATCAAACCTCAGAGTTGAAAATGATACTTAAACCAAACATTTGAAACCACGCGTTGAACAAAACACATTATACTTCACAGAGACCAACTATAATTACGAAAAACATAAGGTTTAACTCACAGTTGCCATTGGCTTGAGGTGCTTTTACTCTTCCATACTTTTCTGGGATGTTGCTTAGAGACTTTTTTAATAGAGAAATATGACTTGGCTTTACGGGTGAGGACTATAAGTTCCGTGATTTACTATGTGGGTTCAAATCTTGACTCAATCATTTAATAGTGTCCTTGAGCAAACTTGACCACTCTTTGTCTCAGTTTCCTGAGGCACAATGACAGTATCTCTCTCGCAGAGATATGGCAACAGCAACAACAACAACAAAAAAAATGTGTTTCTGTAAATAGTGCAGATAGGGATATGCCTGGCACAGAATGAAGTCTGGTTTCTCTAGGTTAACCCAGTTTCTTCATGATATTTTCTCTAATTCCAGAAAGTAATAATAAACATCAAAACTTAAAATCCAGAACTTTCAAGATATTATGTATTGTGAATTATATTACCTCAGAGTGATTTAAAATGTCTAGTCAGGGAACTTTTCCATGTTCATATTGCAACTGGGATTAATAATAAAATTCAGCACTCTGTTTTGTTTTTGTTTTTGTTTTTCTGTTGTTGTTTTCATCTTTATCCTGAAGCTTAAGTAGCTCCAAGTCCATGGTAGAACTGTGGTCTGGTCCATATATTTGTAAGCCAATCCTAGAATTCAATCAACCAGGAATATTAAGTAGCCATGGGAACTTAGGGGCAAATATCTCTGGGGATCAATTCTATAGTCACAATTACTGTTCTCAAGCAGGTTAATAATTAGGAGCAAGAGGATAGACTTCCTTGTTCCATGCCTGTAGAACATGCTCAACCTAATATGCTTCCAGGTAGTAGAGGGTAGTCTGTGGGAGGGGTATGTGGACCTTTTTTCGGTTGGAGTAATGGAAGAAGATCATGGGCTAGCCTGATGAGTGTTGAGCTGCATGAGGCAATTGGCCTATACTATAGAGAGAGTGAGTGACTCACAGCACAGCTATTTTTGCTATAACCAGTCTTTTCATTCTGAGAAGTGAAGATACAGTCTCAGAGCCACACATAACATATCTCAAAATGAGAAAAATGCTTCATTTAAGGCTCCAGTGATTCACATTCATTCATTAATTATGGTGAATTAGATGCAATCCTGCTACCAATTTTGGCTTTGGTAGAGACGCACAATTTTAGTGTCTCAGGCTATTTGGGTTTACAGTTGAGCTCAAGAAGACATTGCAGGGGATTATGAAACCGAAGTGACTTGTATAAGCTCCTGGAACAGAGCAATCTGTGTCTAAGCATCATAGGTAATATTGGATATTACTACTTAAGTTTCTAGAAAGGTCTGTTCTCCCTAACGCTTTCATTTATAAAATGATAGGTGTTTTTTTTGTTGTTGTTCTTTCCATAAATGTGTTTAAAAGGTCTCCCTATTGCTTACAAATGATCTTTCATGATCCACAATAATGTCATTTCCTGTCTTTTACTCTTTGTAAAATTTCTGCATATTGAAAAAAAAAACAATTGTTATTTCCTCTGCTGATTAATACACTCAGCAGAAATTTACCAGACATACACCAAGACAGGGATGATTTGAGTTAGAGATACATCCAAAAATATCTTTCAGCTCGGAGATCCTTCAGTCTCAATTGTGATGTTATTATTATTATTATTATAACACTCCAAACAACATTGGAATGACAATAAAGTCTCAGTAAGCAATTAGTAGCTGAATTAAGTTTTATTAGGAAAAAAATCCATCTTCCTTCTCCATATAGCATTGAATATTTAAGTAATACAAATTAACAATGTTTGATCAGAGGATTAGTAAAGGGTAAAGGTCATAGATAATTCCATTACAAATCCATTCTTGTTTTCCCCTTTTCTTTCTCTTACTGGCATCCTAAGCCATTCATACATTTTGTGTCACTTACTATAAATCCAATGAGTTGATGAAATCACATTTATTCTTTTAGATTTTTTGTTAAATAGGTACTGTTCCATCTTCTGTCCAAGTAGAAGAGGGAAAAAATAAACTCAAGGTTTTACATAAAATTATTTTTAGATGGAAAACAATTTAATCCCAACTGTTAAAATATTATATAAATTGCTAAGTTTAATCTCCAGTCATAATGTTCTTATTCCTTCCCATAAGAATCTACTTGTGCTAAAAAGGTAACTAAAGAAAGAATTTATACAACTATTTGGTTTAATATTTTCTACAAAAGGCCAAGAATTTGATTCCCCATACATAGATGATTCTTTTTCCTGGGTTTAGGAAGATAAAACTAGAAAGAAATTCCTCACTCCAGTGTCATGAGCTATTGTGGTCCAGGGGTTATGACCTTCATTTGAACTCATCAAGAGCTTCACATCATGTTTTCAACTTCCAATCTAAACAAGAAGTTAATTTGGGGGTAGGGGTACGGAGAAAATTATTTGGTTCTGTTTTTTAAAGGCCGGTCTTTTGTGAATCAACATTTCAATGTCTTGGACGCTCTTAATTAATCCCATTATGTAAGGGTAGAGGGTAAGTTATTTTTACAGGGCTTTTAACTAGTTACTGATGTAATTTGTTATGCATTGTTTACTAGTTGGTCCCTAAATTATCCACATCTTTGAAGTGTTCTTTAAATAATAGGAGACACTTTGACCTTATACTGCAAATGGGACAACTGCCAAATATGCTATTTGTTTACTTAATCTGCTATTTCCAATCCATATTTAGTACATGTTATAAGGGGTAATTTCTAAATATACAGAGTATTCAAAAATCTGTGTTTATATGATCTTTTCATTCTTGAAAAGACAAGTGAGTTTATCATTTTACCACAGTTTTCAAAATATAGAACCTAAATCCCAATGTTTTATATTCTTAGCATCCCTTCCATATCCAGAAAACACTTTTTGGTGTTTTTGTAAATGAGTTCTAGATTAGTAGCTGAACTTATATAAGAGATTAATCCACAGAGCTCAGAATCATTATGGCTGTGTCACTGAGAAGGAGTGAGCCTTGTCTCTTTAATCTGTGCCATGACACCGTACTAATTGTTAACCTTTTCTTTCGCTTTGCTTCCAATGTTGCCACCTGGCCTTTAAGATAGCTGAGACTAACTTTGTAAAAGGAAGAGATGTATTTATTCACAGTTTCAAAGGCAAATGTCTAAGACCAGTCAGTCTTCTTTTGGCTTCTGGTGTGACCATGTGCGATAGGAGCACACAAGAAAGCAGAAGATGGCATTGTAAGAACCTCACGGACCTCACAAGAGCTCTCTTGATTCCTTCTGAGAACATAATCTACCAGTAACCCAACTTTCCCCTACTAGGCCCCAACTATTAAAGTCTTCCCGCCACTCAACATTGTTACATTGGAGACCAAGCCTCCAACACATGAATTATTCTATGGGACATAAGTCCTGTCCCAACTTTATCACATAGAAAGTAGCAAATAAATATAGGTTGTTTAGTGTTTTTAATCATATTGCCTAATGAATAAGTAGGTTTTCATTCAAGACACATTGAGAAGGTATAGATGCTTCAGGAAAGGAAGGAGGGAGGGAAATTTTGGAGTTTACCCAGGGAGGCAGAGCCACAAATCATGCTAATGTACATGTGCATGCATGTACATATGTATATACACAGGATTATTCAAGGATCGATCACTAACCAGTTTTTTCAGAAACATGAGCATCTATTCTTGCACATTCTCATACAAACGAGGTGTAATTAACAATATACCATACCATAGAACCTGTAGAACCATGATATAAATGTATCTCTTTTTTTCCTAAAGTAGCCTGAATTGGTTATTTTGTTATAGTAATAAAAAAAAATGGGCTAACAGAGCACATTTCCCAATTCTAGCTACAGCACAGTGTATTGGTTCAGCAGCTGTCAGGAAGAAGAATCTGGTAATGGGTGGGTAGGTGTGATACAGGCTAAATTATGGAGTGATACCTCTCAAAACCTACATAAGTCTGCACGGGAGTCCTTGTGTCTGAAGAAGTTAGACATTAAACAGTAAATATAAAAAAGTCACAACAAGTCAAGACAGAATAGTTTCAATAAAAAAGAACAATTGTACAATTCAGCGTTCTTAAGGGATTTTTCCCCCCTATCATTTGAGCAAAACAACCCACATCCTCTTCGTCCTAAACCTTGCAAATTATATCATTGGCTCCAAACTTTTAATAGATAAACCGGAGCTGCTTCTGGGTGATTCTATTCCAGAGCTCTACAGGGGAGGAGATTCCTAGATGGACAGTGTTGCTTACTAATGCTGACAGCCAGCACAGACCTCACAGGCGTTCCTGGAGAGGTGAGCACCTGCTTTGTCAGACCTGATAGCAGCGTATACTGAATGTTGGCTGCTCTCTCAATTATTTCACAGACACAGGAACTGAGACACAAGTGGACACTTGAACAATTTCCCTACTGAAATGGGTTTTCATCCAGTTCCTCTGTAAGATGTACTTCCTGGCCAAAAGCCTGAACATCATCGTAAGTCCCTTTGACAGAAATTGCGATTTGACATTCCCAGTCAGAGTGTCCCTGAGACGGAAGCGTTTTTCTCCTTCTCCCAACTCTCAAAGCTTTGGAACTGATGTTGGATCTGACACGTTCACAGCTTGTCACTGTGGCCAGCCACCTTGTGCCCAGCGACATACGTATCCTTCCTCCTGCTTCTATTTTTAACCTTTGCTTCAGGGAACTCCCAACAAGACTGTTCTCCAGAGCTGTGTCTTAGGAGTTTTTTAAATCTGAGTTGTTGCTGGAAGCACTGTCTTGGAAATTAGACACTTTCCGTACTTCATTCCAGCTGTTTACCCACCTCCCCTCCACCTTGTGCGGCTGTACAGTGTTGCTATAGTGTGGCATTCTGGGTACCAGCCATAGCTCTGAAGCATTCTCCTTGGTGGCCTGGTGGCCTGGGCATGGTCATATCAGCCGAAGTGTCTGGTGGCACTTGGCTTCCCACTCATCACAAAATGGGAGACAATTAGAGACAAGGATGATTCTGAAACTTACTGATTAAAAGAGTCTGATTTTTTTTTTAAATAGAAAATCCAAATAGACCCTGCACCTCTCTTTTCCATGGAATAATACTGCTTTCATATTTATGATTTTCATGTGACACTCTTGAGGCTTTATTATAAATACTAAATATTATCATATAGTATATATTTATTATTATATGTTATTTATGGGCCGGAGAGATGGCTCAGCCATTAAAGGCTAGGCTCACAACCAAAATATGTTATTTATCATAATAAAATTATTACAAATAGTACATATTTAAGACTTCTTTGAAACTGTGAAATTTTTAGAAAAAGTAAACAAACATTTAATTTCTTGAAAGGCTTAAAGCTCTTCAAGACACTTTAAAAGTAATTCTTCAAAACACACTGCCTTTGAAGAGTAGGTTTGTTTGTTTGTTTATATTTTATTGACCTTCACCTAATGCCCCTACAGTGGCAATTAAATAAATTTTTACATAAATTTTTAAATGCTGTCTTGAATGGAATGAAAATTATATCTCAGGATATCTCAGTTGCCCAATAACTAGCTCAACTTTTTGTTATTCAGAAACATTTAAAGGACTCAAAGCCTCACGTATAAATTTAGGCATTAATGATTCTGCCCTCCAATATTAATATTCCATGCAGTTAGAAGGAAACAGTTTTGGTTTGTGTTCAGTTTTCCCTATGTTCTACTCAATAATTTGGAATGCTATACTTACTCGTAGATGTTTCTAGGGGAGAAGCCTGATGAATGTTTGAGCTGGTTTCACCGGCATTTGATTTATTCCTTCCCTTATTTTGGTAGATTTTTGTCCAGTTTTTCTAGAGCAGAAATTAGTTGGAAATTCATGCGAAACAACCAGCGAGCAGGAACGTTCCGGAGCTCCCACCAGCTCTTCATCCCATGCATCACCGTCACACCACTTCCTTCTTCACGCAGGTTCCGTCTGTGCGAATACCTCGTCCGCGGGTTCCCTCTTAGGCTGTAGCCCCGTGGTTCCCAGCCCTCCTAACTCTGAGACCCTTTGATAAAGTTCCTCGTGTTTAATACAGTTCCAGCCGTAAATTATTTCGCTGCTACTTCATAACTGTAATTCTGCGACTGTTGTGAATCACAATGTAAATATCTGTATGTTTCAACGGCTTTAGGCAACCCCTGTGAAAGGGGTGTTGTACCCCACAAAGGGATCGAGATGCTGCTGTAGACACTCAGTCTGGTTTATGGAGGGGGCAGGGAGTGACGGTATTTTCACTTCTCTGTTGACATGACTTTGAGCCAGCTTAGCTCATTTCTTCCCAGATTTTCCCTCTCAAGAAGCACTGTCATGTTTGACACCTGTTTTACAAGGGGATGAAGTTAACAGGGTAGATACAGCAGTGTTCCCCTTCCCTCCCCCACCCCACCCAGCACACGCTTTCTCCCCAGCGCACGGCGACTCCCCTACACGCAGCTGCTCAGTGGTGACCCGAGCGAAGCTGAAGTCCACAGTCTTGCCACAGCTCAGGAAGACAATTGGAAAAGCCTTTGAGAGGCCATCTGATTTATGGTTTCCATTTTCTCCCTATTTCAAAACCTAGCACAAACAAGTTGTGGTCAGATGAAATGGCAGCCACACAGCGGGTGGCGCATTACATATTTACACTTCGCCACAAATGTGGGAGTCATTATTTCAGGTTAGTCAAATGCTGTGTATGACGGCCCCACATGGCAGCATTTGTTCATTTGTGTGTGGCCTGGCTTGTGATTAAATGTACATATGCTCTCTGGCTTCATTGTTTAAGGTGCCCACTGGGATTCTGTGATTATTATTATTATTTTATTATTAAACCAAACTTTCAAAAAAATAAAAAATAAACAAAACCCAAACCGTTTCAAGTTGGAAAGAGGACGGATTTTCCTTCAAGGCTCTTAAGTTTGGAGTCTCTTAACAGTTAGCTGTCTTGTTCTATAAATTCTGAGAGAGAAACACCGGAACAAGTTGATCCAGTATAAAATGAGTAGGATTCTTTGTAGTTTTAGAGAGATATATTTTAGATTTATACAGAAGAATTTAAGAAGGAGAAAGAGAAAGAACAGAGCTCTTGTACCGCAGGGAGAGTGCCGGAAATAAGAAACTCCCAATCTGATATATATATATATATATATATATATATATATATATATATATATATTTAAACATAGACAATATGACTCTCTCTCCTTTGAGAAATATGCAGTTTGGGATATTAACAATCAAGGCCTAATAGGTCTCTGAAAAATTTACCTAAGACTCAAGTCTTCTTTGGAGGCGAGCCCGTTTCTTCTTCTACGAAAAAAAAAAAAAAAGGAAGGCAAGGAAGGCAGCTGGGGAAATGTCTTGTTAGTTTACCTGGGTTAGCTGACTTTTATGTCAAAAATAACGTTGTCATCTACACATTTGCTGGGCAACACTCAGCTGTCCTGGGTCTTGTCCAGGTTGGAAGTGGCTAAAACTGCTTCTTTATTTTGGGTTTCTTTTCCACTGTTATAATAGTCAATGGTTACTCTTTTGCCATTGATAATCCGTTCAGAAATGGATTCTCAAAATCCTACCATTGAGAAATAGCTTCTTTGACTATTTTTAAACTTTTGATTAAAATTGAATTGTATCACTTCCGCCCTTCCCTTTTTTCCCCATCCAGTCCCTCTCATATCAGCAGCTCACTGCCTCTCAATTTGGTAGACGCTTTTCTTTATTACTATTGTGTCAAATACATAAATGCATTAACATTTAAATAAACCTGCTGCGTCTATTTTGTGCTGCTTGTGTATATATCATTTCGGGGTTCGCCACTTGTCTTGGATTCCCAATTAGGAGGATCGTCCTTGAGAAAGACCAATCTCCCTCTCTTACTCTTTAGCTCCCTGTAATTCTTTGATTAGGGTTGGTACCTCAAGAAATGTTACCCTTCTGAGTTAGTGAATCAATGGGTGTTGTCATTGTTGATGTCTTGGTTAGTCAACCATACTGTTGGGGTATATTGGATGTACCTTCCCTGTCATTTCTAGGAGACACTATCACACAGCAGAGAGAACCATTTCTTTTGAGAAGATTCTCCAGAAGCCTTGTAGATGTCAAAAATCCTGGTTTATTAAAGGCTTGAGTCCAGTTATAAAATAGCACTTGTTTGTGTCCCAGGGCCCTCCTCTAAGATCAATTTCATCACCTCGAGGTAGCTTACAGTATATGATAGGACTTAAGTTCTATGGGAACAGTTACAGAGCTATCTTGTCTGAGAATAATGGCTGACGAGCTTGCACATGCTCAGTGTAATCAGAAAGGTTTCATGACAGATATTTTCCATTCACAATGGATCAAATCCATAGACATTGGATTGCTGGCTGTTCACCTTTGCTCCACTGTTTTCGGTACCTACTAAGAGGTTGGTTGATTTTACATGATGAATAAAAGAATACTCCATACATCCAATTGACTTCTAACTTGAAAATGGAATAATGGTCCCTTCTTGCCATTTGGAAGTTAGACATAACATCCTCCACGGAGGTGCTAAGTTCCAAATGCAATGGCTTCTAGGGTGGAATAGCTGCAAAAGCTAAGTTACAGGAGGGGAGGCTCCTGCTCGGGGACGTGGGAATTCTAAAGAAAGAATCTACAAGGAAAAACATTACCGGCAGTGGCAGTACAGGCAAACAATACTTGTTGTCTGTTAATCCTGTACAATTTACCCTGATGAAGGGGAAAATACAGTTTGCAGAACTCCAGTGTGATCATAACATATCCCAGGAAATCATGTCGGATTTAATCGCAGGTGTGAAATTAACCAATGCTATTTTCATAAACGCTATAATTAACCCAGATTTTCAGTAAGAGGTCTTTAAGGTTCTAGAGAATTCTCTGTAGTCATCTTTCCTTATGTATTTACTTCTGAAAGGGTGGGCCTAGCCCTGAACAGATTTTTCTTTCTCAGTTTGACCTACTCCTTGTTCTAATCAAAGTGGGAGACACCAGATTCATGTTTGCTTATCTGCAGCCACCCCCTTTTGTTCCTGTGTTTCAAAATGTGTGTTGCAGGTTTTTGTTAACGTTTAATTTTGCTTCCAGGAAAAAAAAAAAACACTGTCTATATTTGGCTTCCTTGTGTTTGCCACTTAAGAATGCAGAATTTATTATTATGTGCTTAAAGCAATCATTTAACACTGACATTTTAAGTATGACAATAATCCAAGTAATTGTCACCCATTCAGTTAACTGAAAACATCTTCACTTCCTAAGAGGAGTAATTATAATGCAGTGTTACTGTCTTTTAATTGTAGACATGTTTGTTTTTGTGTTTATTTTGGTTTAGGCTGTCTTCAAGGACATCCCTAGTCTCAGACTTGGCAATCTGCCCTTTCTCATTCTCTGATTCTCTCTGAAAAATTAAATGAAAACACTGTGACAGTTTTGCGGGAAAAAATGTTTTATGTTTTATAGGCTTGCTAATGCCTAAAATAGGAGTTGTTATGATTCTAGAATATGAACTGTTTTAATAATTGCTTTATTGTTGTTATAATTATTAAACTAAATTATTTAGTTATTTATTTCACATCTGTGTATTTGTGGGTATGCACAATTGTGGGTGTGCACAGGCTATAGTGGACACGTAGAGGTCAGAGGGCAGCTTTGTTCATCTCCTTACCTTCTACCTTCTTTGAGACAGGGTCTCTTGTTTATGACTGCAAATACCAGGCCAACTACTCCATGAGTTTCTGGAGATTCCCCTTTCTCTAACTCCTGTCTCCCTGTAGTAACTCTGGAATTACATAGGTGCACACTACTGGATTCTTGGGATCCGGGCTTAGGTCATTAGATCTGCCTGGCAACATTTGACCCAAGTAACCATCTCTTCAGCACCTCCCTTTTTGAAATAGAATCTCATGCAGCCCAGCCTGGTCTTGAACCCCCTATGTAGATGAGAATGACTTTGGACTTCTGATCTTCTTACCTCCACTTCTCAAGTGCTGGGATTAGAGGCATAGGGCACTCCACTCATCTTTATTTTAAACTATTTTAGAAACAGTGGGATGGGGTCTGGAGAGATGATGGAACCATTAACAGCACATACTATGCTTGAAGAAGGCCAGAGTTAAGTTCCCCAAACACATATTGGATGACTCAGAACCTCTTCAGTTCCAAGAGACACAAAAGATTTTTCTTACCTTTGTAGGCACCTGTACTCTCATGCACAAAACTGCGTGTGTGTGTGCATGCACACACACACACACACACACACACACACAACACACTTACATACACAATCAAAAATAAAGTAAATCGCATTGAACGTAAGACAGGAGTCTACTGAGCGCATCTGAAAGACTCTAACTAGCAGTGTTTTCAAAGCAAAGACTCATGACCAAACCTTTGGCAGAGTACAGGGAATCATAAGAAAGAAGGGGAGTTAGTCTGATGGGGAAAGGATAGGAGCTCCACAAGGACCAAATATATCTGGGCACAGGGTCTTTTTTGAGACTGACATTCAACCAAGGACCATGTATGGATATAACCTAGAACCTCCACTCAGATGTAGCCTGTGGTAGCTCAGTAACCAATTGATTTCCCAAAGTGAGGGGAACAGGGACTATTTCTAACAGGAACTCAATGACTGGCTCTTTGGTCTCCCCACCCCCGAAGGGAGGAGCAGTCCTGTTAGGCCACAGAGGAGGGCTTTGCAGCCAGTCCTGAAGATACCTGATAAAACAGGATCAGATGAATGGGGAGGAGGTCCCCCTATCAGTGGACTTGGAAAGGGGCACGGTGGAGATGAGGGAGGGAGGGAGGGACTGGGAGGGAATGAGGGATCGGGACATGGCTGGGATACAGAGTTAATAAAATGTAACTGATAAAAAAAAATAAAAAATAAAAAAAAATAAAAAAATAAAAAAAAGAAGTGGGAAAAAAATAATTTATCACTGTTTCTCTAGGGCATTGAAATCTATATTCCTCATATTCAGATGAAGTAAAACTGTCAAGCAATCCTTCTAACTACATATATGCATTGTATTTTGAACAAAAATACATTTTCTTGTTTCCACCAAAAAAAAAAAGTAAATCTTTAAAAGGTAAAAAAAAATCACTTTATAAATAAGACTTAAGTATTAATTTCAGATGTACGCTAAGATGCTTAAAAAATGACAGCTATCTTAAGTCCTGTTCTTCTAGAATCTCCCACTAATGGCAAAAGGTGATGTTGCAAAAGGTTCTGTAAGACATGAACTCAAATGTCCAGTTTGAATTTTAACCCTAAGGATCTTTCATTGTGGGTTACTTTGCATGAGGATTATTGTAGTGCCCTATCATTTTGGAAATCTGAAATAAAAAAATTTTTCATTTTCTAATTTAGCACCATATGTTTTCCTTCAAAGCTCATTTGTAAGGAGTCCACTTTTACATAGTCCATACTCTTATTTCCACTTAATACACTGTGCTCCTAAGTTACCCACTGTGAGGCCTATGTATTTTATTCTTCTGTGTTATTTTCTTTGTGCTGAATTTGGTCAGTGATGTTTTAAGGAACAGAACAGGAGATGGACATTCTTCATGACAACAGATATTAACTGTGATTCTATGTGTATTTGCATGAGCTTTGTCCATGATGGCCCCCTGCCATGTGTGGCCATGTGTGTCTATATGAGCACATATAGACATGCATATACATGTCTATACATATACATGTGCATACAAGCAACGTGAGCGCACATACGAACCTATCTTAGCTTTGTTGAGACAGTGATTTGGCTGAGAAATTTCCCCACCACCTAAGTAGCACTTACTGTTCATGATCTGTGCACTGCCTGCTTAATAATCATCTTGTTTTCTACAAACAGCATAGCACCAACCCCCACAATTAAATCAACCAGTGTTTCAATTATTCTTTCACCTCTGCATTCCAAATGCTGAGATTACAGGCAACTCTGCCATGCCCTGCTGAAAGATGTGTTTGCACATTCTATTTCTTTTTGTTCTTTAGACAATTGTGTGTGTGTGTGTATGTGTGTGTGTGTGTGTGTATGTGTGTAGTGTACTCTCATTAATGTTACCAGAACGTAACTTATTACTCACCTCCACAAATCCCTTTCCTACAATCTTGACTTTTTCTTCTATTTTTTTATCTTTTATTTTATTTTATTAATTACACTTTATTCACTTTGTATCCCCCCATAAGCCCCTCCCTCCTCCCCTCCCGGTCCCTTCTTCACGCATGCCCCTCCCCAAGTGCACTGATAAGGGAGGTCCTCCTCTTCTTCCTTTTTGCATTCGTTTTTGATCCAGTGAGTTTACCCAGGGCTGCCTGGATGACCATGGGCTTGCTACTCTTCATTGGAACATGATGAGCACATCTGTGGATACTCAGCTGAAGATCATGTCTGACCCTTTCTCTGCTCCCTTCATCTCACATGGAAACATAGCTGGTATAGCTCATCCAGATGCTTTCTTGTCTGAGAAGCCTCCCACATGTACTCAGCAGCCCATAACTACCTCATTATCTTATTAATATGTCAAAACTTTCATAGTATTTAGTTTTCTGACATCATCTTAACTCAGACAAAGTTTTACAAAAACAAAACAATACCCAAACCATCTGTGCTTAGTGTATATAATCTGATGAGCTGAAAATGCAGATGTACATATGTAGATATGCATGTATAATCTAGATATCTACATGTACCCATGATAAAATACTAAGGAACCAAATTGTTTGAGAAGTTCTTCATTTTTTTTAAGGAAATTGCATGAACAGATAAATAATAATATCTGCAATTTAGCATGGGTTGTCTGTCCTACATCTCTCTCTGGGATTATACTTACATTAGCACATGGGAGGAGGGCCTTTCTGATCAGCTGATGGAAGAAGAGAGTGTGGAAGTCCAGCTGTTTGGTGTCCAGCAGGAAGCTCTCCAATGGCTAGCCTTCCCGTAGGTACAACTAGGCATTGCATTTCAAATGAAAATAGGTGACCAGTAAGCATTTTATAGGGATTCGTGGTACATACTAACAGCCTAACTGTCCCAATTAGGGACCTGAATAGGAAAAGATGCAGTATAAAGAATTAGGGAGACTAGAAAGTGGGTTTATTTTGGGGGAACTAAGTTGTAAACAGGTTTAGAAAGCAGCTTCCTTATCCACCAGAGAAATGTCCCGAGACACCTAGTTAATCCTTGAAAACTCCAGACATCCCAGTAATGATAAAATAGAAGAGGAATAACAGTATCCCGCTATAAAAGCATCAACATCACTATTCTTATACTTTTAGGCCATTATTTGGTAAAGCAAGGGTCACCTCAGCACCAGCACTGTGACAGTGTGAGGGCCTGGTAACTGAGACAATTCTTGAATGACTAACAGGAAGTGGCTTTGACAGTGTGAACACACTGGCGGCAGGCATGATTTTCACCCCCTAAGAGCAGCAGTGTGACAGTTTTTTTTTTTTTTTTAATTTTACTCACTGTGATACACAATTTAAAACTTATGAGTGGTTTATTTTTGGAATTTTCCATTTAGTTAGTTAGTTGGTGATGTTTACCCCTGTAGTTACTGTTCTCTTCCCTAAGTTTTCCATCTTCAGGATTCCCTCAGTTTGTGTTTTCTTTATTGTTTCTATTTCCATTTTCAGGTCTTGAGCCATTTTATTTCCTTCACCTGTTTGATTGTATTTTCCTGTCTTTCTTTAAGGGATTTATTTGTTTCGTTTTTTCAAGGCCTCTATCATCTCTATAAGAATAGACTTGAGGCCATTTTCTTGTGTTTCAGCTGTGTTAGAACATCCTGGGCTTGTTACAGTTAGATAGCTGGGTTCTATTGCTACCATATTGCCCCAGCTTTTGTTGCTGGTGTTCTTAAGCTGGCCTTTAGCCATCTGGTTGTCCCTGGTGTTGGGTGGGTGTTTTGGTGCCCACAGGACTCCTAGGGAAGGCAGGAAGAGTCATGGGCCAGAGGCTGGGCATTACTGGGGACTGGCAGCCCTTCTTGGTAAGGTGGCTAAGGCTGTTTGCCATAGACTAAAACTAGGTATGCCTGGGGCCCTGCCAGGCCTTCTCAGGAAGTTGAATAGTGCCATGGGCCAGAAGCATAATGTTCCTTGGGCCTGGTAAGCTTCCTCAGGAAGGTGGGTAGAGCCGAGGACCAGAGGCTGGAATAGCTCGCAGCCCTCCTCAGCTGGCTTTGTCCAAGTTGGAACCCCAGAAAAGATATTGGGATGAGGTCTAACCTGGATGATCCTGTGGTTTGGTCTAGCAGATCTCCCCAGGAAGGCAGGCAGAACTGTGAGCCAAAGGCTGGATGATCATAGGCCCCTATTTGTTTGTTTGTTTATGCCATGATAGGCTGTGGGTAAATGAAATCATAATGAAAGATCATGGAAACAAGGGAACTGATATGTTGTCTGGAAAAAAAGATGGTATGAGGTAATCACCCAGAGAGAGGCACTGAAAAACCGAACCAACAGAAGCCACTCCCGTCATTAACAATAGCTCTGCGGCTCCACCAAATAGCTCCAAAGGCAGTAGTGGGGCTTATGCTGAAGTTTGACTGTATGGGCTGCTATTCATAAACAGCTACGTGATCCATTGCTGCCAAATGTCTCACCCACTACCCACTGAGAGAACTGCCATCCCAGATTAAACATCATACCTCAAGACCAGCCAGAGCCCCGTCTCACTGCATTGGACGCCCTCCCTGCGAGGAGCAGCTTGACTAGGCTCAACCCATATTTCAGGTAAAACTTTGCATTTCATACCAACACAGCCATGGTCAGGATCATTACCTGAAAATTGACAGCTCAGGATCCATTGACTCCCAAGCTGGGCAACATGGCCCCAGGAGGTAGAAAGGGCTCCTTGTGTCCGTCAGAAGGAGATACAGCTGTGGATGGTAAATCTATCAGTCCTGAGTTATGACATCAAAGAGCTTCTAACCCAAGACACTGATGGAACCTCTGAGCCAGGCAGTGAGGTGCTAGCCTGAAAACATGGCCCTGGAATGATGGGGAGCGTGTTCTCAAAAAGCATCCATAAGAGGAGGAATGCCCGTCCCCAGTCCCCAGTCCGTTTCCTCATCCAGCAACTAGATTTGTAATGCACGAAATCTGCATAAGTCCTGAGGCCTTTGTTTCTAGAAGGGAAACAATCTCTCTCTAAATTCCCAGGCTCAGAGCATCAGACTCAAAGATAGAGCCACTCTAGGGTCCCATCAGACTTCAGGGCAACCCTTACAATACTTTCATAGTTGTGATTTTTTTAAAAAATTCTTTTTGCAGTGCTAGAGATTGGAGCCAGAGCATACATGTACCGTATTCGGCTAGTGGGCTCTATCCCTGACCCTATAAACATTTCATAAAAATATTCAAGAAAGTCCTTTGTAAAACTTTCATACTTTGAAGATAAGTTCTGAGAAGTCAGTGGCCTGCCACGTGCTGCAGAACAGGGATTTTTGAATGTGTACCTCTTTATGTATTTATTGACACAGACCCAGAAATTACTCAGAACAAATTTAATTAGCTCTTTAATTTCTAGATTTCCTCAGAGCCATCAACACAAATTACTTTTTTATAATAGGTAACTAAATAAAACAACTCAGGATTATATTGGAAGGAAAAGGAATTAATATTTTATATTCTGTTTGTTGTGCTGAATTATGAAGGTATATTTTCCTCCAGTTTAGGTTCTTTACTCCGGAATTTAAAAAGGAAATACAAACTAACAGTTGCTAAAACTTCTCCTGACATATTCTGACATATTAGAAAGATTTCGGCATTATTTCTATAGAAGAACACTTCTCTATAAACAGAGACGAAAATGCAATTTGAGCTATTTGTACTATTATTTAATGAGAAAAAATACTACTGTTATTATTCACAAAAAGCTGATAAAATAATTCTATTGGCTAATACCAGTTGAGAATTTAGTATGAGATAATCACTATTAATAGCTTGCATACATCTGGGTTTTAAGTTTTCCATTGTCCACTGAAATAAGTACTGTCTTAGACATTTATTTTCCCAATGTTGAACATGCAACTCAGATGTACAGAATTAGTCTGTGATGGAGCTGAAACTGGAAACAATGCTATCTGTGCTATCTGGTTTGAAAATTTATACTTTTAAAATTATGGTAGACATTTCCTACTGGTGCTGTGTTTACATAATATATACATATATATATGCATGCATGTATTCTCTCTACATGGAAGTTAAGCTCATTCCTGACACATTTTTATTTCACATCATCTGGGTTTATTGATTTGATCTTGCCTTCCTAAGCACATCTCTTAGTCAGCCCTTGATACTGACATCAATAGACTGAGGAGGCCACATCCCAGCCTTTCTCTCGACACTGAGTCCAACATGAGCTGCATCTGTGTTAGACATCTCTGTGGAACGCATGATAGCCAGTGTATTTGGCATGTGCCTACATTTCATGAGGTAATTGAACTGTGTCCTCCAAATTTGACTGTTATAATATGTTCTGCATGCTTGAGGCCTGGTGTACAAAGATCAGTAGACATTCGTGTTCAAGCCTGAGGATCGAAGTTTGCTCTCTAGGTTCCGTGTGGTGGGAAGAGAGATCTGGTTCCCAGAGGTTGCCCTCTGACCTCCATATCCATGCCTATGCGCACACACTCACACATGAAAATAGTTTGCCGATTTTTATTTAAACTCATGTACCATGTGGGTCTACTTGTCCCTGTCCCCTCTCCTGTTTTTAATAAACCTGGTGTTTCCTGTGACTTGGGCCACCCTTACATTTCTGAATTTTTAAGGGCACAATACTTGTTCATCTAGTACATATAAAAATAACCCAATGTTTGTTTCCAGGAAAGGTACAAAAGAAAAGAGTATAACATTATGCTCTTTCCTCCTCAATGTGGATGTCTGAGCATTTCTGCCAGACCCGTGATGCCTAGATAGAGAACGCAAATCTGACTTTGGGGCTTCGAATTGTATTCCTCATTTAGTCTGTGTTCCCCTATGTTTGTATCAGGAGTGTTCTCTCTTTCAAAATGGCACCTCCCTTTCTATAACTAACTCATTCTCTTCCTTGATCCTCATGTCTTCAAGAGATGAGCCATGTAATTGCCTATTTTGGGAAGGAAGCATCTGGGGTTCACAGACTAGATAACTCACAAAACAGCTCAAAACATGCAATGAGAAGATCCAAGACTCACCTGGGCCCTTGGCAGGGATACTGTCTCCCCCATTCTTTTTTGTTTGTTTGTTTGTTTGTTTGTTTGTTTTTGCTTTGTTTTGTTTTTTCAAGACATGGTTTCTGTGTGTAGCCTTGGCTGTCTTGGACTGGCTTTGTAGATCAGGCTGGCCTCCAACTCACAGAGATGCACCTCTGCCTCCCTGAGTGCTGGGATTACAGGTGTGCACCTCCATTCTTAGTTTAGTAATCTTGCACATCCTTGGAAGACCCTACTGTGTTCTGAGGCCGAGTATGGGAGCTTTGTTCTGTTTCGTTTTTCCTTTTCTGCTTGGCTAATGCATTATCATGCTGCTCATCAACGTAATTGTTTTCAGAGCTAACGGCTTTTATATTATTGCTCAAATTATTAATAAAACTTCCATTATGCATGAAGTATTTAGCCAGTTTCTCTTATGAAGTACTTTGTAAACACTGTAACTAATTAGGCCAAGGAAAGAACAGGAAGGTAAATGCTCTGCCTTGTACTCACAGATGGCAGCAAAGCTAAGTGACTTACCAGCGTCAGGAGGCGAGTTACAGTAGTAACTGCAAAGCTCGCAGCTCTCTGCTTCCTGCTCAGGTGTCACAGCTCTGTCAGGAGTAACCGCTGTCCACAGTTCCCAGACATCTTAGTTGTCATGAAGCCCTGGACCCACAGATCCTCCCTCTAGGAAAAGCCTTCACAGAGAAATAGACGACTCCTGATCTTGTAACTGTATTAACTATCACAAAGCACTCAAGGAAATGTTATTTGTAGATGCGAAAATTAACATTCTAAATCAGAAACAACGGTATGTTGAACAAAAGATAGATTTCTTGGACAAGGCAAAACAGGTCTTGGTCACCTTGGCTTTAATGCTGATTTTGTTTCGAAGTTGGATCTCGATTTTCTTTTCATACCTCTGTCCCTGTCCCTCTCCAATGCTTCCCACTCCCATTCAGAGCTTGTCATTGGAAATAACAGCCTAAAGAGTTTGGAAGTCTCCTTGGACCCTTTCGATAGACTTCAATTCCTGTTTTCTCATTAGAACATTCATACTTTTGTGCCTCAGTGGGAAAGATCAATTATTTCAATGTCAGTGGTGGTAATATTACCCCTAAGATTTAGCAATTTTCAAAGATCTTTTAACTTAATTAGAAGCATTTGTTGTAAATTGAATTAAACCTGTTAAAAGTGCAGTGTGTTATATTAAATGCATAATATCCAAATTGGCCAAGGAGGCACAATTTTAAGGAGAACGTTCCAGTTTAAAAATGGTCACATTGCAATAAACAGGAAATTGTTCCTTCCATCAGCTCTCTGAAAGTTGAAAGAATACATAAGGATTTTATCCCAGTATATTTAGGTAAATGTGTATGTATAGAGAGACACCTTTATATAAAAATATGTATTTCTTACATATGCTTGAAATAAGGAAGATAAACAAAAAAAGAAACAAACATTATAGTAGTTTAAAAATAAAGCTGAAGCCATAGGCATTTAATATATTAATATTAATGCAATGTTCAGCACATTGTAATTTTATAGTAATTAATTTTTTGAAGAATACCTCCTCTTTTCAAAGGACGAATATTCTGATTTTCACAGAGCTTTCCTCTGTCTCTTGAGCATGTGATCACCGAGAACTTACCCAGAGAATGGCAACAAGTTAAAAATGCTTAATGGTGCGCTGCTGCGGGTTCACTGGATTTTTCCTTAACCGACCTTTAGAAAATTCTCAGGGTAGTTTTCAAAGGTCTTAGGCACTAGGCAAAGATGAGGAGAGGGGCTGGGCTACTGGAATATTGAAAAGGGTATATTAAAGGATAGGCCAACTGATGAAGCTTAAAATGGACTGAAAACACCCAGAACCATTGGATTTAAAAACTGTGCTCAGGAGCTGGAGAGATGGCTCAGCTGTTTTAAGCTGGGCTCACAACCAAAAAACTGTGCTCAGGTGATTTGGGGGAGGGGTAGCCCAGTATACAGTATTGTTGGCACTTTCGTGTGAGGCTTTAAAGCTTCAGATCTTGGAAAGAGTAAAGCTTTTGGACATTCAAGGGGGCTTGGTTCCAAACCTCCCACAGATACTAAAGCCCTTAAGTGCTCCGGTCCCTAAAAGAGCACATCTGGCTGAGTGTGTAAAATCTACCCAATCCTCACAACCTTTGGTATGCTCATATCATCTTCAGCTCACTCAGGCCGCCTAGTACTACACAAATCTGTGCTAGTGGTTAGCAGCTGTGCTGCTCAGGGACTAGTGACAAGGAAAATGTTTGCACATGCTCAGGACATATGTGACTTTTAATAAGGTTTTATTGTTGTTGTTGTCTGTTTGAGGATTTCATACGTGAATACTGTATCTCCATGATTTCCACCTCTCTTTTTCCCTTCCAACTCCTTCTGAGTCACCTCTTCAACTCCCCCTCAAATCTATTACCTATTCTTCTTCTTATTTTACCAATCAACTCATGACCTCTTTCTTATTTATTCCAACTACTCCTCTGTCTTGGTAGCATGTACAGCACCTTCCGACACTATGAAAACTAGTCTTAAGCAAGGAGGCTCCCAGGCCACTTTCCGTTTGATTCCTCCAAGCCCTTTGTCAAAATGTGTGGTGTTCTCAGTCATAGGGCCTTGCCTTCAAGTTCTGGAAGGCAGCTGAGGCCAACAATGTTAGTCTATCTTGCTTGGGAATTTTCTTGAACTCTTCTGATCAGAATCGACTGGATGTTTCCCATACCTGGTTCTCGGATTCCTATTAGGTAGTCTGTGACTCTTGGGGAGAACATTATTACTCATCACAGTGTAATTATTGATCCTTATATATACACATACAGAAGTAAGTATGTCTGTATGTCTATATGTCTATATGTCTATATGTATGTATGTATGAATTATAACCTATTGAATCCATTACAAATGACTTGTATGTACAGGTATTTATGCCTCTACACTTGGAACTGGGGCCTTGTCCTTGGGGAAAAACAAATTCTCTCTTTCAGTTGCCATTCACTACATATAGCTCTCCTTTAAGGGTGGGGTCTTGTGAAATTTACCATCCATGTTGGCATGTAAGCTGGTCACTGTGCAGGTCTTGTTTATGCAGCCATATCATTGAGATTTCATGGGTGTAGATTCATTGTCATGTTCGTTGCAGCTGGTGTTTTTTTCCTATGCCCTCTGCGCCTTCTTCTGTGATGTACCCTCAGCCTTAAGTATAGTGGTTGTCTTGTAGATGTACCAATTGGGATGGGACACCCCCCCAGTTATGTGAACTTTGACGGATTGTGAATCTGTGAGATGGTCTTTGGAAGTTTCTTTGGTAAAGAGTGATGTCAGGAAAGTAAAAGGGGACCATGGTTGGAGGGAAAAGAAGAAGAAATTCTGGAGATGAGACTAGTAGACGCAGAGGCTCTGAAAGTGGAAAGGGGAAAAATATCAGAAGGCTTTGACTGAAAAGAGGGGAAAAAGAGTAATATTGAGAGAGGGTGGGAGGAGAGATAAATAACATTAAGGATGTTAGGAAAAGCCATAGAGAAACATTAATTTATGATCATATATATATAATGAATATATATTCATTATAAATATACATATAAATAAAAATACATATATAACATATCCTATACATATGTGTATGTAATAATGGAGTTACATCACACTAAATAATAATGTTCTCCCAAGAATCACGGACCATCTAACAGAAACCCCAATATCAGGCATAGGAAACCTTAAGCTAAATTGTTGGTCAGAAGAGTACAAGAAACTCCTGGAGAAAGATGGACTAATGCTGTTGCCTTTTGCTCTCTCTCTGAACGTGATGGTAAGACACTATTCCTGATGACACCACACACTTTGGACACAGACCTTGGAGGAATCAAACTGGAATTGATCTTAAGGCTTTCCCTAGCCTTAGTGATCTAGCACGCATAGTGATGGAAGGTGCTAAAAAAGCTGCTAATAGAGAAGAGCAGTTGGCAGTACCGTCCATCTGAACAGCCTATCAATAACAAACACCAGAGACAGATGTGTGAAGATATCCTCAACGGTGCAGTGGTATACTTTTGTCTTGGGGTAACCAACAGCTGTCTAATTGGACTTCAGGCCTGCTCCACAGAAATTCATGTGTGGTGCTGTAAACTTAGCGTCTAAACTTAGTCATGAGTCATAGACCCTAAAGGAGAACATACTACTGCCATTTTCCTAAATAGACATGATTCCTAACTGTATACTAAGTACTTATCTTCATATCCCCAAGTGGCATTATCTCTCATCCCTCATCAAAGGCAATGTTAGAAGAGTATTTTCTTCGGACTAGGAGGATGACTCAGTGGGTAAAGTGTTGGCAATGCTACCATGAGGATCTGAGTCTCAAACATCCACAAAAGCACAGGTGAAGGGTCTCTGTAAGTCCAGATCTAGGAGTGCAAAGACAGTTGGATTTCACAGGCTCTCTGGGCCATCCATCCTAGACAAAAGGATATGCTCCAGGTTCAGTGAAAGGTTCTTGTTTTCAAAAATAAGTTGACAGGCCATCAAGATGGCTTAGTGGGTAAAGGCACTTTGCATGTAAGCCTGGCAACCTGAGTCAAATTCCGAGAACTCATGTAAAGTTGGAAGGAGAGAACCAGTTTCAAAAAGTTGTCATATGAGCCCCATACACATACTGTGGCGTGCACACACACACACACACACACACATGCAATAATAATCCATTAAAAGTAATAAGGTAAAAAGTTAGACTTTGATCTCCTCAGAACTGTGGGTGGGATGAGATGTTCCGTGTTTGTAGTCCTACTTTCAGAATTTCTCTTCCTTTTGGAGAACTCAGAGAAGACATTCTCTCTGATACAGTTTGACATAAAAATTTGACTTGTTTCCTCATAGCACTTTACAAGTTATCAAAGCATTTAATCAGTGAGTCTTAGTCCCAGCATTAGTGCTTTGCATTTGTCTGTATCTGTCAGTAGACCAAAAGTTCTATGAATCCATGGCAAGGCCTCTCACCTGTGAGCATCTTGAAACTACCGTCATATTCCATTACTACTGAGAAAAATTATACACATTTACAACTTAGAGCAACAAGGAGTTCTGATATTGTACTTCTGGAGGTCAGAGGTCTGAAATATGCTTCTGGTGGAAATTAAGGTTTGAACAGGGCTGATTTTTTCTAGAGGTGCCAAGGGACAATGTTTCCTTGCTCCTTTTCCATTCTACAATCTATCTTTATATTTTCGTCTTCACAGGCTACAAATTCAGACTAAGATTTTACATGTTTTCCTCTTTCTGGCTGTCCCTCTGGTTCTCTCTCTTTTTGTCTCCTTAGTTGTCATTTTCCAATCTTTGAAGATACTTGTAATTATCTTGGGCTCATCCCAGATAATTTAGGATAGTCTTATTTTAACCTGTAGCCAAAATTTCTTCTGCTGCTTAAGTCATGACTGCCATATAATTTTTTACATAATCACAGATTTCAGGGGTTGAGGCAATTGATATTTTAAGTGGTATTAATATTACTAAAATACTATTATAGCCATTCCATACACATTCAGTCATGATCTAGGAATGACTGTAATTCTGTAAAGGAAGAACATTTCTTTCTGATTTTATGGCAAGGTGCTGTGAGTCTCCTGGTGTCTCTTGAGAGACTCATTCAATAGATGATGGGGAAAAGTCCTGGTAGAAAGACAGGAGCACACAGAGAACATTCCTGGTTAACCAGCCATGTTACCTTGAGCAAATCATGTAACCGACTTGGGCTTTAGTTCTGTTTCTGTGGTCACTGGAGAGACTTGGATATGACCTCTGCATGTTCCTTTATGTCTTCATTTTATTTATTTTAACTTAACATTTTTTGATTTCTTCATTTTAATGGGTCCTTGGAATACTGAATAATATGCCTCAGAAACATTGAGCATGTTTGGTTAAAAGAAAAAAAAAAAAAAGACATGACAGTGGAACTGGAGAAATAGCTCAGTTGATAAAGAAATTGCTTCCTAAGTATGAAAGACCAAGTTTGGATCCCCAGAATCCATATAAAGCCAGGTTCAGTAGCATGCGTTTGTTATCTCCGAGTGGCTGGGATGAGATGGAAGATGGAGAAGGGGGAACCTGGGAGCTCACAGGCCAGATAGACTGGTGTACACAGTGGTGTAAAACAAGAGACCCAGTCCCAGATGAGGCGGAAGGTGAGAACTGATACCCGGGATTGTCCTGTGACCCCACATCCCCCGACACTCACACACAAACACACAGAGACATCTACATATACACACAAATAAAAAAAATCCTCACGATGAGTAGACAATAGTGAAAACTTAAAGATGACCCAACAAAATGAGTATTGATTTGCAATCGTTAATATTTTTTAAATGTCACATGTGGATTATATTTAGTTTTGCCAGAAAGGACTGTGGACATTTTAGTGCCATCTATTGGTACTGATTTTAAAATAAAGGTTATCAAGGCCAGCTGATGAGTCTTTATAGCACATTAATTCTGTAGAATTTATGTACACTACAAAGCAGCATTTAGGAATGCATTTCATACTTTTTCTCTCCAAAGCAATCTTGGCCTTTTTTATTGTGTTATTATTACACTGATGGATTGTAGAAATCTTGCTTGATTTCAGGTCTCTATAAACATTGGGCATGCAAGGGGAATATATGGGTGTCATATGAAATGTGGCTGAAGTTCAGAGAAATAGGTTTCATTTAATAGCTGAAGACTGGATGGCCTCCTTAGTCCCTTCTCCCTCTGGCACTCACCCCTGAGCAATGGAAGTACTGTCAGCATGAACTGAGGAGGCGCTGATGGCCTCAATGTGATTTTCCAGTGATCTGTGTGCTCCATGGCTTCCTTCATAACCAACAAATCAATTCCCACTCTATGTATTACACACCCCAGTGGAAGATGCCATTTATTATCCTTTGGATGATCAGACACTTTGTACAGAACCTTGAAAGACCAGAAACTAAGGGAAGAATGGTAGAATTGTGAATGGTAATATTCTACCGGCACAGGGCATCTTGTCATGTGCTTTGCACATTCACAAGCTCAACAAAGAGGCTCTGGCAAGGCAATTGTGAAATATGGAGGCAGGAATCTGTTGAATGAAGTGCATTTTGAACATGATCTATAGAGAGGCAATTGTAGATGTAATTCTGTATAACTGGGCACTGAAACTCAGGTACAAACTCTAAATGATTATATGGCAAGAGCTGCTATATGCTGTAAATAGGGACATCAGTTATAAGACTATGCCTCACCAGCTTCTCTAATAAAATTTAATTATTATTTTATTTAAATCACCCAACATTAATATTGTTAATATTAAATTTTAATTAATATCAAAATTCTAGGCATATGAAATTATAAGCATCTGATGATTAACTTTTCCTCAATTTTTTGAAGCCACATGCAGGGTTTACCAATATTAAATGAATGAAGACTAATATTGGTTTGCATCAATTCAGAACAAATGATTATTTTGAGTGACATGTGAATGTAGTTACTGTAACCTGGGTTGAATTGTTTTTCTAAATCAAATGTCTGATAAGCAAAGATTTGTTTCTAAATGGGAGTGGAAGGACTTAAATCATGGAACTGATAGTGGGGCTTTCGGGTAGTTTCTGTGCATAAGAACTCAAACTGCATAGTCATTTAACGTCAATGGATGTGAAAAGAACAATGGAAAATATCACTCATCAAACAGGCTTCTTTCCATCTTTTCTGTTTTCCACCATTTGAGATTTTCCAGTTTTCTGAAAACGGCATAATGTGAAACCTGCATCTGGTTTCTTCTTCCTTTGAAGAGGCGAAATAGTGATGGAGTAATTAACGGAAGAGATCATGTATAGAATATTTTTGCTTGAGTGGTCTAGCAAGGGTCTGGGTTTCATTTCCCATGATGGAAAAACAGTAAGGTATTCTGGGGGTCTCTCATAAAAGACTTCAACCCCAACAGTAGCTCTGTCTGTAACCAAGTGTGTGTGTGTGTGTGTGTGTGTGTGTGTGTGTGTGTTTGTGTGTGTGTGTCCATGCATTTCACTGTTCTTCATTTGTGTGATTGAAAGGCATGGTCAGTACAAAGTGGGTGACAGTCCGCTTCTCCATGCAAAACACTCATGGAATGGTCAGTGTCAGCTTCGCTGCCTTGTAAGTCTGTAAACACCAAGAGAGTACAGCCTCACCCCTATCTGTTGCTATTCTGTTGTCAGGCTGCCTTGTCTTCTTCTGTGGCCTGGTAATGCTGCTTCCCCCTCAGGGGGAGGTAATTAAAGAGCAGGCCAATCAGTTCAAGTCAGAGACAGTTCCTATTCCTATTACAATGGAACCCACTTGGATACTGAACTGCCATGGGCTACAGATCTGGAGAGGACAGGAACTCCATAAGGAGAGCAACAGAACCAAAAAAGTCTGAGCACAGGGGTTTTTCTTGAGACTACTATTCCAACCAAGGACTATGCATGGAGATAACCTAAGACCCCTGCACAGATGTAGTCTTAAGTTCTTTTTTAATTTTATTATTTTGTAATATTTAAAAAAAATCTTTTTATAATTTATTGATTTTACATTTCAATTTTAACCCCCTCCCTCATCTCCTCCCAGTTCCACCCTCCTTCCCTCTCCCCCCTCCCCCCAGCCCCCCCCCCCCCGGTCCTCACAGTAGGAAACCCTCTTCCCTTACCATCTGACCTCAGTCTATCAACTCTCATCAACTCTCATTAGGACTGGCTGCATCTTCTTCCTCTGGGTTCTGCCAAGGCCACCCACCAGAGGGAAGTGATCAAAGAGCAGGTGGGTGGATGACACCTAAATGAACATCGGTACAAAGTCCCAATTTATTTCTAATATCAGAGATCAGACCTCTACTCCTGCCTGATGCGTCTAAAACAAAAAGGGAGAAATGTAGAGAGCTGCGTAATGCCGCGCCTTAAAGATGGAGCTGGTTTCCGCTTTCCACCTTCCCGATGGTGAGTGCTCTCTGTCACAAACAACTCCACATTTGGCTAAGGCTGAGGATCTGGCTTGCTTCCATGTATGTGGACCTATCTGCATTGCCCAGGTGGCATGCTGAGGTTGGCTACCCAGAGGCTATTTAAGCTGTGGGCTGGCTTTCCCCAGGGTCAGATGATTGTTCAAGGTTCCTGAATAAACTTCATTGAAAAAAAAAGAGTCTAAGTCAGAGGCAGCCCCTGCTCCCCTTACTAGGGAATCCACATGGAGACTGAACTGCCAATGGACTACATCTGAGCAGAGGGTCTATGTTTTTTTTGCTTTTGGTCTTTGGTTGGTGCATCACTCTCTGTAGGACCGCTTGGGCTGAAAAGATGTCTCAGTCATTAAAAGCTAGGCTCACAACCATAAATTAAAAGTAAAATATTTTGATGTGCCCATGGAGTCTACACTGTTTTGTTAAATAGTAAATTCTTTATTCTGAATTCTTATTTGTGTATTTCAGTGGTATATACATACCTCCATTTGGTTTCAAGTGTGAAATAATTCATTTTTAACAATGGATAAATACAATTTTTATTACTTTTGATTCATGTGTGTGTGTGTGTGTGTGTGTGTGTGAGAGAGAGAGAGAGAGAGAGAGTACATGTATGTATGGTGGTGGTCAAATGACCACTTTTGGAAGCTGATTCTTTTTTTTTTTTTTTTTCAATGCAGTTTATTCAGGAACCTTGAACAATCATCTGACCCTGGGTAAAGCCAGCCCACTTTAAATAGCCTCTGGGTAGCCAACCTCAGCATGCCACCTGGGCAATGCAGATAGGTCCACATACATGGAAGCAAGCCAGATCCTCAGCCTTAGCCAAATGTGGAGTTGTTTGTGACAGAGAGCACTCACCATCGGGAAGGTGGAAGGCTGAAACCAGCTCCATCTTTCAGGCGCGGCATTACGCAGCTCTCTACAGTTTCCCCTTTTTGTTTTGGACGCATCAGGTAAGAGTAGAGGTCTGATCTCTGATATTAGAAATAAATTGGGACTTTGTACTGATGTTCATTTAGGTGTCATCCACCCAAAGAGCATCAGACCCGTCAGATACCTTTTTCTCAGAGGCGGGACCTGAGGCATCAACCCGCATGCAATCAGACATGCTCTTCTCTGGGTCCAAAGTGGCTGACCCTGAGTGCAGTGCTTAGCCTCGCATCCTGAGCGTAACATTTTGGCTTTTTATGGTAGCCAACCATGCTTGGGGAGACTGTCCTGCTTCAATGGCTGTAAAGGCCTGAATGGTCATGGCTGCATTACGCTGTTGTGAGAATCTAATCTTGCATATATACCACAGGCAAACCAAGGAGACCAACACCAGAAGGCCTGCTAACGCTCCCATGCCCGCCCATTCCTTCAGATGATTCATGGCTGCAGCAATCCATGATGATAATCCTGTGGCTAGTCCTGCGTCCACTCTGGTAGAATTTACCATGACAATGGCCACTCTCAGCTGCTCCATCGTAGTATCGAATTCTCCAGTCCAATTACCTAAAATATAGCTAGACAATTGTTTAGACAGATTTGCAGCACAGGGAAAATTCTCATGTTGTATGCTAGTGACTCAAAGTCCAGCATACTTTCATCGACAGCCAAGTTGAGCGATTTGCCATAGGGTATCAATTTGCTCCTTGGAAGCTGATTCTTTTGTTCTCCCTTGTGTGTCTCAGGGACAAAGTTCAGGTTGTCAGGCTTGCTACCAAACTCCGTTACCTGCCAGACCATCTCACTGGTCCCAATAAGCCAAACTGCTCTTGAGTATATGTGATATTGTGAGCAGGCAAGATAACAAGGAATGTACTTTAGATTTTCAACCTGTTCCAGAAAAGTTAAATTTACTGTGTATAATGATTTTTTTCTGTATTTCATGATACAAGCATGTAGCTCAGTCACGTGTGTGTTTATGTTGCTGGGCATCTATCTGATTTCAGGAATGCTTCAACTTGCAAAGTCTGAACTGTGACAGCAAAAAAGGATTGTCTTTCTGCACCAACAAGGTCATGTAGCAGAATCCTGCGGTTTCTGTCCTTTTGTGACTGGATTATTTCACTTGAGCTGTTCTCGTGGCTCATTCACATTACAGCATGTGTCAGAGCTCCCTTATTTACTTAATGTTGGACAATACTTTATTATCAAATCTGTTCCCTCCATTCATTCCTCAGGGGGCATGTGTGTTACTTTCATGAACTGGCTGCTGAAGACACTGCTGTCTTGAGCAGGGATGAGGCTCTTACTTCTCTGCTCTTCCTTCATTCCTCTGGGTATGGATTTATAGTTGTGATTGGTGGACCAGATGGTAGTTACAGTTTTTAATTGTGGCATAATGTACACCGTAGTGTTTTCTATAGTAATTTACTAGACTTGTTTGTTTGTTTGTTGTTGTTACAGTTGGTGCTCACGAATTCTAATACCAAATGCCTGAGATTTTCTATGTTGTTCTTGCTGTTTTTAAGAGGCCTTGAGTGGAGGATGGATTCAGGTCACATGATTTTCACGTACCTTACCCTAATTCACATTTTCCCATGTTGGCTTCCATCATCCATTACAACAAAAAGGAACATAAATGTGTTGGACTTCTGAACATCTAGAAATAATTTCATTGAATTCTCTTCTTTTTCGGGCATACTGTAGATGCTGAATTTACCCATGATTCTTTGCTTGCAGCTGCCCTTCAGACCGCTGTGTAGCTGGAGAGTTATCCAAGCACCTCCACTTTGCATTGGTGTCCTTGTTTTCAGAACTTGAATTAGCTCGATGGCAAAGCCAGGGCTTCTGGTACATCCTTCTGCTGACGGCTTCTCTGTGGTTCCTGAGGCTCTACCTGCATTACCTGGGACAGTGGCTTTTCCTCTGGGCCCTTTCAACTCCAGTTACAAAGTAAGTGCTTTCCCCTGCAAGCCAAGGGGATGTATTTTCATCTTGCTAGGGCAAAGCAAAGTACAAGATACCTTTCCCTGTTCACTTACTGGAAGACCTAAAATGGAGGCCTGATTTGAAGAGACAAAATAAAGTCTTTACCTGAGAGCAGGGGCTTTTTATTATAGTTACAGTCTCAGGCTGTGGTTGGCTCTGAGATACCAATACTTACCTTGTGCATCAATATTTATTTAAAATTCAGCACATTCAAATATGTCTTGATATCTGAGCAAGACCCAAGAAGGAATTTGGCAATGATGTTTTTGTTCTATTTTGATTTTATAAGAGTGACATAGGCTGAAGCTATTTTAGAAGTAATGTGAGTCTGATTTATTACCATACTCAGAAAAGCAAAGATTGCCTCTTCTACAAAATGATTGAATTCAAACAATTACCAAATTCAAGCCCAGACAGCTTCCTAGGCCATTATCCTGTGGGTAGAAAATGATATTTTAAAGGTTGTCTCTCTGTAAAGATGATTCCATAGACACTCTAGATAGACATAGATAACAAAACAAGTAATATTCATTTTCTCAAATCTAGATGGCACAGTAGAAACATACAAGTGTGTATTTTACATTAAGATGATTATGAAGAATTTCAAGGTTTTGTGAAATGTGTATTGTATGTATGCCTACAGTTTTTGATTCTTTTATGAAATGAAGTAACTAAGATTTAGATATGTTGTAGATGTGAAAATTTATATGTGTCAAATAACTACATTGTCATGAAGTAATTTTCATGTGGGCACTTTTCTCTGCCTATCTATCTATCTATTTACCTACCTATCATTTATCATCTATCTTTATCTCTGTCTATATGTTGCATATATATATATATATATATATATATATATATATTTCCTTATATAGTTCTCACAGCAGAAAATACAAATGTTCTAGCTTGAGCTAATTACTGTTTATTAGCCACACTTTTACTCTTCATTAGAAAAGTACAGCAAAAAAATTTATTGTGACAGCTTATTTTAGTCAATTTCTTAAACAAGGGACTCGGAAGATTGTAGCACTTTGGGGGTTTACTGTATAAAGCCATAGTCTTGACACACACAGGGGCTCCAAGCCACATCTCAGCTATAAGCTACAGCAGGAACAGCACCAATAATGAACGAGTTCTCACTGCGTCAGGTCCTATACTAAGAAATCGGCTTCATTCTGTTTCATATCCGTGACAACACAAGAACAAAGCATCAAACCTTCTTTGAAGAAGTAGTCAAAGAATGGATAAAATGAAGACCTCCCCCCAATAGATTTTTCATGATTCACAAGAAGGGTGAACTCTGTCTGACAGTTTTACCCAAGTCGAATTGGACAGAAATCGTCACATAAACACAGTTCTCACGTGGTAGGGGATTGAGGACGTCAAAGGCACACTGGAGGCAGCCTCAGTTACTGGCTTGAGCTGGATTCAACCCACAGGGCTGTGGCTTATGCTGTTAGGCCCCTTGCTATGAAATTTCAGCCCCTTGCTATGAAATTTCACTTCTTAGTGATGACTGAGCTTTTGATGTTGGAAGTTGGAAGTCACTCCAGAAAAGCTGTAAGCAAAATCAATGAGTTTCATCCAAATTCTGAAGGATAATTAATTAGCTTTATGTCTGTCTCTCTGTTTTATAAGGCATTGACTCATTAGAAAGTTTACTACTGTATTTTACATCTAAAATTGGCCACTAATATGTTCTGTATACGACATCCTGATTTTATGGACGGCTCTACTGAGGGCCAATGAATGAGGTAACTTGCCTTTCCACGATTGCAAACTGTCCTAGTGATCAGGGAAGGTTGAAGACTAACATTCAATTCAGGTGCCATTTTGGGTCAAGACTTTTTTGTTTTTTTGTTTTGGTTTTTTAATAAAGAAAGGAGAGCACATGGGTCTGTTGATTGCTCTGCATACTTGGCTTTTGTTTGATTCTTGCTGGGTGCCTGTGTTTTCCCCTCACAGATTTGAGTTTTATTCCTACACTGTTGAGCTCTGCTACCCTGTTTCTTCCCTTCATGTTGGAGAAGAGATGGCCGTGATTGTATTGGGGCCTTTAGCACTGAACACAATCACATTCCCCTTGCTTCTGATCAGATGGGGCTGTCAGCAACTGTTTTCCTCCTGCCCGGATGCCTTGTCAAAGCTAATCATCACGATGGGACTATGGACAGTTCTAGACCCATTGGCGGTGTTTATAGTGGATACTTTCCTGGGGGTAAGTCAAATAAAATAACCAAGATATGAATCCCTGGCATGCAGCTCAGCTTAGTGCATGACTCAGTTGACATGGGATGTTTCAATAATGATGTCGTTCGGTATTCATCCTGAATTGAAATTATTAAGCCTTTCTGCATAAGAAAAAAATCATAGCTGTCTCATATAATTGATTCAAATGTAATTTTAGCTATTGCAAATAAATACCTTAAAAATAAGTAGTGAATTGCCTAGAAGATAATATGCAAATTAGCTGTCCCATTTTCAAAATTGTTCTTGAAATCCTGTATTCTTAACATAAAAATAAAAACTTTCTCTAGCTTTTTTTTTTTTTAACTAAAAGTTTTTGCAGAAAAACTTGCCAGAAAAGTACTTCTATCATAGCTCGTTCAGGGCACCTGGCTGCCGCCTATCTTCCTTCTGCTGGGACAGCCTTATATAATAAATATAAAGGCAAGAGATAAGAGCTGCTGGAACATTTTGAAGTCATAACTTCTCAAAAGTCACCCCTCGGGCATTTGTTCCAATGTCTGATGATTTTGAAGTGACAAGCACATCTCAACTTGAAATACAGGCCTAGCGTTCCGAATGATTGTCAGCGACATGAAGTGTGCGATACCACATAGCAGGACACAGCTCCAGTACTAGGAGAGGGTTCTGTGATTTTAATCATTGTGCACAATTGCTTTGCTGTGTATGTATGAAACCGAGTTAATGAGTTAAGGTGCCTCTCCATTTTACAGCTGGAAGAAATGGTTACATAGAACTCTATTGCCTATCCAAGGCGAGGCACGTAGCTCATGTTGTGATTACAGCTATGACAAATATATCTAAATTCTGAGGCTGGTGTTTTTCCCGTTGTATCAAAATCCCACCTTAAAACTTTAAGTCCACACATTGTTCTATGAAATTAAATATGTGCTTGTTCTAATGATAATTATTTAATCTCAACAAAATATTTAATTGCTAAGGGATACATGGACCATAATTTGGAACAAAAGCATTATGGGTAGGGTGAATTTATTTCCACATCCAGAGCACTAGTTACTTTGAGTTTTTACAGTGTGCAATTTCCTAAGCTATGCAACTGACCATTTTTCCAGCACTGGGGGGTCAAACCCAAGGTTGTTCAGGCAGTCTAATACTGAACTATATCACCAATGTCTGAAATAAGCAAGTCTTAATCTTTATTTTGTATTAGAACCTATTCCAGTTCTTGACAAAAAAAATTTTTTTTTCTGGACCCAGCAGTCCAGTTTCCTCATCAATGGATACAGACTGGGTCACAGATTTGTGCTTCTTCTCTGTTCCCACATGATGTGGACCTTTTTGGTCAGGGACCACGATTTAAGAACCTGAAGTCTTAGGCACCCATCAGTCTCTGAGGAGCATACAGGAAGGACCCTGAAACACTATTATCACTTGGAAAATAAAAGCCCAACATATAGGTTGCTCAGTGGTACACCTTTAACTTTTTTGTCTATTATCTGTGACTCAAACCAAAGATCAAGTCTAGCATCTTCATCAACATTTCATTCAAGTTGCCCAAAGTTTTATATTAGACTATCAAAGCACAATTGAAGACAGTGGACCCAAAATGTGATCATTCAACCCAAAACATGTTTCAGTCTGGAGCCAACAAAATTTTAAGCTTTTGTAAAATGAGCGAACAAACAAAAAGAAAAAAAGAAAAAAAAGGAAAGAAAGAAAAAGAAGAGAAATTTTAAATTAAACTTTTTATATCTTTGTCTGGTGATAATATAAAGCACCAAGCAGGGGCAGGTAGCTATTCTAAATTAATTTGGTGTGATCACATATTCAACCATAAGATTATCTGAAGCCATGCATTTAAGTTTCACATACCAGGTGTACGTCGAAAGGAGAGCTTCATAGTTGGTGTGTCTGGGCTTTGTCTATGTCACTAAACCAAGCAGATCTTCATGTTTCGATGAATTGTATTGTTAATTATGTCTGAGAGTCCTGCACAGAACTAGAACTAAAGTCTAAAGCCACAGTCTACAATGTACTCCCGGGAACACTGTGAACCTCAAGTTTCAGAGCAGGCAGCTCGGGGCTGCACAGTCTGTGAGCCCGTTTCTGCTTCCCCCAGGCTGTTGTTATGTTACAGCACTGCTTCTCAGACTTGAATGTCTGTCTTGTCTCTGTGGCTCATCAGGAAGGGCCCCGAAGTCTGTATTCCTCATGCTCCTATGTGATTTCAGCGATGCTAGTTCTCTGGACCATTTCCTAAGCCGGATGCTACTAGATGCATTATCAAGGGAACCTTCCCTGCCAGTGATCTTTTCTCGGCTCTTCATGGATTGCTACAGTCCTCTCAACCAAATTAGGGTCCCCGAGGCTCTGAATCCACTGGTCTATTATAAGAATGCCGAATACTTGAATGACCTCTGCTAGTAAAGCTTAAAACTGCAGAGATGCAATTGTGGAATATCACCATGTCAATCATTTAACATTACTAAAATGAGCTCCAAAAGTCCACATTATTAGCACAAGACTGTGTGTGTGTGTGTGTGTGTGTGTGTGTGTGTGTGTGCATGTGTGTATGTGTGTGTGTATGTTCAGGTCATCTTGCTGCTACAGACTAGAACTGTGTGTATTTGTCATGAAACCTTCAGCTGTTTGCATGTGCCAGATGTGACTGCTTTCTGAACGCTCGGTACGACTAGCCACCTTGGTGAGGCGGTGAAAGAGGGAGCTGTTTGAGCCAGCAGTGTGCTCTTTGCCTCATCCCTTGCTGCTCTCGCCATGGCGGTTATCGTCGTATTTGTGATTCTGAGTGGACCAAGCTAGATGCGTCTGGATCCTGTTCACATTCTTACTTATGGGTCTCCAAGCAGGCGAGGAAAAGACGGTACTGTCAAGCCTGGTTGAGCAGGAGATGTAAAGACACCATCTGCATGATGGGAAGACCATATTCTGAGGTATCTCACAATTCCTCCCAAAGGCCTGATTGGCATACCCAGCAGGCATCCTGCTCGTGCTGAGCTTACCGAAATGCCACAGGGGAAGTCAACTGAGGAGCACAAGCAGCTGTCCTCAAATATCTTCTGAGACCTTCTCAGAGAGAATATCTGCAGCCCTCGGGGAACAGCCTTCCTTCCTCCCATCAGGTCCCTTGGGCAGAAGAAAAGCCAACCAGTCCACTGTATACAAGGCAGCTTATGAAATGAGCATAGGTAATTGACTCTGATGCCGTCAGTGAAAGCTATGGGAAGGCTGCCTCCGGGATGAGCGTCTCAGAATGGCCTAACCCTGAAGAAGTTGACGTGAATGCTAGGGGACAAATCTAGTGACTGCATTTTTTTTTCAGTTGGAAAGAAAAACAAATTATATTTACTCCGTCTCCACAAATCAACTGCCCAACTAGTATCTTCCAGCTCTCACCATGTTTCATCTACTTTGGCTGCTTTTCCTCACAATGTAAATACCTCACAATAGACCCCCATGTCCCAACACTTTTTTTCATTGCGGATTATATTTCCAACATATAATTTTTGGAGATCCAATCAAATTGTAGTGCTTCCTTAGAAATCCACGGAGTGGTGGAGAAGATCACAGAGGTGCAGTCATGGGGAGCTCTTCTCTGGTCTCCAGTCTGCTATCTGTGATCTATACGACATCAAATAACATAGTTAAGCACGTCAGCCTTCACATGAGAACTGTGTAAAAGTATTAATGCATAGCAATAGTATCACTTACCTCATTCATCTCCCAGTATTGTTGGGTGAAACAAATGAAAGACTAAGCAGGAATAAAGCTTGAAGAATTCATGCGTTTCTCAAACGAATAATGATGCAAGGGGAATAATGAGGTGATGATACTATGCTCTGTGCATAACACACAGTGGAAGAGGAATTGTTCTGTTGGTTTAGACAAGAGCTCACACTCTGTGGAGTGAATCAAAGGCATCCACGCAGACATAGCACACGTGTTGAGTGGAGGCTGTCATGGTAGGCCCATGGCCCTTTTCTTTGCATCATTTAGGTCTTTGCTAAAGAGGTGGCGCCTTTGACAGAAATATTTAAAAAACACACTTGACCCTCCCATTACAGTTCAGATCTTGAGTGTTCCCCATAGGCCCACATTTTGAAAACATGCTTTCCCAATTTGAAGTGTTAGCAGGGGGTAGTAGAAGATTTGGGAAGCAGAGCCCAAGGGAGGAAGTTCGGACACTTGGGGACATGTTTTTGGAAGGGATAATTGGGACCCTGACTCCTTCTCTCTAACTTTCTTCTGGCTACTGTGAGGTCAGCAATTTTGTTCTAGCATCTGCTGCCTGTCATGGTGTGCTCATATCTCAGGCCTGGAGGCAGTGGAGTCTGTCAGCTATGGGTGTAAGCCCTGAAATCATAAGCCAGAGTAAGATTTCCTGCCTTACCAGTGTATATCACGGACAACAGGCTACTGTATCTCTGATGCTCTGATGCTTTTTTTTTTAACTTTGTGGGGTTTTTTTTCCTTGTAATGTGTCTTCACTATGTGTTTTTCAAACCTTTCTGCAATTGTCTTTTTTTCTGTGCAGGTCTGAGAATTGAACACAGGTTCTTGAGCAAGCTAGTGCAAGTGCCCCATTGATAGGCTACATCCTACCTTCTTGTGCATTTTTTAAATTTTTGAGATGGGGCTATAATGAAGGGGTCCAGGTTGACCTTGACCTCACACTGTGATGCAGTCAGCCTTTGAACTTGCCAGGCTTCTCCTGAGCAGCTGGGATACAGACCTGCAACATAGGCTTGTCTGTTATTTAGCATTATGCCCATGCTCGCTACCAATGCCACACACTTAAAAGAGAAACCCAAGGGACTAACGTGTTGCCTAACTTTATTTTCTCTTATTTGGGTATTCAGTGGGCCAGAATCAAATAAATGATTGGCACCTGCTATTTAGCTCATGTTCTTGGAGGCAAACATAGACTGTTCTCAGTGAGTCATTTTAATCTACTTACCATTAAGGAAACAGAAAGAGAACTGGGGAAGGAGTTACACTTGACATACCTCACCCAGCTTCTGCTTAGAGTGCAAGCACCCGAGTCCACGCTTTGCCAGGTAGAACGATTAACAAACACAGAGCATAAAATAGAAGCTTTGGTGTGGTAAAGAAACAGGTAGTTGATAGTTGGGATTTCTAAATTCTAGTCATTGCACAATTACCAAAGATATTTTGGTGCAGGGAAAACACAAATTAACCTGTCTAGTCTTTGATTTCCTTCTCACATATGTGATTTGAATTAGCTACTTTTAAAAGTGCCTTTTAAAACTATATTTACATAATTGCCAGTTTAAACACTAAAGAAGTGGCTCTCTCTCTTTCTCTTTCTCAGCTTGGAGAAAAGATCCCTACCTTAGAGTGCTCATCACTTCCACTGGTTATTATGGGAATCACAGACAGCTAAGGGACCTTCACGCTCCATACAATTGAGAGGTCAATAATGTCACATGATGACACTGTAGGGTTTTTGCAACTCAGAATTGTCTTTAAAGACCTCAGTCCTTTGCATTTATTTATAATCCAGTATAGAATACATGTTTCCTCCTCTCAAATCAGGACAATGTTTTTAAATTAACCTAATGTAAACTTTAGTTTTCCAGCTCACACTAAATAGCCTGGTAACTTTTTTTTTTAAGTTTCTAAAATAAGCCATACCTTTTATGCAAAGCACAGATTACATTCCTATCAAATCTGTTTCGGAAATAAAGGAATCTTTCCACCATCACACTTAATTTCTTTATATCTTATGCTCATTAAATTCACGAGTTAATAGCACATAAATAAAACATGCCTTTTGCTTCATGAATTGCACGTCAAGTGCATGCACTGCACCTTCAAGCCTTGGAAGGGAAAATGAGAAAAACCTGCTAAACCAAGCACGCAAAACCCACCCTCTCTTCTCTTTGTGCAATTTTCAGTACTTTACACGATTTAATTTAGAAACAAATTATGGTGCCGTAGAGTTTCATGTCTTTAAATTAATCTGACATGATGATACCTCCATCCTTATTTCAGTCTGTGCTTTCTTTCCTCAGCGCTTTGCACGTAATGGGGAGACTTCTGCTGCCGATGCGGCTAAACTCTACTGGGCGTTCGTGCGAAGCAAGCAACCAGCCGTGCTCGGTGCTGTGATCACAGTGGTCCTTTATGCTCTGCTGTTTGTCATCTCTTCCTTGATTTTGTACTTGTATTGCCTCAGGTAAGGTGTTTCCATTACTGTGTTTGGTCCTGAATTTGAGGTGTGATGGAAGGAAAGAAGGAAGGAAGGAAGGAAGGAAGGAAGGAAGGAAGGAAGGAAGAAAGGAAGGAAGGAAGAAGAGATTATAATTCTTCAGACAGAATTTCCCCTTGTTACATAAAATTCTTCTTAGGTAAAAACAACAAAACCACAAACTTGGCTTTGGGAGAAAGGGTCTAATTTTGCTGTGGGTCATTGTTCTCGTTTTTCCAGATAATGGGTTAACAGAAACAGAGAATAATTCCTTGACATACAAAAACATTTTAGGAAATTTAATAGGAAAGTCACTGACAATTCTTTTTCCCTTTCCATGTTTCTTTCTTCTCCTACTTCACATCTGCTCACAATTCACCAAGAGAAGAATAACCATCTAGCTTTGGTCATGACTATTCAGATGATCTGGTTTTGCAAATTTGTCAATTACACAAACAAAATGTGTATGGAAACACCATAAAACCAATACATACAAAGAAGAAAAATGGTAAAATGTTTTATCTCATGGTGTTTCCCATGCTGGGAAGATACTCTTCAGCTGAATAACATTCTCCAAAGCTTCTTTCAAGGCCATAGGAAATGTTTATTTGGCTTCTGTCATCAATGTACATCCTTGAACTTATTGCTATGATCAACCTTGTGAAGTTACCCCTTTGGTTTTTTTCTTCTATATTTATAGATTTGTTTTTTTTTTAATGTTCATTTTGCATGGACATTTGTGCATGGTATAAAATGTAGGTCTTTTTACCTGTGTTGCTGTTGAGTATCCAGCCACTCCAACGTTACCTAATAAAGAGACCAAATTTTTCCTGATATATTTTGTCAGCTACTGTGCAGCTCAACTAACCTCCTATTCTCCTGTAGTGGCCCAGCTCTGTCTGTACACTGATGTTCTAAAAGCTACTACAGATTTGTCATAGAGCCTACCAATCTCACTTTTGGGCATAAATTCAAAAGAATTAAAATCATTTGCGCACTGTTCATACTAAGATGTGCAAAGCACCTAGGAATCTACCTGGAGAGAAATAGATGATGATAAATAAATGTATGCAATGAATATCGTAACCACAAAAAAAATGAACAAAGCACTGCAAGGTACATTACTGTGGATGAGACTTGAGGACATTGTGTTAAGTAAAAAGAGCCAGTCACAAACAAAACAAAATGAAACAAAACACAAACAAAAAACTCACAAGTCTTTTGAGATGAGTTTTATAAAACAATCAAAGCCAGAGAATCTGAGTAGAATGGTGGTATTCAGGGACTTATGGAAGAGAAAGCAGATGATTGCCATTTAATAGGTACATAATTTTAAAAGGATTAAGTTGTAGAAATATGCTGTTCAACAATGTATGTATAATTTATGATGTGTTGTGCACACGTGAGGGTAGATCTCACAATAAATTTTCTTCCTAAACTTTTATTTTAAAATGCAGTAAGAAATTAAGACAGTATTTTGGGGGAGTAGAGTGGATAATAAGAATCAATACATGTCTAAAGAAGGTTGTTATAATTGCTGTAGACTTCAGTGGAGGTCTGGGGTAATATTTGATACTTTCATGTGATATGGCCAAAAGAAAGACAGAGATGTGCACGATGCCAGGCAAAGAGAAGAAGAAAAAAGTCACAGTTTTGATGACGTATGAAGCATATTGTTTGTCAAGCCAAAATACTTGAGGATGGCCAGAGTTGGATGAGATTAGCTTGGAAATGTTATCACAGATCCTATGGTTAGAGGATTTATTTTTTTGTCCATGCTAACAGAGTGTGGGTATTTCTATGGAAAAAATTAAGGCAGTGGAGGGCTTTAAATAATTTTCATTTTAGGAAGATCATTTCACTAGTAGAAAGGGAGTTGGATTTAATAGGTGGCAGATGGAAAGCAAGAAAAGCTCATTAAAAAGCCACTGCAATTATCTGAACAAGGAATACCCAAACCTTAGCCAAAATGAATGAGAGTTGAATGGAAAATGGAGGTGTACTTAAGAGATAGGTAAAGATCAGAATAGAATTTGGAGTCTAGATTGAAAGTAAATGGTGAAGGAGAGAATGACATTTCATGTAACTTCAGCTTTTAGATTTGAGCAGATAGGAGATGGAAGCAGCAGTCCATGAGGAACCAATTATTATTTTTTTGGGGGGGTTATATTTATTTTATTTTTTAATTTTTATTTTCTGTTTTTTATTATTATTAATTATACTTTATTCATTTTGTATCCCCCCATAAGCCCCTCCCTCCTCCCCTCCCGATCCCACCCTTCCTCCCCTTTCTGCATGCATGCCCCTCCCCAAGTCCACTGATAGGGGAGGTCTTCCTCTCCTTCTTTCTGATCTTAGTCTATCAGTTCTCATCAGAAGTGGCTGCATTGTCCTCTTCTGTGGCCTGGTAAGGCTGCTCCCCCCTCAGGGGGAGGTGATCAAAGAGCAGGCCAATCAGATTATGTCAGAGGCAGTCCCTCTTCCCATTACTATGGAACCCACTTGGACACTGAACTGCCATGGGCTACATCTGTGCAGGGGTTCTAGGTTATCTCTATGATTATTAATAAATAGGAAACAAATGGTTATGGGTGTTAAAAGACAAATTGAATTTCCATTCAGATTGACTTTGGTATATGTTTTTAAAAGAATTTTGATTTCTGTTTGTGTGTGTATGTATGATCAATGTAGTCATGTGTGTGTAGGTCCTTATGGAACCAGAAGACTATGTCTGATCCCGTGGAGCGAGGGTTATAGGCCATTGTGAGCTGCCCAGTGTGGGTGCTGAGAACTGAACTGTCCACAAGAGCAGCAAGTGTTCTTAATGAATCATATCACCAACCCCCACTTTGAGCTACTCTGATGCTCCCTAAAGAACGTATTGTTTAAGAACTTATGAGGGTAAAGGACAGGGAAGTCCATCCTGACTATGGATTTGCCCTTTTGGAGCCCTGAGTTTCAATGCATGGAAGGAATTACATTATACTGCAGTAGATGCGCTTGACACAGAATGAGAACAAATGGCCAGTATCTGCCTACTTTTTGTTTTCTTACAAAGCTGGGAACAGATGAAATTTAGTTAGAAAAGGAAATCCTTTATAGATGGATAAAATTTGAACCTGTTTCTATGGAAAAATCAAAATTCCACAGGAAGAACATTTTTGAGAACACCCAAGCAAAGCCGATGACTAAAGTCCCTGAAGAGACAGTTACAGCGCAAGTCTAGACGTTTTTGCACATTGCAGACAGATGTTGGCTCTTGATATGAAGTATAGTAAGGTCTGGTGAATTGTAGACACTTGGAGGATTGGGGCAGGGCACAGAGAGAGGTCTCATATGATAGTCATCGCTTGCAGAGTGAAGTCATTGCTCAAGTTGCCTTTCAGTGGACAGACAGATCATTCTCTGTTGTGGCCCTTCCATCACTGACATAGCTTGAGTAGAGTGAGTTGTATTATTTCGACCCAGGGCTGGTTTGTATTTTGACATGTCTTTAAGTGCTCTATGTCATATTGTTAGAGCCCTTACTTTCCTTGGCAAAGACATCTTCTCTAATCATTTGGTTTACATTTAAGCACCCACTCGTAGTTATTAACCCCAAGCAAAGTTATTCAGTTGCTGTGTGACGAGATCACTTTTTGTGTAACATGGTAAAATGTAATACACAAGTATGTATTTGTGAGAGGATTCACATGAATCGTCACTGTATTACTTAAAATGAGTATAGTCTCCAAAAAGTTAAAGAAGTAAAAGAGTAGTCATGAAATTTATTCATCTGTGATTTAAAAAAAAAATACAATGCAGCCACTTTTGATGTGAACTGATAGACTAAGATCAGAAAGGAGAGGAGAACCTCCCCTATCAGTGGACTTGGGGAGTGACATGCATGCAGAAAGGGGAGGGAGGGTGGGATCAGGAGGGGAGGAGGGAGGGGCTTATGGGGGATACAAAATGAATAAAGTGTAATTAATAAAAAAAAATACAAAATAATATTACATGTCATTTCCTCCCACATCAACAAAGCTCCTCTCAGTTAAAATGTTTAGAGTTACACTCCTCATTTGGTCTCTACATTTTAATTATCTAGATTATTCATGAAGTCTGAAAAAGTCAGCACAGAATTTATTTACCAAATAAGTAGACTTTGTTTAGATATCTAAAGCACAAAGACTATCCTGTAGAAAAGTAAACCCCAGAGGAGAGGGACGCTGAATAGCAAATGGAAATTCATTAGGGGCAAGGGTAAGATGGATGAATTATGTGAATATCATAGCCAATAACTAACTTGGAAGAATCCAGCTCAACGAACCTGGGTGAATTTCCTTAACCCTACTCTATGCCTAACTTTGTCTGCTAGAACTGGGTTTGTTCAGAAATTTAATGGAGGGTTTTACTTATATTTTAGAAGCCAATATTTTAGAATAAGTAAGCCAACCCAACAATTCAGCTGAACAACCTCTCCTTGAACCATTTCAAAACATCTTTCTCTGCAAAGGCATGGTGCTAAGTAGACCGGCTCTCTGAAGGAAGCCCTGCCTACAGCAGATACTTGTGGTGAGAAAAGCAGAGAGATTTGCTTTGTTTTGTTTTGTGGCATAGATTTAGTAAAGAGATGCAGAAATCATAAGAGCTTATCTTAGTAAAAAATGCCAGTGAAGATTTGTGCATGCTGACTGACAGGGCTTGACACAGTCAATATATACAGGCAATGCTCTTGTCTTCTCAGGATTTTGGGGCAATACTGATAACAGGTGGAATTATAGAAACACAAAGGAGACAGAGTCAGTGATTCTGGCTGTTAACAGAGAATTTGGTTTAGCTCTGGGCATTGGAAGCTCTTCATTATGGGAACTGGACCCTGCTGAGACTGGCTGACTGGCTCTCATTGCTCCAGCAGCCTGGGTAATTTGTTACTGAAGGGTTTCGGTGCTGAAAGAATTCCCACTCCCCAGGTTCTGATGAGAGAGTTGAATTCAACAAACATTTTGCTTCTGTGCAAGACTCCAAAGAATGAGCATAATTATTTGGCCTTGATTTTGATTTTATAATTTAAAAAAAGGTGTTTGTGTTTTTAATGTTTTCCCTATTATGAAAAAAATGTTATATAGAAACTGTTAAAAAGAATAAAAAAGTAAATTAAAGACCACCATAATGTGATCATCTAGACAAAAAAAGCACTGTTAAACTTTGTCATATTTATTTCCATCTTTTACACCCTGCATGTTTAATTTTACAAAGTTGTAATTGTGTATCATAAGGACAATTCAGCTGTTGTTCCTCCTTAATGTATGATAAACATTTTACTTTCTTTTTTCAGCTATTAAATATTTAATGCTGATACAATTTTACACAACATGCTGTATAAGAAGTAAAAGTATTCAAATTTTCTGGTTCTGTTGCTCTCCTTGTGGAGTTCCTGTCCTCTCTAGATCTTACTATTTCCCTCTTCTTTCATAAGATTCCATGCACTCTGCCCAACAGTTGGCCATAACTCTCAGCATCTGCTTTGATAGTCTGCAGGGCAGAGCCTTTCAGAGGCCCTCATTTGAACACAGGGGTCTTTCCAGAGACTCATACTCCAACCAAGTACCATGCATGGAGATAACCTAGAACCCCTGCACAGATGTAGCCCATGGCAGTTCAGTGTCCAAGTGGGTTCCATAGTAATGGGAAGAGGGACTGCCTCTGACATAATCTGATATGCCTGCTCTTTGATCACCTCCCCCTGAGGGGGGAGCAGCCTTACCAGGCCACAGAAGAGGACAATGCAGCCACTCCTGATGAGATTTGATAGACTAAGATCAGAAGGAGGGAGAGGGGGATCTCCCCTGTCAGTGGACTTGGGGAGGGGCATGGGTGAAGAAGGCAGAAGGAAAGTGGGATTAGGAGGGGAAGAGGGAGGGTTATGGGGGGATACAAAGTGAATAAAGTGTAATTAATAAAAAATAAAAATTAAAAAAACAATAAAACAATAAACCCAGTAAACTCAAAAGCTCAAAAAAAAAAAAGAAGTAAAAGTATTGAAATATATTTTACTGTTGGACAATAGATCGCTTCACATTTTTTTTTCCTGCATTTTATAAATCATTCTGATGGGCCTCTGAAAGCACAGGGCCTTACTCACAGTTAAGTTCTTCTCTGAATAGGACCCTGGAAACCCACACATAGGGTTTACAGGCTAGAATGTACTGAAGAAAACTATGGTAGGATTATCGAGGAGGAAATTTTCATGGGTGTGTGTTTCTACAGCAAATGAGCAGATGTCGGGGAGGCCAGTCTTATAGTCTGTGCTCAGGATGTTAGTAGAAGGACCGGTTCTCTGTTGCTTTGCTACAGGTGCTTTACTTACTACACAGTCTTGCTATCCTCATTCATATCTCTTTGTGAATTGCTCTTTAAATGTCTCCTTTGCCTTTCTTCTAATGATTGTTCAAACGCTTTTGCTCACTCAGTTCTGAGTCCTACGTATAGCAATGATGTTAACTCTTTTGCCGTAGTTTCACCAGAGAATTTCTCCACTTCCTATAGTGGAGAAATTCCTATAGCTTATAGGAATTTCCTATAGAAATTCTATAGGAATTCCTATAGAAATTCCTATAGCCTTATAGTTTGTGTTTGACCTAAAAATGAAGGATATTTAGCAGCATGCGATGATGCATACCTGTAAGTCCAGCACTCAGTAGGCTTAATTATTGCTATCAGTTCAAGGCCAGCTTTGCCTACATAGTATCAGATCAGCCTGGAATAAAAAGCAAGACCCTGTCTAAAAAGAATGAGGCAAAACGAAATGGTAAGATATTTAAGTTCACCACCAGCAAAGCATTACTTTTTTGCAAATTTTATTACTTAAGTAACTCAAAATTTAAAAATAATTCCTCGTGGAAAAATTTAAAATTGTTTTCTTCCTTTTAATGCAGTTTGATCATTTTTTTAAATTAAAATTCTTATTGTAAGCCATGCATACTTCATTTAGTGTGGATGGTGTGAGTAGGTAAACCGAATGTTTTTTTATCTGTTTTCTTTTCCTGGCCTGTTAATTTGATGCAATATTAAAATATTAGTTGCTTTGTCATTCTTTCTTGTTGGATTTGGAAAGGGATGTAAATCCATCATTTTGTGTTTTCACTGTGCTACAGAATGGGCTTCCCCCTTCTACAGCCTATTTTATAAAATTTGTCTTTTTATTAAAGTCAGTGCCTATCTCATACACAGTGTTTCACCTTGAAGCAAACAAATGAACTCTCGGCATACACTGTTTGCATAGTTTAATTGTAAATCCTTTATCTGAATAATATCAAGGATCTGCAGGCCACTTACATGTTTGTTAATATTATACAGAGAATGAGAGATCACAATTAAACTGTAAGTTAGATTCACTTAAGCCTTTAGATTCCTGGAAGGCTATACACAAATTTCAAACACTGGTAATCAAGTTAATTAATTTGGGGTGTGAACTTGCATCTTCTTCATCATTGGTTTAAGAGTTCCAGATAGCATTATAAGTTTTAGCTGCTTTTCTTAGGAAATTTAACTAGGATCAGAGGGAAGGGGAGGAGGACCTTCCTTACCAGTGGACTGGGGGAGGGGCATGGGTTGCGGAAAAGGAGGGAGGGAAGAGGATTGGGAGGGGAGGAGGGAAGGAGCTACAGGCGGGGATACAAAGTGAACAAACTGTAATTAATAAAATAAATATAATTAATACAAAATAAAAATTAAATAAATTTAAAAATAAAAAAATAAATAATTTAACAACCAGTTTTGATGAAAATATCACAAGCCTATTCACTGTCTGGGGGATGCATATGAAATCATCAAAGATTTTCCTCCCTTACAAATCAATCTTTCTTGCAGTATTTTTTTTTATTAAAGCAAAATATTATTTTTCATCTTGATGAAAAAATTCTAAAGTTTCTACAGGTAACATAACCTTAACAGTGTTGCCTGGCTTGCCATCATTCTCTACCCTGACGTACAGAGACTGTGCATGGGAAAACATACGCAGGGATAAACATAGCTCTTACAATTGGGTCCTAAATTGTTCCTCTAAGCCAGTAGTTCTTAACCTTCCTAATGATGCAACCATTTAATATAGTTCCTTATGTTGTGGTGATTCCCAACAACTTTGCTACTTTTATGAATCTTAATGTAAATACCTATGTTTTTTGTGATGGTCATGGGTGACCCCTATGAAAGGGACCTTTGAACCCCCAATGAGGTCATGACCCACAGGTTGAGAACTACTGTTTTAAGTAATCTGACTGTCATCAAAATTGCTCATTGCTATGGGACTATAAGTTAAATGCTTTCTGTCTCTACTTGCTGGAGCCCTGAGCCTCCTGGTGCAGATCCATCTAGGTGCTGATTGCCCTTTGGTCTTGTCTGCAGCAGATGGAGTTGGCTTCTCTCATCCCCACAGGTAGCTAGGAGAAACCGGGGATGATATGAACTGGTTATCCCTCCACACTACATTTTTTTCTTTTAGAAAGACGTAGTAAGAGCTGGGTACTATGGTATGCATACACTTGTAACTTCTGATTTTGAGAGTTTAAAGTAAAGGCCTTACCACAAGCTTGAGCCAGCCTAGGATGCGAGTTTAAAGCTAGCCTGGTGCTTCATAATGAGACAGTATTTCAAAAACAAAGGAGAAAATAACAGGAAAATAAAAATTTCATCAACCTCATCGCTAAAACAACCGAAGCCTACAAATTAGTCAGCTAAGATGAAATGGCTAATTAGAAAGTTTGTCTCATGGTGAAGTGACTTCTGGTAAATTAGCCTGCTTCTAATGCCTCTAGGACAGAAGAAACTGTAACAACTGGCTAGGGTTCAGCCTTTCATATTGTGCATAGAGCATATGAGTTTGCCTGGTGGGTGTTAGGAAGTCATGTCTGCAGTGAAGATGGGCAAAGACTGATGTTGTCTGGTCTCTGGCTTGAGCTGGTTTGGGGTCACTGGCATGAGGAGCTTCCTTAAGTACTCCTGCAGAAGCGTTTGCCTCTGATTGGTGTCAGGACTGTGAGATGGTGTCACTGCCTACGTCTCCCTGTTTCTGGATTTTTGTTTTCTTTAAAGACACTTCCTGAAATTTTTCGGTAACTTTACCACCAAACAGTTGAAGAGCTAAACATCCCACGGATCTTCGTTTTTCTGCTAAGAACCAAGGACAGTTACTTGTGCATAAAATCAGTATGTTGAGTTCACTGTGCCATGTACTTTAAGGTCACATGACTACTCAAGGTAAAATGGGACAGACAAAATAACATGAAATCATTGTACTGAGGAGTAAGGGCAAGCCACTTAACTCATCTCTCCTCTGCCCTGAAACAGACGTTCCTAGAATACAATTTGTTGAATTAAAACAAAAAATTCATGAATGAATGAACATGTTTATTTATAGGATGAAGATAGGGCTTTCCTTTCATATGAAATATAACTGTCAAATTACATGTTCCAGTGGTGGGTGTGTCTCGTTTATAAAACTCTTGATCTTCCACCCAGCATATGAAGAAGTATTCAGTGCACACCACAGCTCTCTTTTGTGTTCAGTCACCTAAACAAAGTCATAAGAACAGATTTCAGTTTGACTGTTTTGGCCTTATCCACTTTTGAAAAATACAGCACGGTGTGTTTGCAGTAGGGTCAATGCAAAAATTTATTTAGCTAAGACATATAACACAAACAACCAAGGCAAATGACAGCTAACCCACAGAGGCAGAACGCTCACTAACTCTCCCCTCGACAGCTCTCTGCTCTAACTTGGTATTTCTTAGTCTCAATTCAACTATCCGAGCCCTCTGCTCTGCCTCCCTGCCCAAGTGGTGTTTTCCCACTAATGATCTGTTAAGTGGGTTAATATGAGCCATGATCACATGCTAAACACTGCAGATGGGTTCCTGGTGATGTTCACGTTGGTAACACTTGCTAGGGAACTGTGCTGCGTGGTGACAGACAGTGCCTCAAATGTGGGTCCGTGGGTCCGACATTTGAGCATCGTTAGTGGTCTTTGTCATTGACATTTCTCATGGCACCAGTACTTCCGTGAGCACTCTGCTTTCCTGGTGACTAAATTTTTAAAAGTGAGTTTAAGTGCAGAAAGTACAGCCGCTTTTCTGGTTGCTTTCACAGAGTGAGTTTCCCTGGAACAGATATTAAATCAGGTCTACCTGCATAATGGGATGTTCCAGTGTCCTCAGAGAAATATCAGTCATTGTGGGCTGACACTAATATAGCCAGTCCTTCCAGACTGGCCCTTAGGAAGGACAGAATCCTAAGCCTAGCCAATATATTGCCAGCTCTCGTAATGTTCTTAGAATTCCTAAGTATAGATTTTTTTTTAATCACATTCCCTTTGAGTTGGCTTAGGGTGATGACACGGCTAGCTCTCACACTGTATGACATTGTTACTGGCAAAGATGCTCCGAACTATGGCGACAGAAGCACAACTAATGAAACCCAAGGTATGAAAACTATACTATAGCAAAGTTGTTCTCATCCTAGGAAATTATAATAGAGTGTAAAAAAAAATACAGAATAAGAGAAAATAACAAGAGGTTTTTTTTTTTTAAATCAAATATCCTGTTTGCACAAGAAATATACGAAGTGCCACAATGAAAAGATAAATAACATTATTCAAAATCAAAATTGACTGGCAGAGGACTTTGTCAAAGAATAGCTGAAAATAGCCAATCAACAGGAGCCAATGCTCAGCATCACTAAATAACAGGAAAATGAAGGTTAAAACCACCACTGAGTAATGGCACACTCCAAAACACTATTCCTCTCAAAAGAATAGAAAAGTGTCTTTTAAAGGGTGTGAGGTTAGATCTCTTATGCTCTGTTGATAAGAATACAAAAACAACACTGCTCTTATATAAAACAGTATGGGTGGAGGGTTCTCAAATAATTAAAACTATAATTTCTATGTGACCTACCGTCCTATCCTATGTCTGCATAAAGGTCCCAGAGGCTTAGAGCTGGATAACTAAGAGGTGAATGCTCAAGTTCTGTGCTGCATTTGTCACAATTAACCAAACAGTCAGAGGCACCCAAATGTCCACCACTAGATGAATTGGATGGAGCAAATGTGGAATATGCATACACTTCAATAGTATTCCTCTTTATCTTACAGCACCTCCTCCTTGGCCAGTCTCTGTCTTGCCAACATCAGGCTGCTGCAGTTCCTGGTCTCTCAAGCTCTGCTCCTGCCCTAGGCCTGGAATCCTAACCTTGTCCCATCCCTGCTGACTTTGCCTCTATCTATCCATCATACTCCCAGAAAATAATAGAATATAATCATATGTGTTCACTAAATTAAAAAAAAAAATGAAGAGTGAATGGGGGGGATGTTTGTCCACTGGCAGAGTGAGATCACACAGATGTTGAAAATGTCAACCCAGTGTCTAGCTACCTGTGATGGCTGTCTCTGGAAATGGGGTAGGGGAACTATTTTGATTTCTTCCCACTGTGGGTAACTTCCTGCTTTCAGAATTTTTCTGAAATTCTGCTTCCCTCTTTATTTCTTCTTTGTCCTCCCTGAGCATTTTTTTAATTTCTTCTATGTATGATTCTGAATGAATTTATGACTTCAGATGGATTCCGTTTACTCTTAAGCATAGTGGTGGGTACTCCCTGGTTTCTAGGAACCCAACTGAACCTACCTTCACGCACATCGTTGCTGGCCTGTTATGGGCCTCAGTGAAGGTATTTGACAGTCCTACTAAAGACCACATGAATTTCAGTGTGTCATAATCATAATAATGGATTTCAGCCAGCTGACTGTTTGCTGTCTAATCAGAGCCCTCCTTCTACTTCCACATCCTAACATAATGGCACAAGGAAGTACTCACCTCAGACATGCATTGACCACTCTGTGTGTAAAATGACCTTTTTTTGGCATAAAATATACATTTGCATTTAAAGCAGTTTATTCCACTTTTTCTTGGAACCCTTAAGGTAGTCCAGTCGCTGCTCACACTTGTCCTTTTTAGCTTGGAAAGAAATGTCATATCTTAGGTTTCTGGAAATGACCCACATTCCAGTAAGAACAAACACAGTAGCGCCTGCCACTCAGCAAGCATGAATTGCTGCATATGTAGGGCATAGGGCAGAGGACTTGGCAAATTGCTTGGTTTCATTGGCCATCATCAGCACCTGTGGCAGAGTATGTGACCTATTTCCACAAACAATAATGCCTAAGGCATTGCAGACAGGTGGAGTGGAATTCTCTTTTTAATTACATTTTGAAGAAATAACTTAAAGTACAAAAAATTCAGGCCTATTGAGAAGTTGGGTTGTTAAAGAAAATCCAGGTTGGCAATGATCACCATATAATGCTGTAATTTTTTTTTAATGTCAGAAAAATATTAGCTCCCTCTTAACAGCATCAAATTTGCAAAAATACTACAAAAATTATATATACCCCCCCTTTGGTTCACTAGTTTGTACGTTCATGGTTGCTTCTTCTCTCCCCATTTCTCACCCAGTGGGAGCCAGTATCTTTCATTTGATATCATTCTACTTTACTGTTACATGAGCACATCTAAAAAACAGCCTACAGAAGAGTTTTTTTTTTCACTTTAGTAATAAGTGTAAGCAACACACAGTTCTAAAACAAAACTAGAACTGTTTTGCATTGTTAAAGGTTTTTTTCTTTTTGAAATTCATCTAATGTAGTGTTAGGATCGTCAGCTCTCTGAGGGGATCATGAAAAATGAAGATTTAAAAAAAAACACATCAAAGGATGAAATATCCTTGTAATCCAAAAGAATACAATCATGTTTGGATATGCATTATTTTTCATGACTAATTATATAACAAAAATACATAACCATGAGTTTTCTCTTTATTTATTTTTATTTACATATACAACCGCCAAGTGTCTTTTTCTTGTTTCTGTAAACTAGCTTTATAGAGCTGTAAAATATGCTGAAAACTAATAAAGGTTTGTAAATTGACTCATTAACAACACATCATGGAGCTTTACATTGGAAAATGCCACCCAAAATGGCAAGAAAAAAATTAAATATGACTAAAATGCAATTAATCTTTGCACAGCTTTCCATATTCCAATGTGCCATTTTGTTCTCTGTCAAAACATTTGTTAACTGTCCTGCAGATCCAAGCTTTGATGTTTACATAATTATTCTTTCACACAGAATAAAAGTGAAATAAAAAGAAGACAGACATTTTCTGGGCAAAAGGAACAGAAGTCAGCAGAAACAGGACTGTAATTCCTAATTAATTCAAAGTTAATTGCATTGTTGATAATCCTGCACTTAAAAATCTTCATATAGGGACTGTTTACAACACCAAGTTGACAGTAATTTAACTCAGTAAATCACCATGGAAACAGAAAGATGTACCTTACATTGAACAAGCAGAAGAGAATGGTCAAGAGCAGCTCTTGCTTAATAAGCCAACCAGTGAATCATTCAGAAAGCTGGGCAAGATTCTCAAAGCAGAGCACAACAGTGGATGCATTCCAAGATGGTGTCAAGCTGGCTAGGGATGCAGCTCTGGGCTAGAGGGTTGCTGCTGCAGATGCAAAATCTTGGGTTTGATTCCCAGCAGGTGTAGATAGATAATCCCACGAGGTATGAAGCTATATAACCAGTCCTGTAATGAATTCAAAATCATTGGCAAATTAACAGACTCATAGATTTTATTCAGAAATACAGATTGCTTTTTCTTTCTTTTTTTTTTTCTTTTTTTTTTTTTTTTTTTTTTTTTTTGCCAATGGTACTATTTTAGAAAGAATCTAATTAGAGGTAGTGAAGTAAAGCTGTTAGTTTATGTGTTTGTTTGAGACAAGGTCTTGCTTTGTAAATCAGGCTGGCCTTGAGCTCATGGAGATCTACCTACTTCTGCCTCCTGGGTGATAGGATTAAAGTTGCACCTAGTACCACACTGGAAGTACCTGCTAAAACTTGAGTCAGCATGAAAGAATAAAAAAAATCTGGACTTATTTATTTTTTTAACTTCTATTTTTTTTTAAGAGTAAGCCTGACTTTTAAAAATCTTAGAATATTAATATAGAATGTTAGGATTAAATTGATTCTTGGATAACAAAATGCAGTGAAGTTGGCTGCCATTATAACAAACAGCTAATGAATTCTAATATGGATTGTCTGGATTAATTAGAAGAAAATCTCATTATTCTGACCACTGAAGTAAAATGCTTCCAATTCTCTAATTGGAATGTTCAAAAGGCACTTCTGTACTATGGCTAAGTCTATTTTTCTTGAGAAATTTATCTGTGAGTATTGTATTTTTGTCATTTCACACACTCCCTTCACCCCTCCAATTCCTCCTGAGTACCCCCACAAATTATAGTCGCTTCATTAATTGTAATTATCGCATACACCTGTGTATATGCATTCATACACACACTGCTGACTCCATTTAGTGTTGTTCATATGTACATATGTTTATGGCAGATCACTTGGGGTTGGATAGACTACAAGGGCCTTTTCCCTGAAGGAAACTGATTCCCCCTCTCTCAGCAGCCATTAATTGCCTGTGTCTCTTCATTTAGGAGGATAGCTTTGTGAAATAACCCCCACCCCCACCGATATATCAACTATTATCGTCAATGTGTTGATCTTGCTTAGGCAACCATATCGTTAAGATGTCATGGAAGCAGCTTCCCTGACATACATAGAAGACACCGTCTTGTACCCTGATCTTACAGTTTTATGCCCTATCCTTTCATAATGTCCCCAGAGCCTTGGGCATGGGGCTACAGATATAGCCTTTGTGTACCCTATAGTCAGAAGCTCATTTTTTTGTAGCAGATGGAGATAATCAACCATCTCAAAAACTCACAAGTGGTCTAACTGAAGAGGACAGCTGGCTAAATATTTTGAGAGTCCAATAAAGACCGCAGTTACCTTTCAAACTTCTTCTGGGTTAGCATATTGACACTGATCCATGAGGGACCTTGGACTAGCCTAGAGGTTACCAACACAGCTCTATTGAAACTAGATCTGGGTAGGTAAAGAGAGACAAAACTACACAAAGACAACAAATAAAGAGGCTCTTCTTTGAGAGTTTCCATCTTACTCTGGGTCTTGACAAAGAAAACATGTTAAAATACATTCAAGTGGATTAGGGCTAGTGTAACAGTTACTTTTCTCTGTAGGAATATTTAACGGAAGATGTTCTTAAACGCTGACTTAATGAAAGTCCAGAATACCCCTGTAGGTGTTATTTAGGAGTGTCAAGGAATTTACGGAGATGAGGAAGGTAGGGGTGGAATAAAGTGGGAAGGGGTATTCTAAAATCAATTTATGAAGAGTGAGTTCAAATTTAACTTTTATGGAAAACCCTAATATTTACCCAATTTGGATTTCCAATTACAATCAAGTATTCCTCCATTCCTGTTAGGCATCACAAACTAGTCAGTAGGCTAACAGGAAATAATAGCAAAACACCCAGATTGCGTTTGTTGCTTTAGAATATATAACTAAGAAAAACTTTAAGTAATTTCTGGAATTTAATTATCAAATCATTTCTGAAGAAAAAAATGAGATAAATGAGCTGAATAAATAGATGTTGATAGGAAAAATGTAACTTGTTCAATACTTTGGAAGAAAAAAAATATATTTAGAAAAGTGAACCCAGCTAAGAATTTTTTTTCTCTAGGTTGCACCATGACTCTTGGATACTAGATGCATTTCAGAGAATCCACAGTGAAGAAAGCAAGTTCTTCATGCCCTATGATTTGGAGATTTCCAATCAGGAGCTGAGCAGCATCATAAAAAGGTCTAAGCAGTGGAGAGGCATCAATGGTGAGAGAAGGAAGGTGAGTTGGAGTGAAGCTGACCTGACAGTGCTGAGGCCTCCCTCCCTCGGCCCAGCCCCACATTAGCTGTGCCTTCCATTGTGCTGTTCTGGAAGCACTGTATGTACTATCTTGCTTGACACCACACCATGGATGCTGGGATTAGATTTTACACTCATTTCAGTTTATTAGTCAAAATGTGGTCTGTTATTCTCTCTCTCTCTCAAACACACACACACACACATATGAATATGGCAAAACTATACAAAAAAAGCTGTGAAAAGCTCAAAGATAGGTGGGGATGGGCATTTGCTCATAAGGGATAGGCTTCAGTGGTTCTTTGAGTAGGCAGGAGGAAGGAAATAATCTTTTCTCCTGTAGTCTTCTGTTGCCTTTGTTAGTGAGTCCCTGGAGTCTCTTCCTTACAGGCACTATTTCTTTTCTTTTCTTTTTCTTTCTTTGTTTCTTTTCTTTGTTTCTTTGTTTCTTTCTTTCTTTTTTTCTTTCTTTCTTTCTCTTTTGTTTTAATTTTTGGAAGCACTTGAATGTTTCCTTCCATGGCCTTGTCTGTCTCATTGTCATCGGAGTTTATGTATGTACCAATTTTTCTTATTTGTTTCTAACTCTATACAGACCATTGGTCTACCCCTTTTAAAATATTGCTCACCTGTTAAAGGCTCTCTTATATACATATTTGACCCAGTAACTTACTTTGATATTTTCAGATGGGTAGCCCAAAGATAAACTACTGCAGTTCAACCCAAATCTATCCCAGACATGTTGTTTAATTAAAACATGCACTCTTTGGGTCAGGACACCAAAGAACTGATTCTCCCATGGCCTTTGAATATAACATTTTCATTTACTGTGAATTACGAAGAACCAGAATGCAGTTTTTCCAAACCTGCCCTCATCTTGTTGCGTTTTATCTGATTAAATCCTATTGAACTTTTTGAGTTTTTCTTCTCTAATCTCTTTTCCTTTGCAGCATAGATGCAGGCCCTTGGTGCCCAGTGTGACAGAGTTGTAGGACCTGGAGAACTGCGACGTCTGTTTGTAATTTCACCCTGCTGTTGCCCCATTTTCACACTGTGAACTCCTTCTCTGCTCTGGTTACCATGATTTTTCTAACATGCAAATGCCACCCTGACTTTCTTCTCATTGGCTGTTTCTCGCCTACTTTTTAAAGTCCTGTCTCCTGCATCTTTATCTCTCACCTTTTCCATTTTGCACACACATTTTAAACAATACACATAACTCATGAAAGTGTGAATAAATTTACAAACATAGGTGTTCAAGGTGGCATGCACTCATTTTTAAAGGAGATTCACCAGTCTGTGTTCACGATCTATTATGAATGTCACTGTCCATGTCTTAATCCAAGGGTCTTCTTTATAGATTTAAGACAGACAAGACTGTTTCCTTTTGGTCATGACATCTTGTCCTGCCTGATAGTTCAGTGTCTCTGACAACCTGAGAATGCTCACGGATCCCTCTCTCTTTGAAATTTTTATCTCCTTGTAGAATTAGAGTGATTTCTCCATCTTTATATCATTTGTGTCCTTTACTACATTTTTACCAGATAGGTTCCAATACATGCATGAACCATTGGCATATTAGTTAGTTTATTTGTTGTGGTAAAATACCACGACCACAGGCAACTCAAGTGTTCATTTTGGCTTATGGTTCCAAAAGACTAAATGTCCATGATAATGAAAAAGGCACTAAGGCAGGAACAGAAATCTGAGCGATAACATCTCAACCACACATAGAAAGTCTAGAGTGATCTGGAAGTGGGGAAGACTGTACCCCCTCACAGCCCATGGCTCATGACACACTTTCTCCCTCAAGGCTCCACCTCCTATAGGTTCCATACTCATCCTAAACAGACCGCAACTGAGACTAAGTGTCCAAATGCATGAGGGGGATTATGGGGGGATATTTTTCCTCCAAATCACCGTAGTTGGATAATTGAACTTCCTTAATTTGCCCACGGAATGAACCATATCCCGCTACCTACTTAACAGAGATTTAAACACTGGCTTACGAAACTGCGGGTTGTTTTACTTCACTCAGGTGTGTCTTTACTTCTGCCTTTTAGTTAACCTGACAGTGGAAGTGACTTTTCCCAGTTCGCTGTCCTTGAGCTGAAGCAAAACAAATTTAATTTTTCTGTGTATTCATCCTGGGTTCTTGATGACTTACAACAACATGTGTAAAGGTCCAAAACAGTTGAAATTAATTATGCAAGAGCACTTCCTCTCTGAGATAATTTCACAGTGCCTAGGGTATGTATAAAGAGCATTTTATTTCATTATTAAGTTTCACAACATGGAAGTTTAGAAACTTGGAAGCTATCCAAAGTTGAGTACCAGGATTATCCAAAATGAAGAGCAGCAAGTTAACATAAAAGACAGAGGAAAGATAATTATTGGAATATTTGTTGGTTCTATTTAGCCAGGGAGAAGGTGGGACTGGTGTTTCATTGCTACAGAGGATATGGGAAAATGTTGCAACATTATTAATATGTATGTTGTCCCTTACGTAATTACTTAGCTGATCCATGTTGGGGGAAAGTAGAACTCAGGAAGAAGCTTTAAACTTTGAGCGTCAGTAATTACTGTTCACATTCAGGCAGAGCAGAGAAAAATGAAACAAGTACATTAAATGTAATTAAAGTAAACAATTTAACCAAAATGATGGCAGAGTAGATTTTAATTTAGAGGTAGTTGGGCTGTATCTCTACACAAACATCTATTATCCTCTTTACAACACATATTGACTGAGCCTCTATCCGAGCTAAGAACTATGAATACATTTCTCAAATACTTTGAAATCCCACAGAATACCTGTTATGCTGTGTTGAGAGCACTGGGTTTATTAAGAATGCATAGACTCTCAAGAGATGGCTCAGTCAATAAAGGCTCTTGCTACCCAGTCAGAAAACCTCAGTTTATTCCCTTGCACTAATGTTGTAAAAGCACAGAACTGACTCCCACAAGTTGTTCTCTGGCCTACGCTTGCATGCAATGAAGCACACATGTACACACATGCACATACATGTGTATTCACACACACACGGATAAAATGTGTTTTGTTTTGTTTTGTTTTTTTTCAATTAAAAAAAAAAAAAACAACTAGGCCTGGCGAGATGGATCAGTGTGTAACGTTTTTCCTGGGGATCCAATATTGATTTCCCAAACCCACATCAGGTAGCTCACAACCTCCTATAACTGCAGCTCTGGGGAGTGGGGCAGAGTGATACCTCTGCTACTGCGGTCACATAACCACACAGAGGCACACGCATATACGTAATGGGAAATAACAAAAATAAATTTTAAAAGATTTTAAAATAAATTCATAGACTTACCTTGTATTTTAGGTCTTTTGGGCCTGAGATGTTTCTGTTTTGAAGCCCTTACAATTCACTTTCCATCTTATCATTCCCTTATTGTCTCACGTTTGCTTGTTTAGTCTATTTTGGCAAGGAAGCAAGCCTGTCCTGTTGAACAGTTGACATGCTACTCTCAAGACGCAACACCAGTTTAATTGAGAACAATTATTTATAATCTAAAATACCAAATTAAGAATGAAAGAAGTATTTTAATATAAACTTTTTTCAAATGTGTTCACTCAGTTTCTTTTTGACATTCATTCGTTCATTCATTCGTTCATCCAGTGTGTGCATACATAACTGTGTCACAGCTTGGATAAAGAGGTGGAGTATAACTTTCAACTTACAGGAGTTGATTCTCTCAGTTGACTATTGAAGGCCCCGTGGGGATCAAACTCAGGGCTTCAGGTTTGGTGGCAAATGCCTTTACCCAAGGAACCATCTCACTGTTGCCTAGAATTCTTGTGCTCTTCTATTTGATCTAGAATTTTGTCACAGTGCTACTCAGAAATCACATCTTCTTTTCATGTGCTGGAAAAAAAAATGCACCATAAATGGACACTTTATAATATGCCTAATTTCCTTTTATTAAATTGATCAGTGCAAAAGCACAGAGCTTGAGAACATTGTTGAATTTCATAATTTTTACATTTTCATTCATACAATTTTTCATTTGTGCAGTGACAGCCAAGATGATAATTTCAACGTATTTTAGCTGTCTTCTTCTTCTTCTTCTTTTTTTTTTATAAGGAAAGGTCACTTTCAGTAGTCAGAAAAGACATCATTCTATTAAACTAATTTGCCTACATGCAAATTTTGTCATTTTTACCTCATTAACTATTTATCATGGAGTAAAAAGTATATATATTCATGAAGGGGCAGCTTGCAGCCTGATGGAGCTGGAACTAATATTTTGCAACTCTAATGACTTTTTTGCATCCTTAATTAGATAGCATAAGGTTGATATGATTAGGTCAGGATGTAGTGTTTTTCATTAAAATACGTTTTAGAAGCTGTATTCATAATCTGCCCTTGCAATTAAATAATGAGCCTATGAATTTAATATTATCGACCCAATTATTATCCCATGCAAACGTATACCTTTAATAAATTTGTGCCGTAGGACCTTCATTAGCAGCAGAAAGAATGAATAGGTTCATAGATTGAATAGCTATGGTTAAACTTATGTAATGATCTTAAATGTATCAGGAAGCAAAGCTCCGATACCTAGGCATTCAATTCCAAAATGTGCCTTACTATTTGTTAAAGACTCATTTACATTGTAATTATTTTCTTAAAGAAACTACCACTTTAACAAAGGCTACTGGAGGCACTAAAAAAAAAAAAAAAACCAAACAAACAGCATATTAGGTGGAAAGGAAGGTGAGAGGCAGCTGTACATTATGGGACAGTAGCATGCAAAACTTAGAGATATACCCAAGAGCAAAACTGGAAAGGATAACCATCTAAAATTCTCAATGCCTGCATTAGTCACACACAGCCATAGGCAGTTGATGAACGTGATGGTTTGGGTTGTTGCACGTTAGTGTCATTGTTTGAAGATGGTTGTGTGTAAGTATGAAAGGTCTTCTAGGACATGAATCACCTTCTGCTCAAGTGAATGTGTCCAGGGACCAACCTGTTTCACTCATCTACTATTTGGTAGTTGTTACTGATCTACTAACTGTGTGTTGGAGCAATAAAAACAATTGATGGGCATCTTTAGCTCATTCTTCAAGGAAGTTACTAAGAAGGTTGTGTACAATTAACAATGTTTTAATGAAAGAAGATAAGAAAGAATCCACATGCCTGTTCAGTAAGGAAGTACATAGAGAAGCCAGTCATCAACGTCTGTGAGGCTATGGTTGGCAGTGCTAAATATGGCAAGATGGCAGCCAAGGCAGAGAAGTTGCTGATGAGTATCAGGAGTGGGGATGTTAAGGTTTTTCTGTGTAAAAGGAGGGAACAAATAAAATGGTAGAATAGTAAAAGTAATGCAAATTTGGACACTGGAAGTCCTTTTCCACTTAGCTGCAACAACAGATAAAGGGGTGTAAAATACCAGACTGAGAACTTAAAATTGCCTAATTATGGGGACTGTAATTTTCTCACAGGCTGCAAGAAGCCATCGAGACTATTAATGCAAAGACCTAAGTCATGTGTCTAGGGCTCTGGGCTATCTTTGCACTGAATTCTATAAATTGCTTAACTTAAGAACGTACTATTTTACATCACTGAAATGAATTAGTTTAATGTTCTCTGTTCAGTGTTCCACTATTAATTGTTTATCCATTGGAATATCTAAATTACTCATGAAGTTTTCTAAATACCCAGTTCACCAGATCACACAAATACTGTTTGGGTTGTTTCACATGTCATTGAGTGGCCCTTATGGAGGCCTGAAGCAGATGGATGAATCCTTGAGCCTTTCATTAGCTTGATGGGGACTGGAAATTGAAGGAAGAAGAGAAGTAAGAAGTCAAAATGAAAGCAGGGAAATTTGAATCAGAGGGAAGGTGGAAATGGAAACCGAGAGTCAGACTGAATTCAAAGGAGCAGCTGGAAGAAAAACACCTGCAAAATACAGACGATTGACGGTCTAATATAAACTTTTTATTGGAGTGTATTCATTTCATTGAAGGATTATTTCACGAGGACAGTTTTGCACAAGTGTCACACATACACTGACCACATTCATCTCCGACCTTCTCTTTTCACCCCTTTTAACACCTATAATTCAACTTCAGTCCCCAAGACAATCTAGTTTCTATACTTCCATTTCTCATGTGTGTATATAGTCACACACACACACACACACACACACACACACACACACTATCTAGGATCCTAAATAGGGAAAGCATGTAAGGTTTGTCTTTCCTGCAATGTTTAACTGTAAAATGGTGATCTCAGTTGTACTCATTTTCAATGACCTTTGTTCTTCCTGTGGCTGAAGACTCCATGTATGTATTTGTGCACGAGTTTATATGTATCATCTATACCTCTGTTGGTGGGTATTTAGTCTTAACCCATAACTTGTCTATTGTCAAAAAACTTACAGTTACAAGTGTCTTCTATAGAAGGATTTAAAGTCCCATGAGTATATAACCAGGCGTGGTGTACTACCTCATACGGTAATTCCATATGATAGTCCACACAGATTCATATGCTAAGAACCCAGAATGGCTGGGGAGCTGGCTCGGTAGTTAAGAACACACCCTACTCTTCCAAAGGACCAGAGTTTGGTTCTTTCAACCCATGTAGGACAGCTCACAACTACCTATGACTTCAGATCGAGGGACACCAGTGTCCTGAAAACTGAGGATGTCTCCACTCACATGAGCACACAATCCTTCACGTCATATAACTAAAAAATAAAGATTAAAAAAAAAGACTCCAGACTCTTACTGATTGACACATAGATAGGTTATTGGGACTAGAGGAAGTGAAATCTACTTCAGATAGAATTAAATGGCATAAGAGTTAAGGTGGTGTTTAACTTATTGAGTTCTTTCTCTATTCTGGATATCGGCCCTCTGTCAGATATAGGGTTGGTGAAGATCCTTTCCCAGTCTGTAGGCAGTCGTTTTGTTTTGACGACAGTGTCCTTTGCTTTACAGAAGTTTTTCAGTTTCATGAGGTCCCATTTATTGACTGTTGACCTTAGAGCCTGTGCTGTTGGTGTTCTGTTCAGGAAGTTGTCTCCTGTGCCAATGAGTTCAAGGCTCTTCCCTATTTTTCTTCTAACAGATTTAGTGTGTCTGGTTTTATGTTGAGGTCTTTGTTCCACTTGGACTTTAGTTTTGTGCAGGGTGGTAAATATGCTTTATTCTACATGTGTACATCCAGTTAGACCAGCACCATTTGTTGAAGATGCTGTCTTTTTTTCCATTGTATGTTTTTGGCTTCTTTGTCAAAAATCAATTATACATAGGTGTGTGGGTGTGTCTCCGGGTCTTTGATTAAGTTCCATTCAGCCACCAGTCTTTCTATGCCAGTACCATGTTGTTTTTATTACTGTTGCTCTATAGTATAGCTTGAGATCAGGGATGGAGATTCCTCCTGGAGATCTTTTATCATATACGGTTGTTTTAGCAATTCTGGTTTTTTTTTTTTTTAATTTTTCTATATGAAGTTGAGAATTGTTGTTTCACAGTCTGTAAAGAATTGTGTTGGTATATTGATGGGAATTATATTGAACCTATAGATTGCTTTTGGTAGGATAGCCATTTTCACTATGTTAATCCTACCCATCCATGACATGGGAGGCCTTTCCATCTTCTGTTATCTTCTTCAATATCTTTCTTTAGAGACTTGAAGTTTTTTCATATAGGTCTTTCACTTGCTTGGTTAGAGTCACACCAAGATACTTTATCCAAGATACTTTATGTTATTTGAGGCTATTGTGAAGGGTATTGTTTCCTTAATTTTATTCTCCCCATTTATCTTTTGTATAGAGGAGGGCTTCTGTTTTTGTTTGTTTGTTTTTAATTTTGCATCCAGCTACTTTGCTGAAGGTGTTTATCAGCTGAAATATTTCTCTGGTAGTATTTTTTTGGGTCACTCATTTATACTATCATATCATCTGCAAATAGTAATATTTTTATTTCTTCCTTTCTGATTTGTATCCCTCTGATATCCTTTAGTTAGAAGTTGAACACCAACACACCATTAAATTGGGGTAAAAACTAAACAGATAATTCTCAATAGTGGAATATCGAATGGCAGAGAAACACTTAAAGAAATGCTCAGTGTTCTTAGTTCATCAGGGAAATACAAATCAAAACGACCCTGAGATTTCACCTTACACTCATTAGAATGTCTATGATAAAAACCTCGAGTGACAACACATGCTGGAAGGATGTGGAGAAAGGGGAACCCTCCTCCACTGCTGGTAGAAATGTAACCTTGTACAAACACTGTGGAAATCAGTCTGGCACTTTCTCAGAAAATTAGGAATAGTTCAAGATCCAGTTAGTTATACCACTCCTTGACATAGATTCAAAAGATGCTCAACCATACAACAAGGACATTTTCTCAGCTATGTTCACAGCAGCTTTATTTGTAATAACCAGAATCTGGAAACAACCTAGATGTCCATCAATGGAGGAATGGGTACAGAAGTTGTACATTTGCACAGTGGAATACTACTCAGCAATTAAAAACAAGGAAATCATGAAATTTGAGTGAGGTAACCCAGAAACAGAAAGACACACATGGTATATACTCACTTTATGAGTGGATATTAGCCATATAATAGAAGATAAACATATTAAAATCTATAGTTCTAAAGAAGCTAAACAACAAGGAGGACCCTGAGGAAGAGACTTAATCCTTATTCATAAAGGCAAACAGTATAGACATCAGAAATGGGAGAAGATAGGGAACAGGACAGGAGCCTACCACAGAGGGTCTCTGAAAGAATCTACCCAGCAGGGTATCAAAGTAGATGCTGAGTCTCATAGCCAAACTTTGGCAGAGTGCAAGGAATCTTTTGGAAGAAGGGGGAGATAGAATGACCTGGAGGGGACAGGAGCTCCACAAGGAGACCAACAGAGATGGGCCCAGGAGGGCCTACAGAGACAGATGCTCCAACCAAGGACCATGCATGGAGAGGATCTAGAACCCCTGCTCAGATGCAGCACATAGGCAGCTCAGTTTCAGTGTGCATTCCCTAGCTCTCTCAGACATGGACTCAAGATGGCTCTTTGATCACCTCCTCCTGGGGTGGAAGCCATGGCAGGCTACAGAGAAAGACAATGTAGCCTGTCCTGATGAGACCTGATAAGCTTGGGTCAGATAGTAGGGGAGGAGGACCTCTGTATCAGTGGACTAGGGGAAGGGAATAGGAGGAGAAAAGGGAGGGAGGGTGTAACTGAGAGGAGATGAGGGAGGGGGCTACAGCTGGGATACAAATGAATAAGTCTTAATAAATAATAAGTTGAAAAAAGAAAAAAAATAACAGATAGATCAAGATATTATGAAAAAGAGTGTTAAGGTGACCAAACAATGCATGAATGGTTTAGAATCATAGATATAACTCTAGAAATTATAATGCTGGCCCTCCAATAGGAATTCCAATGAGACTCATTCAGGATTATCCCGTGGATATGTTCTTTAGTTTGCCAAGAAGCTATTGCTCCCCAAATCACTAGATTATTCTAATAAGAAACACATTGTATTGAGCATAGCTACAGAATATTCCTAGATGATCTCACCCAAAATAATTTCTGTTCAGTAATTAAGTATATATTCTGAACCTTAAATATTCCTGAGTTGTTCATTCTTCCCAATGGTTATGGCTATTAAATAATTTATGTGAACATTGACTATGATTAGAATACAAAAATTTAAGTTATTACATAATAAAGAGGTTAACAGTAACCCACCTACTTGGAAAATCTGAAGTTTTGGCAACAGTTTATAAAATATGCTAGAAGAATGGTTTTTAAAAAGATGTATAGCAATGGGAGTTTCACTTTTACATTTCCAAAGTCATAGCAAAGAAACAGCAAAGTTAGAATATCCTCTCGGTTGGGTGGTCTTGGATAATTGAAACACCTTTCTTTTTATCTCTAAAAGTCCAGGATGTTTGTATATAAGCTAACCAACACATTGTTAAGCTTTTGAAAGCCTATTTAGCCATAGAGAGATTGATCTCTTCTATAAAATGGAAATGATAAATAACAACCAAAGAAAGGAATAAGTAGAACTTTCTGAAGACACCTCAAATGTTTGGGTTTTAAAATTGACAAAGATCTATTGCGTTCCGTTAAGTACTTTCTCCCTTAATTCTAAAATTATTTCTATTTGAAGTGAAGTCCAATCCATATGTTTTTGATTCATTAACACTTAGTTTGTTAGCATCCTTTTACTGGAGTCATGTATAACAGTCTTTTCATCTTTTTTTTATAAGCTTATGTTCCTCAGACACAGGAAATCAAGTTTTTCTAAGAGTAAACAAACTTGAACTCAAAGAGACACAGGGTTTGGGGGCCTCTGTGTGTAGACAGCACCTATTAGCTTTGAACCACTTCTCCATTCACTATGCAAATTTTTCTTTAGCATGCCCTAGAATGAGATAGATTGCTAATTAACTGAGACATGAGATGCAGTGTTATATTTTATTATTTACCGAATTTTCCTCTCTTACATTAATTCTTCTTCATGATGAAACGGCCCAACTACTAACATATTAATGAATGAGTTATTAATAATGATTATTTAATTGCCATCTCTTTATTTATTCTCATTAATAATACAGGAGCTACTTATCTTTCAATAATTATGTGGTGGCAAATGAAATCTACTATAAAGCATCAATATATATTCCTGTCTTTTATTTTCTTTGAGAGTAGAGTATTCTTTAACACGAAGGGTCAACACTGCTTTTTCATATTTTACTGACACTAGGGAAACACCAGTCCTTCACATGGCTTGAAGGCACATAGATTTTAGAGGCTGCCATGCAACTTCATCAATATATTGTCTCTCTTATGACCTTAGATGACATAAAGTTATCTAATCTATGGTTGAGTACTAGCAATTTTTTTAACAGTGATAAAACTTGGATAATTTATCATTGGAAAATATCATCAGAATATCAGTACCTGCTAAGGTAAATAGTTTTAACTGATGTTTTCTAGTTGACAGTTAGGTTAAGGGTCAAAGAAAACATGAATAACAAATCTCTATGACTATCGTGCAAAAAGTATCGAAGCACTTTATAGGCTGTTTATATGTTGAATCATTTAATTATTAAAACAAATAAATGTGGCTGGTGAAACTCACTTTAAAGATAAAATCCTGAGGCCCCCAGTCACTAATGTTTTTCTTTTAACTGTGCATTCATTTATTCCTCATATGTTCTTTGGTCACTTTTAATAAACTAATAATTTTGTTATAGATGAAGGGAAGCCAGACAAAACAACCTCTTATTCCCGTGGGGATGTCAAGCAGATGATAAAGTTACGACAGTGCAGCAGGAGCTATGTGGTTTGTTGGTAATGTGAAGAAAGACAGTGTTAATTCTTTTAAAGGGGTCAGCATATGATGATTAGGGGGGGTATTGAAGACCTCAGCAGTCGCAGGACAAATTGTTACCAAAAGGAAGGCATTTGAATAAAAAATAAATAAAATACAGTATTTTTGAGAACAGAAACAATTTCTAGTGGTTAAAACTTATCTGCTGTAGTCCTACAGGCTTAAGTATGAATAGGAAGGTCAGAAATGTGGATGAGCAAAGCGTATGCACGTATCTGGACCACGTGCCATAGTTATTGGACTGCCAGGGGGTCGGTGCAATTGGTCACCCATGAGGTTAGTATAATTTGCTACTAGTCATATCTCTTTGATCCACTTCAGCTCCATGTTTTAACAGTCAAAACCAGTCCCTTGTCTACCACTCACACCTAAAATAACTCCTTACGTACCACCCACCTCTTCATTCAGTGACTTGGTCTTGTAATTAACTGCAGAAATAAATGATTTTGTCTTTTATACATTTTGTAATACTTTGGCTTGTGAAATATTTAGTATTCCCGTTTCATATCTTGGAAAGGTAAGCACAACACTTCAGATCATGATATACTAACAATACTGACAGCTATCATTTCCCTGAAATAATCACAAAAATAAGATACACAAAGAGTGACTAGTAGGAAATGAATGAATGAATGAATGAATGCTAAATCAGCAGCTAACACTAGAGTGAATAAATCAGTGAATGAGTTTGAAGATTTAATTTCCACAAGATACAGAAACAGAATCCACTTTATCCATCATTCTTTGACTTTTGGAACAGTGGAAATGAGCAAAGCTGGGGAAATTAAGGTTCTCTCTGCTGACTCTCCCATTACCACAAGGTCACCTGTGCGCACGTGTGTTCTCAGAATCTGTCTATCGTTCCTCAGGAATGCAGAGCAGGTTTGACATATGTCCATGATTATCCATTGTCACTTCCTAGTGAGCATCTCCTGTACTGTGTCCATTCTCAAACAAGTTCCTAGGACAAACATGTCCTATAGTACACTGTAAACTGAAGAAGGGCCAAGGGAGATAGGAAGGTAAAGATTGGAAACCAATCTTAGAAGCTGGAAAAAAGTAAACATGAGAAGATTGCTTGAGTTCAATGACTAACTAGAACCAATTGGTTAAAAATGAGTCATTGTATCAAACAATTAGAGAAAATGTTAGCCACTAACTTTTGTCTGCATTCATTGTTAGGTTGCATAATTACATTGATTCAGTGACCCAGCATGGAATTTTAAAACATTATGAGTTCGGTTTACATGCTGATTTTACACATAACCTTTAATCAGTAACATTTCCACCTTATTTTTAAATTCTCCAAAGCATCATTTTCAGAACTTAGTGCTTCAGTGTAATAGATCACAGTTTATCAGTATCATTAAATATTAGGCTCACAATTGTTTTGTTAGTGTTAAATACTTACTTGTGAAGGATCTGAATTCCTAAATGCATTCAGTAGGGAGGTTGGTAGAAGGAGTAAGAAAACTCAGGTTGATCTCTGAATTCCTTATTGTGGTCTCCAAGCATGAAGATAATGAAAAGGTGTCACAGAGTTTTAGATAAAAAAATAACTGCAGACTCAACCCAATAACCGCATATAAAAAAGTTAAATGTTTTCTGACGTATTCAAAATTGAGGAAGACTATTCTCTCCAAATGATAACTCACCACCAAAAGAAGAACAAGTTCTAAATACAGAGCCCACTCATTAAGGACTCAAAATGTTTAAAACTCCAAGTGCTTGGCCACCAAGTGGTCAATGTGACTTATCAAAAGTGCCTATGTACACTTTGAAATTTAAAAATTTTTAGAACGGTCTTTTACAGGAGAGAAAACAGGATGTAACATTTCTAGTGCTATACCAATAATAAACTGATCCTAATGAGTTCAGGAGTAAATAATTCAAGAGCGGGGGGGCAGTTGAAACAAAATCAGCTTTCCTCTCATGAGCATCTATACATGGTCTAATAGAATGTAAGGCAGTAAATATTTTCAGAAATGGTTTCAGAATGATTATTTTAGGAATGATCTTATTACTTGATCCGGTAAATTCACTTCAATGATGCTACCCTAGGAAAAATGTAGAACTGCAAATAAATATTGAATACTATAAAGGAAGCTATATTTTGTCTCAATACATACTCATCCACAGGCTTGTCGTGTGGCCATATCTTCCTGTGATGCCGAAGTACAGGGGGTCCTTGTTATCTTCATCTGCTTCATAAATCCCCTCTCTTTTATGGTAAAGATGTTATTTTCATAATTCAGGGAGAAAATACCTATGAAATCACTTTTTGAAAGGAAGAAACACCAGGCAGGACTTTGGATCCTACATGGCTACCCTCACATTCCATTCTGGAGCATCCACTCTGCAGAGGAAAATGATTCAGACACAACTAGTTCTTTGCCATGCCGTTCTCACGTGTAGGTATTTGAGGCATGATAATCAGCAACAGACTTGCTTGTCACCTGTCTTCAGCAGGGAGGGCAGAAGTGCACACAAAGCTCCTGTGTTGTAAGAATGGTTGGCCAACATGTTTGTAGCGGGTCTTGTCTGTGCTGATGGTTATCGTAGGAGGTTTGTTGACACACTTCTTGCTTAAGTTGGTGATAGAACTGAGTGAGGCTGTATCAGGGTGAGATGTGATTGGTTGTTCTCTTTGCCCTTGTTTTTCTCCTTCCAGTGAGCAATGTGGCTAGATTCCTTTTGTCCACTGCTGACTGCGCCAGTTGTGGTTTATGCCACAATTAGGTCCTGAAGCCAAGCTAAGCTGTCGTGACTGTCCCTGCTGTACACTTTGCAGGCACAGTCGCCATGCTGGGTTCCCGGGGACACATACTCATCCCTTGGCCCATTCTCTGGCAAGCTGTTGGAAAAGCTCTTTTATACCATGGCTTGTCACCGGGTCACTGCCATGACTCACTTGTCCCTTGGCTTTAGTTACCTACTCATTGTTGATTTCCTGATATGAAAAATATATGTTTTATGAGGGTTTTAGGTAAATAATTCATGATTTATAAGACAGATTATGCTTTCTCTAAAGGAATGGCCTTCACACATTTGATTTTATTCTTTTTTTTTATATTTTATTCTTTCTCCTATTTCTTTCTCAAGTCTCTTCTAATTGTCTTATTTACACATAAAATTTAGAAACTGTGAATTACAATTTTGTCATTTGTCATAATAATGGAATAGACCACGTTGAGAAGTTGTCGCTCGGCCAAAAGCAGCAGTTCTCCAAACTTTTAAACATCCTTAATGTTTATACAAAATTTTCAGGTGTTGCCAAATCTAGTGTATAATTCTAGAGAATTTAAGCGTAGGTAACTGAATAATGTTGATCAAGATGTAGATTTCAAATGGTGTATCGTATTACAAAGGAAAATCATACAATCAGGAATGGAGAGGGTAGGCCTGAGAAATGATAGCTCAGTGATGAAGTGACTGCAAACATGAGTACTGGAAGTGCCCAGCTCCTACAGAGGAGGAGTACCGGAAGTGCCCGGCTCCCACAGAAGAGGCGTACTGGAAGTGTCCAGCATGGAAATGAGATCTGCATGAGGCCAGCATCTGTACCCCCTGTGCTGGCAGGGGGTGATGCTCAGGCATCCTATGAGCTCATTGATCAATTTAGATAGTTGGCGAGCTTAAGGACCTTCAGCAAGGGACCTCGTCTAGGACCTAGAAAGATAGCACAGCAATGAGGGACACATGCCCCCTTTACAGAAGGCCCAAGTTCAGCTCCCAGGACCTAGTTTAGATGGGATCTGGTACCCTTATCTGGGCACCTGCATTCATGTGACATATATATATATATGTCACACACACATATATATATACATATATGACACACACACATATATATACAGAAACAGAGACATAAATAAAAACAAAATAAATATTTAGAAAATGAGCACTTTTTTTTCAAACTAGTAAGAAACAAGTAAAATAGAGAAGTGAATGAGGAAGACAACAGATATGATATTGAATCAATACCTGCACATATTGCCCCAACGGCCCCCAAAAATAATGAGAATGGAGAAGAGCTGCCTTATGTATTGAGTATGTATAATTGTAGAACATAACATCATGTATGAAAAAAATAATTTTAAGCCAATTTTTTTTTTTCTGTGGACATAACAGAAATTGAATGCCCATTTCCTGAAATGTCTGTATTCTACTAATAATATCTATATTTCCATTTCTTAAACTCCACCCTATGCTTGCCTGTTTTAAGAATAAGATAAATATCTCTTTTAAAAGAAATGACAGGCATTGATTTGACTATAGCTAAGAATCTCACAATCATATATGCCTATGATAAACATTAAATAACAGTCTCGTTTCATTTTTAAAATATATTTTACTTCTTTAAAATGAATAAAATAAACTTTACTAGTTTTATCAAGACATAATATTTCTGCTATAAACTACTTAACTCACCCAATTCAGTGATTTTTTTTAAATTATGTTTACAGGGTTCAGCAAACATCATCATAATCTCATTCTGAACATTTTCATCACCCCAAATATTATCAGAGAAATAGAAACTTTTATAGAAAGTCATAGACCAGGAGCTTGATGAGAAAGCATTTTTTTTTAAATCCAGTTTAAGAATCAATGCTCCAGACATTATAGGGCTCAGGACAGACCTGACTTCATTCAAAGGGAGTTTAGTAGTGTAAACCACTCCTTTCTACTCAAAGACAGTGACCATCCATGCCCTCTCTCCAACTATTATAGTGTAACCTGCCCCACTGTACCTAAAGACTTACTCACTGTAGACTGTACTGTGCTATCAGGCATTATGAAGTGCAGATTCTCTTCTGATAAATTGTTTTTCTGAGTCATTGTTTTGTCTTTCACAGATTCAGATTCATAGGAAATAAAAACTGTAGTTTTTACTCAAAATAACAACATGGAGTAGAATTCTGGGATATACTGTGATTGCCACACAGAAAGAAAGATGTTATTTTCTTCAACATTTCCCCAGACCAACTGTTCCTCTTGAGTCTATGCCATCCTAAAGGAGAAATACACTTTAACTACACTCTCCTACAGCTCATGACAGCTTGGTAATGGCCACGTCAAATAGGTACAAATATTGTCTCAGTTACTATCGCTATGATGAAACACCATGACCTGAGCAACATGCGAAGAAAAGGGTTTATTCAGCCTACACTTTCACATCCCTGTTCATTATTGAAGGAAATCAGGACAGGAACTCCAACAGGGTAGGAACCTGGAGGCAGGAGCCGATGCAGAAGCCATGGAAGAGTGGTGCCAACTGGCTTCCTCCCCCTGGTTTGCTCAGCCTGCTTTCTTATAGAACCCAGGACCACCAATCCAGGGGTGTTACCCTCCCACATCAGCCACTAGTTAAGAAAATGCTCTACAGTCAAGTTGAAATAAAATTAGCCAGCACAAATATATATATTTTTTTACACCTTAGAAATATGCACATGGTTCACATGAGGCAAATTACCTTAAAATTATAAGAAAACTCATCAAAAATCCTTTATGTAACTCTGCTGTTTCTGATGGAAGATATCCCACTCTAAACGAATGTATGTTACTTCCCAATGGACTATGACATTCAAAAAGAAACTCGGTAGTGGGGAATAACTTGGACACAGAGGGGGAGATGTAAAGAATCAGCTTGCACTGTGGGAATAGTCTATCTACACAGGGGTAAGAGCGCAGAAGACACCAGTACTGAGATGGTAGCAGGCAATACTCTCTGTGGGAGAAGTCATTGCTCTGTCTTTCTTTTTAGCCAAATTAAAAATGGCCGCACTTCCACCCTCTGATGCTTTTGATAGGCGATGGAAGGGTAGCCAATTTTCACCTACAACAATCAAAGGCTAAGCCGCGCGTGTCATCAGCGTCACACAGTGGAGTCTCCAACATGTTGCCACATGGTGTGCTGTTTTGTTTTTGTTCTCCCTCCCCGTAAAACTTCAGGTAAGAGGGTCCGTTATTCCATATTTAGAAAATTAGTCCTCGAGGAGTCATCCAGCGTTCATTATAAATGTCTCAACTCTTGGACAGTTTTCCAGTCACAACTATCATATATATGATAACGTCTAGAAAAAAAAAAAAAGTATGAAAAGCTCCTAAATCACACAGTCTCTTAGAGTCAGACAGCTTACATTTTGATGAGCTTTTCTTGTAATTTATATACACGGACCCAAATGCACTCAAACCTAAACATTTGAAACAACAATGCCCCGGGTTAGATGTTCAACCTAGAAATCTCATTTTATTTGCTCAGAAAACATTAGCCAAGCTACTTAGCATTTTAGACTCTTTTTAAAAATTCTACTGTCAAGAAGTTCAGAAAACCTCGATGAGGTCCACAATCAGGCTGACATTTTCAGATGGCAGAAAACCACATATGAGATCGCAGTAGCATGCTGCCCCAGAATCCCATCACCACAATGTGGAAAATTTCCAAGTCTCATGTGTTAGTACATAGAGCAGATTCTAAAGTTGTCTTCCCAACACAAGATGTATAGAGACAGAAGAGCATGTTGCTTTGTTCAGAAAGAGCCAACAAGATTGAGACTGAGCAGAAAGACACTGTGGTTAGCTCTTTAAAAAAGCCATCAAAGCAATTATTTGGTTCCCCTCTTCTCAATCTTCAATGAAAATGAAGACCTAGTGAATCTAGGTGAAGAGTGAATCTGGGTAACAGAGTCACACATGCTCTTTTGCTTTGCCTTTATTCTCAGAACATGCAGTGGGAAAAGCTAGTGCTGATTTACAGCTTTCATGGCCTGAGGACAAACAAGCAGCGGTCACTGATATTCTGGAACTCACTCAGTATACTTGCTGTCAGCCTTTTTATCTTTAAATCTAGAAGCTCCTTTAACTAGCATCACCATCAAAGGATGCTGAAAAGTTTGGGGCCCTCTCCAAGGATTCCCATCTTCAGACACATGTAATAATGAATGTAGTGTCGAAAATAAATACCTTCAGAATTAAAACAAATACCTCAGCCCACCTCCACCATTCATATGAAAAAATATGAAAACATTTTGAGTTGCTTCTGCCTTAGCTGTCTGCCCCATGTGGCAGGGAGATCAGTGCATTTGCAGATACCATAGGTGGGGAGTGGAGTGGAGGACCCCCAAAGCCCAGCGGGTGTCTCCTCAGAGTGCCTTGAGCTTGTCCTCAGTATAATCTTTTCTTCCTCTTTGTCTTCATCCTCATCTGTCTCTTCCCCTTTATTTGTGTTGTGTTTCCTTGAAGCAGGGCATCACTATGTAGCCCAGGTTAGCCTGACACTTTTTTTTAAGAGAATCTTTTTTTTATATTTTTTTTATTTTTTTATTATTATTATAATTTATGTACTTTGTATTGTGGCTGAGGCCCCCTTCATTGTCCCCTTCCAATCCCAACCTCCTTCCCTCTTTTCCTCCATGCCCCTTCCCCAGTCCACTGATAGGGGAGGTCTTCCTCCTCTTCCATCTGACCCTAGCCTATCAGGTCTCATCAGGACTGGCTATACAGTCTTACTCTGTGGCCTGGTACAGCAAGGGGGGAGGTGATCTTATGAAAGAAGGGGGAGATAGAAAGACCTGGAGGGGGCAGGAGCTCTACAAGGAGACCAATAGAACCAAAAAATCTTGACCCAGGGGTATTAGCAAAGACCGATACTCCAACCAAGGACCTTGCATGTACATAACCTGGACCCCTTGCTCAGATGTAGCCCATGGCAGATCAGCCTCCACGGGTGTTCCCTAGTAAGGGAAACAGGGGCTGTCTCTGACGTAAACTCAGTGGCTAGCCTGGCACTTTTAATCCTTCCTCAACCTCCAAAATGCTGGGCATATAGGCCTGTATTGCATCCAAGTTTTCTCATTTTTTTTTCTGTTGTCTCTCACTCTTTCCTTTCCATGATATATAATCACATAATAGAAATGAATATATATGTATTCCAGGGGTGAGGAGGGGCAGAGATGGGGCAGGTTATTATTCCCTCTTTTTGCTCCTCTCTCTGGGTTCCACTCGGTATAAATCACTCCATAAGTGCCAGACTTGAAGACCTGGGAATTTTAATATGCTGCTAGTAAGCACAGTTTTATAGACTTGTTATTTTCATTCCAGCTTTCTAAGCAACCGTGCTGGAAGCCATACATGGGTTAAGCAAAAGAGTGCTGAGGGTCTCACTTGCCTCTTTATTTTGGCCTGATTGACCTTGAAAAGTGCATGTGAATTTTGTAAGGAAAGCAGTCAGGTTGACCATGTCTTTCTGGATGGAGCGATAGCTTACAGCAGGAAGTGCTGCTGGACCTGAGGATGACTTCAAGGCCCACTGGCTAGGACCCTGTCAAGTAGAATGAGCCCATAGAAGGAACAAGCACAGAGCTAGCTTTGGATTATGGTTTTGTGTTGTTTTCACATCTGTACTTATATTCCTTGTTTATTAGCTTCAATAAATTACCGGTGTGGCTTCCTTTCATAAATAGCATTGCTCTCTGAAATAATAATAATAAAAAAAGAAATTACTTGACTTTAGATTGATGTTATTGGCCATTCCATCTTCTCTCCCCAATCTTCTCCTCTACTTCAGGCAAAACTTGGCCTCCCTCACATTGTCTTCTTTGGCCACTCGATGCGTAGTGAAGTGGACTTCTTAAGACACATATATAAGACAGAGAACATTATTTAGCTCTATGAACTGTAGCGTTTAGCTTGCAATGCTTTCATGGCTTCGTGTTTAAAGAAAATCAGCGTCTCCAGCTCAACTTCCAAACATGCTTTTCTAGAGCTGGATATAATTCTCAACGTGGGTTTGTTTTTCTTCCTTTTACTAGTTGTAAATAATTCAGTAAGGCCCTTGCATATCTATGGTTTCCATGTTAAGATAAAGACTTCATCGTCCCATTTAATAATTAAAGCGACTTATAGGAGCTGCCAAGATAGCTCAAATGTGCTGGGGGCCGAGCTCAGACAAAAGCTTAGTTTTCCTGAATTCAACAATCATGGTCCATCTTTTTTCCTTATTTTCCCTCAGCTCTTTGAACTGGATAATAACACAAAGTGTAACCATAAGGTGTAGCTCACAGAAGAATTGAACACAAGAGCAACATGATTTGCATCTCATAGGACGAGAATAGAATTCTATAGAGTCTTATAAGTTTCTTTGAAAAGGAATTTAAAAAAAAAAGATGATTATGGTGATGATGAGATGACTCAGTGGGTAAAGAAGTTTTTACCTTTGCACCTGAAGCCTGTTGCCATGTCAGTCCTTAGCACCTACATGGTGGATAGAGAGAAGTCTCTTTCACAATCTGTCTTCCATACACATACACACACACACAGGCACAGGCACACATGCACGCATGTGCACTCACACTCACATACACACACACTAACTGGATAAATATAATTTAAAAATGAAGAAATCTAGGTTACAATATACCTTCTAAAATGTAGTATATGTCTCTGTCTCTGTCTGTCTGTCTGTCTGTCTGTCTGTCTGTCTGTCTCTCTCTCTCTCTCTCTCTGTGTGTGTATGTGAGAAAGAGAGGTGTGTCTACACCTCATTATGTCAAAATCCCTTTGACGAGACAGAAAAGTCACACTCCTCCTTGGAAAGAACATGCAGTCCCATCAGAAGAGACAAAACTATAAACATTATAAACGAGGAAAGAACCTGAGATCATTGTTTCTGTGACAGCGTGTTCTGCAGGACTGGCATGTTTGAAAGAGCATAGGAGAGGAATGTGAAAGCACACAACACTGCAGACTGAGCTGACCGCTGAAGTGCTCATCTCCAAATACGAGGGACTGAACTGACCTGGGACCTGGGAGCAGCACTGTGTCTCCCTCTCTTTTAGGGGCTTCCTAACACATAGCACTCTGCTATTGCTGGTTTAAAAAACATTTGCATTCCATGTGCAAATGGTCATTCACAGAACTGTGAAGAGAATTCTTAGTTCTTGGATAGTCTAACAGAGCTCATGCAGGCCTGAATTTACAAAAGAATTTGTTAAATGTTTAGAAGAAAGAAATGAAGAGATTGTGAAGACTTTCGAGCTCACAGAGATGTTTATGGCCCCTCCATGGCTAATTGACTCAGTTGCAAATCCCTGGCCTATTAAACAGCACTTTGCAGACGCGGCTGCCACACCTCCTCTTCTAAGAGCCCGTATAAATTTTTAGGGACTTCCTACTTCCTTGCTTTTTAACTCCCAGTTTGCTTCTAAGCAAAGGAAACTCTTTACAACCCACAGGATTGAAAATGATCTCCTAGAGTACTTGACGGTGGCAAATGAGGATCTTTATGGAGTTCATTTTCTGGTCTGAGAGACACATTTTCCCCCAGGTGGTTCACAGAACTATGACAACTGATGGGATGCATAATCTGACTTCAAGGGGAACAGGGGTCTTTTCTGTCTGAAAGCATAATTATCCCACAACAAGCTCAATGTTAGGAGCAGGACAACATAAGCAAATATGACATTTACACTAAAGAATTATACATTTGTCTTCCCGGGAAACAGAAATGGAGGTGAAGCTAGGATGTTTTTGGATCATAGTAAGGAAAATAATTTGGCAAAAAAAATGATAACAATTGACTTGTTCCTAAAATGAAATATCTGATATATTAATATAACATCTTGAGCCTGTTAGAGTTCTTAAAATCCAATGGTAGTTTGCCAAGGATAAGAAATATGCTTGCATTATCTTTAATGGCCAGACTTCTTACCTGGAAGGATGCGAAGAGAAAAGAAGGTTGGGCAGGCGACAGGCCCAGCCAACCCCCATACTGAGAGCCACCATGTTGCTTACAACTTCCATAAACTTGCTTTTGTGAAAAGAATTTGTTCTGCAGGCAGCAAATAAAGTTTTACTTTTCCCTAACATAAAATGGAAGCCAGACAGACCACCAGCCTGCAGTTATAAACCCTTCTTCCAAACCGAGAACCCCAGGGTTTATTTGATGTTACAGGTCAGAATATTAAAAGTCACATGTGGAAATAAGATTATAAGGGCATCAACTTCCCTTTATAAAAGTAACCTCAGAAAGGAAAGTCCATTCACTCTCATTCTCTGAATTTAGTCTTTGGAAAGCGCTAAAGAAATAAACTGGCATTTCTAAAGAAACCGATGAAGGTGTAGCGTATTTGACAAAACCTCTCAAAAGAATCAATGATTAGGTTGCCTTAAAATACAAGCAAGGGTTTAGAGAGAGAAATACAAAAGCTCATTGAATGGAAGTCGCATCAATCCCCTTTGTATCACTATGACTGCATTGCCTGCAATTGACCATGTAAAGGAGGAAGGATTTAGTTCAACTCACAGCTTCAGGAGGGTCTGTGCCTTATAGATGAGAAGCATGATGGAGCTACTCCATTTGTATCATGGTAGGCCAAGAAGCACTGATGATGGCAGTACATAGGCAGAGTAATACACTCCCAGGGTATTTTTCTTTCAGTTACATCCATCCTCCCAAACTTACTGTAATATCCCTAAAAGGTGGCACATTTTAAGGATATGGTATTTAAAACTTGAACCTCTGGGATATCTTCTATTTTTAATATATAATTATATAACAAAAATCTAGTATATGCTAAAGATTATTTTGAACTAAAAAAAAAAAAAAGACCTCACCCAGTCACCAATCAGTGGGTATTTACTTCTAGGTTTTTAGGAAAAGTGCTAGTGCTGGCTAAATGGGCATTTATTTTATATCGTGGTACACTAAAGTAACTCGTGTGGATTGTTATTTATTTCTATGTAACTGTGTAAGGTAAGGGCCATTGCGAATAAAGATTTTTGAAGCACACAGCTGTTTGAAAATGTGCTTAAGATGACACAGTGCAGCTGGACGCAGCAGCACACACTTGTAATCTTAGCACTTGGGGAGGCAGAGGCAGGCACATCTCTATGAGCTCAAGGCCAGTCTGGTCTACAGAACGAATCAAGGTCAGCTAAGGCTGCACAGAGAAACCCCATCTTGAACCTCCCTCCCCCGCAAATACTACAGAGCGTGTAAGATCAGAGTAGGAAATTGAACTCAGGACAAATGAAACCAGGAATATACTTATGGTAGGTGTGTGACATAGATTTATCCTGCAACCCAGATGTTCAGCTCCTGGATATCTAAACTAGAAAACGAAAACGTGTATGTGAATGTCAACATAGTTACAGCTAACATCTACAGAGAATTCAAATGTTCGTTAACTGGGGAATAGTCAAATAACCCATATAATGAGATATTATTCACCAATAAAAAGAAATAAACTACAATATAAAATAGAACACAAAAAAACCTCAATGATGTACTAAGTGAAGGAAGTCAAACACAATGTATCACCATGAAAAAATGAATTCTGACATGATCCTTTACATAAACCCTGATGTGCACACACTGGGTCATCTCTACGATTGAGTTTGGGGAAGAGTGTTAAGTACAGAGGACAGTCGCTCCGGTCCTTAGGCTAGACTCTAGGGAAAGGATAAGAAGATTTTCTGTAGGTGTAACTATGTTAGTCATTAGATTAAAAGCTTGGGATTATTGTGGTAGACCTGGCTTAATCAGTTTTAAAGGTGATTACCTTTAAAGGGAAACCCAGATCTTTCTTGAAAAGCCAGAGCAAACACAAGAGTCCTTTGTTGTATTTGAAGACATATGTTGTGAATTCCTATGGAAAGAATCTCTGGCGAGGACCAGAGGATTCAAGGGCCTCAGAGGGTTCATGAGCACCAGCCACTAAGAAGCCAATGAGTTAGTTCAACAACCACAGAGACCATTCTGCTGAAACTCTGAATAAGCCTAAGGGTGCATAGTTTTTCAGTCACACTGCTAGTAAGAACCCAGTATGGTTGTACCCATGACTGAAGTTTGCTAATGCAGAGTACAGAGATCCCAGCTAGCATGGACTTGTGTCTAATAGAAACTATGTAGTCAAAGTAAACTTTGCTTTCGTCACTTAGTTCCTAGTTCCTTGCTTCACAGTAATAAAAATAGATTAACTTAGCACATACTGCTCAAATGAAATATCCGAACTAGGCACCTAAAACCGTGAGGGAAATGGATGTAGCTCTGGACATAAGAGTGTAGCTGAATAAGAACATTGTGTGTGTGTGTGTGTGTGTGTGTGTGTGTGTGTGTGTGAATACATAGCAGGAGAGAAGCTGTGTTTAAATTGGCAAGACCCTGCCTCCCACCAAGCTATGCATGTATGGAACAGATGAAAAGAAGCCAGCAATACAGTTGAGAAGTGAACTATAACAAAAACCCACATCTTCTACCCACTTCTGAGTGGCTGCGTGCCCAGCAGATCAAGGCATGCCCTGTGAAATCAGGGCTCCCACCAATTTGTAGTCTGCGTATTAATAAGTCTTGGAGATGTAAAAGGATGTTGTTCTCTGTGAGATGATACGCGCTAAATGTAATTGTGTGTATAATTTTGGTTGGACTTGGGAGAGACAGCTGGCTCTCTGTGGTTTTCACAATATGATATCCACCTCACCAGGCCAGAACAGTGAGAAGGATGTTAACAGCATAAATGAAGATAGATCATTTTGCCCAGACCCACTGCTTTTCTTTCCAGGGTGTTTTTGCCTCCAGATTACACAGATGAATGGTTTTATAGCCACCGAGCATAGCACAGCTGTAGTTATGATACGTAATAGAACAGGATCTTCTCTAGAAATGGAAGAGATTGTAGGACTATTATATTCAAAAGCTGTTTGAATGTGGACCAACCTACCCCATGGAGCACAAATTCATCATATAGGTTAGATGATACTCCAGTCACCTTTTAAGTATAGGAATATTCTCATATTTTCATGTTTTCTTTCTTTTCCTCTTTTTTTTTAAGTTGTAATTCCTGCCAGATGCAAGAAATAATGATAATGTTGACCTCTACCCTTATCATTTTCTGTAGCTCTTTCCCCTGAACCCGAGGCCTATTTAGCATGCTGTGATGTGGGGATAAAACTCCCAATATCCCCATTGACAGCAGCCGAGTCCTCCTCGAAGACACGATTTTCCTTGTGATCCACTAATTTTCAGAACGACGGAATTTTACAGTCATTCACGAGGAGACCCCAGGAGCCCGAAACAATATTGAAATTAGGCTTGGTGTGCGGAAACATTATGAGCTTTCTCGCCCACCCCTCTGCCTTTATGTCTGTTCTCCAAATGATAAGACAACCATAAAAGCTCAATGCCACGCTGGAGTGTGTCACTCTGCCTACACCTAGAGGTGGGAGGCCCCTGTAAATCTTGGCTCTGCCACTGCTCGGAGATGATTAAAGCACTCTGGCTTGCTCGATGGATGCTCAGTGTCTTCCTGCATTGCCACTGCTGTTGCCAAGTACCAGCAGTCACCAACACGGCTCCCCCGGTTGGCCTCTGCCAAGTGAAATGTTTTGAAATTAAAAATCTGAAGGAATGGTGCAATGAGTGCTTGATCAGGTGCTGTCCCCTCAGGAAGCTGCTTAATGGGAGGCCAAGGGGACTCAGCACCCCCGCCCAGTGGCGGCTCTCACTCAGAACTTGAATTTAAAGAAACAGGATTCCTTTGCTAAGTAGACAAATACGCTCAAGGTCTCAAAAGGAAGACCTTTGTTTCCGGAGAGATTAATTTGAAAGGGCAGTTCCTAGGTGTAATACATGACACTCTAGGAAACTCTGGAAAAGCTCACGAAAAGGAGAAAGTTGGAGTAATCCAAAGCTCACTAAAATTCAGGTATTCTAGAGATGTGAATATAAATGTGTAGAGACACAATATAGAGGATAATAAATACATTAATATATACTTCGATGCGCTTAGAATATGTTATAGATTTATTTTAAAAGTCTATTATACTGTGTTAATGTTTGCGTTCAAATCCATTATGTGGAAGTGCTAACTTACAGACTATTACTGGTCTTTAAATACTTCAGTTGGCTTTTGTTTTGTTTTGTTTTTTCTTTTCGTCTTTTTCTTTCTTCTTTCTTCTTTCTTTCTCTCTCTCTCTCTTTCTTTCTTTCTTTCTTTCTTTCTTTCTTTCTTTCTTTCATTCTTTCTTTCGGTTTCTGAATGAGGACTGAGCATCTTACCTAGAGTCCTTCTTCCTGCTTAGCTTCTTTAGGTGTACAGATTTTTAGTATGTTTGTCCTATATTATATGTTTAATATCCACTTATGAGTGAGTATATACCCTGTGTGTCTTCTGCTTCTGGGATACCTCACTCAGGATGATCTTTTCTAGTTCCCACCATTTGCCTGCAAATTTCATGATTTCCTTGTTTTTAATTGCTGAGTAGTATTCCATTGTGTAAATGTACCACAATTTCTGTATCCATTTCTCAACTGAGGGGCATCTGGGTTGTTTCCAGCTTCTGGCTATTAGAAATAAAGTTTCTACAAACATGGTTGAACAAATGTCCTTGTTGTGTACTTGAGCATCTTTTGGATATATGCCTAGGAGTGGTATAGCTGGATCTTGAGATAGCACTAGTCCTAATTGTGTGAGAAAGTGCCAGATTGATTTCCAACGTGGTTGTACAAGTTTACATCCCATGATTTTTATTACAAGCACATTTATAATTGTTATTAGCCTTCTAGTAATTATTATAATCCTGAGTTCTCAACAGCTACAGGTGACTGCAGCACATCTGCACAGAAATGGGCCCTATCTACAGCTGGGCATGGATGGAGGAGAGGCTCAGAGGGAGCTTCCTTTCACTGCTATAGGATTTCTTACAGATAAATTCAGGGAAGAGGGGTGGGGGTCACATGTGTTCCTACTTGGTGATCCCCACCTGATCTAATGGCCACACAGATAACTCTGGTTACACCAAATGGGTCACAAAATGAAATCCAAAGTCATGAACCTGGGAAAGATACAAGTAGGAAGGTTAGGAGTTAGTAGGAGTGGGAGGGAGATAAAAGGAGGTGAGGAGAGAGTAACCAGAATGTATTGTTTACAGGCATGAAGCTGACATTATTAAAAAGCTAGCATATTCATAAAATCCAAGACAATAGATTAAAAATTAGAAAGAAAATAAATAATAGCTTAGTATAAAAGCATACTCCTCTACGATTTACTTTTAGTTTTAATTATGTATATTATACATCTGCGTGCTGGAGTGTGTCACAACTAGAAGGCATGAGGTCTGGAGCTGGAGTTACAGGTGGCTTGAGCCTCCCTATGTGGCTGCTGGAGATGAAACTCAGGTCTTCTGCAAGAGCGACATGAGCTCTTAACTGCTGGGCTATCTCTCTAAACCTGCCGCTCAAATCTTGATCTGGGCACATGAAACCAGGCCTTATTGCTCAGTTCCATTAGATAAAACATTATGCAAAAAGTTGGATGAAAGTGATTTGTTTTTCTCTGGAACACACACTTTGCAGTAACCATTAAAACAAAGCCCAAATAATTACATCTCCCAGATCCAGGCAATGCTCATCATCTACATGACAAAGAAAGCAAAGAGGAGGCTTGTTCAGGAAATCCAGGCTCAGATATCTCGGGGTATAGCTGAGTCTGAGCAGTGTTCCTCAATAAGTGGACTGAAATCCAAGTATGATCTTTAGTAACCAATAGAGTTTCTATTCCTGTCTTTCTCCACATGCCCTTTCCCGATATCATTACAGCTACCGTGACTTCTTCAAGGTTACATTGATCATACAGTTGATCTTGCTGCAAGCTGTGTTTTGAATGTGCAATTTTGGCTCATTAATGAAGATGCTTCTGCAGGTCATGGAAAGGGGCCAATGAAACTACAATACCACTAATAAGACTTCACAGATCCATGAACCTTCTTGACTCTTGAAAAATCATTGGAAGTACCAAATATCCTTGACAGTGAACCTGGCTAATGGAAACAGTGTTCTCTCTGCCTCTGCAGTAAATACCTTGGAGGGTAGAGACACATATAAAGTATGCAGTAAAGGAGCTTACTAGCCAGGAGTGTAAGACAAAAATTAAACACATAAAACAATCACAGAGCAAAGAATAACAGTTATAATTAACTGCAATTGTTTCCTATGGTTCAGAAGTTATAGATATAACACTCAAGGAAATATGTATGCCCATATGAAATGGGACATTTCTACATATCAACAAGTTCAGAGGTAACCTCACTTCTCAAGACTTTCTTTATATCAGAGACTATATTTACTTCCAAAATGAATCAGTTTTATTGTCACCCGAGGAACTCTTGGAAGCAAACGGTCCTTAGAATTGAGCCCAATAAAGAGTGCACTGATAAATTCTTCTGGCCCTTTGGCACAGTCGCTGCTGGTATCATATATGATCAACGGGTCTCCTAAGACTGGGCTCAGAATTGTTTTCTTCTGCACTGAAACATGCACACCCTGGACGTGAGGGGATGGAGGCTTGTCCCTCAGCATCAGACATCCAGACATCATGACAGTCTCTCTCAACTCACCCTTCCTCCCTTTCTCCCTCCTTCCCTTTCTTCCTTTCTCCCTTTCTCCTTCCATCCCTCTCTTCCTTTCTCCCACCCTCTCTCCTTCTCTTCCTCCCTCCTTCAGTCCATCTGTCCATCTGTCTGTCTATATGTCTATCTTTTACTTTCTCTATCTTGAGAACCAGCCCCCAACATTCTACTACTGAAGTACAGTCCCCGAATTTTGTTTTGAGTCAATGTCTTACTCAAGCTGAATTTACTCTGTGGTGAAGACAGGCTGGACTCTAACTACATGTTCTGGCCTCAGATTCTGAAGTAGCAGGGGTTACAGGCTTGTGCCCCCAGACCCACAATAATGTCCATTTTCATGGATGCTGTTCTTACCCACACAGCATGGTTCGTGAAGATGCCTGACGTGTAATAAAGTGCTCAATAAATACCATTTAATTTAGATGATGATATAAAATAAATAACATCTGGCTACCTCCAATATTGTTTTCAGATGGCTGGATGTCTTAATGCGGCAGGAACAAAGGCAGTTATAAAACACGACTTGATCTTTAGGAAGATGTTGCAGTAAGGGAAGCTGGCAGTGAGGAAATGCTAACATCAGGAGCTTTAAAAATGTAGAATCCCCAACTTTAAATCAAAACAGCCTATCATTTAATTGCTAAAACCCCTAGAGATGTACTAGCATTTCTTCCTGGTTAGGGTTATGGGCTGTACAAGAGAAAAATCAAGCGAGTTTAAAAAGAAAGGAGTCTGTAATTGGGTCTCATGCTTGAAAGTTGGTTGGAAAGTGGAGTCTTGGCTTTCATCTTCCTGCCTTACTGGCAGAACCGTGGCAACTGTGTGGGGTTTGTGCTGACTGAGCCAATCTTCAGGATCTACCACACAGCTCCAGAAAATAAACGCAACTGGGTAAGTTTAAATTTATTAAAAGCTTGATGTCTAGAAAGCATTTATGATTTTTTAAAACCATTTTCTACTTTTTAAAGCTGTTGCTAGCATATCCAGCAGAAAAAAGGAATGTAGGAATGGCTCGCCTAAATATTCACCAAGATAGAGAAACAGGTAACATCGGTGATTTGGGGGGTGGAGGTGCACAGAGGAATCCGATAAATTTCTTGCTTTAAGGTAGTTGCGTATGAGTGGGGATGAGTTTTGAGCTCTTTGTTTATTAGCCTCCGTGGCTCCATGGTGAGTGGATACCAATGGCACTCTGCTACTTGGCACATTTGCTTTGGTGCATAGCAAAAGTCCTTCCCATTGAACATATATAATTTGGGGACTGAAACGAGAGGCGATGCTTCAGAAGGACGACAAAGACTATTTATCTGGGGAAAAAAAGGTTGCCAGGACATGTCTCAGACAGCCCTTTGAACAGGGTCATGTCTAGCTCTTGTGTAGCTTATGGTGGTTTGACTGAATTAGTGTTCACAGGTTTACTCACTGTCATTCCTTGCTTGAATGTTAAAAGGCAGATAAAAATTAAGGCTATCGAGTGTAGGAGTCAGGTGGCTCCAATTCTTGGCTCCAAAATGAACTCCAAATGAATTGACCTTCAAGTAATCAGATTTAGGGTCACTGGGCAATACGTATTAGGTTGTGGAAATATATGAGGCCAGCTGGGCCATTCTGGGTGGCAGGACAAGATGGAATGAGACCCTAAGCAGTGGACTGTGCCACACTGGTTGCTGAACTTTCCTTCTTTCCTTTTTTATTCTTTTTAGATTCTGTGGCTCAGGCATCCGCCAAGCCAGAGATTTGCGATGAATAGCGCCCATATTGATTTTTCCATAATGGAGTGTAAAAGAAAAATGGCTAGATTTTGTTGCAGGTATTTTCATGGGGTGCTAAATTGGAGGATTAGTTGCAAACAGCAGTACTGATAAAGTCTGCTGTCCATCTTGACGGTTGGGTCTTTCTATTAAAATGACACATAAATAACCTATTAGATCCCCCACCCATGGTAATTCAAATGCACCTGTCAACTTGATAAAGTACTTGCCTGGAGGGAGGCGCTGTTTACATTTTCACTCCATTCTTCAGAAAAAGTGAGATTCTAATTATTTCTCCCACTGTAAATTAACGCTGACTATGATGGTTAGCGTATCTCCATATTGTTCCATCTTTGGGAAAGTTAAATAATAGAACTGATTCATCATCTATTATGCAACGTGTGTTTTATGACAGCCTTCCCTGTGCTCGTTCCGTCTCCTCTCACTCCGGGTGCTCATTTATTCTCTGGCTCGTGTGCTTTCTGCAACTTTCCGGTTCTTAGTCTTTGAGACGACCCTGTGGATGTTCAACTAGTCCCTGAACTTTGAGGCACGTCCCAGACCTGCCTTGTTCTCTCCTGCATTTTAAGACCCAAGTCCATTGCTCAGCTGGCCATTACCTGTTGTCAGGGACCACACTTCACTACGGAACTGTTAGTTTCCTCCTGGGAGATCTTCCTCATTACATAGATCATGTGTGAAGGTATATGATTTGGTTCTGTTTAGACTACCCAGTTAATTTTTTTTAGAGTAATCCTTCTTTTTCTTTTTGTGGTTATCTCTTGGTTAATGTCTTGCTTTCTTGGTTACTATTTGTGACAATAATTATGTTAAATATAATTCTCGATAATAGGCTATTAGGACTTAGTGCGTGTATTTTTCCTTCAAGCACTCCTTTCAGATGCTTCCACACATACGCTAATCACCGCCAATGGGGAAAAGGTGATTTCTTCATGGGAGGGGGGGATCCCATGTAGAGACACACAATACATATGAATTCTTGTAACAGTCTGATAAGTTACCTTCAGTAGATCTGACCACTTTGTAGCCTGGAATGCAGGATTTCTTATTGTTTCCCATACACAGACAGTCACACTTTTGTCAGTTGAAACTAGACGACCTTGGAACTTAAAGGTACATGGAAGACAAGGAATGAACAAAATAAAATCACCGCCGTCAAAGTGAGAAACTTTTTGAGACAGCTGAAGGTTTTCCCTCCCTGCACAGACTTCTCAGGTGTCCTCTTGAAGGCACTCCAGGTGCTAACTTGGTTCTCCAGCTGTTTGTCTTCCTCAGTGTATAGGTCTTCAGCTGGCTTAGTCTTCTGTAATGCCCATTTCTTTCAACAAATAAATTCCTGCCACAGTACAAGATATTATTGGCCAAGATATCACTATTGAGAACATTGGCCAACTGGACTAAATATCTTTAGCATGTACATATATATAGTATATAATATATAATAGTTACATATGTAACTATTATATATTATATATAATAGTTACATATATATATGTAACTATTCCTCTGCTGAACTAATTTAGCAAAAGTTAAATTAATGACAATATTTTTACATGTAGACATAGCAATTTCATTATTTTTAACTCATTAGTTTTGAAATCAATTTTAATAATGAAATTATATATTTCAAGGCTCTAATTTCCCCCATCAATCAATCAAAGGCTATTATTGCATTTATAGTTTCCATCTTATTTGCAAAATTTTGCTTCCGTCTTAAAATTATATTTCTGGCAGTGAACACTAAGGTAGAAGTTTCATCTCCTCTCCGTCTCCATTTTTGAAAAGGAAGTGAATACAATTTTTATATTTTTGCCCCTAAGTAGATTTAAGAGCCAAATAGAAACATCAGAAAAATCTAAGAACTAGATAATAAACTACTGTATGCATGAGCCTAGCTACTCATAAGGCTGCTGAAGGAAAAAAAAAAAATGAAGCGATAAGTGTGACAAAAGCGGTAGCAGTTTATCACTAAAAAGTTGTAGCTGCTTTCAGAGTCATTCATTTGATGTTTGAAATATAGGTTACATTACTTAATTATCCAGCAATTCAGAAGCGTGTGTGTCTGTATGTATTACAGGGGTGGGCATGAAGCTCTCTGCTCTTATCTAACCAGACACATGTCAACTAATTGAGAAAATGTTCCTCATCCTTAGTTGCCCAATATAAACAGTTTACAGACTTGGTAGCTTCATTTTTCCTTCCTTCCTTCCTTCCTTCCTTCCTTCCTTCCTTCCTTCCTTCCTTTTTCTTTCTAACAAGTTATTTACCTCCTTTATTTTATGTGTGAGTGTTTTGCCTACATGAACCGGCATGCACTGCACATAGGCCTGGTGCCCATGCTGGTCAGAAGAAGTTGGTGGACCCATTGGAATACAGCATGGATGGTTGTGAGCCACCACGTGGGTGCTGAGAATGGAACCCTGGATTTCTGTCAGAGCAAGAAGTGCTCCTAACTGCTGAGCCATCTCTCCCAGCCCCTCACTAGAGAAATATTCACTTTGTCTAGTATGTGTAGATCTACCAGAGTAGAAGAACCAAATACCAGGTGAGTTTCTTGCTAGTAAACAATGTCTCAGCAAACATGTAAAAAACGTTTTCTTTACTGTAGACATCAAGTGAGAGATTTTGGTAGTTAATTTTATAGATTAATTTTATGGATCCTTAGACAGAGAGATTGATGATTTATGTTTATTTATTTCATCATCCTATTCTTTCAGATTAAAACAGAGGTAAGGGGCAGGGAAGCCTGGCTTATTGTAGCTTTCTTACAAGACCTTAAAGTGAAAATATTATCTCGGGTGCTGTTATATCACCAATCCGGGTTTTCTTTAGGTGTGTTTCTATTCTAGTGAGAGTACACTCTAGTGCATGTTTGAAAACTGGAAAATCTTAGAAATCATGGAGTCAGATATTTAATTTGTGGCTGTTCCTCAAATGGCAAAAAATATACCTAGGGCTGCTGGAGAGCTACCTCAGTGGTTAAGGGCATTTGCTGTGCTTCTGAGGACTCAAGTTCAGTTTCCAGGACTCCTGTCACGCAGTTTAATTGTACTTCCAGCTCCAGGGGAGCTGCCATCCTCTACTGCCCCCCACAAACACTGCACCCATGTACAAACCCAGGAACACAAAAGTATACCTGATTAAAAGCAAAAAAAAAAAAAAAATTAAATGCTTTTAAAGTATAGACCTAGAATTTCTTTTGCTGAAGAAGACTGTTCAGAGATAAGGCAACCCAGCATACTGAAAACCTAAATTATTGTGGAATCAGTTCTTTATTACTGTAATAACTGGTTGTGTGATGTGTCTGTTAGAGGCTTTGTTGTCACAGCGTGTAGTCAAACAAACCCTACGACACTATAACGACCACAAACAGGTCAGATTCCGGGTTGATCTGTTCCATTGTCACCTAACCTCTGTTTCTTGGTTTTGATATCCTTTCTGCTAAAGATGCAGACCACTTTTTTTTTTTCTCTCTAAATAATGTGCCTTTTATTTCCTAGTTGCTTTACAGTCTTTTGTTTTGGGTTCTCGGTGGTTTGACTGGGACAGGTCTAAATAATAATCCAGACTCTTAGGGATTTGTTCAATACGTGCTGTCATTCCTCACGGACATAAATCTTTGGTTGCAATGTTGGCTTTTTCTTCTTCAGTTGTATTTGTGGGAGAGTTGGAGTATGTCAGATGCACCTCTATTCAGGTTGGCTTTTTACTATTTACTACTCTGTTCTTCAGATTGATCATTTAATTTTTTTAAAGTACTACATTTATTTATTAAGGTGGACACAATGTGCATTTGGACACAACATACCTTTTGGGGATGAGAGTCCATTCTTTCCATGGAACTCAAGTTGCCAAGTACGGCACAAAACATCTCTGCCCACTGAGTACTTCCATGAGCCCATTTCTTCATTTGTTCTCTGTATTTCTTTTTCTATTCCTGAGATTGGATAACTAATTTTTATATGTTCAAATCCATCGTTTTTTTTTTTTCTTCTGGTATCTACAATTTGTTTTTATCCGCAATGAAATTGCCATTTAAGTCACTATAATTTTTATTTATAGGACTTTTACTTGGATATCTTTTGTAGTATTTGTTTTCTGATATTGTTCTTCACTTTCAGGACACATATCAGTTATTTGGATTAGTTCTTTAAATTTGAACAAAATAACTGTAGTAAAACCTTTTAAAATAGAATTTCATCTAAGCATCCTGGGAAATTAGTTCTTTTTTAATCAATTAACTAGTTTGTTATTTATTTAAATAAATAAGATGTGGTGATGTGTGGAGGTTGTCATTTCATATATGTGGAAGTCAGAAAACAATGCCTTCCAGTCAGTACTATCCTTCCATCTTAACATAGCTTCAAGACAAAACTCACCTCGACAGACTCGTACTTCAAGTGACTTTAGCATTTGGGACATCTCACCAGTATAATTTCTGTCCTCTGATTTTAATGCAAAAATCACCGTAGGATTTTTATTAATTGATTTTTTTTCTTGATGCCACATTTCCTGTTTCATTTTTTTTAATTGTGCATGCATTGTCCTTTCTTCAGATAGTGAAATAAGAAATGAAGAAAGTGAATTATCACTGTACACCGAATAAAATTGTACATGGAAAATTCTAAAGACTCTACCTAGAACTATTACAACTAGTAAATTATTCAGAAACATTGTGGGATAAAATATTCACATGCAAAAAACCAATAGCAACTTTATATATGAACTAGCCTAGAAAGAAATTTAAAAAGCAAATTCATTTGCCATATCATCTATACAAAATACTTAGGAATAATTTGAATCAAGGAGATAAAAGAGTGTCTAAAAGTAGGCTAAAACTATGACGTAATGGTGAAAGAAGTAGACAATACTAACAATTTGAAAGATAACTAAACTACACAAACTACCCAAGGCAATCTCCACAGTCAACATAACCTCTACCAGCATTCAATGGGAGTTTTCACAGAAATGGAAAAGATTAAAACTATATGAATCATCAAATACCCTCTAACAATCAAACACTAGAACAAAACCAACAAACTTGGAGGCATCACATTGCCTCATTTCAAAATATACAACAAAGCTACAGTGATCAAAATGACATGGTAGTCTCATGTAAACAGACACACAGAGCAATGGAACAAATAGAAATCACAGAAATAAATGAGGATGTTTATGGTCTTCCACAAAATGGCAAGAACACATATCATGGAAAGGCACGTCTCTTCAATAATTAATGCTGGAAACTGGAAACTTACACTTAGAAGAGTAAAATTAGACCTTGCCCTGACAGTATAGCAAAAACAAAACAAAACAAACAAAAAAACCGAAAACCAACCAAACAAACAAACAAACAAAAACTCAGTAAATTAAGCACCTAAACATTATATGATACAGCTCTATTGTAACCAGTTCACAATGACATATGCACATTATATGTTATGAATCACACACACACACACACACACACACACACAAACAGAATTTTAATTCATCAATGATGTTTCAAAAAAGCTGAATAAATTCCTTTCTGAGGACTAGGTGAGGGTGGTGAGGAGAAGAGGGAGAGTGACGCCAGAAAGAGACAAGGGCGGGGGCTACGGTAGGGTGTAAAGTGAATACATTAAAAGAATAAGGAATTTAAAATCTAAAAGATGAGTAAATCTACTTCAAACATGAACATTTAAAGTTACAAATAGGGGGCTGGAGAGGTGGCTCAGAGGTTAACACTGGCAGTTCTTCCAAAGGTGCTGAGTTCAATTCCCAGCAACCTCATGGTGGCTCACGGCCATCGAGGATGTCATCTGGTGCCCTTTTCTGATCCTCAGGCACACATGCAAGCAGAATGCTGTATAAAAATAAATAAATAAATCTTTTAAAAAGAAAGTTACCAATGGGGAAATAGAACAGCAAAACAGGACCCAGAGATTTTCAGTTGGTTTGTTTTTTTTTTTTCCTTTTTCTGAAGTTCAATGACAGCCAAAGCATTGCTGTTGAGAAAAAAATCCGACTCCTCTTTAGTTCTGACAGGTGGTTGCGAACAGATCTGCTATTAGTGGCAGATGTTAAATGAGCTGAGCTGCAAAAAATATCTCTAGGGAGACCAACTGGAATGATTTTTGTTGAATATATATATATATATATATATATATATATGATGTGTTAATATATGTGAAGATATACGTACTTTATGCATATAAGAATATATTAAATATAATATATGTTATATCATCTATAGCATATCTTATAGATGCTAACATGTCATATATATGATATCATATATGATATGTATATATGATATATATTAGTATGTGTGTATATATATATATATAGTTGGTGTATTATATACTAATATATATTTTAGGCCAGGATGTCATAGAAATTATATACCTCCAAGTTCTTCATTTTAGTGACAATGAAAGAGAGATCGTGCCTTTGCTAGTGACAGATGCAGATCATGGGCTAGACCCTTTGTTTCCCAGTATGTCATTCTTTCCAGTAGCAGCCAAGAGTTCACTCTTTACAGTCATGTTTCCCCAAACCCTTCCTCCTTGTGGCCCGGCCTTGTCAATCCATAGGAGAGATTTATGTTCTGCTTAGATGAGGACTTCAGGAGTATTCTTCGATTCCACAGTTTCGTTTTAAAATGTCATTTAAAAGGAAAGTAGAGGCCATTTAGGAACCTGAGTCTCAGGGGTCAGAGAGGCTTTCGGTCACATCCTGATGCCGCTGTTCGCCAGTTCCAATTAGGCCAACACCCTTTTCTGGCCTCTGTGGATACCAGGCCAGTGTATGGTGCACATAGATACACACAGGCAGACTGCTCATACATGTGAGATGTAAACTAGTAAACCTTTAAACCCGGGATAGTCTTTTCTTCATTGTAAGGCTGGTTAATGATTTTTTTTTTTCCGATTGCAGTGCGGCTTCAAAAGTAGAAGTTGTATGTGCCTGTGAAGGGCTGCTCTTCTAGGAGAACTGCCCCATGGCACTCTGTCACGTGGGAGGTGTGGGTGGGGTCTAAAGTAAACTAATTCAATTACTATCCCTTAGTTCTGTCTCAGTAGAAAGGAAAAGATTAGGTCAAATAGATAACAACCTTCAATCTTCTTTTTCTTTTACTTCTAGTATGCAAAGGAAGGAAAGCAGACTCTAAACTTGAAGGTCTGGGCGTTTTGTCTCATTTTCAAAAACAGTATGTGTTTTTAGCACTCTGACTTTGAAGTTTTTCTTCCTGTAACTCTAGAGTAGAGAGTAGGTGTGGGAAACAGGGCTGGCCACATCGTTTAAGACTGCTTTGCATTGAAACAATGCATTCACCATCTGTAGGATTTATCTAAAATCATAGTGGGTGGCTGGGGCAAATGCATGGTTTTCCTCCTTCCTCCCTCTCTTTTATTTTTCTGTCTGTCTTCAATCCCATATCCATGGGTCCCAACTCCTTTCCTACCCCAGGATTCCAGGACCCATGGTGCTCTCTCTCTTTTAACCACTGTTCAGTTGGTAGCTGGCATGAACAGAAAACTGGCAGAAGGGAGGGATTGTTCTAAGCTGACATTGGCTCTGAGATTAATCTGTAGGATGTTTAAATGTGGTCACAGTGCTGCCATTACGAACATTTGCATGCATGTCCAGAGGCAAAAACCATGGGAATACTGCCAAGACCTGTGATTTTAATCCGTTCGTAAAATAGCTCCCAACTTTTGTTCTTGTGTTTATTTCTGTTTCTCAGAGTTTTGAATGATGCTCTAACCAGAAGTGAAATTCTTAGTGATTTCCTTGTATAGCAGTGTGTAAAGACAGACAGTATGTTGCCACCAACAGATAAAAGATGTGAAAATTGGTGGTTACGAAAATTGGAGATGTTCAATAGCAAATCGTAAGATAGATTTACAGAAGCATGCAGAGATGTGTTAACTTTCCCCCAATGACACAATTAATCACTATCTCAGTTGAGCAGCGGTAATTTTGTATAAAAATATGGCTTGCTGGCCATTCTATAGTTTACTACTTTTCCCTGTGTTGATTCAAATTTACTTAAGCGTTCCTTTTCCACTCCCAATGGCTCTGATAAAGAAAGAAACATTTTTGGGGTAACCCCCCATTAACACTTCAGTCTTTCATTTTAAAGAAATTCACAAAATACACTGAAAAGTGTTGCAAAATGGCGGATAAGCATAGGCTGCACAGAAGTCAAAACGGCAAGATAAAAAGCCAAACCATCAACTGTGAATGTTCTTCTAAGGTACTGTGTTCCCATTTACCCGTGTTTAAATCAGACCACCGGTTGGGTTCTCCTATGAGCTAGCTCTGAGTTTGAACTCCAGAGTGGAAATTTTGCATGAGTCAAGGGAAGACACCTATTATTACCTTGTTAAAAACAAAACGAAACAAACAAACAAACAAACAAAAAACTAATCTACTGTCACATCTTTTGCTTTCTATGAAGCGGGGTTAACATTTTGAATTTTTTGAGATTTCTTGTCAATATTAGACAACTGATTGGCATTCTTTTAATTCTAAAAAGAATTCTGTGGTTTGAATGTGAGCCTCCCCCCTGCCACCAACCCCCTACTCACGTGCCTGCCCCCATCAAAAGTTCTTTTGGAGGTAACTGAATCTCCATTGTCTAATACTTAGTGAATAGGCCAAGAGGACACTGACCTCTCAAATAGACCAATTCCATCGCTGTGGAAAGGGGCTAGTTATTGCAAGAGTGAATTTGTCAGAAACTCATCCCTTCCCTTGTCTGCCTTCCATTATTCTTGTGCCTTCTGCCTTTAGCTGATTTACCACACACACACACACACACACACACACACACACACACACCCTCCTGCCCCCCCTTTCATCTTCCCAGCTGCTGAAACTGAGTTTAAGGAGCTTCTGTTTACTGTAAATGCCCCAGTCTCTGGCATTCTGTTACAGGAGCAGAAAACAGGGAAATACGTTGCTTTTTGAGACAAAATAAAGTAAGGATTTCTGTAAAAGGTAAACTTTTTACTGAGATCCAGGTTTTTGTCTTTTTGTTTGTTTGTTTTTCCCAAACCAGCTAATCCTAAACAAATGGTGAGTACAGTCACCATCACCATGAAGCTCGTTCATTTGGAGCGCTAACATCAAGCCCACAGGAGATCCACTGAATCATCCAGGGTGACCTAATTTCCTGACCCTGGCTCCTTCTGCTTGGTTTGCTGTACTCGGAAACTGAATGTAAATATGAGCAAGAAAAAGAGAAGCAATCAATCCAAAAGCTATTAGAAAAAATATACATATATCTATGCCGTAAATCTATGTAGCCCTGCGTAATTATAATAACATAAACAACTCCACGATAGGGACGTTCACATCAGACCTAATTTCATGCTGAACTATTATAATGCAATTAACAGCCTCAAAGTCCTGTGTTAATTAAGCTCTGTTGTGAAATATGCAGCATTTGAACCTGTTCCGGCCTGTTTCGTCTACAGCCCTTAACTCACTTTCCTGCTGAAGTATGAATTTCATTTACGGGTTACTGTACATGGGGCTGATGTTCTGTGGTTCCCTGGTTCCCCTTTATGTTTCCGTGCTTCCAGATCGAGGCCAGCTTCAGCTCTTTCGATGTGTCCTATATGTGTAGTCTCCCTATCCGCTTGTCTCCATAGAATTGTTAACTCACTCTGGGCTTCCCTGGCAATGCTAGATGTGTTTGATGGGTTTGGTGAAAGGGAATTTTAGATGACAGGAGGGAGATTTATGCGGCCAACCTCAGATTCTGTGGGTTATTAGGAGAGCGTAGCTCTCTTCTGACCTGTGCATTTACAGAAATGACTGGACTCCAGTTTTTCATGGAAGTTACTAGTCTTGCCAAATAGTTAAGCTTTTTCTCATTACAAAAGGAAAAGCAAGAGCATGTATAGAGAATGTTGTTTAGAGAAAAATAATGTTTCGCTTCCTCCTTCATATCTCCTTTTTCTCCCACACCTCCTCTAGGTATGACGGCCTAGGTTGTGTGACATTTGTCTTAGCAGATCTTCCTGTCCTCTATTTGAATTGCCTTTGTGGCCTGAAATAAAATTTAATGGGAAATATTACACGCTGCCTTTTGGTTTGGAGAACAAATATCACACAGGTCACTTTGCCACAGTTTGCCTCTTCAGCAGCTAGATTTAAGGGCACAGATTTAAAAGTGGAGAGAATAGAGTTGTAGGAAAATTATGTTCACATACACAAATTGCTAGAGACAGAACCGCATGGTCTAAGGGAAAAAGCGATTTCTTCGTCTCTCTCCTCTGTATCCGCCTGTGATCAGCTGCTCTTCCGGCTCTGTCTCTGTTATAAAACATTTTTTTTTTCTTACCTTGCCCTACTTTTTTAACCCTGGGGAGATTTTATGAAGTCTTAAAGCTAAGCATCCCTCATTGCTGGAGGGTGTTCTTTGGTTGTAAGTTAGAGGATGCAGCAATTACCCACAGGGCAGGGTGTTTTCACAGCCCCTGTGAAAAAGCTTAGTACCTCAGCAGGTAACTGAAAATACTCTCTTCTGTGGGGAAAGCTTGTCTCAGTTCCTTTAACTATTTCTGAAAAGGTGTATTGGATTTTTCTCCTTTGGCTCTCTCTTTCAGCAGGTTGGGGGACTCCATAACTCAATTTGTTACTCGTCCTGCCTGTCTCAAGACATGCCAGCTCAAAACCCTCAGGAAAGGAACAGTTGCTTTGGTAAACATCTATGGCCCAAACACAGAGAGAAATGTGGTCTAGCATCTCTCCTAGTTAATCTTCAAAGAACCTTGAGCTACCCCTTGGGATATTAGTGGAAAGGATGGATACTGGTCAGTTGACTATTACATTTAATTTTGGATGTTTCTACCAAGATCCAGGAAGGAAAACTCAGAATCTTCCATATGAGCATTGAACTGAAAGGAAAATCCAGCCTCTAGCATCATGTCCAAACAGGTCCCCATCCTGAGGCTACTCATTAAGGAGAAAAGACAACCAGAATATCCATGGGCATGATAAAATGTTGAATTATGGTCATAAATTCATGGGCTTTAGAGTCAGACCTACCTGGGCCCAATATCAGTCTGAGTCCTTATGGTTGAGGTCTCAGGGGGCTGCTATGTTATATCCCATAGGAACTGTTTGAGAAAGTCCAAATGCAGCTCTAAGAAGCAGTGCAGAGGGAACAAAAGTTTCTGCCTCATTACAGAGAGCTATCAGGAAGATGATCACTATGTTCTCACCCCGTTAGGAAGGGGGCTTGCAGTGGACATCAGAAACATAGGTCACATATCTGCGAAGCCAGATATGGACGGGTAGAGTCATCAGTGTTCTAGGAACAGCCTTGCCCCAGTCATAAGAGAGAGTGAGCAAGAGCTGCTCCTCTGCTTCCTCGGGCGTCGTTATCATGTCATGTGAGAAACGGAGGAACGTTTTTGTCCCTTTCCACAACGCCAGAAGGTATTGAACGGTACTAAATTCACAAGGGCAGCAGCAGCGGTTTGCTACATAACCCTATTGACCTGAGGAGAATGCAGGTTCTTTGTCCTGATCGTCTTTCCTAAGGTTAACTCTCATATGTCACAGCACACAGTAAACGTGTGTGTCCGTCTATACGCATCCCTCAAGGTTCACAGAAAGAATTCAACTGAAGAGGCTGTAGCAGCGTTCAAATGGATGGGGAAGTAGGCTGAGAGACTGGCCTGAAGAGAGAATGTCAGAACACCGCGGGGATGGAGTCAGGGTTGGAGGGTGAGGCCGCAGAGTCCAGTTATGAGGGGGAAATGCTGAACTGGGGTCTGAGGACAGAGATGGTGGGTTTAAGTCCCGGCCTAGATGGGTATTAGGTGCACATTACTTTGTGTGGTCCAGATGAGGGAGTTTCATCCATTCCTCAGTTGATCTGTTGTGCCTGATAAATGCCAGGGCCTGGTTTCCCTTATGTGATTTGAGTTCAACCATGTGCCCTTACCTTCTTAACTCACCCTCTTCAATTAACAGGGTGGTTCCCTATCTCCTCTCAGGAACAATCACTTCAATCACTTATCAGTCTGCTGTGCATGGGTGGGGCCAGGCAGACTGTTGTTTCTGGACTGCAGTCATACTCCTCCCTCAAAGTAAAGCCAAAAGCTTCTCATCAAATGGACTCTCCTAGGGCCAAGCACAGCCTCAAAAGCCACTTTTATTGAGTATGGAGCAACTTGGAGTGAGGCACAGGCTGATCTCAGCACTTAGCCAGATTCACCAGAGAGGGCAGGAGCAAAGCTAGAAGATTGAAGCCAGAAGCACAAGGAAGAATGAGGTGAATGAATGACAATTAGCGCCTCAGGACCCCAGCATATATTTGTGCCTTTGAGCCAGCGATCCTCAGCTGCTTTGTCTGTGAAATGGACATAATGCTATCAACTACACAGCCTTGTACATGTTAATTTACATGTTTATGTACATGAATATTCATACATATGTAATCTGTATGTATATATACTTGTGTGTGTATGTGTGTGTGACATCATCAGCAGTGAGCGTACTCTCCACAGTAAGCTTGCAATTTGGAACAAATCAGCTTCTCAAACAAGAGTAACTGTCATAGTGGTCTCGTCCTCTTGAAATAAGAACCTGGTATCCACCAGGCAGCATAGCTTTATTTAATGTTTAATGTTGCATTTTCAAAGCACAGAGGTTCCATTTTCAAAGTCATAAACGCTTCCCATGAACTTTTCTTTCATGAGTATTTTGTGGTAGGTATGACAGTTCTGTAGTTCTTCAGAAAATGGCAAAACTACTTTCATCCTTTTCCTTGTTTGCTACATGGGTTGGCAATGAAAGGTTTTACATCCAGATTCTGGGCGCCATCAGAAATGGGCTAATTCTAATGGTGGGGGGAGGAGACTCAAGGAGGGCCTGGCCTGGAACTGCAAGCACAGGATGGAGGCCTCAGCTCTGGGGCAGCCTCCATGCCCAGACTTCACAGGTGAACTTACCTAACAGGAAACATGGTTACATGATGTCATCATCGGGCTCTCGGCAGATTTGGAATTAATTGTATACTGCGGCGTTTGTTACCGTATCTGAGGCGACAGTTATGATGTAATTTAACAAATTTACACTTTAGACATGCCTCCTGATTTGATTGCTGTCCCCTCCATGCCTGCCCTGTCTACTTGTTGGTAACCTCATTCCCATGTATCGTTAGCATCCTGGCTCCTGGCTCGACCTCAGACAGAGAGCTCTGTCTGTTCAGCCTGTCACTCTGCCGATGCTGCGTCAGGTGTCCACTCTGGGTGAGACGGCTGTGGCAAGCCTCTCTTCCTTCTGGTTGGTCCTGCCCGCTCCCTGTCTTTTTGTGAATCGACCACAAGTTAGTTAGTTCAGCTTCGTGATCCATAGCCTTTGTTACCACCGGGTGAGGTGGTCACCTTTGTGGTCAGTCCCTGCGGCGAGCTACAGCTTATGGCTCAGGCTGCACATGCTGAGATACATTTCTGCTCATTGCTTTAGCTTTTGAAGTTTGTGGTCAATGGCCTTGCAGTGAGCATGCCTGTAAATGTGTCCGCCATCTTTCTTTCTTAAATAGCGTTCTTAAAAAAAAAAAAAAAAGGCATGCTCAGGAAATTGGCTTTTCTATATGAATATATGTGCATGTGTATGTATGTTTGTGCTTTCAAATTGTCATACTTCCTTTGCTGGAGAAAGATATTTGTCTTTTTACCTGTTACAGCTAGTAAGACTTAGTCTTCTCTTTTCTCTTGGCGGAGTGTTGCATCATTACATCCTCCAAGGTGTGAGCCCTTTACACGTGGCTTCATTTCTATCACGAATAGCCTGTCTGTGGTTTATATAAAAGCTATGTGGAGTCTTCAGCACAGCAAATAACCTTCGGGCCTCACATCTTTCTACAACAACCTCACAGGACCCTTTGCTGTGCACTTTTACCTCTCAGCGTCTTTATCAGGACCAGGCCTGTCCCCTAACAACCTGCCAGTGTCCGTCTATGCCCACAACAGTCCCACTAACACTTTCGTTGGCATCTGTGATAGAAGCATAATGACGAGACCTGTTGAGGAGTGATAGGTAATGTTTCAAAATATAAAGATAATATGTATTTGTCAAATCAAGGTATTAGCTGATCTGTCGTCTCACATAATTATCATCTCATAGTTTGAGATATTCATCAGACAAATTTAAACTTTTCACCCTATTATGCAATATAGGTTTCACTAGTACTTCTTCCTGCTAACCCTCTCTTATCTCACCCTGCAACCACGAGTCTTCTCTCTACAACTGTAATGTCACCCGTTACTAGATGCCGTGAATGAGCGGGACCATTTTGTATTTGCCTTCTCTTGCTGACTAATCCCACTTACTATCCTCCATGGTCCATGTTGATTTTTACAAAAGGATGGAATTTTTAACATTTTGTAGCTTTACAGTATTTCATGAAGCTTCTAAACCACATTTTCATCACCCTTTCAATAGATAATTACATGAATTGCTTAAAGAAAAAAAAAAAAAAACAAAGAAAACTTGGATTTTATCTGGAAAAAAAGTTCATTGTATAAACTTATCATAATCAATCTAATTTAAAGTTAGCATCAGCCTATGTTCCCGTAAATTCCCTCAAGAGTGTGAGTTACTTAAGCATTACTTATATTCACCCAAAACTTTTGTTTTTAATTCTATTAGGACCCTGTCTTTTCTATCCTTCAAGTACTTTCAGGAAATTTATGACTTCATCTTCTGCCCATCCAGATTTTAATTATACCTTTTTTGTTTGTTCAGGAAAATTTTTCTCACTGGCTAAAATTTAAGAGTTTATTGTCAATTTCAGACTTGTCTTAACTAGTCATTGGGCAGAATTCTCTTTTATATTATTAAATTTTCACATAGTCTCAGAAATCTGCAGTCTTCTTAAAGTGTTTAAGAGGAGTTAACATTTGGTTTATGTTTGAAATGGACTTTCTGGATCTCTAAATGAATATTTTCTGTTTCAGTTAAAAAAAAAGCTAGTGAAGAAAGAATCCATAGAATACTTGGTTATGCTCCATAAATATCAACTTCTTGGAATATGAAAGCAAGGAATTATAGAGAGCATCCGTATAGCTAAGGAATTGAAGACAGGAAAGGAAAAAAAAAAAGGAAACAAGTTTTATTAGCCATACACCAGTTTTTAGGCAGTGAAGTCAAATTTTGATTGGCAATATTTCAAACAATCGATGCAGCTGCGTCTCTTCAACTGCAGTCTAATTTAATTCACATCAGTTAGCGCTAATACAGTACACGGGGTGTGTTACAATAGACATTGTCACCTGCGAAGCCTCACTGAAAATAAAACCCAGTAAGCGCAAAGTTCAGGATTACCAGGAAGAAACGTAGTGGTCAGCGCTCACACTGTACACAGTCCTGCGCTGTGCAGGGCAGGGGATGGCCATGGAATACGGCTGGCCTGTCCGTTTACTGATAAGAGAAGCCTGCGCATGCACACTGCAGCCCAAGTTAGTGGAAAGAGAAATCCTTTCTTTTTGGGTGAGAAAGCAGGCGCGCCCATTCATGAAAGCACTTGTAAACATTTTTGTTTTTCAGTCTACACTGTTATTGTCACAGCCTGCTTGATCTTCCTGCTTTGGGTTAATATAGAAGCCAATTACAGCTTCATCTGTGTAGAATTAACTTTGTGGAGCACACACCAGGGATTCGGCTGTCTTCACTATTTAGATATATGCCATAAAAATGCGCATGAAACATGGAGCGGAGTGCAAGCTCTGCAGACAGCAGCCTTTCAGATTTATTGTGAAATCATTTGAAATTGGCTATGCTCTTGACAAATGTTAATTACTTTTTTTCTGGGTACGGGGGGTTTGGGGGGGCTCCCTGGGTCTCACTAGGTGGCAGTGTACGATTATATCTGCAAAAGCCATGACACCAAGTCCAGTGTCTCCAGCTGTGACCCCCACCAGCAGGACAAACTCTCCGCATCTGCAATTGTGCCAGGAGGGGTTACTTCCCACATATCCATATACACAGCTTATTCCAGTGGCTTTCAAGAGCTGTACCGCCATTTCCTCAGGCTCCCAGATGGCGCCATCATTGAGGTATGTATGTATATGTGTATGTATATATGTATGGAAACATTTGGAGGCAAATATTCTGTATATTATAGTTCATTGGTATATATATATTTTATATATATATATATTTACAAGTATATATATATATGCATGTTTAAAAGTATGTGGACTTAAACTTGATGTCAAACACATCACTAGGCACATAGGTGGTAAGTAGCATTTGTAATCCTGAGGCAGGTTTGGGGATGTAATTTTGGTTTTGCCTACACAAGGACATGGCATAAAGACAATGAAGGTTTCTGTTTGTAAATATATTGGGGAAAATAGAACAGGAAAAATCAAGTGGAGTAACTCAGAAAAGTCTACCTGCAACCGCTTTAGTTAGGTAATACTTACGAACGTCAGTAGGCTGATGGAAGAATTCTGGGTCCACACTTGAGATGTGCACAGTTCTTCATTCAGAGGAACCCCACAAAAGGGAAGAGGTGCTGGTGTTTCATTTCCCTCGGACAAAAAATTTATAAAAAGAAAAAAAAAATCCGGAAAAACATCCCATTCTCTAAGTCTTTAGGAATGTCCTGAAAAGATCGCTGGGAAAAGATCTCAAAGTCACTTTTCCTTTTAAAAAACGTGTTAATTTTTCAGAAGACTGATTTTAAACTTAAAAACTCAGGTTGTGTCAGATCCTGAGTTGAATTCTTAGGCTGCATTGCATTCACACAGGCATTGCTTCCTCAGGGAGTCTGGGGGTGTGTCAGGATGGAAAGGAAGGCTGAGGAGGAAGACCCCCACCCCCGACCCTGAGCCTGTACTTCACTGAACGGTGGTGGCCCAGGAGCAGCTGGCTAAAAGTGATGAATCTGTCTGACCCACCACCTTTGAATCTAGCCAACCCTATTGTGACTGTGAAATTGATGAAAAAAATAAAATAAAATAAAAACAAGAAAAATAAAAACCTTCCACTATACCTTGGAAGAAATTTCGAATTGTTCAGAGCCCGGTCTTGCAGATAGGATCCAGTGGGATTCGAACCTGAGGAACCCCACAGGCACTCTCCTGAGAGAAGCCCAGCAAAGCTCCCCAAGTAGCCAGCACCACCCCCCTTCCCTCACTATGACCTAAGAGAAGGGAGTGGGTGCCTTTCAGTAAGTCATCAGGAGGGCTGGTGCTTCGATATGATTTTGAGAGTCTGATGCCAGCCATTCTCAGCACTTATACTGCAAGATCCTTCTTGGCCTCTGAGACATTTACTGTGGAAGTCTTTTTTTTTTCTTTTCTTTTCTTTTTAAACAGAATAAGCTGATGTGACTTCACTTTTTAAATCTGCAGAAATGTGTTTAAATATGTGCTTGATACATGAACTGCAATGGCGTGAACTGTGGGGATGCAGAGGAAGATTTTTCTCCTCTAATATGTTGTATTTCTCCCAGTGCCTGGGTAGAAAGCCAAGAGGGAGGTGTCCTGGTCCCCTGAGCACAGCCCCACCACCAGGGTCCCTCAGTTCCCTCCCTCATTTCTTCGCTCCATAACCTTGGCTTAGTCATTTCTCACTACTCTGCCTATTTCCTGATCTGTAAAACTGGGTTATGCATACTTATGCTACCTGGCTCATGGGGATTTGTAGTAGATTAATAAGATAACATCTGCAAAGTACTTTTAACTCTTTTTCAAAAGGTACAGTAAGGATCGCCAAGTTATTGCGGATATTGAACAATTCTGTGCACTCACCCCGTAAACATTCCCGCACATATTGGCAATATTTACACTACAAAACTAAACTGGGCAAGCTCCTGCAAAGACTGGGTGGTTGGGTGGCAGGCGCTAGTACCCTCTCACCCTTCCTCTTCTTACTTTCACAGCCTGTCTATCACAAGGGGAAAGTGGGAAACAAGCAGCTGGGCAATCGGTAGTTCTTTGGCACAAATGATACCCCAGCGAATAGACCAACCACCTTCCCCACCCCCTGCGCTGTTTATTCAGGTCACAAGGAAGCAGTTGGTTCCTGCCCTCTCTTGGGTGTGTACTTGATTTATCCACTCAGGCTTTACTTCTGTGTCCTATGACATCCTTCCCATGAAGAAACATCCTCCTTGTAATTTTTTTTTCTAATGCTGACAGTGAATGTTGGATTTCATTCTTTATCTTTTCCGTACTTACTCCTGGGATGAGTTGGGCTCTCCCAGGTGATAGAATCCGAAGCTAATTGAGAAGTAGGCAAATTTATGTGCGGCGCTGCCCAGCTAGTCACAACTTTCCCACCCCCTTTATCTCTCTTCTGACCTCAAGGGGATATAATAGTGCCTGGTAAGACCCCTTCCCTCCTCCCTTCTCTCCGTCCTTCCTTTCCTTCCTCTCTCTTTCTCCTCCTCCATTCTTTCTTCCTCCTCTCTCTCTTTTCCTCTCCACCTCCCCTCTCTGCATTCCTGCCTCTCTCACTCAGTTTTCCTTCCTCTATCCCTTCCATGCTAGAAATAAAACCCTGCTAGAAATACACGAGCCTATAGCTCCAGCCCTGCTAGCTCTGATATTGATTTTAGGAGCTATAAAGCCAGAAATTGAAAGGGATTTGAACCTGGGTTTTGGAGGCTTAATGAGAAGCACAATTCATGTAAAGAGACTTTAAACTTCCTCAGAAAGACAGACTACACTTCGGGCTTAGAGAAAGTCTCTTACGCTTTCAAAGTGGTGGTTCCTAAAGAGCCTGAGATGCAGCCTGAACCGGCATCTCTGTGTTAGCTACTGACTTGGTACCCTAGGAACTGTCAAGTCTTACTGAGTTCCTGGATCCCAACCCGTGCTAGTGATGGGCACTTCACAGTGTGGGGTTCTTATCCTTACAGGCAACCGGGGAGCCTGAGCTGAGGCAGGGTAGGATGTAGGTCTACTTACAGATATGGGCAGACTCAGGCCACACTCTGCTCAGATATTCTGTATAAAGGATCTGAGACTAATTCATTTACAAAATAGATACAACGTTTGATTCAAAACGAAAAGGCGATGAGCTTTGGTCCCACTCCTGTGACTTGACCTTCACCCTTAAAGGTTTTAGGGTGGATTTTTGAGGATGGTCCCCAGTGGCACAGGTCCCCTCTGTATTGACACGGCTACTATTCTATTTGTGTAGTAGCATGACTCTACGTCTCTCCTAAACCTGGTAAGGGCAAGCTTTATTAATTAATAAATATCCCCCCCCACAAATATCCCAATTAAACTTTGGCCTTTCAGCATGAAAACAATTATCTTCAAGTCTTTGTTTAGATGGAAAGGTATGCTCTTTGAAAAAATAAATTTTTTTTTGCCCAAAAGAGGACAGAATTCATGTGTATGAAATGGACTTGCTATTGAAAACCTGTTTGTAGCTTTCTTCCCAGGCTTGTGCCCGAGAATGACAGTCTTCGGCTGTCCTATGCTTTGTGCGTTTTTTAGTCTGGTGCAGTGGCCAGGTCCTCCATGCGGGGCACCTTTCTCTGTTACCAGCCTCTCTGGACGCCGTGTATCGTCCTAGCTTTCTACTGAGCAGCATTTCATCTCTTTGTTCCATAGGTAGTGTGATCTTCAGATACAGTCAGCACAAAGTTACTGTAAAGTTTTTTAGTGCCGCAAAACCCAGAAACCCAGGCAGGCCTGGTGGAGATTCATCAAGTTACAAATAAGCTTCCTGTTCCCAGGGTAGCAGTCGCAATTAAGAAAGTCCTTAGAGCATTCGTTGGGGTGGAATGGGAAAATGGATTTTTGTCATTAGAGGCGGTGTCGCCTGGTGGTCTGAGTGGAGAACTGGGAGCCAGGAACTCGGCGATCTAAGGAGGCCCCGCTCAGCCCTCCTGGAGGCTTCCGGCAAGCAGCTTGGGTCTCAGGAGGCCAACCTCACCTACTTTGAATCTCCCATCTGAAGCGCTCCTTACCCAGGGCCAGGGGATACGCAGCAGGAAGCTGATTCCTTGCTTGCAAAATGAGAATATTAATACTTGCCTAAATAACCGACTAACCAATTAGTATTCGCGTTCTGCTGATAGAAAACAGCAGGAGAAGAAAGGAGGAAAGGAAAAGCCCAAACGCAATTTTATGATTAGATGGGTTTTACTTAGCTGTGGGTGTTTTGACGGGCAGGAAACCCAGGGTGCATGGTGCAAAGAGCCAGGCACTGAAAGGGCCGGAGCCAGAAGGCAGAGGGGCCGCCTCTTAGGAAGGAGCTAGGAGTTGTACGGACAGACCAGTCTGTCCTTGAATCCAATGAATTGCAGGATGAAACTTCATCCAAATCACTGGGAGTTTTTCTGTCTGAGGTATACAGTTTAATTTCTTCCAGATACGACAATCCAGAGTATTGGTCATTTCTAATGTCTGTATTCTACAAATATCAATTTGTCCTCCTTCTTCTCTGTCTCTGTCTCTGCCTATCTCTCGGTTGTATGTGTGTGTGTGAGAGAGAGAGAGCGAGAGAGAAAGAATCACTAAGAAAATTGTGGAATGTGGGGTCCATAGACAACATTCTTGAAGCTGAAGAAAATTGTTGGTATTTTGCATTTTCAGGAAGAAAATTACCCCATTAGCCTCCTCTTTTGTTGAAAGACATTGCTGGGGGAAGAGAACAGAAAAGGGCCACTCTTGTGTTTCCTGCTCTGCATAGTTTTAGGTGGCCCTGAAGATTATTATATTACAATAAACTCACACAAAAGCCGAAGAAAGAAGCATTTTCTGTTTTTCAGGTTTAGAGCCCTTGACCTTTTGTGTGCAACACCTGTACAGGAAGACACAGCCTGTCCTTTGGGCTCATTGTGTTTACGTGACAATACCACAATACACACTAAAAGAAAATCTTGGCAGCAGACGGTAGCGGCTTTGCACAAAATGTTGCTACAGATGTCAACTATACTAATACCTTGTATTTCTGGCTTTGGGATTCTGACTTAGTAATTGCAATTTCTATTGATTTTTTTAAAAATAAGGTCTTGAATGTATTTTTCTTTTCCCTTTCACTAAGACAGACTATGTACTTTAAGTAAGCCGTAAAGTCTTGTCATTCTGTTCTATCTAAAACTCAAACGCCATTATAAACAAAATATTAAGGAGTCGACTATAAGGGCAAAGTAGAATGTAATTATCATGGGAGTATTAAAATGTACTGTTTCTCATGAGCTGTTGTCCTGACAGATCAGAATGAAAAGACAGTCAGATGTATTTACTAATTATTTAAATAGATATGACTTTAACTCTCCTCAAAACAGTGCTTGCGAAACATTACCTATGAACATAGTGGTTTTGTTTTTCCCCAATAATTAGGTCAGCACAAGTTGCTGTGAAACCATCTTCCACAAGACCAGGCAAGACAGCGCCCACTTCATTCAAGTTTTGTTTACCCTTTTAGGTGTATTTTTTTTTTAATGTGTGCTGGTAACACTGGAAAAACTATACAGGTTTATTTTAAAAAGTTTTAAAAGAGTCCATTACCCTGTAGACACCTTTCAGGGAATGCAATCATTTATTTTAAAAAGCTATTTCAATTATAAGGTAAAAATACCTCTATGGGCCAGGCTGTCTTTATTACTGCTTTGTACACTTTTCTTAGAAAAGCATAAGGATTATTTAGATTTCATTTACTGTATATGAACTTGGACTTGTGATGTCTAGACTGAGTTTTAACATCCTACAGATTTTTCATCAATAACTAGTTGCTCAATCCAATTTCAACACAATTGCTTTGTTGGTCCTCATATTATGGGTAATCAGTCTTCGGTAATTCGTCTATATTTTTAATTTTTGAATATAAGAAAAAATCACAAATTTTCTAACAATATTATTGCACACATAAATAAGCATAATATTAGCTTTCTTTTGGATTTCTAGGTCATCAGAAATTATAAAACCCATCATAAATAATTATTCTACTATTGTACTGTGTCTATCAAAAATAATAGATGTATGCTTATTTGATAGGAAAACTTATCTGGATTCTAAATCATATGAATTGTTTTGAAAGGTATATCAAAAGAGTTTTGAAACAGTCCAAACATGGCCCTAATTAAATTAAATGTGAATTAAAATATGTGATTAAATGTTTAATAGGAACATTGCACAGGTGGGAAAGTAAATCTGTGGTACAAAATTTGGAAATTGTAATTGTTTTAAGCTTATTAAAGCACCTTCTTAATTTCTGTATATTTTTCTCACACTGAACTGGATCTCAGAAAAGATATTCAGGATAACAAAAGGAAAAAAGTATACACTGTTTTTAACTTATTGATCTGAATTTATTATACCACTAGAGAAATTTTTGTGATTTAATATTGTAAGTTATTGGAAATTCATACGTAAGAAAGTTAGTGTTTGAAAATGAGCATTTTCAAAACGTGCGGGTTTTGTCTTACTTCACTTGGCAAGGTTGCCTGATACTAATTTCTTAAAGAATCGTAAGATCCACTCATGAATAAAGGCAAGAACAGCCCCAAATATAATTAGATCTTCGTATATTTTTATGCAGAGATATTATTTGAGATTTTGGATACATTTTGCAACTGTGCCAATATTAAACTAAGAAATAGCTACAGATATAACATTTTTTCTTTAAGTATTAAAGAATATTAGTTTCTTGATTTTCCCTTCCATAATTGTCTAAAATAATTATTTAATGACAACATAAAACATTAAAAGCCTTTTATAAAAATATCACGGTTGCTTTTCCTCAGTTCGCTTTATGAACATCCTCTGAATTATATTTAGTATTACTTACAATTTCCAAACAGTGATATAAAATCATATAAGTTTATTTTATGTGCGAAATCACATACAGTATGCCAAGTGACACTTAGAAGGAATGAAATAGTAACAGTGGCTTATTTTCTGAAGCAATCTTGACACTAATGCTGAATTACAACATGGTAACATCTAGCAGTTTTACCTTTATGAGAAAAGGCTTTTTACATATTTAACATAATCAGGAGGAAAATAAGCTAGAATTATGTATAAAGATATGTACAGTGTAACCAAGGGGCATTTATATTCCCCTGTAGAATACTTACAATGATTTTATTGCCATTTTGTGTCATTTTCTAAGGGATTTAAATACAGCCAGTAAACAAACTAGACTTTAGATTTAAAGCGACAGCTGCTCCTTCAGAGGCAATATTCAGATATTTAATCTTAAGGAACCTTGAATATTTCCCAACCAAGCAGAGTGTGGTTTTGCGGAAAACGACAGGACTGTGTACCTTGGCTTGTCATTTCTGCAGCTGTGGCGGTTGGCACGGCCACTGCTACCACCAGCCACCTGCACTCACCTTAGAGAGTGAGGGGCAGGCGTGTTGTGTCCTTGGCTCAGTCACTTGAGGAAATGCCACGTGAGTGCTGTGTTTCTCCAGAACACAAACCTGCTTCTTCTAAAGTGATGTTGACTCCACCTGTAACATAGAGAACATCAGAGTATCATAGCATTTCCAGTACTCTTTTGGAGATGGATGATCTAACCTGATTCGAGTACACTCTTTGAACTGCTGTGCTGTGAGCAGCTGCTGAATTCCATCTTGCAGAACCATCATTAATTTACCTGGACCTCCTCTGAACACTGCCGTCTTTCCCACACTCAGTGAATAAGTGAGTTCTGTGTTCAGTGGGAAAATGAAATTGAAATTCATGAGCAGAATATTTTTTTTCTATTTAATTAGTCCACCTTGCTTATGATTCTAATAGCTTCTGAAGCTTTATCAGTATTATATATTTTGGGCAGGTAGAAGAAATCTGCCCTATCAACTCTGTCATAACGTCAACTTTGTTTTTCCAGTTTGGAGTTGAGGATCTGCCTACCTCTGCTAGTAAGGAATTCACTCTCTCCAAAGGTCTGCTTAGTTAGTGATGCTTTAAGACATGCAGGCACTTCTCTCTGCCATGGAGGACCAGTCCTGCTTTGAGCACACCAGCGAGGAAACTTGGGTGGAGTGGATTGTCATGCTGTCCCAATCAAACAACAGTTCTGTGTGTCCCCAAGAGCCCTGACTGTCCCCCAGGCATTGCCTAGTGGTCATAAGGAGGTATCTGTGACTGGATTTTATTAGTTCACAATCATAAACATTAACACCAGACTTCAGAATCCCAAATCAGGGCCCTCGAGGCTTCAGCCTCAGTCAGAGGGTAGGGCAGAGCAAGATTTCCTCTGAAAACACTGGTTCTGGAAGATGTTGCAATTTCTGTGGCTGTTACTTTTATGGATGAGTGGAATTTAAGGTTTTGTTCTCTGCTGTTATTATTAGTGATCCATATTATTTAAAGAACATGGTAAACTTAGTGGGTCAAAGAATATGAAATGCATAGACGTTCATGTGTGTAATGTATATCCACCTACATGCATGCCTACCTACCAGAAATGAGAGCACACGTACAGCCAATACTGCAGTGAAGGAGATAGCCGTCCAGCATTTTGGTCCTCCTGTTTGGTTGCTTTGTTTTGTTTTGCTTTCATCCAACCACAGAAACTATACTTTCTGTAACTCAATCAGATTGCCCTGTTTGAAATACAAAGCAGCATGGTACCATGGTCCACTGCCCACCTCGTCTTGCCTTTGAATACTGCTACCTGATTGGATAGAGCCGAGAGTGGCTCAGATGAATGGCAGTGTCATCCCCGCACTGGGAAGACACAGATAGCTGCTCCCCGGAGCAAGGCGACTAGCTGAACTAGCTGAATTAGCAAGCTCCGGGCTCAAGTGAGAGAGCCCTCCTCACTGTATGAGGAGAGGAATCAGAGAGGACACCTGCCCACACATGTTTACGCCACACACATATGTGTTTTGCTCGTTTTAAACTCTATTTGGGGTTCCTTCAAGCCTCTCCCTTCCAAACCCTCAACCCTATGTAGGAGAGAGATGGTTAGTGGGGAGAGGGGGGGTGCCAACCTCTTTATTTCTCCCAGCTGTTCAGGGTTCGACAGGTTCTTAGCATCAATACCAGCTCCAACAGCAAACGCAGCAAGCACTCTCCTCCATTTTATCACCTCCCAGCCTCTTTCTCCTGCTCTGTCTCTGCTCCACTCCAAACTGCCACACTCCACACCTTCTCTTTCTGGGCTCTCCTATTTATATCCCTCAGGGTCCTCAACCACGCTCCTCTCTCTGAGCTGCACAAGGCAGGCTGTTACCAGCTGACAAAGACCAAACCCCACAGGAGGCAATTTTCAGCTGTGGACAAACTAAATCCCCACACTTGGGATTAAAACAAAAACATTTATATAACATAACTGAGTTTTTTAAAAAACCGAAACTTCCATTATTCATATACACATGTAACTTAAAGGAAAGCATCCTTTTACTCTCTTTGAAGTGAGAGCTATGATTTATACTAGAGGATAAAGAAAAAATTGATAGGTGCCAGACAGTGGTGGTGAATGCTTTTAATCCCAGTACTTGGGAGGCAGAGGCAGGTGCATCTCTGAGTTCAAGGCCAGTCTGGTATACAAAGTGAGTTTCAGAACAGCAGAGAAAGCAGGTCTGGGAAAAACAAAAAACAAAAACACTCAAAACAAAACCCAAATGACCAACCAAGCAAATAAATCAATAAATAAGCTAATTAACTGAAAAACAATAGGTAGAAAATAAGGCAAAGAGTTTAATTTCAGATGTCTGTAGCACAGTTACACTTTTAGTGGGCTGGGCAAGAGAGATTACATAGAATAGGAAAATCATAGAGAGGGCTAAATATCCAACCCATATCTCCTTAATCACTGAAGTTATTAACTCAAATAAAAGTGGAGCCACTGAAGCTGCATGATTGATTGGCTGAATTTCTATCTCAAAGTCAAATCCCTCCTCTTTTTTATTTGTTCTGGCTGGAGATGTTTTTTTCCCTGTGGTAAGCCATCCCATCTTTTCTCATTCCTAATGCTCACTCTCTCAAAAGCAAAATTTCTCTTCCTGTTATTTCCATCATTCTCCCTTTCGTTTGCCTACCCTGGAAAGAGGCATTATGACTGGCTAGCTGCATGATTTATGAGCTCATTAGAGGATGGAAGAGTTATTCTAGAGAGAGAAAATATTTCCTGCTACCTAAGAAGAGCTTGTCTGATAAGCAGATGTCCTCATTGCTATCCAGAGAAATTAATTCAGTTTGCCAACTTGATCTCTAGAAGTGGCTTCCTGCCTTGCTGCTGTGGATGACTTTTCATCAAGAGGTCAAGTTTGGGGAAATACAAGCCTTCAGTATAATGCTTGGTAGTATAATATACAATCAACATACAGGATAAGACTGAAGTCAGGGACATTGGTGATTATGATAGACAGTTCAAGAATAAACAAAAACTGCCTATCAGGGAGTTCTGTCTCAGGGTCCATCAGTCTTGTGCCTACAGAAATTTCTCCAAGGACAACAACTTCCTTCTAACAGGAATATTAACGTCTGTTTTTTATACAGATTTTGATTTCTATATATTTCACTAAAGCAAATGATGATTTTTTAAATTCTTTTTGCTCCCTACATTTAGCTTTTCTGAGACCTGGTCTTCTTCTCCAACTCCCATCATTCTTGTCCCAAGTGCCGGACTACAGGCATATGCCATAACATTCATCCTTAGAAAAGCTAGTAAAGGCCAAAGCTAGGAGCTTAGGCTCGCTTTATATGTGTGTGTTCTCATGTATGTATATACATCACCTGCATGAGGTTTCCATGGATGCCAGAAGAGGGCATCAGATCCTTCCCTGACTGTAGTTAAGAGTTGTAAGTCACCATGTTATCATATGTGGGTGCTTGGAACAGAACCTGGGTTTTCTGCCTGAGCAGATGCTCTTAACCGTTGAGCTAATTCTCTAGCCCTCAAAACTTGTTTTTGATGTATACATTTTCAGTTTCAGGAGAATAGAAAATTCACTCTCTGTGTTTTACTTGTTTTACAGTACTCTGTATTCTTTGTAGTGTCCATTATAAAGTTGTTGTTAAGCGTAGAAATGGACTGGACTTAGATCACAAGCTTCTGGTTAGGACAACAGTGTCCATTCAGGGTTCTCCAAGCTAGGGTTTTCGTTCATCCAGAGGATGATGGAAGAAAAAGATAGTACTCTCTGGCCATTCCACTGTAACATTTGCTCATCTTGTCATCACTCTTCAGGTGTTTGGTGCCGTCAGTGCCTTGCCGTTTGTTCCCAGTGAAGTGATCACTGCTGTGGAAGAGCATATAAGAGAAATAGACACTGTGCAGAGAGAAACTTTTGCTACTGCACAAGAGAAATGGGAAGACTCCTTGGGAATAAAAGGTATTTCTCTCTCTTGACTGAGCATTAAACCATCACTATCTGTGATTGTTCTCACCCAGAAGAAACCCCAAAGGCCAAGTTCTTATTATCTCCCTAATTTCTGAGTTAGAGGCTGAAGTTTCAACTTTCTATTTCTAGCCAGTGCCTTATATGGTGCCCACTCCATAAGACTGGACCATGGACATTGGTTGTTGGCACAAGGGAGGTGGCCTTTGAGGAGAGCTGGGATGACTTTGATAGCATACTCAGAAATGACTTTCGTTTTTCACATTGTTTCCATTTTATGTAGAGGGAATAAGGAATGTATCTATAGGATGACAATTAAACAAGCTCCCCAAGTTCCCTATTCCTTTTTACCTTCTGGAAATGTTCACATGAAAAGGAAAATTTAAGGGGGAGGGGGGAAAATTAAATATAAAAACCAAATATTCCAAGTTTCATAGGTGAGTTGATTTGAAGAGTTTATATTTTGTATTCTAGGACAACCATAATAACTATGTCCCATCTGGGTGACATGGATTGGGGCTTTTTGAATTTACTTCAACTCCCCAAATCAATCAAAAAACATCCTGGCTTTTTATTCCTTATATAATCTCATTTCTTCTTACTATATTCCTTTCTCACTTTCTATTTGAGGTGAAGGTTTAGACTGGGGTTTATGGATAGTGATCTAGCCAAAGGTTTATAGATCATAAAAACCTTTCACAATTAAGAATTCCTGACCTCATCATATAGTAATGAATGCAGTGGGCATCCAGCCCTTCCTTGCCCATGTATAAGGAAGGGTGATAAAGTACATCTTCTGAATAGAAGACAATGCAAATTAAAATAGGTCAAGATTGATAGCTATAGTGAGAAAAGATGTAAATGTGTCCAATTCTGCTAGTATTTTTTTTCAGTCCCCTGTGCCAGTTGTGGTCTAACTAACATGATGTCAACATCCTATCATAAGAATTTTATGGTAAGGACCACACTCACCACTCATTCTGTTGGCAAGTCCATATATACTGTAATTCTTAGCCTCAAGGGCTCTTACTGAAGGCCATCTAACATACATTCATAGTTTTATCAATATATTTCAACTATATAAAAACTAGCACATATTCCTAGCATTGCATAGAAGCTAATAAATATTCATTTAATCATAGTTTAAATGGTTGTATCTGCATTTCGTAGGAAAATGGAGTCTTCTTGCAGATACTTAAATGTTCCTGTCATGGACTTTCTCACTTTTTTCTGCTGCTACCTTCTGATGGCCCTGACTACCAGAGATGTCCATGCCCACTGTTACATTACAGCTGTGTATGAAAACTACAAACTTTTACTTTTTCTATTAGCACAGGAGCTACTTCAAACAGAAAATGTCAAATGTATCCTTCTATTAACAGAAATTAGAACAGTGTTTGAGGGCGTAATGCAGTGACTCAATAGAGATGTGGTGTTTGAAAGAAGTATGAGGAAGATAGCAGGGTGAAGTTGAATCCCTGAAAGGTATAGACAAATTAAAATAACTTATGTGCTAAACATGTCTGAACAAAATAATCTGAGCATGAAGACATTTACATGCATGTAAATGTTTGCATGTCCAGCTGTATTTCATTTAATTATTAGGTCAAGGTGATGTGTCGAACTCAGTTGAAAAGACATCACAGAATCTTTACACTGAACATCCACTGGCTTAACTGAATTAAAATGCTGTTGTCCTGACACTTGTCTGACAAGGTCTCACTAAATTTTAAATCCAGCGAGGGCGGGGACAATTCTCTGCTTTGTTTGTTGTCACACTCAGTTATTAATAGTGCTTCTTGTGGATGAAAAAGCAAACAGACGTGTCAAACTTCACTTAGATTTATTCTTAATGACCTACAAGACAGGGACCTGAATGAATAGATATAAGCAATCAATCGAGTGTGTGTGTGTTTTTTTTTTTTCCTTTTCTTGTTTCTTTTAGGAGATCATTGATCCAACTGGAAGAATAAGTATGATGAAGACCCATAATTTCTGTCCTCTGAGGAGCAGTGGGGGACACACAATTTCTTAATCTGTAGCATCACCTAATACATTATTACAAAGTGTGAGTTTTGTTATTTTCAAATGGTAGTTGGTAGAGACTTTTGTTTCTGCTGTTTACTTTGCTTTTTTACCTTGCGGTGAAGGTTACTGAGCATTCAGGGTAAACAGTAGGTTCAGGTTGTGTTTGTCTCAAGCTTTGTTGATGCTGTGTTTATATGGCTGTGTGGTAGATAAAGATTCACACGCATGCTTCTGGTTTCTCTCATTTTATTAAACAGAACTTTTCTGACACTCATGTGCACTGTGACATTAAACTCGGAAATAAAATAAGATCCTGTCAACATCAGAGCTAGGCAGTATGTTCACATATTTGCATGGGTACTGAAAAAAAAAAACTACTTAATTTTTACTTTCTAGGGATGTTGCTGTTTGGTCAGGTTCTTGAGGAAAACAGAGGAAAAAGATGGAAGCACTGTCTCAAGATGCCTCTATCTTCTGTGGTCCTTTATGAGCTACAGTTAATGATTCTGTGGCTATAGAGAGATGAGAGTTATATTTGCAAACAGATGCTCTGCAGAGCTGAGCTCTGATGCGGCAGGCACAGTGCCCTTAGGAAAGAGTACATATTTATATACAGTTCAAAGGACTATTTCAAAATTAAAGATAGGTTTCCAGGGGACTATATATCTGTAAATTGAGTCGTCAGGGTTTTTTTTTCTACTTTAGCCTACTGAGGATAATTTATGATGCTAATAATTAATTTTTCAAGACTGTATTAGCAAAATAGTATCTATAAGTTATGCATATATTTCCTGTAATTTCACTAGATTCTCTCTTAGAGACATATACTAATTGACATGTTATTTAGTATGATTTTTTGTCACATTACTAATTGTATTATAATTAGAAACTGTAAATAAAGAATTATTTTATTTGCTCACTTTTGCTATCACTCATATGCTCTCATTGCCTGAGCAGATTACTTAGAACTTAATTCTGAAAAGGAATAACAATATAAATAGAAGAAATTCATCTTCATACTTGCCGTAAACTTAAGTGAAAACTATTATATGCTCTTTGTACTGAGTCCAGTAAGAATAGATAGATGACGCAATGTGCCAGTGAAGGAAGAGGAGGAAAAATAAGCGGTCTTCCTCCTTCAGTTAAATACAGTGTGACGTGGGATGCACAGCATTAAAATCAAATTGCTTCCCACCTCGATGCGCTGGGTGTGAACACTTGCTATCGGAAGCTGCGTTTCTGCTCTTCCTTGGTCCTCCATTTTATTAGATTGGTCAACTGATAGTGTGTGGATAAGCATGTGCGGTGGCTTCGATGCCTCTGCAACATTTCTGGTTTGTAAACATCGGCCCAAGATGTCTTCCGAATAGCACCTCCTACATCCTTCAGTCCCTAAGAATTCTCAGACTCCAAGGTCCTCTGTTGTAGATGTGAAGTATGGCTTGTTCTGTGATATCATTTGCACCTCGACAGCTTGCTTAACTTTACATTCTTCTGGAGGTAGGAAGAGCGACAATTTCCAACGGTAACTTTTATGAGATCCTCCCCATGGTTTGGGATGACCTTGGCTCGTTTTCAGGACCCTGTGAGAGCTGCTGACACCACAGGGGAGAAGTGTGTCATGGGGAGATCTGACCTCAGTAGCCACTCTCTGAGTGACATGAAGCAAGCTTGGTTGCTTGTTTTGTTTTTCCAAAATTATTTACTTTTAATGCAGCACAATTCACACAGGTTTCCTTTCTGTAACAGCCATGGAGATGACATGTGTGTGGGCAGGCACACATAGGACTGAAGAAAGTAACATTGACTGCAGGCATGCAGTGGACAAGATACTTTCTTATTAAAAAATTAAAAACATCTTACCATAAATGCCCTTTATCTTACATAATAACAAAAAGTCATGGTTTGTCTGCTTATCCCTTTTTTCAATAATAATAATTGTTTATTGACTTGAGTAAAAACTTTTACTGTACTCCATATTGTCCAATTATACCAAGATTACTAATTGCTTAACTTTAATATATGACTATGACTGTAGAGCTTTTCTCTTTAAATGATGTCTTAAATTGCTTACCATTTCCTTACTATTTTCAAATGCCCACTTTTATTATACAATAAGTACATTTAGACTATCTTTTCCCTCCAAGAAAATGGTGTGTTTTTTCATGATAGTTTTGACTATCCTCAAGCTTATGCCAGATTCCTTCAGTTTATGCCGTTCACTGATAAGTCAGGACTATCTGATTAAACGAATGCTGCTAAGAAAGACTTGCTGGCAACATGGGGAAAGTGAGCAAGCAGAATTGAGCACAGCAGGAAGATGAATACCGGACCTAGTTACAGGTGTCTGAAGGATCATCACAAACCATTTTTCTACTTTTCAGTCTCTATATAAGTTTTCATAGCAATAAATTAAGCAGTCATTGGAAGGGACATAGGGAGCAAGAGAAATGTAATATTAGGTTGTCATCAAAGTCACATATTCAGTTAATAAATAGTAATGTGAGAAAATATTTGGTATGTAGTATGCAAAAAACATGTGTGTCAGGTATACTTTAATTTCTTTTTTAAAAAACATGTTTTCCATAGAATGATTCAAAAGTTCACACAGATATATCAAGATTGGCTACTTGGTATTGAGATAGTATGATTTATAATCTTATTTTCTTCCTAATACCATCTCACATTCTCTATATCTTTTAGGATTACCCCATTGGTGCTTTTATAATCGTCACCAAAACAAGTGTTTCATGTGTTTCACTGAAGAAATAAGGAAAATCTCACACTATCACCTATAAAATTAAAAGCTGTATTGTACTTTTGAACACTAAGTGCCCAAGAGGGATGCCCAGAATGTTACTTTAGAAGATTTTAGAAAAAAAAAATCTTCCATGAACTTAGAGGTAGAAATTATAAATAGCAGATAAGGCCTGTAAACATGCAGCAGTATGATGAACTAAAAAAGAAAGTCAGGGGGCAAAATGATTCCCCAAATTAGAAACGCAATCGTCAAGCCAACTGTATCAAGTTTTGCAGGCTTTAGAGGACAGAACTGATGCTGAAAAAAAAAAATGATTCATGTTGTTTCTAAGCCTTTCCCCTACCGTCTTCCACGTCTTGCCTCCCCAGCAACACATCCTTCCCCCTCATAGGCTATTTTCCTTCTCTCCTTTTAGGCTTTATGTGTCCTTCCCGCCTCACTCAGCTTAATTTCAGTGGTGGCCCACTGCCTCCTCTCCCTGCCTGCATGGCTCCTGTTTCTCTCACCACTCATTTCCTCTTATCACTTGAGGAAACCACAGTGCTGGGTGAGCCACCTGGGCCTAATTTGTGCCCACTCCCACGCAATTAAATGCAGCTGTAGAGACATGGACGTTGGCGTGGATTTGACTTTAAAATCCTGACTGTCGCTCTCAAGGGACCTTTGGGGCTTTCAGGTGGTCACATTTTGTCTTCTTATTTCGTTTACTCTGCAAGGATACTGTGATTGTTTCATTTTTAAATCACCTCTTCCAAAGCCTGCAGTACTTTTCCACAGCTTCACATACCACTAATGAATGGGCAGTGACTTCCCTGGGAAAGTTGGGGCAATTACCATGACTAATGTCTGTTGCCCATGTACTTCCTTCCTACACCTGGCATGGTGCTGCGTAGAGAAAGGCATGTTTAATTGTTCATGTGTCAGGGTTGGGCAGGGGGTTCACAGCAGATGACCTCTGGATCCTGTTTCTTAGAATGAAGCAAGAAGATACCAGCTGCCAGTGACTAATTGAGACTCCAGATCTGTGAGAAATTAACTTCTGTTGCATTAAATTCTGTTACTGGTAGAGTTTTTATGAATTATATAGTCTAGAGTTATATGTGATAGCAGCAGAAGACACGAGTAAAATACAAGACTTAAATTCATGTTTCTAGCCCAAATATTGATTGAACAACTTTAGATATAATTCTCAAGCATCTGTTGGACATCTCCACTTGCATAAACAGTTCAATTTAAATATAGTCAACTCCACATACCATTTTCCTCTTTAAACCGCTGTCCACACATTCTCATGCAACTCGGTTGATGGCTGATCAATTTTCCATTTGCTCAAGTCAAAAGTTTTGGCATAATCCTATATCAACCTGGATGGGCTAGATGACAGGGTAGTGACAAAGACTATCCAAACTTCAGTGCCTTTCAGCAGCAAAGGTTCTGCCATGCCGCCTCCTTACCAAGGAGGAAGTTTGATCTGTGTCACAGTCACTCTCCTGGACCCAGGTTGAGTAATTCATCATATTGAAAATGAATTTGACCCTTAAACTTTCATATTATACGAATCAGTTTTAAATGCTTATTAGCATGTGATAATTATATATTGCAATGTGTTTCATTGTAACATTTTTTTTCCTATGTATTTCATTCACATTCACCCTGTTACCCTCTCTTGTCCCAGGTTAACTTATCTAATATCTGTCCACACAGGTTGCCTGACTCCAACTTCAACTGAGTAGGTGAGTTGGTGACTGGGACTCAGTTCACAGCAGTGGACAAGTCCTCTGTAAGCTATCTCTGCTGGAGTCCTGGGTCCACATTTGGGGAACTCTCGCCTTTGCCATTCCCTGCTTAGTTATTCCTGAAGTGGCTGCTGTAGAGCGTGTCCTCTGTGCTGCTTAGTTTTTGTTACCTTGACATAAACAAGAGTTGCCTGAAAAAAGGGGAACCTCAACTGAAGAATGACCCCCTCGGATTGTCCTATGGGCCTGCCTGTGGCACTTTCTTAATTAGTGATTGATGTGAGAGGTCCCAGACCACTTTGCTAGCCCTGGGCAGGTGGTCCTGGGTTGTAATGAGAAAGGTAGCTGAGAAAGCCATGGGGAGCCAGTCATAGTCTCTGCTTTAGTTCCTGCCTCGAGGTTCCTGCCTTGAGCTCTTGCCTAGGCTTGCTTGACAATGGACTGTATCCTGTTAGCTAGTGTAAACATAGAAAAGTTTGTTTTAAATCTTCAATATGACCATCACATGCCTCCTGGAATTCTGTCCAGTATAGGTGTTATTTATTCCTGAGGCCCACCTTATGCAACCACTCTCTGGAATTTTGTCACACTTGTTTTAACACAGTCTTCCACATAGTAAAGTAAAAAGACCCCATCCAATGACCAGAACACAAGAGGTTGCATGGTCACAAAAGGTGGGTGCTCAGGGAAGAGGGGCTGGTGCAGACAACAGCAGCTCCACTCTGCTACCCCAGGTATCAGTCCAGAAATTACATAGGTGTGCAGTGAAACTCTGTAATATGACTGAATATCAGCTCATTCTCAGCCCCAGAGCTGCTCGTTGCTCTCAGGCTTCCTTCCCGTTTAATTTACCCTCCACTCAGCACATCAGCTCATACTCTCTTCTTAACACAAGGCATGCTGTGGAACTCTTGTTCCAGCTCCCACTTAAAGAAGCACACAGCACACAATGCAATGTCCTCAGAGGAAAGACGGTCACACTCAGCCTGACAGCATCACCTCTTCCACTTGCTGTCCCAATTTGTTAGGTTCTATCATTTCCTTGTTCTCAAATTCCTTTTTATTTTCTTAAAAGTCTGCGCTGAGCTTTTGGTTACAGCAAACATTTGCAAAGCTAGATTCCCCCACAAGTCCACTTACCTCCATCTCACCATGCATTTGCTAAAATGGCCCCTTCTCATGGGATGCTAACATTTACTCCTGTATTTAAAAATTGCATCTCTCTCCACTTGCCCTGTCCATAGAGAACCCACTAAATCTGATTAAGTTTTTCTTATTAAAGTCCATGGCTCCTGAAGCTTGTATCACAGCATAGGCAGATGAGTTTAACTCTTTTCACTTATGACTAATCTAAATAGCCACTGAAGAGACAAGAAGAGAATGGGCTCTGACATTCTCATCAGAAACTATCCCTAGGGGGAAAATTCCTCACATTAGCATTTATGAAACAGACAAACAAGCAAACAAACTGTAACATGAAAGGCCGCCAATCTCTTTGTAAGAGTTAGGAGGAAGCTGTTAGTAGACCTTGGAACTCACCCTTTAGTATTTTGAGTCAGGAAAGCTTGCATAGTTTGGGAATCTGGTCAAAAGCATTTGATGTAATTTTGACAAACTTCTGGACATTGATAGCAAAATCACATGTTAAGCCAGAACGCACTAAATGAGAGCAATTCACACAGAAGAGGTTAATGCTTTACAGAATCAACGACCAAAAAGAATCTAACTTTCTGGCATTACTACTGCCTTTACAAGACTCTCCTATGCTTCGAGGCTCCTGTTCAAAGCACAAAACTGAACCACTAAAGCTAAACACAGAGCATAAGCTATGCAGTACACACTCAGATAATAGTGGATGAAAATGACAAAGGAGAGACATAGGCTCACATAAAAATAATAAATATAAAGAACTTTTTAAATTACTTGTGTGCCAAAGAAGAAACAAAAATTTCAGTCATAAGCTATTAATAGAGTACTGATAATGAAGTAATTAAAGCAGTGTTTATGAAGCCTTGTGAGATGTGAAAATTGCATTAAGATGGCCATGGTGTTATTTTATAAAGGCATCAGAAAACTGAAAATAAAATAAAAAGAACAAGCTATCAAAACC